>NC_060139.1:37729373-39143554 GCF_021461385.2 Schistocerca piceifrons | reverse complement strand
GAAGGGGTGAACACACCAGTCCACACAAGCAGAACAACACAGCGTTGCCACATCGCTCTCAATGTTGTCAGTCTCATTACTTGTCTCACACACCTCGTACACCCTACCACGACTGTTAACAACACTAAACATGGAGAACACTAATGCACTTTGGTGGCCATTCTAGGTCTCCCAGAGAATTGCAGCCCTTATCATTTACATACCCGCCAATGTCGTGTACGATGTTACACTGACAGCCGAACATGTCTTGTGGGTGCTTCCCCTTTTTTGTCAGACAGTGTAAAAGGAAGATTACGCAGCTGATTTCTCATCCGAAAATCACTTTTAGATGTTCATTCTTAGCGAGAATATCGCTTTACGGCTCATGAAGGAAGGATAAACGTTTGTCAACACTCCTCGAAATCCAACAGTGGCAAGACTCTGGCCTACTGAACCTGTGGTTTATTATTCTGCGATATCGATGTTCGCGTTGGTCGGCATCCCAAGACTGTCACTCGCACACGGAATCGATGGGTTCAGGAGGACCATTGTTAACACCATACAGGAAATCAATGGTCCTACTCGACTAGCATCCGAGAGGACAGAAGTATTGTTCGCTTGGCTGGACTGGGTCGTATAGCCGCGTCATCTACGTTGAGGTAGGAAATAGGCTTGTTTCCTGCAAGACAAATAATCACACATAGGGCACAACGACGTGAGGAGCACCGTGGATTTTCAGCATAGCATCGTGAACATTACTTCGGCTTTTCTTAACGAAATCGACTGACATTTTGCAAATCTGGATTGACGTGTGCCGTTTGTGACAAACGAAAATCTCTGCCGGACTCAGACTCGAAACCGAATTTTTCGTTTTTCATGAACGGTTGCCTTAGTCACTTTGGCTACCCGAGCGCGTGTCCAAGACCGACGAAAACATCCGTACGTCAAGGCGTCCGAAAACTTTACACTCACACATTCCGTGATTCTCGAACAGGCAGAGAGAAATATTTTATCGCAATTTTAGCCTCTCTGTCATGATACATGAATGATGATTACAAAGTATGTGTTTATGCAGTGTCTGTATATTCACATTACAGTGTCCATCAGATATGCATGCATGTCTAAAGGAACAAACACTGTTCTGACGATTACAGTTTTGGTAATTACTACGAAATGGATTCGCATTTTGAGAGTCTGGATTGACGTCAGCTGTTTGTGACTGGGACTCGCACCCGGATTTCCGTCTTATGACGTCCAGTCGCCGTAACAACTTCGGCTGTTGAGACCGACCCAGACTTCTAACGGAGTCCACACCCCCACGCTCGCACATTTCGTGATTCCCGATCCGCCACAAATTTTCGTTTGTCACAAACAGCTGACGCCAATCCAGGTTTGCTAAATGCGAATCCATTTCGTAACAATTACCATAGCTCCAATCTTCAAAACACTTTCCGTTCCTTCACACACGCATGCATCCCTCATGCACATTGTACTGTTAGATACAGACACTGTGTAAACACAGATATTGTAGTCGTCATTGATGCTTCTCTAGACGCGGCAGGAGAGAGAAGCGCACTGACGGAGATGTACTCAACATCAACACTAGACGCGATACTGTTACCACGTGGTCAGTTCAGGCCGGTCCTGGTTTTGTTTACAACATCCGTGTGCGGAGGCTCCGAGAAGTAAGGACGTTACCAGACTGCATTCGTCGTCATACTGGCCCAGCACCTGGCTTGGTAATACGGAGTGCTGTTCGTTTCTTTTATAAGTTATCAGTCTTCCTACTGGTTTTACGGGACCCGCTACGTATTACTCACCTGTACCAATCCCTTCATCTCAAAGAAACTCTTACGCCCAACGTCCTCAACTATTTTGTTGAATATATTCCAGTCTCTGTCTCCCAATACAGTTTTTACCGTGTACAACTCCCTTTACTACCATGGAGATTGTTCCCTGAGGCCTTAACACATGTCCTATCATCCTCTTCGTTCTTCTTGTCAGTGTTCTCTGTAATTTACTTTCTTCACTATTCTATGTAGAACCTCCTCGTTCCTTCTCAGTTCACCGAATTTTCAACATTATTCTTTAGCAGCAGATCTCTACTACTCACATAGCCGGTAATTTGAATCGTAGTACTTACATCTCTGGCGTGTTAATGCCAGTGGCTGTGTCCATCTTCGAGGTCTCCATGATGCTATCTTTCAACGAGACACTGCAATACTTCATGTTATCTGTGCTGCCCTGAGCTACATTGTTACAGATGGTATTCGGTTTTTAGTAATGCCCGTCACATTCTACAGATCTTTCACCCATGGTCATGGGTTGCTGTCAGACTGGCATGCCACCACACGCCAGCCACTTTGATAGGTGAAATTCAGTATAGAGTTGAAGCGGAATGGAACGACATACCCGCATGTGTCATCCAAGCTCAGTTCAACTCGAATTAGAGCTATTGTTGCTGCCAGATTTGTCTGCTGGTTAATTTGGGGGAGGGGACCAAACAGCGATACCGTCCATCCCAGCGGATTAGGGAAGGATGGGGAAGGAAGTCGGCCTTTCAAAGGAGCCATCCCGGCATTTGCCTTAAGGGGACCCGGAACGTCCTATACCTCCAATGTTAAATGTAAGGAACATTTTCTTATGAACTATTAACACCAGAATGATGAAACTTTTACAGTATAATGTTACATGTATTTAATACCATGTACCATGTGGATTTCAATTTATTGGTGTTTTTTGGGAAGATATTAATTATTTTGTTACTGAAAATAATTGACACATTTTTTGGCATAGTATCTTTGAAATAAAATCTGTTATCAATTATGTATCACAAAAAGGCTATGATACAAGGTGTTTATTGGCACTGTTTACATTCTTTGAAAATTTTAATTCTTTATCTCTAATATTTTAGCAGAAAAAGTTCCTTATATGGCAAAACGAGTTTCAAAGTTTCACTAACATTTTAGTGGAGTCCAGCACCATAAGAGGTGTTATCACTGTCACTAGACATCTCCCCACCTAACCTTCTTTTCACACCTTTCATTCTTTGTCTGGCTTGCCTCTCACACTCCTTTTCTTTCCTTTCAGCATCCCGTTTCCTCTCATTGTCTATCGACATCATTGCACTCACCATGTAATTTCCGGGCATCACATCCAACTTCTGCAGCACATTACACTTTATAATGTTACCTTTGTTGTACGTAGCAATGGCATCATATACTCCAAAATGACGAGTAAGAACTTCCACAAATACATTTTTTGGGATTCTGGTCCAAATTACATTATTCACACTCTCGTTTTGATTTTGTGTACGTCCATGGAGACATTTCTTCAAAAGTTCAGTTGCAGAAATATCTCTGAAAATTGGTTTTACAGCCTTCATGACAGTTTTTGGTAGACTGTGATGATGCTCGTATACACTTTCAGATCCCTGATATTTGTTGTACTTTCATCAGGAATTTGGCCCCTGTGGGCACAGTCCATGTAGTGGTTCCGCGTCAGTCGATAAGGTGTGGTAGTAAAGTGCCATTACAGCCTTTTCCATTGCATCAACACTGTGGGTATTTCGTCTTATTGCCAGTCCATAGTCTCTCTGCAATCTGTTGATTACCTCGTCTGTCAATCTTTTAGCTCCACGCAAAGGTTTTCCATCACTGAGTACTTGGCCTTTCATTGTGGTCTTCAGTCGACATAGCCTTGTTCCCATACGTTTCTGAACGTGACCTATGCACTCCTGTTTAGTAATGGTAACATCATTTCCATAAGGTTTCAGCTCAGATACAGCAGCAAAAGACTTCGAATCACCACCCAGGAACTGTAGCTATCTGAACTTGTACCACAGAAGAGAGCGACTGAAAATGTCTTTCACACCGGAAACTTCCATGGCCCCACCACGCCTACTGTAATTCCTTCGACAGTTTTCTGCATTCTCATCCTTCACTCTTTTAGGACACCTAAAGTGGTTGGATTTAATTACAACATCTATAACGTTTGTAGTATCAGCACTTGTTGCCGTTATTACCCCATTATGTGAAGTGTGCCCGCGCTTCTGCCACGCACCATCTAGTGCGACAGTCAGGTCCCGAGGATTCTGAACATCTGGAATATCTTCATTCACCGCCACAGCCTCCTCCACTGCTTCTTTCATGGATTCTTGGGCAATATCTTCAACACAGGATCAAACAACCGAGTTATATTTTGAGAATTTCGTTGGTGGTGGTGGTAGATTCATTACACCACAAAACATTTGACCAGTAGAGTATCCCTTACCGATTAACCTTAGAGCATAAACACATCTAATATTTACACCATAGTATTTGCTTTTCTCACCACCAGTTTCTCCTTGGCCTATTTCGACATATTTTGAGTTTAAAAATGAAACACTGTAATGACAAATAGTACAATGGTGACAGATTTCTGCTGCAAGTCCTATGTGTCGCTTGACATTTACTGACATACTCAATTTGCAACATTCCTTACACAGTACTGAACTCTCAATCACCTTTTAGAGCAATGAAATGTTAATTATTTCGTTCACATTATCCTCACTACACTTCTGCAATAAACTGCAGTATTTTTCAGTTGATTTTGTCACAGTCCCACTAGTGTACCTCGGAGGAGGCTTCTTCCTCTTGTAAACTCTGTTACTAAATCGAGGCATATTTAATAAGTTCCAGTTACGCTACAGAAATACAACACAAATCGTGCAATAACCACCAAATGCTCAATGTAAACAACAGTATCCAAAGACTACAATACGCAGACAAAACAATTGCCTATCAAATCGTGTTCCCAACATAATATAATGTCTTTGGAGAGACCGGAAGTTTTGAAAAAGGATGTTTTCAATGAACATGTATCCATGGAAATTCAATGTCGCGACATGACCTCTACAGCATATTACTGAAAATAATATTTTCAATACTTGCAGTTGAGCTAGAGGTAAGATTAATATGTCATTTTAAAGAGGAAGATATGTAGTGTTTTATTTCACAATAAACTGAAACCCCAAAATTTCATCATTTTTAGGTTCCGGGTTCCCTTAAGCGATTTAGGGAAATCACGGAAAACATAAATGAGGATGACCGGACGCGGGTTTGAACCGCCGTCCTCCCGAATGCGAGTCCAGCTTGCTAACCACCTCACTACTTCTCTCGGTCCGTCGCAGCACTGGTCTCTAGTGCAGTGCCCGCTGCCAGAGGTATTCTTCCTTCAATAGTGTACACATATAACACATAACATTTCGTTATTTGCTGTTCTTTCTAGTGCTGCAAAATAATGGCCGGCAGTGTTCTCATTCGGTCCATTAATATAGCAAAACGTACAAAATCGTAAAGAATTATCAAAGGTAAAAATATGGGAATAGTTAAAACTATCGCAATAATGGCAATAGACATTTAAATTCAGCTAAACGTACCTCTTGAAGACACAATAGGTACGGTATCAAGTGTGAGCGAAAGCGAGACTCAAGAAAGATTTATACTAGCCGGAGATCTAAATTGTAGAACTGATAGCAGAACGGCAAAGTACGCATACTGCTAGAAGCATTACAAGAGGAAGGTTTCAAACTAGCGGGCAAAAAGGAGACACTAACCTACAAAATACGTATGAGAATCAGCACGGTCAATTTAGTAGAAGGAACAGTTTAAAGCTGAGCAAACACCAAGGATTATGATCCACGCAGCATCCCACAACATAAGGAGATAACGACAAGCTTCCACATGGAAGTACCACACCCGAGAAAAGAAGCAACCTAAGCTGAACAAAGATAACATCAAAAGAACAATGTTACTGATAGAGGAAAGCAAATTGGAAGATATTATAAAATTATCCACAGAAGTAGTAAAGAGAGCCACGAAAATCAGAAGGAGACTAGGGCGAAAATGGTTGGAACAAGAATACTGCAAGCAAAGGAAGGAAGTCTACAGGCCATATACATAGCAAAAACAGACAGACCATAAACATATTTTATTATGTATGCAGAAAAAAATAAAAGTCTATATTGTAGGAAATGAACGGAATACTTTAAGAAAGAGGCACGAAAATTAGCGCTGGAGGAACAATTAGTTCCATTCATAGCTGTGAGGAAGAGAGTCTCACTCACAACAGGAGAAATCCGCAAGGAGAAATGGAAAACACAATTCTTGGAAATAATGAGTAAACAGAGAAATGGCAAGGCATATGAAATCGAAACAATGGAGCCCACACAAATCTTTAAATTAACAACTATTACTCAACTCAGGCAAGCAATCATAGGAGGAAAAAACAAGACGAAATATACATGGAACATGTCAAAGGCTTCATCGACAGAGTGGAAGAACTATGAATGGGCCAGACAGTAGATTGGAAGAGTGCATTAGAACAAAGGATGCCCCTGCTGACGTAGCATCAGC
Source organism: Schistocerca piceifrons (assembly GCF_021461385.2). Classification (NCBI taxonomy): domain Eukaryota; kingdom Metazoa; phylum Arthropoda; class Insecta; order Orthoptera; family Acrididae; genus Schistocerca; species Schistocerca piceifrons. The sequence continues at coordinate 39,137,180 of NC_060139.1, read as the reverse complement.
ACTTCCTTAACACCAAAGCCACCTCCCATTCCTGCCCCTCACTTGCCCACCCACCATCCTGAGTGCCCTTTTCTCAGCCCCCCCCCCCCCACCCACCCCCCACTCACCTGCTACCTGTTTGTCATCATGCTATCAGCCAATGACATGCCAATTTGCATGCTGTAAGGACAGTTCTGGTGTGATTTTCCAGGAATCCTGACGTCACTGGCATCGCATTCAGCCATCTCCTCCCCTCTGTACTTTGAGCAAGCAGTAAAGGAAACAAAATAAAAATTTGGAGTAGGTATTAAAATCCAGGGAGAAGAAGTTAAAACTTTGGGGTTTGCCGATGATATTGTAATTCTGTCAGAGGCAGCAAAGGACTTGGAAGAGCAGCTGAAAGGAACGGAGAGAGTCTTGAAAGGAGATATAAAATGAACATCAACTAAAGGAAAACGAGGATAATGGAATGTAGGCGAATTAAATTAGGTGATACTGATAGAATTAGATAAGAAATGAGACATTTAAACAAGTAGATTAGTTTTGTTTTTTGGGCAGCAAACTAACTGATGATGGTCGATGTAAAGAGACATAAAATCTAGACTGGCAATGGCAAGAAAAGCGTTTCTGAAGAACAGAAATTGTTAACATTTAGTATAGATTGAAGTGTCAGACTTTTCTGTAAATATTCGTATGGAGTGTAGCCATGTATGGAAATGAAACATGAAAGATAAACAGTTTAGACAAGAAGAGAATAGAAGCTTTCGGAATGTGGTGTACAGAGGAATGCCGAAGATTAGATGGGTAGATCATGTAACTAATGACGAGGTGCTGAACAGAAGTGGGAAGAAAAGAAATTTGTGGCACAACCTGACTGGAAGAAGGGATCAATTGGTAGGACACATTCTGAGACGTCAAGAGGTCACCAATTTAGTTCTGGAGGGAAGTCTGGGTGGTAAAAATTATAGAGGGAGACCAAGAGATGAATACAGCAAGGAGATTCAGAATGGCGTAAATTGCAGCAATTACTTGGAGATGAAAAGCACGCACAGGATACAATAGCACGGAGAGCTGCATCAAACCAGTCTTTGGACTGAAGAACACAACAACAACATACCTCCATTCCCATTTGAATCTGCTGTCTAACTGTGGTGGTCTGGTGGTTGTGCCAGTAGGAAAAGAACAGCCACTTGCGGAGATTAAAACCGGTGGAATAACAACATTTAATCGACACTGATTTGGAAAGACTGCAAACCTTAAGTTCTATGCAGAAAATTTCGGAAGAATGTGAAGTTGAAGAGTTGCCAACGTAAACCCAGGAAGATGGGGAAGGTTTTAAAAATAGTGTTACACAGAAAATCTCCGAAAGTGCTCGACTAGAAGAATTGCAGGAAGAAATATAATTGTTGAAGCCATAAAACTAATTTTACAGGAAGAAAATGAGATGTGTACTATAATTCAACAATATTTCTTCTTTGCACTTCTACTATTACTGGCTGAAGGAGGAAATAGCTGGTTCAGATACAGATTTAAATTTTAAGTTAAATATTAAGCCGAATATTTTTAAAAGAAAAAAATAATAAATAAATAAAAATTATGTCACAGTTGTTTTCTGTACGTAAATGTAATTGCAAGAATCAATAATTCGCTGTCCCGTCAAAAAATGCTAAAAAGTGTCCTATTTACAGTGATCAACATTTATGGGAAGAAATAAGTTGTTGCAAATGCTCAAGCAAGGCGTACAGATTGCCTTAAACGCAGGGAGATACCATAATTTTAATGTAAGTAGGATGGTCAGTAGTCATACGTTGGAGCAACGGCAAAAAATGTTGGAATGGAGACAGTCTTTTAAAATAACGAGCTCATGAATAAAAAGCGATTATTTATACCCTACCTACAAATCCTTACAGGATTACCGAGGCAAACCGTTTACGCCAGAACTTAACACAGCACACGCTCACCATTGCACTTATCTTTTTTATCAAGTTGATGTATGCAAAAACTGATAACGCAAGTATTATACATAAGCGTTACAACGCTTGATTCCGCGGAAACCGGCTCAGCAGTATAGTCTTCTAACGACGGGAGAGTCCACACCCCCCCCCCCCCCCTCACAAAATGAAGCAAAACGAAAAAAACAGTTACGCACCTTGGAAATCGCTTAAGTCAAGCATAATGCCAAGTATTGAGAGCAAAGAAATACAACAGTGCAACCCACGCCACACGTGATTAGTCAGTGGTTTGTTACACTCCTATAAAGTTTGCCGATACGAAAAGCGTGCAACCCAAATTTTAGACGTTTCGGTCACTCAAGAACCGCATGTCTGTGGGGCGTCTAGAACGTGCCTTATATTTCGACAAGTATGTTATTACCTGAGATCTGTATGTCGTTTCATCTACATACATTTATATGAAACAGGGCATGGGGAAAGCAAGGCAAGGGATGGGTAGGAATTCGTGACTTCCAGCCGCACAGTGCATTTTGGTAACGCAATGGTGAATGTCGAAAATTTGTACTGGACCTGCACTCGAACCCGAATTTAGCGCTTCTCATGAGCGGTTGCGTTAAACGCTTTGGCCATCCGGCCACGGTCCCTGATCGACTCCGATCTCCACTTCATCGCACGCTGCACTGGAGCGTCCCTCGTCCATTAACCCCCTACTCGCAAATCTGATTCCCCTATGAGTTCGCACGATAATGGTGCATCTGCACTGAAACAAACATCAAGGAGGTGTATTACATGAGTGGTGTCTGTTATGTAAGACATGTCTGACATTCGTGATGACGTGGCTGGTGCATACATTTGTATGGAATAGAAAATAGGGAAAAAAAAAGGAAGGGCTGAGTGGGATTTGTGACTCCCAGCCACACAGGGCATTGTCGAACATGTCCGATAAAATAGACACCACTCACATATCGACATTTATGGAAGAACGCGACGGCTCCTTCAAGAATGTGTCAGTGTGAATGCACTAATATCGCTCGAACTCCTAAAGAAATCAGTAATTTGCGTGTCGAAGGTTAATGGGCGAGTGACACTGCATTGCAGTGTGCGATAAGGTGGAAATTTGAGCAGGTCAGGGACCCTGTCCGGGTAAGGCAACCGCCCATGAGAAGAGGTAAACCCCCTCGTTCGAGTTCCGGTCCGCCGCAAATTTTCAGCTTTCGCCATTGCATTGTCATAATTCCCTGTGCTGCTGGAAGTCAAGAATTGTCACCCATCTCTTCCTTTTCTTTCCCCATTCTCTAATTCGTATAAATGTATGCAGCAGAGTAGACACCATTCAAATATATACACCACCTACACACGTTAGGATCGACAGTCTGCGGAAATTCCAAGTATAGGGAGAGACTGTGCGTCCCTCACCGTTACTACAGTGCGATCAATAGTATAAATCGCCTAACCAGAGAGAGTTGTTGCAAATTGTTCCAGTAATAATACAGGAATCCACTCCTATGAAAGTAATAAGATACAGAACTATCGGGTGATCAAAAAGTCAGTATAAATTTGAAAACGAATAAATCACGGAATAATGTAGATAGAGAGGTACACACATGCTTGGAAGGACATGGGGTTTTGTTAGAACCAAAAAACACAAAAGGTCAAAAAATGTCCGACATATGGCGCTTCATCTGATCAGAATAGCAATAATTAGCATAACAAAGTAAGACAAAGCAAAGATGATGTTCTTTATAGGAAATGCTCAATATGTCCACCATCATTCCTCAACAATAGCAATAGTCGAGGAATAATGTTGTGAACAGCACTGTAAAGCATGTCGGATGTTATGATGAGGCATTGGCGTCGGATGTTGTCTTTCAGCATCCCTAGAGATGTCGGCCGATCACGATACACTTGCGATTTCAGGTAACGCCAAAGCCAATAATTGCACGGACTGAGGTCTGGGGACCTGGGAGGCCAAGCATGACGAAAGTGGCGGCTGAGCACACGATCATCACCAAACGACGCGCGCAAGAGATCTTTCACGCGTCTAGCAATATGGGGTGGAGCGCCATCCTGCATAAACATCGTACGTTCCAGCAGGTGAATATCAGCCAGGCTGGGGATGATGCGATTCTGTAACATATCGGCGTACCTCTCACCCGTCACGGTAGCAGTTACAAAACCAGAGTCACGCATTTCCTCGAAGAAAAAAGGCCCGATAACGGTAGATGTGATAAATCCAACCCATACCATGACTTTCTCGGCGTGCAGTGGAGTTTCCACGACAGTTCTAGGATTTTCGGTAGCCCAAATTCTGCAGTTGTGGGCGTTGACAGACCCTGGGAGCGTGAAATGAGCTTCGTCGGCCCACAACACGTTACTCAACCAATCGTCATCTTCCGCCATCTTTTGAACGCCCACACCGCAAATGCCCTCCGTTTCACTAAATCGCCGATGGATTTTGTACGGATAGCATCGGAGGGTACGCCTAAGTGCCAACCAAACAGTAGTGTATGGAATGCCGGTGCGACGTGCGACTGCACGAACGCTGACTTCCCCGTGCACAGACGAACCCGCTACAGTCTCCATTTCTTTCTGAACTGTCTCAGCAGCATTACGCCTTGTGCTCGGTCGGCCACTACGGGGTCTATCGTCTAAACAACCCGTGGCTACGAACTTCGAAGTCATTCTCGCCACAGCTGCATTTGTCAACGGACCTTTACCCGTTCGAATCCCCTTCCTGTGGCGATAGGATCGTAACGCTGAACTAACACATTTCCCATTCTGATAATGCAGCTTCACTAAAAGCGCCTTTTCAGGTAACGTCAACATGCTGCAACTGCTGGCGCATCTGATTCTCTCTCTCATTACAGCTCCTTTTATGCACGATTGTCATGAGCAGTCACTGACGTTTTGTTCTCCAGCGCCATCTGTCGGACGTTTTGTGAATTTTTTTTGTTCTAATAAAACCCCATGTCATCCCAAGCATGTGTGTCAATTTTTACCTCTCTATCTACATTATTCCGTGGTTTATTAATTTTTCAAATTTATACTGACTTTTTGATCACCCGGTACTTTGGACGTCGGAGATGGCCACACTCACCTCAGTCGTATCAAGTCCACACACACACACACACACACACACACACACATACACGCGCGCACACACACACACAGACAGAAGAAAGAGAGAGAGAGAGAGAGAGAGAGAGAGAGAGAGAGAGAGAGGGAGAGTGGGAGGGAGGGAGATAGAGATCCACGCACACCTATAGAGAGTTAGCCAACCAGCCTATTCCGACGTAATCGATCGCAGTTTAATTTTTGCGGCACAAATACGTGCTGAAAAGGCAGCCAGCCAGAACGAGCTGTTTTCTTCAATTTACATCACTCCTTCTCGTAAAACCACGAATAATAATAATAACAAACATGATACACAAAGTCTTGAATCTGTGGCAGCTTTGAATGATTAATCGATTTCTACTCCCTTCCATCATTAATAAACAAGCCGTTAAAAAGAAATGCGTCATATACGTCACGTGCTCCACATATGATAGCTTAAAAACGATTTTTTGCAGAATTTAAAACCAACCGAATAACACATTTCTTAAAGCTCTACACAGAAATACTGCAATAATATGGACAGCGTTATGCACGAGATAAGGGATAAATTATCACGGTCAGGCAGAAATTCCGAAATCAGATACTGGATTATAAGGCGTGTCCAGGAGCAGATATACACTCATACCACGATTTAATAATGATGAAGAGTAGGCTGAAGCGTAAGAGACTAGACAGGAAGAAACAATGTGCAAAGGAATGAGATATGGAAATACTAAGGAATGAAGAGATACACTTCAACTTCTCTCAGGCTATAGATACTGCGGTAATGAGAAGCTCAGTAGGCAGTTCAGTTGAAGAAGAGAAGACATACATAAAAAGGGCAATCACAGAAGTTGGAATGAAAAATAGAGGTACAAGGAAGGTAACTGCGACGAAACCATGAGTGACAGAAGAAATTCTTCAGCTGATCGACGAAAGAAGGAAGTACAAAAATATTAGTGGAAATTCAGGAATACACAGGACAGATCACTTAAGAATGAAATAAATAGCAAGTACAGGGAACCTAAGGCGAAATGGCTGCTTGAAAAAGTCAAGAAATCGAAAAAGAAATGACTGTCATAAGGACTGACTAAGCATTAGGAAAGCCAAAACAACCTTCGGTGAAATTAAAAGCAAGGGCTGTAACATTAAGAGTGTAACTGGAATTCCGTTGCTAAATGCAAAAGAGAGAGGGGATGGATGGGAAGAGCACTTTTAAATCCTCTTCGATGGGTAGGCGTGATAAAGAAGAAACAGGAGTCAATAGGGAAAAGGCAGGGCATCCAATATTAGAGAGTCAGAATTTAAAAATGGCTCTGAGCACTATGGGACTTAACATCTGTGGTCATCAGTCCCCTAGAACTTAGAACTACTTAAACCTAACTAACCTAAGGACATCACACACATCCATGCCCGAGGCAGGATTCGAACCGGCGACCGTAGCAGTCGCGCCTAGAACCGCTAGACCACCGCGGCCAGCTCAGAATTTAAAAGATCTTTGGAGAATTTAATATCAAATAAGACAGTGGGATGAATAACATTCCATCGGAGATTGTAAAATCATTGGGGGAAATGACAACAAAACGACTATTCACATTGTTGTGTAGAATGAATGAAAGTGGGAACATATCATCAGACTTTCGGAGAAACATCAATCTCACAGTTCCGAAGCTAGCAAGAGCCGACAAGTGCGAGAATTATCGCAGTCAGCTTAACAGCTCATGCATCCAAGTTGCTGACGGAGTTAATATACACTAGAATGGAAAAGAAAATGGAGGATGTGTTAGATGACGATCAATTTGGCTTGAAGAAAGGTAAAGGCATCAGAGAGGCAGTCTGATGCGATTGATATTCGATGCATGTATGAAAAAAAAAATGAGACACGTTCATGGGATCTGTCGACCTGGATAAAGCGTCCGACAATGTAAAATGGTTTAAGATGTTCTAAATTCTGAGAAAAACAGGGGTTAGCTATAGCGAACGACGGGTAATACACAACATGTACAATAACCAAGAGAGAACAATAAGAGTGGGAGACCAAGAACGAAGTGCTCGGATTTATAAGTGTGTAAGCCAGGGATGTAGTCTGTCGCCCTTACTGTTCAGTCTCTAAATCGAAGAAGCAATGAGAGAAATAAAAGAAAAGTTCAAGAGTGGAATTAAAATGCAAGGTGAAAGGATATCAGAAAGATTCGCTGATGAAATTGTAAGTAGGCTGTTTAGGTTTTTGTATTGGTAACGCCGCGTAGCGCTTTGTATGAAAATCACTGTGTGCAGTCTGTGGCTGGTTGACATTGTTGGAATATTCGCTATTGTAGTGTTGGGCAGTTGGATGTGAACAGCGCGGAGCGTTGCGCAGTTGGAGGTGAGCCGCCAGCAGTGGTGGATGTGAGGAGTGAGATGGCGGAGTTTTGAGAGCGGATGATATGGACATGTGTCCATCAGAGAGAGTAAATTCGTAAGACTGGAGGTGAGCCGCCAGCAGTGGTGGATGTGAGGAGTGAGATGGCGGAGTTTTGAGAGCGGATGATATGGACGTGTGTCCATCAGAGAGAGTAAATTCGTAAAACTGGATGTCATGACCTGATATATATATATATATATATATATATCATTTGCTAACTATGCCTATCAGTAGTTAGTGCCTTCAGTAGTTAAAATCTTTCATTTAGCTGGCAGTATTGGCGCTCGCTGTATTGCAGTAGTTCGAGTAACGAAGATTTTTGTGAGGTAAGTGATTCATGAAAGGTATAGGATATTGTTAGTCAGGGCCATTCTTTTGTAGGGATTATTGAAAGTCAGACTGCGTTGCGCTAAAAATATCGTGTGTCAGTTTAGTGATGATCAGAATAAGTAAAGAGAGAAATGTCTGAGTACGTTCAATTTTGCTCAGCCGTTTGAAAATCAAATAACGTAAGGGGTTTACCAACACAGTAATTCATTAATTTTTCTAAGAGGACGTTTCAACATTGCTATCCTCAGTGAAAGTGGAGAAGAATTACAGGGTCAGCTGAACTGAATGTAGATTGTAATGAGTACAGAACATGTATTGAGAGTAAATCAAAGAGACAAAAGCAATAAGAAGTAGCAGAAATCAGAACAGCGAGAAACTTAAAATCAGGATAGGTGATCACGAAGTAGATGAAGTTAGGCAGCAAAATAACCGATAATGGGCGGTCCAAGGAGGGCATAAAAAGCCGACGGACACTGGAAATAAGGGTGTTCCTGCCAAGAGATGACTGCTAATATCAAACATAGGCCTGAATTTGAGGAAGAAATTTCTGTGAATTTGTGTCTGGACCTTATCATTGTACGGTAGTGAAATATGGACTGTCGGGAAACTGGAACAGAAGAGAGTCGAAGCATTGGAGATGTCGTACTACAGAAGAATGTTGAAAACTAGGTGGACTGATAAGACAAGGAATGAGGAAGTTTTCCGCAGAAAAGGCGAGGAAATGTGTACATGGAAAACACTGACAAGAAGAAGGGATGACTGGTCACCTATTAAGACATCAGGGAATAACTTCCATGGAACTAGAGCGAGCTGTAGAGGGTACAAACTGTAAGGGAAGACTGAGAGTGTAATACATGCAGAAAACAATGGAGGACGTAGGTTGCAAATGAGATGAAAAGATAAAAACGATAGTGGGAGGAAAATGAAGAATCTGTTGCAAAATATATGAGAGAGAAGGGCTTACATATTGCCCTAAATACATTGAGATGTTAACATTTACTTAAAATAGCAATCGTAGGTAGCCATACGTCGGAGTATTGGTAGAATATGCAGGTATCACGACATTACACACGAAGTAACATAACGAACGCTTTTGCAGAGTTTAAAACCAGTGGAATAACAGCTTTTAATGGTAATTCGTTCGCAGATATTGTTGACTTAGAGTTCTAGACTGAAATTCTGTGTGGCTAGAGTGAACAGTGTAGATTCACATTACTGTCTGGATAGTTTTAAGCACAGCACAAAAAATGTGAAAGTAAATTACGCTCTCTGCTCGGAAACAGGTTATAGAATGATTTCTCACACTGGCGTACAGAACTGCAACGGCCTTCGCCGAGCGCAAGACGAGAGTAGGCGAGCCGAGTATCGTAGTCACAGCAGCACACGTGTATGCAAATGCGAGAGCCAGCCAGCTTGGCAGAGCTGCTCGCTGTCGGACGTCACTCCGGCGAGTGCTCACACGACACCGCACAGCCACGGCGTGTATCGACGGCGTCTGACAGCAAGTGGCACTGTCGAACTGGCTCTCGCAGCTACAATTCTTTCATGCACATCTACGCACAGAAAACAACTATTTTTATTTGGTGTTCCTTTAACAAAACCTAGCGTTATTTTTAACTAATAATTTAAATCTACATCTGAATCAACTGTTTCCCCCTCCAGCTACACTCCTGGAAATGGAAAAAAGAACACATTGACACCGGTGTGTCAGACCCACCATACTTGCTCCGGACACTGCGAGAGGGCTGTACAAGCAATGATCACACGCGCGGCACAGCAGACACACCAGGAACCGCGGTGTTGGCCGTCGAATGGCGCTAGCTGCGCAGCATTTGTGCACCGCCGCCGGCAGTGCCAGCCAGTTTGCCGTGGCACACGGAGCTCCATCGCAGTCTTTAACACTGGTAGCATGCCGCGACAGCGTGGACGTGAACCGTATGTGCAGTTGACGGACTTTGAGCGAGGGCGTATAGTGGGCATGCGGGAGGCCGGGTGGACGTACCGCCGAATTGCTCAACACGTGGGGCGTGAGGTCTCCACAGTACATCGATGTTGTCGCCAGTGGTCGGCGGAAGGTGCACGTGCCCGTCGACCTGGGACCGGACCGCAGCGACGCACGGATGCACGCCAAGACCGTAGGATCCTATGCAGTGCCGTAGGGGACCGCACCGCCACTTCCCAGCAAATTAGGGACACTGTTGCTCCTGGGGTATCGGCGAAGACCATTCGCAACCGTCTCCATGAAGCTGGGCTACGGTCCCGCACACCGTTAGGCCGTCTTCCGCTCACGCCCCAACATCGTGCAGCCCGCCTCCAGTGGTGTCGCGACAGGCGTGAATGGAGGGACGAATGGACACGTGTCGTCTTCAGCGATGAGAGTCGCTTCTGCCTTGGTGCCAATGATGGTCGTATGCGTGTTTGGCGCCGTGCAGGTGAGCGCCACAATCAGGACTGCATACGACCGAGGCACACAGGGCCAACACCCGGCATCATGGTGTGGGGAGCGATCTCCTACACTGGCCGTACACCACTGGTGATCGTCGAGGGGACACTGAATAGTGCACGGTACATCCAAACCGTCATCGAACCCATCGTTCTACCATTCCTAGACCGGCAAGGGAACTTGCTGTTCCAACAGGACAATGCACGTCCGCATGTATCCCGTGCCACCCAACGTGCTCTAGAAGGTGTAAGTCAACTACCCTGGCCAGCAAGATCTCCGGATCTGTCCCCCATTGAGCATGTTTGGGACTGGATGAAGCGTCGTCTCACGCGGTCTGCACGTCCAGCACGAACGCTGGTCCAACTGAGGCGCCAGGTGGAAATGGCATGGCAAGCCGTTCCACAGGACTACATCCAGCATCTCTACGATCGTCTCCATGGGAGAATAGCAGCCTGCATTGCTGCGAAAGGTGGATATACACTGTACTAGTGCCGACATTGTGCATGCTCTGTTGCCTGTGTCTATGTGCCTGTGGTTCTGTCAGTGTGATCATGTGATGCATCTCACCCCAGGAATGTGTCAATAAAGTTTCCCCTTCCTGGGACAATGAATTCACGGTGTTCGTATTTAAATTTCCAGGAGTGTATTAATATTACAAGTATAAAGAATTCTAGAACATATCTCATTTTCTCCTTGTAAAATATCTGTTTTATGGCTTTAACAATTAGCTCTATTCTTTGATGGAGTTCCTCCAGGTGAGAGCATTTAGCGATTTTAATTTTGTCTCTTATCACCTGCATAACAAATTGTTTAAAAGCTGACCATCTTCCTGGATGTACCGGGTGATCAAAAAGTCAGTATAAATTTGAAAACGTAATAAACCACGGAATAATGTAGATAGAGAGGTAAAAATTGACACACATGCTTGGAATGACATGGGGTTGTATTAGAACAAAAAAAGGTATTGCTAGACGCGTGAAAGATCTCTTGCCCGCGTCGTTTGGTGATGATCGTGTGCTCAGCTGCCACTTTCGTCATGCTTGGCCTCCCAGGTCCCCAGACCTCATTCCGTACGATTATTGGTTTTGGGGTTACCTGAAGTCGCAAGTGTATCGTGATCCACCGAAATCTCTAAGGTTGCTGAAAGACAACATCCGACGCCAATGCCTCACCATAACTTCGGACATGCTTTATAGTGCTTTGCAAAAACAGACATAATGTCTTATGGGATAACAGCAATCAGTGATTTTATAATGTTACTTAAAATCCGTCTTCATTGCAAATTTTTTTATTCATATGACCGGTTTCGGTTCATTCAGAATCATCTTCAGATCTGATATTTCAGATACAGGAGTAACCCGTCCAAATCCAGCAACTTTCACATGCTTTCACGTAGCATGTGAAAGTTGCTGGATTCGGACGGGTTACTCCTGTAACTGAAATATCAGATCTGAAGATAGTTCTCAATGAACCGAAACCGGTCATATGAATAAATAAATTTGCAATGAAGACGGATTTTAAGTAACTTTATAGTGCTGTTCACAACATTATTCCTCGACTACAGCTATTGTTGAGGAATGATGGTGGAAATATTGAGCATTTCCTGTAAAGAACATCATCTTTGCTTTGTCTTACTTTGTTATGCTAATTATTGCTATTCTTATCATATGAAGCGCCATCTGTCGGACATTTTTTGAACTTTTGTAATTTTTTGGTTCTAATAAAACCCCATGTCATTCCAAGCATGTGTGTCAATCTCTATCTACATTATTCCGTGATTTATTCAGTTTTCAAATTTATACTGACTTTTTGATCACCCGGTATATTGGCAATTCTTCTGTTTCACATTCTTGCGCAATTTATACGTGGAATTAAACGTTTACAGTTTTTGCAGATGAGTTTCGATTAATTGTTATTCCATTGGTTTCAGTCTTGGCTGTGCTATTGCCAGGTGCATAAAATCCAAGCCTCACAGTTAAACAGAATATAGCAGTTCTTTTTAAGCAGATCGAAATGGAAATGGAAGTTTATTAACAGATTTTTTTCGTATGTCATTTAATATAGTCAACGTGTTCCAATCCATCATTTTCCCCCAGCACTCCAGCATACGGTCACTTACCACTCCTGCTTACTGTAAACGATAATATCTTGTATTCCCCACTTGCAGCCAGATTTATACATACACTATGCTTAAAGCTATAAGTAAAACTTGCTTGCACATCTGCAATAACTTCTTCTTTTCCAATTGCAGTAAATATTCTTCCTTATGGTAATTTTTTTAAGCCATCTCTTCCATTTCCACTATCATTTTTCAGGCACATAATACATTAACTGCATTCAAAAATGTAATTTCGTTAATGGGGAATGGTTTAAGCCTGTTCAATATATTAATAGAAAGATTAAGAGAAATATTCTTCTCCTACTTTAATATAGCATTTCTGTACAACACTTTTATCGTCTTTGTTAGAGTTGGTGTAATAGATAATTTAATGTAATAATAATGTAATAGGTAGATAATTTCAAATGGTTCAAATGGCTCTGAGCACTATGGGTCTAAACATCTGAGGTCATCAGTCCCCCTAGACTTAGAACTACTTAAACCTAACTAACCTAAGGACATCACACACATCCATGCCCGAGGCAGGATTCGAACCTGGGAGCGTAGCAGCGGCTCGGTTCCGGACTGAAGCGCCTAGAACCGCTCGGCCACAACGGCCGGCTGGTAGATAATTAAAATTGTATGCACACATAGTTTATAAGCTTTCCTTGGACTTGAGTGTCTGAAGACTTACGTGTATACCAGTCAACTTTTGTATATTCTTATTACCTCAGTAGATAAGCCGCAGAAAGTTGTTAAACACCACACAGCAGCTGTTCTGTAAGTTATTCGGCAATTGATGCCACATGGAATCAGTTGACACAAAGTAGAACGGAGCACATTGTAAACACTGTTTCCAGGTGTTTAATACACTGGATCAAACACGGGATACATTATGCAGCTGTATAATGTCGACTTAAGCCTGGCGACACCGTGTTCTTTAGTCAAGGAAGACGTAAAAGTTTCCTGTAGTCACATGTCAGGACTCTTTATAAAATGTGTAAGGTGGTTACCAACAAGTTTGATCTTTCCTGGGCTTGTGATTTGACATATAAATTTGTTATATATCCGTACAGTTCGAGCACAACCACCTGAAATGGTCAATCCCAACTATTGTCCACAATCACATTGCTGTTTCCCTGGCAATCTCCTTCCATGCAGAGGCCGTGGTTTGTTGTTAGGTAGTCAGACATCTCCAGTATATTAAAAGAGGCAACAAAATCCAAAAGTTAATAGTCGTCCACATGGATCTGCTCCAATACTGCAGGCAGCTCTTCCACTAGAACGTCCAATTTGACTTCGGCTATTGCACTCACTTTATATGGTATAGTTACAGGATTTCTATATTACTCTGAAATGCTGTGCTTCCTTGCCGATTTTTTATAATATTCCTCTTGCTGCCGCTTTGCCTTCCCACGTAGGAGAAACGGCAACTTTGCCTTGATAACATGTCTCACAGTGAAGAAATTGGCTAATTTACTACGTAAATAACAATTAAAAGACCCACACATCTCTTTCTTTAAAATTACTAAATGTCCCTTGTCTAATCGCTCCTGGATGTCCACTTGATCACAGATTTTAAGGGACCGATGGCCTTTGTAGTCTGGTCCCTTCAACCCCCACAAACCAACCAACAGATTTTAACTAGCATTATGTTATCACAAAACGGATATGTAATGGGCGCAAGAACGTTTAAATTCTTCTTTCTAAGGAGCTTGTCATTTTCGGTGCAATTTATGTTGTCAATGTTAGGAACAAGACTGTCCAGATCCTCCAGTAATTACCACAAATCAAAGCTTTCGTCGGTTGGCCTCATCTTTCTCCCTGACAGTTTAGGGACGTTTAACACTATTGAAGAACCCATGTTTACACTTCCCAATATCACACAAGACTGATCCGTTGTGGCTGTCAAGCCTCCCTTTCTTCTATAAAGACCCAAGTTGGTGAGCTGGCCGTACCCTGCCGAGCTACGATTATACACCAGCTGCTCCATAGGGTATTCGTTAATTGATTCTACATTTAAATGATTGGCGCAGAGTAAAAAGGAGTTCATTGTAAATATTGTATTATAGTTTAGAACAGCCGGCCGGTGTGGCCGAGCTGTTCTAGGCGCTTCAGTCTGGAACCGCGCGACCGCTACGGTCGCAGGTTCGACTCCTGCCTTGGGCATGGATGTGTGTGATGTCCTTAGGTTAGTTAGGTTTAAGTAGTTCTAAGTTCTAGGGGACTGATGACCTCAGATGTTAAGTCCAATAGTGCTCAGAGCCATTTGAACCATTTTTGTTTAAAACACTTAAGGAGTCTTACGCAGGGTCAAACACACGATTGATTCTGTTCCCAGCTATAAGATTCTGTCGCAGTCTTTTTTAGGTTTCCAAATGACATCTGCATGTATATAGCAGTGATGTAATTGCCTCGTTTCGCAGAATGCCGCAAAGGCGTTTTGGCATTGTTGCTTCCACGTAATAACACATGCACAAGTTAAAACTACACGAAGCAGCAATAAAGAAAGAGATGTTTTCTGTTTGTAAATGTATATGTCGAATCTAATAAAGACTCTGTACTATAATATTTGTTTTCGTATTCTATAGCCCGCCAAAAATTCCTAAACAAGCCTCCTATTTAGCATTATCTGTATTTAATGGAGTTGGGTAGTTATGTGGGCTAAGAAATTAGTCAAAAACCAGGTTTTTGAAAGTATGGTAGAGCTCTTTTCTTGCCTGTACGACGTCTTTGTTTTATACTGTCCGTGGATCTGACTCAGCATCTCAGTACAGTGGCTGTTCCCTCACTGCGGCACAGAAGCATCCAATGGAGAGAGTTTGAGCACCAAATTACTTACAGACACTGATGTGACATTATGCCGGTTTATGTATCACACATTTGATATCGTCAGGCCATTTAGGTATATTTTTGCGCGAAAATAAACATATTTGCTTTAATGACTTCCATCCAAATACGCGTATCATATCTGCCACACTCTCTCCCCTATTACGTGATAATAAAAAACGAGCTGCCCTCTTTTGCACGCTTTCGATGTCCTCCGTCAATCCCACCTGGTAAGGATCCCACACCGCGCAGCAATATCCTAACAGAGGACGAACGAGTGTAGTGTAAGCTGTCTCCTTAGTGGACTCGTTGCATCTTCTAAGTGTCCTGCCAATGGAACGCAACCTTTGGCTCGCCTTCTCTACAATATTATCTATGTGGTCTTTCCAACTGAAGTTGTTCGTGATTTTAACACCCAAGTACTTAGTTGAATTGACAGCCTTGAGAATTGTACTATTTATCGAGTAATCGAATTCCAACGGATTTCTTTTGGATTTCATGTGGATCACCTCACACTTTTCGTTATTTAGCGTCAACTGGCACCTGCGACACCATATAGCAATCTTTTCTAAATCGCTTTGCAACTGATACTGGTCTTCGGATGACCTTATTAGACGGTAAATTACAACATCATCTGCGAACAATCTAAGAGAACTGCTCAGATTGTCACCCAGGTAATTTATATAGATCAGGAACAGCAGAGGTCCCAGGACGCTTCCCTGGGGAACACCTGACATCACTTCAGTTTTACTCGATGATTTGCCGTCTATTACTACGAACTGCGACCGTCTGACAGGAAATCACGAATCCAGCCGCACAACTGAGACGATACCCCATAGGCCCGCAGCTTGATTAGAAGTCGCTTGTGAGGAACGGTGTCAAAAGCTTTCCGGAAATCCAGAAATACGGAATCAACCTGAGGTCCCCTGTCGATAGCGGCCATTACTTCGTGCGAATAAAGAGCTAGCTGCGTTGCACAAGAACGTTTTCTGAAACCATGCTGATTACGTATCAATAGATCGTTCCCTTCGAGGTGATTCATAATGTTTGAATACAGTATAGGCTCCAAAACCCTACTGCAAACCGACGTCAATGATATAGGTCTGTAGTTCGATGGATTACTCCTACTACCCTTCTTAAACACTGGTGCGACCTGCGCAATTTTCCGGTCTGTAGGTACAGATCTATCAGTGAGCGAGCGGTTGTATATGATTGCTAAGTAGGGAGCTATTGTATCAGCGTAATCTGAAAGGAACCTAATCGGTATACAATCTGGACCTGAAGACTTGCCCGTATCAAGCGATTTGAGTTGCTTCGCAACCCCTAAGGTATCTACTTCTAAGAAACTCATGCTAGCAGCTGTTCGTGTTTCAAATTCAGGAATATTCCATTCGTCTTCCCTGGTGAAGGAATTTCGGAAAACTGCGTTCAATAACTCCGCTTTAGCGGCACAGTCATCGGTAACAGTACCATCGACACTGCGCAGCGAAGGTATTGACTGCGTCTTGCCGCTTGTGTACTTTACATACGAGCAGAATTTCTTCGGATTTTCTACCAACTTTCGAGACAATGTTTCGTTGTGGAACCTATTAAAGGCATCTCGCATTGAATCCGCGTCAAATTTCGCGCGTCTGTAAATTTTAGCCAATCTTCTAACTGGGGAGTACATATTGCGTGGAATCAGTGGTAGCCACTTCACCTTCGAAGTACATACAGTATATGTAGTTCAGTTATGGTGTAATTGCAATATTATCACAGCCTTTTAACAATTATACAGATAGTTTACCATTTTTTCAGATTTTATTTTATATTATTTGTTTACAAGGCTACTTTCGTAGGACCAAATTGAAGAGCAAATCTACAAAGCCATGGAACTTGTCAGTACATGAAATTACAACATCAAAGTAATAACAGATCAAATAAAATCTTTATAAACTCAAAAAATTCAAGCCTTAAGTTTAGGTAAACGCAAACAACAATATAACACAGGAACCAGCTTAATTTTTCAGGGAACTCCTCGACAGAACAGAAGGAGTGACCCATGAGGAAACTCTTCAGTTTAGATTTGAAAGCGCGTGGATTACTGATAAGATATTTGAATTCTTGTGGTAGCTCACTGAAAATGGATGCAGCAGTATACTGCATACCTTTATGCACAAGGAGAATCATGAAATTCTTCTAGATAAGCTTAAGTATTGAGGTATGGGTGGGACAGTGCACAAAAAGTTTAATTCAAACTTAACTGGAAGAATGCAGAAGGTTGAAATTAACAGTACAGATAGTCTACAAAAACCGGCAGAGTCCTCTAACTGGGGAAGTATCAAGAATGGTACCCCACATGGTTCAGTCTTCGGTCTCCTATTGTTCTTAATGTATGTTAACGACTTGCCACTGACTGACTTAGAGAGCGTAATGCTCGAAAACAATGGAAGTCGCTTAAACTTGCACACCAGTGAGGG
Organism: Schistocerca piceifrons; assembly: GCF_021461385.2. Taxonomy (NCBI): domain Eukaryota; kingdom Metazoa; phylum Arthropoda; class Insecta; order Orthoptera; family Acrididae; genus Schistocerca; species Schistocerca piceifrons. Next base: position 39,119,593 of record NC_060139.1, on the reverse strand, counting down.
AAGCATGATGGTGCCAGTGAGTAATGGAAGGCGCAGGGGTGCACGTGGCCTGATGCAGTGATAATGATGACAAGATTCGTGGAAAATCACACCAGAACTGTTCTTAGAGTTGGGAACACTGCACAGCATATAAAATTGCTCACCCGAACTTGCGTGCCATTGGGTGACAGCATGATGACGAAGGGGGGACAGGTGAGCAGAGGGAGGGGTTAGGTGCAATCAGGGTGGGGAGTGTGAGCGCAGGGTGCACAGGTGGGGGTGTGACGCGGTGCACGTGTGGGGGCGTTGTCTTTTTTGGCGGTAAGGAAATGCTGATGGTGATTTCAATGAAATCGTGACATACGTTTCTCGGGAGTTTGTGCTGACCTTGAAGGTAGAAAGTGTTGATGCTGACGTCAGCGGTCGTATCCTTCTTTCAAGAACGTACTCTGCCTACGTACTCCTTATGAATCAGTGCTTGCAGACAGGAAAAACGCCTGCAAGCAGGGAAAAAGTGACAATATAGATCTTGTACGAGGGAAAGAGAGACAGAGCATCCTTGGATTCTTTCAGAGGACAGGCGCTTGTTTTAAATTACTTATAAAAATAACAAAAGACTATAAGGCGCAGCTGACGGAAGCCTCCCGAAATGCCAGTTCGGGGAGGAGCACGGTACAGTCAGTGCAATACCTAACGGGTCATGTAGAAGACATACTAAGATACCAATATCGAAAATACTATGCAGTATTCGTAGATCTCAAGAAAGAATTCGTCTCAGTAAATAGAGAAAGTGAAAGGAATGACCAGAGAGGAATCCCCACTAGTGAGAGCAATCAAGACTTCCACTTAACTAAACTTGAGCCAAATAAATGACGTTGAAATATCAGAGAAAATTGTGCAGATGAAAGAAGCTCTCCAATGAGACCCTATGAGTCCAACGCCGTTCATACAGCAGATGTGACAAACATCACACAGGAAGACTTAGAAGCAGAAATGATTCAGTACTCTGACGACATGATGGGCAGGATCAGCAGCAAAAGAGGACATACAGAAGGAACTACAAAGGCTAGGTACTTGGGTAAAGGAAAATGACCCAAAAGTAAACCGCGACAAGGTAGTTCAAGCGACATTCGGGAGAGAACAAAAGTATCACACAAAGACAGTACAAAGGTATAAAACGAGCCGCTACAAATAGTATGGAAATTACATTACAGAAAACAGCGACATTTTCCGGTATGTATATTCGGGAAAGGATAGCAGCAACCATCAAAGTCTCATACAGTATCCCGAAAATAACCTATATGTAGACAAGCTCAACACTAACACTCTTGAAAGCGGCAGCATATCCAGTCACAGCGATAGGAATACAGATTGTATAGGAACAGCTTAAGATTGGCTATACGAAAAGAACAAAGAAAGTCAAGATGATGTTCATGTGCATACGAGGAGTGGGAAAAAAGCGACTTTCCGACTCACATATGAAGTAATGAAAGAGACTTATTTCATGGAGAACTTCAGATCGTAGCGCTGTCTACCTCGCACAGGATCATATCAGGAACTGATTAACATCATGAACCTAGAGTTCTACGACACATCAGCTATGCTAGACGACAGCTGGACTGCAGGAACCAGAGACAAGTAATTACAAGACTCCCAGTACACAGGTTTGATCATAAAACACATATCAGCCTGTGCATTAAGACTCAATCTGAGGTCACTTTTCTCATTAAAAAAGGCCAGCAAATCAATATCGGAAGCACACAAGCTAATTTAATTTATACGTAAAAATAGCTGCAGCCACACACAAAATGAAATGTTTTGTATATTTTCCGAGGTAGCTTGGAGGCCTTTTGGTTGAAGCCTGTAGAAAGTTTAAACAATGATAAAATTTTCTCGGGGTGATCAGCCGACTGGTGGCGTCGCCTTATCGCAACGTTTCAATGAGATTCGTATTCAGCATCTTCAGGATAATCATTATCCATAAAATATCGTGCTGGGTACACGAATTTACTGCACGATGAAGGACCCAGTGTCCAGCACGATTCCTTAACCATACGTTCATTTGAATGTAGGTCTGCAATAGCCCCTAAAAGGAATAAAAATTTACTCAACTGCGTGCTGCTACCTGTTGCTAAATTCCATTTATCATCAGCCAAAATATTCCAAACTATCCACAGTGCAAAAGCTTAATTTGCTAATTTAACATTTCAGCTGTGCAATTCGTAGGCTACTGAGATACTTATTTATCTGCCTGTATTTACGGCCCATCCGATATATTGCTATTACAGATTCCAAAAATGGTCTACAAACGTGGCGCACCGTCACTCTCGTTCCTTAGACCAAATATCCACGCCTCTACCGACTGACAACCACTAGGCCAGTACGTGGTCCATTCATTTGATTACTCTGAAGTAAAGCGTAAAATACAAATTTCAATGAAGAAACGACAGTTTTTCGTGATTTCTCAAGACTTCCGCTTATTAAAGCAATCAGCTTTACTAAACAGAAATTTCGTCTTCCTTTGCTTTGCATATCGTTCCTCGCTCAATTTTAATGACGTCCTTTAGAAGAAGGAAAACGCTCCGTGCATAAGCATAGTTCTAGTATTTTATGTAGCTGCTAACACTCCGTAATCAGTCTCAGATTCTACATTATACTGTAGACTAGAGCAAGACAACGGCGTAGGATATACGACACGATTACGGCTAGTAAATTACTATGGCGGAGGAATCAACCTACCCATTTTAACGAAAAAAGCCTTCGGATATGTCGTCAGTGTTCATGCAGAATCTGCACTGAGTTTAGCAGTAATTATGGCCTACTGTTCCTGAACACGTAGTCCATAAAAGACAGCACTAGAAGTCTGGCAGTACGGAGTTGACATTGCATAGCCCTCAAGTCTGCGCGTCCAATATCCATCACTGTTTAGGTGCGCCGGCTGTGGAGTGTAGAAGGGCACGCCGCCTTCAGGCACCCAAGGCCGCCCTTTCACCGCAAACCAGGATTTCGTAGGCCCGGTGGAAGAGTAATTGGTGAATGGAGCGCTCGATTACAGGCAGGAAACGCAAGAGTGCGTTTCCGGTACGGCGTCCAGTAGCCTTCACCCAAAGCCACAGTGTTACGAAGCTGAAGTGGAGTACCGTGCTGCCTCCATCTCTGTTATTATCGGTCATAAGACGTGAAAATGAACGAAAAGGTGATTCAAATCTTTAGTCTACATGTAAAGTTACATCAGACTACAAACATTGTATGTGGTATGAAACAAATGCAGGGTAAATACATTCGTGGTAGAAATCGTCCACATTATTCACAGTGTACGTGTAAATTAAAAACGTCTTTGTCTGTTACGGTAAATAATTCCACTACAGTTAACTGTGCTTGGCGATATTTGGCGACAGTTGACTAGTATAAAATTCACTTTTAGCTCCGCATTACAGCGTTGTGGCTGAAGATTAACAATTATAATGAGAGAATTAAACCAATGAAACACATGGCGGTGAACTATTTCTATTTCATTCCATTGCATTTTTTTGGAAAGCTACCCCAACCTGGAATAAACGTCTTGCACAATATATAGAATATTATCTGGAGTAACGCAATCAACTCTTGAAAACCCCTTACGATTTTTTCCAGGAAAATTAATTACTGTGTAGGAGTTTCCGTATCAGATCTCCTTAATACACTTTATTGCGATGGAGCTCGTGCCAGAAGCCGCCAGTTCGAATCTTGATGGTAAAGAAATTTTCTCAACCAATATTTCACCGACTGAGCGACTGAGTGCACTTGCTGATTACCAGACTGTAACCCTATGTCCTGCGTTATACCCGCAAAGTCTCCGCAGTGTCTCGAGATCCGGATGTGCTTAGTAGACTGGAAAATTAAAGTTCATGCCTCCATTGGCCCTATGAAAGAGAAGAAGAAAGGTTACTGGGTTTCATCCACTCCGCTCCTTTCATTGTCACAATTCATAACGATAGAAACACGACATTACACTGGATAAGCATAATCATAGTCATCCGTACAGTATTGTTGAACTCTGTGCGTGACAGGATTCACAGTCGAAGGAAGGCAACAGAAAACCGTCTTTGCAAAGTCTCCTGGCAAGGAAACCCGGATTTCAACATTGTTACCATGCTCAGTAATACAAGCAGTGAGCTAAGTACTTCGAAATGCTTTTTAGATTCCACCCCTTCGACTAAAAAATCGCACGTTATCTATCTGTAATTTCCTTTTTCTTACATATTTTCCATCGGAAGTTCGATGTAACACCACCACAATAATCTGAACATGTCTTCATTTTCATAATCGCTAGACAATAGGCTCACTAACACCTAATAGATACTCCACAGGCTAGTTTGTCTCTCTGAAACTAACCGAGACTGGATGAATTTTTTTCCAGTTGAGTGAGGCGAGATAATGGCTAGGGTCCTAGAATCGTCTTCTGGAAGAGTATTGCTGAGATTTCGGCCGGCTATCCCGATGTATGAGATTTCCGCTGTGTCCGTACAAACACTTCTGGTGAATGGCGAGGCTATTAATTCAACCAGTTAATTTCCTGTTCCATTCTTATCAAGTCCCAGACAATCGTGTATTTCCATCGACCTCGGAGACAAATGAGAATTAAACCATGAGCTTGCTCCTGTTGCCCATTAAATTCGTACAATCCATTTTTTTGGATTTTCAACTGTACTGTTCTGGAAATTCTCCCTCAACGTTACGTGTCGTGCAGTGAGGAGAGGAGCTTCCATATGTTTATCTGAATAAGCCAAAATCATGGATCGTCCATCTCCTCCAAGTCAATAACTTACAAACATGAGTAATATAGCAAGTATTTAAACATAAATTCCCTGTCGTGACAAAAAATAGAAACACCTACAGCCGACCTTATGATTTTATTTCATTTTGTCGCTACCGGTTTCGATGCTTCATTGCGTCATCTTCAGGCTGTTTTGATGCCGTACAGGCTGATACGATGCATAACACATGAGTTGTCCGTTGATGGTTGGAGTGCTGACACATTATCTGCGAATCCAGTAATGCTGGCAACTGATGGGTTATGCATGAGGATTGTATCAACCTGTGCCGCATCAAAACAGCCAGAAGATGACGCAATGAAGCGTCGAAACTGGTAGTGACAAAATAAAATCATAAGGACGGCTGCAGGTGTTTTTATTTTTTGTCACGATAGTATGAAATGTATGATAAGATAAAAGAAATTATTCAGGTAGTGAAGGGACACGAAAATTTAATAGTCATGGGTGACTGGAATTCGAGAGTAGGAAAAGGGAGAGAAGGAAACATAGTGGGTAAATATGGACTGGGGGAGAGAAATGAAAGAGGAAGCCGTCTGGTAGAATTTTGCACAGAACATAACTTAATCATAGCTAACACTTGGTTCAAGACTCATAAAAGAAGGTTGTATACATGGAAGAATCCTGGAGATACTAGAAGGTATCAGATAGATTAAATAATGGTACGACAGAGATTTAGGAACCAGGTTTTAAATTGTAAGACATTTCCAGGGGCAGATGTGGACTCTGACCACAATCTATTGGTTATGAACTGTAGATTAAAACTGAAGAAACTGCTAAAAGGTGGGAATTTAAGGAGATGGGACCTGGATAAACTGAAAGAACCAGAGGTTGTACAGAGTTTCAGGGAGAGCATAAGGGAACAATTGACAGGAATGGGGGAAAGAAATACAGTAAAAGAAGAATGGGTAGCTTTGAGGGATGAAGTAGTGAAGGCAGCACAGGATCAAGTAGGTAAAAAGACGAGGGATAACAGAAATCCTTGGGTAACAGAAGAAATATTGAATTTAATTGATGAAAGGAGAAAATATAAAAACGCGGTAAATGAAGCAGGCAAAAAGGAATACAAACGTCTCAAAAATGAGATCGACAGGAAGTGCAAAATGGCCAAGCAGGGATAGCTATAGGACAAATGTAAGGATGTAGAGGCTTATCTCACTAGGGGTAAGATAGATACTGCCTACAGGAAAATTAAAGAGACCTTTGGAGAAAAGAGAGCCACATGTATAAATATCAAGAGCTCAGATGGAAACTCAGTTCTAAGCAAAGAAGGGAAAGCAGAAAGGTGGAAGGAGTATATAGAGGGTCTATACAAGGGCGATGTACTTGAGGACAATATTATGGAAATGGAAGAGGATTTAGATGAAGATGAAATGGGAGATATGATACTGCGTGAAGAGTTCGACAGAGCACTGAAAGACCTGAGTCGAAACAAGGCCCCGGGAGTAGACAACATTCCATTGGAACTACTGACGGCCTTGGGGAGAAGAGGAGCTTGTGGCACAACTTGATTAGAAGTCAAGAAGGGATCCGTTGGTAGGACATGTTCTGAGACATCGAGGCATCACCATTTTAGTACTGGAGGGCAGCGTGGAGGGTAAAAATCGTAGAGGGAGACCAAGAGATGAATACACTAAGCAGATTCAGACAACTTAACAAGAAGAAGGGATCGGTTGGTAGGACATGTTCTGAGGCATCAAGGTATCACAAATTTAGCGTTGGAGGGCAGCGCGCAGGGCAAAACTCGTAGAGGGTGACCAAGAGATGAATACACTAAGCAGATTCAGAAGGATGTAGGCTGCAGTAGGTAGTGGGAGATGAAGAAGCTTGCACAGGATAGAGTAGCGTGGAGAGCTGCATCAAACCAGTCTCAGGACTGAAGACAACAACAACAACAACAACAGCACGATAGTAAACGGCCGTCGTCTTACAGACGTCCTGATAAAAGGATGGACATAGAAAAGCTAAATTCCCTGTAGTGTCTGATAGGTTTCCGAAGATTTTCATACTGAAATGCATATAGCATAAGCAATTAGAAAAATAGTATTTTGTAGTATTTGGTAGTCATACTATACAAAGAGGATCGTTAAGCATTAAATGTAAATAGCTGGTTGAAACGCCCGTCATACAATACAGTTCCAATATTTCAGGTGGTTCTGCAGCAGCGTTCATTCATCATTGTATCAGGTCTTCCAGGCGGGGCTAAATCCAGCTTTAGGAGTAGATCAACGGCTTCTGAGGCAACACTTACCGTGTTAATTTTTCAGAATATTTCAACATCTGAATTTAAATCACTTCATTAAAACTTAATGAGCTATGACTGAGTCATTGTTTCAGAACACTGAACATTTCTTGTAGTTAGTAAATGTATACAGGATGCTTCAAAAGTGGTGATCAATATTCAGTGATATAACGGGAATGATCATTCGAAACAAAAAAGTCAAGTAAACAATGGGTCTAAAACGCATACCTCAAGAGCTATGAGAAATTCTTGGTCTTCGTTACTGTGAAACAAATCTCTTCTACCGCAAGCTCTTTGCTTTCCACATTTTGGGAAGTGGCAGTATGGAACAAAACAAGAAATAAATGCACAGTAAACATGTGCTCGAAAATACATACCTTAAAAATTATGAGCACTTGTTTATTAGAAGAGTTGTGTTGCAAAATAGCGAAGATGAGCAAGTGCTCATAGTTCTTAAGTTATTCGTTTTAAGTGACACGTTTAGTGGACTTTTTCCCAAAATATGGAAAGCAAACAGCTTGCAATGGTAGAGATATGATTCACAATATCGAAAATCAAGAATTGCTCATAGCTCTTAAGGTGTGCGTTTACATGGCTTCTTTGTTTCGAATGATTATTCCTGTCATATTCTTGAATATTGACAATCACTTTGAAACGTCCCCTTTGAACAATTCTACACGAGACTGTGCTTAACCTGACACACAATATTTTGTTAGCGCAACGCAATCTGACTTTCAAAATTCCCTACAAAAGAATGGCCCTGACTAACATTAAACTATGCCTTTCACAAATCACTTACCTCACAAAAATCTTCGCTGCTCAAGCTACTGCAATACAGCGAGCGCCACTACTGCCAGCTAAATAAAAGATTCAAACTATGGAAGGCACTAACTACTGATAGGGATAGTTAGCAAATGAAAGATATTAATAGAGAACAAACAATGTATTTACCTTAATATCATCACAAGCCATAATATATATATCAGTTCATGACAAATTACAAAACTCCGCCATCTCTCTCCCCACATCCACCACTGCTGGCGGCTCACCTCCAACTGCGCAACGCTACGCGCTGTTCACAGCCAGCTGCCTCTGCCCAACACTACAATGGCAGACAACAATGCAAACTACCCACAGACTGCACACAGCACAGCCAGTGATTTTCATACAGAGGTGGCGTTACCAATAAAAAACCTAAACAGCATACTTACATAGAGAAAACATAAACAGCCTACTTACATAGAGAAAACATGAACAGCCTACTTACAACTTCTGAAACACCCCGTATATTTTTCGGAATGAATGTGCGAATATTAGATGGATTATCTCGAGCTATTTTCATATAAACCATAACAGATTATTTATTTCTCTGTACGAAATACATTCACTTCCGCAAACTCCATTCTCAGTTGTCCGGCTCAGCTGTGACACGAATTTCAGGTCTTCAGCTATCTAAGCATCTGGGAGCTGTCGCACCAAAACGGCTGACACGGCCTTGCTCTATTGCTTTCATTAAGCGTGGCTTTCGAAACGTGACAAATCTGTTTATCGTCTAGACAAGTGGAGGAGAGCAACTTTCACTGCTATAAAGCCAACAGGCACCTTGTGTTAAGTGTAGTGTCAAAATTATTTTAAGCGAAACTGGTGGAAGATAGATATTTTCGAAGTTAGTGTCACAAAAGGTTGTAAATAGCTCATTATCTCGTAAAAGTAATAATAGTTAATGAAAGAAATAGAGCACCGAAAGGCCATGACGGAATTGAGATTCTTGTGGGTCACAGCAAGTAAATCTCCTCTTCCCTTATACATTCAAGCTTATTAACACCCAGAAAGATGCAGGAGATATGCAGTTTGGGGTAATTTGAGCCAAATACATCCTGTCTAAGAAATTTAGTTCAACAGAAGTTATAGAATCTTTAAGTATTCTCCTCGTGGAAATCATTAAAAGACCTGCTAAATATCTTCCAGATGTGCTATAAAGCAATATAAGTAAGGAACTGTACTCTGAAACACTATACTAAAAATTATTAACTTGTGTTGATCTTTGTTTCAGATGTCATCAACATAATTGAAATCACTTGCTCTTCTGTCTATTCGTCTCGCATTTTTTTGTTTACTTTCCTGTTAAACTGTGGAACGTATATTGGAAACACAGAGTACACGTCATAGCACGGGGAATGTTCATTCTAGTTCACAAAGGTATTGTATCTACTGAGATCGAAGTTGAGTGTGACAGTAAAGTTATATGGTTACTTATTACAGATCTAGGGCAAAACATGTTAACTGTTGGGGAGGGTCTGGTGTGAGACGTTCCCGTGGGGTCCACTGGGGGCCGAACAGCACAGTAACCCTGGGTTCGCTGTGGGGCGGCGGTGGGATGGGTGGACTGCTGTAGCCTGTTGTGGGGTTGTGAACCACTGAGGGCTGCGGCGGGGACGAAGCCTCTCCGTCGTTTGTGGGTCTCCAGTTCAATACAATACAATAATTGTTGGATTTTTTGCCGGCCACCCGAGTCCGCTGTGACAATTCTAGAGTCATTCAAAGAAAGCCTACTGTCAGTAGCTCGTAAATACCGAGATCATGCAGTACTACCTGGAGGCGACTTTAACCTACCAAATTTGGACTGGGACTTCTATGTGTTTACTGCAGGGAGTACAGACAGACAATCTTGCGAAGTACTTGCAAACACGTTTTCAGAGACCTGACTCGAGCAGCTAGTTTGGCAGCGCACATTCAATCGAAACATCTTAGACTTTGTAGCTAGAAACAGGCCGAACCGTATCGAAAGTGTGAGTATTGAGTGGGAGATTCGTGATCATAACGCCATTATGATTACGAAAGTCAATAAATCAGTCAAGAAGGCTACGAGAGTGTTTCTGCTAGAAAGAACAGATAAGCACTCGTTAGAATCTCAGTTATTGAGTTGACAGCACTTAGCTCCAGTAAGATTGACGTAGAGGCGCTGTAGGCAAAGTTTACATGGAGTGTAAAACTCTGGAGAACTATGTGCCGCCGGCCGAAGTGGCCGTGCGGTTAAAGGCGCTGCAGTCTGGAACCGCAAGACCGCTACGGTCGCAGGTTCGAATCCTGCCTCGGGCATGGATGTTTGTGATGTCCTTAGGTTAGTTAGGTTTACCTAGTTCTAAGTTATAGGGGACTAATGACCTCAGCAGTTGAGTCCCATAGTGCTCAGAGCCATTAACTATGTGCCAAGTATGAATGGAAAAGATCCACCAAGGTTTAGAAACGAAATAAGAAAAAATACTGAAGAAGCAAAGGCTGTTGCACTCTCGGTTCAAAAGAGAAGGAGCAAATGAAGACAGGAAAAGATTAGTAGAGGTTCTGGCATCCCTGAAAAGATCTGTGCGCGAAGCATAAACCATTTGCTACCGTCATACCTTAGCAAAAGATATGGCCGAGAATCTGAGAAAATTCTGTACAATCACTAAGTGGGTCTAAGGCTTCCATCCAGTCACGCTTTATCCAGTGTAGTGTGCTAGTCGAAGACAGCAAACCGAATGACGAAGTTTTAAATTTCGCGTATAAAAAACCGTGAGAGCGTTCAAGCATGAACATCGTTTCAAATGGTTCAAATGGCTCTGAGCACTATAGGACTGAACAGCTGAGGTCATCAATTCCCTAGAACTTAGAATTATTTAATCCTAACTAACCTAAGGACATCACACACATCCATGCCTGGGGCAGGATTCGAACCTGCGACCGTAGCTGTCGCGCGGCTCCGGACTGAAGCGCCTAGAACCACTCGGCCACCGCGGCCGGCGAACATCGTTTGACAATAAATCTCCCGTATAGACGACGTAGTAATAAGCATCCGTGGTGTGGAGAAACAACAGACAGTTGAGTACTAGTAAGTCTCGATGACCGAATAGAATCCAAATTCAGGTTTACAAAGAGTACTCTACAGCATTGGTCCGCTACTGAGCTTGAATATATCGCGAATCTCTCGCGCAAAGTCTCAAGCTATTGAAAGAAGCGCAGATTATTCATATGTATTCAAGTAAGAAGGGTAAAAGAGGGGATCTGCAAAATTACAGACCACTATCCGTAACATTGGTTTTCAACACAGTTCGTGAACATAGTCTCAGTTAGAATTTCTTGAGACAGAGAAGCTTATGTCAATGAATCAGCACGGTCTTAGAAAGCATCGCTCGTGCCTAACTCAGCTTGAACTTTTCTCACGTGGGACATTGCGAACTACAGACGAAAGGCAACAGGCAGATTCCATATATCTAGATTTCCGGAGGTATTTGACATGATGCCCCACTGCAGACTGTTAACGAAGGTACGGGCATAGGGAACAGGGTCCCAGATGTGTGAGTGACTCGAAGATTTCTTAAGTAATAAAATCCAGTATGTTGCCCTGGACGGCGAGTGTTCATCAGGAGTGCCCCAGAGAAGCGTGATATGACCGTGTAAGTAGGCTGTTTAGGTTTTCTTATTGGTAACGCCACGTAGCGCTCTGTATGAAAATCACTGGCTGTGCTGTGTGCCGTCTGTGGCTGGTTTGCATTGTTGTTGGCCATTGTAGTGTTGGGCAGTTGGCTGTTAACAGCGCGTAGCGTTGCGCAGTTGGAGGTGAGCCGCCACCAGTGGTGGATATGGGGAGAGAAATGGCGGAGTTTTGAAATTTGTAAGACTGGATGTCATGAACTGCTATGTATATTATGATTTTTCAACACTATTAAGGTAAATACATTGTTTGTTCTCTATTAAAATCTTTCATTTGCTAACTATGCCTATCAGTAGTTAGTGCCTTCTGTAGTTTGAATGTTTTATTTAGCTGGCAGTAGTGGCGCTCGCTGTATTGCAGTAGGTCGAGTAACGAAGATTTTTGTGAGGTAAGTGATTTGTGAAAGGTATAGGTTAATGTTAGCCAGGGCCATTCTTTTGTAGGGATTATTGAAAGTCAGATTGCGTTGCGCTACAAAATATTGTGTGTCAGTTTAAACACAGTCATGTATAATTTTTCTAAGGGGACGTTTCATATGGCGACCCTGCCAGGATACCTCACTGGAATCTTCTGATTTTTTTTCTTGTAGTTTGTGTAATTAGTGTAGCTATTGTTTATTGCTAGCGCATAATTGTACAGAGAATCTCCTTTGTAGCCGCAGTCTTTCATTGTTGTTGTGGCATGCATGTAGATTTGCACCAAGTATTTCGCAGCTGCGCTTGCAATTTACTAGATATTATTTTCAGTGCTATGTTAATGTGTTTTCTTATTTTGCTCTTCAAATTGTGCTTTTCTGTGTTGTTGTGTGAAATATTGTGACAATAATGGCGTGTGAAAAACGTAATACTAGGCTCCAAAGTAAACTTAGAAATGACAGTGAAGACGAAAGCAGTGTGTTAGCGCCGCCGGGTAATGAATTCACTAATGTTCAAAGTAGTAATTTGGTAATTGTGCATAGGGAAATGGAGCGGGCTGCAAAAAATGGTGTAGGCAGTGAAACAATTAGTGAACAGGGAAGCATTATCGATCGATCGGTCGGCAACAGTTCGCCTCAGGAATCCGAAATGACAGGACACAATCTTGCAAATACTGTAGATTCACGTTTTGCGTCCTCACTGTTTTCTCAAATAAGTCAAGACACATTTTCTGCTTGTCAAAATGTAAATGTTGCCGGTGCAAATTCACTGCCGAAAAGCACTTAGGAACATGTTTCAGACACCAGTGCATTGTTATTACAATTAATACAACAAATGGGACAAACACAGCAAAAGCTTCAAAAGTTAGACACAATGGAACAAAATCTTCGAAAGTTAGAAACATTGGAACAAAATCAGAGACAAACACAGCAAAAGCTTCAAAAGTTAGACACAATGGAACAACACCACAGACAAACACAGCAACAGTTAGACACAATGGAACAAAATCTTCGGAAGTTAGACACCACACTTGAACAAACACGTGAAGATTTAACTACTGAGTTACATAACATTGAATCGAAATGTCAAAAAGTCTGTAACGATGTAAAAACACAAATTTGTGAGCATTTCCAACCTATTTTTTCGTGTCATGAAAATGCATTACAGAATCACGAAGCAGCCATAAAAGAACTGCAAACCATTGTTCATGAAAATCATGAGACCTTGTGGGCTAAAATTGACTCAATTGCATCTACTGATTCGGTTATGCAACTTGCAAAAACTCAGGAAAACTTAAAGGACACAGTAGATTCGATTTCAACACAAATGGACACTCTGAAACTTGGTTCAGAAAAACACACAGAGGAAATAATTTCACTATCGGATAAAGTAGCCGAACTTTCAGATCAGTTCACTAACTTATCTACAAAGGTAGATGATGATCTGAATGACACAAGACCTGTAGCCTTCACGGACACTAAAGAGTATGAACAAATCAGAAAGTTCAAACAAAATCAAAATCAAATCAATACACAGTACAAAAGAGAAATCCGGGAAGTACAAGATCAGTTGGCACAAGTAATACAAGAATTACATATTTCAGAGGACACTCGCGCTCCAGTACAGGAAGAGGGACATAGAAATACGGAACAACCACAAAATAATAACACAGGACATTTCGGAAATTATGAAAGAAATTGGCAAGGTGCATCGAATTTTGAAATGGAACCGCCGAAAGAACGTAACAATGACCGATATGCGACTCGCCGACTTGATGATTTTGACTATAAGCTGTTCATTACTACACGTAAATTTAAAACATTTAAGAATTCTGGCAACGACCTTCATCCACAAGCGTGGCTCCATCAATTCTCTCATTGTTTTCCCCCCAACTGGTCATTAGAGCACAGATTAGAATTTATGTGTGGCTATTTAGAGAATGAACCAGCTGTAAGAATGCGATCGGTCATTCACGATTGTCACAGTGAAGGAGAATTTTACCATGCCTTCCTCTCAGCATATTGGTCTGAAGCTACGCAAGACCGACTAAAACATAGCATCATATTGATGAAACATTTCGAACAATCTGAATTTTCCAGTCTTGTGAAGTATTTTGAAGACATGTTGCACAGGAATCAGTACCTGTCAAACCCATACAGCCCCTCAGAACTCATCCGCATTTGCTTAATCAAATTACCTGAACATTTACGACATATTATTTTGGCAGGACATTGTAAAGACGACATTGAAGCTTTTCAGGGACTCTTACAAGAATTAGAAGTTGAGGCTGACAATCGCGGAACGCGAAAACAGAAACACAACAATTACAGGTCACATCCGTCGCAATTCCGCGATGAAAGAAATAATAACTGGACACGACAAGGCTATTCTCACAACACAAATCGTGACCAAAACAGACACCACCCATATGACAACCTTTGGCAGAGTAAAAATAATTACAGAGAAAGATCGCATCTCCATAATTATGAATATCACAGAGACTACCATAGAAGCAGACAATATGGGAACCAAAACAATTATTATTACGGGAGACAGAATAACTTCAGATGCAACGGTCCACCGTGCAGTGATAATTCAGGGAGAAATTCTCCACCACTTAACCGACAAGAACGAAATTACAGGAACTAGCGACATGACGACATACGATATAATCATAACGACAGACCTGAATTTCATCAGAACTGGCGGGATTCAAAGAGGGCAGGGCCCTCTCGGCAAGGTGAATTTGTAGAAGTTAGGTCTCCTAATCCTAATAACGACGCGCGCCAACAAAGAGACAGACTATGACTCGCACCGCTGGCAGCCGCGTGCGCCGGCTGGCTCAGAGAAAAATAACATAGATGCTAACCTTGAGAAAAATTCCAGTATTCTTTACCGACGTATACCGCACGATAATTGCGTTCAAGTTGAAACGCTGAGTACTATGAAGAGTAAATGATTGCACCACATTTCACATGTAAAACCGTTTATCGAGAGATAATCTGTTCTTTAACATTGTCTTTGCCATAAAACTTTTCACTTCACATTTCTAGTATGCATTGTCAGACTTAGAAACTGTTACCATGCAACGATGTTTGAAGTTAAATATCCAATCAAGAACCAAGAGAACTTATTTAAACAGAAATTACGAATGCATTATTATAGTGAACAGACGTCACAGTGTTATTGTGTGTGTACATTCTTGCTTGTTAGTTGCACGATTACGTAACGACTATAAGGCTTACATACTTAGAACATATACTGGTACTGCTAATGAGATTTTAATGCTACATTTTGGTTTACTTGAAAATACATTCTGGATTTAAAGTACTTTCTGTGAGATACCAGATGACAGTGGTTAGTTTATGTGACAGCTACACAATTTTATCACAACACTACTAATGAGTGAGAATTTACAATGTTGCTTTTGCAGTGTTTCTGTTTTATATCTGCACAGTTTTTCTGTATTATTCTGTAAAGTAAAACATGTTTTAGTAGTAACTTTTGTGGTATAGCTACAATGAGACTGCCTTTTCCGTAGCACAACAATACGTTACAGCACAGTACTTTCTTCATCACGACAATAAGCGTAATAACTAAGATACCTATACGAAAAGCATTTCACTTTTGTCTATCATGAGGTAAGTACATTGGCTTCTGCAGAACTTAGCTTTCGGAGGACAATAACTACGACACTTCCACAGAGATTATCTTACAGCAAGACGCACAGTTTAGTGCTACAGTACACGTATATGAGTGATTAATTTTGTACTTAAAACATTTATTTTTAAAGATATTTGAAGTACAATGATACAAAGGTTTTCCGTGATACATTTCATTCCATTGCTGTAATCTGTAACACCTGAGGGTATAATTGCATTAATCCTCAGGGGGTACACGCCTACTTTGTGTACCATGTGTCTGGCAAGCACAAGCAGCACTAGCTAATATGGTATTTGCTTATTCAACTTTACACATCGGTACCATATTTCTCTAACACATAAATTACACAGCTATCTGATCATTTAACTGAGAGATAAACATTTTTTTTACTACATCAGTGACACATGTTTACGCAATTACACAGTTGGGTAACTTCACACTTATGAAATTGTATTTTGTCTGTACTTTGTGAACTGTTCATATTTTTTCGGAACCATTGTGATACTATGAGAGCTTTGAATGATGTATTTGGTAAGGGAGCATGATTTTAAAGTATGTTTGAGGTAGATGACACTATTTAAATGAGCAGAGAATTACCGTGCAGTGATTTTTTTGTCATTGCTGTTTGTGTTAATTGTTTTGTGCTGCTGCATTGCCTCGTCCCTTAGTTTAGCATCTGAGCTCAGTAGATTTAAGTTAGCTTAAGATGGGGTAAGCCATATAAGAGAACAAGTTGTGATGAATTGGAAGAAATGCATTGAGAAGCTATAAGAAAATGGTTTGGCCAAAAAAGTATTTTGAAAGAGGATATGAACCAAAAAAGTAGGGTTTAGGGACAACAGGTTTAGGTAGGATTTTCTTGGAAATAAATGATGAGGTAAGATAATGGAAAATAAATAATGGGGTAAGGAATGTGTGAACATATAAATACAGAAAGCATGCTTGGATAGAATTTTTTTGGTGGAAACAAATATTGAAATAAGAGGAAAGATATATGGAATGAAGTTTTGGATTGGACTGCAGTACCAAATGTTACACTGTAAACAAACCCTGCCCTTTCCTCTTGTGTTATTCTGCTATGTGTTTTTGTGTACCCTCAGGTATTTGAGTTCTTCCTGTCTTTATGTGTTTATCTGATGAGAGTTATGTTGTAGAATTTTTTTAATACTATGTTATTTTCTTTGTAAAGATGTTTAGACATTATTTATTCTGTTTTGTTTTAATGCTCATGTGTGAAATTAATGTTTTGAAAACTATTCTCATTATTTTATATATTCTCTTATGTCATAATTCCTGTAACCCTGATGTATCTGTTTATTTCTATTCTTTTGTAAAGCCTGTTTTACTGCAAATGTTATCTGTATTGTTATGTTCTTTAATGATGTATTTTGTACCTTTGTTATTGTATTCTTATGTTATAAAATTGTAATTGACACCAGTTCATCAAATTAAGTAACTTGTAAGTTACATTTCACCGCACACGTCTCTGTTGGTCATAGTATATGGGCAATATGTGAGAAGTTGGGACTGATAGTGTTTGGACGTGTGTTAATAATTCAGCAAGGGACTGATTAACAGCATTGCTGGTACTAAGGACAATTCCAGAAACTTTGTGAGTACACAAGTGGTGGTTTATGGACTTGCTATATTGTCCGCAAGACTCTTCGATGGTGATTGTGCACCTGCACAGTCGCAACAGATGGCTGCTAGCCATCTCTACAAGGACTACAATGGGTCTGCTCTGTGATGACCTACCAAACGATATTCTTGAAAACTTCGACTGACTCTGTTGTGGGTTTGCTCTGTTGTGGCCCATTACCTGTCTGCATGTCAAGAGTCAGCACTGTCTTTCCGTTGGAAGGACAACACTACTTCTTCAAGAGTGCTTGGAAATCCACTACTTCCGTGTGCATTTTCTTTTACTGCTTAGACTTTGAGAAAAACACTGCTATTTTACTGTGATGAACAATCAGGACTGTCTTTATGGACTGTGAGAAAATTTTAGCTTTTGACCAACATTGTATCAATAAGTGTGTGCATTTGATTTCTTTGTTATTGTAATTATGATTATGAAAATTTTTTTCAAATCTGTATTGGCCACTGCCCAAAAGAATTTGTAAAATGTCTTGTGGGGAGCATGGGGGCTATGTAAGTAGGCTGTTTAGGTTTTCTTACTGGTAACGTCACGTAGCGCTCTGTATGAAAATCACTGGCTGTGCTGTGTGCAGTCTGTGGCTGGTTTGCATTGTTGTTGGCCATTGTAGTGTTGGGCAGTTGGCTGTTAACAGCGCGTAGCGTTGCGCAGTTGGAGGTGAGCCGCCAGCAGTGGTGGATGTGGGGAGAGAAATGGCGGAGTTTTGAAATTTGTAAGACTGGATGTCATGAACTGCTATGTATATTATGATTTTTCAACACTATTAAGGTAAATACATTGTTTGTTCTCTATTAAAATCTTTCATTTGCTAACTATGCCTATCAGTAGTTAGTGCCTTCCGCAGTCTGAATGTTTTATTTAGCTGGCAGTAGTGGCGCTCGCTTTATTGCAGTAGGTCGAGTAAAGAAGATTTTTGTGAAATAAGTGATTTGTGGAAGGTATAGGTTAATGTTAGTCAGGGCCATTCTTTTGTAGGGATTATTGAAAGTCAGATTGCGTTGCGCTACAAAATATTGTGTGTCAGTTTAAACACAGTCATGTATAATTTTTCTAAGGGGACGTTTCAACCGCTATTATTTTCTGTATACACAAATGATCTGGCAGATAGGATGAGCAATAATCTGCGGATGTAGCTGATGATGCTGTGGTGTCCGGGAAGGTGTCGAAGTTTAGTGACTGTAGAAGAACAGGGTATGAGTTAGACAAAATTTCTATTTGATGTAAAGAGTGGCATCTAGCTCTAAATGCAGAAAAAAAATGTAAGTTAATGCGAGTGAGTTGGAAAGACAAACCTTTCACTTTCGGGTACAGCATTTGTATTGTTCTGCTTGACACAGTCCCGTCGTTTATATCCGGGCGTAATGTTGCAAAGCGACATGAAATCGAACGAGCATATGAAGACAATGGTAGGGAAGGCGAATGGTCAACTTCGGTTTATTGGGAGAATTTTGGGAAAATGTGGTTCATCTGTAAAGGAGACCACAAATAAGACGCTAGAGTGGCGTATTTTTGAGTAGCGCTCTAATGTTTAGGATACGCGCCAGGTCAGTTTAAAGGAAGACATCAAAGCAGTTGAGAGGCTTTGTGCTAGATGTGTTTCTGCAGGCTCGAGCAAATCGTAAGTGTTACGGAGGCGATTCGGAATTCTAATGGGAATCCCTGGAGGGAAGCAGACATTCTTTTTGGGGAACACTACTGAGCAAGTTTAGAGAACCAGCATTTGAAACTGACTGCAGAACGATTGCGTTGCCTCCAACATAAATGAGCGCCATGATGATTACGAAGTGCCATACACCGTAACAGAGCATAGAGGACGGTGCGGGAGGCCCGCACCGTCGTACTAGTCAAGGTCCTAGTGGAGGTGGTTTGCCATTGCCTTCCTCCGCCCGTAATGGGGACGAATGATGCTGATGAAAACTACACAACAGCACCTAGTCATCTCGAGGCAGGTGAAAATCCCTGACCCCGCCGGCAATCGAACGCGAGACCCCGTGCTCGGGAAGCGAGAACGCTACCGCGAGACCACGAGCGGCGGACATGAGCGTAACGATAACGAGGATAAGATACAAGATATTAGGGCTCATACGGAGGCGTTTAGATAGTCGTTTTTGTTTCGCTATATTTGTGAGTTGAACCGGAAAGGAAATGACGAGTAGTGACACAGTGTACCCTTTGCCAAACACCATACGGTGATTTGCTGAGTATATATGTAGGTGTAGATCGTTGTAGAAAATGCGTCAGATCGCTAGTTTCTGGAGAGTACTGTCAAGGCAAAGAAAGTTTTTTGTGTGACTAAAATTCCATTTTATTCTATGCGTACCTCAACAGTGTAACATGGAGTCGAACGAACTTCGGAGAATAATGAAGCAGCATAAATATTTTACACAGCAAGAGGTCTACGTCTGTAGAAGAAAGACAGCAGATTCTGTGACTTCTGTATCAGACGCTCCTTTTCCCGATGAGGTGGATCACTGGTTTGAATTGTCTAGCGAGACGCTGCCACAAGTATCTTATTGAGGTAACATTGCTGACAGGCATGCGAACTTCGAAAACTGTCCTGAAGTGGACAGCAACATTACTGCAAGAAGATACTTTCCGACGCTCCGTGGTCAATTTAACGTATAAGGTTTTGGACACTGTAGCGCTGTCTGTGCTGAGGGAAGACTTGAACTTCACCCTTACGCCGAGAGCCCCGCATGTTACTGATTTTATTAGTGCAGTTGTGGAAGCTGTTGGACTTCTTCCTGGCGATCCTGCATAAGAAATGAGATGTGAAACATAGTGTGCACTCACGAAAGCTCCGCCTCAGAAGAGCAACGTTTCTGCCATGGAAAGGGCCACACTACGAAAGCTACAAGAACATCCTCACACTGAGGTCTTACTAGTGGATAAGGTAAACGTCACCATTATGTTGCCGCGTGATGTTTATGAACAGAAGATTTATAACTTGTCGAGTGAAACAATGCATCGGAAGACCGACAAAATCACCACAGGGAAAGTGGAAAGGAAAACGTCAGCACTGCCGAATTCTTCTTCTATTCTGCACGAAGTGGCCGAAAGATTAAGACCTCTTAGTTCTGTATCACCCAGGTTATATGACCTTCCGAAGATTCATATAAAGACGTTCCGTTACGGCCGATCGTCAATAATGATTTGGCTATACATCTTGTCTCTCTATTGAGACATTTTGTGAGGAACTGCGCAACTCTGCTGACTTTATCAATAGACTGAAGTCACTTCAACTTCATAAAACTGACTCATTAGTGAGCTACGATGTCATCTCACTTTTCAGTAAGGTTCCTGTTATGGACTCTTTGTCACTTATCAGCAATACGTTAACGGCTGATGTAACAGCACTTTTTCATCATGTCCTTTCCTAAACATACTTTTTACTTAATAGCAAATATTTTGAGCAAACTGACGGTGTTACCATCGGCAATCTTCTCTTCCGTCCGGTAGCAAACTTAGCCGGCCGGCGTGGCCTAGCCATTTTTGGTAGCAAACTTGCTTATGGAAGACTTTGAGAAAAGGGCACTTTATTTGGCAGAAATTAAACCCAAAGTCATCTGGCGTTATGTAGATGACACTTTTGTAATGTGGCCCCATGGTGAAGAGGAATGTCAAGTTTCTTGCAACATCTCAGTTCAGTCCACAAGAACATCCAATGTACGAAGCAAATAGTGAAGGATGGTTGTTTTCCGTTTCTGGACATCTTCGTTAGTAGAAAAGTGCATGGGTCATTAGGGCATTACGTCTACACACGGACCTCTATCCGCAAGCGTCAAGCAGCCATCATCGTTCATGAATTACCGGCATCCGTAGAATGTTGGTGCACCGGTACGTATTATTTCTGATGGAGATAACCTTACAAAGGATCTAGAGCATCTAAAGACGATGTTCAAAGGTAATGGTTACTCTGCACATCAGATTATTACACTTCTAAGGAGGAAGAAACGTGACCACCTATAAGAGCAAGAAGCTAAGGAGCTATTCAAGTCCAGGAGGTTCCTTCCACACGTCATCAATCGTTCGTCTAAAGTAGGCAGGTTACTATGGAAACATGAAGTTATAGTAATCTTCCAGCCGCCGGCGAAGAATTTCGCTCTTCTCGATTCGGTACAGGGCGGTCTGGGACTGCGGAAGGCCGGAATTTACAAAATGCCCTCCAGTCTGGCAAAGCTTACATAGATCAGACGATACGCACAGTACATGAAAGGTGCGTTGAAAATGAGCGCTACACTCGTCTCTGAATGCCCCTCCACTCACGAAGATTGTTACTCTACACGAGCAGACCAACAGGGTCCCTCCAAAGTCCATTTGTGAGAAGGCAAGGCTGCTCTATTGCAAAGTGGACGCCCTGCGTGGCACGGTCAGTGGATTACAACACATTGGCATCACGACTGCCCGGCACTGGCTCTAACACCACTTACCATCCTCGAGGACTTGGATTCGGACCACGGCTAACGATAGCGCTGGTATGACCATTAATAATGTGTGCTTGAATACGGCCACTCATTCTGTGCAATCCTTGGTGCGACCACGACTCAAACTGCCTCTGTAGTTGTGTCACATCTTATCAGCGACCTTGAACTCACATCGTCGGAGGGTGATACGGAACTTTAAGTCCCACCGCCACACCTTCAACGTAGAGTACAATGATGTCACTGTGATGCCGTCATTGTAACGTACAAAAACATTACTCCGTCAGCAAGACAGTTTGACCGCTCTCCACCGGTGCAGCTGCACCACAACCAGTCAAAAAAAAACAGTCTCCCTCACGTAAGTTTTCAGCAAAATCTTTGAGATTATTCTTACTCAAAGAACTCATCAGAACCTTGCAACCCGTTACCCATTCCCAATAGCCAATGTTGCTTTCGTTCCAACTGTTCCACTCATGTCCAACTTCTTTACCTTACCCACCTAACTCCCATCAACTGAATAAACGGAATTCCACTATATTTGTCTTATTTCGCATTGAAAAAGCCTTTGACCAGCTATGGCATTCTGGACTGCTCTTCAGGCTACAAACCTTTGCACTCCCACTTAACTATATCCGCCTTCAACACCGTCGTATGTACGCCACAATCTACCATCCCTGCTCCAGCAGGTGTGCCTCAAGGCTGGCTCCTCTCACTACAGACATTTCCAAGCTGCCACCCCCAACGTACCTCCTGCAATATACTGACGACACTGCCCACCTAGCTACTCATCATACTCTCCCAAGCCTCCCTACAGCGCCACCAGAATCTCTTAATCGATTTATGTAATGCATGGGAACTTGCAAGTCAGCCCGCAGAAAAGCCAAGCCACCATCTGTAGCCGTACCGCTTCACATTTCCGTCGTCCAGATTTCCATCTCTCCATCAACAACCAACCCATCCCTCTGAAAAACAAGGTAAAGTATTTAACTCTCGACAGAAAACGAACGTGGAATGCACATCTCCTTACCATCCAACACAAAGCCCGAAACCTAGTAAACCTACTAAAATTACTACCAGACCTCAACCTGGGATCTACATCTTTCTACAATTATCCTGTCCGCCCCTGGTAGCTGAGTGGTCAGCGCGGCGGAATGTCACACCTAACGGCCCTGGTTCAATTCTCAGCTGGGTCGGATATTTTCTCCGCTCAGGGACTGACTGTTGTGTTTTCCTTATCATCAACATTTAATCCCCATCTACACACAAGTCACCGAAGTGGCGTCAACTCGAAAGACTTGCACCAGGCGAACGGTTTACCCTACGGGAGGCCCTAGCCACACGGCATTACAATTATCCTATCCCAACCTACGCTAACGTTGCCTGGATCTCTGCGTTGCCTGAATTCCATAAGTCTCTTAACATCCTGGAAAGATTGGCACTCTGAATCGCCTTCCACATCCGCCTACGTTCCCCACTTCACATCCTCTAATAACTCATCCACTTCTCACACCTTCTTCTCTTCCTAGAGCACCTTTGAGCCCATTACATAAATCGCAAAACCCAGTCCCAGTACCCAATTTCCCACTCACTAATCTCCAGTCCAGGTTCTCTACTGTTCTACTACATCCATATTCCGTCTTCCATGCAGTTCCCTGCCTTATCCATTCGAAATTTCAATCAACTTCCACTCCCTAACTATGAAATCCGTCATGAGATGTACCCCATTCTCTTTCCAGCTCTAATCACGACGCTCCACCTCACACCATCCTCCAATTTTCTCCTTCCCCCTTCGTCCACCATGCTGACTTCTAGTCCATATCTGCGGTTCTGCAGGGCCCCCATGGTCACACTCATCATCACAACTTCATCATGTCAATTTTTTAGAGTGTCACCTCGCATTACCATTACACCATCGTATCATTCACATTCACGAGTAACTGTATTTTAACTGTAATATCCAACCATCAAACGACTTTTAAAAACCATCAGCATTTTTACATATGTGTATTTTACAAATGGTCTGTGTCACTTGTTAGTTATGTAGTAATGGTCACACGTGTATTTTTTACAAAATCATCATTTATTGTCACTATTTTTAAATATGGGTTTTGTAACCTTCGGCAGAAGAACGGCTTTGCCTACTGCCGGTCCGCCCCCGTTCTGGGGAACGGAAATAACAATGAAGAAAAAGAACTAGCAATTTCCAGTGGCGGACACTCACCTGAAGATGGGTGAACGGCTGCCAGCCGAAATGCCGTGGCAAGAAGTCATCATGGTCCGGCTGCAATACCGAAACCTCGTAGATTATACAGAACTCCGGACAAACTTCAAGAATCACATCATTGAAATCAATCGATCAACTGTGGTTTCGTCACAGTTAAATTCCTAAAACCATCCTACATTACTGACTTGAAATTTGAATGGAGTAACGCAGTAGTTAAAAGTGACTGGAGATGAAATCTGGAGGCCACCAGTTCAAATCACCACCCGCCCACCTAGATTTAAGTTTTCCGTGGTATCACAAAATCTCATAAGGCCATAACAGTTTCATTCAAAAGGACATGGTCGATTTCCTTCCGCATTCTGGTACACTCAGAGCCTGACACACATTTCTAATGATTTTATCCTATTCAGAACTTTTCCTTCCGCCTAGTCCATTCAGAGCTTGACCTACATCTCTAATGATTTTCTCGTACTCAGAACCTATACTCTAATTTTCCTTCTTTTTTCATTTTGATAGGTACTTACAAGAAGATCCTCCTACGAATAACTATTGCGACTGAAAGTTGTTACGAATATTTAGAACATGAATCGGTTGAATACCAATACGGTTTGTGAAGGCGGTTAATGCTGGTCGATATCAACCAGAGATAATATTCCGGATATTGTTGTGGTATGGTGTTTTCGGTCAGTCGTTGGGAGTATCTTTCCAGCCACCATATGGCAGGTGTTTAAGAGAGCGAAATGATTTTAAACACAAAGAGAATATGACAAAAAAGAAAATTGCAGTTTAACGTCTTGACGACAACGTTATTAGAGACGGAGCACTACTTCGAATTGCATTTGGGTTAATCAATATATGAAATATACAGAAAACCTAAATCTAGATGGCTGACGGGAATTTGATCCCGCCTCCTCATGAATGGAACTCCAGTGACTTAATCACTGTACCACATCGCTCTATGTGAATATGACAATATCGTTGCAATAAAACCCTAAACGTAGCTCATCGACATCTACGTGATTACCCTGCAATTTACAGTTAGTGGCCCGACAGAGTGTCCGTCGAACCACCTCTAAGCTATTTGTATACCGTCCCAATCTCGAAAAACGCGCGGGAAAACCGAACACTTAAATATTATAGTGCATATTCTTATTTTCTTATTTTACTATGATGATCATTTCTCTGTATGTAGATGGACGTCATCAAAATTCTACTCTCGAAAAACGCGCGGGAAAAAAGAACGCTTAAATATTATCGTGCGTACTCTTATTTTTCTTATTTCACTATGATGATCATGTCTCTCTATGTAGATGAGCGCCAACAAAATTTTTCACACTCTTAAGAGAAACTTGGCGACTGAAATTTGATGAGGTGGTTTTGCTGCGGAGAAAAACTCCTTTGTTTTAATAACTGACACCCCAGTTCGTGTATCATGTCCGTAGCACTCTCTCCCTTATTTCACGATAGTACAAAACGAACTGTCCTTCTTCGAACTTTCTCGGTGTCCTTCGTGAGTCCTATCTGAAGTGTATCCCACGTCGCACAGCAGTACTCCATAAGAGGGCGTAGAAGCGTAATGTTCTCTTTAGTAGATCTGTTACATTTTCTAAGTGTTCTGTCAATAAATCGCAGTCTTTGGTTTACTTTCCCCACAACAGTATCTATACGACGGTCCAATTTCTATTATTCGTAACTGTAATCCCGAAGTATTTAGCTGAAAATGCATCCTTTAGATTTGTGTGATATATAGTGTAGCTGTAATTTAGTGGATTCCTTTGAGGACTCACGTGGATGACTTGACCCTTTCATTATTTAGAGTCGACTGCCACTTTTTCGACCAAACAGATATCTTGCCTAAATGATTCGATTTGATCATCTAATGACTTTGGAAGACGGTTAAACGACAGCATCACCTGCAAACAATCTCAAAGGTCCTCAGATTGCTCCTGAATCGTTCATGTATATCACGAACAACAGAGGCCCTGTAATAAATCGTACGTGAACGCCAGATATTACTTCTGTTTCACTCAGTGACTTTCGGTCAGTTACGACGAATTGTGACCTTTCTAACAGGAAATCACGAATCCAGTCACACAACTGAGACGACACTCCGTAGGCACGCAATTTAATTAGAAGTCGATTGCGAGAACCGTTATCAAAAGCATTTCGGAAATCTAAAAATATGGAATCAATTTGACGTCTCCTGTCGATAGCACTCATTACTTCGTGAGAATAAAGTGTTTATTACATTTCCCAATAACGGTATTTTCTGAATCCGTGTTAGCTTTTAGTCTTCAAAGTGATTCATAATGTTCGAGAACAGTACATGTTCCAAAATCCTATTGAAAATTGACGTTAGTGATATGGATCTGTAATTTACCAGATTATTCTTACTTCTTTTTTTTTTGGCTTTTGGTGCGACTTGTGCTACTTTCCCGTCTTTGGGAATGGATCTTTCTTCGAGCGACCGGCCGTATGTGATTGCTAAATATGGAGCTATTGTATTAGCATACTTTGAAAGGAACCTGATGGGTATACAATCTGGACCGGGAGCCTTGCCTTTCTTAATTGTTTTAAGCTGCTTCGGTACACCGAGGATATCTATTTCTAAGTTACTAAAGTTGGCTTTTGTTTTTGATTCGAATCCTGGAATATTTACTTCGCCTTCTTTTGTGAATGAATTTGAGGAAGCCGTCATCAATAACATCGCCATTGTTATTGCGCAGTGAAAGTAGTGATCGCGTCTTGCCACTGTGTATTTTACGTACCACCAGGATCTCTCAGTTTTCTGCCAGATGTCGAGAGAGAGTTTCGTTGTGAAAACTGTTAGAAGCATCTCTCACTGAAGTTCGCGCTATATTCTGAGCTTCTGCAAAACTTCGCCAATCTTGGCATTTTGCGTTCTTTTAAATTTGAAATGCGTTTTTCGTTGTTTCTGAGATAGCGTTGAGACCTGATTTGTGTACCACGGATATCAGTACCAGCTCTTATTAATTTGTTTTGGTATAAATCTCTCAATTCCCATCGATACTATTTCTTTAAGCTTGAACCACATTTGGTGTACGATTACATAATCAGAGTGGAAGGACCATTTTGGTAATTACTGCAGCAGAAAAGTAGAAAATAATTTGCGTAGGACTCATCGTCTTTCATGCGCTCTGGAGCTATATACTCGTATGATGATTCAGCTACGCGTGCTAACATTAGAGGAGCCAAAAACTGGCCTACTATTGTTTGATTTGAACGCAATATTGCAAAACTGAAAAGGAATAAATTGATGTCCTGATGTAGCGTTTGTGGTGTGTGGTAAGAAATTTAAAAGAAGGAGATGGAGGACTAATGAAATATTCCAATATGCATTTTACGATTTGCCGTATTCAAATAATTTTAGTCTTACGCTATGGTTGTAGGAGAACTGTAATTGTATCTACATACACAGGGTGACTCAAAAAACATTTACTAACTGACGTGGCACATCGGGTACAACAAGGATCCACAATGTCACAAGAAATGAGGGTCGCAAAGGCCATCCAGGGCTACTAAGTGGCTTTGCAGTTATTTAGTCACATGCTGTAACTGAACGCCCACTACATAAGAACTCAAAGTTTTGTCCAGATGCATTGAGACACATCTGACATGGACGCTGAGGTAAACGGCGCACTCTCTCAAAGATACCTAGTGTGTATCGAAGATTTCCTGCTGCCGCTACTGTTATGATTTTCGTCGTCAGTTGTTGTGATGACTGGTGGCCAATGCTAAATAGAAACATATATTGGCGGTTTGGCAGTGAAGTCGGTAAGGAGCTGGCTGCGTAGTTTGTATCTGCAACGACTGAAAGAATCAGTAGTCGTTGGTAAAAAATAATATATACTGTACTTAACTTGTTTTACAGGCTTTTTCATGTGCTGCATACATATAATTACAAACATATCTAGAGAAGCATTACTTATGCCATACTTGACTAAGCGCCTTGTTAGAGGTTGCTTCCTATCAGCTGAAGGATGTGCTACATTCCTAGTTAACGTCCCGAGCAAGAGTGGACGAGAGCTCGCTAGATATTTGTGACAAGCCGCGAAGCGGGTCCAGCGATATCTATTACGGACCGCGGTCGATATCTGCAACCCCTAACAAGTGCGGTATCGAACGTTAATACCACGGCTACAATCCTGCCCACTAGTTCCTCCAGCGATGTAACAAGTGTTTCATACACAACGCCCTTCAGATACCTCCACGAGGGAAAAACGACTGGGTTGAAATTAAATGCGCCGACGAATAGTCATGGGAACATCATGCAGCATGTGCTGCAGAACATCTCGCAGGAATACGAGACCATCAAATAGGTCCGGGAGAATATACGGCCGCGGTTTCCGACCATACTAGCCCCCACGTTAAAGCTAAATATGCATTGTCAGGCATGCTTCGCTACGGTCGCAGGTTCGAACCCTGCCTCGGGCATGGATGTGCGTGATGTCCTTAGGTTAGTTAGGTTTAAGTAGTCCTAAGTTCTAGGGGACTGATGACCTCCGATGTTAAGTCCCATAGTGCTCAGAGCCATTTGAACCATTTTTGAGGCATGCTTACGTATAGCATATGGTTTCACATCGGCCCACGTATTCAGGTTGTGAACGCTTATCACACCTTCGACATGAAGAGGACATTCGCTGTGAGACTTCGGCCTGCAGCGGATTCCTGCACAACCACGGTGCAAATCCCATGCGCTTGTGTTAGTCCCTTGGTTGCAAAGCCTCAACGCGTTAGAAATGAAACTGATGCAGTGCTTCGTCAAGTTCAGTGCTCCAAACGGAGGGTTGGCCTCGTGTACTTGTTGACGGCGTACGCTGCACCCTTTCGACAACGATTTCCTCTGCCGCAACAGTCCGTGTAGTTCGCCGGCGACCAGCATCCGGCTTGTTCACAGGGAAAGAGCCGGTTTCGCACAGTCGGCGATGCAGGGTAACGCGAAAGTGTGGCACCTTTCTGTCAAGGTGGCACCTTTTTATCAAGGTATTTAGCACGACGCAATCGCACGGCTTCTCATCCATTGCAGATGGCCGAGCTACAAATAAAAATGCATCTCAGACATTTGGCCGTACGCGTAGCTACCCATCTACATCTACATGGATACTCTGCAAATCACATTTAAGTGCCTGGCACAGGGTTCATCGAACCACCTTCACAATTCTCTATAATTCCAATCTCGTGTAGCGCGCGGAAAGAATGAACATCTATATCTTTCAGTACGTACTCTGTTTTCCCATATTTTATCGTGGTGATCGTTTCGCCCTATGTAGGTCGGTGTCAACAAAATATTTTCACATTCGGAGGGAAAGTTGGTGATCGGAATTTCGTGAGAAGATTCCGCCGCAACGAAAAACGCCTTTCTTTTAATGATTTCCAGCACAAATCCTGTATCATTTCTGTGACACTCTCTCGCGTATTTCGCGATAATACAAAACGACCTGCCTTTCTTTGAACTTTTTCTATGTACTCCGTCAGTCATACCTGGTAAGGATCCCACACCGCGCAGCAGTATTCTAAAAGAGGACGGACAAGCGTAGTGTACGCAGTCTCCTTAGTCGGTCTGTTGCATTTTCTAAGTGTCCTGCCAATATAACGCAGACTTTGGTTAGCCTTCCCCGACAACATTTTCTATGCGTTCTTTCCAATGTAAGTTGTTCTTAAACCTAATTCCTAGGTATTTAGTTGAATTTACTGCTTTTAGATTAGGCTGATTTATCGTGTAACTGAAGTTTAACGAGCTCCATTTCGCACTCATGTGGATGACCCCACACTTTTCGTTATTTAGGGTCACCAGCCACTTTTCGCACCATTCAGATATTTTTTCTAAATCGTTTTGCAGTTTGTTTTGATCTTCTGTAGACTTTATTTGTCGATAAACGACAGTGTCATCTGCAAACACACAAAGACGGCTGCTCAGATTGTCTCCCAAATCGTTTATATAGATAAAAAACAGCAAAGGGCCAATAACACTACCTTGGGGAACGCCTGAAATCACTTCTGTTTTACTCGATGACTTTCCGTCAATTACTACGAACTGTGACCTCTCTGACAGGAAATCGCAAATCCAGTCACATAACTGAGACGATACTCCATAAGCATGCAATTTTACTACGAGCCGCTTTTGTGGTACAGTGTCAAAAGCCTTCCGGAAATCCAGGAACACGGAATCGATCTGAAATCCCTTGTCAATAGCACTCAGCACTTCATGTGAATAAAGAGCTAGTTGTGTTTCACAGCAACGATGTTTTCTAAACCCATTTTGACTGTTTGTCAATAGACCGTTTCCTTCGAGATAATTCATAATGTTCGAACACAATATATGTTCTAAAATCCTGCTGCATATCGACGTCAACGATATGGGCCTGTAATTTAGTGGATTACTCCTACTACACTTCTTGAATATTGGTGTGACCTGTGCAACTTTCCAGTCTTTGGGTACGGCTCTTTCGTCGAGCGAACGGTTGTATATGATTGTTAAGTATGGAGCTAATGCATCAGCATACTCCGAAAGGAACCTAACCGGTATACAGTCTGGATCAGAAGACTTGCTTTTATTAAGTGATCTGAGTTGCTTCACTACTACGAGGATATTTACTTCTACGTTACTCATGTTGGCAGCTGTTCTCGATTCGAATTCTGGAAAATTTACTTCGTCTTCTTTCGTGAAGGCATTTCGGGAGGCTGTGTTTAGTAAATCTGCTTTGGCAGCGCTGTCTTCGATAGTATCTCCATTGTTATCCCGCAGAGAAGGCATTGATTGTTTCTTGCCGCTAACGTACTTCACATACGACCAGAATCTCTTTGGATTTTTCTGCCAGGTTTCGAGACAAAGTTTCGTTGTGGAAACTGTTATAGGCGTCTCGCATTGAAGTCCGCGCTAAATTTCGAGCTTCTGTAAAAGATCGCCAATCTTGGGGATTTTGCGTCTGTTTAAATTTGGCATTTTTGTTTCGTTGTTTCTGCAACAGTGTTCTAACCCGTTCTGTTTACCAAGGAGGATCAGCTCCATCGATGTTAGTTTATTTGTTATAAACCTCTGAACTTCTGCCGATACTATTTCTCTGAATTTAAGCCACATCTGGTCTACACTTATATTATTAATTTGGAATGATTGGACATTGTCGCTCAGGAAGGCGTCAAGTGAATTTTTATCTGCTTTTTTGTATAGGTATATTTTTCGCTTATTTTTCGAGGATTTGGGGATTACAATATTCAATCTCGCTACGACAACCCTGTGTTCACTAATCCGTATATCGGTTTTGATGCTGGTTATTAATTAAGGATTATTTGTTTGCTAAGAGGTCAAGTGTGTTTTCACAACCGTTTACTGTTCGCGTGGTCTCATGAACTAATTGCTCGAAATAATTTTCAGAGAATGCGTTTAGCACAATTTCGGATGATATTTTATGTGTACCTCCCAAATTAAACATGTATTTTCGCCAACATATCGAGTATAAATTGAAGTCACCACCAACTATTATCGTATGAGTCGGGTACGTGTTTGAAATCAAACTCCCAACACTTCCACGGCGTGAATGGCTACGGTATCCGTGCGCTCTGGCCGGGTTTGTATAGCAACGCCCTCTCATGACCGTAGCGACCCCTCGTGACGTTTGCGACACCCGGTTCCTATGCGATTACTGATCCTTGTTGTATGCCCGATGTGCCTTGTCAGCCTGTAAACATTCTCTTGAATCACCCTGTACCACTTACCGGTACATGACGGAGGGTGCCTCGCACCACTGCTAGTCATTCCCTTTCATGGTCCACTCGCAAATGGAGCGAAGGAAAAACAATTGTCTATACGCCTGAGAACAAGCCTTAATTTTCCTTATCTTACCTTCGTGGTCCTTTCGCACATTGTACCTTGGCGGCAGTAGAATCGGTCTGCAGTCAGCCGCAAATGCTGTTTCTTTAAATATTCTCAGTAGTTTTTCACGAAAAAAACAAAGTCTTGCTTTCAGGAACTTCCACTTGAGTTCCCACAGTATCTCCGTAACACTCGCTAGTTGATCGAATCTACCGGTACGAAATCTAGCAGCACTCCTATGAATTCTTTCTACGTCTTGAATCCGACCTGGTGGAGATCAGCAGTATCAGCAGTGCTCAAAAAATGGGTCACGCTAGTGTTCTGCCAGCATACGCTGTCATTGGGAGAATTCTACGGAAGTGTACCTCATCTGTAAAGGAAACCATTCGCCTTCCCTACTACCGACCTTAAGTACTGGTTCCATTTCATTTTCTACATCTACATCTACATCTACGTCTACATCCATACTCCGCAATCCACCTGACGGTGTGTAGCGGAGGGTACCTTGAGTACCTCTATCGGTTCTCCCTTCTATTCCAGTCTCGTATTGTTCGCCAAGCAACACACCTCTAATGCCACATTCGAACTTCAGGGAATGGTTTTCCTACTCACTACGTCTACATTTTTCTGCATCTATAGCAAGTTGCCACTGATCACATCAAACAGAAATTCTGTCGAAGTCAACCTGTATTCTCCTACGCTCACTCAATGATAACACTTTGCCGTGTATTACAATGTCATTGCTAAACAGTTGCAGACAGCAGCTAGTCCTAATCCTCAGATCATTTATCTGTATAGAGAACAAGAACGGTCCTGCCACACTACACTACGACACTCTCGATGATACCCTGGTCGTTCATGAACATTCGCTGTCCAGGACAATGTACTGGTTTCGACAGCTTAACAAGTCTTCGAGCCACTCAGAAACATGGGAACATATTCTGTATGCTCGTTCCTTTGTTAACAGTCTGCAGTGCGGCGCTGAGTCAAGCACTTTCCGGGACTCTAGGAATACAAAATCTGCGTTTATGTATTCAACATTTCTCTGTAGTTGATACCTTATTTTCTATGTCGATGACTGTATTTTACTTTTTACTGGTATGTAAGTGCTTGAACAGAAAGTCATAAAAGGCTTCGAAATCGATTGCACGTAAAGTGAAAAACAAACACAGCTGCTTGGAAAATTAATATGGAAGCAGCCCGCGTGCTCCAAAGCAAATTATTGACAGCTCGACTCCCCATTACTCAGCGCCATGGAAGTAACAGGTGTACCGTACACATGTGTTCAAAGAGTTCCTCGATCTACACTTTCAAATTTTTTCTCCATCCAGTAAATTCAACAAATCTAGTGTCTAGTTATTTTTTTTAATACTTATGTACCGAGAATTTCGGAGCAATATCATACCTGTGTGAGGAAGGTGCAGTAGCTCGTGCACGATTGACTTTACTGACCAAGAGGTCTGTCAACAAAATTCAGGACATCTTTATGCAGTCGAAATTACAGCAGACTGTACTACTGTAAACAGTATGAATAAAATTAAAGAACAAAACATTCTATTAATAGAAGTTCACTGTTGAAAGCAATAATGTAAAAACCACCTTCCCAAATGAAACATGACGGCATCAAAAAATAAATAAACACAAGAAAACTGCTTCTATCTGGATGTAAAATAACGTCACAGTATTCGTACAAGATAGAAAGAAGAATCTTGCGAAACATATTATGTCCTATCAAGAAGATAAATGACAATTGAGTTTTGAGATCAGATGAGGGAATACACTCATTATGACGTAAAATAGTAGATGAGATCAGGAAAAGACGTGCTACAATGTATGGACATTCATAGAGAAATAAGGAAGACAGATTAATAAATAAAGGTCCACGGATTCTTCCGAAACAGAAATGCAGACAAAGAAAATGAGCTGGTAAACAAGATTACAAAGGACTTAGAAGAAATGAAGATCGAACAAGAGGCCTTACTCAACAGAGACAAATTCAGATTAGAATTCAAGAAATTCAAAGATTTTTCAGGAAGATAAAAGCAATCAGAAAAACAATCAAATGGTCAGATGTGAGGAAAAGAGCTCTTTTTGAGAAACTGAAAGAGTTCTGGAGAAGGAAAAGGAAAACAAAAATTTGTCTTAAAGTTCTATTTAGTTGACTTGAAACGGAATAAAATAATGAAGAAAACAATAATTTGTAGCATCATGAACTTTATCAGATTCTTTTTCGTTGCAGAACTTTCATGTGCGTAAACTGTGCGCTCATTTGATTCCCTGGTGTATACCATAGATGCTGTTAGGCTCTCCTCTTATTGACTTTTATGACTTATTTAGACTAATACCTCCACTTCGTACAAAGCTGAATAGACATTGCGATATATTTGGCTGATGGAAGACGTCTCCAATAACTCGTCCATCATCTAAAAACAACCGAAAACTCACCCACTTCCGTTTACCCTGTCCATGCGATGGATATCTCATCCGGGATAAGATCTATTAGTATTAGTAAGGTTTCACTTGGACACGCAATTTTTCGTCGGTTAACAATTCGCGCAAGAACGTAGGTCAATATCACTGGATATCAGCGCTTACACGATAGATGCGTGTTGTGTTTTTTGTCATTTGCTTAATCATCGTTTCTATTACATTTGGGGACATTCAGATTGTGTCATCGTTAACTGAAACAAGTAAGACTATTCCAACATCTCAGGAGTGAACCAGTTTTTTTCGCTGAACGAGGCGGTATAATGTGGTGTACTGGGCACAGTACCTGTGAATAGTGAGCTTCTAATCCCCGTCCAGCCATGTGAAATTTTATTTTTCGTCGTTTACGGTGAATATAAGGATGGTTCCTCTGAAAAGGATTCTCTTTGTCCAATTTGAGACTATCAGACGAGGGTAAACCCATTGTCCTTCCTTCCCTCTAGGATTTTGTCCACAACTCTTCAGAGAATAAGCGCGCATGTATAAAAGTTTTCTGTCGCGTTACTCTGTAACTATGTTTGTACCAGATATTCATCTTTTTACTCTTCATTACGCACCTATGAGGAAACACAAAAGGGCAAATTGTTTCATAAGTCACTTCACGGGAAAGTGAAGAACTCGGAAATTCTTCCAATGTCGGGAATACACCGAGTCAACCAGTTAAGAAGTCACGTTGTTACAATACGCAATTAATAATCGGATTAGGTAGACACGTGGCTGGAAATATCTTTCCAGAATGTGGTGTTCCTTTTTCTTTTGGGAACATCGAATTACGTTCACACCACAGCGCTAGATCCTCTACTATTAATACAAGTTATTTCGAAGTAAAGGCATTAATTACGATTCAATCCATAGATTTTAGAGTGTTAATGTAGACAGTTAATCAACCGACGAATTCCGCTATTTTTGAATTTTCGAAATTTGTGGTAAGATCTTATGGGACCAAACTGCTGAGGTCAGCTGGCCGCTGTGGCCGAGCGGTTCTAGGCACTTCAGTCTGGAACCACGCGACCGCTACGGTCGCAGGCTCGAATCCTGCCTCGGGCATGGATGTGTGTGGTGTCCTTAGGTTAGTTAGGTTTAAGTAGCTCTAAGTTCTAGGGGACTGATGACCTCAGATGTTAAGTACCATAGTGCTCAGAGCCATTTGAACCACTTTTTTGCTGAGGTCATCGGTCCCTAGGCTTACACACTACTTACTCAAACTAACTTACGCTAAGGACAACACACACACTCATGCCGGTGGGAGGACTCGAACCTCCGACGGGAGGAGCCGCGCGGACCGTGGCATGACGCCTAAGACCGCGAGGCTACCCCGCGCGGCCGCTATTTTTGAGATTATTGCTCAGGATAATGAGCTTTTCGTGACAATGAAATCAGCGATTTACTTCTTTTCATGTGAGCAATTATTGCGAATATTAAAACAATAGTGATGCATGCATATAGAAACGTTATGAGAGAAACTCTCCACGCTACTATGATTCAGTGTTAAATCACCACAGTTTCGACTGGAATAAACATGGTTGCGCAGTGTGCATAATCTCAAATAAATATTATACATCGGTGGGAACCCGGTATCGTCACTTGCGCAACTGAAAAGTGGTAAGAACATTTATCTGAGATGCGTTTCTTTTTTTTTTTAATTCCTGCGTTAAACAGATAAACAGTTCTCTGCGTTTATTATATGCATCGTACGTAGAGCACATGGTTGTGCGTTTTTTAATTTACAAATGCCTCGAAAATGCGGGAAACCTCGGGAAGACAACAGCGTAGCGATTCGTGGAATCTCCTGAGTAATGATATTCGGGTCGCGATTATTTAATTTCTTATCGCAGTTTTCAAGTGCGCTGAGATACGGTGGGCGCACAAGCGTAGAACAGCGAGTAGTGTGCCTGGTTAATATTGCACGCTAGCTGCCCTCTTTCGCAAATGGAAACCTGCATTAAGCTAGGTCGCAAAAAAGAATGGAAGCTTATATTTGACTTTCGGTCGACATGGAGGTCATAAGAGACGGAGTACGAGCTCCAGTTAAGGAAGGATGAGGAAAGAAATCGACCGTCCTCTTTCAAACGAACCATCGCGGCATTTGCCTTAAGCGATCTGGGGAAACCGTGGAAAACCTGAATGACGATAGCGGTATAGGGAACTGAACCGACGTCTTCCAGAATACAAATCCAGTGTGCGAACTATTGCCTACTTTGCTCGGTACTAGGTCGCAGGGAACACCCGAATATTTCGGAGAGGATACGGAAAGAAACTTCCAGCTTACTGGTCGAGACGCAGTTGTGTTATCAGCCATTCATACCACTCCGTGACATTTAGTGGCAGATTAAAACTGGGTGCCGTACCGGGACTCGAACATGGAATCTAGTCTTCTACATCTTCATCTACATCCATACTCCGCAAGCTACCTGACGGTGTGTGGCGGAGGGTACCTTGAGAACCTCTATCGGTTCTCCCTTCCATTCCAGCCTCGTATTGTTCGTGGAAAGAAGGATTGCCGGTATGACTCTGTGTGGGCTCTAATCTCTCTGATTTTATCCTCATGGTCTCTTCGCGAGATATACGTAGGAGGGAGCAATATACTGCTTGACTCTTCGGTGAAGGTATGTTCTCGAAACTTCAACAAAAGCCCGTACCGAGCTACTGAGCGTCTCTCCTGCAGAGACTTCCACTGGAGTTTATCTATCATCTCCGTAACGCTTTCGAGATTACTAAATGATCCTGTAACGAAGCGCGCTGCCCTCCGTTGGATCTTTTCTATCTCTTCTATCGACCCTATCTGGTACGGATCCCACACTGCTGAGCAGTATTCAAGCAGCGGGCGAACAAGCGTACATCTACATCTACATCTACATCTATACTCCGCGAGCCACCTTACGGTGTGTGGCGGAGGGTACTTATTGTACCACTATCTGATCCCCCCTTCCCTGTTCCATTCACGAATTGTGCGTGGAAAGAACGACTGCTTGTAAGTCTCCGTATTTGCTCTAATTTCTCGGATCTTTTCGTTGTGATCATTACGCGAGATATATGTGGGCGGTAGTAATATGTTGCCCATCTCTTCCCGGAATGTGCTCTCTCGTAATTTCGATAATAAACCTCTCCGTATTGCGTAACGCCTTTCTTGAAGTGTCCGCCACTGGAGCTTGTTCAGCATCTCCGTAACGCTCTCGCGCTGACTAAATGTCCCTATGACGAATCGCGCTGCTTTTCGCTGGATCATGTCTATCTCTTCTATTAATCCAACCTGGTAAGGGTCCCATACTGATGAGCAATACTCAAGAATCGGACGAACAAGCGTTTTGTAAGCTACTTCTTTCGTCGATGAGTCACATTTTCTTAGAATTCTTCCTATGAATCTCAACCTGGCGCCTGCTTTTCCCACTATTTGTTTTATGTGATCATTCCACTTCAGATCGCTCCGGATAGTACTGTAACCAACTTCCTTTGTTTTCGGATTGCATTTCCTTAGGATTCTTTCAATGAATCTCAGTCTGGCATCTGCTTAACCGACGATCAACTTTATATGATCATTCCATTTTAAATCACTCCTAATGCGTACTCCCAGATAATTTATGGGATTAACTGCTTCCAATTGCAGACCTGCTATATTGTAGCTAATTGATAGGGGATCTTTCTTTCTATGTATTCACAGCACATTACACTTGTCTACATTGAGATTCAATTGCCATTCCCTGCACCATGCATCAATTCGCTGCAGATCCTCCTGCATTTCAGTTCAATTTTCCAGTGTTACAACCTCTAGATATACCACAGCATCTTGCGCGGAAAACTTACAGATTACGGCATACAGGGGTTTGTGATCTTAGTTTTACTTCCGGCATTGCCCCTCCACTTCCCAAGATTCATGGAAGTTGTCCTGCGAACGTTGCAGAATAAGAGTCGTGGAAGCAAGAATATTGAGAAGAAATGGCTCATCCGAAGCCGGTAGACTGTTTCTGGAATGACACTTTTGTTCAGCTGAGGAGTCTGCGACTTGAACCGTGCCCGAATGGCTCAGTCGGTAAGAGCACTGCTCGCGAAATGGATTGGTTCCTGATCTGAGACCGGCTCCGCCACATAATTTCAAAATACCAAGAACGTTTGAAAAAAAGGCGCACATTCCGCTGCAGGGTGAAAGATTCATTCTGACTACTTCAAGAAACGTTATAAGTAGGCTCCACTGATTTAACTCCTACAACTGTGGTATCGTCCTGCAGTCGTTTGTGCACTCCATTAGCGTTACAACCATTATTCATGCGAGACGGGCAGCCGAAGTGTAACGGGTAGTTGACGGATCGAGTGTTGGCGGAGGAGGTGTTGACATCGACGACACCGAGCCACAGCTGTGGCGGACAGGGCGAGGCCGCATTCCTGGCTGTGTGTGGCGGCTGGCGCGGCGTTTGTGCAACGGCCGCTGCTGCGACAGCTTTCCGGACCGCCGTTGCGAAACGCACGCGCCGCCGCCGACCTACTGCCATAGCGCGCCGATCAGCCGCCCTCAGCTGACCGGTCAGCTGCAGGTGGCGCTCAGAAATTCGGCCGCCCCCGATTAGCAGACTCTGTAGTCAGCACTGTGCCCATAATGCGACATTTGTACGTCACAAAATAATTCTTGTGGTTCCTGTTTCTGTTACAGTCAACAATTCAAAGACGTGTTTGAAACAGCCCTTCATTCTAGTCTATATTCTGCAACTGTTTTCTTATCTGCCTAACTACTGCTCCCTACATCCATTTCAACCTGCATACTGCATCCAAGGCTCGGAGTTCTTCAATTTTTACCCCTTCCGCTCTCCCACGCTGCCCTCGACTGGCAAGTTAGTTCCTCGATGCGTAAGGTCGTGTACTATCAAGGTGTGCCACAAATTTCTTTTCCATCTAATTCGATTCACAACCTGCTCATCAGTCGACCTAGTCATCTGATCTTCACTATTCTTCCGTAGCTCCACATTACAAAAGCTTCTACTCTCTTGTTGCCTGAACTGTTACTCGTCTACGTTTGATTTCTTACCAAAGCTAAACTGCAGACAAATACCTTCAGAAGAGTCTTCCTAGCACTGAAACTTATATTTAATGTTGACAAATTTCTCTTTTTCAGAAACATTTTTCTTGCTGCATTTTATATTCTCTACACCTTTTTTGCAGCGTTTTTATATTTTATCCGTTCGTCAGTTACATTCAATATTTCGCGTATTAGCATAGGGTCTTTAGTGCGCCGTGTCGTTTTTCCTTATTTGCTCCTGTGCTGTCTTCACCACTTCGTCTCTTAGGGCTATTCATTCGTCGTCGATTCTCTTCCTTACACCTGTTTCAAAGCAAAATGAGGACAGTGGAATGTAGTCCAATTAAGTCGGGTGATGCTGGGGGAATTAGATTAGGAAATGACACTTGGAGTAGTGAAGGATTGGTTCAAATGGTTCTGAGCACTATGGGACTTAACTGCTGAGGTCATAAGTCCCATAGAACTTAGAACTTCTTAAACCTAACTAACCTAAGGACAACACACACATCCATGCCCGAGGCAGGATTCGAACCTGCGACCGTAGCGGTCGCGCGGTTCCAGACTGTAGCGCCAGAACCGCTCGGCCACCAGCGGCCGGCGGTAGTGAAGGAGTTTTGCTATTTCGGGAGCAAAATAACTGATGATGGTCGAAGTAGAGAGGATATAAAACGTAGACTGGCAATGGCAAGGAAAGCGTTTCTAAAGAAGAAAAATTTGTTAACATCGAGTATAGATTTGAATGACAGGAAGCCCTTTCTGAAAGTTTTTGTATGGAGAGTAGCCATCTATGGAAGTGAAACGATAAATAGTTTAGACAAGAAGAGAACAGAAGCTTTCGAAATGGGGTGCTACAGAAAAATGCTGAAGATTAGATGGGTAGAACACATAACTAATGAGGAGGTATTGAATAGAATTGGGGAGAAGAGTTTGTGGCACAACTTGACAAGAAGAAGGGATCGGTTGGTAGGACATGTTCTGAGGCATCAAGGGATCACAAATTTAGCACTGGAGGGCAGCGTGGAGGGTAAAAATCGTAGATGGAGACCAAGAGATGAATACACTAAGCAGATTCAGAAGGATGTAGGCTGCAGTAGGTAATGGGAGATGAAGAAGCTCGCACAGGATAGAGTAGCATGAAGAGCTGCATCAAACCAGTCTCAGGACTGAAGACCACAACAACAACAACACCTGTTTCATTTGATCGGTGCCTATGGTTTCTTGAAACTCTCGACAACTTCTCTTTCTTTAACGTATCCAGGTCCCATCTCCGTAATTTACTGCCTTCATCCAATTTCTTCAGTTTTTACCCACTGTTTGTAAATTGTTATCCGAGTCCACGCCTGCCACTGGGAAATATTTTACAGTCTACAGTAGTACAAGTTTATATGCCAACTAGCTCTGCAGATGATGAAGAAATAGATGAAATGTATGACGAGATAAAATAAATTATTCAGGTAGTGAAGGGAGACGAAAATTTAATAGTCATGGGTAACTGGAATTCGTCAGTAGGAAAAGGGAGAGAAGGAAACATAGTAGGTGAATATGGATTGGTGGGAAGAAATGAAAGAGGAAGCCGCCTTGTAGAATTTTGCACAGAGCATAACTTAATCATAGCTAACACTTGGTTCAAGAATCATAAAAGAAGGTTGTGTACCTGGAAGAATCCTGGAGATACTAAAAGGTATCAGATAGATTATATAATGGTAAGACAGATTTAGGAACCAGGTTTTAAATTGTAAGACATTTCCAGGGGCAGATGTGGATTCTGACCACAATCTATTGATTATGAACTGCAGATTGAAACTGAAGAAACTGCAAAAAGGTGGGAATTTAAGGAGATGGGACCTGGATAAACTGAAAGAACCAGAGGTTGTAGAGAGTTTCAGGGAGAGCATAAGGGAACAGTTGACAGGAATGGGGGAAAGAAATACAGTAGAAGAAGAATGGGTAGCTCTGAGGGATGAAGTAGTGAAGGCAGCAGACGATCAAGTAGGTAAAACGACGAGGGCTAACAGAAATCCTTGGGTAACAGAAGAAATATTGAATTTAATTGATGAAAGGAGAAAATATAAAAATGAAGTAAATGAAGCAGGCAAAAAGGAATACAAACGTCTCAAAAATGAGATTGACAGGAAGTGCAAAATGGCTAAGCAGGGATGGCTAGAGGACAAATGTAAAGATGTAGAGGCTTGTCTCACTAGGGTAAGATAGATACTGCCTACAGGAAAATTAAAGAGACCTTTGGAGAGAAGAGAACCACTTGTATGAATATCAAGAGTTCAGATGGAAACCCAGTTCTAAGCAAAGAAGGGAAGGCAGAAAGGTGGAAGGAGTATATAGAGGGTTTATACAAGGGCGATGTACTTGAGGACAATATTATGGAAATGGAAGAGGATGTAGATGAAGACGAAATGGGAGATATTATACTGCGTGAAGAGTTTGACAGAGCACTGGAAGACCTGAGTTGAAACAAGGCACCGGGAGTAGACAACATTCCATTAGAACTACTGATGGCCTTGGGAGAACCAGTCACGACAAAACTCTACCATTTGGTGAGCAAGATGTAGGAGACAGGCGAAATACCCTCAGACGTAAAGAAGAATATAATAATTTCAATCCCAAAGAAAGCAGGTGTTGACAGATGTGAAAATTACCGAACTATCAGTTTAATAAGTCACAGCTGCAAAATACTAACGCGAATTCTTTACAGACGAATGGAGAAACTTGTAGAAGCGGACCTCGGGGAAGATCAGTTTGGATTCCGTAGAAATGTTGGAACACGTGAGGCAATAATAACCTTACGACTTATCTTAGAAGGAAGATTAAGAAATGGCAAACCTACGCTTCTAGCATTTGTAGACTTAGAGAAAGCTTTTGACAATGTTAACTGGAATACTCTCTTTCAAATTCTGAAGGTGGCAGGGGTAAAATACAGGGAGCGAAAGGCTATTTACAATTTGTACAGAAACCATATGGCAGTTATAAGAGTTGAGGGGCATGAAAGGGAAGCAGTGGTTGGGAAAGGAGTGAGACAGGGTTGTAGCCTCTCCCCGATGTTATTCAATCTCTATATTGAGCAAGCAGTGAAGGAAACAAAAGAAAAATTCGGAGTAGGTATTAAAATTCATGGAGAAGAAGTAAAAACTTTGAGGTTCGCCGATGACATTGTAATTCTGTCAGAGACAGCAAAGGACTTGGAAGAGCAGTTGAACGGAATTGACAGTGTCTTGAAAGGAGGATATAAGATGAACATCACAAAAGCAAAAAGAGGATAATGGAATGTAGTCAAATTAAGTCGGGTGATGCTGAGGGAATTAGATTAGGAAATGAGACACTTAAAGTAGTAAAGGAGTTTTGCTATATAGGGAGTAAAATAACTGATGATGGTCGAAGTAGAGAGGATATAAGATGTAGACTGGCAATGGCAAGGAAAGCGTTTCTGAAGAAGAGAAATTTGTTAACATCGAGTATAGATTTAAGTGTCAGGAAGTCATTTCTGAAAGTATTTGTATGGAGTGTAGCCATGTATGGAAGTGAAACATGGACGATAACTAGTTTGGACAAGAAGAGAATAGAAGCTTTCGAAATGTGGTGCTACAGAAGAATGCTGAAGATAAGGTGGGTAGATCACGTAACTAATGAGGAGGTATTGAATAGGATTGAGGAGAAGAGAAGTTTGTGGCACAACTTGACTAGAAGAAGGGATCGGTTGGTAGGACATGTTTTGAGGCATCAAGGGATCACAAATTTAGCATTGGAGGGCACCGTGGAGGGTAAAAATCGTAGAGGGAGACCAAGAGATGAATACACTAAGCAGATTCAGAAGGATGTAGGTTGCAGTAGGTACTGGGAGATGAAGCTTGCACAGGATAGAGTAGCATG
Organism: Schistocerca piceifrons; assembly: GCF_021461385.2. Lineage (NCBI taxonomy): Eukaryota > Metazoa > Arthropoda > Insecta > Orthoptera > Acrididae > Schistocerca > Schistocerca piceifrons. Next base: position 39,076,507 of record NC_060139.1, on the reverse strand, counting down.
GAGAGCTGCATGAAACCAGTCTCAGGACTGAAGACCACAACAACGACAACAAGTCCGTCTAGAAATATCTATTTTACCATTGTGTAATCTGAAACCTTCTTGTGACTCGAGGTCTCTTCCACGTGCTGAACGATCGTCCATGATTCTTCAGTACAGTATTATTAATGATTAAGCCGTGCTCTCAGAGACGTTCTACCATGGGCTTCGACTTTCATCTATTCCCCACTCCATTCTAATATTTTTCTCCTTTTCTTCCATGATATACTACCGATTTCTAGCCCTGCAACACAATTCGCTTTTCATTTTCCTGAACTATCTAAATAATTTATTTTATCATATACGTAGAAAGTATGACATGTTACCACAGTTCACAACGCCCACACTGGCTGGAGGTCATCGCCATTGCTAACAGTTCAGATGCTTTCGCCTCCAGTATCTTTGTCTTCATATTTTATAAGCACCCACTATTCATGTTTTGCATGCGTAACAGTTTGAAAACAATTATTTCTATTGCACAATAACACTTACAACAACTCTTATCAGACGTTTGTGGAGCATACTTTACTTAGTTTTCACAAAAAAATTCTTTGTATAGTAGTCTTACAGGAACTAACGGAATTCATAACACAACAGTAATCTTAAAGCAACTGAATTTCCTCAGAAACAATGTTCCGATCCGTAATATATATTGTTAGGCAGTCTTCCCGTCCGAACGGTTATATTTACCTCGTAAAAGGCCCTTTAAGCGCCGTAAGACGTAGATGTACCAGACGTTCATGAAGAGTAACGTTTAAATTCTCGCCGCATCATCCTAAATTAGGTTCCCGCGGTTTCCGTGTGTCACTGAACGTTAATGCCGGGATTGGTCCTTAGAGAAGGACAGGCCCTACTTCTTTCTCCATCTTTCTCAGTTACAGCTGGTGTTCCATCGTTGATGTGAAGTTTTTTTAAATTTGTTTCTGTAATGTCTTTCACACCAGTCGTCTGCACACAAGAGTGGTGGTGGTGGTGGTTAGTGTTTAACGTCCCGTCGACAACGAGGTCATTAGAGACGGAGCGCAAGCTCGGGTTAGGGAAGGATTGGGAAGGAAATCGGCCGTGCCCTTTCAAAGGAACCATCTCGGCATTCGCCTGAAACGATTTAGGGAAATCACGGAAAACCTAAATCAGGATGGCCGGAGACGGGATTGAACCGTCGTCCTCCCGAATGTGAGTCCAGTGTGCTAACCACTGCGCCACCTCGCTCGGTCACAAGAGTGTAGCTAGTTCATGAGCTACGGGTTGAGGAATGGGAGAGGGAGAGGACGGTAGTTCATGTTACGCTGGAGCGCCAAACAAACTGGTAACGCATGCGTATTTAAATATACAGACACGTTAACAGGCAAAATACGGCACTGCGGTCGGCAACGCCTATGTAAAAAAATGGTTCTGAGCACTATGGAACTTAACATTTGAGGTAATCAGTCCCCTAGAATTACTTAAACGCAACCGACCTAAGGACATCACATACATCCATGCCCGAGGCAGGATTCGAACGTGCGACCGTAGCAGTCGCTCGAACACCTGTGTAACAACAATTGTCTGGGACAGTTGTTAGATCGCTTACTGCTGCTACAATGGTAGGTTATCAAGGTTGAAGTGAGTTTGAACGTTGTGTTATAGTTAGCACACGAGCGATGGGATACAGCATCTCCGAGATAGCGATGAAGTGGGGATTTTCCCGTGCGACCATTTCACAAGTGTACCATCAATATCAGGAATCCGGTAAAACACCAAATCTCCGACATCGCTGCTGCTGGAAAAAAATCCTGCAAGAACGGGACCAACGACGACTGTAGAGAATCGTTCAACGCGACAGGTGTGGAACCATTACGCAAATTTCTGCAGGTCCGTCAACAAGTGTCAATGTGCGAACCATTCAATGAAACATAATCGATATGGGCTTTCGGAGCCGAAGGCCCACTCGTGTTCCCTTGACGACTGCACGACACAAAGCCTTACGCTTCGCCTGCGCCCGTCATCAGCGACATTGGACTGTTCATGACTGGAAACATGTTGCCTGGTCGGACGAGTGTTGATTCAAATTGTATAGAGCGGATGGACGAGTACGGGTATGGAGACAACCTCATGAATCCATGGACCGTGCATGTCAGCAGAGAACTGTTCGAGCTGCTTGAGGCTCTGTAATGGTGCGGTGTGTGTGCAGTTGGAGTGACATGGAACCCCTGATACGTCTAGATACGACTCTGAAAGGTTACACATAAGTGAGCATGTGAGCATCCTGTCTGATTTCTTGCATCCATTCATGTCCACTGTGCGTTCCAACGGACTTGGGCAATTCCAGCAGGACAATGCGGTTCCCCACGCGCCCAGAATTGCTACAGAGTTGCCTCCAGAAACATTCTTCTGAGTTTAAACACTTCCTGTAGCCACGAAAGTTCCCAGACATGAACATTATTGAGCAAATCTGGGATGCCTTGCAACGTGCTGTTCAGGAGAGATCTCCTCCCCCTCGTACTCTTACCGATTTATGGACAGTGCTGCAGGGTTCATGGTGTCAGTTCCCTCCAGCACTACTTCAGACATTAGTGGAGTCCATGCCACGTCGTATTGCGGGGATCTTACACGATATGAGGCAGGTGTACCAGTTTCTTTGGCTCTTCAGTGTAGTTTCGGGGAAGGGGGCAGCAGAGGAGGAAACGAAACTATTTCTTAAAAATATAATCAGAACTACCGAAAAACGGCTGTGTTGACTACATCGTCTTGTTACAGGTATATATTATTCATAACGCGCTTAACTGTGAGTTTTGTACTAACTAATTACTTCGGTGTTTGACAGATAACTCTCAGGTACATATGAATGCTTCCTGTATTCACATTTTTGGATATCTGTGACTCTGGGTGGTAACACGAGAAAGAAACATCGTGACCTGGAGATACAACGATATTGCATACTTTCGGATATCACAGACATTTGGTATATTCAGTTGCAAGGAGAATAGAGCGAAACGAAGAAATACTTTTAGAGATTTACCTACAGACAAACGGCTCTGGGTGGAGTTGCCGCTAGTCGTTACTCGTTATCTGTTGTGACTTTGTTCAGACCGACACTGAACAGATACGTGGTGGCTCTGTGTGGCGGGGTGGGGCGCGACCTGGGTTGGCAAACAGCGGGCTGCGACTGCCCACGGCTCACTGCTACCAGTTGACGACATTTGTAAGCGGCCATGTAACAACCGCATCACTTGTCGTACTCACTGTAAAAATACACACCGGGTATCTCTCCGATGGGTCTCCAGGCGCGTTTTCTCTGGTGTTTCTGAAGATACACACATTAAAAAAAAGTTTTGCATCGCCTCGGTTCCGAGAGTTCCGCCAGCTGTACACAAAATTGGAATAGAGATCAAGATAAACATCATTTCCGCCCTTTTTATTGCTGACGAAAACCACACATTGCATGTTGTAACGCCATACAGCGAGACCTTCAGACGTGGTGGTCCAGATTGCTGTACACACCGGTACCCCTAAACAGTAGCACGTCCTCTCACATTGAAGCATGCGTGTATTCGTCGTGGCATACTATCTACAATTACATCAGGGCGCTGTTGCTCCAGATTGTCCCACTCCTCAACGGCGATTCGGCGTAGATCCTTCAGTGGTTGGTGGGTCACGTCGTCCATAAACAGCCCTTTTCAGTCTATCCCAGGCATGTTCGGTAGGGTTCATGTCTGGAGAAGATGCTCGCCACTCTAGTCGAGCGATGTCGTTATCCTGAAGGAAGTCATTCACAAGATGTGCGCGATGGGGACGCGAATTGTCGTCCATGAAGACGAATGCCACGCCAATGTGTTGCCGATGTGGTCGCACTATCGGTCGGAGCATGGCATTCACGTATCGTACAGCCGTTACGGCGCCTCCCATAGCCACCAGCGGCGTACGTCGTCCCCACATAATGCCACCCCAATACAGCAGGGAACTTCCACCTTGATGCACTCGTTGGACAGTGTGTGCAAGGTTTCAGCCTGACCAGGTTGCCTGCAAACACGTCTCCGTCGACTGTCTGGTTGAATGCATATGCGACACTCGTCGGCGAAGAGAATGTGATGCCAATCGTGAGCGGTCCATTCAGCATGTTGGGACCATCTGTACCGCGCTGCATGGTGTGATGGTTGCAAAGATGGACCTCGTCATGGACGTCGGGAGTGAAAAAAATGGCTCTGAGCACTATGGGACTTAACTGCTGAGGTCATCAGTCTCCTAGAACTTAGAACTACTTAAACCTAACTAACCTAAGGACATCACACACATCCATGCCCGAGGCAGGATTCGAACCTGCGACCGTAGCAGTCCCACGGTTCCGGACTGCGCGCCTAGAACCGCGAGACCACCGCGGCCGGCTTATGCAGCTTATTGCGCACAGTTTGAATCGCAACACGACGTCGTGTGGCTGCACGGAAAGCATTATTCAACATGGTGGCGTTGCTGTCAGGTTTCCTCCGAGCCATAATCCGTAGGTAGCAGTCATCTACTGCAGTAGTAGCCCTTCTTCCTGGCACAAGGTAACAATGGAGAGGCGATCGAATCGCGGTATTGACCGTCTAGGCATGGTTGAACTACAGACAACATTAGCCGTTTACCTCCTTCCTGGTGGAATGACTGGAACTGATCGGCCGTCGGACCCCCTCCGTCTTATAGGCGCTGCTCATGCGTGGTTGTTTACGTATTTGTGGAGGTTTAGTGACATCTCTGAACAATCAAAGGGACTGTGTCTGTCATATAATATCCACAGTCAACGTCTATCTTCAGGAGTTATAGGAACTGGGGAGATGTAAAACTTTTTTTGATGTGTGTATTTTCAGTTTCGTTCTTCCAACATGTAGCTGTAGTCAGCCCAAACGTATGTTTCTCACAACGTCTTTCATACGACGCCCAGGTTTGACGGTAAGTGTCGATTTGTTTCCCATTAGAAATAATTTTTAAGTCTAATTTCATGTGTCCATTCTATACACGATCTCAAACTCGTCTACTGCGTTATTCGTTTTATCGTTGTGTGCTTACAAGGATAGTACAATACGAAGAATACCCAGTACTCCAGCAACGACTTAGCAGCGCTTTTTCGTGGGGGTAGCAGTCAGCGAGGGCCAGGACCGGTGCTGTAGCTGCTGGAATACTGGTCATTCTTCGTATTGAACTGCCCTTGTTAGCACACAACGATAAAACGAATATCGCACTGGTCTGTTTTGGGCCGACTGTCGAATAGGAACGTAAAATTCCACAGTACAACCAATTTGTTTGCGACGCTTTCTACCGACGGTGGTCGTCGCATGAAAGACATGATGAGCAGTAATTGTCTGGCAGGCTGACCCCAGCTACTAGCTACAAAAACGAAATAATTCAAAATATCTGCAGAAACACCAAAGAAAATAAGCCTGTCGACTCTCGGGAGCGACATCCCTGTATGTTCACTGCGTTCTACATTCTTCCATAAAACAGGCAGCTAATATAATTTGTAAATAATGACACTTCTTAGATCCTTGCATATTCACAGAAATGGGATCCGTTCTTGCTGTAAAAAAAGTGAAGAAAGGTCCAAAATAAAACAGTCTTCCCTTCTCACCTTCAGCCCTTGGCATTGACGTATTAAATGTATGAACAGGTATTAGGAAAAATGTTTCTGAGGTCTGTCTCAAAGTTACACTGGTCTCGCGTTTTGTGCACGAGTGAACTTGGTATTTTTATGCACGGTACACTACGTGCCTCTACTGAAGGAACGTTTTCTCAGTCTATAGCGACTTCCCTCTGCTCCTTATGTCTACTGGGCACTCAATTTGCGCTTGTACACTCAGTTTAAATTCAATCATTCTACAGCGAGTGAGCATCACACTGTCTAATTACTCACCTTCCCATTTGCACACCAATGACAATCCTTGCCGATTACAACAATTAAATGTCGCAGATTTTTTTCAACATAGCTCTTTACAAACAATGAAAAAAGCTATTCATATAATAGATGCTGTTTGCACTATTGTTTTTAATATAATTACCACCTATCTTGTTCCACATCAGCCACACTATCAGGTTTGATACGATTTTCTGTCTGCCAACATCTATTGTGTCTGTCACACTGTCTATGATCTATGCTCTAGCAGTGCACACTTACAACAGTGCGGAATTATCTCATTAGTCATCCTGGCCAAAGTCATAGTGTAAATGTGCTGTTGGAATACAGCAACTGCTTTTCTCTAATCTGTTACAATATGGGAATTGTTCTGCTTCGAATTTTTTCTTAACTGTCTTCACAGTCGATACATTCGGGCCAGAAGTATTCGCGGTTTTTACCTTGAATGTAAGTCCTTGGAAGTTTCTAATCATATTTCCTTGCCCGCCATTTTAATATTTAGTAGCGTTTCTGTTCCTCGCTTCTCCCAGTCAGTTGAGCCTGTATTCATTCTGCCGTCTTTATTTGTGTACACTCCCAATAATCCTCTATTAGTTTCGTCTGTGCGTGTCACACACGAGTAATTATCCAGTATGAGCTACACAACACTTTCGTGGATAAACTACCGTTTTCCACGGTATTTCATGCATTGCAACGGTTCCTGTAGTATATTCTGCTGTCCTTTAAAATTTTCTTTATTTTTCTTTTGCTGATGCGAAATTTAGTCATGTATTCACTGCGAAGAAAACTGGTTTCTCTCTACTATGATATAATCGCTCTGGCAGTTATTGTAGTGTCAGATCTTTAAGCAACACTACATTCGAAGAGCATTGGTTCAGATATCGCCAGCATTGATTGACTTTTATGCGACAGACAGAATTCTATATTTCATTCACACTCCTACCTGACAGTGTTCGTACATGAACTCATTACCAGAATTCGATCAATTTCGTCGCTATTTCATGGCGCCATCTCACTATAGTATAACTATATTCACGAAGTTACTGAGGACTGAAAGGTGGGCTCAGTCATTCTTGATTTTCGGTAAGAGATTTTAACTTAACATTCAAGAAAAATATTTAATATTTACAGTATATGCAGCAAATTGCAAAGTACCGCGTTAGATTGTCGGTACCATTCTACATTCTTTATTATACTTTAGTTCGTTGATGAACCAAAAGCGTTTCGAAGTTCTGGAAACATCGAATCGACCTGGTTACCTCTATTCACGGCAATTAAGACTCGTATGTGTTTTGCAAGACTGAAGTTTCGCCAACCGTACTGGTTCTGCTTTTCATGGAGAAAACTGTTTGTTCAAGGTACCTTACTACGTTTAAGCTCATTTCTAGATTCGCCTTCAGAAGTCAAAACAGCACCGGGAAGCAATCTAACACAAGCAAAAGATACTTTCTGTTGACTTCGTGGTATCATTTTAAGAAGTAAGAATAACAGTTTATGCTAATAACTCTCTGACGTTCGAGGCAGCCCGAGGTCGCCAATTGCGCACACGCAAACTTAACTCAGGATTCTTGAATTTAGGATCGGACACATGTCGACATCATCATATCTCAGAGACTAATTCAGTAATGTGGGTGAACAAAATATTATTCGGAAGGAGATTATAAATACGTAGTTGAAAAGCTCAAAAATGACCTGAGGACGTGGATTTGAAAAAAAAATTAAAATTTACAATTTCCACGGGCTTAAGGCGGTAAAAAAATAACTTTCCACAGAGAATGACACAGAAATCCATGAGCACAGTCCCAAAACCAGGGTACAGTACTGCTACATATGTGTTTTGAAATAATATTTTGAAACGTTAAGCTTTGCAAAGAGGCCCCTGAAGGCTGTTAGTGGCAAGCAACGATGCAAACTGCAAACGGATAAAACAGACCACGTTTTCACTTACTGATTGCCTATCTAGCGGTTTCAGGGGGCAAGAAACATCTAATTTTCAATGTTTCATTAAATAACTGAACAAATTTAAAAATTTAAAATGCTATATAATCCAGTTATTAAGAGATAAGATCTTAAGATAAAGGTTTAAGACAATAAATCAAACATTTAAGTTAGAAACTGTGTATTTTTCTCCAGGTAGCGTAATTCACAGCGCGCAAATTATTCAAACTATACTCTTCCAGTAGTTGACAATGAGAGCACTTAGCAGTTCCCAACAAATTTTACACACATAATTTCAAACCTTTTCTAAGCTTTTTATCGATGACATCCTCCCCAACTCACACACACAATATGTAGAAAGGAAAAAGGTTTATCGCGTACTACATACCTCTATTCCCAATACATTTTGCGGACAGTACCTACGTATATCATTAAATTTGCCTGGAAAATTATACTACTGTAGGACACGTAGTTCAGCAAATACGGCGTTTTATACATAGAGGAGTTTTGAAAAATTTCAGTCACACATTTGAGACAGAGTAATATAATTTATTCAGTCATTTGTACAAAAAGTTCAGTTTACTTGTCACTACTGTCTCCATATTTACGGATCATCGTACACTGGACGCTCTTAACGCATACAGCTAAATTGTTATAGCACTACACGAGTGAGGATTATGTATTACGGTCACTCTACATGCGAGCAGTCCCTATTCGCAGTTGTTATGTACTGTAAATGATTGTGTAATGAATATCAGACCATAATCACACACTATTTGGCATTCATTTGTGCACAATAAACAACTTGTAGCTCTTTATAAAAACTGGGAAACTAAGAAATAAAAGGACTAACAACTTTTTTAAGAATTTAGGATTCCACGTGACTCAATGGACTCACGAGCACTATTAAAATCTTAGAGGGTTTAAGCATAGGCCGCATAAAAATAGCATTGATCAAGTAAATGCTTACAAGCAATAAGTCTAAAGTACAGATCGAGGGGGAAATAACAACCGTTTGAGACCTGTGGGTGTGGCAGATTATCATCAATACTGAAACTGCGTGCCGGATCGGGACTCGAACTTCGTACCTTTTTGCCTTTCGTGGGCTTTACCGACTGCATTATCCAAGCACGACTCACGAGCCGTCCTCACAGACAAACTTCTGCTACCTTCCAAATATCACGGACGTTCTCAAGATATGATGGGGAAATTCTGTGAAACTCAGAAGATAAGAGATGACGTACTGGCGGAAGTACATCTGTGAGGGCGGGTCGTGAGTCGTGCTTGGATAGCCGAGTGGGTAAGGCACCTGTCCGCGAAAGACAAAAGGTACGAAGTTCAAGATCCGATCCGGCACACAGTTTTAATCTGCCAGGAAGTTTGAAATATGCGCACACTAGCTGAAGAGTGAAAATTCCGTTTGGAACTATGAGTATCGTGATTCGATTTAGTTTCGGAGAAAAAAAAATTCTTGAATGGATAGTAGAATAGAAGAAAAAAGGTGCGGCATTCAAAACACTGTTTCAACGTAGACAGCTTAGCTTCCCTTGATGGTACAGTTGTCCCAACTGAAAGATAATGCGTCATGAAAAATTTCAGAAAAATAACCTGAAAATTTCGTGTGAAAAGACTCATGTCATAATTGTGACGACGGTAGGGTAACAACTAACGGATTATTTAAGAAAAATACAAAGTGAATGAGAGTTGGTACAGTGAAATGGACAGGACACGAATGGAGCATGAATAGCATTCGGAAACTGAAACTGGATTAGAAGCTCAGACAACGGATTTACTATGAAAAATCGATATCCATCAGAATGAAACTGAGGAATTACAACACAGAAAGAATCATTATACAAATCCGAATATCTTACAACAGGAAAACAGAAGCCACGGAACTGAGAAAACACAAAATAAAGTAGGAAGTAAAATATTGGGCCCCAGAAAGGAAGGTGACACTTGAACGAAAAGAAGAAATCAGGAGCTCTAAACACGGACCAATGAACTGACAAATGGAAGAAGAAAAAAATTGTTAAAATTTGCCAGGCGTATCTACAGGAACAGCAAGAGGAGACTGGTCAGAGATTCTGGAAACACTGTAATAAATTCAGTACTGCGTATCGTGGCTGGTAGAACTTACAAAAACTCAAAGGAACTACAACTAATCATAGGAGACCTGATAGGCAAACATATATAACGCTCATGAAGAATTCGAAAAACCTCATAAACAACAGAGGGCCTAAACGGCCAGGGTGCGGAAATCGAGGGCTACCCACGAACATAATTTAAATATCGTTCAAAGATATTACAATCACACTTACAAACGCTATACAGATTCAGAGCAAAAGGGCACGCAAAGAGTAGTTAGATGTTGTCTTCAAGAAATACTCCTGAGCAGTTCACCCTTGAAGAGCACTTGTAATAGCTTTTGCACTTCGTGTGATTTCCTCGGAGCCAATTAGCCACGACCCGTCCAGGGCGCAGACTCTGTGACAGTCAGCAGTTTTCATTCATTGCGCCTCGCGCCTAGAGGAATGCGCTGCTTCACGCGTTACGTCAGCTGCACTACTGGCTGTAATGCTCTATGAAAGTCTTCTGACTCTGCACAACTCTATTTAACTAAGCACGTAACACAGCGGCGTGTACGCAACTACTCCTGACAAGCAAATAGCACAGAGTGACTCACAAGTATAGTCTAACATAGCTCCAGTGACACAACGTAAAAACGTGAAAATGGGCAAAGAAAGTAGCTGCTAAGTATTGCTTGCTAGGGGCTAATGAACGTTGGTAACAGACTTCACTGCTTCTGAAGATGGTTCGATAAACTTTAAAGCCTGTCGACAAACTCTCAGTCTTCAGTAACGGCAGTAAAACAAAATTCAGTTTATGTTGTGGGTCTTACGGTAATTCGCTAAGACGAAGAAAGAACAAAATTTTATTACGAGTCAAGAGAACATAACTATGATTGTCCCACTGTTTATTGTATTGGTAATCAACTTTCGGCCTAGAAAACAACAGAAAAGAGAGCATGACAATATGCAGGACATCATTATTAGAAACTTCGAAACTGCTGAGTGTATAGCAAAAACATAATGGGTGATTCTAGAATGAGTAATATGACAGTGAAGCACAAACAGTGAGGTAAAATACGCACCTCAGCACAACAAAAACTATTGAAAGGACCGGAAAGATACGAGTAGTCTCAATGTTGAGAGGAGTATTGCCTTGTTGTAGCAATGTAAGTCGACTGTGGCCTACATTTTATTACGGAAAAATAATTTCACTCTACACGATAGACCAGCATCACAATGTCTGAAAGCTTTTCAGCAAACTTTTGTCCATGGCAGCCATAATTACTTGTTGTCTAAAGACAATCACGTAAGTTTTCTGCTCGTGCCAGTAGAGTATTCATCAAGTTTTTAATGTAAATATGGCAACGACCACCAAGATAGTAAAGATTCTCCCACACATTCCCTGAAACCATCACCAAATTTGATCCAGCATATATCCTTTCAAAAATTCAAATAAATGAGATTTGATGGTATCAAGTCCGAGCTGTAAGCTGGATCTTTCAACCCTCGAACTTAATATCATGTGGTGCATCCCCGTTAGATGCCGACGTGTGAGAGCCGTGTAGCAGAGGCATTGCGAGAGAAATAAGACCCCGGCGCTTTGAAAACTACTTACTGTTAGCGAAATGACAATGTTGTGAACGATAATGCTCAAGTTGTGAGTTGTTTTAACAATCACTTTCTAAATGTAGCAGCCAAAACAGGATTAAATCGTTCAGTTGAAGAAGCAAGAGAACATGTTAAAAACGTATTTCCACAACACTTTAAGCAATTGGAAGTAGTGTCAACATCCTTTATTGAAATCAATAAAATTATAAAAATTCTAGTAAAGCTGAGTCGTCTGGTGTTGACGGAATTTCAAACAAATTTCTGAAAAATTGTTCTAACTTAAGCAATGACCTTTATGATATATGTTTTTTTATTATTATTATCGAGTTGAGCCTCTATGGACTGCGTGGTAACAACCACCTTGACTCTAGTGTAGCCGGCCGCGGTGGTCTAGCGGTTCTAGGCTCTCAGTCAGGAACCGCGCGACTGCTACGGTCGCAGGTTCGAATCCTGCCTCGGGCATGGATGTGTGTGCTGTCCTTAGGTTAGTTAGGTTTAAGTAGTTCTACGTTCTAGGGGACTTATGACCACAGATGTTGAGTCCCATAGTGCTCAGAGCCATTTGAACCATTTTGACTCTAGTGTACAGGTCTTGTTCTTGTTCCAGCTTTGACTTCCTGCCAGTATCTTCTGAACCCACCAACACGTGCCTGTTTATGCTATTCAGATAATGGCCCTCTCCGTCTTTTCGACGTTGATGCCATTTTAAAACCTTGGTAGATGTTCACCAATCTTCTAAATTTGTTCATGTCAGGAATTTCTCTGTCTGAGATACCAAGCTGCCTAAGATCTTTCTCACATTCTTCGAACCATCTTGACCCTGTTTTCTTAGATTCCATATTCTTATAGTTAGTCAGTCACCGTCCATCCTCATGGAATGACCGAAAAATAACAATCGTCTCTTCTTAATGGATGCAGTGATAGGTTCTGTCTTGCTGTACATGTGGTGTCACCGCCAGACACCACACTTGCTAGGTGGTAGCTTTAAATCGGCCGCGGTCCATTAGTACATGTCGGACCCGCGTGTCGCCACTGTCAGGGATCGCAGACCGAGCGCCACCACAAGACAGGTCTCGAGATACTGACTAGCACCCGCCCCAGTTGTACGGACGACGTAGCTAGCGATGCACACTGACGAAGCCTCGCTCATTTGCTGAGCAGATAGTTAGAATAGCCTTCAGCTAAGTCAATGGCTACGGCCTAGCAAGGCGCCATTAGTAACATTGCATGTATCTAAAGAGTCTCACTTGTATCGCCACAATCTCCAGATGTACCAAAAGGATGGATTAAAGTTAAATATTCCAGAAGCTACGTACTTTTCTTTATAGCATTCATTACGTATCCTGTTTCAGACCTCACGCCATCCTGCTTTGGTTTAGCGCGTGCCTTTCGGCTTCCTCTCATTGTGTCTAGGCTGTCTTGTCTAGACACAACAGTACAAGTCCCCATTTGCCCTCATTCGCCATTGTCCATTAACCCATCTATTACCTAGGGTTTTCCTTAATATCCTATGCTCTCGCATTTCCGGCCGCTCAGCTTCACCTTGTCTATTCATGGTCAAACTTTCGGACGCATATAAGCCCTCAGGTTTTACAACTGTATTATAATGTCGGAACTTGGCCCCTATACTTACAGACTTTTTGTTATAGGTATTCTTTGTCAGTTGGTATGCTGGGTCTAACTTCCTCATCCTGACATTAATTGCTTCTTCTAATCCATTCTCCTGGATTACTTGACCGAGATACCTGAAATTCTTAACTCGTCCGATTTTTCCCAGACTGGCGATCATCCATCCAAGTCCATGACAGATGTTCGTCATATATTTTGTCTTTTGAATAGAGATATGGAGTCCAAATTTTTCAGCAATTTCTGACGGCCTATTGATCTTGTTGACTGCTGACTATGTTGTTCGCAAATATGACCAGGCCATCCGCAAAGGCCAAGCAGTAAATGTACACCCCTTTCTTGTTAGGACGAAAGTCTGAACCGCTCTTCATTTGTTTGTTCTTGGGCTAACAACTTTTTCCACTCTCGAATGATCTTTTCCAAGACGCAGTTAAAAAGGAGTGGGGATCGTCCATCTCCTTGTCGTACGCTCGTTCTGATTATAAAGGGTTCTGATATCTCACCCATAAAATTTATTTTGGGAAGTGTGTTAGTGAGAGTTGGTTTGATCAGCTTTCTTGATGTATCATCCACTCCAAACTTTGCAAAATATTCATTAATGCCTGTCGGTCGACTGAGTCACATGCCTTCTGAAAATCAACAAACACGACCAGGTAGTTACTTTCTCCAGTTTTTTTGTAACTGATGATGATCTTCAGGTTAAAGATCTGTTCTGCGCAAGAACGGTCTTTTCGGAAACCAGCTTGATATTCCCTAATCAGCTGGTCAAGATGACCTATTCTGTTCTGTCTCGCTTTGGAGAGAATCTTATATGGAACAAATACAGTGATATACATTTTCAAGAGTAGTCTCACACTCAAGTGGAAAGACTTAAATCGTTATCATTCAATTTCCGCACAGAAATGTAATTCTAAAATATTCGAAAAACTGATGTCCTGAAGAGTAGCCTCACACTCAAGAGGAAGCAATTTACTTAGCAAATCGCAGTTTGGATTCCAGAAGGGAATGCTATTTATACATTCATTCATCAAATATTACAAGCCTTATTTAATAAAATATCGCCAACTGGTATTATTTGTGATCTTTCCAACGCGTTGGCTTGTGTAGGTCATGTTTTTTTGTTGTCATCTGTCTACTGACTGGTTTGATGCGGCCCGCCACGAATTCCTTTCCTGTGCTAACCTCTTCATCTCAGAGTAGCACTTGCAACCTACGTCCTCAATTATTTGCTTGACGTATTCCAATCTCTGTCTACCTCTACAGTTTTTGCCCTCTACAGCTCCCTCTAGTACCATGGAAGTCATTCCCTCATGTCTTAGCAGATGTCATGTTACACTCTCAGAAAAACTCAAGGTTCATGGAATTGATAGCCTTACTTACAGACAGCTGGCTTCTATTGTACTTAACATACAGAATGCAAAATGTTGTGCTGAATAATTCAAACAGTGTTGGAAAATGAGAAAATTTTTGTGCCTGAGGACAAATCACAAAGGACATTCCAGAGGATTCTATTTTGGGTCCATTCCTACTCCTCATATATGTGAATGGCCTTCCACTTAACGCTCAACAAACAGAATTGGTACGTTCTGCAGACGATGCTGATGTTGAAATAAATGCTATTAGAGAGGAAACCACATAAGAGACTGTTAATGATGATTTTCGAAGAATTATTTTGAAAAAAAAAAACGCACTGTACAACAAATAGAGTCAGACCAACAACTGAAGCAGCACTTGAACAGGAGTCAAATTCAAATGGCTCTGAGCACTATGGGACTTAACTTCTAAGGTCATCAGTCCCCTAGAACTTAGAACTACTTAAACCTAACTAACCTAAGGACAACACACACATCCATGCCCGAGGCAGGATTCGAACCTGCGGCCGTAGCGGTCGCGCGGTTCCAGACTGTAGCGCCAGAACCGCTCGGCCACTCCGGCCGGCGCAAAATAACTGATGATGGTCAGTAGAGAGGATATAAAATGTAGACTGGCAATGGCAAGGAAAGCGTTTCTGAAGAAGAAAAATTTTTTAACATCGAGCATTGATTTAAGTGTCAGGAAGTCATTTCTGAAAGTGTTTGTATGGAGTGTAGCCATGTATGGAAGTGAAACATGGACGAAAAATAGTTTGGACAAGAAAAGAATAGAAGCTTTCGAAATGTGGTGCTACAGAAGAATGCTGAAGATTAGATGGGTAGATCACATGACTAATGAGGAGATACTGAATAGAATTGGGAAGAAGAGTTTGTGGCACAACTTGACAAGGAGAAGGGACCGGTTGGTAGGAAATGTTCTGAGGCATCAAGGGGTCACAAATTTAGCATTAGAGGGCAGCGTGGTGGGTAAAAATCGTAGAGAGAGACCAAGAGATGAGTACACTAAGCAGATTCAGAAGGATGTAGGTTGCAGTAGGTACTGGGAGATGATGAAGCTTGCACAAGATAGGGTAGCATGGAGAGCTGCATCAGGCCAGTCTCAGGACTGAAGACCACGACAACAACAACAACAACAACAACAACTTGAACTGGAAGAAGCACATTACTGAGCTTCTCAAGCAATTAAGTTCAACAACTTTTGCTCTTCGTGTAATTGGTAGTCCTGGAAACAAACGAATATTCCCCCTCATATCTCCTGGAATAATTTTCTGGGGTAATTCATCACTTAGAAAGAAAGTATTGATTGCGAGCGGTAGGAATAAAATGTGGCGTTCAGCCGCTCTCGTCCTGTGGCTGCCGCTTCAAGGAATAAGGCATATCAAGATTAGCTCTGAACAAGTAAGCACAGTTTCATGCAACCATGCTCACACTCTCGATGAGAATGTTCAGAGGTAATTTACTGGACAAACAAAGGGAAGACATTTATGAAGGACGTATAATGTACGAGAAATTTTTGTCCCCAAAATAGTCTTACAACACTATGAATCCAGCTTTCCTTTTCATTGGATCACAGGAAGCCTAGCGAAAATGTGGTTACCATCTGGATTCAAAACTATCCTGTGCCGGAAGGAGAGATATTTATTTACCAGTTCCATCAAAATCTCAACGACAAATTATAAGCAATACTGAAAAAGTCGCCAAAAATTGTGCCTTATTCACGAAAGTACAAACTTCCAAGAACAAAGCAAAGACGATTTGAAGTATCATTAGGTACAGAACGAATAAACTAGGAAAGACGAACTTCAGATCCCTGATGACACCTCCAAGACCGATAATGTTAGATTCAAATCATTCGACATTAAATGCAGTGAATTCTTCCTAAATGCAGCTGAAGACTTGAACAAAAAAAAGTACCACCAAAGGCGGCTTCATTAAATTACTTAGGCGTTGCAGACGTCACCAATGGATTTTTCTTACGGCAGCTAAATTTTTAGAGAGGCTGAAAAATTAATACATCGCGGAAAGCAGTAGTTCTTGTGGCTATGACAGTATTTTAATCAATGTACCGAAATCTGGACTGCCCTGATGGCGTTTTCCCTAACTTATCTTTGTAACCAGTAGATGAGTCAACATATATTTACTGAAAGATTGAAATATACTATAGTAACACCTATTTATGAACGGGGAAACAAGCATCTATTATTCTAGACACGTCTTCCTCCTTCTCATACTCTCAAAAGTTTGTAATGTGGTAGATGGTAAGACAATACTGAACCAGTTTTTGACTGAGACATTTTAACCGCTGGTTGGTTTGGCTTTTGTAAATAATTCTCTACAGGGAAAGCAATATATGATATTACGAACTGTTTCTGAAAGGACTAACAATGAAAGTTTTTTGATAGCATTTGATTGAATAAATCACAAAATTTCACTAGGTACATTGAAATGTTATGGTGTTTAAGGTAGCACCCACTTACATCAATGGAGTCTCTCAACAACAAAACCGGCCACTGTGGCGAAGTGGTTCTAAGCGCTTCAGTCCGGAACCTCGCGGTTGCTACGGTCGCAGGTTCGAATCCGGCGTCGGGCATGGATATGTGATGTGCTTATGTTAGTTAGGTTTACTTAGTTCTAAGTCTAGGGGACAGATGGCCTCAGATGTTAAGTCCCACAGTGCTTAGAGCCATTTTTCTCAACAACAAAAAACAGCAGGTTACATCAGCAATGGATAACACAGGATATAAACTAAATTCTGAGCGGGGAAATGTTAAATATGATGTCCCACAAACTTCAGTTAAAAGAGATATGTCGTCTTCCTTCTTATGAGCTGTGATGTTTAACATAATGGACACGCTTCCTCGTTATGATGACTATTACAATCTTTTAAATTACCTGGTTTTTGCCATGTAGCATGGACCTATTTGTATACACTGACCCTTCAAAAAGGAGGGAAGAAATTAGTCATAGCTGTGCCAATGATTTTCGCTCACTTTGTGCGCAGTGCCACGCAAGCTATCAGCAAATATTTTTATCAAGACGATAACTTTACGAAATCTATTTTTTGAGTTGCGCAACGGGTGTTGCTATACTCTCACTACGACTACACGGTGACGAGTCACTCGATAAGTTTATTATATTACACATAAAAACAATATTTCCTTTTTTGAAAATATATCTGACAAAAGGAACTTCTTTAAGGTTCTGAATGCTTTGTTTAACGATCTTTTCAAACATTATAAAGGAAGATGGATCGAATGGAGAATGGGAACAATAGCAGATCATAGATGTGTAAATACAGATTTATTACAATCTTTCTTGGCATGATACAGGTACACTATTAAATATGAATGGTCCCTTAAAGTAAATTGGGGTTCTTAATCACTTCCTTGAGCATAAACGTCAGCAAGAATAGCACACGAAACGATTAGGTTACGGGCTCTAAGAATCTCTAAGTGAAGAATGATTCTATTTCACAGTTTACGAAATCAGTCGTACGAAAGCAGTTACAGGGACGCTTTACTTACTACCCCACGCTAGGAGAGGGGGAAGTTACAGTTAATGGGAGACAAGTTCAGAGTCTTCCAGAAAAAAATATGGATTAAATTTGATAGATTCCTATCATCGGTAAATTCTCCGTACATGGGTTTCTTGTACTCAGAATCGTTTGCTCTACCGAATGGAATTACTCTCCATGAGAAAACCATCGCTTTCGTTACACGTGGTGGTCAATCCCAATCAAAAGTCCATTTCGAAATAAGGGGAAAATGGGTACGAAAGCACGACAAAATCAATAAATAGCACAAACAATACTACTAGTAAATTGCTGAGAGCGATTATTCAACTGAGTAGTTAAGGTATTTTTCTCATAATCTCAGCAAACACCGGGGTCCATCACCCAAATTACACGAATCTGATTATATAGGGTGTTCATTGTTAGCCGCGCGGGACGTATGATTGTTCGCCTGCCTGGGTTACTTCCCTCTTCCAACATTGCAGTTTCGTTTTAACTCAGCCAGCGTGAGTAGTATCGTTGGTGTGTGTCGTTACGTGTTGGCGTGAACGTTTAAATTTAGTTCCTTTGTTCGTTTGTTTCGTTGTTGTCAGTGTTAAAATGCTAAACATTGAAGAACGTGTGTTTTTAGTCGAACAAATGTTCAAAGCTGGCGGTAAATACACAGTTTCAGTTCGTCAAACATTTAATTCAGTTTTCCCGGAGACAACACTGTGCGAGATTTGATTAACAAATTTCGAAGTACGGGTTCAGTGACAGATGCACTGAGAAGCGGTCGTCATAGCGTTTTGTCTGACGATAAACTACTCGATATTTCCGATAAAATGTCCATGAGTCCGAACAAGTCAGTAAGAAAACTCGCCCAGGAAACCGATGTTAGTGTCGGAACGGCCCACACAGCTGTAAGGAAAAAATTAGAACTATCCCCACACAATGTGACAGTCGTGCGAGAACTGAAAAAATACTGATCATGGCAAGAGACTGCATTATTGTCAATGGTTCAAAAATTTAGTTCAACAAAATGAAAGGGATATTCTTGATGAAACGTTTTTCACTGAAGGAGGTCTGGTTTCATTTATCCGGGTACATGAACTAGCAAAATTCTCGTATGTGGAGTACTCATATCCATTGTGTATTCATGAGGAACCACTTCATTCTGTGAAAATAGGAGTTTGGATTGCAATTTCTAGACGTCGGATTGTGGGTCCTATATTTTTCAATGAAACAATAAACGCACAACGATACTGCAGTGAGTTTCATTTCAGTATACTCACTGCGGCATACGGCACGCCCGGCTAACAATCATACGGCACTGCGGAGAGACTTTTTGAACACCCCGTATTACGAAAATTCCATTTAAATCATTAACTCGTAAAGTTAACGCTTTGCGAACTGGTGTGTGTTAATTATGGAGATGGGGGAAATCATTAAACCTAACAAACGGTATTGCTGAAGGCACATGATAGGGTCTGGGCAGAAATAAATCACGCATTTCACAGAAATTTAACTTACAGGGCAATGGGTATTTAACTTTCATAATACATCCTCAACGTACATCAAAACTATATCCCTTAATAAGAGTGATGCTCATGGGTCGGCAGCGGGAACAAGAATGACTTTAAAAAAATAGCCAACGGTCACCCTTTGGGTAGCGAGGCCTATTTTATAGCACACACAACTGCACGAAGTAAAAAAGTGGAATAGCCCCGAATGGACAGTAAACTACGCTACTGGACATCTATGGAAGTTACTAGTGAAGTTGGTACTGCCTTACTCTGAGGAAGCGAAACTTCTCTAATCACAACAGGTGCATTCAAATTCGTTAATCAACGCATCCACACTGTACAGCAATTATTCAAAGAAAGGTGGGGAAAGGAAACAGGTCATTTTGATATCAAGATGAAATAAGAAGATCGCTCCAATGTATTCTTTTTCCAAGTACTTAATGAGACCACAGAACAGCTTCTTTGAGACATTTTAATAAGATAGCAAAACATGACAGTAGAAATATATGTGGAAGGGGCCCATAACAGCTCTCTTTCACGATGTTCAACCCTCTACTGCTCTTGACCGACAAAAATGATTTCGCCAGCACATTGGAGGACTCTTGGGAATTTGTGGATAGTGAAAATGTACTAATAAACCGTTCAGACACGTTCATATAAGACACATTCAGGAGAATGTTGGAACAGCTTAAAACTGAGCAGACTTTCACGGCGGTTTTTACGTCCTTGATGGTTTTGTTTTATGGGCGTTGGGCGGTGGTCCAAGGCAATTTTCTCTGCCTAATATTTCGTCCTACAACGTTGAAGACATCAACAGAGGCTATAACGACGCAGATAGCGGTACAAACTTAACGAAGTTCGGCAAGCCGAGCTGTTTATGCGTATCCAGCTAACGATCGGTTCATGGCATCGTCAGATAGCTGCCAAATATCGCAGAGTCGCGCCTACGTACGTATGTTTTGGAGCGTTTAGTGGGGAAGAGTTCGCTGGTGCTGTTTGTTTAATAATTACGAAGGCACATAATTGTCTAATTTCTGTCCTACTTCCTTTCTGTTACAGTTGTTTTTGTGCTTTTGAATTTCTTTGGCGTCTTACTACATCCTAGGATAGTAGTGACTGGATCCTGATAAATCCATAGAACCAGAGAAACGAAATTGCTGGTTCTCCGGACCCATTGCAAGATCTTCTACTGCTTCTTTCCTTAGGGAGAAACCACATTGCACCTAACATAATATGATACGAAATCCCTCCGAAATTTAAATACAAATACACTCACATTTTTTCCAGAAAATACGGCAAAGCCACAGTTGGTAATTCAGGAGATATTAGAACAAGGAAGATGCAGAGGTCTTTAGGCACATCTCACAACTTCTGTTCGCAGGATAGTGAAAAAGATAATAAAAACATGTATTTGTTTCACTGACAGCACGGGTCACATCAAATCAGAAGCATTCCCACCAAGAGTGTAATCTTAAGCAAAAGTTCTCAAACCTGGCTCTCGTTGCATATGCGGTACGTGAATCTCAGTTTACATGCAGATGCAAGCCACGTTCATGCCTGCCGATGATTTAAGTAAAAAAGTGTTGCAGGAATCGCATTCATGAGGACGACGGTTCAAACCCACGTCCCGCCGTTCTGATTTAGGTTTTCCGTGATTTCCCTAAATCGCTTCGGGCAAGTGCCGAGATGGTTCCTTTGGAAAGACACGGCCGACAACATTCCCAATCTCTCCCTAATACGATTGGACCGATGACCTCACTGTTTGGTCCCCTCCCCCCCAAATCAACGAACCAACCAATAAGTACGTTGTGTTTCGGAGGGGTAACCGACCGAGTTCAAGACGTTCTCAGGCAATTGGAAAGCGAAATGTTACATTACCGTATGATGTGATAAAGCCATTCACAGTCATATCATTCATTCTGAGGGTGGCAGTCATGTGTCGCCTGCAAACAATTAGTTGAATTTCGAAACGTAACACAGAGAGACTAGCAAGCTCAGAGTGTGTTGGATAGTGCAGCATATTATGATGCTCTATTGGTAGAACTGATTTTAATATCAGAGCCCCCGAACAGATTTGCTACTTCACGTAAACGTTTTCCTAAGTATGGTTGGATGTGTGGAAATTCATTTAACCTTTTAACTTAGGTAAATTTTGGGCTGCAGCCATTCTCGTAAACAGTTGCGTTACTAATGTTCAACTCTTGGGTTCGTTCAGGTAATTTCAGTGGAAAGTTTTAGATTAGGCTTTACCGCGACTGTTATTGGTACCGAAGGAAGCTATAGGTTTACTGTTGCCAGTCATTGTTTGCCCAGAGTACAACAGTTTTATAGGGGCAAATTTCTCTTGAAAACACCCTTATTTCGCTCATTCAACATTTAAGCTTTCAGGTTCTCCGAAACCCCCAACAACTACTTAGGAAAAGCAGAAGAACAATCAGTGAAAAGCAAGTGAAAAAGCCAGCCTAACCAATTGCAATAAATAGTGGTTTTCAGTTAACCTTAACCATGGTTTCAACGGATTAAAACCCGTTTATTTCGGGACAAGAAACAACTTTCACATTAGTAAACAGTCAGTTAGTAAAGCGATCTAATATCTCCAAATAAAATGTGTCGGTAACGATTTGTACATTCATCTGTAAAAGATAAGGCCCGTAAAATCAAGGGCGTACACATCTGTAAAATCAGTCGCAATAAATGCCAGTTCATTTTAAGACGTGACTGAATCGGCATATAGCTTTTATGTGACTGTTTTTACTGATGTGACAAGCCCCTGATTTTAGGAGCCTTAACTTTTACAGATGGATGTACAGATCGTTGCCGACACATGTCATTTGAAGATAAATGGTTCACATGGCTCTGAGCACTATGGGAGGTCATCAATCCCCTAGAACGTAGAACTACTTAAACCTAACCAACCTAAGGTCATCACACGCATCCATGCCCGAGGCAGGATTCGAACCTGCGACCGTAGCGGTCGCTCGATTCCAGACTGTAGCGCCTAGAACCGCTTGGCCGCCTCGGCCGCCCATTTGGAGATATTATATCGCTTTACTAACTGACTGGTAACGTGAAGGTTGTTTCTGTCCTGAAGTAAATGGGTTTAAATCCATTGAATCCATGGTTAAGTTTAATTGAAAGCCATCATGTATTGGAATTGGTTGGCTGTCTTATTCACCTGCTATTCTGCAACCGTTTCTGAGGTGCAGCCATGTTTATAATATCCAACAGTGAAACCTGATGTGTCGACAGAAGTGCCGACACAGTGTGGTTTGAGGAGACCGAAATGCACGCTATAAGCTCACGCAGGATGGCGTGAGGTCTGAAACAGGATACGTAATGAATGCTAGAAAGAAAAGTACGTAGCTTCTGGAATACTTAACTTTAATCCATCCTTGTGGTACATCGCTCTTGACGATACAAGTGAGACTCTTTAGATACAAGCTATGTAAGGCTAATGGCGCCTTGCTAGGTCGTAGCCATGGACTTAGCTGAAGGCTATTCTATCTGCTCGGCCAAGGAGCGAGGCTTCGTCAGTGTAATCGCTAGCTACGTCGTCCGTACAACTGGGGCGAGTGCTAGTCCGTCTCTCGAGACCTGCCGTGTGGTGGCGCTCGGTCTGCGATCACTGACAGTGGCGACACGCGGGTCCGACATGTACTAATGGACCGCGGCCGATTTAAAGCTACCACCTAGCAAGTGTGGTGTCTGGCGGTGACACCACATTCCTCCCCCGCAAATCGGCGAACGGTCGTGTTATAAGGCTTCCGCCCGCCGTGGGGAGGACCCCATGTTCACGTATGCGACGAGGTGGGGAGCCTAACAATAGGCGAGGCTGTGCCACCCGCACCCGGCCATTCGGTCCGAGGGGAGCTAGGAAACGCCTGAAAACCTAGTCCAGGGTGCACGCCTACATGCGGTGTATGCGCCCGTAAAGAGACAGGAGGGGCCGAAGGGTCGACCTCCATTGCGTCGGGGCACGCGACGGGCTAGACGACATCTGGTCCGGAGCGGGCAAGAGTTCCATGACGGAGGACATCTGGTCACGGGAAGCGATCGGCGGCGCGTGACCCAGGGAGGCGCCAGGCGGTTGCAGCGACGCATCTACTGCGGGCGGCGCCGGCAGGAGAACAGGCGGCGGCGGCGCGTCGCCATGAGGCAAAATGGAAGGCAGCGTCGGTAACACCTGGGGATGAGGCGAGCCAGTAGATGGGTCCCCAGGGCGCTGACCGGACGGCACCGTCGCTGAAAGCAGACGGGGAGCGGCAGAACCCGTGCGACGACAGAGGCGCAGCTGATTGAGATGCCGACGCACCTCACCAGAGGCCCCCAAAACCAAATACATCGCGCGGCCGAGGCTGCGAAGAAGGCGCCCTGCGAGCCAACGCCGGGAACCGCGATAGCTGCGATAGAATACAACGTCGCCTGGAGCAAAAGCAGGCGTCCGCCGCTGCACAGGAACCTCATGCGGCGGATGCAGCAAAGACATCAAGGTTCGATGAGGACGACCGTGGAGCAACTCAGCCGGCGAGCGACCATCTCGGGGCTGAGAGCGATACGAAGACAAAAAGAGGAATAACGCGTCCTCCCGAGAATGCGACTCTTTCAACTGCAACATCTGTGACTTGAAAGTCCGGACCAATCGCTCAGCGGCACCGTTTGACTGAGGTGAAAACGGCGCGGATGTCAGATGTTTAATACCATTGGCCTTGCAGAATGACAAATTCTGCGGACATGAATTGTGGGCTATTGTCGGAAACAATAGTCTGTGGAAGGCCTTCAACGCAAAAGATAGCAGACAACGCTTGGATTGTGGCAGAAGACGTCGTGGAAGACATCCGGACAACAAAAGGAAAATTACTGAAAGAATCGACCACAACCAACCACCGAGCATTCCAGAATGGACCAGCAAAATCGACGTTAAAGCGTTGCCAAGGGGAAGTGGCGTTTGGCCATGCAAAGAATTTCCGCGGCGGTGCGGATTGTTGTTCGGCACACGCCATGCAAGAAGAGCACATATTCGTAATCGCAGCATCGATTCCGAACCAAGTACAGTGCTGACGAGCAAGTTCTTTCGTTCTCACTATACCCCAATGTCCTTGGTGGAGAAGCCGTAAAACAGAGGACTGTAACGAACGTGGGACCACGACTCGGGACAGATCATTATCAGAACGCAACAACAAAACACCACGTCGTACAAAAAGTCTCTCCTTGTGAGCAAAAAATCGGCGAACCAACGGATCCTCGATCCGTGACTTTGACAAGTGCCACTGCGTAGCAACAAAACGCAAAACAGTAGCAAGGACAGGGTCAGCAGCTGTGGCTGTAGCTACACGACGAAAATCAATCGGAAACGATTCGACCACGTCATCGGTGTCCGAATCAATGAACATGCAAGCAAGTTCGGAAGAATCGAATGCTTTATCCTCAGCAACAGGCAAATGGGACAGCGCATCGGCGTTGCCGTGCTTAGCAGTGGACCGATACAAGATATCGTAGCGGTACTGCGAGAGGAAAATTGACCAGCGAATGAATTTCTGCGCTGTATGTGGAGGTACAGGCTTGTTCGGATGAAAAAGCGATGTCAGAGGTTTGTGGTCATGAAGACGGCAGAAAGATAACCTTCTCGGTTATGGAGGCTGTTGACAGGATCCAGCTAAAATCAGTGAATCTTCCCACCGACTTCGGAGCCTCTCCTTCCCAAGTGGCTCTTTCCGCCTTCCCGTGGTGCCAGACGTCAAGCTTGGCATTTTGCCTTGTGTCAAAAGGGAGAGCTGCGACCCAACCCGATGCGAAAGCGAAGGGTGCGTGGCACAGGGGGAGCTGTGTCGAGGGACCGAACATCAGTCCCTTTCTGTTCGCAGGGTACAGACCATCACGTGCCCTGCATGCCGGCGATCTCGTTTGTCGGCGTGGGATCGCGGCGCGAGTCGGCAAGGGCGCTTCGCCGCGCCCCTGGGTAACCGGGGCGTGTTCTGCCAAACCCAGGTGGTGGTGACATCGCCTGGGCCAGGTTAGATGGGTCCAGACCGCCGAACGTCTGGGGGACCGGCCCGCCACCTGAGTAGGAGTGGGTCCTTGGCCGAGAGGTGGAAACTCGGGCAAGTAGGCGGCGAAGGGCGAGAGGTGCATCCGCCTCTCTGGAGTGCGGGGTGCAGTTGCCGAGGAGCGTCGCGTGAAATCGTCGATGACGGGGACACCGAGGGGGACCAGTGCACTGGTGACGGTGCGCTGAACCTGGCAGCTCGGAAATGCCCTTGACCTAGGGGCGAGGTCGGTGGGCGAGCTGCAGGAGTCCCCCCCCCCCCCCCCCCCCCATGCCAGAGGAGCCGGTCCGGGGCAAGAGACGGGCTCCCACCCCCTTTTTTATCACTCGTTGAATCATGGCTACAAACGAAACGAGTGATTCGTGTGCGCCTCAACGAGCTTCCGTTGCGCCTGATCCCTCTCCCCAGGACGAGCAGGGACAGGCAGAGAATGAAACAGTCATGGAAAGGTATACGAGAATCACGTCGCTCATGGAGCAGCAAATCAAAAACGGAAAGATAAGCCAAGCAGGACTTGCCATTATCAAGAACGAGCTGGCAGCTTGGGCTATTGCCCACGCTAAACTAGAAGGTAGGGTAGAGGAACTTGAAAAGGAGAACGATAGATTAAGGAGGCAACCGACAAAGACGTGGGCGGCCGTGGCCGCGCAAGCGCCCACTAAGCACCCACAAAACACGACAAAAGACACTATTGAAAAAATGACAAAGAGAACAGACACAGCAGTTTTCCTCAGGACACTGCCTGGGCAAGACACAAGTGTGAAAAAAATTCAAGAATTATTTACAAAAAGCATAGACCCTGTAAAAGACAAAATCAGAATCAAAAAAGTAAAACCGAGCAGAAACTCTGTTATCATAGAAGTAGCCTCTGAGGAAGATAAAAATAAATTGCTGAACAACCAAAAACTGAACTCGGTGGTCAAATGCGAACCACCGAGGAAAAGAAATCCTCTCGTCATACTATATGACGTTCCAACAATAATGACTAATGACGAACTCTTAGATACAATTAGAAAGCAAAACTTTGACGAAATAGACGAAGAAGAATTTAAGAACTGTTTCAAATTAAAATTCAAGACTGGGCCAAGGGGTCGTGATGTTGTACATCACGTCGCCGAGGTATCAGCGCAAATGTGGAAAAAAATAATAACAATGGGCAGAATATATGTTGGCTTTCACGCCATAAACACAAGAGATTATGTCGTGGTACCTCGTTGCCACAACTGTGGTGACTTGGATCACGTCTTAAGGCTGTGCACCAGGGAGCCGGCATGCACCAGGTGTTGGGAGCACGGTCACGGCCACGAAGACTGCAAGGCGGCGGCAGTCTGCATACCATGTAAGAATCGCGGGAAGAAGTCTTGCGGAGCCACAGGCAGGAATTGCCCGACATACAAAATGTTGGAGCAAAGGTTAATTTCCAGAACCGACTATGGCTGAGCCCGGCATACCGAACAGGATGCCAAAGCGAAAGTCCCCGAGCAAAAGGAGGAGGGACGCCATGAGGGCAAACAGATTCAAGGATTTCTTGAGGTCGCTCTCGGGCGCCACTAAAACTGAAACAATAGATAAAGCTATACAAACCGAATTTCCAACTATGGACATTGGCACACAAACCGATCTCCCCCTCATGGCCGAAACTCTCTCCTCTGGAAGCCGGGGAACAAAGCCGGAATTACACCAGCAACGGCAAGGGCATCCTGTGGCTGTGGCAACGCTTAAAGACAATCATATCAACCAAACAAATCAACAACCCATACAAGAAAATACAGTAACAAGCTCAAGTACGAGCCCCACGGTACAAAGTTCACCAATAGTCAGACTGCCACCAGTTGATCTAGTCAGGGTGTACCTCAACTTGGAGTACTCCATGCAACTATCCAGATTGGAGCAGCCGGCTACCCTGACCACTGCCTTACGACATGTGGTCCGCGTAGGACATGAAGACGGCTGAAAGATAACCTTCTCGGTTATGGAGGCTGTTGACAGGATCCAGCTAAAATCAGTGAATCTTCCCACCGACTTCGGAGCCTTGCGAGATCTGCTCAAGAAAGTTTTTGAAAGACGAGGTGAGAAATTTGATCTTAACGACATTTACGAACAATCAGTAGTAGCACACGGACGGATTGCATTCGACTGGACTAAGACTTGGCCACATGACCGAATACATACTTACTTCCCCTAATGACGAAAATAACTATTGGACAGCTTAACACTCACAACAGCAGACTCGTTACGCAAGAGCTCCGAAGGGAGCTGGAGGAGAGGAGACTAGATGTACTCTGTCTACAGGAGCCATACTCCCTGTCCGGAAAAATAGCTTTTGCTGCCACGAGCTGACAAATAGTCAGCAGAGGGGACAACCTGAAGGCAGCAATTATAATTGCAAATAGACTCTTGAGAGTCACCACGCTCTCACAATTCACAACGAGCCACTGTAACGTCGTGGAGCTTCAAACCCCTATGGGGACCATAACTCTCATAAACATGTACTTCCAGTACGTGGATAGCATAGAACATCACATAGACCACCTAGCGAGAGTTACCACGGCGTTACAGGGAAGAAAGATCGTGATAACAGCTGATATCAATGCCAAATCCCCCCCTGTGGTACAGTGGCACAAGAGACGCTAACGGCGAAAAAGTTGAAGAATTCATAATGGCATCACAACTTGTGGTGGCAAATAGGGCCGGCAATCCTCCTACCTACGCTGCAGGGGGAGGACAGGGCACAAATATTGATGTCACCCTTGCAACTCCAAATATGGCAAACATTATCCAAAATTGGAAAGTCATAGAGAACGCCACCACAAGTGACCACAATCTAATATGTTTCACCTTGGGAGAAAGAGAGTGCCGCTGGGCCACCGGGTGGGAGGTGCAACTGAACTACAGGAGAGCAAATTGGGAACGTCTAGCGAGGGAGTGTGACATTCCTCCATTACCAGAAGGTGACATGCAACTGGACATAGACGTAGACCAGAGAGCAGAGGAACTGGTGAATGCAGTGACAAGAGCGGTAAAGGCAGCCGTACCGACAGGGAGGAGGGCCATAGCGGCCTCTCCGTCACCATGGACTGCTGAACTGGGAGAACTGCGTCAATCTGTCAGAAGGCTGAGGAAGCACTACCAGTGCAGTGTCGTCTGGCAGGAACGACAAAGGTGGCAGATGCTATATAGAGAGGAAAAGCGGAAGTTCCAAAAGGAACTGCGCGAAGTCAGGATGAGAAGCTGGGAAAACTTTGTACTTAACCAGCTAGTCACTGACCCATGGGGGCTTCCGTACAAATTGGTAAGGGAAAAAATCCGCTCTCCTCTGTTACTATCAACAGTCAGGCATGGGGACGGGATGACGGAGTCCTGGCAGGACACTGCAGGGGTCCTCCTCCGGTCCCTGTTGCCTGACGATAATGTGGATGGGGAGACAGAGGGGCAGAAGCAACTTAGAGACGAAGATCAAGAATAATATGTTAATGAAACGGCTGTCTACCCCTTCTCAGAGGAGGAGGTGGCAACCCATATAAGATCACTGAAAAAAGGAAAAGCACCTGGGCTAGACGGCATTGTGGCGGAGGTGGTGCAGTTTCTGGTGCCTCAGCTAATTGTGCCACTAACACATCTATATAACGAATGCCTCAGACAGAGAAGATTCCCGAAGAAATGGAAAATGGCGAACGTAGTTATTATAAAGAAAGGACTAGACAAGGACCCTGCAGAAGTAAAATCCTACAGGCCGATTTGCCTGTTGGACGTATTTGGCAAAATATTAGAGAAATTACTGGCCGACAGATTGACAGCATACCAAGTGTTGTGTGGGATGAGTGACAGGCAGTTCGGGTTCAGGCCAGGGCGATCGGCGTCTGATGCAATTGCCCTGGCGGTCTGTGACTCGACCCCACACAAATACATGGTTGGCATCATGGTGGATATTAGTGGCGCCTTTGACAACCTGTGGTGGCCTTCGCTCTTCTCCTGCTTGCGGGAGAAAGAGTGTCCAGGACCGCTATATGGTTGCCTGAGGAGCTATTGTAAGGATCGGGAGGTCTGGTTATCATCGTCTAGCGAAAGAGTTGGGAAGGTAATTACCAAAGGATGTCCCCAAGGTTCTGTCTTAGGACCCCTTTTTTGGGACATCCATATGGAGCCTTTACTAGATAGATTGCAACAAAGTAATGAGGTGCTGCCGGCCGAAGTGGCCGTGCGGTTAAAGGCGCTGCAGTCTGGAACCGCAAGACCGCTACGGTCGCAGGTTCGAATCCTGCCTCGGGCATGGATGTTTGTGATGTCCTTAGGTTAGTTTGGTTTAACTAGTTCTAAGTTCTAGGGGACTAATGACCTCAGCAGTTGAGTCCCATAGTGCTCAGAGCCATTTGAACCAATGAGGTGCTAGAAGTGATAGCCTACGTGGATGACCTTCTGTTGGTCGGTGGCCGTAGCCACGAAGACATTGAACCGAAAATAGAGACAGCATTAGACAAAGTCCAACAGTGGTGCTACACGACTAAAATGACGATTTCACCCAGTAAACCCAACTACTTACTACTAAAAGGACAACTCATCAGAAACCCGACAGTAAGAATAGACGGTTTACCAGTTCTCCGACGACGAGAGACACGCTACCTGGGAGTTATCATTGATGAGAGGTGGAACTTCGGAAAACACATTGATACTGTCACCCAAAGAGCCCTTCAGATATTAAATAATCTCATTTCAATAGGTCACAAAAGATTTCGTCTTCCTCCACACTTAATCAGACTCTATCACAATAGGATTTTAACCTCAGTTGTGGGCTATGGCTCGGGAGTCTGGGCGCACAGGCTCACGAGGGTTGTGCCTGCCATGGCCGTGAGTAGGGTCCAGAGAAGCATGGTACTAAGAGCAGTAGGTGCCTATAGAACATCTCCGGGGGGGGGGGGGGGGGCTATTAGCCATAATGGGGCTCTGCCCCCTGGACATAAAGATAAGAGAGCAGGCGGCGTGGTATTGGGCCAAGAAGGGAAATTATGAAAAGATTGCTGATATTATGGGTATTAGAGTGGGGGATAAGAGAGAGATAAGGAAAAGAGGGGAGGAGCTCTGGCAGGAGACTTGGAAGGCAGAAGAGACGGGACGAAGAACCTTCAGCCGGCCGAAGTGGCCGTGCGGTTAAAGGCGCTGCAGTCTGGAACCGCAAGACCGCTACGGTCGCAGGTTCGAATCCTGCCTCGGGCATGGATGTTTGTGATGTCCTTAGGTTAGTTAGGTTTAACTAGTTCTAAGTTCTAGGGGACTAATGACCTCAGCAGTTGAGTCCCATAGTGCTCAGAGCCATTTGAACCATTTTTTGAAGAACCTTCCAGTTCCTACCTGATGTCAGGGAACGACTTGGACTGAAGTACTTCGAGCCTACACGAGGGTTGATCCACTTTCTCACTGGCCATGGACCCTACCAGACTTATTTATGTCGATTTGGGAAGAGGGCAACACCAGCGTGTGACTGTGGTAATCCGGAGGGTACACCCGAGCATGTAGTTTACGAATGTCCCCTCTTCAATGATGTTGCCAACACACTACGAGACAGACTACCCAACCGCGACACATACCAACTACTCAGACAAGAGGGAACATTTCAGACCTTAAACACCTTGGCTAACGAGGTATCTCGAAAAGTTCTCATTGACTATTTAGGCGAGATACAATAACCACCAATTGCGTCCAGGAGCCCTATTCCCATGCCGCCTGTGCGTGGACTGGCCAACTACATCTAAGTTGGAATCCGCCACGTGCAGGACTAGAGATATTAGATGCCCATTGTTATTAATATTAATATTAACTGTAGCTCACCAACTAATACTAAACTAGCTGCAACATTTCAATACAAATGTATAAATGTTAGGACCCACTAATGTAGTAAGGTAGTGGGTTAGTTTGTATAATTATAATGGTTTTGATAATAAAGAATTTTTTTTAAAAAAAAAAAAAAAGCGACGACCATACAAGAAATCATGGAACTTAGTAACACCAAACACGAGAGCCAAAGCTTCTTTCTCTATCTGTGAGTAATTTCTTTGCGCAGACGAGAGCAATTTTGACGCAAAGGCAATAGGGCGATCATGCGATCCATCTTTGTGCGCAAGCACAGCACCGATCCCGAAATCCGATGCATCTACCATCAACAAAAGGGGTTTCTGGGGATCGAATGGCGTAAGGCAAGTATTGCAAAGCAACGCCGATTTCAACTGACAAAAGGCGCGTTCGCATTCCGTCGTCCAGACGAACGGAACACCTTTACGGCGGAAGCGATGAAGCGGAGCTGAAATGGAAGAGGCATGCGGAAGAAAGTTATGATAATAGTTAATTTTTCCCAACACACTCTGTAGCTGCTTCAAATTCTGCGGCGAAGGCAAGTCTTGTATGGCACGGAGGTGCTCTGGACTGGGATGGATGCCTTGGGCATTGATTACATGTCCCAGATATGGTAAGTCACGAGCAAAAAACACACATTTGTCCTTCCGCAAGCGAAGACCATTTTGTCGCAATACCTGAAATAACGTTCGTAGATTTGCTAAATGTTCGTCTGCCGTCTTTCCGGAGATCACAATATCGTCCAGGATAGTTTGCTGCAGTAGGGACCGACGCACAAACAGTTTGTAAATATTTCTGAAACAATGCAGGGGTGGATGCACACCCGAATGGCAGTCTTTTGAATCGGTACAAACCAAGATGCGTGTTAACCACCAAGACGCGCTGGGATTCTGCGTCCACTGGTATTTGCAAGTACGCATCTGCGAGGTCCAACTTCGTAAAGTATTTACCTGGGCACAGTTTATCAAAAAGATCTTCCGGGCGGAGTAAAGGAAAAGTTGCAATCACTAGTTGTGGATTCACTGATGCCTTGAAGTCCACACAAAGTCTCAGTTTTCCGGAAGGTTTTGGCAAAATTACTAAGGGTGAGGCCCAGAGAGAAGCCTGCACACGTTCAATTACACCTTGTGATTCTAAATCGTGTAATGTTCTTGCGACCTCATCATGCAATGCATGGGGAACATTGCGCGCTCTGAAAAATTTCGGTTGCGCGTTTACTTTCAGTTCCAAATGTGCTTCATAGTTCTTAGCGCAACCAAGGCTCGGTGCAAAAATGTCTGCAAATTCTTCACATAGACGAGAAACACTGGCGGAAGGCACAGTGTGGTTCACTGATAGGACCTGATTGACTATTGACAAGTTAAACAACTGAAATAAATCTAAACCAAACAAGTTCCCTGCAGTAGAAGAACGAAGAACGTAAAATGACACAAGTTTTGTTTGTCCCTTATATGTTGCAAGAAGGCTGCACTGTCCTAACTCAGGGATATGCTGTCCTGAATAACTAGTGAGCTGAACATTTGCGGCACGCAACGGAGGTTTGCCCAGTTGTTTGTACGTGTCGTGATTGATCAATGAAACTGCAGCTCCGGTATCGAGCTGGAATGGTATCACTTTGCCTTCAAAGTCCAAGTCTACAAAAAGTTTGTCCTGCTGACGACAAGAGCGACTTTCTCGTGCAAGTTGAACCGATACAGGTACAGAAGCACTTGCGACTTGACGGGATTTCCGGCGACGGCGATGCACACGTTTTGTGGGACGAACACAGTCACTGGTAGAGAAAGTGGCACTGGACAGGGTGGAATTAACTACATTAATGTCCGTGGGCGAAGGTCCACGAGCCTGATTGTCCTTGGTTAGATTCCGGCGCGAAGCAAAGGGCCTGGAATGGTAGTGATTGTCTGATCTGAGCTTTTTCCGGCAAACACTTTGAACATGTCCTTTCTTATTACAGTAAAAGCAAATAGCTTGGCGTGACGGGCAATTGTCACGCGAATGTCTAGTTGCACACCGCGGACATGATTTTAGAACTGCATTTGCTCGCTTACGCGGCACACGTGGAGAGCTAGGCGGCAGCCGCGCGGACGAGCGCGAGGGCTGTTTATCGTTCCGTGCAGCGCGCCCGGCGGGCCGGTTAATGTGACACACGGCTGGCGAAGTTTCAAATGATTCCTGAGCAAAGTCAAGTGTGTCTTGCCTATCCAATATGTCTATCACTTGGTGAAGGGAGGGATTGACTAGTTTCAAAATCTGTTCCCGTATACGAACATCAGAAACGTTCTGTGCAATTGCATCACGTACCATTGTATCTGAATAAGGGAGTCCACATTCACACTCAAAAGCACAATCCCTAGTAAGGCCTTGCAATGTTGCAACCCACTCCCTATTAGTCTGACCGGCCATACGTTTTGTACGAAAGAACGTATACCTTTTAGCAACGACATTGACTGTTTCTTTGAAATAGGCATCTAACTCCGACAAAATTTCTTCGTGGAACAGAGTTGCTACGTCGCGTCGGGGAAACAATTTCACTATCACATGGTAGGTGGACACACCTACACAGGCCAATAAAAAAGGCTGCCGCTCGTTACCTTGAATTCTGTAGGCGGCGAGATGGAATCCAAATTGGCGTGACCACTCCGTCCAGCTTTCCATAGCCGGGTCAAATGGGCGGAACGGGGGTGCAACAGCATGTTTTGGCTGCGATAGCGGTGAAGCGGCGGCTGCCGCATCGTTTTGCATTGCACGTTGACCCTGAACGAGCTGTCCAAGGGCATCCAGTAACGCCTGCGTCTGCTGATTCTGCAAGCGATAAAATTCGGACAGTACATCTGGAGATTGTGGCGAAGCCATGACACAATGAAATGTAAGCAAGTATAAAGAACAAGACCCTTTTTTGACTCGTCGCCATATGATGTGTCGACAGAAGTGCCGACACAGTGTGGTTTGAGGCGACCGAAATGCACGCTATAAGCTCACGAAGGATGGCGTGAGGTCTGAAACAGGATACGTAACGAATGCTAGAAAGAAAAGTACTCAGCTTCTGGAATACTTAACTTTAATCCATTCTTGTGGTACATCGCTCTTGACGATACAAGTGAGACTCTTTATATACAAGCTATGTAAGGCTAATGGCGCCTTGCTAGGTCGTAGCCATGGACTTAGCTGAAGGCTATTCTAACTATCTGCTCGGCCAAGGAGCGAGGCTTCGTCAGTGTAGTCGCTAGCTACGTCGTCCCTACAACTGGGGCGAGTGCTAGTCCGTCTCTCGAGACCTGCCGTGTGGTGGCGCTCGGTCTGCGATCACTGACAGTGGCGACACGCGGGTCCGACATGTACTAATGGACCGCGGCCGATTTAAAGCTACCACCTAGCAAGTGTGGTGTCTGGCGGTGACACCACATTCCTCCCCCGCAAATCGGCGAACGGTCGTGTTATAAGGCTTCCGCCCGCCGTGGGGAGGACCCCATGTTCACGTATGCGACGAGGTGGGGAGCCTAACAATAGGCGAGGCTGTGCCACCCGCACCCGGCCATTCGGTCCGAGGGGAGCTAGGAATCAACGAACCAACGAACCAACCAATAAGTACGTTGTGTTTCGGAGGGGTAACCGACCGAGTTCAAGACGTTCTCAGGCAATTGGAAAGCGAAATGTTACATTACCGTATGATGTGATAAAGCCATTCACAGTCATATCATTCATTCTGAGGGTGGCAGTCATGTGTCGCCTGCAAACAATTAGTTGAATTTCGAAACGTAACACAGAGAGACTAGCAAGCTCAGAGTGTGTTGGATAGTGCAGCATATTATGATGCTCTATTGGTAGAACTGATTTTAATATCAGAGCCCCCGAACAGATTTGCTACTTCACGTAAACGTTTTCCTAAGTATGGTTGGATGTGTGGAAATTCATTTAACCTTTTAACTTAGGTAAATTTTGGGCTGCAGCCATTCTCGTAAACAGTTGCGTTACTAATGTTCAACTCTTGGGTTCGTTCAGGTAATTTCAGTGGAAAGTTTTAGATTAGGCTTTACCGCGACTGTTATTGGTACCGAAGGAAGCTATAGGTTTACTGTTGCCAGTCATTGTTTGCCCAGAGTACAACAGTTTTATAGGGGCAAATTTCTCTTGAAAACACCCTTATTTCGCTCATTCAACATTTAAGCTTTCAGGTTCTCCGAAACCCCCAACAACTACTTAGGAAAAGCAGAAGAACAATCAGTGAAAAGCAAGTGAAAAAGCCAGCCTAACCAATTGCAATAAATAGTGGTTTTCAGTTAACCTTAACCATGGTTTCAACGGATTAAAACCCGTTTATTTCGGGACAAGAAACAACTTTCACATTAGTAAACAGTCAGTTAGTAAAGCGATCTAATATCTCCAAATAAAATGTGTCGGTAACGATTTGTACATTCATCTGTAAAAGATAAGGCCCGTAAAATCAAGGGCGTACACATCTGTAAAATCAGTCGCAATAAATGCCAGTTCATTTTAAGACGTGACTGAATCGGCATATAGCTTTTATGTGACTGTTTTTACTGATGTGACAAGCCCCTGATTTTAGGAGCCTTAACTTTTACAGATGGATGTACAGATCGTTGCCGACACATGTCATTTGAAGATAAATGGTTCACATGGCTCTGAGCACTATGGGAGGTCATCAATCCCCTAGAACGTAGAACTACTTAAACCTAACCAACCTAAGGTCATCACACGCATCCATGCCCGAGGCAGGATTCGAACCTGCGACCGTAGCGGTCGCTCGATTCCAGACTGTAGCGCCTAGAACCGCTTGGCCGCCTCGGCCGCCCATTTGGAGATATTATATCGCTTTACTAACTGACTGGTAACGTGAAGGTTGTTTCTGTCCTGAAGTAAATGGGTTTAAATCCATTGAATCCATGGTTAAGTTTAATTGAAAGCCATCATGTATTGGAATTGGTTGGCTGTCTTATTCACCTGCTATTCTGCAACCGTTTCTGAGGTGCAGCCATGTTTATAATATCCAACAGTGAAACCTGATGTGTCGACAGAAGTGCCGACACAGTGTGGTTTGAGGAGACCGAAATGCACGCTATAAGCTCACGCAGGATGGCGTGAGGTCTGAAACAGGATACGTAATGAATGCTAGAAAGAAAAGTACGTAGCTTCTGGAATACTTAACTTTAATCCATCCTTGTGGTACATCGCTCTTGACGATACAAGTGAGACTCTTTAGATACAAGCTATGTAAGGCTAATGGCGCCTTGCTAGGTCGTAGCCATGGACTTAGCTGAAGGCTATTCTATCTGCTCGGCCAAGGAGCGAGGCTTCGTCAGTGTAATCGCTAGCTACGTCGTCCGTACAACTGGGGCGAGTGCTAGTCCGTCTCTCGAGACCTGCCGTGTGGTGGCGCTCGGTCTGCGATCACTGACAGTGGCGACACGCGGGTCCGACATGTACTAATGGACCGCGGCCGATTTAAAGCTACCGCCTAGCAAGTGTGGTGTCTGGCGGTGACACCACAAAACCTAAATCAACCTCTAGCCGTACCAACCCACATCTGAATCACAAAGAAATGTAACTGAACTACTACTTCATCAGGGGAAAATGCAGATCATCTTCAGAAGTATGTTAGTGGAGAGTTGCAGAGAAAAATGGCCATGTTACTGTCTTTTATTTTTTCAACAAATTTCATGGTGTGTACGTGTCACGTATTGTAGGCTACTTCAACTGTGTAAAAAATTGTAAATTTTTTGTAAGATTTGTATGGGACCTAACTGCTAAGGTCATCGGTCCCTAGACTTACACACTACTTAATCTAACTTCAACTAAGTTACTCTACGGACAACACACACACCCATGCCCGAGGGAGGACTCGAACCTCCGACGGGGGGGCCCGCACGGACCGTGACAAGACGTCTGAGACCGCGCGGCTACCTCGCGCGGGGACTTCGACTGTGAAGTACTGCATTAGGGAAAGTCTGAACGTCGACACGTTTTACTACATTACCTGTTTCAAGAGCCTTGTAGCTCACTGATTTGTGTTCTTTGCACCAGTAAAATCTTTTCCTTG
Organism: Schistocerca piceifrons; assembly: GCF_021461385.2. Lineage (NCBI taxonomy): Eukaryota > Metazoa > Arthropoda > Insecta > Orthoptera > Acrididae > Schistocerca > Schistocerca piceifrons. Next base: position 39,039,032 of record NC_060139.1, on the reverse strand, counting down.
CCTTCATCCCGCTTGCAAGTGCTTTAGTGACTGCAGCTGTGCCATGAATGATTAACATATACTGTATCTACATCTACATCTACATGGATACTCTGCAAACCACATTTAAGCGCCTGGCAGAGGGTTCATCGTACCACCTTCTCAATAACTCTCAGTTACTCCAATCTCGTACATACGCGCAAAAAAGACGAACACCTGTGTCTTTCCGTGCGAACTCAGATTTCCCTTATTTTATTGTGATGATCGTTTCTCCCTAGGTAGGCCGGCGTCAACAAAATGTCTTTGTTTCATTGATGTCCATCTCAAATCCTGTATTTATTTCAGTGACACTCTCTCCCCTATTTCCCGATAATTCAAAACGTGCTGCCCTTCTTTGAACTTTCTCGATGTTCTCCGTCAGTCCTATCTGGTAAGGATCCCGTACCACGCAGCACGAACTTAAAAGAGGACGGACAAGCGTAGTGCAGGCAGTCTCTTTAGTAGATCTGTTACGTCCTGCCAATAAAACGCAGTCTTCAGTTAGGCTTCCCCACAACATTTTCTATGTGTTCCTTCCAGTTTAAGTTGTTCGTAATTGTAATTCGTGATTATTTAGTTGAATTTACGGCCTTTAGATTCGACTAATTTATCGTGTAATCAAAGTTCAACGGATTCCTTGTAGCACTCATGTGAATCTCTAACACTTCGTTATTTGAGATCAGTTGGCAATTTTTACACCTTACAGATATAGTTTCTAAATCGTTTTGGTATTTGTTTTCATCTTCTGGTGACTTTACTAGTCTATAAACGACAGCATCTTCTGCAAACAGCCTAATACGGTTGCTCAGATTGTCTCCTAAATCTTTTATATACGAGGGTTGGAACTTTAATAGTGGCAACTATTTATTGAGAGCTCGTACAATATAGATACGTGTTTCAAAGTTTTACTGACCTTCAAAGTAGTCACCAACATTGTGTATAATCCGTTGACAGCGATATGGAAGTCGTAGCAGTGCCAGTTGTGTTGACAGTTCGAGAGGCGCGGTCTGTTGTCCGACGAATTTGTAGCATTTCTGAAGCGAATGCCCTGAAGTGTTTCCTTCAGTTTAGAAGTCGAGTTGAGCTCACGAGGGCCTAAGTCAGGGCAGGGCAGAAGGTGGTGCAGCACTTAGCAGCCCCATCAGTCAAACAAATCAGTAATAGCTTGCACTGTACGTGCTTGAGCATTGTCCTGCAAAATGATGGTCAGCTCCTGCAGAAAGTGTCATCACTTCTGTCTCTATGCTGTTCAATTTTGGAACAAAACTTACGACCAGCTTAGAGACAGAAGTGATGACACAATGCTCAAGCACGTACAGCGCAAGCTGTTACAGGTTTGTTTGACTGGTGGACTGCTAAGTGCTATACCACTTACTGCCCTCCCCTGACTTAGGCCCTCGTGAGTTCAACTCGACTTCTGAATTGAAGGAAACACTTCACGGCACTCGCTCCAGAACTGCTACAAATTCGTCGGGCAATAGACCGTCGACACAATAGACTGTCAACACAACTGGCACTGCTAATAGTATACGACTTCCACGACTTCCACATCGCTGTCAACGGATTATACACAATGTTGGTGACTACTTTGAAGGTCAGTAAAACTTTGAAACAGGTATCTATTTTGCACGAGCTCTAAATAAATAGTTGCCACTATTAAAGTTTTGAAGTCATTGCCATGAAGCCGTAGATGTAGCAAAATGTGAAGACTACGAAATTGGATGGAATGTAGTGTTCGCAGGACACTCGTTTGGTTGATTCCTCTCGTTTTTCCTAGATGCCTCTTAGTGACATTTGTATTGTGCGTTATTGCTACTAAAGCGTTAGTTTTAATTTCTTTTATCAGTTGCTCTTCTTTTTCGTCTGTATACTTTATTCTCCACACTTCCAGTTTCTAGGGCCTTTTTATAACGTTTGTAAAGACAGACTGTGAGTGCTTGGTACGATCTGGATACAGCATACAACCGCACTGCTGCTCTAACAGTTTGGCGACATTCATCATAAACGCCTCAATAGCCTTACAAGGAAGTTACACTGTGTGATAAAAGGTATCCCAACACCCCCAAAAACATACGATTCTCATATTAGATGCATTGTGCTGCCAACTACCCCCAAGGTACTCCGTATCAGCGACCTCAGTAGTCATTAGGTATCGTGAGAGAGCAGAATGGGGCGCTCCGCGGAACTCACGGACTTCAAACGTGGTCAGATGATTAGATGCCACTTGTGATTTGGTCAGGTGATGAGGTGTCACTTGTGTCACACGTCTGCGCGCGAGATTTCCACACTCCTAAACATCCCTAGCCCCACTGTTTCCGATGTGATAGTGAAATGGAAACGTAAAGGGACACGTACAGCACAAAAGCGTACAGGTCGACCTCGTCTGTTGACTGACAGACACCGTCGATAGTGGTAGAGGATCGTAATGTGTAATAGGCAGACATCTATCCAGAATATCACACAGGAATATCAAACTGCATCAGGATCCACTGCAAGTATTATGACATTTAGGCGGGAGGTGAGAAAACGTGGATTTCATGGTCGAGCGGCTGCTTATAAGCCACACATCACGCCGGTAAATGCCAAACGACGTCTCGCTTAGTGTAAAGAGCGTAACCATTGGACGATTGAACGGTTAAAGAACGCTGTGTGGGGTGACGAATCACGGTACAGAATGTGGCAATCCACAGGGTGTGGGTACGGGGCATGACCGGTGAACGTCATTTGCCAGCGTGTGTAGTGCCAACAGTGAAATTCGGAGGCGGTGGTGTTATGGTGTGGTCGTGTTTGTCGTGGATGGGGCTTGTACCCCTTGTTGTTTTGCGTGGCACTATCACACCACAGGCCTACATTGATATTTAAACCACGTTGTTGCTTCCCGTTGTTGAAGAGGGATTCGGGGATGGCGATTACATATTTCAACGTGATCGAGCAACTGTTCCTAATGCACAGCCTGTGGCGAAGTGATTACACGACAATAACATCTCTGTAATGGACTGGTGTGCACAGAGTCCTGACCTGAATCCTGTAGAACACCTTCGTGTCAGGCCTCACCGACCGACGTCGATACCTCTTAGGGCAGCGTTCCGTGAAGAATGGGCTGCCATTCCGCAAGACATCTTCCAGCACCTGATTGAATGTATGCCTGCGAGAGTGGAGGCTGTCATCATGGCTAAGGATGGGCCAACACCGTATTGAATTCCATCATTACCGATGGAGGACGCCACGAACTTGTAAGTCATTTTCAGCTAGGTGTCCGGGTACTTTTGATTACATAGTGTATCTGATTACTACAACAGCAGAACGAAGGCTGATGGGCTTCAAGCGCACAGGTAAACGCGAGAACCAGACCTGAGTTACGTGTTTGCTTACATCTGGTAGACTACGGCACACGTTTGTTGAACCTCCTCTGCTGACGGGGGGACAGTGGTTTGCGGCGATGCTATCTTGACACCATTTGATCAAGTCCCATACATGTTACGTCGTTGAAATTCTATTAGAAGCTTCCTTCAAATGTTACAGAAAAGAGTATGTCGTTCAATTACAAAAAAATACAAAGTCGGTTTCGTAGTTCGGCAACTCTATTCGATAAAAATTAGTTGCAAAAGTCAGGAAACGTGCCATATTGTCCGCTATAATTTGGCGAAAACCGCACCTTGAAATATGTAATCCTTCTGGATATAATTGGGGTTGCTTGTCTTAGCTACCTCATCCTGTATGAATACGGGGTGTTTCTGTAAGAACGCACAAAAATTTAACAGGGCATCGAGGATGTTCCACTGAACAATTTGAGGCAGGGAACCTGGGGTCAGAGAAGCCAGCCTAAGGAGATAACAGGAATAAAAGAACATTATTGTGTACTTTTTATCTACATTTGTTACAGTTAACTTCAAATACCATCATTGACACAATGAGCGTACCATGTGTACTGTACCTTAAAAAATGTGCTGAAACTGACGGCCGTCAATATCAATGCAAACATGACATCGGAGAGCAAGATTCTGACGCAATCTTACAACTATCCATAATTTGTTTCGAGTAACATTACAGGCAGCTAAAATTCTGGCAACTAATTCCATCTCCGTATCCACTGGGGTCTCATACACATGTGACTTTATACATCCCCGTAGGAAATGATCAGGGAGATTCAGGCCAGGTAACCTCGCAGCCCATGGAATAGGACCCCCCTTTCCAATTCAGCGAGCGGGAAGTACAGAATCGACACGGTTACATACATCCACAACAAAGTAAGGTGGTGCACGGTCATATTGTATGCACATCCTGTCACTATCAGCCAAAGGAATGTCCTCCAACAACTCTGGCAGAACTCAATGCACGAACCTCAAGCACAGGTGGTCATTCAGAAGGAAGTTATATCCCAATGAGATAGTCGCCTACAGTACCGGCCCAGATATTCACAGCAAAACGTACTTGATCGTATGACTCTGCTACAACGTGAGGTTTTTCCTCATCCCAAACAGGGCTATCCCTGCTGTTTGAAATACCATCACGATCAAGTGAGGCCTCGTCAGTAAACACCACGATCTGGAGAAAATCTGCTCGATCAACCCGTTGTAGGAGCAGCCACTGACACAAAGCGACCCTTGGTGCCAAGTGAGTCACAATCATTGCATGCGCTCGTTGTGGGAGGCATGAGTGTAATTATTGTTCGTGGAGTACTCGCCACACGCCAGTATCTGCAGCACCCATTTCACGTGCAATACGACGAGTACTTGTAGTGGGGTCCGCTGCAAGACATTCCAGCACCACCTCTTCAAAATCGGGTGTGCGAATGGGAGTGGTCCACATGTTGCCAGGTCCCTGGTTTCTTCTTTCTAGTGAACCAGCCTCCCACATTCGTCGATCAAGAGAAATAAACCCTCATCGTGACGAATGATACCTGTTTGGAAACTGTTCCCTGTACAGCCTTTCGGCAGCGAAAGCATTGCAACGTACTTCCCCATACAAAAGGTGCATGCCAGTGAGTTCTGCGAAACTACCGGCACTGCTCCATCGTACCGTGCTACGCATCTCTGAATAGTACTGAGTTATGAATCTGTCTGTCGTTGATTCACAGCACGGTTCTGACGTGGGTCAATGTAATCACTGTACAACAGAGCCACCTTCTGGACAAATAGCAGGTGTACCGGTATGAAATGAGCGTTTTTTTTTGTGAAAATGAAGCACTAATTTTGAATTGAAAAGTAAAAACATTTTATTCAAAGTACTGACCATTGCTTTCTATACATTTTGACCACCTTTCTGCCAATTTGTGGTCACCACGCCAAGAGAAATGTTCGTCTGAAGCAAACAAATCACACACCCAATTTTCGACTTTTTCGTAGGTATCGAAGTGTTGCTCAGCCAATGCGTGTCCCATTGATGAAAACAAATGGTAGTCGGAAGGGGCCAAGTCTGGTGAATACGGCGGGTGGGGTAGCAGCTCCCAACCAAGTGTTTTGATTGTATCCTGAACCAGTTTTGCTTTGTGTGCAGGTGCATTGTCGTGTAAAAATATTACTTTGCCATGTCTTCTGGCCCATTCTGGTCTTTTTTCGATCAATGCATAGATCAAAATGATCATTTGTTGTCTGTAACGATTAGTATTCACAGTTTCACCGGGTTTAGAAGCTCATGATACACCACACCTTTCTGATCCCACCAAACACAGAGCATTGTCTTCTTGCCGAATCCATCTGGTTTTGCAGTCGATGTTGATGGTTGTCCCGGATTAACCCATGATTTTTCCCGTTTAGGATCCTTAAAATAAATCCATTTTTCATCGCCAGTAACAATTCGATGCAAAATTGATTTTCTTTCATGTCTTTGAAGCAAAATTTGACAAATGGTTTTTTGGTTTTCCATCTGTCTTTCATTCAATTCATGTGGTACCCATTTTTCACACTTTCGGATCTTTCCCATAGCTTTCAAACGGTCAGAAATTGTTTGTTGTGCAACATTTGGCATTGCTGTCATTTGCTTCTGACTCAAAGTATCATCTTCATCCAATATTGCTTGCAATTCGGCGTCTTCCAACTTTTTTGGTGGTCTTCCACGTTCTTCATTTCTTACATCAAAATCATTATTTATGAACCGTTGAAACCATCTTTTGCATGTAGCTTCTGATAGAGCATGATCACCATATGCCTCGACAAGCATTCGATGCGACTCTGCAACACCTTTTTTCAAATGAAAACAAAAAATTAATGCTTTCCTCAAATCATCACTTTCTGGTACAAAATTCGACATTGTTAACACGATGAAAACATATCATGTTGTTTGTTCCATGTCTTGATGTATACAAAATATCTTTGACAGATGTCATACCAACCAAACAAAAAAAAAAAAAAATTAAGGCTCGTTCACAACAAATGTTCCCTATCGACACATTTGTATCTTAACGCTCATTTCATACCGGTACACCTGGTAAAGTAAACAAAAGCTACGTCATGACTTCCTGGTAATGAAGCTTGTCCTTGTTTCCCTACAGGAAATAAAGAATGTACTTGTAAATAAACAGCACAAAAAATGGTTCAAATGGCTCTGAGCACTATGGGACCTAACATCTGAGGTCATCAGTCCCCTAGAACGAATAGCTACTTAAACCTAACTAATCTAAGGACATCCATGCCCGAGGCAGGAGTCGAACCTGCGACCGTAGCAGCAGCGCGGTTCCTGACTGAAGCGCCTAGAACCGCTCGGCCACACCGCCCGGCAATAAACAGCACAGTACGTGTAAACTTGTAAGCATGTAGTTGTAAATACGCTGGAAAACAATAATGGTAGTCAAAACGGTAGACAAGTTTACTTCTGTATCTCCTTAAGCTGGCTTCTCCAACACTAGGTTCCGTATCTCAAATTGTTTAGTAAGCATTCTCTATGTCCTGGTACATGTTTGCACGTCTACGGAAACGCACTGTATACACTGAAACATTCGTGTTATGTACTGATTTTTAGTACTAATATAATGACTAAAGCAAGATATAAAGAGATAAAATATCTATGTATGCTCTCTAGAGATGTACCTTTACAGGACGACCCCTACGTGTTCGCACATTGACATAACGACATCGTAAATTACGACTGTAATGTGTCCAGAGTCGTCGAGAACGGGTCGTGGATCAGTGGAAACGTGGTCGGATGAATCACATTTTATATCAGGTCGATGGTCTTGTCCTTAAACAGGCCGGTAGGGACAGTGTTATGCTATGGAGAACTTTCACCTAAGCTTCCTTGGGACCTACTGTACATTAGTAATCTATGGTCCAAGCCAGCTGCCGACTATTTGAACTTTATGGTGGACCACCTGCATACGTTCATGCCAGATATCTTTGCAAACAGCGATGACTTCTTCCAGCAGGTAACTGGCCGTTTCATAAGCCCAGAAGCGAACGATAGTGGTTTGAGGAGCGTGACAGTGCACCCACGTTGATGTTTTGAGCACCAGATTCGCCTACATCGGGTGCCACATACTTGCGGGAATCTAGCAAAGGTTTGTTGAATACATACCACGGACAACTGCTGCTGTACTGTAAGACTTTGAACATAGCTGCTAAAGTTCAGCGACCGTTCAGAATTCTGAAGACGACGCTCATAGTAGCGTCGAAACCAGGTCAATTTTGACTTAATATTTGTGACCGAGGGCCTATTTGTTACAATATAATGCTGCTGTACTGCATTCCAAGGATGGACCATCAAGCTCTTAAGATGATAACTATAATGTTTCGACTTTTAGGTAACGTAATGTGGTATTCATACGTATACTAGTATTCTACAGTACTTTCTCAGTGTTATTTTTTAAATTAGTATTCTGTGAACTATATTTTTTAGCGAAATGACACGAGAGTATTTGACTTGCGACAAGTGATCCCAAGAAAATAAATTTAAATAACCTTCAGTCCATCTAGACATACATTTGTGTCGTTCTGTTCCAATACGTGTCTCGTCAACTCTCTCAGCTCTTACCCTGTTGCCCTTAGCCCCAATTATTGCTATTAAAGAAGATCAAATACAGACGTCTTCCATTGGCGACGCTTCCAATAACGCCAGAGGCCCTGCCTATAGTAAATTTCGTTCTTTATGGCGAATGCCTGTGCTGGTATGGATATAATCTCTCCTAGCCCAAATGAAGCAGATGTGCATTGTAGCAGTAAAACAACTGTTAACTGAAATGCGACAAAACTAGAATAAAAATGTGTATTGTAAAACTGGCAATATATACCATGAAGCATGTCAGTGTACAAGGGTGTACAGAACTAAAACATGCGATGCAAACACTAGGACTGCGTGCGTAATTTCAGCTTTTTGCTGACGCGAAGTCACTTCTGTATGTTGGTTAGTATGGTTGGTTTGTTAACAAACTGTGTAATGTTTCTTATCTTTACGCCTACGATGTCGCAGGAGGAATGTTGCGCTACCGTCGACGACGCATGTCGGTGAGAAATGCCGACGCCCACAATAATCGCTGCTATTTACAAAGGTGAAACATCAGCGAATTGATCGCTTTAGTAGGTGTAATAAATTAATTGGGAGGGGCCACCGTACTCTAAAGCGTGTTGCATAAACCGGCCTCAACCAACACAAACAAGTTTCGGCAGGAATCTTTTTGCCGCCTGAAGTCACTGGCTACATGAAAGGTTCGGAGGAATTACGTAAATCGTCGACAGTGTTCTGTCGTCTGTGATCGTCATCAATGGTCACTCGGCCGGTGGAAATGCGTTTTTTTCAGGTTACGTCTCGCGACATTATGCGGAATTCAGATGACGCTGCCTGCCCACTGATATTCACATTAATGTGCTGTGACATGGAGGCCGTTTGATGATCTTGGAGTATTATCCTTGGTTTCGGTAAAAGGAAAGTTCGGTGTTTATGAAATATTTGAGTCAACAACTTTGGCAATAGTTTGGAACTGGTTCTCTACGAGCGTGGTGACAACTCCTGCCGACACGACAAGAAAAACTGCATGAGAAGGAAACCAGCTAACTGGAATTCTCAAAGCTATGGCGTGAACTACATTTTGGAATGAAATACTTAACAAACAGAATGCGAAAGTTTGTGCTGAATAATTCAGACAATGTCGGAAGATATTAAGTTTTAGTGACTGAGGAAGAAATCACATAGGAAGTCCCACAGTGTTCAATTTTGGGTCCACCCCTATTCCTTATGTACATGAATGACTGGCACTTAACATGCAATGAGCGAAATTTGTACGTTTTGCAGAAGATACTAGTGTTATAATAAATCCCATTAAGAGAGAAATTAGTAGAAATGTTGGTAAATAGTATTTTCCAAAGAATTATTAAATAGTTCTATGAAAAGGGACTCTCCGTAAATTTTGAAAAAAAAAATACGCTACATTCACGTGTGTACAATAAATATAATCAAGGCAACAACTGACGTAGCACATAGGAATCAGTAAATAGGGTACAATGGTTCTAAGTTTTGGATATACATACTAATGAAAACTTGAACTGGACGAACCATATTACTGAGCTTCCCAATTAATTTAGTTCAACTAGTATTTCTCTTGGTATAATTACTGGTCTTGGAAACAGAACGTGTCACTCTCCTGATACAGTCTGCATATTTCCACTCAATGTATTTACACCCAATAATGTCTTCCGGAATGGTTTTCTGCCGTAACTCATCACTTAGAAAGAAAGAATTCATTGCCCAAAAGCCAGAAGTAATAATAATATCGAGTTCACCCGCGGTCGTCATGTAGGTACAAGGAATTAGGTATTTTAACTGCACCGTCTCAGTACACATATTCGCTAGCGAAATTCGTCATAAATAATCCATCACAATTTGACAACAACAATGGAGGAAAAATCGCCTTTATCCCCCATCGTTAAAGTTTTCAATGGCTCAGAAAGGAGTTCAATATAGAGCAACAAAAATTTTTAATAATTTTTCCCAACAAAATTAAATGGCTGGCAAATAGTAAAGCAAATCTTAAATATAATTTAGTATCTTACACTTGGACTACTTCTATTGCACTGACGAATTTCTCATTAAAAACAGGTGGGCACTATAAAGAGAAAAAGTGAACAGTAGTTGCCTGAGTGGGGTTTAAAATAATAATTTGTTCATTAACGTTAACACTAATCATGTAAAGGTAGCCTGCGAACTCATTGATTCCAAGTCATTTCGAAAAGGATCGTTCAAACGATCTATGTAAGTAAGTAACTTCGAGTGCCAGACCCACCAACTGTTTGTTATAATGCTTCAAGAATAATGGAAACAAATTCTGCTCAATTCTTTTTTCCACAGAGATTAAACACTGTAACAGTGTTTTGTATTTTTGCGTCCTTTCGTAAGTGATGTTTATTCTTGCTTCCTTCAGGCCCATCGCTCGTTCTGTTCAAAAGTATGCGTGATGATAATTTAAACTTCGGCGGTATTGCTTCTTGCTACATATGTAGTGTTTCTCCTGCGCACCCATAAACTAGTGTTGTAGTCAACAAAATTTTACTCTTCTTTCACTTACTTTGTGTGCTTTTCTCTATGTTTCTAAAAAAAAATCTTCATTAGTTTCTTAGTCCACTTGACATATGTGGTTTTTTGACGTCCCTAAAATTTCGTGACTTTATCTCTTGGTTTACTCTTTAGTTCCTCCCGTTCACTTATCTTTGGTTCAACGAAGCTGTTCTACTCTATTATTAGTATTTCAGTATAGCCGCACAAGACGAGTGTGTTTAACACCATTTACATTCTGTACACAAGGAAAGTTTATAGATGTAACCGACTTGGAGAAAGGGCACAGTATTATTACGCAGAGCCTGTGAACGAGTATCTCGAAAACGGCGAAGCTTGTCAAATGCTCACGTGTTATTGGGGTTGGGGTGGGTTGTTTGGGGGAGGAGACAAGACAGCGAGGTCATCAGTCTCCTCGGATTAGGGAAGGACGGGGAAGGAAATCGGCCGTACCCTTTCAAAGGAACCATTCCGACATTTGCCTGGAGCGATTTAGGGAAATCACGGAAAACCTAAATCAGGATGGCCGGACGCGGGATTGAACCGTCGTCCTCCCGAATGCGAGTCCAGTGTGATACCCACTGCGCCACCTCGCTCGGTACATTCTAGTGTCGTGATCACCTCCGGGAAGTGGTAGAAGTACGCTGAAACTACTACTAGGTTTGGTTCAAATGGCTCTGAGCACTATGGGACTTAACTTCTGAGGTCATCAGTCCCCTAGAACTTAGAACTCTCTCTCTCTCTCTCTCTCTACTCGTTTAGTCGGTTCCGACTCTTCGTGGCCCCATGAACCAAATCACGCCACTTTTTCCTGTCTTGCACTTTCACCCGTAGACCTTCCAGGTTGGAGCACATTGCTTCTGTGATGCCATAGATCCATCTCATCCTCTGACGTCCTCTTCTTCTAGTTCCTCCAATCTTCCCCAGCATTAATGTTTTTTCCAGCGAGGCATGCCTTCGCACTGTGTGTCCAAAGCAGGTTAGCTTTTGTTTTAACATTAGACCTTCCAGGGAGAAATCTGGTTTTATTTGCTCCAATATTGATCTGTTGGTTCTCTTTGCAGTCCATGGAACTCTAAGAAGTTTCCTCCAACACCACAATTCGAAGGAGTCAATTCTTCGCCGTTCCGCCTTTCTAATGGTCCAGGTCTCACATCCATACATCACAACTGGAAAGACCATAGCCCTCACAATACGGATCTTTATTGCTAGTGTTATATCTCTGGACCTTATAACCTTGTCAAGGTTTGACATAGCCTGTCTACCGAGCAACAGGCGTCTCCGGATTTCATGGCTGCAGTCGCCATCAGCAGAGATCTGGGAACCGAGATAACTGAATGTGGTCACTTAGAAGTACTTAAACCTAACTAACCTAAGGACATCACACACATCCATGCCCGAGGCAGCATGCGAACCTGCGACCGTAGCGGTCACGCGGTTCCAGACTACAGCGCCTAGAACCGCTCGGCCACTCAGGCCGGCTACCACTAGGTGCTAAGTGGTTGGACGTCCATGACTCTTCGCAGAACTTGGGGTTTAGAGGATTGTCTGCTCTGGAAATTAGGATAGATGATGATCTGTGGAACCTCTGCGGAAAGAGTACACTGCTGAAGCACGCATAAAAGTGTTTCGGAGCACACTGTTCATCGCACTTCGCTCAACTCGGAGCACCATAACAGACCATCCCTACGTGTTCACACGTTGATCCAACGACATCGTCGGTTACGATTGCAGCGGGCACAGGACCGTCGGGATTCGACCACCGGTGAATGGAAACTTGTCGGCTCTTCGGCTGGATCACATTATTGCTATACTAGGTTGCTGGTGTCGTCTCCACAAACGCTGTCATCGAAGTGAATGGCGGCTCAGAACGTGCAGCGCGCCACGACGCAGGGTGGTGGGAGCAGAATTACGCTGTGGGAGACATTTTCCTGCGCTTGCATGGGACCTGTGACAGTAGTCGAAGACACGCTGACCACCTGCATCCCTTCATGCTTGACGTCTTCCCCGAAGGCAGTGTCATCCTTCAGAAGCATAATTGACCGTGTCTAGGAGCCGGATCCGTGCTACAGAGGTTTGAGGGGCATTATACAGGGTGTTACAAAAACGTACGGCCAAACTTTCAGGAAACATTCCTCACACACAAATAAAGAAAAGATGTTATGTGGACATGTTTCCGGAAACGCTTAATTTCCATGCTAGAGCTCATTTTAGTTTCGTCAGTATGTACTGTACTTCCTCGATTCACCGCCAGTTGGCCCAATTGAAGGAAGGTAATTTTGACTTCGGTGTTTGTATTGACTTGCGACTCATTTCTCTACAGTACTAGCATCAAGCACACCAGTACGTAGCATATTCATTGGGCCCCATGTTCTTCCACCTACGCTCAATGGAGCACGTTATCATGATTTCATACGGGATACTTTACCTGTGCCGCTAGAACATGTGCCTTTACAAGTACGACACAACATGTGGTTCATGCACGATGGAGCTCCTGCACATTTCAGTCGAAGTGTTCGTACGCTTCTCAATAACAGATTCGGTGACCGATGGATTGGTAGAGGCGGACCAATTCCATGGCCTCCACGCTCTCCTGACCTCAACCCTCTTGACTTTCATTTATGGGGACATTTGAAAGCTCTTGTCTACGCAACCCCGGTACCAAGTGTAGAGACTCCTCGTGCTCGTATTGTGGACGGCTGTGATACAGTACGCCATTCTCCAGGGCTGCATCAGCGCATCAGGGATTCCATGCGACGGAGGGTGGATGCATGTATCCTCGCTAACGGAGGACATTTTGAACATTTCCTGTAACAATGTGTTTGAAGTCACGCTGGTACGTTCTGTTGCTGTGTCTTTCCATTCTATGATTAATGTGATTTGAAGAGAAGTAATAAAATGAGCTCTAACATGGAAAGTAAGCGTTTCCGGACACATGTCCACATAACATATTTTCTTTCTTTGTGTGTGAGGAATTTTTCCTGAAAGTTTGGCCGTACCTTTTTGTAACACCCTGTAGTGAACTCACGTTGATGTCTCGGCGACCAAATTCGCCTGGTGTAAATCCTAAGGAACCAATCTGGGTCGGTACCGGGCGCCATCACCGAATACGCAAATCAGTGGTCCGATATTTACGCGAATTACGTGACTTGTGCGTAGACTCTAGTGCCTCCACAAACCTATCAGTCAACTGTTGGGTCCCTGACACGCAGAACCAGTAAGGTATTTCGTTCCATACACAGACAAACAAGCTATTAAGGGGACATGCCCCTGAACGGGTTCTATTTTTAGCATCCTCTTCACCCTCATAGTGCAACTGATCTATAAATGAGAGATAGCCCTAAATTCTTATACACAATTATGGTCATTCGTCAAAGCAGTTCCCAAAAAATCATTGTGATATTTATTACATTTTGGTACTGACAACAATATTTATAATAGTATAAACAACGGAACACTATTTCACTGCAGTATCATTTTCTTGGGAGCCACTGACTGCACAGTTTGGAAGAAGAGTCACAGTACAGACAACATTCACGTAAGTGTTTTAAGCCTCCGACTTCCTTCCCTGATGCTGATCTATGAAAAAGACAAGTAATTTGTTTCACTACAACAAAAATATTTAAAAATGTAGCTCATATATCACCGACATCATAATTACGTTATAAATTTTTCAAGAAATAATAGGCAAGGGAGGTAGAGGAGGTCATTCTAAATATCTGTACCAATTTGTGTGAGTTTAACTTCAGTCATTTAGGAGAAAATTGTACCTGAATGATGAAAATTCAAGTTTCCTGTAAATCGCAAAAGAAGATTTACAGATTCATTAACTTACCACTATGCTCATTTAGAACATTCCAGCTGCATGCTCCAGTTGTCCTCCTGTTTCCTTATCCTCCATACTCTTTCTCTTCATTCTTTTCTTTATCCTTGACTTCTTGCTAGCAGCCTCTGCAGCTGTCTCTGGTTCGGTTACCTGCAGCTTATCAACAGCAGTTAGAGCTGAAGCCATATTCCTTCCCGTCTGTATGTTCAATTTCTTCATGACATTGATCCTTGAAATTGCGCCATCATTGAATGTTATTATTGCATCCATTACGCCAATAGTCAGCATTGTCAGCCCAACAAATACAGTTTTAGGTATTTTCTCCAATATACAGCTGTTGAAGCTTCCATTTGCGTTCTGAGAGAGACCACGCATACATTTCCTAATTGGATTTTTATTTTCCAGATCACTATATATAGGCCTAATTGCCTCCATTACAGCTCGTCTCATGTTCTCAAAATCTCCTACATTTCTCCTTATTGCTACTTCATAATATTGAGTCAAAGAATGAATTTCACTTTTTGTAAGACAACCTGAACCACCTACGTGTTTTCCGTCTTTACATAATTTTCTCAGCCGAGCTCCCATTCTTTTTTGTACATGCCCAACACATTCAAACTTTTCTATCAGTGTGTCCCCATATGGTCTGTCATTAACAACAGTAATGTGTCATTTACGGTCTCCATCCCCAACTATCGAAGTTTTGTAAATAAATGTTATTAACACTCTACATACTTCTTCTTCATGTCTACACATTGCAGTCTTTGTCGCTAGAGGGCTCCGAATTGTAGAGCTTCACATGGCTGTGTGTAGCCTAACTATGTCGGAGCGCGAGAGACAGCGTATTGTAATCGAGTTTCGAATTCGAAAATTCGTCCACACATACAGCACTCTCTCCTTCAGCATGTCAATCCCAGAGCGTTGCGACATCTGCAACAGTCCAACGCCTTGGATTCACTATCATCGATCATCCTCCACACAGTTCAGACTGCGCGACTGCTACGGTCGCAGGTTCGAATCCTGCCGCGGGCATGGATGTGTGTGATGTCCTTAGGTTAGTTAGGTTTAACTAGTTCTAAGTTCTAAGGGACTGATGACCTAAGATGTTAAGTCCTATAGTGCTCAGAGCCATTTCAACAGTTCAGACTTGGCCACATGAGATTTTCATCTGTTTCCCAAACCTAAAAAAATATCTTCGAGAACAGCACTTCGACACGGATGAAGCGGCGCAGCAGAGGTTAAGTTGTGGTTCCATCAACGAAGTCAAACATTCTACAGTGACGATATCAACAAACTGGTCTATCTTCGAGAGAAATGTATTCCTCACAAGGACACTATATTGAGAAACACATATGTAGACATGGAGAACAGAGATGTAGAATACCGTATTAATAACGTTTGTTTTATTTAAAAAGCTTTAAGAGTTTTCTCATTAAAAAATCGGAAGCATTACTTTTTAGCACGCTTTTTTACATTAAACGTTAACTGTTTCATCAATTACACGGAATTATAAGCAAATAAAAGACATATTCTTATGTGGAAGGCATTCATTGGACGAGCATTCAACCCGCCTAAAGTAACACTGTCATTATTTAAGTAACAGACTTAGTACTTCAGACTAAATCAAACATTTTCATCATTGAAACTTCCTGGCAGATTAAAACTGTGTGCCGGACCGAGACTCGAACTCGGGACCTTTGCCTTTCGCGGGCAAGTGCTCTACGAACTTCTTTTTTTTTTAATCTAATTTTGTTCGCTTTGCTTCGTTGTATCTGCTCGGGGCGGACGTCGTAAGACATCCGTGTAAGTTCGTTGTTGATCGATGAACTCAGTTTTTTTTTATTACAGAGGGCAGCTAACCCTCTGACCGAACACGCTGAGCTACCGTGCCGGCGCCAACTGAGCTACCCAAGCACGACTCAGCCCCCCTCCTCACAACTTTACTTCTGCCAGTATCTCGTCTCCTACATTCCAAACTTTATAGAAGCTCTCCTGCGAACCCTGCAGAACTAGCAGTCTTTCAGGAGTGCTAGTTCTGCAGGGTTCGCAGAGAGCTTCTATAAAGTTTGGAATGTAGGAGACGAGATACTGGCAGAAGTAAAGTTGTGAGGAGGGGGGCTGAGTCGTGCTTGGGTAGCTCAGTTGGTAGAGAACTTGCCCGCGGAAGGCAAAGGTCCCGAGTTCGAATCTCGGTCCGGCACACAGTTTTAATCTGCCAGGAAGTTTCATATCAGCGCACACTCCGCTGCAGAGTGAAAATCTCATTCTTTCAGCATCTCAGTCTGAAAACTATTTATACTGAGATCGTGTCTAAGGAACAAATTGAGAGTCCCAACGAGTAGTCAGCATAGAAAAAATTATGATTTTTGTCGATCGGTGACACAGTCATTATACGATTCCGTAGTCATTACGCCACGATTTAATGTAATTCATTGATTTAGCCGAAATTTTCGTGACTGTACACATTTACGCCTTCACGCCGTCATCAGAATCACATTAAATTAGTGTTCATGCAAAATATGTCGTCAAATTCCCTTAAATAACCGTACCATGTACGAGGGTAAGTCAGTTATTATCCGCAATCTAGTTATATTTTGTTTATTTTGATAATACTGCCGTTTTACCTTGATAACGCATGTTTTGTTGATTTGTTGTTATGTCTTTGCAATTTGCAAGCTGCTAGGTTAGTTTCGCTATCGTTGCCGTGCTGTTAATCATGGCTCCGCTGTCTATTTGCACCAAAGAAGAGCAACGTACAGTGATCCGTTTCATGTGGTCGGAAGGCGTATCAGGGGCCGAAATTCATCCAAGACTTTCGGTACAGTACATAAACAGAGCTTTGCCACAACGGAGTGTCTGCTAATGGATTGAAAGATTCTGAAATGGTCGCACAAGTGTCGCGCACGATGAAGGAACAGGACGACTGTTTACCGCCACTAATGAAGAAACCACTGAGCGTTCACGTGAAACGATTCTCTTTGACAGACGATTAACTATTGACGAGGTGGTACATCCTCTGCAAATTAGTTACGGGTCTGCCTACGAAATCATCCACAACAGACTTAGGTTTCATAAAGTTTGAGCAACATGGGTCCCAAAACAACTCAGACACTTGCGTAAACAAACGCGCTTGGACATCTGCGAAAAACATTTCGATCGCTTTGGTAACGGAGGGGACAACTTCTCAGACAGGATCATTACTGGTGACGAAACATGGATCCATCATTACGAGCCGGAGAGCAATCGGCAGAGTATGGAATGGAAACATCCAAATTCACCGTGCAAGAAAAATTTCAAGACCCAACCGTCAGCAGAAAACTGATGCTTACTGTTTTTTTGGGACGTAGAGGGTCAAGTACTGGAACATTATGGGGAAAGGGGCTCAACAATAAACAGTGTACGTTACAGTGAGATGCTTACTGCCAGGCTGAAGCTTGCAGTTCGAAACAAACGCAGAGGATTGCTGTCAAAAGGTGTTGTGTTGTTGCACGAGAATGCCCGTCCGCGTACTGCTGCCCACACTGCTGAAACGCTCCACAAACTCAAATTTGAAGTACTGGATCATCCCGCATATAGTCCCAATTCTATCACTTGTTTGATCCACTCAAACAGGCATTAAGGGGCCGTCAATTTGCCTCGGACGAAGCAGGGAAAGAAGCGGTGCATTCCTGGCTCGCAGCTCAACTGAGAACCTTCTTTTATGAGGGCATCAGGAAGCTTGTACAACGATGGACCAAGTATGTTGAAACGCCTAGTTCGAAAATGATGTTCTTGTAAGTTTCCTATTTGATTGCCGGCCGGAGTGGCCGAGCGGTTCTAGGCGCTACAGTCTGGAACCATGCGACCGCTACGGTCGCAGGTTCGAATCCTGCCTCAGGCATGGATGTGTGTGATGTCCTTAGGTTAGTTAGGTTTAAGTAGTTCTAAGTTCCAGGGGACTAATGACCTCAGCAGTCAAGTCCCATAGTGCCATTTGAACCTATTTGATTACAATGAAATTTTGTAACTACTTTGCGGATAATAATTTACTTACCATCGTATTAGGCACATTGTGTCTTCATTCATTTACTGCGGTTTTGATGATGACTTACATCGAAACGGGTAAAGGCGTAGGGGAGACGGATGCTTGGCACATTTACGGACAGTACTTTTTTCGGCAACCATGCTTGCTAGAGCGCTACCGACAAGGGAAGATAAGTACCGTCATCCACTAAGGGCTCTCACTTCACGGCACCAGGTTACTGAAGCTCTTAGTGTGAAGAACATAATTATTTGTGCTTTTATGCTTGGTGAGTGAATTCTGTTACTCAAATATCGAATCTCCTTGGGAGCATAGCTTTTATCATCGAGAACAGATACATATATTTTCGGTTTCAGAAGATTATTCTAGTTTGCAAGGTACATTTGGGTAGTCTGAAAGAAGTTACTGTGTAGTTTCCAAATCAAACATGGCGACGGGGCAAGTTTACGCAGTTCCGTTGGGAACATTTTCACAATATTTTGCATTGCCATCATTGCTAACGCCCCACTAATGGAAACTTTAAGACAACAGCAGTTGGAAACTGCAATTTAAAAATAATTAAGGCACAGGAGAATTTCTAAAAGAAGCTATTTGGATTCAATTAAAACTCAAGCAGAAAGAAGTGATTCTATCAGAGCAAGGACTGATGCTGGCAAGATACTGTTAAGAGCAAGAAGAAGGAAAAATATGGATATGCCTACTTCTGACGTAATGATTAGTGTACTGCCCAGAGGCAGGTTTTCATGTGGTAACTCTCCATGTTCTGTCTACTGCTATCCTCTTCAGGTCCGCTTGGTTTCCGCTTCTCTATCTGTCATCTTGTATCTACCCCTTCGTCTCAGTCTTCTCTCACAAAATATCTCTTCCACAGCGTATGTAAACAAGCGCCCCCATCCAGTTCTGCTTGCTTTCTTTTATCACGTCCCGGGTTCTAATGAAGAGGATGTAAATTGCGTTTGTATTTATTGCTTGAAACGATGCAAACAATCAAAAGGAAATCAGGCATGGAGTCCACTGACGTAGACTTAAAAGATGGGCTCACTACGATTGTGCCACAGGACACGAAATGTTTTTTTTTTTTTTGAGTGCATAAGTTGCAACTCGGATAGTGATGATGAACAGTTAATTAATTTAATTGATTTAATTAAGATTCAAACTTCTATGAAAGCCAAGTTATGCTAACAGATGGAAACACGCCAAAAAATTTGTTTACAGTCAGTAAATCCGTTGTTTTTTGCCATCTTAATTAGTGTAAGAAAGAGTATATTTTTTTACTGCGAACAATACATATTTTGAAGCGTTTATTAGTGTGTTTTGTTTATTAATTATTGTGTTCTAAGATATGCGTGCATGTGACCACATAGGTACGTATACATTCCCCATATCTGGAGAAGGTTCATGCATTCCAGCCTATGTAAAATTATTTTGCACTATGAAATGTAATGTTGAGTCAGAGGTGCATAATCATGTTATAAGACCAAACACTTTTAGACACGATAAATCTAACCAAAAATTTAAAAGATTCCGCCAAGAAATCCATGTTAACGTGCTCCGGTCTTCCATATAGTTGAAAATATAAAGAAAAATGTGATAGATACGGAAAATAACATAAAAAACGCGATTGCTTTTGGGGAGATAGAATTTTTTGACGGTTAAACGACAGTTACAATCGACAGTTAATATCGGTGTTGACAGGTTCTAACTTCGGAGACACGGTTCCAGGTGTGGTTCTGCTTAGGCTCGGTGTGTGGCGGAGAGCGCTTCGCTGATGCCTGGGACTGGCGGACGGCGGGCGCGTGCGGATAGCGCGTTGGCCAAGCGCTGCCGGCTTCTGTCAACAATGCCGCTTGTTGTGCAGCGGTGGCAAAACTCGGCCGCGGGGGCGGCGTATAAAGGGAGCGCCGGCCGGACCGCCGGTACTCTTCGGCCTCCAGCGGTCCGTCCACAAACGTCCATCACCGCAAGGGGTACCGAGGTACGTACAGCCGCCACATTCCATACAGGCGCTGCCTGGAGCGCGTTTCCTCTCTGGCGCAAGTCAGCGACAAAATGGGAACGGTAACAAGTCTGATCACATTCATGTTTCGTATACCGTTTCAATCGCCCACTGAAATTTCTCTGTTGCTGTGCTCCTGAAGATGAAGACTAAGTTTTTTTATTTATGGATTTGGCCAGCTATGAACCGCATACAAGTTAAGAGTTATGATGCTTCATTTTCTTCCGTTCTTCCCAGTACTTCTTCATTTTCTTGCCAACTCCTCGTCTCTGCTGATCTGTCCACACTCTCTTGGGTCGAGGTTTTGGCTCATCTCCTTCATAGTTTGCGTTTTCTATCAGTAGCCGGAAGTGATTCCTGTCACGTATTACTTCTTCTGTACCACCTATTTTGTTGGCGTCTTTCTTTACTGCTTCTATCCATCCTACTGTTTTTTCAGCTTACTAACGTAATTAAAAATTTTCTTTCTAATCCGTGTTTATTCCATTCTTTTTAAATGAAGACTGATTTCATGTATATCTCCACGTAGCGTATCCTGTGCATTCATTCCTGCGTAACAACTGTAGCCTAGAGTTATTTGATCCTGCTTACTGCGTCCGAGCTATAGTCTCCTACATATAATTTTAACCCTCCCCCCCACCCGCCCCACTCCTACGATCACAAAATTAACCTTCTATTCAGGCTTCAGGATTGTCTTGTCAACATATCCTTACTTTTAGTGAAGTTGTGGCATAAATTCTTTTCTCCTCGATTCTAATCACTATTTCTTAATTAGTTATCCGATTTACCCATCTCATCTTCAGTACTATCCTACTGTACAACATATCAAAATCTTCTGTTTTCGCCGGCCGGAGTGGCCGTGTGGTTCTAGGCGCTACAATCTGGAGCCGAGCGACCGCTACGGTCGCAGGTTCGAATCCTGCCTCGGGCATGGATGTGTGTAATGTCCTTAGGTTAGTTAGGTTTAATTAGTTCTAAGTTCTAGGCAACTCATGACCTCAGAAGTTAAGTCGCATAGTGGTTAAAATGGCTCTAAGCACTATTGGACTCAGCATCTGAGGTCATCAGTCTCCTAGACTTAGAACTACTTAAACCTAAGTAACCTAAGGACATCACACACATCCATGCCCGAGGCAGAATTCGAATCTGCGACCGTAGCAGCAGCGCGGTCCCGGACTGAAGGGCCTAGAACCGCTCGGCCACCACGGCCGGCAAGTCGCATAGTGCTCAGAGCCATTTGAACCATCTTCTCTTTTCGCTTGAACTGTTTATGGTGTACGTGGACATACACTCCAAATACTTAAATTTATATAGGATGTAAACAAATGCTTTTCTTACTATTTTCAGTCTTCATTTTTATATCGTCTCTACTTCCCCCATCATCAGCTATTTTGCTGTCAGAACGGCAAAACTGAACAACTAGTTCTAGCGTCTCATCTCAAGTGCTTCGACTTACTTAATTCAACTATGTTCCATAACTCGTGTTTCACTTTCATTTATATCCATCTCATAACCTCTTTCCATGACGCCGTTCATTAGTAGCACATTTTCTACTTCTGAACATGATTTAGGAACAAACCGCTTGGATTAAATTCGATGATTCTTTGACGCGCCTTTTCGCCAGGAAAAACAAATTTTATTATTATGTGCCCAGAATTTCTAGTTTCACTTAATTACGTACGTCATATTATGCCGTAACGTAGTGTGGGGTGCAGTATCTATTGTTTGCTCCATGCAGTTCCCTCGACGAAAAATGCGCGGAAATAACGATTCGTAGGCTTCTGTTGTACGGCCAAAGATATACTACAGCTTTCGTAGAATTCCCTGTTTAGTATCTCATGTAAAAACTAAACACTGTTGTCTTCACCATCTGTATGACTTTCACCACCACTAACATTTAATTCATATTTACTCTGATTATTTCCTCTGTGTTCTGTTATGAAACATCATATTCTTTAGTAATTTTGTGCATTTCAAGAAGACGTCGTCTGTCTAGGAAAATTTGTGCAGGGTGACATCAAAGAGGCTAGCACCACTTTTACCATTTTCTGCACTCTCTCGTACAATTTGTTCCTAATTAAACAATCCCAGTCAGAAGGAGAGTCACGTTCATTTACTAAACGCGAGACAGAAACAGGTTTACGCTTGAATAATAATAGTATCGAAGGGCGCACGTTGTTGTTGTGGTGTCATTTTTAATAGGCTCACAACATAAATTAAAAATATGGATGGTGAAATTGAAAGGAGTATACTGGGGCACATTTGTATAAGACCGCAGACCAGAGATACTGCTTCTGGGCTGAAGTCATTATAGTGTTGGAGTAAGAGAGCCAGTTGTAGGTAGCTGTCTGTTAGGGAAAGATGATGGAGCAGGCAGTTATCGTGGTGTGCTGTGTGAAGCCACCAAGTGTTAGATTAATGTAGATATGTTAATAGTATTGAACTTGGAAGCAGAAGACTTCATGCAAGCAAGGCGAAGATGTTTTTGTTTTACCAGCGCTTTAGTATGGATGAGTTGGTAGATAATTTGTAATTGTTGAGTAACCCCAGAATGTTTGTAAATTGTTTTGATAAAATGTTAGTTAAATATTTCATTTTTGTAATGGTTCTAAGATTTGTTAACAGAGCTATATGTAATTTGATGATTTGCATTTATACTGGTTTAGTGAGGTTAGATAATATTTGCTGTCTAAATCTAATATTTGCTGTTTAAATCTCAAAATCTGTAGTTTCAAATCTAAATTGAAAGGCTCCCTCGTGGCTCTCTCTCTTTTTTTTTTTTACTTTTAAAAGCCATCTAATTTAACACACTGTGTAAAGCGAGTTTTAGGAGCAAATTGACGAAGGGCCAGTTTTCCTAGTGGATTCCAAGGACGTATGATTTCCTCCTACAGATTTGTGAGGTGCGGAAACTCAGCTACAGTTTTTCTTTGTATATTTTTTCAAGCCATGTGGGACCGTCTGAGCTAAAGATATTACCACACGGAAAGAATCACTGCACGTATAGTACACAGTACGAAAGTTTTTCAAAAAAAGTGCAGGTGAGACCTGAAGAACTGATATTCCATGTTGTATATAGCGTCTTACCAGGGAATAAACATACATTAAGAGGTTGTTGTATGAACTTTTCCGAAGAAGAAATATTTCGTCAGTGGTTTCCGATAGTTATAAAGTAATCTGAAAGCGTCAGAGATAGGAATGGTGTATGTGATAGCAGTTACTATTTGTATTGCTTTGTTAATTTCCTTTTGCAGCTCACATTCGAAAAATTGAATTGTAGTGCATACGATACGGATGAATATAGACACCAACATCTATCTACTAAATTAAACTAAAGTAAACCAAACTCTGTCAGAACAGGCCTTGGAAGGCCCAACGGTACCGACCGGCCGCCGTGTCATCCTCTCAGCTCAGGGGCGTCACTGGATGCAGATATGGAGGGGCATGTGGTCGGCGCGCCGCTCTCCCAACCGTTGTCAGTTTTCGAGACAGTAGCAGCTATTTCTCAATCAAATAGCTCCTCAGTTTGCCTCACAAGGGCTGAGAGCACCCCGCTTGCCGACAGCGCTCGGCAGACCAGACGGTCACCCATCCAAGTGCTAGCCCAGCCAGACAGCGCTTAACTTCGGTGATCTTACGAGACCCGATGTTACCACTGCGTCAAGGCCTTTGACATCTACCTACAGGAGGCAGAATACATATAGAAACGGACAGTGGATTTTTTTAAAGTGAATAGTAAGGAGACTGACAATAAAATACAAGTAATAATCGAATTTACTATCACTACTACTGCTCACATCCCTGACAATTTCAAACAGCTGTGCCTTGGAAAACATAGAATACATGTCTCAGTTCCCTTTCAGGCAGACCCATATTGTAACCTCTTAATGCACGTCCATTGCTGACTAAAAAAAGTAAAAAAGTAAACGTGCACTTAGTCCACAGGCCCTGGTGGGCCCTTCGGTGCCAGCCGATGGTCATGTTATCTCCCGTGAATTACGTCACTCGGTGCGGTAAGGAGGGGCGTAGAGTCTTCACACCGCTCTCCCAGCTGTTGTCAGTTTTCGTGACCTGCAGCCGCTACTACTAGGTCAAGTGGCTCCTCAGTTGGCTTCACGACTCTAAGTGCATCCCGTTGCTGTCCTCCAGCCAAGGAAAATGCACTGGCAGTACCGGGAATCGACTCAGGGTCTTTCACATGGCAGTCGGCCGCGCTGGCCACTCAGCTTCGCGGGTGGACTGAAACGTAGTGGAGACTACAGCAAATCACTTCTTTGTAACTTGCGTTCTTTGAGCTACGTACGTAGTGACTCGCTTCATGCTCTAGTATCGTTGTCGCAGATGGCTCCATAAAACGGAAAAAAAGGATGACGAATACGAAATCTCTGCTCTGTCGAGTTGTTTCTCACCTCGTATGCCGGAGGGCATTAGTGCTACCTTCTTAGAATCTTTCGCCATAACCAGATCTTGTAATTTTAAACGTATCCTTTGATATTATGTATGAAACACTCCCGTACAGAGTTTTTTTTATGGAGATCGTTGGGCCTGTCTGCAACATTTTCAAATCATCGAAAATCTAACAATCATCTTCTCTTCCTTCTGTTATTTGTCATTATAAGCATCCCAGATGTGGGAGTGTTATTAGCGAAAGACACACGAGACGTCACCGAAGCTGATTAACTCGTAGAGGTAGTAAGAGTGAGAGTGTAACGGAGAAACCCGACAAATTCTTCTGGCAGACGCAGCAAGAGAGGCGTAATACATCACGGACAGATTTAGAATTGAAGTTCGGAGAGTGTACTTTCCAAGAAGAGTCGGGGAACTGACTGCTTCCTCTCACATTCGTCTCTTGAAATTACCACGTTGAGAAAAATCAGAAGTTACAGCTCATTCGGAATCATATCGACAATTCTTCCCACGCACCATTAGCAAATTGTGAAGTGGCTTCGGGGAGAGTAGATGTGTATGTGGAGAAGCAGTAAAATTTCCATAGTGGAGGCCCTTCGCGTTTTTCAAATTTATTTATAATATAGGTACAAAACATGCTTCAAAATATTCGTCGGAGATTGTCCATTATCTAATATAAGTCTTCAGAAATTACCTGGACAGTTTTAATTTTTATAACGAAAATGCGTAAAACATTTTAAAATTCGTTAAATATGGCGCTAACGCCAAGCTGCACTACGTATCACTAATTATTATTGAAAACTAGTTAAAGAATTTTAAATTCTATTTGCAACCGGTTGGCTGGAAATTTGTGACACTGTAATTAATTACGGTTGCTGATCACAGCCATGTTCAAAACATTATTACCACAATCTTTATTTTTATTCACAAGTAATTTCCAAATCCATAAACTCTCTTTTGTTTTCGTCCTGATACAGGTTTATGTAGTCTTTCGTTTCGGAAGAAAAATTAATGCATGTTGTTGTCATGAATGTGGAACTTGTCTTAAACACCGCAGTGCAACACTAGGTATGGTTTTGTTGGAAACAGTATACCTGCATTTACGAGGTTAGAACACCTCATACAAGTGCACTATGCAAATATACACTGCTCAGTAAAGATTCCGCACCACGTAGCAACTTGACGGTTTCTTGAGTAGTAAGACATTGTTTCCGTTTCCCAAGTAGAAATGAGGTTATGTGTAGTCGGCTTACGTAAGGGAAGAGAGTGTCGCATTTCGCAAGGGGATTATGCATGCACACGACAGTGAGAATGTGCCCAGACGGATGGAAGAAAGTTGAGCATGTGTGCTCCTTACTGCTTCCTGGCGGCCGTCCCAAAAAGTTCTAGCTTTCCTTTCGCGTTGGCATCCTGCCTTTCACACGCAAAAAGAAAAAGAAAAGTGATCTGCCACTCACCGACTTAGCATCCTGACGAACTCCACTGGCTATATAAGATTGTGGCGCAAGACGGTACCGGAAACAAATTAAATTGCTAAAAAATGCTCCTATTTGTAAAGGAAATGCTGCTTACAGCACCCTGAGCGCCAGTTACCAGATGAACCTGTGAAGTTTGTCTACATATGACGATTTATACAATCATTAGGAGGCATCGCTTGAAATCTGTTATAGATTTTATGCTGGCAGCTGAGCATTGGGCTGAACTGGGATCGCCATCCACTGAAACATCGGAATCGGCTCGCGAAGGCATCGGGGAGGGTTGTTTGTTCTTAGATGACAGTGTGCCGAGGAATACAGGACGTTGTTTGGTCGGTATTCAGTCTAGTGACTGATTTTAGAATCACATGAAAAAAATGAGACTCTGTCATAAGCAGTTTCCGCCATTTTCTATATTTTTTGTTGCTGTTAGACATGACGTGTTTTGTGCAGCGTTTTGTACGTGTAATTGCTGTACATTATTTTAAACTTGTTTGGAATATATTGCTAAGTCTGCTGGTACAGTGTTTTATGGTGAAAAACAGTATATGTTTTTTTAGAACGGTTAAAGTAGCTTGTGGAGAGTTAAGCCCTTCTTAGTCGGTCGTGCACTGTCTTGTACTTTGATACAGAAGAAGGAGCATGTGATACTTGCAAATGAACTGAGTTTCTTTAATGTCTTATTAATGATATCTGTATTGAAGATAGAAGTTTACTTTGGTTTACAATAGCTTCTACTTCAAAATGTATTTAACTTGTATCTGGTTTCTGATAACACTTCTACTTAATTTAATTGTGGTTACTGATTATTGGTGAGTAGTAGAGTAATAATGTAACGTATAGACGATTGTATGCAATATTGACAAGATTTTCATGATGGCAATCCTTTTAAAAAATTTCAATAAAATATTTGTGCCTTGGCAGTTGTTTTCGCGTTTGGAGAAACATTAATTTTCCAGAGCAGTTTTTGCAGTTTCAGAAAAAAAGCTGCGGCACGTGTGAAGTTAATGTCATTATTTCAAAATGGGCTAAGAAAATGTATTAAAATGCTATTACAAGGCTGGACAAAGGTTAAAGTTTGAAAAATGTACTGCCCTACTTCAACTAGGCAAAAATTGGCTTTATCCACACTCTATAATTTTTCTTTACCATCACCCGTCTAATTCACTTTCTGAAAATAGACATCGTGCCCAAGCTCTGGAGCAAGTTCTTGGTCAAAACTGATGACAGTAACTGTGTATTTAATTGGAAAAATGTCCTACCTTTTGCCGTGACGTGTGTAAAATGCAATTAGACCAGACTAACATAGCCTAGAAGACCTATAGCGGTATTCACAAAAGTGTACCAAACATATATCTAATTATCTGGAGAACTGAGCAGTTAATGCACCAAGGGAAGCTTTTTGTTTAAACTGGCTGAAAACACGAAACTTTCTAAGTCAGTTTAGGTTTTGTGAAGCAGCAATTTGCTATCTAGTTACTTTAACACATCGCAGATTCTACGTATGTATAAGAGGCACTGAACATAAAACGTGAAAAGTCAAATTTTGACTTATATCTTGATTAGAGCTGGCAATAGAATTGGAATGAACGTTCAATCAATCATCCGCGTTTCCCCATTGTACTGTGTAAGTGCGGAAATGATGATGAAATATACTTCGATATCCACCTCTCTTTTCGGTGGTACTCCCCATTACAGAGAGCGATGCCCCACGGTTCAGTGCCTCGACTGCTGCCCTGGAGACACGACCTTATGGAGAGCATTCTTCAGCTCTTCTTAGAATAAGCTGGCCGGCAGATCCTCGCTAATCTTGGACCACAACCTAACCGTGAGGTCCTTTACAACTGGCCATCCGTGATGGACTTTGGCAAATCCAAGCCATTGAGTCTTTATAATTGACCAAGAATTGAAATACTCGTATTTTTCAGGAATTCAGGAAGACGACGTTTCAGTTTTGCAAGATACGTGCAAGTTGTCTTCCAGTAAAGATACGCCAATGACATTGGATCAGCAAAATATGTTTAAGATATTGATGCAATCTCGCACGCCTGACTTGGCCAGAATAGGTCTATCATTTGTGTTCCTTTCCACCGGAATCATGGAGGTGGGCGTGATTTTCTGGAGACGTACATGAAAAGTAATAACGTGAATCAGCTATCAAATCGCCCGCCTCGTAGTAAATATCGTTTAGGGCAAACTTATCTACTTGGTCTGAACCGAGGGCGAGCATCAGTTTCCTCAGTATGCACCGCCCGTCAGCAAACACCCAAGAAGTGGTGCTTCTCCTTATGAATAACGCATTAGAGCGTCAAAATAACTTTTTTTGTCCATTTTAATTTTGTCGTAATCTGTCGTAAGAGTAGCTTGATTCTTTACTGTTTCTCTAGGCCGTGCCGATCCCTTCACCTCCGCATGTGCTTTGCAACTCACGCCCTCAGTAACCTGTACATCCTTGTCTCCTCTGCAGTTTTAGCCGTCCATGAAGAATTACATCGGACACCTAGGAGCAGATCCTCTCAAGTGCATCTATACTGGAAAATTTTTCGCTCCTCTTTCCACTCATATTCATTCTACGATCTCTTGACGTCGCTCTTTTCTTGTCCACTTCCCTGTGACACCATTCTGTAGCGCTACTTTGCAAGCCGTTCAACAACTGCCACAACTGCATACAAAGCAGGGAACCTAATGTGCCTGTCCCTAATTTCAGTTACAATAACAAACATTACACAACTCTTCTCTCGAAGAAAGCTGTCTCCTTCTATTGTTAGTTTGCCTGTGACTATTTCTCTGCCCACTGTGAGTATATTAGACAGAAGTCGTTTAGGTCTTCAGTCGGCCTTTTCCAGTGTTGTTCGTTTGAAAATCAGTGGTATGAATTTTACTTTATTTGTTTAACGTGTCCCTAATCTAAGCGGCAAGAGAACTGTCTGTCCGTCTCTACACTTATTTATCTACATTATGACATAACTGGTTGAAGTCTGAAGCTGACGTAGGAAATTTCGCACGACTCAGTATGTAGCGCATTGTCGTAAAAGTGACTGAAGGAGAAAGCGTATCAAAATTTGTAAGTTTCTCGTCAGTATTTTTTACTTGCGGCCTGAACGGCTGCTTGCTCTGAGAACAGTCAGTTTGAGGCGCTAAGATGCGTTTAGGCTGAGACACATTTGCTCTTTTTTTGTAACAGATCGTGTGTATTATTCTGCATACAAGTTAACATACGTAGCGTCTTAGTCGCAAACTACACTCCTGGAAACTGAAATAAGAACACCGTGAATTCATTGTCCCAGGAAGGGGAAACTTTATTGACACATTCCTGGGGTCAGATACATCACATAATCACACTGACAGAACCACAGGCACATAGACACAGGCAACAGAGCATGCACAATGTCGGCACTAGTACAGTGTATATCCACCTTTCGCAGCAATGCAAGCTGCTATTCTCCCATGGAGACGATCGTAGAGATGCTGGATGTAGTCCTGTGGAACGGCTTGCCATGCCATTTCCACCTGGCGCCTCAGTTGGACCAGCGTTCGTGCTGGACGTGCAGACCGCGTGAGACGACGCTTCATCCAGTCCCAAACATGCTCAATGGGGGACAGATCCGGAGATCTTGCTGGCCAGGGTAGTTGACTTACACCTTCTAGAGCACGTTGGGTGGCACGGGATACATGCGGACGTGCATTGTCCTGTTGGAACAGCAAGTTCCCTTGCCGGTCTAGGAATGGTAGAACGATGGGTTCGATGACGGTTTGGATGTACCGTGCACTATTCAGTGTCCCCTCGACGATCACCAGTGGTGTACGGCCAGCGTAGGAGATCGCTCCCCACACCATGATGCCGGGTGTTGGCCCTGTGTGCCTCGGTCGTATGCAGTCCTGATTGTGGCGCTCACCTGCACGGCGCCAAACACGCATACGACCATCATTGGCACCAAGGCAGAAGCGACTCTCATCGCTGAAGACGACACGTCTCCATTCGTCCCTCCATTCACGCCTGAAGCGACACCACTGGAGGCGGGCTGCACGATGTCGGGGCGTGAGCGGAAGACCGCCTAATGGTGTGCGGGACCGTAGCCCAGCTTCATGGAGACGGTTGCGAATGGTCCTCGCCGATACCCCAGGAGCAACAGTGTCCCTAATTTGCTGGGAAGTGGCGGTGCGGTCCCCTACGGCACTGTGTAGGATCCTACGGTCTTGGCGTGCATCCGTGCGTCGCTGCGGTCCGGTCCCAGGTCGACGGGCACGTGCACCTTCCGCCGACCACTGGCGACAACATCGATGTACTGTGGAGACCTCACGCCCCACGTGTTGAGCAATGCGGCGGTACGTCCACCCGGCCTCCCGCATGCCCACTATACGCCCTCGCTCAAAGTCCGTCAACTGCACATACGGTTCACGTCCACGCTGTCGCGGCATGCTACCAGTGTTGAAGACTGCGATGGAGCTCCGTATGCCACGGCAAACTGGCTGACACTGACGGCGGCGGTGCACAAATGCTGCGCAGCTAGCGCCATTCGACGGCCAACACCGCGGTTCCTGGTGTGTCCGCTGTGCCGTGCGTGTGATCATTGCTTGTACAGCCCTCTCGCAGTGTCCGGAGCAAGTATGGTGGGTCTGACACACCGGTGTCAATGTGTTCTTTTTTCCATTTCCAGGAGTGTACATAGTAAAGGCGTTTCGGTGTATTTCTATGCATCGCCAGAGTTCACCGCAGGATATACATTTTCCCTTAAAACTCTTAATACGGTGAAAAACAGTTGTAATGCTTAATACGAAATAACTTCGCGATATTCACAATTTCGACTCCTTATGTCGCTCATTTAACCAATTCCGTAAATGTACCAGAGCTGTTACAGTGAACATTCAAGAAGGATATGAATGAGAAGAAACGCTCTTTCTCGAAATAATGACTAACTCTTCTTGAAAAAATATCTCAACCAAGAGATAATACCATAATTTGATACATCTGCGGTCATTCCTTAGTTGTTATATAGATTATCGCCTTTGTATCTGGGGACCGTATGCTGCTAAATAAAAGCCTTTTAGATGTTGAAAAACATGTCGCTGCAGCTGTTGTAAGTCCTTTGTTAAAGGCACGACCGCTTCGTAATTTAAATCACATCATCAGGTGTAAGTATTATAGTGGTCAATCCATTTTACAGTCCGCTTCCAATTATTTCTTTAAAATTTGAGAAATTTCGCGAAAAGCCATAATTATGGATTAAAATGAGGCAATGGAACTGGAACCTGAGCCGAAGCCGTCCTGCGACGGAAAAGTGCGACTGCTGTACACGAAATCGGACGTCTAAGGCAGTCGCAGCATTCTGTCCCAGCGCTTTGGCTGATGATCGCCGCGTTTTAGTCTATGAGTATCTCTTTTTTGCGAAATTTCCCAAACTTTAAAGAAAAGTTTAGGATCGGACTGTAAATGTGACTTGATCACTATGACATTTGCGCCTAATGATGAAATTTAAATTAAGAGAACGGGAGTGCGTTTACGAGGGTAATCTCAAAAGTAAGGTCCCCTATTTCTTTAGAAGTACATACACCTGTTTATTTCTACAATGGTTTACATCAGTTTACAGCTTGAATATTTACCTATTTTCGACATAATCACCATTTCTGTCGATGCATATTTGTAGACGCTGTTGCAGTTTTTGTATGCCCATGTCATACCAGCTCGTCGCCATGCAGTTTGGAAATTTATGAACGTTTTCTTTCACCTCGTCGTCGGAGCTGAATCGCTGGGACCATAATTAACGCTGACAAGTACTGAGGGCCTCTGAAAAACTCAAACGGGCAATTCAGAACCAGTGTAGAGGAATGTTGAGCAAGGACGTACACGTTGTCCATGACAACGCTCGCCCACACATCTCTCGGCAAACCGTTGCTCTCCTGCAACAATTTCAGTGCAATATAATGACTCACCCACCCTATAGTCCTGACTTGGCGAACAGTGACTATCTCCTGTTCCCTAGGTTAAAAGAACATTTGGCCGGAAAGCGATTCATCTCCGACGACGGGCTGAAAGAAGAGGTTCATAACTTTCTGGAGAGCATGGCGGCGAGCTGGTATGACATGGGCATACAGAAACTGCCACAGCGTCTACAAAAATGCAAAGACAGAAATGGTGATTAGGTCAAAAAAATGGTTCAAATGGCTCTAAGCACTATGGGACTTAACGTCTGAGGTCATTAGTTCCCTAGAACTTAGAACTATTTAAACATAACCAACCTAAGGACATCACACACATCCATGCCCGAGGCAGGATTCGAACCTGCGACCGTAGCCGTCACGCGGTTCCAGACTGTAGCGCCTAGAACCGCTCGGCCACCCGGCCGGCGATTAGGTTAAAAAATAGTTAAATGTTCAAGCTGTAAACTTATGTAAACCATTGAAGAAATAAACAGGTCTATGTATTTGTAAAAAAAATAGGAGACCTTACTTTTGGGATTACCATCGTAATAAGGAATTTAAAGCATCCGCGGCGGTTTTTATTCAACGTGTAAAAGTTTGGCTGTGGATGGCCGCCCAGTAAACTGTTATGTTCAAAAGTCTTTTAATTTTTGCCTTAGCCGGCCGGAGTGGCCGTGCGGTTCTAGGCGCTACAGTCTGGAGCCGAGCAACCGCTACGGTCGCAGGTTCGAATCCTGCCTCGGGCATGGATGTGTGTGATGTCCTTAGGTTAGTAGGTTCAATTAGTTCTAAGTTCTAGGCGACTGATGACCTCAGAAGTTAAGTCGCATAGTGCTCAGAGCCATTTGAACCCAATTTTTGCCTTGTGAGAGGGACTGTCTGTTGGACGTAGCCGGTGGACGGCCCTCATGTTCACCATAACTGGTCGTACACTTGTGGACTCGCTGCTGTGCAGATGACGTCCTTATCGTGGCTGCTGCTGGCTGCCGCCGGCCTGTCGCTGGTGGCGGCGTCGTGCGACAAGTCGCTGCTGCCCGAGCTGACGTTCACGCTGAACGGCGCCAACCTGGCCTGGCCGTGCACGTCGACGCGCAACATCTACGCCTCGTCGGGCCGCTACGTGTCGCGCAACATCATCGCGACCCGCGTGCAGATCTTCAAGGACGAGGCCATCGTGGCGACGCCGCGCTACAAGCCGGGCGTGCCCTTCACGCTGGGCAAGCTGTCGCTCAAGAGCAAGGACCACCAGGCGGTCCTCAGCCCCTTCCCCTGCTGGAGCCTCCAGGAGGAGGGCAACTGCCAGGCGCTGCAGTCGGTCGTCGACCTGTTCCTCGACCCGCAGGACATCCTCTGGGTGCTCGACGTCGGCATCGTCAACACGCTGGACCAGCCCATCCGCCGCTGCCCGCCCAAGATCGTCGCCATCAACGTGAAGACCGGCAAGGTGGTGAAGGTGATCGACCTGTCGGGGCTGGTGTGCTCGGCCAGCCGGCTGCAGTACCTCGTGGTCGACTACGCCGAGGACGGGCGCGTCTTCATCTACGTGAGCGACGCGGCGACGCGCGCCATCATCGTGTTCGACGTGACGGCCGGGCGCGGCTTCCGTGTGGTGCTGCCCAAGGCCGTCACCGACGGCTGCCTGCGCCGCGACGTGCTCTACCTGGCACTCATCCGCAAGCCGTGCGGCACCACCGTGCTCTACTTCACCTACCTGTCCTCGGGCCGGCTCTTCTCCATCAAGACGGCGCACCTGCGGCGCGGCAACGCGCGCGGCACCGTCGTCGACGTCGGCCCCAAACCCACCAACCTGGTCATCCTGGGCACGGACGGCGGCACCGCCCTCTTCTTCCGCTACAAGGGCGACAGCGAGATCTACCTGTGGAACACGGAGACCTGCTTCAAGGAGGAGAACTTCATGTTGGTGCAGCAGGCCGGCGAGTGCCGCCTGGCCACGCAGGTGGTGCCCGGCTACAAGCGACTCATGTGGGTGCTGGAGAGCAACTTCCAGGACTACATCCAGAACACCGTGGGCTGCGCCGGCGCCTCCGTCTCCCTGCACCCGCTCGTCAAGGGCTGCGAATAAACGCCCCGCCCCACCGCCTCACCACCTGAGCCGAGCAGACGCAGACGAAGACACCTCCAACACTGCGCTGGTGCCACCCCGTGGCGATTATCTCGATACCCCTCAAAGACGGACCGCAGCCGACGGGTGAAACCTGTACGCAGTAGCAGGTGTTCATCTTTAGAGTACCTCTTTCTCGACACACCAATATTTCGCTCACACATGTATTCAACTGAGAATGCAAGTGCCTAAATATTCTTCAATAAACCTACAGCGAACTTTGTATGAAATATGTCCTTACCAGTTTCTCAGATACATTAATGAAGTCGAAACAGACAATCATAGTGATACAACATTTTTAATGTGGCACTGCAATCAAATACCTACCTGTATGTGCAACATTGTATTTATTTATCTTTTTCTTAATTTAAGGAAGACAACCACGGTTGTATATACCTCCTCCAGCTAGTACTAAACTAGAGGTTGAGTGCAGTTGAACTATTCATACAACGTACGAATACTCAATAAACTAACAATTCAGTGGACGCTTGATTATTCTCTGTGAATTCATATGTGAACTTGTAAACGAGACAGATAAAAATGGAGGAATATGTCTGCAAGTAAGCTATTCTAAAGAAAATAAAAATATTTTACCTCATAATAATCTGTACCATTCTTTACATACGTCCTTGAGCATACCATATCTCGCAGTATCAATGTATAAGCCACATGATTTATAATTTTACTGTTATAGAACGCGGCGGACATTTAAGATGCCGTGGAAACATACTGGGTGTAGAGGAACAGCCTAATAATAAAGTCAGATTTGCAGTACGGAGCGTCGAATGGGGAAAAATTTTCCAGATTACCACAAGTTGCACAATTTCGGAGCTACGGCCATACTACGACAGCAAATTAGCCATGAGCGTGCTGAAGTGTGTGCATTTAAACTAACTTTAAATCAAAGTTCAGACGTCGGCCTAATCACATTTTTACAGCGTAAAAACACTAAAATTGTCATTTTTCTAAGGTTAATCATTCTTAATCACAATGATTATAGAAGAATTTCTAAAACCGATGAATATAAAAGTATAAATAAAAATACTAATATTTTGTGCTCAGTTTCCTCGCAACTGTCTCTTCTTAGGATGTGCTTCTACATCATCTGTCCAGCTGATAAAATAAACTAAAATGAAATGGCGTATGCCGCCCTGAGTATTGATAGCTCACCTCAAACAGCAATTCGTGTGCACTAATCGAGTATTTCCACAAAGGAAATACAAGCACGTAAGAAACGTGAGTGAGATTTCGTCTTACTAAACAAGAAATGAAAGAGATACTAACGAATAAAGGTAATGCATAACCTTATCAGGAATCTTGGAAGTTCACATCTCGTCAGGAACAGCGGCGTAACTGTAAGCCGTTAAAAAATAAAAAAGTAATAAAACAATCTACAAAACTTTTTAGGAAGTTGTTTGTTATCAACTGCTGGCCACTCATTTAATGTATTTAAGTTTTCCACGCCTTCTATCCTAATCTTAAACTGTTCTAGCAGATCCAGTTTCCTACCCTTATCATCTATGTGCACAATTGCGAGGTCTTCTTCGGTTCCCATCAAAGGGTGACCAGATCCATGAATGTTCACCGCTACTGACGACTTTTCAAAGTTATTAAGCCAAAAAGCATCCCTACCAGACTGACCGATGTCGTTCGCATTACAGCAGTTACACTGAATTTAGTAGGCACCAACTCTCTCGTATTTATCGACCTCATTCTGCTGCGTACTAGCAACTAATCTCTTACTGCCACGGGAAGCAGCGTTCATTTGCACAACCCCACCCTATTTATGACATTGAAATCTCATGTTTTTCAGTTTTACTAATACACTGAACTTGTTTAATCACCATACAGTTCTTCTTTAAAAATCCATACCCTTTCTCTTAGTCTGGATATTATACATAATTTTTGAAGAAATATCAGTCTTTCACTCGTCATCCGTCGCATCTGCTCATCTAGGGTACCTGTCAGAGGCAGGGCGACACCTCACCTAATTCAAGATCTCGCCTGTGTGTACGTCTCACCGAAGGAAGCTTTTGTCTGCGCTGTTCCCCGTACACCTGACTTCCGGATACACTGGTGGATGTCTTACGGTTGCAGACGCTGCAGTAATTTTGATGACAGTTCTGCTGCCAACGTGCTTTGTATGCTTCTGCTACCACAGAACGTTGGATGCACACCTATTACTTCAAATTCCAGAATGGTTATGTTATTCAAATAATCTCTTTCAAAACTGTCAAATTCTTCTCTGCCACTTGAACTGTTCCAAGTTTAGCAGTAGTTCACTAACTGATCTATTTCATTAATATTACTCTTGTAGTCTCCATCAGTAATGTGTTACGAGCTCGTTGTGTTGCCGATGTACTCACAAACACTTTACACAGCTTGAGAATAAACTGAAAAGAAGTAATACAAAATTCTCAAATATAATGACTAGTTCTGAATACGCCGTACATTTTCTGTATTCAGCAAGCTATTTCGTTTTATACATTGCACATTTCCATAGGCAACGTTTACTTACTTTGTGACGTGGCGTATTTAGATCTGATAATGAGACATAATTTATTGCCGCCTGTTTTCTCTCCTGTTGTGGAACTGACCAAGGTGGTACCGAAATTAAGGAAATTCGCTAGTATTTGAAAGAAGTGGGATTCAAATTCCTGCCCGGCCATTTAGATTTCCAGAAGTTTCGGTAAGTCACTTAACGTGAATGCCAATGATTTCTTCAAAAAGTGCCAGATTCCTGTCCCATACTTTAACTATTTCAAACAGTGCGTGTCTTAATCACTTAGGAATCGACGGAACGTTACATCCAAACTTTGTTTCTTCTGACCTATTGCAGCAACGGAGATTGGTTTTTAAATTCTTGGACGTTAATTGATTTTAAAGGCGTAAGAAAAGAAATGCATTGATGGTAGCAACAGAAGAAGCGCTGCTGATCTGGTCATTATTTGACATTTGTTATCCACAAAATATTTCTCTCATAGAACCTTAAGGTAAACAGGTCCATCACCGTGGGAAAATTCTGTAAAGTTTGTGAAACTCACTGCAGAACAGAAGAAGAGATGTGAGAAGCTTATCTGTATGAGTGCCAAAGATGTCGATCTGGTTTGCAATGACGAGAATCCATTTGGCGAACAGGGTTAGTGCCTTGGGTCCTACAATAAAAACCGGTCTCCGGATGTTCTGTATGAAGATTTCTGTCGGAATGAGCGAACACCGTAAGTATTTGACAGTCGCTTATTTTGCTGAGGTTTCTCCCAAATTGTTGACGACACGATTTAATAAACCAAAGCCAAATAAATACATAAGAAAATCTTCTAGTAACTCCCATTTTATGTTTTTCTCAGATAAGTAATCAAACTGATGAAATATCATTTAGGAATAGATCGTCCTTCTTAGGAACAGTTTGTGCATAAGACGCGACTGGTTATCTAAAATGCATACTTCTTCGTTGTATCCGGTTTGGGATTAGCAATAGCACCAATGAAATGTCATGCACAACATACCATCACACAACAGTTTCAATGCTTGAGGATAGGATGTAGGCAGTCTCAGTCTATGCATCTCTACACATAAATAAATTCGACCGAACTCCAGAAAGGAAGCGCAGATCGACTCTACAGCGTTATTCTTTTCATTCGCCCGTCAGCCCATTGTACATTCTACCGGAACAATCTGGGAGCTATTAATGATTTGTGAGTGGTTTGCAGTGGTTTTCATGTCTACACTCAGCCAAGCATATCCCGCTTGTGTAGCTTGGATCAGTATGTTGCTGCAGAAAAAGGTTTATTTCGAATGCCATACGCTATTCGTGTCGCTTTAGCTTTACAGTTGTTTGTTACAATAACTTATAGCGTTTGGCCATTCAGATGTTTAGGATAAACTCTGTGGATTATTTTTCTTTGCTGGTGCTGTTTTACTACAAGCCGAGAACGTCGTTTCCACCCTGTATAATGTCGCTCACACCCTTCGAACCAACGGCGCACCAACAATTTACCTGTTGAGGATCATAGCCTTTTCCTGTTAGCATCACGTACTTCTTGTCAGTTCACAGACGAATATGCATCAAAATGGTTCAAATGGCTCTGAACACTATGGGACTTAACAGCTGAGGTTATCAGTCCCCTAGAACTTAGAACTACTTAAACCTAACTAACCGAAGGACATCACACACATCCATGACCGAGGCAGGATTCGAACCTGCGACCGCAGCGGTCGCGCGGTTCCAGACTGTGGCGCCTAGAACCGCTCGGCCACCCCGGCCGGCAATATGCATCACTGCCCGCCTAGCTTACTATAGACTAAGATTGTTAAATTACATTGACCATTGTTACCGTCCTACAAAGATACTAAGTTTGCTGAAAGCAAGTGCTGGTATTGATTTATCTTTCGTATGTAATTCAGGCTGCAAGCCCATTACAATATACGATCAACCGTTGGAGTCCTTTCAGTATTCTTTTGGATATATATACAGCGGCGTGTACCTGTAGGAGGACATTTGGATGCCGTCCATCTTCTTGGTGCCGGCACTGCTGTACATGCATCCGGCAACTTGCTGCTACAGGCCCCACGTTGCTGCAACATACGTGTCAGACTGCAAATTCAGCGCTAATTGTTTTACATATAGTAGTGAATAGATGGCAAGTGGTGTAAGTTATCACAGTCGATTTAAATTTGCTCTTAACGTACATAATAAAATATCACCATGATGCTTTTCAGTTAGTGTAAAGGACGTACATGCTACTACGTAACCAATTTTGAGACATAATGGGAAAAGAGCACTGCAGGATTATTTCATTTTGTCCGTGTAGGCCCATATTAAAGATCCACTCTTCTCTGCTACTCGTTATCCTTAACACTTGATGATGTTCACGGCTGTTGTTAATAATCAGGGCCCAGATTTTAAGGCGACATTGTGTGTCCTATGCCGCCAGTGCTAAATTATAGAATTTTGTGAGCCATTATCTTGGAAACTTTTTAAGATACCAACTTATAGTTTTCCATAATTATTGAATGCAGCTTTCTAGATACACTGAACCAGGATTATTACTAAAATTGTATTGTGGGGCATGTTATATATATTTTTTTTTCAAACACTGAATTTTTTGGCATTTTGTAAATAAATGAGCATAAAAACAAAACAACTAAGGATATTTTAATCATCCTAGTTCCATATGTGTTGAATCTCACACTTGCCATCCTGTGAAAATTTTCATGCCTCTACCATTGGTATTTTTTTTTGAAAACGAGTCATTTATTGCAAAAAAATGTAGTTCAGAGATATTGAAGTATAAAACTTTTTTAATTACAAATAAGAGAATGCTTGTGTGTAAATTCATGCAGGGTGCCAGAAAATTCAGCTTGCCTATATTTACACCAAGTGTTTGGTGCAGGCTGACACAAAGCATGACATGGTTATTCAACAGTTGACATTCGATGAAAGATAGTGCTCCACACAGCTCTCTTCATCTTCTCTAAATCTAAATCTTCTCTAAATCATTTTATTTACGTATAAAAAGCAATAGAAGTTAGCTTACTACAAAAATAGCCAACAATCACACTGCTTGCAACGAAAACTAGTATCAGAAACAAAGAACTGATTTATTTATTCGTAATGCCAACTTCTGAGACGTAGCAGTAGACACAAAACAAAGCAATTCACAGCCTTCTAGACTGTGTGGTTCCCAAGATATGACTGCTCAACTGTGGCAGTATATGAGTAGCCGTGATATTTCACAGTCACATGTCAACATTCAAATTATTATTCAAGGTCTCACAATCGTCTGATTTTGATGTATTATGTACCAAAATGTTCAGGAACGCCCAAAGTACATAATGGAGTAGAAAATAGAAAATGTCAACAATTCAACGAATTTCACATACACTCCTGGAAATTGAAATAAGAACACCATGAATTCATTGTCCCAGGAAGGGGAAACTTTATTGACACATTCCTGGGGTCAGATACATCACATGATCACGCTGACAGAACCACAGGCACATAGACACAGGCAACAGAGCATGCACAATGTCGGCACTAGTACAGTGTATATCCACCTTTCGCAGCAATGCAGGCTGCTATTCTCCCATGGAGACGATCGTAGAGATGCTGGATGTAGTCCTGTGGGACGGCGTGCCATGCCATTTCCACCTGGCGCCTCAGTTGGACCAGCGTTCGTGCTGGACGTGCAGACTGCGTGAGACGACGCTTCATCCAGTCCCAAACATGCTCAATGGGGGACAGATCCGGAGATCTTGCTGGCCAGGGTAGTTGACTTACACCTTCTAGAGCACGTTAGGTGGCACGGGATACATGCGGACGTGCATTGTCCTGTTCGAACAGCAAGTTCCCTTGCCGGTCTAGGAATGGTAGAACGATGGGTTCGATGACGGTTTGGATGTACCGTGCACTATTCAGTGTCCCCTCGACGATCACCAGTGGTGTACGGCCAGTGTAGGAGATCGCTCCCCACACCATGATGCCAGGTGTTGGCCCTGTGTGCCTCGGTCGTATGCAGTCCTGATTGTGGCACTCACCTGCACGGCGCCAAACACGCATACGACCATCATTGGCACCAAGGCAGAAGCGACTCTCATCGCTGAAGACGACACGTCTCCATTCGTCCCTCCATTCACGCCTGTCGCAACACCACTGGAGGCGGGCTGCACGATGTTGGGGCGTGAGCGGAAGACGGGCTAACGGTGTGCGGGACCGTAGCCCAGCTTCATGGAGACGGTTGCGAATGGTCCTCACCGATACCCCAGGAGCAACAGTGTCCCTAATTTGCTGGGAAGTGGCGGTGCGGTCCCCTACGGCACTGCGTTGGATCCTACGTTCTTGGCGTGCATCCGTGCGTCGCTGCGGTCCGGTCCCTGGTCGACGGGCACGTGCACCTTCCGCCGACCACTGGCGACAACATCGATGTACTGTGGAGACCTCACGCCCCACGTGTTGAGCAATTCGGCGGTACGTCCACCCGGCCTCCCGCATGCCCACTATACGCCCTCGCTCAAAGTCCGTCAACTGCACATACGGTTCACGTCCACGCTGTCGCGGCATGCTACCAGTGTTAAAGACTGCGATGGAGCTCCGCATGCCACGGCAAACTGGCTGACACTGACGGCGGCGGTGCACAAATGCTGCGCAGCTAGCGCCATTCGACGGCCAACATCGCGGTTCCTGGTGTGTCCGCTGTGCCGTGCGTGTGATCATTGCTTGTACAGCCCTCTCGCAGTGTCCGGAGCAAGTATGGTGAGTCTGACGCACCGGTGTCAATGTGTTCTTTTTTCCATTTCCAGGAGTGTACAATGTCCCCTTAATGACCTAAAAAACAGCGACATATGCAAGTTTTCATAAAATATAAATATAAATATAAAATACGACTTTATACGAGTTTATTTGAAAACGTTCTTGTCGATTTTTTGATACACCATATAATAAAAAAGTCACTTCTGAATAAACTGTGAGTATAATACTTAATTTTGCAGTGTCTGAAACTGACTAGCACTTATTTCCGAAATGTATGCATATGTCTGGGAAATAACACGAAGTATAGTGAAAACAGTAACACCTATCCAAGTAGTAAAGCGATGTTTTTACTACTGCACACCACTTGCTTAAGGTTATTGTCGATCTTCAATTTTCACAAAGTCCGATGAATCACAAGGTGAATTTCCAGGTTTCCCATTTTCAAAGATCTTTGGTTATCGCTGAGGATAGTTTTGCACTTGGATAAGCTCGTCTCTACGTCACAGGACGTAACAAGAGTTTATTTGAAGGTGGCTACGTCAGTGCATGCCAGCTTTCGTTCATTGTTTTCAAATGATCTGGCATTTCCTGGAAGACTGCCACTAATTCTGCACGCTGTAGAAAATCCAGGATTTGCAATTTATTGTTCATTTTGTCAGCCACATGACCATTAGCTCGACCCAACTCACTGCGCACATTTTGCAAAATATCCAGGGCATCACAGAGTTGAGTATCAGCAGATTCCAGTCCTGATGGCTTTTGATACAACAGAAAATTTGGCATTGATGTATGCCAAGTTTCTGGACAAGGTATGTGTAAAGACCTCATTCACAGTTTTGGTAGTACTTGATTTAACTTTGACGAACTCACAAAAGATTGTT
This sequence comes from Schistocerca piceifrons, assembly GCF_021461385.2. Taxonomy (NCBI): domain Eukaryota; kingdom Metazoa; phylum Arthropoda; class Insecta; order Orthoptera; family Acrididae; genus Schistocerca; species Schistocerca piceifrons. Next base: position 38,996,642 of record NC_060139.1, on the reverse strand, counting down.
CTTATTTTGGTGTACTTGATGCAATAACACTCAGCACTTTTAAGCCAAAGAATCACATCGTTTGAGAACAGGCTGAGAGAGGAAGGGGCAGCGAGGCTGTTTCTTGCTTTAATTCGTAGTGGAGCTTTCACGTAGGTCTTCTCACCACAGGAAATTAATTTGTCTACATCAGAGTAATATGATCGTACCTCTTCTACAACTTTGTGTAACACGAGTACAAGGCAAGTGACGTATACCACAGTGGGCTAGAGAATCTGAAGCCCATCGACTGATTTAGCCAAGTATGGAGCACCGCCTGTTACCAGCAGCAAAACGTTGTCTCTCTTCACACCATCCAGCCACAGTAGCTTCATAGAGTTGTCAAACAAAGTGGCAGTTGTCGAGTTGATTACTTTGTCGAGAGCTACACACCTTAGGAGGTTAGCCGACGTTGCCTGTACCGTAGACAGTTAGGCCGCGCACAGCTATGTCTAAAAAGAATAACTCGATAATGCCGCAGGGTCGAGTCACACATGTCTACTTTTATGTCCAGCAGCTAACTCGCTGCAAATAATAGTTTGCAGCTGTGATTCCGCAGTCAAAGTGGCTATGCATTGGCTAGAATTGTTAATTAATAAAATAAACGGACATATTATATAAAGATAAAGGAATAATTAATAAGAAAGGTTCTATTCTAACACCTGCAGCTGGTATAGATAAAAGAGAAATATCTTGAATAATGTTTATTCAAGAAGGTAAAATTCAAATAATCAGAAAGTGGTCCTACGATAACTCAGTATAATGCAGACAGAAATAATCTTGTAAAAAACTTTATAGTTGCGTTAAGACAGTAGCAGAATGCCCAAGCTAAATAGTCATCAAAGACTCGCAAACACTAAGACCATTTCGCGATCACAATGCACGAAATATTCGCCAGCTCAAATACACTGAAGGGCCAAAGAAACTGGTATAGGTATCAAATGCAGAGATACGTAAACAGACAAAATACGACGCCTATATAACACAACAAGTGTCTAACGCAGTTGTTAAATCGGTTACTGCTACTACAATGATAAGTTATCAAGATTTAAGTGAGTTTGAACATGGTGTTACAGTCGGCGCACGAGCGATGGGGTACAGCATCTCCGACGTAGCGATGAAGTGGGAATTTTCCCGTACAACCATTTCACGAGTGTACCGTGAATATCAGTAATACGTTAAACATCAAATCTCCGGCATCGCTGCGGCCGGAAAATGTGGGAGCAACGACGACTGAAGAGAATCGTTCAACATGACAGAAGTGCAACCATGCCGAAAATTGCAGTAGATTTCAATGCTGGGTCATCAACAAGTATCAGAATACGAACCATTCAACGAAACATCATCGATATGGGCTTTCGGAGCCGAAGGCCCACTCGTGTTCCCTCGATAACTGCAGGACACAAACTTTTACGCCTCGCCTGGCCTCGTCAACATCGTCACTGGACTGTTGATGTCTGGAAACATGTTGCCTGGTCGGACGAGTCTCGTTTCAAACTGTATCGAGCGGATGGACGTGTACAGGTATGGAGACAACCTCATGAATCCATGGACCCTGCAAGTCAGCAGGGGACTGTTAAAATAGGTGGAGACTCTGTAATGGTGTGGGGCGCGTGCAGTTGGAGAGACTTGGGACCCCCGATACGTCTAGATACGACTCTGACAGGTGACACGTATGTGAGCATCCTGTCCGATTACCTGCATCCATTCATGTCCATTGTGGATTCCGACGGACAATGCGATAACCCAACGCTTCCAGAATTACTACAGAGGGGCTCCAGGAACAATATTCTGTGTTTAAATACTTCCGCTGGCCACCAAACTCCCCAGACATTAACATTATTGAGCATATCTGGGATGCCCTGCAATGTGCTGTTCAGATGAGATCTCCACCCCCTCTTACTCTTACGGATTTATGGATAGGCCTGCAGGGTTCATGTTGTCAATTCCCTCCAACGCTACTTCAGACATTAGCCGAGTCCATGCCACGTCGTTTTGCGGCACTTCTGCGCGCTCGTGGTGGCCCTACACTATATTTGGCAGGTGTGCCAGTTTATTTGGTTTTTCAATGTAATTCGGAGTTCAACATTACTATTTACAAAACACATGAAATACAAAGAGTAGTGACTCATATCCTGTCTAGTCTCAGTTCCGTAATGCAAATGTAAAAACTTAGAACATTCAGAGCTCTCGAAATATAAAATCTTTTCAAAAGTTAGAGTATGATAGTGGGTATTCACCGCCTACAATCAGTCACTAACACGACCAAGTAACCAAAATTACCGCAGGCAGTTGTGCCTTCTTCAATCACAAACATCGAAGTGTCTAGAATAGATCACTTGAGCACAGCACTCAAAAAATGTCCGTCTCCATTTGAGACCAGTAGTGTACCGTCACCGTCTGCTTCTCCATTGCCGAATGGTGTTCCCACCAAAAATACATCATTATTTTCTACAGGCATGATTTTGACTCAGCTTGACCACTTGACGCACTAAACTAATCTATTACAACAGTATTTCAATAAAGAAATGCTACAAGCATTCGTTTACACTCAGATCAATTACATTAAATGTAAATAACAGTTCGTTCATACATAAATAAACTAGTATTCTTGTGCCAGTGTGTTCGTGTTAAATGGAAATGAATTGTCGTTAAATATCGTTTAAACAATTATTTATGCCTACTTGATATAAACGTCTTATGGTTCTCTTTTCAATGTTAGTTTCAGCTAACACATGCGGGTGACCACCTTTAAATTACCACGGTTTTAACATCAAGTGTAATCAGCATTTAAGTAACGCTATGGGCATAAAGTAGCAAATTCCTTAAATAACTACACCTATATGATAAAATATGAAGTATTCATGCTACATTCAGTTGCTGTGTTATTACCGACAATGCAATGTTCTGACTGACATTTGCATAATGAAAGAGATACAAATACGTAATAAATCCATAAAAAAAATTAGATATGGATGAATAGCTTTCAGGGATGATAGCTATAGAGCAATACTGTAATCTGAGATACCGTTTGCTGAAAGCGCACAAAGCATTTAAAAGTTGTTATCTCCAAGGCTCACAATGAAAATGTTTATTTACTGTAAAATATTAACTTCTGCAATTTTTAAAATATTTAAATATTATCTTTTCTACTGGAAGCACGCCATTTATCTAAGATAGCTGATGTATTCTGATTTGTTCTATTATTGAGTAAAATTTTTTTATGTAATTTCTAAGTGCTGTAAGTAGCCATCTTTCAGACTAACACTGCACCATATCTAGTGCATCGTCTGTCCTCCTAAAAAGGCAACTGGCATCCAGATTCCCTATTGTGGGATTTTCCCACTTCCAGCCACTCATGTATCAGCTTATGCCACACGAGATAGTGTCCTGCCATTCGTCCAGTATGATGGTTTCAGTGCAAGTGAAGGGGCAGCCACATGTGGTGTTCAACCGCACTGTAAAAAAAGTTGATAAAACAGTCGTACGACACAGGTGTCATTGACTGGCTTCGAGAGTCAGACTGAGGAAAGGCGTCGATGCTTCAGCAAAACATGTCATTTGACACATGCATGACATGTCCATTTTTAAATGCCCTCCAATTGAAGAATAAGACCAACTTCTGTGGATGATCATACTAAATGTTACTTGACGCATGTGTGGAACATCCGTTTTTAAATTCTGTCCAACTCAAGTATGAGACAAACTTTCATGGTTGCTCACAACCCATTTTCAACCACTTGTGGAACACTGGCATTAAGAGCCCCTAGGATTGTTAATAGATAGTCGCTCTCTGATGATCACAAACTTTATAGGTATGCATTCACTTAATTGAATGTGGACCATGACTGGCACCATGTTATTTTCTCAGATGAGTCAATATTTAGCTCAGTGAATCGGTGGGGGGGGAGGGGGAGGGGTCTGGTGATGGTCTATGAACATGGGGAGCACGTTACGACCCACAGTACATGGCGTGCCGGCCCGCGGTGGTCGAGCGGTTCTAGGCACTTCAGTCCGGAACCGTGCGACTGCTACGGTCGCAGGTTTGAATCCTGCCTCAGGCATGGATGTGTGTGATGTCCTTAGGTTAGTTAGGTTTAAGTATTTCTAAGTTCTAGGGAACTGATGACCTCAGATGTTAGGTCCCATAGTGCTCAGAGCCATTTGAACGAAGTACATGGCATAACATTCATATGTGGACTACATCGTAGTCTTGTGCTAAAGCTGGATGTCATCAGATGTCAAGGATACTTCATCAGCATGTGCAAATCACGAAACGTACTATGTTATTAAATGTCAGGATGTGTTATCCCAATGGGGGGATCCAGTTCCTGCAGGAGCACTCACCAGTTCACACTAGTCGAATCTTTAAGCAATGGTTTTTACAACATGCTGAGTCGCCCTGTCTAGTAGTCTGTTCGAACGCCAGACTTGAGCCCCACTGAAAATCTGTAGGCTTAAATTAAACATCACATGAAATTGCACTGGCCGACTCAGCCCCATGCATACCTGACCAGTTGTGGGACCTAGTGTTGGATGCATGGGAGAAATGAAATGAAATGTCATGTGGCTTGCGCCTCCCAATTGGGTAGACCAGTCCCCTGGTGCAAATCTTTTTAGTTGAGGCCACTTCGGCATCTTGTGTGTCGATTGGGATAACATGGTGATGAGGACAATACAACACCCAGTCCCCAAGTGGAGAAAATCTCAGATATAGCCGGGAATCGAACTTGGCCCCTTGCATATTCTGTCATGCTGACCACTCTGCTATCAAGGCGGATGGATACGTGGGAGAGTTCATGGACAATGAGGCATATTTACAGGAGCTAATCACCTCCATACCTAGTCAATTGAGGCACGTAATTGATGCTGATGGTGGATGGACCTCATACTAACCTCATCTTTGATGTGGAACTTTCCCCATCTCACATAAATCAACTATATGTTACAACATTTGATACAACTGTATGTTTGTTAATTGGAAATTATGTGAAATCATTGTGCTTTAAATTTCATATATTTAATTCCTGGTACTTAACACTTACTACATGTTAATTTGGATAAAGCACAACGAAGACAATTTGAATCGAAATAGAAATGGTGTCCTAGTACGAGACTGCCAGAGAAAACACTTAATTGATATTAAGTGATATTAATTGATATTATATTAGAACATGAAAACCCTAAAATAATAATACAGGGTGTTTCAAAAAGAATATACGTATTTCAAATGCATATATTTATTAAACTTAGGACATACACAATCAACGAACCACTCAATATGTCCTCCATCAGTTACATGAACAGTATCGCATCGATACTCAAATTCCTCCCACACTCGGGCAAGTATGTCTTTCGTCACTGATGTTATGGCAGTCAAGATTTATTGTTGCAACAGTGAATATGAAATACATAAAATAATTACATTTGTAGATCAATAGTACAAGTTGTTCTGAGGGATCAGGCATCGACCCGTATCAGTAGATGGTATATACTCCACGGGCGGCAATGCAGGGACTTACTCAAGCATCCAGTCGATAGTACAGATGGCGAATACTGTCCTGTGATACGTTCACGACGCCTGCTCGGCCTATTAACGTAGCTCAGTAAGAGCTATTAGTTGATGAGTCGCACTGGTCACTTCTCGTCCCGTCATATCTCACACGTGCCCGATTGGAGACAATTGTGGAGATCTTGTTGGCCAGAGAAGTTGCTGCACATTTTGGAGAACACGTTGAATCGCACAGGTGATGTGTGGGCGAGGATTAACCTGTTCGAACAACACATCACCTTTCTGTTGCAAGAACATCAGAAGAACGAGTCTAACAGCATTCTGCTCACGCACAGTGGTAGTTAGTGTACCTTCCAGAAACACCAAAGGTGAGCGAGAGCTGTAGCTTATCTCATTCTACTCCATAAGGCCTGGGATAACTTAGACGAATGAACTCTACAACACAGCGCTCACCAGGTCAATGTCGTACACGCAAACGATCGTCACTTGCATGCAGGCAGAACCTGCTTTCGTTGCTGAAGGCCACGATGTGCCATTCCAATTTCCAAGTGGTCCTCTGTCTGTACCAGTCGAGCTGTGCACGTCGATGCTGTGGCGCCAGTGGAAGACAGGCTAGAAGCTTGCGTGCCAGTAATCCCACTGCTAATAAGCGGTTCACAACACTTCGTTTCGCTACAGTTCGTGTTGGCACGTCTGGGTTCACAAACCCTCTTATATGTGCGATCCGGCATTGCTACCCTTACAATACAACTATCCCTGTGGGCGTCTATGTTGTGTGGACGGCCAGACATGTTTGAGAACGTTCACATGACTACTGATACTAGCAGCATTGCACAACTGACATAATACATCCAACTTGAGTGGCAGTTATCCGAAAGGATCATCCTGCCACCGGGAAGTCCACAATTTGACCCCTTTGAAACACACACAGTTGGTTGTAGGAAGCACGAGTGAGTCTCTGTGGCATGGTTGCTTGCTTCCTTCACACGTTTGCACTGCACTGCGTCTGCTGGCTGTGATCATCCTCTTAAAGGGTAGACACAGATGGCGCTCTGTTACCTGTGCCTCTATGCTGTCGGCGGCCGACGTTGAAACCATTACCAGTAGATCTACTGTCCGCCAGGTGCCATACGCTATGATTAGATCAAAATCGACGTAGTCTTTCCAGGTCTTGCAATTTTTTTTCGGCTGAGTATTTGCTGTCGGAAACATTACGTTGACGTTAAGGGTAGCAAAACCCACGGTCTGGATGCTCACGACACCAACAAAACGGTCTACATCTACATATACATTTATACTCCGCAAGCCACTTAACGGTGTGTGGCGGAGGGCACTTTACGTGGCACTCTCATTACCTCCCTTTCCTGTTCCAGTCGCGTATGGTTCGCGGGAAGAACGACTGTCTGAAAGCCTCCGTGCGCGCTCTAATCTCTCTAATTTTACATTCGTGATCTGCTCGGGAGGTATAAGTAGACGGAAGCAATATATTCGATACCTCATCCAGAAACGCACCCTCTCGAAACCTGGACAGCAAGCTACACCGCGATGCAGAGCGCCTCTCTTGCAGAGTCTGCCACTTGAGTTTGTTAAACATCTCCGTAACGCTATCACGGTTACCAAATAACCCTGTGACGAAGCGCGCCGCTCTTCTTTGGATCTTCTCTATCTCCTCCGTCAACCCGATCTGGTACGGATCCCACACTGATGAGAAATACTCAAGTATAGGTCGAACGAGTGCTTTGTAAGCCACCTCCTTTGTTGATGGACTACATTTTCTAAGGACTCTCCCAATGAATCTCAACCTGGTACCCGCCTTACCAACAATTAATTTTATACGATCATTCCACTTCAAATCGTTCCGCACGCATACTCCCACATATTTTACAGAAGTAACTGCTACCAGTGTTTGTTCCGCTATCATATAATCATACAATAAAGGATCCTTCTTTCTATGTATTCGCAATACATTACATTTGTCTATGTTAAGGGTCAGTTGCCACTCCCTGCACCAAGTGCCTATCCGCTGCAGATCTTCCTGCATTTCGCTACAGTTTTCTAATGCTGCAACTTCTCTGTATACTACAGCATCATCCGCGAAAAGCCGCATGGAACTTCCGACACTATCTACTAGGTCACTTATATATATTGTGAAAAGCAATGGTCCCATAACACTCCCCTGTGGCACGCCAGGGGTTACTTTAACGTCTGTAGGAGTCTCTCCATTGATAACAACATGCTGTGTTCTCTTTGCTAAAAACTCTTCAATCCAGTCACACAGCTGGTCTGATATTCCATAGGCTCTTACTTTGTTTATCAGGCGACAGTGCGGAACTGTATCGAACGCCTTCCGGAAGTCAAGAAAAATGGCATCTACCTGGGAGCCTGTATCTAATATTTTCTGGGTCTCATGAACAAATAAAGCGAGTTGGGTCTCACACGATCGCTGTTTCCAGAATCCATGTTGATTCCTACATAGTAGATTCTGGATTTCCAAAAACGACATGATACTCGAGCATGATACTCGCCTTCGCTAATCCGCCGAGCAGATTAATTCCGGGCTGGCGTGCCTCCACAAATCCCGGAATTGGTGTGCGGCCTGAGACGGGAGACGTCATCCATGATAAAGATTCTATTTGTCTTGATCTATATGCGTTTTTCACAGACCCTGGACACTACTGCCCACGCTATTTCAAGAAAGGCTTGGATCGAGCGTTACGTTATCAATCAGCCCCGTCTACCGCACAGTGCGGGGTTGTGACAGAAGATCGAGAAGCAACGCAGTGAAGGCATCCGAGACCAACAGCTGCGGTACTCCTCTCACCGGCAGCATCGATGCTCCCTCGGGACAGGGAGCCGACGGAGATAGGAGGAGTCAGATGCAACGACAATGTCCTCCACAGTACCCATGGGACCGACAGGGCCTGTCTACAGACCGGGAAGTGACGAAGTGTATTTTAGAATATGACAGACAAAAATTGGTTTTCAGAAGGAATTTTTCACTCGACAGCGGAGTGTGCGCTGATATAAAACTTCCTGGCAGATTAAAACTGTGTGCTGGAAAGAGACTCGACCCCTGAACCGTTACCTTCCGCGGGCAAGTGTTCTACCAGCTGAGCTACTCTGGCACAAATCACGACCCCTTCTCACAGCGCTACTTCCGCCTGTGCCTCGACTTTTACCTTCCAAACTTCACAGAAGCTCTCCTGCAAAACTTGCTGGACTAGCATTGCTAAAAGAAAGGATATTACGGAGACACGGCTTAGCCACAGCCTGGGGACATGTTTTCAGAATAAAGTTTTCACTCTGCAGCGGTGTGTTCGCTGATATGAAACTTGCTGTGTAGACGGGTCGTGAGGCGCGATAGGGTAGCTTAGAACTGGTGTTTTCACTGTTTGTAATCTAGCATCCACTAGCGACAAATAGGGAATAGTGGTAGACATAATTAGATCAGGAAGTAGGTGCAGTTCTACTATTGGCAGATATAAGAAATGTTTAGAGGAGCGGTTTTGTGAAGGGTGTAATAATGCATATTGAATCATTAGCTGCCGATATATAGGAGAAAATTTGCTGTTGATGTAAATGATTTTTGTAAAAATGAATACAGCAGCACAGGTAACAAACTACTGCGTAATAAATAAGTAAAACGGTTTCCATTCCTAAGCTATCACATTTAGAATAAAAAAATCTTAGCAACAGGTAGGAACACGTCCGAAGCAGTGTGTATGGTATTATATTGCTACTAACATACCAGAAAATGCTTCGCAATTGCTAAATATGTATGGGAACTGGATATACGTCTTCATATCCTTCTCCCCCCCCCCCCCCCCTCTCGCTGTCCATCACCTCCTCCCCCCCCCCCCCCTCTCTCTGACCACTTCCTGATCCCGAAGTCCTATCTCCATTTCCCCTCTCCTTTATGTCTGTCTCCTCTTCCCCATCTTCTGGTCTTGAGCCTTGTGTATTCTCATTGACAAATAAACCTTGATTGGGAATTGAAGTAGCTGAAATAGGCGAATCGGATGCGATCATTGGGTATACGGAATAAAGAGAGACATCCCCTGTTCCTGGATCTGTGAGGATAGTAGCTTCACTGGCAGTACCTCGCATACTTTTAATCTGCAAACGGGATTGATTACAAAATTTCGGACGATTCAGATTCCTGTAAAACAATAAACTGGTAGCCAAGATCGCAGCAATAGTTTTTATTCCACGATTACCGGTTTCGGCGAAACTAAAGCGGCCATCATCGGGTCTTAGGACACATACATGGCACAACATCAAGGCAGATTCCATAGTAGTATTCTAACCAAAGCCGATAAGCTATAAATACAACTTTCTTGTTTCATATTAAAAATGACTGTCAGGAATGAGACAAAATACGGCATAGATGCATATACAATTTTTGTTGAAATTATGTATAAGGAGAAAGAGTATATACAGGAGAAACAATTTGTTAAATGGTTTAAACGTCCCTCTTTTGTACTAAATGCAAGACAGAAAATTGAACCGCACCGATATGTGGTATTTACTGGTATTAAGGAAACGTGTAAGGGAGGACCCACCAATGTAACTTTCTTTTCACACAACCTGCTGATTTAACAATATTTAATCATAAATTTGTTTTCTTTAGAAATTAACAAAATTTGTGAAGTGAATAAGCTTTTACAAGAGAAATAAAAACAGGAACAACATGACAAGAATTACAAGGGCCCGCCCGTTATCAGGTGAAACGGCCGTGTTTACTACCGCGCCGGACAAACACAAAAAAAAGGCCCTGAGCACTATGGGACTTAACTTCTGAGGTCATCAGTCCCCTAGAATTTAGAACTACTTAAACCGAACTAACCTAGGTTCATCACACACATCCATGACCGAGGCAGGATTCGAACCTGCGACCGCAGCAGCAGCGCGGTTCCGGACTGAAGATCCTAGAAACGCTCGGCCAAAGCGGCCGGCTGTATGTCGAAAGGTTCGGCGCTAAGATGTCCACCTATGCGTAAAGCTTAAACAAATTACGAAACAACTATGACAATGATAAGGCTTGCTTCAAAGGGAGGAACCTTTTTGTCTCAATCGCCAACAAGATGCGACGGAATCCCAACCCGTCCCTTTTGACTAAAGCCCTGGTGAGAGTTGGCTGTTAATATGTCAAAAGTTAAATTGCTTCTCAGTTATAAAGGCCGCTCTGAAGGAACGTTTTAAAGCACTACGTACGAGCACTAATTACAAGAGAACACACTCGGTGGAACCAGAAGAACCAGTTAAAAATGCACTAATAATGGCCAGGTCTATCAAAGACAGGAACTCACAGCTTAATACAACAGATACTTCAGATTATCTTAAATACAATTACAATAAATAAAATTAACCGGTTAAAATCTAAATCTAACCACAAGACCCTTGTTTGTTTAATGGCAACCTGTGCCCTGGTACAATTGTTCCGACTCTATTTCCGACCAGGAGCTGATTTATTAAAACATTAATGATCGGTTATGAACTAGAAAGGAAGAGCAATATAATATCAGAAAACATTCTCAAACAACTAGTGTCTAGCACAATACCACGGCCCATATTTATGTCCAAAGAGCCGATCGAGTAAAACTCTGAGGATCGGATACAAACCAGAAAACAATTAGGAGGTCGGGTAGACAATGAGACCTATTAACACGAGGATTACAGAATGTTACTCGTCTTTATCAGCAAGCAGCTCCATGGGACCACGGTGAGACGCGGCGATTGCTGAGTGGTGCCGATGACAGCCAAGCAGAAGGGGACAGCCAGGCCAGCAGCGGTCATCCGGCAAAAATGTTGCCAACCAACCGACGGGATGTCGGCCTGCTGCTTGAAGTCGACGCTGACCCCGGTGAAGTACTCCGGGATTCTTCCTCTGCGCAGGACCTCCTTGGGCAGCTCGTACATATAAAGAGCTTCCGAGGACACAACCCACAGATACCAACTCCTCCTCATAGGTACTGGAAATGGGGCCGCAAGACGGATAGTCGATACTACCCATGGGAGCTAGTGGCGCATGACAGAACAGTCTACTAACATGATAGTGCCACGGCTCACGCAGGTTTTCACAGAAGAGCATAACACAGCGTTTTCTTTCTCGGAGTCTGTTTTAACAGAAAACCTGTAACCTGTTATTAAAAATATATTTGTAGTATAGATTTTATCAATATCTACACAGGTTATAAAAACGTGTGTGTATGGTTGTGTTCCACATCTCATTTACCATTTGACCGATTTCAACCAAACTTGGTACACATATACCTTACCGTTTGGTGACAGTCGCTGTGGGGGTAAGAACCATCTACGTATCAAAGGGGTGAGGTGAAAAAGAAGCGTAACCTTTGATGCTTGAATTCCCATACTTTATTGATCTAGTATTGTAGAATGAGAGCACATAGCGACAGAATTTCACACCTTTACGAATTCTTTTTTCGCTTACAGTCCCTACAAAATGATGTAAGGAAAAATGTTTTATTGTTCACTACTTCTCCTGTGTTCGTGCAGTAAGAGTACCGCATGGGGTACGCGGTCATAATTTATTACTTCCTTACCACTACCTGTATTCACGATTCATTTTAAAGACATTATGCAAACATACCACTGAACTTTGATATCATTGAACGACTCTTAGTTCAAGAAATATGACTGCACAAGTTTTACAGCGACATGATCAGCCCTGGGTTAACTCGGTTGTTAGACGCGCAAACGAAGAGCTGAGACAATTGCCTTTGACTGAAACAGAGCCTCATTGTGTGCCGTGCTGCTGATGAGGTTGCGCCGGAATAGGAGGGGGGAAGGAAAGATTGGCTGAGCACCTTGGAGGAAGTGTAAAGGGAGCCACAAGAACAAAAGACAAAATCCCTGTGATTACTAGAATCAAAGAGGTTAATTTTGTATATTCGAATCAGGTTACAGACAGAATTATTGAAAGAAACTAGAGCACTACAAGACAATAATATACGTAGCATTTTCCAGAAGACTGAAATTAATTTATGGCATCAGAATATTAAAGGGTTGAAAAGCATAATAGTTTGGCTTATTGTATTACAAGAAGAGGCAGAAAATCCCGAAGGAGTAGGTGTTCTGTGCCTCTGTGAACGGAAAGCACAGGAATGGCGTAGTTAAATATCAGGGATTATAGACTTTAATCACTTCCGTGCGAGTTAACATCGAAAAAGTAGACATTCGTAAAAGTTGGTCAAAAAGTCAAAAGTATTGAAATAAATAGTTTTTGTGTTGATCAGAACCTAAAAAATGCGCTTGTGAGTTGTCACTGCAGAATACTTCTCTGCAATGGCAACATTCTACAGATCCCCTCTAGGAAACTTTCAGCTACTTATGACAATTTTAGATGCATTATTGAGCTACCTGTCAATCAAGAAGAAACATTTAGTAGTTTGTGGAGATTTCAACGTAGATTTGTCAAAAGATACGGACAGGATAAATGAACTAGAATTATTATTTTGGTGTATCAATCTAATTTGAGTAGCCATTTTTCCAACTCATGTGCAGCAAAATAGTACGACATTGATTGATATTTTTATAGAGGTATATAGGTAGAAACAATTGGTGTATACCAAACTGCCAATGGATTGTGCGATCATGATGCACAATGATCAGATGAAGCCAGATTAAGTCAAGATGCGATATTTACTTGCATACTACAAAAAAACTGTTCTATTTCAAGGAATGTCATTAAAATTTCTAGAAGTACGCATGTCATGATGGAAACAATAATGCAGATAAAAAGATTAAAACTATGTCGGAAACTGTCAAACGGGAGACCCGACAGCCAATCAGGGTACAAGACTCCATAACAATTAAGCTAAATCAGAAGTTATTACTGATGATCCACAAGTTCCAAGTAATTTTAAAAAATCACTTTGCTTTCTATATGTAGCGGAAATACAGGATTAAGTGATTCAGTTAAAGAAGCATGAGAGTACATTCAAAATGTAACTCCACAAAGCTTTAGAAGTAGCTTTAGAAGTAGCATCCGTCACCGAAATTAATACAATTGTAAAATTTCTAGAAAACAAAAGGTCTTGTAGGGTAGATGGCATTTCAAACAAAATTCTAACAAGTTGCTCCAACTTAAATAAGCCATTTCCTTAGCGATACAGGCAATATATCAATAGTACAAGGGATTTTTCCAGACAGATTAAAATATTCAATTATTAAACCACTTCTTAAGAAAGGTGACGAGATACACTTAAACAACAGTTGCAAACTTAAGTGCAAACATCTTACTTAACGTACCAGAGTTTGGATTCCAGAAAGGGTGGTCGACTGAGAATGCTATTTATACGGTCATACATCAAATAGTACAAACCTTAAATAGTAAAGAACAGGCAGATGGTATTTTTTGTGATTTCTCCAATGCCTTCGACTGTCTACATCGTGATACTCTCTTAGAAAAACTCCGGTTTGTGGAAGTGATGGTTTTCCACACAGCTGATTTCAATCGTACTTTACAAACTAAACGCAAAAGATAGTGCTGAACAACTCAGAAAATGTCGGAAAGGTAGAAAATTTTAGTGACTGGAGTAAAAAGACAAAAAAAAAAAAAAAAAAAAAAAAAACAACAACACAAAGAGCGTCCCACAGGGTTCAGTTTTGAGTCTACTTCTGTTCCTTATATATGTAAATGACGTTCCCCTTAACAGTCTACAAGCAAAATTGGTACCATCTACATCTACATCCATACTCAGCAAGCCATCTGGCGGTGTGTGGCGGGGGGTACTTTGAGTACCTCTATCGGTTCTCCATTCTATTCCAGTCTCGTATTGTTCGTGGAAAGAAAGGTTGTCGGTATGCGTCTGTGTGGGCTCTAATCTGTCTGATTTTATCCTCATGGTCTCTTCGCGAGATATACGTAGGAGGAAGGAATATACTGCTTGACTCATCGGTGAAGGTATGTTCTCGAAACCTCAACAAAAGCCCGTACCGAGCTACTGAGCATCTCTCCTGCAAAGTCTTCCACTGGAATTTATCTATAATCTCCGTAACGCTTTCGTGATTACCAAATGATCCTGTAACGAAGCGCGCTGCTCTCCGTTGGATCTTCTCTATCTCCTCTATCAACCCTATCTGCTACGGATCCCACACTGGTGAGCAATATTCAAGCAGTGGGCGAACAAGTGCACTGTAACCTACTTCCTTTATTTTCGCATTGCATTTCCTTAGGACTCTTCCAATGAATCTCAGTCTGGCATCTGCTTTACCGACAATCAACTTTATATGATCATTACATTTAGAATCACTCCTAATGCCTACTCCCAGATTATTTATGGAATTAACTGCTTCCAGTTGCTGACCTGCTATATTGTAGCTAAATGATAAGGGATCTTTCTTTCTATGTATTCGCAGCACATTACACTTGTCTAGATTGAGATTCAATTGCCATTCCCTACACCATGCGTCAATTCGTTGCAGATCCTCCTGCATTTCAGTACAATTTTCCATTGTTACAACCTCTCGATACACCACAGCATCATCCGCAAAAGCCTCAGTGAACTTCCGATGTTATCCACAAGGTCATTTATATATTATGTGAATAGCAACGGTCCTACGACACTCCCCTGCGGCACATCTGAAATCACTCTTACTTCGGAAGACTTCTCTCCATTGAGAATGACATGCTGCGTTCTGTTATCTAGGAACTCTTCAATCGAATCTCACAACTGGTCTGATAGTTCATTAGACGACTGTGGGGAACTGTATCGAACGCCATGAGGAAGTCAAGAAACACGGCATCTACTTGGGAACCTGTGTCTATGGCCCTCTGAGTCTCGTGGACGAATAGCGCGAGCTAGGTTTCACACGATCGTTTTTTTTTCGAAACCCATGGTGATTCCTACAGAGTAGATTTCTAGTCTCCAGAAAAGTCATTGTACTCGAACATAATACGTGTTCCAAAATTCTACAACTGATCGACGTTAGAAATATAGGTCTATAGTTCTGCACATCTGTTCGACGTCCCTTCTTAAAAACGGGGATGACCTGTGCCCTTTTCCAATCCTTTGGAACGCTACGCTCTTCTAGAGACCTACGGTACACCGCTACAAGAAGGGGGGCAAGTTCCTTCGCGTAGTCTGTGTAAAATCGAAGTGGTATCCCATCAGGTCCAGCGGCCTTTCCTCTTTTGAGTGATTTTAATTGTTTCTCTATCCCTCTGTCGTCTATTTCGGTATCTACCATTTTGTCATCTGTGCGACTATCTAGAGAAGGAACTACAGTGCAGTCTTCCTCTGTGAAACAGCTTTGGAAAAAGACATTTATTATTTCGGCCTTTAGTCTGTCATCTTCTGTTTCAGTACTATTTTGGTCACAGAGTGTCTGAACATTTTGTTTTGATCCACCTACCGCTTTGACGTAAGGCCAAAATTTCTTAGGATTTTCTGCCAAGTCAGTGCATAGAACTTCACTTTCGAATCCATTGAGCGCCTCTCGCATAGCCCTCCTCACATTACATTTCGCTTCGCGTAAATTTTGTTTGTCTGCAGGGCTTTGGCTATGTTTATGTTTGCTGTGAAGTTCCTTTTGCTTCCGCAACAGTTTTATAACTCGGTTGTTGTACCACGGTGGCTCTTTTCCATCTCTTACGATCTTGCTAGGCACATACTCATCTAATGCATATTGTACGATGGTTTTGAACTTTGTCCACTGATCCTCAACACTATCTGTACTTGAGATAAAACTTTTGTGTTGTGTTACAGAGAAAGTAACAGAACGGTCAATAAATGATATTTTGCAAAGAATTATGAAGTGGTTTTCTGAAAACGATATGTCACTAAATTTTGAAAACAAACACAATACATGCATGCAGTTCTTTACATTTTAAAGAAAATGTATTTTAAGGGTAGTTGTATAAGTATGAATAGAATGATAAATTATTCATTAACGTTGACACAAATGATGTATAAATATCCCGTATCATTCAAATGATCTATGGAACATGTAACTTACTAACTAGACAATGAGATGCATGAAAAACTTCCGCATCACGCAAGGCGTCAAAATTCATTACTTCTTTGCTGCTAACTCTGCTCGCAATAAATTTCGCAGACAGTATCCGTATATGCCGTTGAATGTACCTATAATATTGTATCATTGTACGACACGTCGTTCAAGAGATATGATGTCATAAACAGTGATATGCGTGAAAAACTGCCGCATCGTACCAGACGTTTACACTTATTATTTCGTTGCTACTAACTCCATTCGCAACACAATTTTCAGACCGTATCCACACATATCGCCGAATCTACCTACAATACCGTATAATTGTACGAGATATTGTTCAGCAGTAATTAACTCATAAACATTAAGCACAAGGTCAGATGCTGCGTGACACAGTGGTGGACGCAGAGCTTTAAGTAAACACCTGAGCAGCGCCGAGTTTCTCCTCTAGTATTACATTGGTGCGTTAAGTTCGTTGTGTTTTTGTTTTGAATGTTGCTATTCCGATTGATATGATTTTATTTATCGACTGTCTCTTTTTATTCGTGGTTCACTGTTGGTGTTTGAGGTAACGTTTTGTCATTTTGAGACATTGAGTGGAGGTGTGAACGCCAGAAAATGGAGGGCCAAGTTGACAAGTCGGAACATTGGCGACATATTCTTCAGTTTGATTTCAATAGAGGGGTGACAGCAGAAGAGGCAACCTGAAACGTTTGTGCCGTGTTTAGGGAAAATGGCATTGGACAGACCACGGCGAGAAAATGTTTTTCTCATTTTTAAGGAAGATCGTTTCGACATTAGTGACTTTCCACTTTGAAGAGGACCTTAGGGGTGTGACTAAGATCATGTAGACGCATTAATCCACATCGATCCACGTCTGTGCACTCGAGAACTAGCAAATGTAATGAACTGTAATCATTCCACCATAGTGCGACATTTGCATTGCAATGGGGTAGGTTCATAAACTGGGTGTGTGGGTACCGCACGTTCTAGGGAAAAAATGTAAAAATCAGTGGATGGCCAAATTGTGCTGCTCTGCTTCGTCGTCATCAATTGGCTGGTGAAAAATACCGACCATTCCTACCCTGTATCGTTACTGATGACGAGAAATGGTGTCTTTATACTGACATAAGAAAAAGAAAGAATTAATTGAGCCCCAAAAGCCGGCCGCTGTGGCCGAGTTGTTCTAGGCGCGTCAGTCCGGAACCGCGCTGCTGCTACGGTCGCAGCTTCGAATCCTGCCTCGGGCATGGATGTGTGTGATGTCGTTAGGTTTAAGTGGTTCTAAGTCTAGGGGACTGATGACCTCAGATGTTAAGTCCCACAGTGCTTAGAGCCATTTGACCATTTTTGAGCCCAAAAAAAAAAAAAAAAAAAAAAAACCAGCAACTCCTCGTACAAAGGTCTGCGTGCGTTCAGAAGAGATAATGTTACACATCTGGTGGAACAGTGAAAGTGTTGTGTACTACGAACTGCTTCCGAGAGATTAACCTTCAATACTGACATTCCTTGTCAACAAGTAAGACGTCTTGTGTATGCAGTCCGAGAGCAACGAGTGGGTAGACTGCGTAAAGTAATGCTGCTCCACAATAACGGCCACCCGGATTTTGCTAGACTGATAAACAACACTATAAATGAAATGAAATGTCGCGTGGATTGGGCCTCCCGTCGGGTAGACCGTTCGCTTCGTGCAAGTCTTTCGAGTTGACACCACGTCGGCGACCTGCGCATCGATGGAGATGAAATGATGATGATTAGGACAACACAACACCCAGTCTCTGAGCGGAAAAAAATCTCCGACCCAGCCGGGAACCGAACCCAGGCCCTTACGATTGATATTCCGTCGGTGACCACTCTTTTTTTTTTGTAATCTTATTTTGTTCGTTATAGTTCGTTGCAATTGTTCGTGGCGGACGTCCCCTGACGCCCGTTGAAGTTCGTTATTGCTCCATTCAGTCAGTTTTTTTTTTTTATTACAGAGGGCAGCTAATCCTCTGACCAAACACGCTGAGCTACCGTGCCGGCGTCCACTCAGCTACCGGGGGCGGACAACGACACTATCATGATGATGATGAAGTCCCATACTCCTTGACAGAGCGTAGGGGAACGATGCGGGAGACCCGCACCGCCGTACTAGACAAGGTCCTACTGGAGGAGGTGGGTTGCCACTGCGTTCCTCTGACCGTAATGGGGATGAATGATGATGATGAAGACGACACAACAACACCGAGTCATCTCGAGGCATGTGAAAATCCCTAACCCCGAACCTTAGGAAGCGAGAACGCTACCGCGAGACCACGAGCTGCGGACAAAAACACTATACAGGAGTTGGATAAGGGAGTCATTCCACGCCAAACTGATTCACCTGATCTTGCGCGCTCAGATTTTCACCTTTTCCTTTTTCTATCCAACAGCTTTCGAGGAACTTCCTTTCCGAATGAAAATATGCTCCGACCATGGTTAGACGAGTTCTTCGCATTTAAAACAAGTGATTTCTACAGTTGTTGAACCGGAAAGTTACCAGAGAATGTCTTACTGACGACTAAAGTGTTTGTTATGCGTATCTGCTGTGATTATTAAACTAGTTTTCCGTAATAAGATTTTCACTCTGCAGCGGAGTGTGCGTTGATATGAAACTTCGTGGCAGATTAAAAGTGTGTGCCGGTCCGAGACTCAAACTCGGGACCTTTGCCTTTCGCGAGCAAGTGCTCTACTAACTGAGCTACCCAAGCACGACTCACGCCCCGTCCTCACACATTTACTTCGCCTGCTACCTTCGAAACTTTACAGAAGCTCTCCAGCGAACCTTGCTGGCGCAGTTTTCCGTCAGTCTGAGGAGTAAGCCAAGGTGGCAAGCACCCGTGGCCTGAGGTAGCGGGCAGGAGGCAGTGAAAGGGCAGTGCAGTCCCGTGGACCAGCCGCCCACTGCACGCGTGGGCCGCGCCCCGGCAGCTCCCAGCCGCGCGCCGCTGGCCGACCCGCCCACGCCGGCGCAGTCGCGCGGCTGCGTGCCAGGAAGTGACCGCGACAGAACGCGTGCTCGCCGGGCGTCGCGTCGCCGGCCTGAGTGGCACGCGAGCGCGCGCGGGCGAAAGAGTGCGGCGTTCCCGCCAGAAGGCTCTGCTCGCTATTTGCGTTGCATCTCGCACGCGCTGTACGCTGGCCGTCCTTCACCCGTTCTGCGGTCGACCACTTTCACGCCAACATTGATTGCAAATGTCGTGTTTCGACACGATCAGTTCACCTTCCTTTCATTTTATCCAGAGCGCTCGGTAACATACACTACTGGCCATTAAAATTGCTACACCAAGAACAACTGCAGATGATAAACGGGTATTCATTGGACAAATATATTATACTAGAACTGACTTGTGATTACGTTTTCACGCAATTTGGGTGCATAGATCCTGAGAAATCATTACCCAGAACAACCACCTCAGGGCGTAATAACGGCCTTGATACGCCTGGGCATTGAGTCAAACAGAGCTTGGATGGCGTGTACAGGTACAGCTGCCCATGCATCTTCGACACGATACCACAGTTCATCAAGAGTAGTGACTGGCGTATTGTGACTAGCCAGTTGCTCGGCCACCATTGACCAGACGTTTTCAATTGGTGACAGATCTGGAGAATGTGCTGATCAGGGCAGCAGTCGAACCTTTTTTGTATCCACAAAGGCCCGTACAGGACCTGCAACATGCGGTCGTGCATTATCCTGCTGAAATGTAGGGTTTCGCAGAGATCGAATCAAGGCTAGGGCCACGGGTCGTAACACATCTGAAATGTAACGTCCACTGTTCAAAGTGCCGTCTATGTGAACAAGAGCTGCCCGAGCCGCGTAACCAATGGCACCCCATACCATCACGCCGGATGATACGCCAGTATGGCGATGAGGAATACACGCTTCCAATGTGCGTTCACCGCGATGTCGCCAAACACGGATGCGACCGTCACGATGCTGTAAACAGACTCTGGATTTAAATTCAAGTGGTTCAAATGGCTCTGAGCACTATGGGACTTAACATCTGAGGTCATCAGTCCCCTAGAACTTAGAACTACTTAAACCTAACTAACCCAAGGACAGCACACACATCCATGCCCGAGGCAGGATTCGAACCTGCGACAGTAGCGGTCGCGCGGTTCCAGACTGAAGCGCCTAGAACCGCTCGGCTACAACGGCCGCCTGACCCTGGATTCATCCGAAAGAATGACGTTTTGCCATTTGTGCACCCAGGTTCGTCGTTGAGTACACCATCGCATGTCCTGCTGAACCCACCGATTCCATATTCTGCTAACAGTCATTGGATCTCGACCAACGCGAGCACCAATGTCGCGATACGATAAACCGCAATCGCGATAGACAACAATCCGACCTTTATCAAAGCCGAAAACGTGATGGAACGCATTTCTCCACCTTACACGAGGCATCACAACAACTGTCCACCAGGCAACGCTGGTCAATTGCTGTTTGTGTATGAGAAATCGGTGGAAACTTTCCTCATGTCAGCAAGTCGTTGGTGTCGGCACCGGCGCGAACCTTGTGTGATTGCTGTGAATAGTTAATCATTCCCATATCACAGCATCTTCTTCCTGTAGGTTAAATTTCACGTCTGTAGCACGTCAACTTCGTGGGGAAGCAATTTTAATGGCCAGTAGTGCATTTCACAAAGTACTCATAATATCGTGTTGAGCCTCCTTTCCTCCGCCGTAATGCAACAAATCGACGTGGCATGGACTCAACAGGTCGTTGGAAGTCCCATACAGAATCATTGAGCCATGCTGCTTTTACAGACGCCATAATCGTGAAAGAAGTTCTAGTGCTGGTATTTGCGTAAGAATTGTCCTCTAGGTTTTGCCCATAAATGTTCCATGAGATTCTTGTCGGACGATCTGGGCGGTCAAATCTTTCACTCGAAATGTCCATAATGTTCTTCAAACCAAGTGCGAACAATTGTGGCCCTGTGACATGGCACATTGTCATCCATAACATTACCACGGTTGTTTGGGCGCGTGAACTCCGTGAGTGGTCACAACTGGTCTCCAATTCAGTGATCGGTTTAGTTGGACCAGAGGACGTATTCCATTCCATACAAACACGTCCCATACCATTATGGAGCCACGAATAGCTTGTGCAGTGCCTTGTCAACTTGGGTCCATGGCTTTGTTAGGTCTGCGCTACACTCGAACCCTACAGTCAGCTCTTACCAATTGGAATAGAGACTCATTTGACCAGGCCACTGCTTCCGTGTAACGTCCAACCGATGTGGTCACGAGCCCACGAAAGGCGCTGCAGACGATGTCGTTCTATTAGCAAAGACATTCGCGTCGGTCATCTGCTGCCATAGTCCATTTATGACATATTTCGCCGCAGTGTCCTAAAGGATACGTTCGTCGTTCGTCCCACATTGAGTTCTGCGCTTACTTCAGTGTTTCTTGTCTGTTATCAGTGGCAACTGCACGCAAACACCTCTGCATTCGGTCCTTAAGTGAAAACCGTCGAGCACTGCTTTGCCCGTGGTGAGAGAAATTTGGTATTCTCGACACACTCTTGAAGCTGGGGATCTGGGAAAACTGAATTCCCTAATGACATCCGAAATGGAATGTTCCATGTGTCTAGCTCCAACTACCATTACACGTTCAAAGTTTGTAACGCCGGTCGTGCGGCCATAAACATGTCGCAAACCTTGAAACTTCTTAATAAAATAAATTTTTTACTTAAATTGCAGTAACTGAGATGGCTGGTGTCACTTTGCAATTTTATTTTATCATTTCATTTCTGAATCCACAATATTCTAGCGCAACGCAACCTGACTGCTCAAAATTGATAACCTGACTTCAAATAATTAATGCGAAAGAATGGCCCTGAATTGGTAGAAATCCTAACAATAACCTATACGTTACATAAGGCACTTACCTCGCAAAAATGTTCATTACATTACTGCAATACAGCAAGCGCCAATACAGCCAGATAAATAATAGATTCTAACTATGGAAGGCCCTAACTACTAATAGGCGTGTGGTTAGGAAAGGAAAGATTTTATTGCAGAGCAAACAATGTATTTTCCTTAAGAATGTGCCAACCGGATCAAGAATTATATAATCATCAGTAATAAATCTCAATGACGGATATACATTCAGAGCGTCCGCTCCCGCTAATACTGCAAACCTCCGACACTGCTAGTTATTAACCTCTAACCACCATCAGCACTGACTACTCACATCTGGCTTCCATCACTGCTGGCTGTTCACCTCCAACTGCAGGTCCGACCAGCCACAGAGTCTCTTACAGAGTGAGCACAGCGTCGCCAGAGTTATTAATGCAAAGCACTACACAGCGCTGCCAACATACAAACACATAAACAGCCTACTCACAACCTCTTTACATGAATCACATGAGTACAACTGACAACTCCGCCAGTGTGCTGCCCTTTTATACTTCGTGTATACGATACTACCGCCATCTGTAAATGTGCATATCGCAATCTAATCCTTATTTGTCACCTCAATGTACGCCTCCATACGAGCTCTAATCTCCCTTATGTTATCTTCGTGGTCCTTAGGCGAAATTTACGTTGGCAACTGTAGAAGCGTTCTACAGCCACCTTCAAATGGGAGTTTTTTTTTTTTTTAATTTGATTGGTAGTGTTCCGCCAAAATCACATTGTCTCCCTCCAGGGATTCCCAACTGTGTCTACGAAACGTCTCAGCAATACTTACGTGCTGATCCAACCTACCGGCAACAAATCTAGCAGCGGGCTCTGAACTGTTTCCATGTATTCCGTTAAACCTACCTTGTGGCAATCATAGGCACTCGAGCAGTACTCCATAATGGATCGCACCAGTGTTTACAGATGAACTACACTTTCCTACAATTCTAAAACATAAACCGAAGTCCATCATTCGCCTTACCTACTATAGTCCTTACGTATGCCTTCATTTCATATGGACTTGCCACTTCACTTCTAGATATTTAACCGACGTTATTGTTTCAAACAGCACACTGCTAAAGCTCTACTCGAATATGACAGGATTGTCTTTTCTACTAATCTACACAGACTTAAATTTTTCTACATTTAGAGCAAACCACTGTTCATCACACCTTCATCTTGCTAGTCACTCAGCGACGTCACCCTCCCATACTCCACACCTCACCCCATCCGTCAGATCAGTTATGTACAGGGAGAATAAGAGCTCTCCTATCACACTTCCCCGGACCCTCCTAACGACACTCTGGTAAACGCTCGCCGTCGAGTAGAACGAAATGGATTCTATTATTTAAGAAGTTTCGCAGTCACTCACGTATCTGGGACAAACAACTTCCTGGTGAGGGTAACCAAGGCTCATAAATATTATGAATAACGTTGAAAAGCACTCAATAGCCATTCAAATCAACATAAAATTTACAATAAAAATGTCAAGAGCTATTGCTAGTCTCCACGGGCTGCATGAGCTTCATCGGCAGATTAGCAGTACAGTGGAAGTACGCCCATCGCATCGGATTTTTAGTTTTACTTTCATTGGTTTTATACAGCTGGTGCCTATCCGATCATGTAGTATATCCTTCGGGGGGTTATCCGGCCTCGCTCACTGGGCAGTCATGCTTTTAACACTTTGACCAGCGACTTTTGTGTGTACTCAATTCTATTATGGCAAACCACCAATGTGGTTTGACTCTTAAAGTGGATAAATTTTTGCTGGGACCCCGTAATCGTCCATCTACGTTGTGAAAATATAATGATTACGAATCTTAAAATGCGTCTGTTCTGAGATGAAACCAGTAGTTGCGAATCAACGGCTTTTGGAAACAACATATCATACTTAACTTTTTTAATTGTTATAATTTTTATGATAATTTTTTATGATGATTTTTGCGTGTTTTTTATTGTTATTCACATATCTGGGAATCTTTACTGCATGCTCCTACCTTCGTTAGCGGATTGCAGTGGGGCACGTTTCAAGCGCTTTCCGGAAATCCAGCAATATGGAATCTGCAAACAAGAAACCTCCCTGTAAGGAGTAGGACAGAATCTGCCGATATAAATCAAGAAGTTAAACAAGGCTGCCGACCGTTCCTCACCCTTTTCGACGTTTATATTGACAATATCATTCATAAACGGCTGACTATATTACGATACATTAAAAAAGGACAATTTGTATTTTATGAAGCTGGTATTTGGCGGTGATCACCGGACATTAGATAAATCTGAAGAAAAGGTTCAAATTGATGTACATAAGTTGAGTCAAATTGCCGCTAAATACCGAACGAGAATGTCGACAGATAAACAAAACTGATCGCATTTCAGGGATTGGAATCCATAAAAATCAAAATTGTTGTGGATGGACAAATAATTGAACAAGATCTTCAATATCAATGGTTCGATTTTAAATTTCCCAATTCGCCATAGAGCTGAAATTGGTCAGAGTCAGACATTTCTGTGGGAGAATACAATGTACATTAAAACATATCGTACAGAAAGAAACATTAAGTAAACTTACTTTAAAAAGCAATAGCGTTGCTTTTGCTGCTGTATAGTAGCGAAAGATGAACCCTAACATAGAACGAACGTCTATATTAGACAAGAACTAAATCTTGAACCCATTACAACTGTAAATGAAAAATACAAACGGAATTGCGAAGAAAATGTACAATTTATGTCTAGTAATAGAATAAGTAAAGTTGCAGTACTACATAACGGGATAGGAAAGAGAGAGATTGGACACTCTTAAAAAGATGGCGTCGACAGTTTGAGGCCGAACGGGTCAAATGACTAACCTTTGAAGACGATGATTATGATGGCATGTTTTGCAAAGTTATTTGCATTCTGTTTCTTTTGAAGTCATAGGATTTGTTACACAGGGTGTCCGAAAAGACTTTCCCTGATCACATAAATTGATAATTCAGGCTAGAAGTAAGATACAAATATGAAACTTGTGTCGAATTTTTTACAGCTATCAAAGTTTTTTTCTGTTTCAGGTTCGCAATACGTAAGTAGTGGATGAGGTGCAGTGCCCAAGAAGCCATGTTAACCAATCAGAAGAAGGCACCGCGTGTCCTGTGGTACCATGAGACACGATCACCAACCACAGTGCAGAGACATTTCCAGACAACCTGATGCCAAGAGCATTAAAGCCTGGTATGAGAAGCTCAAGAACACAGTATCGGTTGCTGACCTTCCGAGGTCTGGTCGACCAAGTACCTCAGCAGACAGGGTGGAAGCTGTAAGGCAGTCTTTTCTGCGAAGTCCGAAGAAATCGGTGCGCAGGGCCTCACGTGAATTACAGATGCCAAAAAGCTCTCACCATGACATTTTACACAAACGTTTATTGTTTCGTGTATACAAAGTGCAAATCATTCAGGCCTTGTTGCCCAATGACAGTACACGTCGTTATGACTTTGCGGTCGAAATGCAGTCACGTATTGAGGACGATGATGGTTATCTCAGACGAATTGCTTTTTCCGACGAAGTGACCTTTTTTGTCAGTGGAGTAGTGAATCGCCGTAATGTGCGCATTTGGGGTTCACAGCCCCCTGGCGAGGTCATGGAGTGCACCAGAGACAGTCCAAAGGTGAATGTTTGGTGCACGATCGAATTATCGGGCCATTCTTCTTCGCTGAGACTACCATCACATCTGCAATGTATCTGGACATGTTGCAACTGTATGCTGTTCCTCAGCTGCTTCAGTATCACCCCGATGTCTTGTTTCAGCAAGACGGTGCACCGCCTCATTGAGGTTTGGACGTCCGTGCTTATCTCGATATGACCTGTCCTAGGCGATGGGTTGGTCGTGATGGGCCAACGGTTTGGCCTTGACGCTCGCCTGACATAACCCCATTAGACTTCTTTTTATGGGGTTATGTCAAGGACGAGGTCTACCGAACACGTGTACCAGATCTTGAAACCCTGCGGCAACGGATAACCACAGCCGTTGAATCGATCCCTCCAGTGCTGTTGGCTAATGTGTGGACGGAAATTGAATATCGCCTAGACGTGCTACGTGCTACCAAGGGCGCTCATGTGGAATTTTACTGATGTGTGAAAAAATCTTTGATAGTTTGTAAACAATTAGACACCAGGTTCATATTCGTATCTTACTTCTAGCCTGAGTTATCAATTTATGTAATCAGGGAAAGACTTTTCGGACACCCTATATTTCGACGTAGGTCATACGCCTCGTACTGACAACGAGAAAACGAAGAGCCGTAATTTTAGAAATCTGAGCACAGCGGATTACGTCCTTCACGAATTTCAGCTGCTCACAGCATAGCAAACTATGGTTCATACTTTTGTGGAAAGACATGTACAAGGTAGAAAAAGAAACTACACAGATAGAGACAACCAATATTTAAAATTATGTAAAGGCTGTGCAACGTACTGATGAGACTTTTGTGATACAATGACGGCTCATCCGTGAAATCACATGTAGGGAAACACTGAATCATCCTTCATTCAAAGAAATTAAAAACTTTCATTGCAGATATCTCGATTCCACCACAAGCAGACCACTGACAGAACAGAACACGCGCACGCTGGTCTGAAGGCTGCCATTCGTGCAAAATTAACATCGATAAAGGTCTTTTTATCCATACTTGCACACTTTTCTGCAGGCTATTTGTGACTTCAGCAATGTTTTCTAAGAGCTGATACTCTAAGACAAAACAAAATAAAAAGACACACCAACAAAGAGTTACGCAAATTGATATATTTACAGGTATCGATGGAAAACATAAAATTGTAAATTTTGGCTGCCAATGGATGAATACGTGACGCTGCAGCTCAATTTCGCAGTGCAGCTGGCAAGGACAGTAAGCAGAGGATATGTCGATGCCAGGACATAAGCCTTTGGGAATTTCATTCCGTGCACCTAGGCAGTTGGCCATGGCAAGCCAAACATGACAGATCATTTTTTCCGAAAATTGGCACTTGCAATTGATTATGAACCAAGATACAGTACAGGAATTTCACCGAAAACAATTTCAAATAATTTTTTCATTCAATTACTGTTTCTTAATTCGTTCACCAGACAGACAATTAGTAGCTAAATGAAGACATTGTTGTTTTAACATTCACTGGAAAACATTCGTGTAGCAATCTTCTGAGGGCATGGGTAGATAGATGGAAGACAAAAATAAAAACAATAATCGAGTTTCGAATACGGGATGCAAAAGTGTGCCACCACTTAAGCTGCATTTATTATGAGCCAAAGTCATAACTTTGACCGTCATTTTCTCAGAAACAGTCAAGTATCTGTGGGTAAGACGAGACTCGGGTTCACTTATTTTGACCGCTCTTCCACTGAACGAAGCTTCTGGGAAATCGAGTGATGGCAGCTGCTTTCCTCTCCCCGTTCGTAACAAGTCCAAAATAATAACTATGTTGAGCCCAAAACCCATGTATCCAGATAACACGATAACCAGCCAAAGCACATCCGCCAAATAACCGTGTCCGCTGCGAAGTCTAGCGTCGTCGGGATGGTCCTGTTTGAGAACTGGTCATGTAGCTCAAACGTACGTAATCCTGTAGTTGTCGTTTTTGAGGTACCGTCTATGGCAATTAGAATTTGTCGATGATAATTTTATTTCTAATGTTCGTGGGATTCTGGTATTGTGAATGGTGAGGATGTCTGTTTTTTGTAACATACAGTAATCAAGGTGTTCTGCACTGAGTGCTATTTTGGTTATTTTGTTTGCTGAAGTGGTGCCTCCTCCTTTCATATCCCACAGATGACACATAGGGAAATACAGGCTCCGCGCCACACTTGTTGTCTTGCACGACATACATCTCGAGAACTCGGCTACGTCCAGGGCGTGACGAGATGTGAAAAGTACGTCCATGAAAAGGTAGCCACTAAATTACTTAACGTTGTCATATGTCAGGTTACCTTCCATTCAGAAACCTGTTGCACTCAGTGACTGTTATATTGACTTGTAAATTATAGATTGCAGCAATCAGTCGTCCTATTTCTAAAATTCTTGTAGCCGAAATCTAGATCTGCACAATAAAATTTAAAATAGAACGACTGATCGCTGCAATCTATAATTTATTAGCTGTCATATGTTGTCGACAGCGTGACTATATTTAAAGGTGCCGCTGGCAACTATTAAGTAAAGGGTGGCGCACGAAAGGTGGCGCATGAAATGTGTTACCAATTGTTTCTTTAACAATTTCCGACGCACATTAGATATCCCGCTGGGATCTTTACAGCAGTACCAGCAGAGCTTGGAAAAACAAATGAGTTACGAAATGACGTATAATTCACGATACTACCGCTAGGAGACTAGTAAGCAGCAATGGCTGACAATGGAAGACTGACGACACAGCAACGATCGGCAATTGCGTTACTTTTTCATGAAACGAAAAGCCTTGTTGTGACTCAGGGCTTTTTCGACAACTGTTTAACACATGATGGGTCCCTTGCAAGAAGACTATCCACAGGTGGCACGATAAATTTGTACAGGAAGGAACAGTATTGGAACCGAAGCGACCTCGGCCTAAGCCTATTTGTTCGCCGGAGTATATTGAAGCGGTACGAGTTGCTGTACAGGGAAGTCCCGGGAAACCTTGTAGAAAGGCAGCAGTGCAACTGGGAATATCCAGACGCTCGGTTCAACGCATTCTTAAAAGTGACCTCCATATGTACCCATACAAGATGGCCTGTACACAGAAGCTCACTGAAGAACACAAGCAAGGTTCTTTCAATTTGACACCCGTTATTGATTTTCCTACTCGGGTGGTAAAGGATAGCAGCTCACTGATAGATAACTTCTTTATAGACTAAGATAAGTTTAACCAGGTAAATGCTCAGCCTGTTGAGAATGGTCTTTCTGATCATGGTGCACAGCTAGTTACAATATATGACATAGCTCCATTCAGCAATACTAAACAGTCCTCCAAAGTAGTACGTTCAGTCAACGATTTAACAATTGCAAATTTCAGGGAAAGCCTACAGCAGTTAGACTGGGGTGAGGTGTACCGTGAACCTGATGCGAATTTAAAATATAATTTATTTCATGACATTTTTGTAAATGCATTTGAAAACTGCTTCCCCAAGAAAATAGTTAAATATACTCGTAAGAAACCTTGTAACAAACCATGGCTTACTAAGGGTATAAAAATATCTTGTAACCGGAAAAGGGAAATGTACCTGACAGCAAGAAAGAGTAGTGACCCAGAAACTATCAAAAATTATAAAAACTACTGTGTTATATTAAGAAAAGTTATTAAAAAATCCAGGAGTATGTGTATCATGTCTGAAATCAGCAACTCTGATAATAAAATTAAAACAATTTGGAATATTATTAAAAGAGAAACAGGTCAACCAAGAGCAGAGGAAGACAGTATTACCATCAAATTGAATGAAAACTTTACGAACAAAAAGTCAGAAGTTGAAAATATTTTTAATAATCATTTTCTAAATGTTGTGGATATAGTAGGATCCAGGTGTTCATTAGAAGATGCTAGGCTGTTAATGGAAGAGGCCATACCTACGCAATTTGATACAATTGAAATCTCACCCACTTCTCCCTCTGAAATTAGGAAAATAATAAACTTGCTTAAATGCAAAAACTCACATGGAATTGATGGCATTTCCAGCAAAATACTAAAAGCATGTTCTCAACAGATAAGTAAGATTCTCAGCCACCTGTGTAATAGCTCTCTGGAACAGGGCATTTTCTCTGATAGACTGAAATATGCTATTGTTATACCTTTGCATAAAAAGGGGGATAGATCTGATGTCAACAATTACCGTCCAATCTCCCCTCTAACAGCTTTATCCAAAATTTTTGAGAAAGTAATGTATTCAAGAGTAGCTTCACATATCTGTAAAAATGAAGTACTAACAAAATGTCAGTTTGGTTTCCAGAAAGGTTTTTCAACAGAAAATGCCATATATGCTTTCACCAGTCAAATTTTGAATGATCTGAATAACCGAACACCACCCATTGGGATTTTTTGTGATCTCTCAAAGGCTTTTGATTGTGTAAATCATGAAATTCTGCTAGACAAGCTCAAGTATTGTGGCATGAGTGGGACAGTGAACAAATGGTTTAATTCGTACCTAACTGGAAGAGTGCAGAAAGTTGAAATAAGTAGTTCTCGTAACATGCAAAGATCAGCACATTCCTCAAACTGGGGAACTATCAAGAATGGGGTTCCACAAGGGTCAGTCTTGGGTCCTTTGTTGTTCTTATTATATATTAATGACTTGCCATTCTATATTCATGAAGAGGCAAAGTTAGTTCTCTTTGCTGATGATACAAGTATAGTAATCACACCTGAGAAACAAGAATTAACTGATGAAATTGTCAATACTGTCTTTCAGAAAATTACTAAGTGGTTCCTTGTAAACGGACTCTCACTGAATTTTGATAAGATACAGTACATACAGTTCCGTACAGTGAATGGTGTGACGCCATTAATAAATATAGACCTTAATCAGAAGCATATAGCTAAGGTAGAATATTCCAAATTTTTAGGTATGTCCATTGATGAGAGATTAAATTGGAAGAAACACATTGATGATCTGCTGAAACGTTTGAGTTCAGCTACTTATGCAATAAGGGTCATTGCAAATTTTGGTGATAAACATCTTAGTAAATTAGCTTACTACGCCTATTTTCACTCATTGCTTTGATATGGCATCATATTTTGGGGTAATTCATCACTGAGGAATAAAGTATTTATTGCACAAAAGCGTGTAATCAGAATAATAGCTGGAGTCCACCCAAGATCATCCTGCAGACATATATTTAAGGATCTAGGGATATTCACAGTAGCTTCTCAGTATATATACTCTCTTATGAAATTTGTTATTAACAACCAAACCCAATTCAAAAGTAATAGCAGTGTGCATAACTACAATACTAGGAGAAAGGACGATCTTCACTATTCAAGATTAAATCTAACTTTGGCACAGAAAGGGGTGAATTATACTGGCACTAAAGTCTTTGGTCACTTACCAAATAGTATCAAAAGTCTGACAGATAACCAACAAGTATTTAAGAAGAAATTAAAAGAATTTCTGAATGACAACTCCTTCTACTCCATAGAGGAATTTTTAGATATAAATTAAGAAAAAAAAGAAAAAAACCAAAACAAAAATATTAAAAAAATAAAAATAAAAAAATAAAAATAAAAATAAAGAAAAACAAAAAAACACAAAAAAATAAAGTTGTTATATTAACTTAAGTATGTTGTTAAATTAACCTAATTATGTCATGTATAGGAAAATTCGACTCGTTCCACATCATTACGAAATATCGTATTCATGATCCATGGAACTAGTATTAATCTAATCTAATCTAATCTAATCTAATCAACAGAGACTACTGTTTGCTCAGTGGGCGGAGGATAGGGAAGAAACTCTCATCAACGTTTGGTTTTCAGACGAGGCGCATTTTCATTTAGACGGTGTGGTTAACAAACAAAATTTACGTTCTTGGGCCACTGAAAACCCATAAGTGCTTCATGAACGACGACATCATGCTCCGAGGATTACAGCGTGGGCAGCAATTTCCGGTCACAGACTTATTAGACCCTTTTTCTTTGAAGAAACTGTGAACAGCGAGCGTTATTTGAGCATGCTTCGCAATAGCTTCATTCCACAGCTTCTTGTTACTGCCTTGCCCTTCAACACGCAGTGGTTCATGCATGATGGAGCAAGGCCGCATACTGCAAACACTGTGTTGGAGTTTTTACACGAGCATTTCCACATATGGATCATTTCACTCAAGTTTCCACGTCGCTTCAATGACGGACAAAATTGGACCCCCAGTACGCCAGACCTCAATCCATGTGACTTTTTTCTTTGGGGCTACGTAAAGGAAAAAATTTTACCGAAACGTCCACGTGATTTAATGGAGCTCAGAAGACTTATTCTTCAAGCTTGCAGTGAAATTACGGAAGACATGTACCGTAAAGTAATCACTAACTTCAGTGTTCCTTTGAAGGAAGTTAGGAAACGAAATGGTGGACATATTGAGCATGTGCTGAGTTAGAACAAATCTCCATGGACGACTCTTCATTGTAGTGTATGTTCCTTTCAGATTGTATTGACAACAAAGTTTATATTAAAAAACAAAATGGTAACACATTTCGTGCGCCACTCTGTAGATCCAAAATAGAAACTGACCTCCGCCGGAGATGGTCGCTGCGACTTGTAAGACCTGTAATGTCACGTGCTGTGACGCACCGCACAGGGCCCGTGTATCTCGCCGGCCCAGATTTGCGTGACATGACTTGACCGTCGCTAGCGACACCGCTTCCCACATTCCACCTGCCGTTCGAGTGGGCACACTAGCCCCTCCCGCCACTGGTCGGTTACAGCAAATGAGTAACAAATTCTGCCGCTTTAACGAGTTTGAGTGACACATTTAGAAACGGTATTCACCTCATATTCATCATGTGGATTTACAGCTGCTTGTGTTGACTTTGTTTGCAGTTAAAAGTTGTAGGATGTGAGGTCCGCCAGTTATGCAAAACACCGTTTTTTCTCAGTACCCAAACATGTTTCAGCACCACTGTGCCATCATCAGTAAGTTTCCGATTTATGAACTCTGTAGTGTGAACAACTTTATTAAATGATTTCAAAATTAAGTGAATATTTAGTTCAAACAATAGTTCGTTTCTTTTTGTTAATACCTTTGCACTTGGCTCAAATGGGTCTGAGCACTATGGGACTTAACAGGGGAGATCATCAGTTCCCTAGAACTTAGTACTACTTAAACCTGAAAAGGCGCTTTTAGTGAAACTGTATAATCAGAATGGGGAATGTGCTAGTTCAGCTGTTACGATCCTATCGCCATAGGAAGGGGATTCGAACGGTCCGTTGACAAATGCAGCTGTGGCGAGAATGATTTCGAAGTTCGAAGCCACGGGTTGTTTAGACAATAGACCCCGTAGTGGTCGACCGACCACAACGCGTAATGCTGCTGAGACAGTTCAGGAAAAAATGGAGACTGTAGCGGGTTCGCCTATGCACGGGGAAGTCAGCGTTCGTGCAGTCGCACGTCGCACCGGCATTCCATACACTACTGTTTGGTTGGGACTGAGGCGTACCCTCCGATGCTATCCGTACAAAGTCCATTGGCATCATGAACTGTTACCTGGCGATTTAGTGAAGCGGAGGGCATTTGCGGTGTAGGCGTTTGAAAAAATGGCGGAAGATGATGATTCGTTGAGTAACGTGTTGTGGACCGACGAAGCTCATTTCACGCTCCGAGGGTCTGTCTACGCCTACAACTGCAGAATTTGGGCTACCGAAAATCTTAGAACTGTCGTGGAAACTCCATTGCACGACGAGAAAGTCACGGTATGGGTTGAATTTGCCACATCTACCAGTATCTGGTCTTTTTTCTTCGAGGAAATGCGTGATTCTGGTTTTGTAACTGCTGCCGTGACGGGTGAGAGGTACGCCGATATGTTCCAGAATCGCATCATCCCCAGCCTGGCTGATAAACACGTGCTGGAACGTACGATGTTTATGCAGGATGGCGGTCCACCCCATATGGCTAGACGCATGAAAGATCTCTTGCGCGCGTCGTTTGGGGATGATCGTGTACTCAGCCGCCACTTTCGTCATGCTTGGCCTCCCAGGTCCCCAGACCTCAGTCCGTGCGATTATTGGCTCTGGGGTTACCTGAAGTCGCAAGTGTATCGTGATCGATCGACATCTCTAGGGATGCTGAAAGACAACATCCGATGCCAATGCCTCACGATAACTCCGGACATGCTTTACAGTGCTGTTCACAACTTATTCGTCGCCTACAGCTATTGTTGAGGAATGATGGTGGACATATTGAGCATTTCCTGTAAAGAACATCATCTTTGCTTTGTCTTACTTTGTTATGCTAATTATTTCTCTTCTGATCAGATGAAACGCCATCTGTCGGACATTTTTTGAACTTTTGTATTTTTTTAGTTCTAATAAAACCCCATGTCATTCTAAGCATGTGTGTCAATTTGTACCTCTCTATCTACATTATTCCGTGATTTATTCAGTTTTCAAATTTACACTGACATTTTGGTCACCCGGTATATCAGTAGACCCAGAAGAAGGCCACTGTAACCGTAGCTGAACCGTTGCTTTCTCCAGTATAGTTTTTTATATTATGACACTGTACGATACCCAGAAAACTTCATTTTCATCTGACTTTGGCCGCGCAAGCATGCGCAATTATACGAGGGTGAGTCAAATGAAAAACCTTAAATATTTTTTAAAATATTATTTATTGTGCAGAATTGGTACAAAGCTGTATCACTTTTCAACATAAACTCCCCTACATTCAATGCAAGTCCTCTAGCACTTACAAAGCGCATAAATTCCTTTAGAAAAAAATTCTTTTGGTAGTCCGCGCAAATACTCATGCACCAAGTGGCGTACCTTTTCATCGGAACGGAACTTCTTTCCCCCCATTGCATCTTTGAGTGGCCCAAACATATGGAAATCACTTGGGGCAAGGTCTGGTGAGTGTGGTGGTTGAGGAAGACAC
The DNA here is from genome assembly GCF_021461385.2 of Schistocerca piceifrons. NCBI lineage: Eukaryota > Metazoa > Arthropoda > Insecta > Orthoptera > Acrididae > Schistocerca > Schistocerca piceifrons. The sequence goes on along the minus strand of NC_060139.1, from coordinate 38,961,648 downwards.
CCAAAATGCAGGTCTGTGATTGTTGCAACTGTTGTACGGGCAGTGTGGGGCCTTGCTTTGTCATGTTGCAAAAGGACACCTGCTGACAGCAATCCACGTCGTTTTGTTTTGATTGCAGGCCACAGATGATTTTTACGAGATCTGTGTATGATGCACTGGTGACAGTGGTCCCTCTAGGCATGTAATGCTCCAAAATGACGCCTTTCTCGTCCCAAAAGAGAGTCAGCATAACCTTCCCTGCTGATGGTTCTGTTCGAAACTTCTTTGGTTTTGATGATGAGGAATGACGCCATTCCGTGCTCGCTCTCTTCGTTTCCGGTTGGGGGAAGTGAACCCAGGTTTCGTCCCCAGTAACGATTCTTGCAAGGAAGCCATCACCTTCTCGTTCAAAGCGCCGAAGAAGTTCTTCACAAGCATCAACACGACGTTCTCTCATTTTAGGAGTCAGCTACCGTGGCACCCATCTTGCAGACACTTTGTGAAACTGGAGCACATCATGCACAATGCGGTGTGCTGACCCATGACTAATCTGTAAACATGCTGCAATGTCATTCAGTGTCACTCGGCGGTTTTCCTTCACTATGGCTTCAACTGCTCCAATGTACTGTGGAGTCACGACTCGTTGTGCCTGACCTGGACGAGGAGCATCTCCCACTGAAGTCACGAACTTCCTACACCATTCGTAGACTTGCTGCTGTGACAAACATGCATCACCATGCTGAACCTTCGTTCGTCGATGAATTTCAATAGGTTTCACACCTCCACTACGCAAAAACCGAATAACAGAACGCTGTTCTTCCCTGGTGCAAGTCGCAAGTGGGGCGACCATTTTTATACTGATACTGCGACAGTATGTGTGCATCTCCACTATGCTGCCACCTACAGGCCATTCTGCACGCTGTTTGTAGGACGCTTACCAACTTACAGAATAACGGAGCGAAATTTCGATTTTTTGTTACAAATTTAAGGTTTTCATTTGACTCACCCTCGTATACACAGGAAGTGAGTCGCAATTCAACGGTTACCAAATCGGCTCGGCAATAGGTTTCATTTGATTCGCTTCGTGTGCGGAGGTCCTAACATACCGCGCGGAGTCGGTTGTGAGCTCCATGCAGCCGTCTGATGTAGGAATGAGGGGCTATTTTCTGTAGTTCCGAGCTACAGTTCTTGGAGAAACAGGGGAAAGTTCTTGACGCAAGATACACGGCTAACTCCTCGGTTAACACGACGTTGACTTTCGCTAAGGCGTGTAACAGACGGTTGACTTTCTAGTCCACTGCGTACATAGATGTCACTCCTGATCTGACGTAAGCGTTTGCCCCATTCTCGCTGTATTTTAAGATGCCTGCCGCCGTTACGGGAATTGGCTTTCCTTCACTCGGCTTACATTCTCCCGTCCAGACAGTTTCTACTTGAGTAACGTCAGGTGAATAATACATCTACATCTACATTTATACTCCGCAAGCCACCCAACGGTGTGTGGCGGAGGGCACTTCGCGTTCCACTGTCATTGCCTCCCTTTCCTGTTCCAGTCGCGGGAAGAACGACTGCCGGATAGCCTCCGTGCGCGCTCGAATCTCTCTAATTTCACATTCGTGATCTCCTCGGGAGGTATAAGTGGGGGGAAGCAATACATTCGATACCTCATCCAGAAACGCACCCTCTCGAAACCTGAACAGCAAGCTACACCGCGATGCAGAGCGCCTCTCTTGCAGAGCCTGCTTACCAAATAACACTGCGACGAAACGCGAATACAAGACATTCATCTCGATTATCTTTCAACCTACAGATATACCATTTTTCTTTCACCGCAGCCAAGAACACTAACAAAGACCTCGTTAAACCATGTGGTAGCTATTATTCTATTACTGATAAATCCATAGTAATTACTGTCCTTTCAAATAATGAGATTTTCATTCTAGTTTAAGTTAAGAAATATTCAATAGGTAATCGTTCTGTGAAAAGTGAGTTGTAATAAAGACGAAAGAACCTATTTAATAGTTAGGATTTCGTTGTTGTTCCTATAAGCGTCTGATAGTTACTGGGACCTAATTGTGTTGAACTCGCCACTCTCTCCATAAATCCGGAATCTACTGTGACCTCTCGATCCATTCCAAATTGATTGCTTCACGGATGAAAGCTTTTCTCGTCGTAATTTAGATTCTGCGTCGTAAATGATGACTCTGATGCAACATTAGACGCACTTTTGGGCACTCCGTAAAATTTCTTCTGGTTATCCGTCCGTTCCATGTCGATCTTTTTATGTATACTCGTAATTACTTTGTCGATTTTCTTCTTGTGGATCATGTTTTTCTGGTAGGTTTGCCTTTTCGAAATTAGCTCCATCTGTATTAACATGTAATGGAAGTCAGAAACACCTCTTATTCGCAGTGCGCAATAGTTTTGTGGGGGACAGTTTCCAGAAAGTAATCAGCAAAGCTTGATACGAGAGCACTGTTCATCGTCATTTTGTCACTTTTTGTAGAAAAGCCTCTTGAAGTAGTTGATGTATTTCAAACGAAGAATTAGGTCATGATACCTTGATTCTAATAACTATTTTGCCGCGCGGGGTAGCCGTGCGATCTGAGGTGTCTTGCCACTGTTCGCGCGGCTCCCTCTGTCGGAGGTTCGAGTCCTCCCTCGGGCATGGGTGTGTGTGTTGTCCCTAGCGTAAGTTAGTTTAAGTTAGATTAAGTGGAGCGTAAGCCTAGGGACCGATGACCTCAGTAGTTTGGTCCCATAGTCCTCACCACAAATTTTTAATAACAATTTCCACTTAAAAGACGATGCTTTGATTACTATTAACTAATTAAAACATCAATAACTCTTGTAACATTTTGTCTAGACAAATTTCGGTTTTGTAAGCCTCTGATCAAACGGAATCGTTTAATATACGTCACGATAACGTTTTATTTGACCCCTTTCAACTTTGTTCAATGCCGGCCGCAGTGGCCGTGCGGTTCTAGGCGCTACAGTCTGGAGCCGAGCGACCGCTGCGGTCGCAGGTTCGAGTCCTGCCTCGGGCGTGGATGTGTGTGATGTCTTTAGGTTAGTTAGGTTTCATTAGTTCTAAGTTCTAGGCAACTGATCACCAAAGAAGTTAAGTCGCACAGTGCTCACAGCTATTTGAACCATTTGAACCTGTTTCAATGGATGTATTATAAACACAGTTTGCAGTCAAAAACAATGGGCAAATTGTGAGGGGGCACAATGTAATTAGGATGCAATGAATTATCTGTACAATGATCCATCAATATTACTTAAAATAACGTGAAACTTAATTTGGTACTTCAAATACCCAGTAATTATGAGGTATGGCTTGGATGACGCCATGGGAATGGCTTCACAAGTCTCTGGAATAAAAGGAGGAACCGCAGCTGAAAGAAGAGGGAGGGAGTGGAAATTGTGGTGACGGGCGTAGCAAGCAGACGCTTTGAGAGGTACAGATGTGCACCTGTTTTCAAGATGGCGCTTTACTGTTTTTGCCTAACGTGAAAGTGTTGACATTGATGCACCAAGACAGTTGAGTCCATACGACTAGTCTCTTTTTTTTTATTTTATAGGTCAAATCACAAATATTACTCGAAGTATTTGTTCGCTAATTCTGAAGTTGAAAAACGCCTAAATCAGCACATGAAGCTGTGAACCTGCAATACTGCACAATAACCGACAAAAGGTAACTGTATCCACAGGAGATGTGGATTTCAGAATCTGCATTATTTGTGGGAGCACATATTAATGAAATCTCTATAAACAGTATTACAAAAATAGATGTATGTATGTTCCACATCTCCACTTAAGTTACTGGATCGATTTCAACCTAACTTAGTAGACATATTAGATACCATCTGGAAAACAGCACTATGAGGGTAAAAACCACCAGTCTCTCAAGAGGTTCGGGGTGAGGGTGAGGCAGAAGCCTAGCCAACCACGAGCGAATATCCAGACTATTCATCCAGTATTTCAGAATGAGAGTGCTCAGCGACTTGCAGCAAACTTTTTCACGTTATTTCAGACATTTATGAAACTTTTTTCTCGCCCACAAAATAATGGAAAAAAGTTTTTTATTTGCCACATTTTCGCTGTTGTTGCGTCAAAACTGCCGCATCAGGTATGACGACTCATTACTTATTTATTATCAACTCTGTTCGCAACAATTTTGCAGACAATACTGACATGTATTACCCAGTGTACCTGGAAAATTATGTCACTGCACGTCATATAGTTCAGGAGATGACGCCATTAACACTGAGATACATGAAAAACTATAGTTGGAGTCACGAACGATGGCGGTCGAGTTTAGGCTTACTCTGCGCACATACGTCACGTATTCTCCGACAGCCAGTGAACGTTCAACATGTTTTGAATGCCGCAGCTAATGCGAGGATTAAACGTGATCGAAGTGAGTTGCTTAGTGAATTTCGATTCCATTTGTTGCTATTTGTCATCGCTGACTGTGGTGGCACGTGATAAGTTCTACATACGCAAGCGGAGGACCTAATTTGCAGCATATACGCTTTCTTCGAGCGGAAAGCACGCGCATGCGCGTACCGCAACTGTCGCTTGAAATCGTCGGCAATGCTATCCGCGTCCGTGCCTCGACACACGAGAATCGCCATCGTTCGTGGATCGGAGTGTGTCTTAAAATGGGGCGCAAATTACCCAGACTATATTTGTCCATTGAAACTTCCTGGCAGATTAAAACTGTGTGCCGGACCGAGACTCGAACTCGGTACCTTTGCCTTTCGCAGGCAAGTGCTCTACCACCTGAGCTACCCAAGTACGACTCACGCCACGTCCTCACAGCTTTACTTCTGCCAGTACCTCGTCTCCTACCTTCCAAACTTTACAGAAGTTCTCCTGCGCACCTTGCTAGGGTAGCTCGTGTGGTAAAGCACTTGCCCGTGAAAATCAAAGGTCCCGAGTTCGAGTCTCAGTCCGGCACACAGTTTTAATCTGCCAGGAAGTTTCATACCAGCGCACACTCCGCTGCAGAGTGAAAATCTCATTCTGGATATATTCGTCCATTGTTTGAAACGAGAGCAACCGAATTCCAGCAAATTTAAACATAACTCCAAACTTTTTCTCGCTTACATCCTTAACGTAAAATATTCAACACATTAACTCAATTGCAAAGTGATCAGAAGTTTGAAGAGTGTTATATACAGGGGAGTTCAATGCTTTAAAGAGTCGACGGTTTACTGGTTACTTAGTATCTGGAAAGAAGCACTGAGAGGTGAAAAACCGCCTACATCCCAAAGGAGTGGGAACGAAAAGGTGACTTTTAAGTGTAACTCAGGAATACCTGGAGTAAATTCCACCACTTGTTTTAGGGACATGAATTATTACTTGTATAAAAATACTGTGGGAGTAAGATTCCCCACAATCGCCAGGGATATGGGTGTGGACAAGAAAGGGTTGGTAAAAATGTTCGAATACGGCCTGTTGGCATTTATATCTTGTATGTAGTTGACTTAGAATGTCAGCAGAGCTGTTCAGTGCCACAGGCCGATTTCAACCCAACTTGGTGCACATATTACTTACTGCCTGGAAAGAAAGACTATGGGTGGTAAAAACTACCAACCTCCCACTGGGGTAGGTGTGATGATTGGGTGATGGACAAAGAAAGGAAGGAAGAGGAGGGTGACAGAGAGATGGATGGGACGAGGGGGTAGGAGGAGATGGATGGAGAGAGATGGGAGGCGGAAATGGACGGAGGGAGAGGGGAAGAAGAATGGTAAGAGGAGATACGTGAGGGAGAGGAGAAGATGGACAGATAGAGGGAGGGGAGGAGATGGACAGAGAAGGGGCGTTAGATAGACTGAGAATGGGGAAGGAGGTGGATAGAATGAGGGAGAGGACACGGAGTAACAGTATACTGAAATAAATAAATACACAGGTAACGCTGGGTTTCTCAGCCAGTATCAAATCACCATAGACATATCTCACTACATGATCTGAAAAAATGTTTTAGAAGGAAAGTTCTCTATATTTCGTATCCAGTGCAAATATTTTCAGGGCTATATACTCACTGCGTCAAATATCCTTGAAATCTGTTTTAATTTAAAAAAACTTTTGTGTACACATCAATACACTCTCTACTGCCTTTTTAAATCTCCAGCCAACAATTCCTGGAAAAAACTAAGTAAAAAGAATGCTTGTTTGCTCATGCATTAACTGTTTGAAACATGGACTATCGACGATTCCCTAATATAATCAGCAAGCATGAACAGGATCTTATCTCATATAAAAATACTACAAAACTGTAGTTAAAAAACCAAAGAAATCATCCACTGAGGCTGCTATAAAATTCTGCAGCCTATCTAAGTCGCTCTGAAAACGATGCCGAGGATTATTAGGACGGCTGAAGACGACAATGCTCCACAGGGTCGTCCTGGTTGAGTGAACCCCAGCATCGGTGCAGCTGCGTACGATAATTTGTTAGGAGGCTTTGCGTAATATTTGACACGTTGCAGATAGTGGAGTGGAAAGGTGGCGAATACGCTCAGATTCGGAAAATAACTTCTCCCGTTCACTTATGAACAGGACATCCGCCATCTCCCTGTCACAGCCAACATCAGGGAGGTGATATGGCAAAGAAGCGTCGGAGCAGGAAGCGTGCACAGGTTTTGCAATCTTTCCAAAACAGTTTGGAAGAAATCCTTCTCCTAATATTATACCATAATTTGCCAATGTTTATCGTATTGACAAGAATTACAGATAAAGCTTACGTATTGTTTTGAACATGGCAGTTAGTATACATGTAATATTTTATACATAAACGTAATTCAGTGTGCGCGTCACAAAGACAAGAATTTTTTTAGGGGATCTGTTACAACTACTTCACAAATTCTTTCACTTCTTACGCTAGTGGGCGTTATCTAGTTTTGGTGTTCAGCAGTTCTCCTTTTTAGTGTGTTTCATCTACCGCGTGTTGCAAAATTGTTAAGGCTTTCGCGGCCAGTTGTTGACAAATTGCCTATTGGCTTCTGTCTCGGGTTCTTCGGCCGACGTTCATTTGATGATTTTACTGACGTTTCGCCAGCACGAGTGGCTGCCGTTGTCAAAGCTTCACCCTCCATTGCCGGTGATGAACTGGAGCCGAGCTCGCGGCCCCTGACCATATGTACCTGGCGCACCAACGTCCGAGGCCTTCACCGCGGTCATTTCCGGTAAGGTTCTCCTCTAGCTACCTGCGACGGTCGTTTGCTGCAGTACAGTGCAGTGTATTTCTACAGCTTCTCTGAACAAGAGAGTGTGATAGTGCTTCTCTACAGCCAGAACTTCTGCGTCGGCGAATTTTATTACGTGGTCGGTCTCACTCAGAGCGTGCTCTGCCGCGTCCGATTTCTCCACCTGCCCCAACCGATGTGCTCCAGAGCGTTCCATTTTCCCGCAAGACATCACCAAACTCTTCCGTGCGTGTCTCACACGAGCTATTTCACGTGGAATGGCAATTTCTACGAACAGCTGGAAGGCGTCGCCATGGGTAGTCCTCTTAGTACAGTTGTGGCCAACATCTTCATGCAACATTTCGAGGCACAGGCACTGGACGTGGCGACCTGCAAACCTAAGGTGTGGTACAGATACGTCGATGATACTCTCGTTGTGTGGAGCCATGGCGAAGAACAGCTCGATGATTCCCTAAGACGCTTGAACAGCCTCCATGCCAACATAAAATTTACCATGGAGGTACAAAAGGACAAAAAAACTACCATTTCTAGATGTGCTGATCACAAGGGATGTCGAAAACCTGGGGCACAGCGTGTATCGAAAATCGAGACACACGGACCGATACCTGCACAAACTATCAAACCACCACCAGAGCCAGAAACGATGGATGATTAATACGCTCGTAACGCGAGCAGGACGAATATGTGATCCGCAGCACCTCAGACCGGAAGTGCAACATCTGGAAAGTGTTACGAGGAGCATAGGTACTCCACAAATTATCTTAGAAGTGTAACAGAGCCAAACACTCGGCGAAGTAAGAAATCATATGAAACGTCCTCTTAGAAAAAATTAATGAATTACTGTGCTGATAAACCTCTTACATCATTTGATTTTCAAACAGCTGAGCAGAACTGAACGTACTCAGACATTTCGCTCTTTACCTATTCTGATCAACACTAAACTGACACACAGTATTTTTAGCACAACACAATCTGACTTTGAAAAATCCCTACAAAAGAATGGCCCTGACTAACAGTAACCTATACTTTTCATAAATAACTTACCTCAGAAAAATCTTCGTTACTCGAACTACTGCAATACAGCGAGCGCCGCTACTGCCAGCTAAATAAAAGATTCTAACTACTGAAGGCACTAACTACTGATAGCCATAGTTAGCAAATGAAAGATTTTGAAAGAGAACAAGCAATGTATTTACCTTAATAATGTTCAAAGGACATCATATATATGTATCAGATCATGATATCCAATAACACAAATTAACTCTTTCTAATGGACACACGTCCAGATCATCCGCTCTCAAAACTCCGCCATGTCTCTCCCCACATCCATCACTGCTGGCGGCTCACCTCCAACTGCGCAGCGCTACACGCTGTTAACATCCAGCTGCCCAACACTACAACAGAAAACAACAATGCAAACCAGCCACAGACTACACACAGCACAGCCAGTGATTTTCATACAGAGCGCTACGTGGCGTTACCAATAAAATAACCTAAACAGCCTACTTACATAGCCCCCACGCTCCCCACAAAAGAGTTTACAAATTGTTTTGGGCAGTGGCCAATAATGATTTGATAAAATTTTTCATAATTACAATAATAAAGATATCAAATGCACACACATATTGATACAATGTTGGTCAAAAGCTAAAATTTTCTTGCAGTCCATAAAGACAGCCCTGATCATTCATCACAGTAAAATTGCAGTGTTTTTTTTTCCTCAAAGTCTGAGCAGTAAAAGAAAATGCACACGGAAGTAGTGGATTTCCATGCAGTCTCGAAGAAGTAGTGTTGTCCTTCCAACGTAAAGACAGTGCTGACTCTTGACATGCAGACAGGTAATGGGCCACAACAGAGCAAATACACAGCAGAGTCAGTCGAAGTTTTGAAGAATATTGGTAGGTAGGTCATCACAGAGTAGACCCACTTTAGTCCTGGTAGAGATTATGGTGTTGGTGGGCCACCAGAGGTGCAGACCCACTGCAGTCCTTGTAGCAATGATGGTATTGGTGGACCATTCAAGGTGCAGATCCACTGTAGTTCCTGTAGAAATAATGGTACTGGTGGCCCATCAAAGATTTAGACCCACTGTAGTCCTTGTAGAGACGGCCAGCAGCCATCTGTTGCGACTGTGCAGGTGCACAATCACAATCGAAGAGTCTTGCGGAGAATATAGCAAGTTCATAAACCACCACTTGTGCACTCACAAAGTTTTTGGAATTGTCCCTAGAACCAGCAATGCTGTTAACCAGTCCCTTGCTGAGTTATTAACACATGTGCAAACACTAACAGTCCCAACTTCTCAACTACTGTGCATGTACTATGACCAACAGAAACGTGTGCACTCAAATGAAACTTAATTTGAAGAACTGGTGTCTATACAATTATAAATTTACGACATGAGAATACAATTACAAAGATACAAAATACATCATTAAAGAACATAACAATATAGATAACATTTGTAGTAATAGGGGCTTTACAAAAGAACAGAAATAAAAATATACATCAGTGTTACAGGAATTATGACAAAAGTAAATACATCGAAGATCAGAAAAGCTTTCGAAAATAATGTCTAAACATCTTTACAAAGTAAATAACATATTATTAATGCAAATTATATTTGAGGATAGCAGTATTCCTCATCATAGTGAATGTAGCTTAGTATTAAAAAAATTCTACAACATAAATCTTATTAGCTAAACACATGAAGGCAGGATAAACACAAATACACGAGGGTACACAAACACATAGTCGAATAACACAAAAGAACAGGACAGGGTTTGTTTTCGGTGTGACATTTGGTACTGCAGTCCAACCCAAAACTTCATTTGATAGATTTTTACTCTTATTTCAACATTTGTTTCCACCAAAAAATTCCTATCCAAGCATGCTTTCTGTATTCTGTTCATGTCCTCTTTCAAAAATAGTTTTCATCCACTGTACACTATTTTTTTGGCCAAACCATTTTCTTATTGCTTCTCAATGCATTTCTTCCAATTCATCACAACTCCTTCTCTTATATAGCCTACCCCATTCTAAGGTGACTTAAATCTACTGAGCTCAGATATATATATATATATATATATATATATATATATATATATATATATACTAAGGAACGAGGCAATGCAACAACACACAACAAATTAACACAAACAGCAATGACAAAAATGCAAATTGGCAAATCAAGCAGCAGTATATCTAAATTAGCAAAGCAAATGCAACATTACAACTAATATAAGGCAATGTGCAGTAAATAAGAAAAATAAATCAGTAGTAAAACTGGCTTAACAGAGTAATACAAAGTGAAATTCAGTAGCACTGTGCCTGCCAAACAGCAGCATCAAATGCAATAACTTATATCTAAACATGACAAACCCACAAGCAGAAAAAATAGTACACTAAAGACAACAGTGCAGATAAGGGAAATGTATATTCACATCTTAATATCTATGTAATTAAAGTGGTGCACCACAAGTTATTCTACAAAAAAATTACCAAGTACTTGAAAAGAAAATTATGTATGCAGTTACTGTTATTAGTCCCTTCTTATTATTCTTTCCTTTCCAAGTGCTCCTTTTTCGAAGAATGTGGATCATAAAATTATTATTTAGTAGATCTGTTGACAGAAAGTGTTCACATTAGCAAATTCATTTAATTTTATTTTATAAAACCAATGCTGCAACACAGCTGGAAACCAGATATCAAATGAAATAAGCAACTATCAATAGCGAAGCATAAAAATGTCCTTCAATAGTCATGTGGAATTTCATATGTTAGTAGAAATTCTCTCAACTCTCGTAGAAAGACACTTGTCATAATCAGGTGTGCTGATGTAAGAATATTTCCAATCAATTCATAAGCATTTCAGTAAGTAGCACAAAGTACATGCTCCTCAGTATAATCATATGTTTCCAAGTAATGGCGTGTCATATTTGCGATGCTTTCTACAAAGGAATGTCAATAGCGAGGTTAATGGCCTCTTTTTTCTCCACCTAATGGCTTTTTCTCCAGGCAGCTGTTGCACAGCTGGGCGCCCACGACGCATTACGTAAAGGTCACTTAACTGTCTTATCGAAATATTTACGACAGCAGTGACAGTCTCATATAAAAAAAATTCACAGGTTGAGAATTTGCGTTACAAATGTGTAGAACCAAAATCCTATAAATATAACAGTGTCCAAAAAATTTTGCCAACATGGTGATACATTCATGCATTTACACACATTTCGTAACTCTTAAAGAACAATTCTTGGTTTCCAACATCCTTTGTCACAAGTCAGAGTCCCTAACCACTACTCATTATTCCTTACCTTGTTACGCATATACAAGTTCGTCGACACTTCTTCAATATCTCATCATAATAAATACATAGCATAATCAAATTCCTCATATAGCATCAGCTTATTGATCATAAACATACCTCAACAGCATAATACACATCGTCCTCATAATAATAACATCATAACACCTCAGTCAAATCTCAAAAACGTCATAGCTTTCTGCAATAATTTCAAAACCTAAAAAAAATTCTCTGCTCATTTCAAAAGTGTCATGTACCTCAAACGTACTTTAAAAATCATGATCCCATACCAAATACATCATTCAAAGCTCTCATAGTATCACAATGGTTATGAAAAAAATATGAAGAGTTAACAAAGTACAGACAAAATACAATTTCATAAGTAGGAAGTTATCCAACTGTGTTATTACTTAAACATGTGTCACTGTTGTAGAAAAATAAATGTTTGTCTTTCTCAGTTAAATGATCAGATAGCTGTGTAATTATGTGTTAGAGAAATATGGTACCAATGTGTAAAGTTGTATAAGCATATTAGCTAGGGCTCCTTGTGCTTGCCAAACACATGGTACACAAAGTAAGCGTATACCCCCTGAGGATTAATGTACTTATACCATCAAGTGTTAAAAATTACAGCAATGGAATGAAATGTCTCACGGAAAACCTTTGTATCTTTGTAATTCAAAAATCTTTAAAAATAAGTGTTTTAAGTACAAAATTAATCTCTCAAATACGTGTACTGTAGCGCTAAACTGTGCATCTTGTAAGATAATCTCTGTCATTACTTAAGGGTAAAAAATGTGCCAAGTGTCGTAATTATTGTCGTCTGCAAGCAAAGTTCTCTGGAAGTCAATGTACTTACCTCATAATAAACAAAAGCGAGGAGGAGGAGATTAGTGTTTAACGTCTCGTCGACAACGAGGTCATTAGAGACGGAGCACAAGCTCAGGTGAAGGAAGGATGGGGAAGGAAATCGGCCGTGCCCTTACAAAGGAACCATCCCGGCATTTGCCTGAAGCGATTTAGGGCAATCACGGAAAACCTAAATCAGGATGGCCGGAGACGGGATTGAACCGTCGTCCTCCCAAATGCGAGTCCAGTGTGCTAACCACTGCGCCACCTCGCTCGGTCAACAAAAGCGAAATGCTATGCGTATAGATATCGTACTCATTACGTACAGTACCATATCAAGGAAGTACTATACTGTAATGTATTGTTGTGCTACGAAAATGTCTGTCTCATTGTAGCTATACCACAAAAGTTACTACTAAAACATGTTTTACTTTCCAGAAGAATTCAGATAAACTGTGCAGATATAAAACATATACACCGCAAAAGCAACAATGTAAATTGTGTCACACATTAGTAGCGTGGTGATACAATCTTTTAGCTGTCAAAGAAACCAAATGCTAAGTCATCTTTAATCTCAAGTAAACCAAAATGTTGCATTAAAATCTCGTTAGCAGTACTGGCATATGTTCTAAGTATGTGAGTCTTATAGTCGTTATGTAATCGTACAACTAACAAGCAAGAATGTACACGCACAATAACACTGTGTCGTCTGTTCACTATAACAATGCATTCGTAATTGCTGTCTAAATATGTTCCCTAGGTTCTAGACTGGATAGTTAACTTTGAAACATAGTTGCATGTTAACAGTTTCTAAGTCTGCTGAAGTGTACTAGTAACGTGAAGTCAAAAATTTTATAGCAAAGACTAAGTTAAAAAGCAGGTTATCTTTCAATAAACGGTTTACATGTTAAATGTGGTGTAAACCTTTACTCTTCCTAGTACACTGAGTTTCAACTTCAACGGAATTATCATGTGGTATATGGTTCATTGGTAAAGAATGCTCAAATTTTTCTCAAGGTTAGCGTCTATGTTATTTTTCTCTGAGCCAACCGGCGCACGTGGCTGCCTGCGGTGCGAGTCATTGTCTGTTTCTTTGTTGGAGCCTGTCGTTACTGGGATTTGGAGGTCTAACTTCTACAAATTCACCTTGTCGAGAGGGCCCTGCCCTGTTTGAATCCCGCCAGTTCTGATGCAATTCAGGTGTGTCGTTTTGTCGGTAGTTTACATAGTTTCTTTTTTTGTCGGTCATGTGGTGGAGAATTTCTCCCGGAATCGTAACTGCGCAGTGGACCGTTGAGTCTGAAGTTATTCTGTCTCCCTGGATAATAATTAGTTTGGTTCCCATATTGTCTGTTTCTCTGATTGTGTCTGTGATAGCCATTATCGCGGAGAGGTGATCTTTCCCTGTAATTATTACTACTCTGACAACGGTTGTCATACGGGTGGTGTCTGGTTTGGTCACGATTTACATTGCAAGTGCAACGTCCTGCCAAACTAATATGTCGTAAATGTTCATGCAATTGGATTAAGCAAATGTGGATGAGTTCTGAGGGGCTGTATGGGTTTGAAAGATACTGATTCTTATGTAACATGTCTTCGAAATATTTGACAAGACTGGAAAATTCAGATTGTTCAAAACGTTTCATCATTATGATGCTATGTCTTACTCCGTCTTGTGTAGCTTGAGACCAATATGCTGGGAGGAAGGCATGATAAAATTCTCCTTCACTGTGACAATTGTGAATGACCGATCGCATTCTTACAGCTGGTTCATTCTCTAAGTAGCCACACATAAATTCTAACCTGTGCTCCAGTGAACAGTTGGGAGGAAAACAATGAGAGAATTGATGGAGCCATGCTTGTGGATGAATGTCGTTGCCAGAATTCTTAAATGTTTTGAATTTACATGTAGTAATGAACAGCTTATAGTCAAAATCATCATGTTGGCGAGTCGCATATCGGTCATTGTTGGCTCTGAGCACTATGGGACTCAACTGCTGTGGTCATCAGTCCCCTAGGACTTAGAACTACTTAAACCTAACTAACCTAAGGACATTACACACATCCATGGCCGAGGCAGGATTCGAACCTGCGACCGTAACAGTCGCACGGTCGGTCATTGTTACTTCGTTTCGGCGGTTCAATCTCAAAATTCAGTGCACCTTACCAATTTCTTTCATTATTTCCGAAATGCTCTGTGTTACTATTTTGTGACTTTTCCGTATTTCTAAGTCCCCCTTCCCGTGTTGGAGCGCGAGTCTCCTCTGAAATATGTAATTCTTGTATTACCTGTGTCAACTGATCTTGTACTTCCCATATTTCTCTTTTGTACTGTGTATTGATTTGATTTTGATTTTGTTTGAATTTTTTAATTTGTTCATACTCTTCTGTGTTAGTGTAGGCTATGGGTCTGTGTCATTCATTTCATCATCTACCTTTGTGGATAAGTTGGTGAACTGATCCGAAAGTTCGGTTACTTTCTCCGATAGTGAACTAATTTCCTCAGTGTGTTTTTCTGAACCAAGTTTCAGAGTGTCCATTTGTGTTGAAATCGTATCTATTGTGTCCTTTAAGTTTTCCTGAGTTTTTGCAAGTTGCATAACCGAATCGGTAGATGCAACTGAGTCAATTTTAGCTTGCAAGGTGTCGTGATTTTCATGAACAATAGTTTGCGGTTCCTTTATGGCTGCTTCGTGATCCTGTAATACATTTTCATGACGCAAAAAAAATAGGTTGGAAATGCTCACAAATTTGTGTTTTTACGTCATTACAGACTTTTTGACATTTCGATTCGATTTTAAGTAACTCAGCAGTTAAACCTTCACTTTTTTTTTTCAAGTGTGGTGTCTAACTTTTGAAGCTGTTGCTGTGACTGTTTTTGATTTTGTTCCATTGCGTCTAGCTGTTGCTGTGTTTGTCTCTGGTGTTGTTCCATTGTGTCTAACTGTTGCTGTGTTTGTCTCTGATTTTGTTTCATTTGTTGCATTAATTGCAATAATAATGTATTAGTGTCTGGAATCTGTTCCTCTACGCTTTTCGGCAGTGCATTTGCACCGGCAACATTCAAATTTTGACGAGCAGAAAATGTGTCTTGACTTATTTCAGAAAACGGTGAGGACGCAAAACCTGAATCTACAGAATTTGCAAGATTGTGTCCTGTCATTTCGGATTCCTGAGGCGAACTGTTGCCGACCGATCGATCGATAATGCTTCCCTGTTCACTAATTGTTTCACTGTCTACACTATTATTTGCCGCCCGCTCCATTTCCCTATACACAGATACCAAATTACTATGTTGAACATTAGTTAATTCATTACACGGTGGTGCTGATACACTGCAATCGTGTCATTTCTCAGTTTACTTTGGAGCCTAGTATTACGTTCTTCACACGCCATAATTGTCACAATGTTTCACACGATAACACAGAAAAGCAGAACTGGAAGAGTAAAATAAGAGAACACATTAACATAGCACTGAAAATAATATCTAGTTAATTGCAAGCGCGGCTGCGAAATACTTGGTGCAAATCTACATGCATGCTATAACTGTTTTACTGTACAACAATGAAAAACTACAACTACAAAGGAAATTCTCTCTATAATTACGCGCTAGCAATAAACAATAGCTACACTAATTACACAAACTACAAGAAAAGATCAGAAGATTCCAGTGACGTATCCTCGGCTAAGGGTCGACATATGAAACGTCCCCTTAGAAAAAATTAATGAATTACTGTGCTGATAAACCTCATACATCATTTGATTTTCAAACAGCTGAGCAGAAATGAACGTACTCAGACATTTCGCTCTTTACCTATTCTGATCAACACTAAACTGACACACAATGATTTTAGCGCAACGAAATCTGACTTTGAAAAATCCCTACAAAGAATGGCCCTGACTAACAATAACCTATACTTTTCATTAATAACTTACCTCAGAAAAATCTTCGATACTCGAACTACTGCAATACAGCGAGCGCCACTACTGCCAGATAAATAAAAGATTCTAACTACTGAAGGCACTAACTACTGATAGGCATAGTTAGCAAATGAAATATTTTGAAAGAGAACAAACAATGTATTTACCTTAATAATGTTCAATGGACATCATATATATGTATCAGTTCATGATATCCAATAACACAAATTAACTCTTTCTAATGGACACACGTTCAGATCATCCGCTCTCAAAACTCCGCCATCTCTCTCCCCACATCCGTCACTGCTGGAGGCTCACCTCCAACTGCGCAACGCTACGCGCTGTTCACATCCAGCTGCCCAACACTACAATAGAAAACAACAATGCAAACCAGCCACAGACTACACACAGCACAGCCAGTGATTTTCATACACAGCGCTACGTGGCGTTACCAATTAAAAAACCTAAACAGTCTACTTACAAGGCATGTTTAATACGCTCGTAACGCGAACAGGACGAATATGTGAGCCGCAGCACCTCAGACCCGAAATGCAACATCTGGAAAGTGTTCCGAGGAGCATAGGTACTCCACAAATTATCTTAGAAGTGTAACATAGCCAAGCACTCGGCGAAGTAAGAAATCGGAGAAAGAAATGTCGGATACGGCCTTTCTGTCATACATTCCCAGAGTCACGGACAGAATCGGCCGTTGTTGTTGTTGTGGTCTTCAATCCTGAGACTGGTTTGATGCAGCTCTCCATGCTACCCGATCCTGTGCAAGCTTCTTCATCTCCCAGTACTTAACTGCAACCATCATCCTTCTGAATCTGTTTAGTGTATTCATCTCTTGGTCTCCCTCTACGATTTTTACCCTCCACGCTGCCCTCCAATACTAAATTGGTGATCCCTTGATGCCTCAGAACGTGTCCCACCAACCGATCCCTCCTACCAACCGATCCTTTCTTTTTGTCAAGTTGTGCCACATACTTCTGTAGCACCACATTTCGAAAGCTTCTATTCTCTTCTTGTCCAAATTATTTATCGCCCATGTTTCACTTCCATACATGGCTACACTCCATACAAATACTTTCCTTGCCATTGCCAGTCTACATTTTATATCCTCTCTACTTCGACCATCATCAGTTATTTTGCTCTCCAAATAGCAAAACTCCTTTACTACTTTAAGTGCCTCATTTCCTAATCTAATTCCCTCAGCATCACCCGATTTAATTCGACTACATTCCATTATCCTCGTTTTGCTTTTGTTGATGTTCATCTTATATCCTCCTTTCAAGACACTGTCCATTCCGTTCAACTGCTCTTCCAAGTCCTTTGCTGTCTCTGATAGAATTACAATGTCATCGGCGAACCTCAAAGTTTTTATTTCTTCTCCATGGATTTTAATACCTACTCCGAATTTTTTTTTTGTTTCCTTTACTGCTTGCTCAATATACAGATTGAATAACATCGAGGAGAGGCTACAACCCTGTCTCACTCCCTTCCCAAACATTGCTTCCCTTTCATGTCCCTCGACTCTTATAACTGCCATGTGGTTTCTGTACAAATTGTAAATAGCCTTTCGCTCCCTGTATTTTACCTCTGCCACCTTTAGAATTCGAAAGAGAGTATTCCAGTCAACATTGTCAAAAGCTTTCTCTAAGTCTACAAATGCTAGAAACGTAGGTTTGCCTTTCCTTAATCTTTCTTCTAAGATAAATCGTAGGGTCAGTATTGCCTCACGTGTTCCAACATTTCTACGGAATCCAAACTGATCTCCCCCAAGGTCGGCTTCTATCAGTTTTTCCATTCGTCTGTATAGAATTCGCGTTAGTATTTTGCAGCTGTGACTTAATTAAACTGATAGTTCGGTAATTTTCACATCTGTCAACACCTGCTTTCTTTGGGATTGAAATTATTATATTCTTCTTGAAGTCTGAGGGTATTCCGATTGTCTCATACATCTTGCTCACCAGATGGTAGAGTTTTGTCAGGACTGGCTCTCCCAAGGCCATCAGTAGTTCTAATGGAATGTTGTGTACTCTGGGGCCTTGTTTCGACTCAGGTGTTTCAGTGCTCTGTCAAACTCTTCACGCAGTATCGTATCACCCATTTCATCTAAATTTACATCCTCTTCCATTTCCATAATATTGTCCTCAAGTACATCGCCCTTGTATAGACCCTCTATATACTCCTTCCACCTTTCTGCTTTCCCTTCTTTGCTTAGAACTGGGTTTCCATCTGAGCTCTTGATATTCATACAAGTCGTTCTCTTTTCTCCAAAGGTCTCTTTAATTTTCCTGTAGGCAGTATCTATCTGACCCTTAGTGAGATAAGGCTCTACATCCTTACATTTGTCCTCTAGCCATCCCTGCTTAGCCATTTTGCACTTCCTGTCGATCTCATTTTTGAGACGTCTGTATTCCTTTTTGCCTGCTTCATTTACTGTATTTTTATATTTTCTCCTTTCGTCAATAAAGTTCAATATTTCTTCTGTTACCAAAGGAGTTCTACTAACCCTCGTCTTTTTACCTACTTTATCCTCTGCTGCTTTCACTACTTCATCCCTCAGAGCTACCCATTCTTCTTCTACTGTACTTCTTTCTCCCATTCCTGTCAATTGTTCCCTTATTCTGTCCCTGAAACTCTGCACAATCTCTGGTTTAGTCAGTTTATCCAGGTCCCATCTCCTTAAATTCCCACCTTTTTGCAGTTTCTTCAGTTTTAATCTACAGTTCATAGCCAATAGATTGTGGTCAGAGTCCACATCTACCCCTGGAAATGTCTTACAATTTAAAACCTGGTTTCTAAATCTCTGTCTTACTATTATATAATCTATCTGATACCTTCTAGTATCTCCAGGATTCTTCCATGCGTACAACCTTCTTTCATGATTCTTGAACCAAGTGTTAGCTACGATTAAGTTATGCTCAGTGCAAAACTCTACCAGGTGGCTTCCTCTTTCATTTATTAGCCACAATCCATATTCACCTACTATGTTTCCTTCTCTCCCTTTTCCTACTCTCGAATTCCAGTCACCCATTCCTATTAAATTTTCGTCTCCTTTCACTACCTGAATAATTTCATTTATCTCATCATAAATTTCTTCAATTTCTTCATCATCTGCAGAGCTAGTTTGCATATAAACTTGTACTACTGTAGTAGGCGTGGGATTCGTGTCTATCTGGGCCACAATAATGTGTTCACTATGCTGTTTGAAGTAGCTTACCCGCACTACAATTTTTTATTCATTATTAAACCTACTCCTGCATTACCCTTATTCGATTTTGTATTTATAACCCTGTATTCACCTGACCAAATGTCTTGTTCCTCCTGCC
Organism: Schistocerca piceifrons; assembly: GCF_021461385.2. Lineage (NCBI taxonomy): Eukaryota > Metazoa > Arthropoda > Insecta > Orthoptera > Acrididae > Schistocerca > Schistocerca piceifrons. The sequence goes on along the minus strand of NC_060139.1, from coordinate 38,942,044 downwards.
ACCGAACTTCACTAACTCCCACTGTATCTAACTTCAACCTATCCATTTCCCTTTTTAAATTTTCTAGTCTACCTGCCCAGTTAAGCGATCTGACATCCCACGCTCCGATCCGCAGAACGCCAGTTTTCTTTTTCCTGGTAACGACGTCCTCCTGAGTAGTCCCCGCCCGGAGATCCGAATGGGGGACTCTTTTACCTCCGGAATATTTTACCCAAGAGGGCGCCATCATCATTTATCCACACAGTAAAGCTGCATGCCCTAGGGAAAATTACGGCCGTAGTTTCCCCTTGCTTTCAGCCGTTCGCAGTACCAGCACAGCAAGACCGTTTTGGTTAATGTTGCAAGGCCAGGTCAGTCAATCATCCAGACTGTTGGTCCTGCAACTATTGAAAAGGCTGCTGTCCCTCTTCAGGAACCACATGTTTGTCTGGCCTCTCAACAGACACCCCTCCGTTGCGGTTGCACCTACGGTACGGCCATCTGTATCGCTGAGGCACGCAAGCCTCCCCACCAACGGCAAGGTCCATGGTTTATGGGGAATCGGCCGTATACTGCGCAAACACGGCGTAAAGACGATTTTCAAACCAACAAGGAAGATCAAAGAGTGTCTTAGATCGGCAAAGGAGAAAAGGACCCACTTGCTATGTCGGGAATATACCGCATACCATGCACATGCGGAAAAGTTTATGTGGGAATGAATGGACGATAAATCAACACCAGCATTAAACAACATAAGCGAATTGCAGGTTGGGGCAGGTGGAGAAATCGGCCGTGGCAAAGCACGCACTGAGTGAAACCGTCCACGTAATAAAATTCGCTGACACGGAAGTTCTGGCTGTAGAGAAGCACTATCACACCCGCTTGTTCAGAGAAGTTGTAGAAATACATAAACACGCGAACAGTTTCAACAAGAAAGAGGAAAGCCTTAAGCCGTCGGCACACGGACCGTGCTGTCGAACGTTAACGTTGAGCGTGCCCAGTTCAACGTGCTCCTGAACGCTCAGGAATGATGCGACTTGTGCACACGGTGCGTGGGCCCCAACGTGGTATACGCAATCGCAACGCACTCCAGCGGCAGTTTGAGTAATGTTTCTAGTTCGTAAATCACACTGTTTACTCAACGGGTGCGCATAAAAATCCCACGTTAGCTCTATTAAAACGCACATTTCCTCCATCGTCCACGAAAAGGGAACTATCATGTCAAATCAGTAAGGACACAGGCTTATAAAAGTTCCATCACAAACAGTGCAGTACAAATTTGGAATACTTCTCTGCGTAAGATAAACATTGTTCCATCATTCCCACATTTTAGTAAAACCCCAAGGTCAGTCTGACTTGATCACTGTTCCTACCCAGTAGCAGAATCTTTGAAACATATGAATTACGAAGCGTAAAAGAAAAAGGAGCAAAATATCTTTATACAAGTAGCGTAAGCTGTCCTGTAGATTAAGCCAATCGAACAAAGTCAACCCTCAAAAAAAGGTGAACTTATATTTACATAACATCAAATATTGTACCATATACTTACACTCCTGGAAATGGAAAAAAGAACACATTGACACCGGTGTGTCAGACCCACCATACTTGCTCCGGACACTGCGAGAGGGCTGTACAAGCAATGATCACACGCACGGCACAGCGGACACACCAGGAACCGCGGTGTTGGCCGTCGAATGGCGCTAGCTGCGCAGCATTTGTGCACCGCCGCCGTCAGTGTCAGCCAGTTTGCCGTGGCATACGGAGCTCCATCGCAGTCTTTAACACTGGTAGCATGCCGCGACAGCGTGGACGTGAACCGTATGTGCAATTGACGGACTTTGAGCGAGGGCGTATAGTGGGCATGCGGGAGGCCGGGTGGACGTACCGCCGAATTGCTCAACACGTGGGGCGTGAGGTCTCCACAGTACATCGATGTTGTCGCCAGTGGTCGGCGGAAGGTGCACGTGCCCGTCGACCTGGGACCGGACCGCAGCGACGCACGGATGCACGCCAAGACCGTAGGATCCTACGCAGTGCCGTAGGGGACCGCACCGCCACTTCCCAGCAAATTAGGGACACTGTTGCTCCTGGGGTATCGGCGAGGACCATTCGCAACCGTCTCCATGAAGCTGGGCTACGCTCCCGTACACCGTTAGGCCGTCTTCCGCTCACGCCCCAACATCGTGCAGCCCGCCTCCAGTGGTGTCGCGACAGGCGTGAATGGAGGGACGAATGGAGACGTGTCGTCTTCAGCGATGAGAGTCGCTTCTGCCTTGGTGCCAATGATGGTCGTATGCGTGTTTGGCGCCGTGCAGATGAGCGCCACAATCAGGACTGCATACGACCGAGGCACACAGGGCCAACACCCGGCATCATGGTGTGGGGAGCGATCTCCTACACTGGCCGTACACCACTGGTGATCGTCGAGGGGACACTGAATAGTGCACGGTACATCCAAACCGTCATCGAACCCATCGTTCTGCCATTCCTAGACCGGCAAGGGAACTTGCTGTTCCAACAGGACAATGCACGTCCGCATGTATCCCGTGCCACCCAACGTGCTCTAGAAGGTGTAAGTCAACTACCCTGGCCAGCAAGATCTCCGAATCTGGCCCCCATTGAGCATGTTTGGGACTGGATGAAGCGTCGTCTCACGCGGTCTGCACGTCCAGCACGAACGCTGGTCCAACTGAGGCGCCAGGTGGAAATGGCATGGCAAGCCGTTCCACAGGAGTACATCCAGCATCTCTACGATCGTCTCCATGGGAGAATAGCAGCCTGCATTGCTGCGAAAGGTGGATATACACTGTACTAGTGCCGACATTGTGCATGCTCTGTTGCCTGTGTCTATGTGCCTGTGGTTCTGTCAGTGTGATCATGTGATGTATCTGACCCCAGGAATGTGTCAATAAAGTTTCCCCTTCCTGGGACAATGAATTCACGGTGTTCTTATTTCAATTTCCAGGAGTGTATATTAAACTAATAATAAAGTATCAGAACCTAATAAAAACGCGAATGTTAGTAAAAAAAATTTGGAACTGTTAAGACGCGAACCACCGCCATAACAAAGACTCATTACTTTTTTTTTTAATCTCTTTTTTTTTTAATCTCATTTTGTTCGCTTTCGTTAGTTGCATCTGCTCGGGGCGGACGTCGTGACATCCGTTTTACGTTCGTTGTTGATCTATTAACTCACTTTTTTTTTCTTTTTTTTTTTACAGAGGGCAACCAACTCTCTGACCAAACACGCTGAGCTACTGTGCCGGCTTACTGGACAGAGACACTACTCATTATGCTAAACCAACAACAGGCTGAATTATTTCAATCATATTGTGTTACCCCTTGCTAAAAACGTTAATCTTAGATAATTATCTTAATTGAAATTTAATTATAACATTGTACCAAGAACAATGCGTTTTGGGTTGATCTTCACTGTGTCGCTGCCTTCAAATAGCCTACTCTCATAATACGCTCGTTACAATAATTCTTTTGCCACGAATATGATGTTTCTCATTATTGTATTGGACCGAATCACACAGTTAACAACGGGTTTTCCAGTGATTCTAAATTTGCTGGTGCTCAGAAACGGCAAATATAAGTATAGGCTTGAAATGAATGCCAGTATGGCGCCTCACAACTGTATAGTGAAGGGAGACGGCGTCCGTGTGACGTAGGTGGCGTTGTGCCATCTCATTGGTCAATGCTCAGACGCACGCTCAGAATATCTGACATGCCAGATATCGCTCTGCTCGTTCGGAAAGACTCCCGAACGTGCTATTCCACGCTATGACGTCAGAATCTCGGCACGCTCAACGCTCAACGTTCGCATGCACGGTCTGTGTGCCGACGGCTTTAAGGTAAACGGATCCTGGCTTCCCGTACTGCAGCGAACGACCGTCGCAGGTAGCAAGAGGAGAACCCCACCGGAAATGACCGAGGAGAAGCCCTCGGACGTTGGCGCGCCAGGGACATATAGTCTGCGGCCACGAGCTCGACTCCAGTTCATCACCGGCAAAGGAGGGTGAAGCTTTGACAATGCCAGCCACTGGCGAAACGTCAGTAAAATCATCAGATGAATGACGGCCGAAGAACCCGAGACAGAAGCCAATATAGGCAGTTGACCTCGTGTTAGCTTTATTTACCTTTGGTACAAATTTTATTCTAAATAAGTTATTCATCTAATTTAACAGTTATTCTGTCATTCGTGATTCGCATCTGCTAATGTCATCATTGATATTTATTACGCTTGCATTTTCTTTATCACCTAGTACATGCTTATGTCGTGTTGACTGTTATGCTAGATGGCTCACTTTCGACTCACTGCGTGCTAACTGGAGTTTGTGGACACTGTATGAAATACCAGAAGTTCTGCTGTTTGACTATTTAATTCTGTTAAAGCGATTCCACCCGACTTTGTATCAGAGTGGTTCTCATTAGTGACTGAGAGTATCGGTCATTGATTACTAAATTTTTATAGCCTACTATATTTTTTGAGAGTTTTCAGAGAACGATGTTTTCTACATTAAAAGAGATCCAGCTAATCAGAAGTACTGATAAGAAAGAAATGCTCAGGTGCGGTTTAGTGTAGGATTGGTTTCTAGCAGTTTCCCTTTCTAGCTGAGCGAGTGTTTTTATGTTGGGCTCCAGATTGCACTGTAAACATGTGGGAAACAGTCAACATTTCGTCCTTGTGAATACTCCAGAGATGCAAATCAAGATTTAAACCACGACGAACTCTAGTGCTTTTATGTCTAACACAGTTCTCGTATGATTTGATCGATACTTCGTATTACATGTATGTGTTCCAACATTAGAAACTCTTCTTTCCAAGCATTCCACTTCAATACAGTGAAACTTAAATGTGTTATTTATTACAATGATTTTATTGTACTTCCACGTGTCACATAAAACACTTAAAACAGCCAACGATTTGGCTATGATGCAGCTACTTTCCTCTGGTTGTCCTCTGAACAGTATTCTAAGTTGGTATCAGTCCTTAAATTACACTGATCTGACATAGAGTAGAGGCTATGTGGAAGATGTTTCTTGAGAATGAAGTCTTTTGTGACAGCAGTGTTGTATAAAACATCCTCGGACTTCCTGCTGCGTCAATTCAGGGTAAAAACTCGAGCTTTCGACGGTTTCCACCATCGTCTTCGCCAGGACCAACTGACTGTCAAGACTGCTGCTGTGGTGGCCTTATGTAGGCCAGAGGCTGCTTATCATTGGTCGGTAGTTACGTCATGCTGTCGCAGATGTTGTCAACGTCTGCGCTGGTGGGCCCACCTCTCCCGCCGGAGCGTAAATATTGCGACGATTGTCTCTGACTCTTGTCTGCATCGCATCGAGAGCTCGCTTCCATGCACTGCTAACATTAAATCCGCCGTCACGGTTGAAGGTTGTCTCGCGCATTCTTACTTCTACAGCCCCTTTAGTTATATAGTCCCAGTATGTGGAAGCCTGGGATAAAACTTTTGTTTCTTCAAACAGTGTTTTATGCTTATTGTGACGTTCTGCTCACCAAGTGCAGATTTCTACAGTTCTCGATTTTTAACATGCCGTTGGTGTTCTGCACAGCGATCGGAAACGGTACGGATGGACTGACCGTTATAACTGTTTCTGCACTCACGTAGGATGTTGTAAATCCCAGAAGTCTTAAGGGCGAGACTGTCCTTAACAGGGTGTCGTTTTACATCTTCTTAGGACGTCGAAAAATACATCTGCCACCTCGTCTTCGCAGGACTCTTCCTATTTTACTGGATGTAGCCCCGCAAAATGGAAGGAATGCAGTCCGTGGCTCATCACGTGAATGCTGAACATTTTCACGTTTCCTTTTCTTGGAGAACGCTGACTTGGTATCACGTGACCCATAGCTGTTCTTTGGGAACACGTACTTCAGATTATTAATTTCGGAATGGAGATGGTCCTCGCCAGAGACGGTTTTTGTTCTGTGAATCACCGCGTTTAAAACAGCTCTATTCTGGGGTGGATGGCGAAACCTCTGAGAGCCGAGATATAAATCAGTGTGCTTCGGCTTGCGGTACACTGAGTGGCCGAGGAGTCCATCCGACTTTCGTTGCACCAGAACATCTAAAAACGGCAGCCTTCCCTCTTTCTCTGTGTCGACGGTGAACTTGGTGTTTGAGTGTATGCCGTTCATATGTTCCCGGAAGTGCTAAAGATCTTCTACCCCGTGTGGCCAGACCATAAAGGTGTCGCCAACATTACCATAAAATGAAGAAGGGCGAAGGAGAGCCAAATTTAATGCACAATCCTCAAAATGTTCCATAAAAAAAGATGGCCATTGCTGGAGACAACCGAGAATCCATAGCCATTCAGTCCGTCATTTCATAAAAATTACCTCCGTACAAGAAGAAGGTGGTCGTCATAACATGTCGGAGGAACATTTTCGTTTCAGGGTCAAGTAAATATACAGATACACGTAATCACATAGGGAATCAGCACACCACTTGATATACGTGATGTTTGTTAGACATAAACATCACACCTTACTTTAGACATTACAAGTTTGCAGAACTGTTGGGGCGCATGCAAAAGTGTAAGTTACAAATTTTAAAGGAGTATATTTTGAGAAAGAATAAGACGATTTGTGCAACAAACCTTTTTCTTTAATTGCTTTTTTTAAAAGAAAAATAATGTATCAATCGACTCTGTAGACTACTACGGTAGTCATCTGCTAGCGGATGCATTTTAATTTTCTTTTCCCTTATTGATATGATGCTAAATGTCAGAAGAAAAGAAAAGTAATGCGTCAATGGAGCAGGTATTCTACGACTAGCTATGATTCAGGAACCGTAGATAATGTTTCCTTTTTTCCTTCAGCGACCGTGGCCAGGCTGCGTCGTATAGCGTAAGTGCCAGAATTGTACATCGCCTAAGATCCTCAGACAGTGAGAGCAAGGTCTTTTCAAGGACGACTTTTGCGATTTAAGGAGCGGAGGGAACATTTTTTAACAAATGTCGCCAGATGTACCCACTGGCAGAGACGTCCTCGTTTCTCAAGTTTGTGCCTTAGAGTCAGTGCAGTCACAAGCATACATCAGGCGGTCCAATCACTGATAATAGTATAATATCACGAGTGAACTGCATTGCCATCTAGTTAAAGCCTGATAGGGTTAGAATTGCGTCTGCAAGCAGGGAGGGACGGAAAATATTCGGTTGTACTGAATGCTGACTGTAATAACTTCTGATTATGCGGTAACGGTCTTCGTACATGATCGAGTCCCCTTATAATGACTACCTGCTAGTATGCTGAGTAACTGGCGTTTGTAGCTCACACTGCAGCAGAAAGAGCTGCAATTGCTTCAATAAGGCGCGGGTAGGCTTTTATAGGCAAACCAGCACCGCTGTTCCCAGTGATTCTCAATGCTTGGGAACTGTGCGTGGCGGAGAATTCAGACAGCGAACACGGAAGTTAGATGGTTGCACAGATGCTCATTTGAGATAAGCGGGATCTGGCACTCACAAAATTATTTTTAAATCTTGACCGCGCCTTTCTATTCATCTGCGAAACTCACCGTCCATGCGGCAAGCTGAACCATCCCCAAAAAAAAAACCGAAGCTCGCAAAACTCAAACTGGGTGACAAAACATCGTTCTCCTCAATGTCAGTCCAGTGTAAAAACCACTGCGCCACCCCATTCGTTAGCTCACCACGTATATTCCGTCCACAGGCCCTAGCGGGCCAGTTGGTGCCAACTGGTCGCCGTGTCAACCTCTATCAATGGCGTCTTTGGACGTGGTATGGAGGTACGTGGGTTCAGCGTACCACTCTTCTGGTCGTTGTGTTTTAGTGACCTGGAGCAGCTACTACTCGTTCAAGTAGCTCCCCAATTGGCATCACCAGGTTGATTGCATCCAGTTCTAGTTCACTACCGAGGACCGAGCGAGGTGGCGCAGTGGTTAGACACTGGACTCGCATTCGGGAGGACGACGGCTCAATCCCCCGTCCGGCCATCCTGATTTAGATTTTCCGTGATTTTCCTAAATCGCTCCAGACAAATGCCGGGATGGTTCCTTTCAAAGGGCACGGCCGACTTCCTTCCCCGTCCTTCCCTAATCCGATGAGACCGATGACCTCGCTGTCTGGTCTCCTTCCCCAAAAACAACAACAACATTCACTAGCGAGGAAAAAAGCGTGGAAGAACCGTAAATCGAACCCGATTCCTCCACACAGCAGTCAGCCGTCCTTAGTACTTTTCTTCCCTAACAGTGCAAAGCAGTAAACAGATATTTATTGCACTGCGTCTCAAGTGGAACTGCATATGAGCTAAAGAGGCGCCACCTAGCACAACTTTCGGGTACTTCACTCTTAAGTTCTATTGAATCGTCGGTCTTCAGACGAAAAGGCGCTACATTAGCGACCATTACCTGCAAGTGCCCTGAGCCATGGAGGCGGCCCGTTAGATCGCTGCTCGTAGCGCAAGACTGCTTACACCACAGTGTGTCTCTCATGAAATGTTTACGGATCGTTTGTCCTCGTCTAGTCCACCAACGTCCAGGGAGTCTATAGAAATACGGTAACACCCAAAACACAATACATTATTATTGTTATGAATTACAATGTCAGGCGACCCCTCAGAACAAAGTTAGTACGGTGTCCCAGTGCCTTCTAGTGAGGTACACAGATGGAACTTGTAATTTGTGGACGTTGTATTCAACCAATCCCCTCAGGAGATATCACCTTAACGAAACACTGTCGATGTGGGCGAGGGGGTTTGCGTGATCCAATGAAGTGGAGTGCTATACTGACGGTTGTGTAACTACCGGCAGGGCCTCCCAAGCCGGACAGACCTCCATAGAGGATCCAGGCAAAGTGTGACTCACAACGTCCCGTCGAGTGTTCTGTCCTGTCCTGTCCTATCCTATCCTATTCTATCCTATCCCATCCTACATTTTCCCTTCCTTTCCTTTTCCCCTCTGTGATTGTGTAGCAGCAGGCACAGTCCCCTAATGTGGAAGATCCCTGTAAACCAGGACAACGGTGATGCACATAGGCCTTACTGAGAAGGGATGGATAGCATTCTGTAGTCGTGGAGGAGACAAGCTATCTGTGTTAGGCCCTGAACTAAAACCTTGGCAGGTGCCCAGGCCCTCAAGGTGGTAAACCCACCAGGATACTCGGGAACTGCGGGCTGACAATCCGCACCACCAAAAAACACATATCACAGAAACTAAAAGGAGAAACAGCCGGATGCATCTTGAGGATATGACATTTGGCCTGAAAAGGAAAACCCGTATTGGTCTTTGGAATGTAAGGAGGTTGAGACAGGCAGGAAGTCTAAGATAGGTTGAAAAAGAGATGAACTAGCGACTAGATATATTGGGATTAAGTGAAGTAAGGTGGCCAGAATCTGGGGAATTCCAAACACAAAATGGTACAGTGCTGCTTGCTGTATGTGGGTCAGACAGGTGAGGACGCGATGCATAGCAATGGTGTAGGGCTCTTGCTATCTAAAAGCAGCAAGAACAGCTTAATGGAGTGGAAACCAGTCTCACAAGGGATAACAACCTCACGCTTCAAAACAAGTGTGCGATATGTCATTGTAATTCAATGCTACGCACCTACTGAAGTAGCTAAAGGGGAATTAAAAGATGCATTTTTTACAGAGCTTAACGGAGTCCTTAGACAAACAAATTCTAGGCCCATAAAATTTTTAATGGGTGACTTGAACGCAAAAGTTCGTTAAGAAAATGAAGGGCTTGAACATATCACGGGTGTGCGTGGCATGGGGATCAGAAATGTAAGTGGTGAACTGTTGATATATACGTGCGCTAAACATGACCTAGTCATTGGACGCACATTGTTTCCACATCGTAACTGCCATAAGATAACGTGTGCTTCTCCAGACCACGTTACGAAAAATCAAATAGACCACATAGCCATAACCGCAAGTTTCGACACTCCCTGTCAGATGTCAGAAATAGAAGAGGAGCAGACACTGGAAGTGATCGCCACCTAGTACTGGCGGAATTTATACTGAAGATAGTAGCAAATAGGACCAAGTTCAGTCACTGGAGAAAGTGAATAGGTCTGCAAGGTTAGAAGACGAACAGATCAAAGAAACAGTTGCCCCTGAACTACAAAACAGATTCCAGGTCCTCTCTGAAGAAAAACTTCATGAAAGAGGGAATTGAAACAGGTTGGCAAAAAATCAAAGACAGTTATTTAGATGTGGAAGAAAAAAATTTTAGGATTTAAGGAACATCATAAGAAGGAGTGGATCTCCGATGCTACATGAAATGAAATCAGCCACAGAAGAGAACTAAAACTTAAGTTAAATCTTTGTAAGACACGAGCGCAGAAGAGCGGAGTCATAGAGAATACACGGAGGCGAACAGAAAAGTGAAAACATGGCTACGTCGAGATAAAACGAAATGAATAGATGATCAAGCAGAGTTAGCAGAAGAGGCAGCAAGGCAAGGAAATATGAAAGAGCTCTACAATATAACCAAACGGTTGCCAATGAAGAACTTCAGACGTGAAGGAGCAGTTAAGAACAAGGATGGGGTGATGCTTACAACTCAACAGGCACAGCTGCAGAGATGGGAGGAGCACTTCAAGGAACTGTTAAATTGTGAAGACAACCAAGAGCAACAGGTTAGAGATGTTCCAGAGGAAGTCGAAGAAGATCAACATACAAATCTGCAGTGCCCCACAATGGACGAAATTAGGGCTGCTTTGAAAACACTAAGAAAGGCTAAGGCTCCAGGCCTAGACAACATAGCACCGCATCTCTTAAAAGCCGATACTGAAAGTACTGTTAAAATCCTCCACCCCTTGCTGAAGCATATTTGGCTTGAAGAGAAATCTCCAGAGGAGTGGAAAAATGGTTCGGCGGTAGAACTCCCAAAAAAGGAAAATTTGTCAGACTGTAACAACTGGCGGGGTATTACATTGTTGTCAGTGCCCAGAAAGATCCTCACCAGAATTATTTTCAACAGAATTAAAGAATCTCTTGAAAAGCGATTGCGTAAAGAACAGGCCGGTTTTAGGGCACAACGCAGTTGTGTTGATCTTATTAACACTCTTAGGATCATTTTAGAGCAAAGCAAAGAATTCCAAGCAACCATGTACCTAGCATTTATCGATATTCAAAAGGCCTTCGATTCCGAAAACATAAAGTGCTCTGGCAGGTGTTGCAGAAGTATGGTATACCACAGAAGATCTTAAACATCATAAAAGATCTATATGATGGCTAAAAATGTTGCGTACTCCACAAGGGAAATATGACAGAGTCCATAGCCGGCCGCGGTGGTCTCGCGGTTCTAGGCGTTCAGTCCGGAACCTCGCGACCGCTACGGTCGCAGGTTCAAATCCTGCCTCGGGCATGGATGTGTGTGATGTCCTTAGGTTAGTTAGGTTTAAGTAGTTCTAAGTTCTAGGGGACTGATGACCAGAGATGTTAAGTCCCATAGTGCTCAGAGCTATTTGAACCATTTTGAACAGAGTCTATAAAAGTAACAACTGGAGTCCGGCAGGGTTGCATTTTATCACCAACACATTGTTCTAGACTCAGTTACGAGAAGCACAGCAGGCAGGAGACGAGGAATCCAACGGGAGATCCATGAACGTGTGGAGGATATGGATTTTGCAGATGACACAGTTTTATTAGCTCAAAGGCTGACTGATATGCAAGCTAAATTAAACTTGCTCAAAGAAGAAGCAGAGACTTCTGGCCTGAAGATAAATATAGGCAAAAAAAGGAAATGAGAGTAAATTCGGGGAACATAGAGGTGCCACTGTTAATAGGAGAGCAGCGGGTGGAGACTGTCAACTCATTCCTGTATCTGGCTATTATAGTGACGGAAGATGGTGGAGCTGGAGATGACGTGAAAAACCGTATTAAAAGGCAAATGCTGCCTTCATACAATTGTATGCAATATGGAAAAACAGAAATATCAGGTACAAAACAAAAATCCGTATTTTTTAATACAAATGTGAAGACTGTCCTGTACGCCAGTGAAAGCTGGAAAATAGATTAAAAGATAACATCCCAGTTACAAACCTTCATAAATAGATGTCTCCGACGCATCATGAATATCGGGTAGCCAGACAAAATATGTATTGAGGAGCTCTGGCGAAAACAAGCCAGATACCTATAGAAGACCAGATACGAGAGAGAAAGTGGGGGTGGTTGGAGCACACATTGAGACAACCAGATGGAGCCACAAAAAAAAGAAAGAAAAAACATTGGAATGGAATACCCAGGGAACAAGGAAGAGAGGAAGACCTAAGGGCCCATGGAAGAGGACAGTGGAAGGGGAAGCAAAAATAGTTGGCAAGACCTGGGCAGAGTTGAGACAAATGGCCAAAGGCAGAGCTGGATGGCGAGCTCTCCTGGATGCCCTATGCCCCCTTAGGGGCCAAAGGAATTAAGTCAGTAAGTCAAGTATTCAACAAAGCACATGCAATGCGACATTTTAATGCAGTGCAAGCTGCAAGAGTGTTTTGTTTCATCCAAAAATTATGGACTTTTGGTTGTGTTGCTGCAGATGCCAATGTCTCTCCTCTTGTCATCCAGAGGTTGTGGACTCGCTACAAGGAAACAGGTCACTACGCAAGGCGTCTTCGATAAGGTCGCCGATACATTAAATCGACATCTAAGTTCCATTGTCGTACGGCTACCGCCAGAGCACTGAAAGGCGATCTCAGAAGGGCCACTGGAGCCGCTGTGTCCGGTTAGACAGTAAGGAACAGGTTACGAGAAAGGGCCTCGCGACCCATACGTCCAGTTCCGGCATTTCACTTGACACTACAACATCTTACAACTCGCCTGAAGTTCCACCGATCCCATATCAACTGGTTTTCTACAGACAAGTCCAGATATCCACTGATACAAGGTGACGGCCGTGTTCGTGTGTGCATCCGTGGTGAGAGGTGCCTGCTAAACGTTATTCAGGGAATCGACAGATTTCGAACTTTCTGTGATGTGGTGAGGCATCAGCGTTGACAGCCATACGGATCTTGCCGTTGCCCATGTTGACCTTATCGCCAGGCAGATGTGGTGGCCGCTGCAGTGGTGGTGGCCCTGAAGTCCTTCCAATGCCAAAGCCTATGTGGTGTGTGTCAGCAGCAACGTCGTGTGAAGCCTGGACCTTGAAGTAATGGAATGCCCGGAGGTGAGTTCCGGTGCATATGTGGGACACACTTGACGGACTTGTTCGTGGTCATTCTTTTCCACTACAGACTCTCCAATCACTCTCGAGTGCCTTCATTGAAGAATGGTAACGGATACCACAGAGTAACCTCTGAAGTCATCTACGGAGCATGCCACATTGGTGTCAGGCTGGCTTGCGGAGGGCATGCACGTTACTGACTCTCTCAAAGCTCAATAAAAAGCACCATCCGATGACTGGATGCTTGATACTTCCCATTTTGTTTCCGACATATGTCGGACATTTGGGTTCTTTTTATGTAAACAATTGAGGGTGTAAAAACCCTTCGTCCGAACAGGCCTTGGTTCTAATGGCTCTGAGGACTACGGGACTCAACTGCTGAGGTAATAAGTCCCCTAGAACTTAGAACTACTTAAACCTAACTAACCTGCCTGTAGCGCCTAGAACCGCTCCGGCCACTCCGGCCGGCGAACAGGCGTTGGAAGGCCCAACGTTACCGCCTGGCCGCCGTGTCATTCTCAGCCCACAGGCGTCACTGGATGTGGATATGGAGGGGCATGTCGTCAGGACACCGCTTTCCCGGGCATATGTCAGTTTACGAGACCGGAGCCGCTACTTCTCAATCAATTAGCCCCTCTATTTGCCTCACAAGGGCTGAGTGAACCGCGCTTTCCAACAGCACTCGGCAGACCGGATGGTCACCCATCCAGATGCTAGCCCAGCCCGACAGCGCTTAACTTCGGTGAACTGACGGGAACCGGTGTTACCACTGCCGCAAGGCCGTTGGCATCGAAGATGTAACGATGTTTTATTTTCCACTTAATTTGTGAAAGATATAAGTATAATTCGGTCATACACCCAGTCATCCCTCAATCAAGTATGGCAGACGTCGAAAGTCATCTCCCTTAATTCTTTTGAGCAATGTATGTTAAGATGTGTGTGAAATCTTATGGGACTTAACTGCTAACGTCATCAGTCCCTAAGATTACACACTACTTAACCTAAATTATCCTAAGGACAAACACACAAACCCATGCCCGTGGGAGGACTCGAACCTGCGCCAGGACCAGCCGCACAGTCCATGACTGCAGCGCCCTAGACCTCTCGGCTAATCTCGCGCGGCAGCAATGTATGTACTAAGGATGTAATGCACGAAGTAGCTTTGCCTACTACCTGCTATAAATATAGAATGTTTGACTATTATAGAGACAAACGAAAGGGGTGAACAGAAGACAATGAAACATGCAAATGAACATCGATCCGGAAACCAATGCTACGTATGCAGTCATGCAACTGTTACAATATTGTTTATGTTTAACGTTACGTTTATTTCGTAAGTCTACAAACAAGACATAAATTCGAGATTGCTATTTTACTGTCGTTTGATTTTGTCGTCATTCTGTATACCTAAGTACTGATAAATAGCATTTCGACAACAAGTGAAACGGTCGTGGCTCGCCTGTACCATGGATCGACGTGAATCCGTGGAATTCTTTTGTCTGTTGATGATGTCGATGCGCTCCGGAAATGCACTGTGAATGGATTTGGTACACGCCGGGGATTCCTGAACGTGCACGGGCATCAATGAGTACACGCGCTGAAGACTGCCTTCACATTAAAGAACACTTGCTGTAATGTGTTTGTTCTCAGGTGCATGTCTGCAGGTTGGATTTTCAGGACCCTTTTATAAGGTTTTCATGACGTGAGTCGTATTATGTCGTAGGGCGGAGGCCACTGGTTTCCGGAGCTAGGTTTTTTGTTTTGTTTTGCTGTTTCATTGTTCTGATCCCTTTCCGTTCGTATCTACACCAGTCAGCAGTCCCTACATTACAAAATTAACGTGCGCCAGTCCGCATCTGAGCCAGCACTGTATTTGAACTTTCGGAAAGAACGGTACGTAATACTCTGAGGAGCCAAAGAAACTGGTACACCTGCCTAATATCGTGTAGGGTCCCCACAAGCACGCAGAAGTGCCGCAACACGAGTGGCATTGACACGACTTCTGTCTGAAGTAGTGCTGGAGGAAATTGATACCATCCAGCATGCAGGGCTGTTCATAATTTCGTAAAAGTGCGAGGAGGTGGAGATATCTTCTGAACAGCACGTTGCAAGGCATCCGAAATATGCTCAGTATTGTTCAAGTCTGGGGAGACTGGTGGCCAGCGGAAGTGTTTAAACTCAGAATACTGCTACTGGAGCAAATTTGTAGCAATTCTGGACGTCATATTATCCTGCTAGAATTATCCAAGTCCGTCGAAATGCACAATGGACATGAATGGATGCAGGTGATCAGACAGGATGCTTACGTACGTGTCACCTGTCAGAGTCGTATCTAGACGTATTAGGGGTTCCACATCACTGCAACTACGCACGCCTCACACCATTACAGAGCCTCCACCAGTGTGAAGAGTCCCCTGGTGGCATGCAGGACTCGGGAGGTTGCCTCCGTACCAGTACACGTCTGTTCACTCGATACAATTTGGAACGAGACTCTTGCGACCACGCAACACGTTTCCAGTCATCAACAGCCTAATGTCGGTGCTGACGGGCCCAGGCGAGGCGTAAAGTTTTGTGACGTGCAGTCATCAAGGGTACACGAGTTGGTTTTCTGCTCCGAAAGCCTATATCGATGATGTTTCGTTGAATGGTTCGTACGCTGACACTTGTTGACGGCCCAGCATTGAAATCTGCAGCAAGTCACGGAAAAGTTGCACTTCTGTCACGTTGAAAAATTCTTTTCAGTTGCCATTGGTACTGTTGCTGCAGGCTCTTTTTCCAGCCGCAGCAATGTCGGAGATCTGATGTTTTACCGGATTTCTGATATTCACGTTGCACGGGAAAACCCCACTTCATCGCTAGCTCGGAGAAACTGTGTCCTATCGCTCGTGCGCCGACTATAACACCACGTTGAAACTCGCTTAAATCTTGATAACCTGCCATTGCATCAACAGTAACCCATCTAACAAATGCGTCAGACACATGTTGACTTATATAGCTGTTGCCGACCGTAGCGCCGTATTCTGCCTGTTTACATACACTCCTGGAAATGGAAAAAAGAACACATTGACACCGGTGTGTCAGACCCACCATACTTGCTCCGGACACTGCGAGAGAGCTGTACAAGCAATGATCACACGCACGGCACAGCGGACACACCAGGAACCGCGGTGTTGGCCGTCGAATGGCGCTAGCTGCGCAGCATTTTAGCACCGCCGCCGTCAGTGTCAGCCAGTTTGCCGTGGCATACGGAACTCCATTGCAGTCTTTAACACTGGTAGCATGCCGCGACAGCGTGGACGTGAACCGTATGTGCAGTTGACGGACTTTGAGCGAGGGCGTATAGTGGGCATGCGGGAGGCCGGGTGGACGTACCGCCGAATTGCTCAACACGTGGGGCGTGAGGTCTCCACAGTACATCGATGTTGTCGCCAGTGGTCGGCGGAAGGTGCACGTGCCCGTCGACCTGGGACCGGACCGCAGCGACGCACGGATGCACGCCAAGACCGTAGGATCCTACGCAGTGCCGTAGGGGACCGCACCGCCACTTCCCAGCAAATTAGGGACACTGTTGCTCCTGGGGTATCGGCGAGGACCATTCGCAACCGTCTCCATGAAGCTGGGCTACGGTCCCGCACACCGTTAGGCCGTCTTCCGCTCACGCCCCAACATCGTGCAGCCCGCCTCCAGTGGTGTCGCGACAGGCGTGAATGGAGGGACGAATGGAGACGTGTCGTCTTCAGCGATGAGAGTCGCTTCTGCCTTGGTGCCAATGATGGTCGTATGCGTGTTTGGCGCCGTGCAGGTGAGCGCCACAATCAGGACTGCATACGACCGAGGCACACAGGGCCAACACCCGGCATCATGGTGTGGGGAGCGATCTCCTACACTGGCTGTACACCACTGGTGATCGTCGAGGGGACACTGAATAGTGCACGGTACATCCAAACCGTCATCGAACCCATCGTTCTACCATTCCTAGACCGGCAAGGGAACTTGCTGTTCCAACAGGACAATGCACGGCCGCATGTATCCCGTGCCACCCAACGTGCTCTAGAAGGTGTAAGTCAACTACCCTGGCCAGCAAGATCTCCGGATCTGTCCCCCATGGAGCATGTTTGAGACTGGATGAAGCGTCGTCTCACGCGGGTTGCACGTCCAGCACGAACGCTGGTCTAACTGAGGCGTCAGGTGGAAATGGCATGGCAAGCCGTTCCACAGGACTACATCCAGCATCTCTACGATCGTCTCCATGGGAGAATAGCAGCCTGCATTGCTGTGAAAGGTGGATATACACTGTACTAGTGCCGACATTGTGCATGCTCTGTTGCCTGTGTCTATGTGCCTGTGGTTCTGTCAGTGTGATCATGTGATGTATCTGACCCCAGGAATGTGTCAATAAAGTTTCCCCTTCCTGGGACAATGAATGCACAGTGTTTTTATTTCAATTTCCAGTAGTGTATTTCTGTATTTCAATACGTGTGCTTATATCAGTTTTTTTTATGAATCAGTAAATAATGGTAATCATTCCTTTCAAAAAAGCAAGTGAATTACATCTCATAATATTTTAATTATGATGGAAGTTAACTGGAAGTGTAATAAAGAGCCTCTTCTTTATTGCAAAAAATGGTTGAAATGGCTCTGAGCACTATGGGACTACATCTATGGTCATCAGTCCCCTAGAACTTAGAACTACTTAAACCTAACTAACCTAAGGAAATCACACAACACCCAGTCATCACTAGGCAGTGAAAATCCCTGACCCCGCCGGGAATCGAACCCGGGAACCCGGGCGCGGGAAGCGAGAACGCTACCGCACGACCACGAGCTGCGGTCAATATTAGTTTCCTTGGCGCTTCATTCTACAAGAGGTTCAACGACATAAGGGCAGTTACGGGTAACAGTTAAAGAAGATTTTATTACAAAGGCTGCTCATAAAAAACAAGTGTCAGTGAGCAGCATGAAAACGCACAGAACCTACGGTATTCTCTAATTTCGTCCGGCTGACCCCTCAGAACGTAACGGTCGCCACAGCTCTTATTGTTCTCCACGAGGCAACCAACTCTGCGAGGTCGCGCCCATAAGCACCTGTCGTCGTCCTCTTCAAATACCACAAGTTGGCCTTCACGTTCCTAGACTAGATTGATATACGGTACTAGCCGTGCCTCTAGTGGTCACATACAAATCAACAAACGACGACCGTAGTAACTCTTACGCCCTGACCATGAAAACGTGTAGTTATTACACACCACGTCAGTCTATCGATCCGAAAAACGGGGCCTCGGATTTTACAGTTTCGCCGACTCATACTACAGTTTTACGACTCCTGATTTAACCATTGTGAGCAGCATCTCAGCCGATAGAAGGCCTTTTTGAAAATATTGAAATCTTGGTCTTTCATTAGATAAAAAAGTTTATGGTGCATTCATCGCATTTCTTCATGCCTGACGTCTCCAAATGACAATGAGACGGCGACCTTCTTCCTGGAAGTTATCAGCGAAAACTCTCTTAATCGAAGAAATACACATCTAAATGATAATTTGCACGCTACTCTGCAATTAATGTTGGAGTACACGACGTGTCATTATTCACTCTTCCGTTTTTACTTGTATATACAGTTTGCATCGCCTGGTAACTCGTTACTTGAAGTGCAGTACAGGGAGGTTCGCTATTTTCTTTAGAGCAGACACAGCGTTATCCCGAACAGAACGATCTCTTCCATGCGAACTAAGGGTTTCGAAAACATCTGTCACCCAAAACTCTTTCTTTCCTTAGATGACATCTCGAACGCCGTGGATTAAGGAAATCCTGAACAGGAGGAAAACAATTTGACTCAGTAGCGTACCAACGCCTATTAACGGAAGTCCTATCACATGGGGTTCCGAACGAAATTTGTGACGGGACTGAGAATTCCTTTGTACGAAGAACGCAGCATGTTATCGTGGATGGATAGACATTAACATTTGTGCAAGTGACTTCAGGTTTGCCAAAGGGAACTGTGTTGGTGTCCTTGTTCTTAATGTTGTATATTTATATTATCTATAATTATGTAATATCTGAAAAAGAACT
Source organism: Schistocerca piceifrons (assembly GCF_021461385.2). Taxonomy (NCBI): domain Eukaryota; kingdom Metazoa; phylum Arthropoda; class Insecta; order Orthoptera; family Acrididae; genus Schistocerca; species Schistocerca piceifrons. The sequence continues at coordinate 38,922,860 of NC_060139.1, read as the reverse complement.
GCGAAAATATCTATACATGTTTTGATAAGATTTCGTAACTGTGCGAAGATTGGGAAATTACTTAAATGTTTAATGTTTAAAAATATGTAACTCTGCACTTTACAAATAGCGAAAAGTGGTATTCGAAGACTACATTATACAGGATGGGTCACTAACTATTTCCATCAATAATAACTCCGGAAGTATGACAGGAGCTGAAAAGTTTCTGGGACAAAAGTTGCATGGGACAACAGGGGTCATAATATGACGATGGTTTTTTGTTGCTAGGTGCGGTCTCTTCAGAGATATGAAGGTCAACTTTGTTTTTTTGAATGGGATGCTATAGTTCGGTACTTATTTTCTGATAGCGGGTGTCGAGACGGATCCAGTTATGTATAACATTAAGGTCTTTGAAGGCCAATGAAGGCCGCAAAGGTAGCATGAACGTCCATTTACAGGAGGTGTTCGAAGTGATGACCATTGGTGTCAGTGCAGTGCTGCAATCTTCTTATCGTGGAATGAGTGGTAATCCTTATCACATTGGCACTTATAGAAGCACATGATCTGACAATTTTCTCTCGCATATCTTCAGGTGTGGTTGGAACGTCTTCATAAACAATGTCTTTTACGAATTCGCACAAGGAAAAAAAAAATGCAGAGCCGTCAAGTCTGGAGAACGAGCTGGCCACGACACATCTCCTCCGCGTCCAGTCCAACGATTCGGGAATTGTCTGTGCAACTCAATTCTAGCCATCAGCGAAAAATGTGCCGGACACCCATTGTGTTGATACCACATTCTGTTCCTTGCTCCTAAAGGTACTTCTTCCAATAACAGACCTAATGTTTCTTGCAGGAATGTGGTGTACTTCCTACCATTAAGATTTGCTTCGATGAAATAGATGCCTATAATTCTGTACTCCAGAATCCCACACCATACATTCACCGGCCACGGGTAGTTCCTTCGTGGTGCGACATTTTTTTTTTTTTTGTCTTGCAGTGTACTTGCAGCAGTGAATATGAAATTAGAATAACACTGCCGTAATACAATGGCTACAACGAAAGTAAACATTTAGTAAGTATTTGTGATAATGTCTCATACTGAATTATACATTTAAATGTAAGTTCAATTACTGTTATTAAGGCCGGCCGCGGTGGCCTCGGCGCTCTAGGCGCTTCCGTCCAGAACCGTGCGACTGCTACGGTTGCAGGTTCGAATCCTGCCTCGGTCATGGATGTGTGTGATGTCCTTAGGTTAGTTAGGTTTACGTAGTTCTAAGTTCTAGGGGACTGATGACCTCAGATGTTAAGTCCCATAGTGGTCAGAGCCTTTTCAACCATTTTTTGAACTGTTATTAATTAGTTAATCATTCGTTTGCGCAGACTTCGTCAGGCACTTTACAGTATCATAACCTTGTAGTCGCTGAGGGTGGCAGCAATCTGAAACAGAAAACAACCTACACGAAGTGTTCAGAATGGTATTGATTTTTAACGACTTGATGGCCGGCGGCCAACTAATAACACCAGTACTATAGAAAGTCTACTGAGGGCACACAACATACTAATTTATGTAGTTTACCAATTAGTTATAAGACTGGTAGATATGTGGCCCGAGGACCGACCCACAAAGTCAGTATTGGCTCTTGCGCAAAAACGTTTGGCTACCACTGTAATTCCAGCTCGCGTAATATGAAGGCTGTCTACAAAGAACGCTATTGTTCTGCCGCCGTCGGTGCCACACAGTGTTGACCGACAGTTCCAGCGAAACAAAAAAGAATTTGACAGCCGTTACGCCAAGGCCGTGATTGGCCCTGTCTCGGGTTTGGAAACGGGGCAGCGTAATAACGGTAACACGGGGTCGCTACAAGCAGCGGCGGCCCAACAACAGACACGAGGCCTGTCCGATTGACCCTCCCCCCCCCCCCCCCCCCCATACCCCTCACCGCGGCACCCACGTCAACACCACATAGCGCTGCGGGAGGCTGCCTGGCCTTTCTATCTGTGCGCTAGTTGGCGCTCGCTGTATCTGATGCTGCAGAAGGACACGCCCTGTACCCAGTGGCTCACTTTCCAATAGCAAGTGCAGCACTTACCGTAAAGATTTCGGGGGGTCAACTCCGAACAGCGAACACCAGTACACACGACAGTTTCAATTCAACTTTAAGTGACACTTTTTTTAAATTCACGAAACGATACAGAAAGTAAGTAAGAATTTGAATACGAGGGGCGTTCAAAAAGTAACGCAACACATTTTTTTTTCTGAAAGCGGGTTCATTTTATTCAGGGTTCCAACACACCATATTATTCTCCAATCTTTTGGGTACAAACTTGTACTCTTCAACATAATTTCCTTTCAATGCAGCGGTGTTACGCCGCCCTACTGGGAGGGCCTCTATGCCCGCATGGTACCACTCCACTGGTTGACGTCAGAGGCAACGTCTGGCTACGTCAACAACCTCCCCATCAATGACGTACAGCTCCCCGCGGGGTGCTTGCTTCATTGGACCAAACAGATGGACGGTGTGAGATGAAGGCTATAGTGTGTGTGAGGAAGGACAGTCCAATGAAGTTTCGTGAGCTCCTCTGCGGTGCGCACACTTGTGTGGGGTCTGGCGTTGTCACGGAGAAGGAGAGCGCCGTTTCCATTTTTGTGTCAGCGAACACGTTGGAGTCGTTTCTTCAATTTCCTGAGGGTACCACAATACACTTCGGAGTTTATCGTTGCACCGTGAGAGAGGACATCAAATAGAGTTCCAGAAGACCGTCGCCATGACTTACCAAGATGCTACTCGAGGAAGGTGTAAAAAGAATATCCGCAACGGAAAATAATAAAAGCTAAAATGATGACTTGGCCCTGTCTGTCTTGAACCAGATCTTACGATCTCTTAATTCTATGAATTACACTACTAACCATTAAAATTGATACACCACGAAGATCACGTGCTACAGACGCGAAATTTAACCGACAGGAAGACGATGCTGTGATATGCAAATGATTAGCTTTTCAGAGCACTCACACAAGCTTGGCGCCGGTGGCGACACCTAGAACGTGCTGACATGAGGAAAGTTTCCAACCGATTTCTCATACACAAACAGCAGTTTACCGGCGTTGTCTGGTGAAACGTTGTTGTGATGCCTCGTGTAAGGAGGAGAAATGCGTACCATCACGTTTCCGACTTTGATAAAGGTCGGATTGTATCCTATCGCGATTGCGGTTTATCGTATCGCGACATTGCTGTTCGCGTTCGTCGACATCCAATGGCTGTTAGCAGAATATGGAACCGGTGGGTTCTGGAGGGTAATACTGAACGCTGTGCTGGATCCGAACGGCCTCAGTAGCAATCGAGATGACAGGCATCTTATCCGCATGGCTGTAACGGATCGAGCAGCCACGTCTCGATCCCTGAGTCAACAAATGGGGACGTTTGCAAGACAGCAACCATCTGCACGAACAGTTCGACGACGTTTGCAGCAGCATGGACTATCACTGGACTATCAGCTCGGAGACCGTGGCTGCGGTTACCCTTCACGCTGCATCACAGACGGGAACGCCTGCTATGGTGTACTCGACGACGAACGTGGCTGCAAGAATGGCAAAACGTCATTTTTTCGGATGAATCCAGGTTCTGTTTACAGCATCGTGATGGTCGCATCCGTGTTTGGCGACATCGCGGTGAACGCACATCGGAAGCGTGTATCCATCATCGCCATCTGGCGTATCACCCGGCGTGATGGTACAGGGTGCCATTGGTTACACGTCTCGGTTACCTCTTGTTCGCATTGCAGGCACTTTGAACAGTGGACGTCACATTTCAAATATATTACGACCAGTGGCTCTACCTTTCATTCGATCCCTGCGAAACCCTACATTTCAGCAGGATAATGCACGACCGCATGTTGCAGGTCCTGTATGGACCTTTCTGGATACAGAAAATGTTCGGCTGCTGCTCTGGCCTAGACCTCTCACCAACTGAAAACGTCTGGTCAATGGTGGCCGAGCAACTGGCTCGTCGCAATACGCCAGTCACTACTCTTGATGAACTGTGGTATCGTGTTGAAGGTGCATGGGCAGCTGTATCTGTACACCCCATCCAAGCTCTGTTTGACTCATTGCCCAGGCGTATCAAATGGTTAAAATGGCTCTGAGCACTATGGGACTTAACATCTTAGGTCATCAGTCCCCTAGAACTTAGAACTGCTTAAACCTGACTAACCTAAGGACATCACCGACATCCATGCCCGAGGCAGGATTCGAACCTGCGACCGTAGCAGTAGCGCGGTTCCGGACTGCAGCACCAGGCGTATCAAGGCCGTTATTACGGCCAGAGGTGGTTGTTATGGGTACTGATTTCTCAGGATCTATGCACCCAAATTGCGTGAAAGTGTAATCACATGTCAGTTCTAGTGTAATATATTTGTCCTATGAATACCTGTTTGTCATCTGTATTTCTTCTTGGTGTAGCAATTTTAATGGCCAGTAGTGTACAATCTTAACATAAATGAATGATTAAGGCAACTAATCCTACTAAATGATAAACTTTGTTCCTGCTTGTATATTTATTGTAGATTTTAAAAAAATACCTTTTATATTACGAAGTTCACATTTCCTTAATAAAATTACTGATCAATTGCCCAACTCTGCCCCTTATTATGACTGCGCGATCTAATATCAATAACGCGAAATGACTGACATCATCTACATACCAAACACTAGAAGCCACTACTTTCAAAGATAATCTACAGTGGTGGGGAACCTCAGTGGAAATACACTAACGTAATCACAGCTGTTTAGCTTCACAGCCCTAATAAGCCGAAGTAATTTGCGATGTCACCGTACGTACTGCGTCCGGTGCGTCGGCGTGCTGGTTCTCGTACACGTCTGCGCCGATGGAGGAACTCCAGCCACAAATAAACTCTTTCAAACACTAGGATGGCAGAAGGCGGTCCACAGACCAATATACTCTATTACTGTCTTCTCCTCTCTCTCTGTTCCACAAGCGAGAAACGCGAACTCCCAGCCACAAGGATGGAGTTCAGATAACGTACGTATAGGCAGAGGAAGTGCTCTCAATTACTGAACATTGCGTACTCAACGACGACTTCCAACCCGGAGGTGAAGTCCAGAATCGTATAGGTTCGCATCAGTACATTGCCTAAGTGTTCTAACTGTAAATTCTCCTGAGAGCGAAGACAGCGAGTCCGTCTGTACCAACAAAGCTGAAATCGAACGACCGTCACACACGGGCGCTCACAATGGAAGATTCTTCTCTCCACCGCTGGCCTCCCAGCAAAGCTCGGCTCCCCACCATCGTAATTCCGAAAACGAATCATATTCCCGAAATGACGGAATATTCTCCCTCTCTACAGATTCTTCCGAACCCGGGCCAACCATATTTTAGTTTTTTGTCGTCCAGTGCGGAAAGTTTGCGAGGAAAAACCTATACTCGTACAATGGTACGCTTCTGAGTAAAAATCCTTGGAGATAACCCAGCCTCCATGGTTTCCGAGATGCCGCTTCTTCGTTCCTCTCACCTACGTCCAAGATTTGCTAAATTCGGAAGTATTATCCAGTTATTCTTCCGGCCCTACTACAGTAGCGGCCGGCCGCCACCCTGTTGTGCTCCAGAGCTCAGGTGCCACGACGTCTGTCGAACTACTTCCTGTGTTAAAGCAGGACCAACACTTGTGCGAGCCTTCTACCCAACACTTGAGTTCTGCCAACCGTTCAGCTCCACTAGCGTTCCAACCTCTACTAGTATGATAATAAAGACACTCCGTCACCTTTCATGCAATAACCGTTGACAGTTATTTACAAGGCGTACGTGACAATGTCAGTCTCCTTTATATATTCATATATACGATGTACAGCCTAACATATGATACCTAGTTGTGTTTGTAGATCATGGCAAAGTATGTGGATGGGGTCTTGTGAGGTGCGAAATTATAGCCACCTCACAACTTTACTGGTTGAGGGTGCGGCTTTCAATTTTCTCTTCGGAGGAGAGATGATGTGGCGCCAGTCCATGGACTGCCGTTTTGTTTCCAGTCGAAGTGGTGAACCCATTTTTAATCGCCTCTGACAATGTTTTACAAACAATAATCATTATCAACCTCGTAACGCGCAAGCCATTCCGCACAGATGGTTCTTCGTTGCTCTTTACGGTCTTCTGTTAGGCAATGGGGAACCCAATGGGCTCACGCCTTTGAATACTCCAGCTGATGGACGAATGTGTCAGAACCAGGAACGGAGACGACCAGTTGAGCAGCGAGGTGTTTGATTGTGGTCCGTCGATCACGTCGTATGAGAGTGTCCGCACGTTCCAACACTGTAGGTGTCACAATTGTGTGTGGCTGCCCAGCATACGGCAGATCGGACACGTTGGCGCGACCTTGTTGCGATGGCGACAGACGCCTCTCCCAACGACTCACCGTGCTTTTGTTCACTGCCAGGTCTCCGTAGACATTCTGTAATCGTCTGTGAATATCTGCAATGCTCTAGTTCTCCAGTGAAGGAAACTCAATGACGGCTCTCTGCTTGAACGCACTTCCGTTACAGACGCCATTTTGAAGACTTTGTACAGCACTACCAACTATCGTAGCTTCATCAAACTACAGGGGCTCAAGTGGGCATGTTCCACGTTATCCCACAACAAATTTTGCATTTTTTCAACGGAAATTGACCGAGAAATTGAGTTGCATTATTTACTGAAGGCCACTCGTAAAGTGCGTGACTGTCCGTAAATGACTTAGCCCCCCCAGTTTACAAGTATTTCTGAAACATACATTTCGGTCAGTTCTTTTTCCGGTAGCTGTTCCAGCGGGGTAAGTGCGCATGTATTTCAAAAGAAAATGAAGGGAGGTTGGGGTTCCACGTGCCTTCGTCATGTAGTGATTAGAGACACTACACCATTTCAGACTGAACAAAGGTGAAGATATGTCAAATACTAATATATCACCTTTCTCGAACGAAACGGGTTCGATTACAGTGCGGGTCGGAGTTTTTATCCGCTCGAAGACTGGATATTATATTGGTCTCATCATGATTTCATCATCATCGACACGCAAGTCGCAGAAGTGGCGTCAAATAAAAAGACTTGCACTGTGGCGGGCGAACAACCCCGGATGGGGTCTCCGGCCAAATTTGCGATACTATCGTTTCATTTGTCTCAGTTGAGGTAAGAATGGAAGAAGGAGGAAGGGATGACCTGTAAAGACAAACCCCCACGGTATACACCTGCAGACTGCCATTAAGTGAAAAAAATTCCACGTTTGAATCGATCATGTTGAGATTCTTTAATCCAATTTCCGCACAGCCTCCATCAGCTTCAAACTGAAGACAATGCTCACTAAGTAGTGTCGAGTCAAGACAGTACAATACTTCTCGTAGGTAAGTGTGAAATGTTTCCTGTTCTGGTTAGTGTCCTGTTTGCCGTTTGGCAGCGCCTGTTGATTTCTTTCCACACTACAAGCAATTTGAGAAGGAAAACCGTGCACTGCTTGTAAAGTTTTACGATGAAAATAAATATATCTGTATCTACGAAACACGTGGACCAAAAACTACTGTCTCAGAAGAGAATAACGCAAAAGAAATAAGCAGAATCCAAGGAAACACTCTCCTAGAATATTTTTAGTATATTGCTTCACATAAAGTGGGAATGACACATACGTCTGTTTCAGTATTGGATGGTATGGTCGCTTAGTGCGTGAAGTTTGAGGCTAACACTGAGGGTGCGGTTTTGATATCAGACTGTTTAGAAACTTTGTGAGTAGGATCTCGAAAAAGTTACAGAACAAACATAATCTAGAACAGAATCTGTTGTGAAATGACAATGTGAAAAGAACCTTAATCATAAGATTTTAAAATACAAAAGTGCTCAAAACATGACATTTAAAGGAACTGAAAAGTATGGTGTCTTTTCTTCATAGATGTTCATGTGATTGCACGCCCAATTTCTTTCTTTATAGACGAATTCTGCAAACTGTGTGTAGAGAGGAAATTCCTGTATTTATACCTTGCTCAATTTCGTTTTAGTTGACATCACAATAAACAGGCCAGTGTTTGTATTACCGGAAGTGGGACACACTTTACCGGATGTCTGGCGCACAGCTCAACTGCATTAAGCCGCACAAGTACAATCTTTCGGGAGATATATACTCCGGACATAATTCTTTACAGAATGCTTTGAATCTCTTCCCGAAATTCAGGCCAGAAAGTGTTCTGTTTTAGAACTGCCCACGGTAGAACGTCTGGCAGTCTATGACTAGCACATCGTGTTCTGTATCTCGGAACTGTAGTACATTCAACTGTAAATAGCAGTCTATGGCCTGCTTCAAGTTAATCGCTGTCTTCCCCCTGTAAAATTAAATCCGAATGGTTTCTTTGTGACACTAAATTGTAAACATGAATGAAACTCCGAGAGCTTGGCTTTGGATCACTGACTTGTTAGAAGCCGGGAGTACCTCAGTGTTGTACATGCTGTGTATGGGAGGAAATCTAGATGATTTTCCGCTCTTCCATTTTATGCTACAATTTAAACACTAGTTTTGCGCCATATGTCACTTCAGTCTTAAAGCGTGGGACTTTTGTATGGCAATTCATAATAAATATTCTTCTATGAAATATGAAAAACTTGAAGTACCATTTAGGTTACGGTAACTGGTCAACCGTATTAGTACACAGCGTTGGTTGCGATGGGTGGCGCCTTGCAAATATTGGATGACGCGTAACCAGTTGGTGACTTCGAAAAGCAACGTTTATTAAGAGTCCGTATCAACTTTCATCACTTCCCGCCTGTGCATTACGCTATACTTCTTCATTCTGGATAAACATAAAATTTTCAGAGCGTTTACGTGGCACCTGTCCTAGGTCTCTAAGATGTCAACATGACAAGTTCGTTTGTGTGCCCATCCTCCACAGCAAGCATATAAATACTTGTTTTGTAAATAAAACTGCCTTTTCCTGCTGCTATTTACTTTATTTATCCCATACGCGTTTCGCCTTCTCCTGTTCTGAATCGTTATAGATCCCATTGATGATGCCTTAGAATAGGAGAAGGCGAAACGCGTATGGGATAAATAAAGTGACTAGCAGCAGGAAAAGGCAGTTTCATTTACAATACAAGTATGCCAACATGAGTTTCCTGACTTGAAATCACATTTAACGACTCAGGTCGTAGATACCATAAGGAAATTTTCAGTAGAAGATCTAGCAAAATAAAATAAAAACCAGTAATGCTGAAGAATCTTAACGTAACACGCATATAGCAAGAAATTCCATATCAGATGAAAATTTAAATATAAAGTTGCATGAATCAGTTTAGAAGAGCTGAATCTAAGAATATTTTAGGCCACACAGATTCACGGAGCGAGGTCTCACGCTAGCTAAGCATCTTGACTCACATTTGGAGAGGAGTTCACGATCGCTGTCCGACCACCAAGATTTGGGTTTTCGTGGCTTAAGACGAAAGCTGGGAGGATTTCTCAAAACTAACGCTGTCGCTTATCTTACCTATCCTAACGACCTCGTTGAGGGTAGGACATGAGGCACTATTCTTCATCTCTTACAGGTCCTTAGCAGTAGACAATCTTTCCACATTTGAGTTGCAAAGTGTACGGCGAGCAGCCTTAATATTTGGTGTAATGAACCAGTACTGTGCCGCAACGCAGGTTACGGTGGCTTACAAACTGCTGAAACGTACGTAAAAGAGAAATGAGACAGGAGAGGGAAAAGAGACACAAGAATCAGAAGGGACACCTGTTTGTTTCATTTGATGAATAATAAGAATGTTAGGTGGGACGAAAAATTATGAAGGGAATGTAATGGACTGGATGAAAAATGGTTCAAATGGCTCTGAGCACTATGGGACTTAACATCTGAGGTCGTCAGTCCCTTAGAACTTAGAACTACTTAAACCGAACTAACCTAAGGACATCACACACATCCAAGCCCGAGGCAGGATTCGAACCTGCGACCGTAGGGGTCGCGAGGTTCCAGACTGTAGCGCCTAGGACTGGATGAACAAATATATAAAAGAATTCTGGGTGAACTGATGGAATGATGAAAAATAAAAAACAAAGAGATAACGAAAGTAGGCTGTTTCACTGTGGTTGGTAAACAGAAGTATTGTGTTACCTACGGGCTTTCAATCAGCTTCCATATTCCTGTGGTACGTATTTATCATCTGTTCCTTATGGTTTTCTCACGTATGTCTTAGCGTGCGAGTTAAACTTGATCTTCACAGCAGACCTTTTGTGTCTAGAGTAATGAAATTAACCTGTAATACGCATATCAATGGAAGCAATACGGCCTTGTTAAACTTCGTAGATAGTTGCTACCTGCGATTTGTGAAATTATCAAATAATTCTGTATTAAAATATACGCTAAATTTTTGTCAACACGGAAGAAATACCAAACAGGAAATTCGTATTATTGTGACGACATAAGTGTCTCTGTTGAACAAATGTGAAACGTGGACGATAAACAGCTAAGAGACTAAGAGAGACTAAGAGAATAGTAGCTTTTGAAATTAGGTGCCGCAGAAGAATGCAAAAAATTAGATGGGTAGATCAAAAAACTGATCGTAAAGTACTAACCCGAACTAGGAAAATAAGAATTTATATCACAATTTGCCTAAAATGATCGGTTGATAGAACACAACCTGCGACATCAGTGAATCTTCATTTTAGTTTAAATGGCTCTGAGCAGTATGGGACTTAACATCGGTGGTCATCAGTCCCCTAGAACTTAGAACTACTTAAACCGAACTAACCTAAAGACATCACACACATCCACGCCCGAGGCAGGATTCGAACCTGCGACTGTAGCGGTCACGCCCGTTCCAGACTGAAGCGCCTAGAACCGCACGGCCACACCGGCCGGCTTCATTTTAGTAAAGGAAAGACGTGATAGCGGCAAATATTGTGGAGGGAAACGAAGAATTGACTGAACACATTCAAATGGATGTAGGCTGCAATAGTTATGAAGAGATGAAAAGGCTTGCACGAGATAAACTAAAATGGACAGTTGCATAAAACCAGTCTTTGGATTGAAGACTACACAACACTCAGATTTGTGGCGGGCGGCAAAACACTCGTCTGCGCTGTGGTGGGTTCATAGACTTACTTTTGAAGGAGGCCGAGTGGATACTACAACAACACAAAATATTAGATCACTTTGTTGAAATTTGAACAAGATAAAATATTTAATTTTGAAATATTCCATATCCACTAGACTGTAAATGTATATTTGTTACTGTCACTGAAGACTACCCGATCACTTGATAAAGTGGATATTCTTTTATCTCAGTGTACAATTCGCTGCTGGCTCTGTAGTGAGACGATCCTGTCGCCTTCGGCGATGATGGCAGAGTGGGCTGAGCGGCACTCCACTATTACGTAAGTCTTCAGCAACCGAAGCCGACGAGAAAGACAGGCAGTGGTGCGTACGTCACAGCACGTGACACTACAGGTCTTACGTGTGCCAGCAGCTGTATTTGGCGGGGAGCGAGTAACCATTTCAGGCGAATCCCGTGGGCGCTGCACGGAGCCGAGCATTCGCGAAGTGTGGCGGACAAGCCTACTAGTGTGACGTCACAAGTTCGTTGGAGGGTCCGTATTTCTCGCGGGCCCTGTCAGCAGCGTCGGCGTGCGGAAACTCTCGAGGGCGTGTCTTACGCCGATGTGTCTCAATCGTCGCTGAGTCTGACAGCGACAGTGCTTGCTTGTGTTTCCCTCGTGAGTTATCAACTTTCTCATGGTGCCTCGTTCTTCTGGCAAAAGCACATAAATGAAAAATCTCGTTCACTGACTATGAACATTGCAGTTTTGTTGCCAATGGCTCTGAGCACTATTGGACTTGACATCTGAGGTGATCAGTCCCCTAGAACTTAGAACTACTTAAACCTAACTAACCTAAGGACATCACACACATCCACGCCCGAGGCAGGATTCGAACCTGCGACTCTAGCGGTCGCGCGGTTCCAGACTGAAGCGCCTAGAACCGCTCGGCCACTCCACGCTACAGAAGGGCGTGAAACAGGAGGGCAGAAAAGTCATGAAGGCATGGACAGTTTTAGCTGCTTCGGATTACGTTCAAAGTCCGTCGAATGGGTGTGAACGACCACTAGTGGTTCCACCCTGTATACGAGAACGAAAGCCGCCGTCGCAATACACTCCAAAGGGGTCAGATCAAGTTCAATGGGCGTGCAGCTCCACCATGTCCTTAGAGACGGGTTGAATCATTCGGGAGTGTCAGCAGTGACGGAGGTTGTCACGGACGCCGTCCTGTTTCCCATCGCGCTGCGAGCTCTCGTTTCCGCCCACGAAGTGTGTGGGACTCCACACCCCAAGGGAATGGGCGGTTATACTGATGCACCACATCCTGGGGCCTTCCGTGCCGATTGTGAGCGGCGATGCGTCTGAAATGATTTCCTCGACTACCCGTAAGAAAACCGCGGGCGTGATTTCAACGCTGAGTGCCACTGTTCTGACCTCTACTGTAGAGGCGTCAAAAGAAGGGCGAAAACGTGGGTATCGCGTACACGTGCACGGGGGCGTTGGGCAGGTGGTGAAGTTTGGTGTGGTGTAATTTGATGCCCTTATGACATCAATAGCCCACCTTACACCACCTCATATGAACTTCTGAGCTGCGGCCTTTATTTTCGCATGTGTCGACATCTCGCTGCTTAAAGCGTCGTCCAGCCCGAGAGTGATGCCGAAGGGCTCCACGCTTTTGCACCATTACAGAGGAGTGTTTAGGCGTCTTTAAGTCGTCTCTAAACTTCAGCATCGCGGTGGGAGATAATTACAGTGTTTCAAAAAAGTGACTCTTTAGTTGCGTAGAGCAGTCTATATGCCTGTCCAGCACTGAAAACCCTCTGGGTGCCTTTCATGAATTTTCTTCAGGCCTCCCTCATGGTCTAACAACCCTACCACAACAAAGGTCAAAATTTAATAATGATTGTGTAGTTGCTCACGCTGCTAAATACTGCATTTTCGGGCAACAACAAAGTTATTATGTGGCAGGTGTCATTAGAGCACAGTTAATAAAGTCATTTCATGTACGAGGGCTATCCACAAAGTACATTACGTTTTGGAATTAAAAATCAATAAAGTATTGGAAATTTTTTTTATTATATACAGATGAAAGCCACACTTAAATACTGCTTTTCTACATACTTGCCATTTAAATTAAGGCACTTATCGTAGCGATGGACGAGCTTGGAAATTCCTTCGTCGTAAAATTCGGCCGCTTGCTCCTTCAACCACGTGGTTACCACTTCTTGAAGCTGTGCGTCGTCATCAAAACGCTGCGTAGCCAACCACTTCTTCATTGCTGGGAATAAGCGGAAGTCGCTCGGTGCCAGGTCGGGACTGTACGGCGGATGAGGAAACAACTCCCAATTAAAAGATTCGAGAACTTCACGAGTGGCATTTGCCGTGTGGGCCCGGGCGTTGTCGTGAATCGGCAAGATCTTTGAGCCCAACTTTCCCCTGCGCTTGTTTTGTATTGCTCTTCAGAGGTTGTGCAGAGTTTGGCAATACCTTTGAGAGCTTATTGTAGTGCCTCTTTCCAGGAAAACCACAAAAATCACACCTTTTCTGTCCCAAAAGACAGTCGCCATCACCTTTCTTGCCGACATTGTCTGCATGCATATCTTGGGTTTTTGGGGGGAATTTGTGTGCCCCCACTGCATTGACTGCAATTTTTACATGCTTAACCCACGTTTCGTCACCAGTAACGATGCGATCGAGTAATGAGTCGCCATCTTTCTCGTAAGCGTCCAAAAACGTTAATGCTGCAGTCATTCGCTGATTTTTGTGAATCTCTGTCAAGATTTTTGGTATCCATCTTGCACAAAACTTGTGGTAACCAAGCTTTTCGGTAATGATTTCGTGCAACAAACTTCGTGAAATTTGTGGAAAACTCATAGACAGTTCCGTTATTGTGAAATTACGGTTTTCACGGACCGCGGCATCGACTTTTTCGACAAGTTCGGCAGTCACTATGCTGGGTCTTCCACTTCGCTCTTCGTCGTGAACGTTAGTTCGGCCATGTTTAAATTTTATGACCCACTGACGCACTCCACCTTCAGTGATTATGTTGTCCCCATACACTTCACAAAGCTGCCGATAGATTTCTATCGGTGTACAGTTTTTTGCAGTCAGAAACCTTATTACAGCACGCACTTCACACTTCGCGGCATTTTCAATTAACGCTGACATTTCAAACTGTCACAGTAACTCAACGGAGTACAGCACGAACCTCTCACTAGCACGGCAGGATGCCGACTGAGCGGCGGAATGCCATGACACCAAGATGGCTGCGCTAGGCCAGCCCCTAACGGACACAAACGAAAACGTAATGCACTTTGTGGATAACCCTCGTAATAATGAATAAACTAGGCACTCATCTTTTCGTGTTTCCCACGCTGGTCTCGTTGCAAAATCATGGCTCAATAGTCGAAAACCTAGGTGGTGATGATTCCAAGCTCGGATGCAAAGAGGCCTAGGTTTTATTCTGCTGTATTCAAAAGTTTTATAGATGTGTTTCACAAACCATTCTTGAAGATAAAACCTTTGAAAGTTAGCACAATGGTGATGTAAAAACGTAATCAGCACTCCGAATTACACTTCCTTTTTATTGCTTTTGTTGCAATATCACGTAACACACAAAACATCACTTCACAATACAAAACATACTTGAAAACATCATCCTCACTGTTAAAGTTCACATTTTATAAGCTGACTACAATATGCGTCTTTCCAACATGACGTCCAAGACTTCACCTTCTCAAGGTCCAACTCTCTAACTACTAACTAATAATCACGTACGCGCCCAAAAATCCGAGTTACGAGTAAGACAAAGATCATAGTGACAAAAGAAAGAATACACATAAGAATAATATCATTGCAATATAAACATATCGATGTAGCAAAGTACCTCTACATTAATGAAATCAGATCTGAATGTTGTCTCAGAAATATGTTAACTACTTTACAGAAATACAGTAGAATATTGCTGGTATCGAGAGGTTCAGGTGAGCTGCCGTAATGGTTGCCTAATTCAAGTACCATTACAATGGTATCATTCATTTGTTGTTAAGAAAAGCTCAACTTTTACGGGCTTTGACCCATTCGATGTATTCTCCCAAGTCCGGTTCGTGTCTTAAATGGCTACTTGTTAATTTGCTTAATTTTCCCATCATCCCCCATAGGATACTGAGGTTATAGCCAGTGCAGTCAGTAAGGTTGCTAGTTGCGTCGTTTGTAGTGGAATTGCCAGTCTTACTTATGCCATGTACGGTGCTGCGTCGCCCGCCACCTGTGGTGTGTCAGGGAGACAGCGGCTTGTGCTGCGGCTGGCGTGACCTCAGAACCCGCCGCAGGCAGAGGGCGTGGCCAGGCGCCGGCCTGCCGTAACGGGGGACACGTCGTGCGTAATGTACGAGCAGCACACAGCGCACCGCAAACGGTTCACTGCATAATCAAGCGTTCAGGTCAGATAGTCGCCCTGACAAGTTTCTCGGACTTTGGTGCTGCCACTGATGTATTGTTTTGCTGTAGAACCGGCGCGGAACCAGTCAGCTTTCACGGAGCATTAAGTGTAAAGGTATTTCCATAAGTAAGATAACAAGAGCGCTCACAGCTGTAGAAGTACGGCTTGTGAGCTAAATTCCACGTATAAATAGAAAATACAGTAAAATTTTACAAATGCTGCCGGAAGATGGAGGTAGCTATGCTTCTATGCTGATGCGCTTCAAAATACAGTTTTAAAATGGAAGAGTTGGTGGATACGTGTTCAACAACCGAGAAGCAAAATGTAATAAATTCATGCGTTTAAAGAAAATATCACCAGATGTAATTATCCACCACTGAAACGTTACCGAGTGAATGTCTAATAATACATAAATATTATTTACAGAACAAGGTAAAGGTTATGGTATCAGAAATCACCAATGAAATAATTACTGTTCAAGACCATCAGTGTTTATCAAAGGAAGGACCTGATTACTAATCCTTAAATTAATGTTTTTGGAATAATGATGGTGAAGTGCACTACGGGAAAAAATTAGTACACATCGAAAGACGACGTCTATTTTGATCCGATGAAGGCATATGACAGCACGGGTAAGAAATTAGTATACATCGAAAGACGACGTCTATTTTGATCAGGTCAAAGCATATGACACCAGTGGGATAGCAGCTGTACTGATAACACTTTCACCATCTTCCGCCAACAGAGAGCGTTGTGGCACAGCTTCCAGACCGCCATCGGTGTCTGTCATCTCATGGGGAATGCTCACAGCCAGAAGGTTCAGTGTGGTGCAGACGTGTGAAGCGTGCAGGTAAACATGCCACGGAGATACACTCGTGCTTCCTACAGCCAACCAAAAAGTTTGAAAGCGGTCAAACTGCGGCCTTCCCAGTGGCGGGATGGCCCTTTCGGAGAATTTCCGTACAAGCTGGAACGTGCTGCGTCAGTTGTGACGCTACTATCAGTGATCACGTGAACATTCTCACACCTGTGGAAGAGGTTCTGCACGTTTACACAGCACAGACGCATGCCAGGATCGTTGTACTTTAACGGCAGCAGTGGCAGGTAGTAGAGCTACCACAGCACTGGTAAGGGGGCTCGTGAGTACAGATGTGTCAGCACGAAGTGTTGCGAACTGATTATTACCAGTGGGACTATGCCCACTACGCCACAACATCGGCGTGCGTAGCTTGACTGGTGCCGACGGAAGTTCACTTGGAAGGCTGTAGCGCCTAGAACCGCTCGGCCAGTCCCGCCGGCAGACCTGCTGAGCGCTGTCTCGTAGTGTGCATTAGTCCGAGACCCACTGGCCACACCCCGGGCCTTGTGATCTGAGGTGCGACAAGCTACAACTCTCGTTCACCTTTGGTGTTTCTGGAGGGGACGCTAACTACCGTTCGCTACGTGCAGAATGTTGTTAGACCTGTTATTTTGCCGTCCTTGCAATTGAAAGGTGATGTGTTGTTGCAATAGGATAATTGTGACCCATGTACTACCCGTGAAACTCAACGTGCTCTGCAAGACGTATAGCAACTCCCATGGACAGCACAGTCTGCGGACTTACCTCCAATCTGCCATGTGTGGGATGCGACGGGACGAGAAGTGACTCGTGCGACACGTCAACCAACAAGTCTTACATAAGTACGCGAACAGGCCGAGCAGGCGTAGTATAACGTATCTCAGGACGGTATTCGCCATCTTTACGGTTGACTGGATACCGGATGCCGGAGTCAGCGCCTGCGTTGCCGTTGTTTCAGCATGGGTCGATACCTGCTACCTCAGAACCGCTCGTGCTACTGATCTCTAAGTGTAACAATTTCATGTACTCCATATGCACTGTTCCCACAATAAATCTTGAGTGAATTAAAAACCTCTAAAAGGGTATACTATTTTTTCCGGTAGTATACAAGTCTAAGACTTACTTGATACTTTGGGCGATTCTGTTAGTGTCTCTCGAGCTGCAAATCACTTAGAGTTTGTTATCAATAATAAGTTTATCTAGAAGCACAGATCTCACTGAATTACGGGCGGGAGATAGACTGGATGTTGGGCAAGACACGGTACTTTCATAGTATAACGCCCAGCAACCGTCCTATGATGTTCTGAAAAATGAAATAAAACTGTCCCGATAGAGGGCTCTGGTCGGTAGACGACTTTCTCTTACCCGCAAGCTGCGTGTGTACATTATCATAGGTAATCAAATCGTTAGAAGAAACTCGACGAAACTGTATGCTCATCCAACATTCATTTCCGACCAAATACGCTACTATCCCCTCGCGTTGTTCATATCGGGAATGAAACTGAGCTGGTCCACAATTCGGACACCTGTTTAATAATTACAAGTCATCCTATCGAATTAACATGAGAGAAATTAGAGAAAACATCTTACTTTCAAGATCGCTAGATACTCTTTTCCTTCTCTCATCGTGAGAGACACGACATAAAAGAATGGGCCCAGTGCACAGGACTTCAAGCACAATCTACAATTACATGTCCTCCAATCGAATTAACAAGAGAGAAATTATAGAACAAATCTTACTTTCAAGATCGCTAACCGCAGAGAGCCACTCTTTTCCTTCTGTCATCGTGGGAGACAAGGCATGAAAGAATGGGCGCAGATGCACACAACTTTAAGCACAATCTACACTCACATAAGAGAGTGGACGGTCATTGTTATCTCTGGCGCATCGAGTATACGAAAAGTTTCTGTAGAGCTACTACAAGTGTAATGTCACGAAAAAAAGGTGTGGTTCTGATGATTGTAATTTGATAAAGGCGAAAAAGTGTGTAACATGAGCACGTAAGGGTGGACGAGAACGTCCATGTCAGATGACGATGTGTGACGTAAATTTGATTCAACACGATGGTTCCTTTCATGTGAAGCAGATTGCACACGAACTCAAGTGCATTGACAGTGTGGTGGATATCATGCGCAACACACTGGACTTCTGGAAGACGCATTTTCGTTGAGTAACGCGAATCTCTCAGACGATACTAAAGCCAAGCCAAAGGTGTTTCCCTTCCAGTACGTACGCGGTGTCCGGCGGTAGGTGCTCCGTTTCTGCACCATGTCGTCACGTGGAGGATGTTACGTTTCTGCATCGTGTTGTCACAGGGATGAAACGCAGGTGCATCATGCGATATGAGACGAAGAAAGTATCATTGTCATGGAGACACCACACTCTTCACCCTTACCCTAGTGGAAGAAAGTGGTTTTCATGTCTTCGGACCGTGTTCAGGAGGCGTTGTTAAGTGGCTCCTAGCCGCTATTTCTTTTATGCATGTTCCGACAGATTGGTTTACAGACAACCACAGGGACTGATGGAAAAAGTAATATCTATCAGTATACCAATATCCTTGTGTGTGTCTTTGATTTCACGAATGAACCTTACTTTTTGAACCATTTCTTAAAATATGACAACATTCTGTGTACTCAATGGCATCAAAGTTCAGCCTCCATTTGTTAATAATTTACGTCATGCAACCAGCAGGCGCATTATTACTTTGTTCTGTTCAAATAATGTCAGCTGTTAGAAAAGTCGTGGTAGGGACGTGGCAAGTGTTTGGGAGTCATTTTGCCTCGTGATTGCTTGCAGATCCATTGGAGTCCCGAGCTGAAATCTCGCTGGTGTCTCAGATGTTCAAGTAATCTTGAGGCTACACAAGTACCCACGTGTCTGTGCAATGATCTTTGAACCACCTAACACGGCCCCAGGAGTAGACAACATTCCATTAGAACTACTGACAGCCGTGGGAGAGCCAGTCCTGATAAAACTCTACCATCTGGTGAGCAAGATGTATGAAACAGGCGAAATACCCTCAGACTTCAAGAAGAATATAATAATTCCAATCCCAAAGACAGCAGGTGTTGACAGATGTGAAAATTACCGAATTATTAGTTTAATAAGTCACAGCTGCAAAACACTAACGCGAATTCTTTACAGACGAATTGAAAAACTGGTGGAAGCCGACCTCGCGAAAGACCAGTTTGGATTCCATAGAAATGTTGGAACACGTGAGGCAATACTGACCCTACGACTTATCTTAGAAAATAGATTAAGGAAAGGCAAACCTATGTTTCTAGCATTTGTAGACTTAGAGAAAGCTTTTGACAATGTTGACTGGAATACTCTCTTTCAAATTCTGAAGGTGGCAGGGGTAAAATACAGGGAGCGAAAGGCTATTCAAAATTTATACCGAAAGCAGATGGCAGTTATAAGAGTCGAGGGGCATGAAAGGGAAGCAGTGGTTGGGAAGGGAGTGATACAGGGTTGTAGCCTCTCCCCGATGCTATTCAATCTGTATTTTGAACAAGCAGTAAAGGAAACGAAACCAAAGTTCGGAGTAGGTATTAAAATCCATGGAGAAGAAATAAAAACTTTGAAGTTCGCCGATGACATTGTAATTCTGTCAGAGACAGCAAAGGACTTGGAAGAGCAGTTGAATGGAAATGACAGTGTCTTGAAAGGAGGATATAACACGAACATCAACAAAAGCAAAACGAGGATAATGGAATGTAGTCGAATTAAGTCGGGTGATGCTGAGGGAATTAGATTAGGAAATGAGACACTTAAAGTAGTAAAGGAGTTTTGCTATTTGGGGAGCAAAATAACTGATGATGGTGGAAGTACAGAGGATATAAAATGTAGACTGACAATGGCAAGGAAAGCGCTTCTGAAGAAGAGAAATTTGTTGACATCGAGTATAGATTTAAGTGTCAGGAAGTCGTTTCTGAAAGTATTTGTATGGAGGGTAGCCATGTTTGGAAGTGAAACATGGACGATAAGTAGTATGGACAAGAAGAGAATAGAAGCTTTCGAAATGTGGTGCTACAGAGGAATGCTGAAGATTATATGGGTAGATCACATAACTAATGAGGAGGTATTGAATAGAATTGGGGAGAAGAGGAGTTTGTGGCACAACTTGACAAGAAGAAGGGACCGGTTGGTAGGACATGTTCTGAGGCATCAGTGGATCGCAAATTTAGCATTGGAGGGCAGCGTGGAGGGTAAAAATCGTAGAGGGAGACCAAGAGATGAATACACTAAGCAGATTCAGAAGGATGTAGGTTGCAGTAGGTACTGGGAGATGAAGAAGCTTGCACAGGATAGAGTAGCATGGAGAGCTGCATCAAACCTGTCTCAGGACTGAAGACCACAACAACAACAACACGGTTATAGAACTACGGTGCGGAGAACTGTTTGGCTGAACGTCTGAATTAAGTCTGGGGTGCTGTAGGAAAATAAATGGAAGCACATGATTGGACAACAGATTCCTGTACCGTGTGAGACGGTGGAAGACATATGAGGGGCCCCTCTACCTATATCATGAAATAAATCACTTAAATGTCACACGTCAAAGATGATGATTATAATCAGTGCAGCAGTAATCTTGTGCGCTCCCCGATCACGGATTTACTCTTTGCTATTGTTCGTAGTCCGATGTTCGACGTAAAACGAGGGAGCTCATAACTGATGTGTAACAACAGCAAGAAAAGTAAAACGTTTACTTCGTACTAGGTGAGACAGTTTAACGTATTTTCGGCCTTTCGAGTTTTTTTTAACCATCGCAACATCTCCTGTAATTGATTTTGGTAATTATTTGTGGTTCGTGGCCAGTGATTACAGAATATGCATTCTGAGACGATCTGGTATACCTACATAACTTATTTCGAGGTAACATTAATGATAACTATCGATTATACAACGCAGAGCGCATCCCAAAGAGCTGCTGAATAGCAATAAAGAAGAGGCTCTTTATTACACTTCCAGTTAACTTCCATCATAATGACAATATTATGAGATGTAATTTACTTGCTTTTTTGAAAGGAATGATTAACATTATTTACTGATTCATAAAAACTATCCCAGAGGCAGGTTAGAGTACGTATTAGCTGCAAAAACTTGATTGTTTCTGCAGACCAGAAGTGTAGGCATAAGGGTACTATTCACTTTGTAAATAGAAGAAACACTAGAGTCACTCTGAGAGATTTCTCTAGCTTTCATTGAAATGAGAATCGATTTTACAGGTTGTGAAATACGAGGGAGATGATAAAAATAATAAACCGCAGCTATTTTCTAGGCTCATTTCTCTTCTAGTAGAAAATTTGCGGTTATTTCTTCTTCGCAGGCATGGCAGGTGAAACGTACTTGCCGCGGTAAGTGGACGGTGAACTCACAACTAATGATGTTTCTTTGACGAGGACGGTGCTTCTCTCAACTACGTAGACGAGCTCATTGATACAACCTTCATTGCTATACTCAACTGAAAGATGTCAGGCCCTAATCTCTATAGTGAAATTTGGGTGGAAATGACAGGAAAAGTGACAATAAGATTTCTGTTCATGAGATAGTGCCTTGGGTTAAATGCAGTATCTCCAAAGAGTATTTCATTTTGTTAGAGTGTATGTTTCTGATTATCTACCCACAGGATACAGTTATTAAGGTCTCATAATTAACATGCACATGTGTATTTTACAAGTCGTAAGTTGCCTGTTCATTCGGAAATTTCATTTCTTCCCATTATATTTTGCCTTCAGTAGATCGTAACAGTTTTCTTTGTAACACTTTATACGTACCTGCTCTACTGAGCTCTGATTAATCGATATAACCTCTTCGAGCAACCTTTCTGCATGGTCACTGAGGCGATTTAGCATATTCGTAGAATCAGTTTTTCTTTCGAACAACGGACATTCTTCACGGGTTAGAAACCACGTGTTCGCCTTTGCTTGAAGTACCATTCACCGTTCTGTGTTCTGATGAGGAGATGGAAATGTCGTATGACTAGGGCCTCCCGTCGGGTCGACCGTTCGCCGGGTGCAAGTCTTTCAATTTGACGCCACTTCAGCGTCTTGCGTGTCGATGGGGATGAAATGATGATGATTAGGACAACACAACACCCAGACCCTGAGCGGAGAAAATCTCCGACCCAGCTGGGAATCGAACCCGGGCCATTAGGATTGACACAATCTGTCGCGCTGACTACTCAGCTACCGGGGCGGACAATTGGGTGAGATTATTTCAGTTATTTGCTGCGATGATGTTATTTGTGAGACTGCTGAATAAATTTCAGGATCATTTGGTCGCGATTACTGCTGGTTTAGGCACACGACAGGATCATCCACTCGGTAAACCGAATCTGATAGTAGCTCAATCGCGATATGTTTGTTACCAGGCCTAGTTTTTAAATAAAGCTATGGTCCCGAAACAAAACCACAGTGAAACTCTGGTGAAGCTATGCGCAGATATCTTGCGCGAAGTCTCTAGTAAGCTTGACTACCGCTTTGCATTACACTTTTCAGTTGTGAGCTCACAGTGAACAAGTGAAATGCCTTGGTAATAGTGAGTCCTGCCATGTGTGAAGTTCCGCTGAGAGGTTTCACCTGATTTCATGCAGCCCACGTAACGCGACTGCCATGCGTTTAATTCTTCAGTACTGCAGGTGCACCGAAGAGCTACTGCAGTGTTTTCGAGGGGAAGTGTTTGATCACCCATCATACAGCCAGGACTTGAATCGCTCTCTTTCACGTCTTCGCACACGTGAACCGCTTGCTATGAAGACAACATTTTGGCACAGACAATGAACTGCAGGCCATCGTAGAGAAGTGGCGAAAATCACAGGCGGGTGCCTTCTATGTCGAGGGTATAGGGAAGCTACTACCACGCTACGACAAACGTCTAAGTCGGATTGGTGACTAGGCAGAGATGTAGCTGTGAGGTATAGATAGCTAAATGTTGCAAATACAAAAAATTTTTCTGTCTCCGCCGTGGTTTCAAATTCGCAACCGATGGGAGGATAAAAAAACATAGCTCTCGAATTTTTTTCAGTCCGTCGTGCTGTAGACTGAAAGTAATCATCCTCTCCTAAATTATGAAAGAGTGACTGCTTTGTTTACAATCTTGTGTTGGGAACGCAGTATTCTGATTAGTCGCTGTGAAACTGAATTTTTTGAAGACGCATATGGACCTAAAAATCTATTCCTTGTTTTTGGGCAACAATATGTATACTTATCAACCAATTCCCTTCTGCGTTAAACCAAACCATTCCTTGTTACTCATGCATAGTATAGTGCCACGTTGCATGATCGCCATCTTGTTGTGCTGTATACCGTGGATTCCCCACATGGCCCGTGAGTATTCTGGCGTGTCCTGAGTTGTAAGCACAAGACAATACTAATAAGTAGCTATTCTTTGCATGCTTTAGGGTTACTAGTACAGACATGATAGGTGGCCGGGAGACCTTCTGATCATAGCTGCGCGGCTAAATATCGTGCAGACTGGTATCGCAGCCTGTGACCTATGTGGAAAAGATGCTCAAAAATTACTTGTTAATTCGCATAGTTTAATTTTTCTCTTGCATCTGATATCAATGATTACGAAACTGAGGAAGCATCCTAATTTACACAGCTGTGCGCTATAAACAAATAGCTAAAACACTTTTTTTGTTCTGGATCACCATCTTAATGAATCACTATTTACTGCTTAATATTCAAATGATAGCTATGTTAAGATCATTTTCAGTGGCGCTAGATTATGTAAGCGTGTTTGTGTGTGTGTGTGTGTGTGTGTGTGTGTGTGTGTGTGTGTGTGTGGGTATGTGTGTGTCTTTCTATTCATTGCGGGTCAGAATGCCTTTCCAAGTTGTTTTCTCGGGCATAAGACCTATAGTTATCGCAGGCTTAACCATCATTGCTTTGGGAGTAACCCACTGTCTCTTTTATCACACACATATTTTGTAAACATGATCATAAGGTGCATGCAGTGCGTATATTGTATGATATCATATATTATGGCTTCATTACTCTCCATTCAAGGAAGGACATGGTGAGAATAGCTATTTAAATGCCTCGATGTTAACATATTTTTATCTTCGTATTGTAAGCGTTTAGAATATACTGGGTAATGGTTCAAATGGCTCTGAGCACTATGGGACTTAACATCTGAGGTCATCAGTCCCCTAGAACGTAGAACTACTTAAACCTAACTAACCTAAGAACTTAAGAACATCACACACATCCATGCCCGACGCAGGATTCGAACCTGCGACCGTAGTGGTCGCGCGATCCCAGACTGAAGCACCTAGAACCGCTCGGCAACACCGGCCGGCATACTGGGTAATAAAAAACACGATATTCTAAAAAAAAAGACTCCGAAACTTGAATGGAATGTTAAACATTCATCTTCATGTGTCTGCCAGTACAAATACTGCAACATTTCCCTCACGTCTCTCCGTTGATAAAGCACGTAATTATTCGTTTTACATTCGATTTCTGTTTTTCAGTTCCACGTGGTACCAATTCCACAATTTCAGAACTTTTCCAGTAAATCTCGTAGACGTTGCTCATAAATGCCCTGTTTCGCGGATAAATTGCATGTTTTTCGTTTTCGTTTGTCTCCTAACCTATTTGATAAGGTCCGCCTCGAATTCCTCTCTTGTGCCAACATCTTCCAAGCAGATTATAAGTTGCACCCAAAATCCTTAATTATTCGTTGTATATATTCCAGTCCCTGTCTTCCCCTATAGTTTCTCCCCTGTACAGCACCTTCAAATCCGTGGAAGTTGTGTCTGTGAGGGTTTTCGCGGTGTGTCAATGCAATAGCACCTGCACAGATTTATTCACGTTTAATATCGCAGTGGCAGGGTGAAGTATCCATCTTCTGGCGAAGTGCTGGTGTGTGTCAGTCTGTCTCCTTACTCAGAGAAGGCATCTGCGACAGGCATTTAAACTCCGCAATTGCTGCACCAGGACAGTTTAATAAGGGCACGGCCGGTTGTTTACGTAGCTGGCAATTTGCGCCGGCCGTCCACCGCTCCCTTACGCAGTGCAGGCTGTAGCCTCTCCATCCCGAGGCTGAAGTGGGTCGCGGAACAGCAGCTGGGGAATACATGTGGAGTAAAGGATAACAACGGAGCTGTGTATCTGTATTTATTATTCACTTAACCGCGACCTGCTTCGGTGGCCCGCTAGTCTGTCATCATGCCACTTTGTACAGAAAATAAAAAATTATCGTCAGCTATGCCCGAAATTCAGCATCATAACGTAGATAGTAACAAAAATCTTAACGTTATTGATCAGTATATTGAGCAAAAATAAATTCCGTATTTCCGTTTGATCAGCAAGATCCAAAAACAATGAAATAATCTAAGACTGTAATATACATACATAGTGTTTACCTCCCTAACGGCTAAAACAAGAGGTGTTTTGCTTAGTAAGAGCAGCCTAGGAATATATTGAGTAAGGTACTGCACAGACATATAACTCAGTTCGTAAATGAACAGTGAAAATACCGCCGACAGTTGATAAAAATTGGTTTTAATTGAACACACTATCAGTTTCACGGCTTACAGTCGCATCTTCAGGCGCAACAAATGTTATTACATTAATCCGTCTTAGGAGAACTCGACGTTCTTAGTCAATGCATTGCCACTCGGAGAATATTGTCACTATTTAAAAAAACCTGACGATACTCTCAAATGGCAATACCCTGACTAATAAAGGTGGGTTCACCAACGATGGACTAGTGTAATAACTTTTTTACTTCCTGATTATGCAACTGCAGCAGTGAAACCGGTAGCGAGGCCAATTAAAACCACGTTTTACGAACTGCCGGCGGTTTTTTCATTCATCAGGACCTCCAGCAGCTCCGGATGCCCTTCATTTAAAATATTTTGCAGTTTGTATAGTTTCGTTAGGCAAAGTGTATCCCACAGGAGAAACATCCAAATAGGATGATGATGATGTTTGGTTTGTGAGGCGCGTAACTGCGCGGTCATCAGCGCCCGTACAAAGTTCCAAATTGTTAACAGTCCAATTTTGTACACAGTCCAATCTATTCACTGTCACGATTGATGATGATGATGATGAAATGATTAGGACAACACAAACACCCAGTCCCCGGGGAGAGAAAATCCCCAACCCGGCCAGGAATCGAACCCAGGACCTCGTGATCCAGAGGCAGCAAGGCTAGGCACTAGACAATGAGCTGCGGGCTATCCAAACAGGGTAATAATAATAATATGATACTGAACAGTTATATCTGCCTGTTTACTAAGATACATCCACTTCGTCCAGTATAGCCAAAAGTGTGAATTAGAAAAGGCGTTTTAACAGTCCAAAAACGTAAAAACCACAACCCTTAAAGTAAAAGGGTATTCCAGAATAACTAAGATCTATGGTCCTAGCTCATGAACAACACACAAATACAACCAGAGCGTACTGTAGTCACGTATAAGGCAAACGAATAACAACTAGTAAGGCACTATATAAATTTGGAAATATGTGTTAAGGTCTTATGGGACCAAACTGCCGAGGTCATCGGTCCCTAGGACTACACACTGCTTAATCTAACTTAAACTGACTTACGCTATGGACGACACACACAACCATGCCCGAGAGAGGACGTGGGGAGCCGCACGGAAAGGCACCATGTGAAACAATGAATAACGTGGTAACGGAATAACACACAGTCGACGTAAAATAAAAGCAAAATGAATAAAACCTATCCATCAATGACACTTAGAACGCCTTTGACCGCAGGTGACCAATAGAAATTCTAGCACGTTAAGTGCCATCGGGTATCTTCAGAACGTATACTTCCAGAAGCGGGAGGTAGTTCTTATCCTCAATCTCCACGGTAAATTTAATATTTTGGTGAATCTTGGTGAACATTTACATGAAAGATTTTGAGAAGATTGTACTAAGGACAGCGCCTCGCCAATGCAAGCACTTCCACAGGTACGTGGAGGGCACGTTCGTGGAGTGGTAATATGGGAGGGTTTCGAAAGATGAAGTCCTCGACCACATCAAAAAATTCAGGAAACCCACCAAACAGACATTTATCTTCCAGCGACCAGCTGCCGTCATCTACGACAGAGACACTCATGCCTGACGACGCAGTTGCTCAAAGCGAAGACCATATGTGATGATAGCAACTTATCGAAAGAGCTGGAACGCTTTAAAAAACATATACATTTAGCGGCTCCCGAAATGAAGATTTTAGTAGTCGCTGGAACACGCAAGTGCAACGACAGTACCAAAGACGGAGAAAAAATAGAACAGAATACAAGACTGCGTTACTATCGTACGTGGATGTAGCTTCTACAGGAACTGGCTAAGTTTTAAGTAAAAAATATATAAAGCCGTTATTCGACGAGCTGCAAAAATAATATATCTTTTGCAGAACATGAGAGATAATTTCGGACTTCGTACACCTGTCATGAATTGTAGACCACATATCCTGTGGGTACACATTATGTGAATTTAATTGCAGACGTTTCCATTGCTCTTTGCATCCTCGTGCGTTGATCATTGGTGATTCTTTCGCCTTTTAAGAAAACTTCTATCAACCATTGGCCCGTAGCTGTTATAGGATAAGTAGACGGTTTATCCCCACACCAGTGTCAGTTATACTTTTTGGGAAGTTAACATATCTTTAGTATCCTTCAACCTTTACAACCCATTCAGGAAAATAATAAAACAGATTCATGGGAACATTTTTTCAGACAACTATTAACAGCATCGATATACTTAGAAAAATGATGAAGTAACTGCTGTCTTGTAAGTTATCTATTCGCAATCGGTTTCGCTCACATACCGTAGAAAAAAATTTTACATTGGTAAATCACATGCATTTATGTCTTTAGATTTGAGTGAATAACATTGTGGATTCAAAAACGAAAGAAACATTTCACATAGATATAAAGTACTATAGTAATGGCTCCATCAGTGGTGTAATCTGATGTTGCCAATGTAAAAAATTTTTCCACAGTGAAGATGGTCTATGACTCAAACCGGTTGTGGATAAATAGCTTGCAAGACAGTAATGTGTTCATTATGCATTTTCCCAAGACAATCATGTGGCCTTTACATTTCTTCGGTCATCATAAATTTAAGGGCTTTGTGATCGTATAATGTAGCATCTCATTTCCGGCGAATAAACGGATGAGCTTTATGAATGGCTACGCTCTAACGAGTGTTTCCTTCTTCATAGTAGAATAGTTTCTTTCACATGTGCTTACCAATCCACTGCCAAATGCAACGGTATTATGCTATTTGTCTTCCATTCCTGCTCAGTTTGGTATGCCTCGCATCCGATGCTGTGCTCCGAGCTTCCACTGACTCCTTGTTCAGATCAGGATGTCACAGAAAATTACCAGCGGCCAACTCCTCTTTCTTTCGAAATCTTCTGTGAATTTATTATTCCATTGCCACTCAGTACCTCTGTTTAACAGTCATAATACTCTACAACAGGTACGTATACGCTCAGAATGAATCTCCTGAAAAATCCTAAAGGACCTAAAAATGGTTTGAGTTATTTCCCATCTCGGAATTGTTGGCATTCACTATGGTGTCAACTTTAGATGGGTCTCGTCTTACCCCTTTAGTGTTAATGATACCCATATGTGTTTTAAAGGTGGATGTATGTCTATGTGGATGTATACAAGGTGAGTCACTATCTATTGCCACCAGGAGCTGAAATGCTTGTGTGACAAAAGTTGCATGGGCCAACGAGGGCCGCAATATGACGTTGGTTTTTTTGCTGGTAGGTGGGGCCGCGTCAGTAATATGAAGATCAATTTTTTCTAAAAATGGGATGCAATAGTTTGGTACTTGTTTTCAGTCAGCGGCTATCGAGACGAGTCCAATGATGTGTAACAGTAGGGTCTTTGAAGGTCAACGAAGGTCACAAAGGTGGCATGAACGACCATTTACAGAAGGTGTTCGAAGTGATGACCATTGGTATCAATGCAGTGCTGCAATCATCTTATCATGGACTGAGTGATATTCCTTATCATTTCGGCAATTATCGAAGCTCATGCTCTCATAATTCTCTCTCCCATATCATCAGGTGTAGGTGGAAATGTCTTTATAAACAATGATTTTACGAATCCCCTCAAGAAAAAATCTATAGGCGTCAAGTATGGCGAACGAGCCGGCCACAACACATCTCCTCCGCGTCCAATCCAACTATTTGGGAACTGTCTCTGCAGCTCATTTCTATCAAAGAAAAATGTGCCGGACGCCCATCGTGTTGGTACCGCATTCTGTTCCTTTTTCCTATAGGTACAGGGCTATTACAAATGATTGAAGCGATTTCATAAATTCACTGTAGCTCCATTCATTGACATATGGTCACGACACACTACAGATACGTAGAAAAACTCATAAAGTTTTGTTCGGCTGAAGCCGCACTTCAGGATTCTGCCGCCAGAGCGCTCGAGAGCGCAGTGAGACAAAATGGCGACAGGAGCCGCGAAAGCGTATGTCGTGCTTGAAATGCACTCACATCAGTCAGTTATAACAGAGCAACGACACTTCAGGACGAAGTTCAACAAAGATCCACCAACTGCTAACTCCATTCGGCGATGGTATTCGCAGTTTAAAGCTTCTGGATGCGTCTGTAAGGGTAAATCAACGGGTCGGCCTGCAGTGAGCGAAGAAACGGTTGAACGCGTGCGGGCAAGTTTCACGCGTAGCCCGCGGAAGTCGACGAATAAAGCAAGCAGGGAACTAAACGTACCACAGCCGACGGTTTGAAAAATCTTACGGAAAAGGCTAAAGCAGAAGCCTTACCGTTTACAATTGCTACAAGCCCTGACACCCGATGACAAAGTCAAACGCTTTGAATTTTCGGCGCGGTTGCAACAGCTCATGGAAGGCGATGCATTCAGTGCGAAACTTGTTTTCAGTGATGAAGCAACATTTTTTCTTAATGGTGAAGTGAACAGACACAATGTGCGAATCTGGGCGGTAGAGAATCCTCACGCATTCGTGCAGCAAATTCCCAATTCACCAAAAGTTAACGTGTTTTGTGCAATCTCACGGTTTAAAGTTTAAGGCCCCTTTTCCTTCTGCGAAAGAAACGTTACAGGACACGTGTATCTGGACATGCTGGAAAATTGGATCATGCCACAACTGGAGACCGACAGCGCCGACTTCATCTTTCAACAGGATGGTGCTCCACCACACTTCCATCATGATGATCGGCATTTCTTAAACAGGAGATTGGAAAACCGATGGATCGGTCGTGGTGGAGATCATGATCAGCAATTCGTGTCATGGCCTCCACGCTCTCCCGACTTAACCCCATGCGATTTATTTCTGTGGGGTTATGTGAAAGATTCAGTGTTTAAACCTCCTCTACCAAGAAACGTGCCAGAACTGCGAGCTCGCATCAATGATGCTTTCGAACTCATTGATGGGGACATGCTGCGCCGAGTGTGGGAGGAACTTGATTATCGGCTTGATGTCTGCCGAATCACTAAAGGGGCACATATCGAACATTTGTGAATGCCTAAAAAAACTTTTTGAGTTTTTGTATGTGTGTCCAAAGCATTGTGAAAATATCTCAAATAATAAAGTTATTGTAGAGCTGTGAAATCGCTTCAATCATTTGTAATAACCCTGTATTTCTTCCAATGTCCGACTGCTTAGCTGGGTGGTAACGTGCTCACCTCCCCTGCAAGCGGGCCTGGACTCGATTCCCGGCCGGGTTGGAGATTTTCTCCGCCCGGGGACTGGCTGCTGTGTTGTCCTCATCATCATTTCATCCTCACCACCGGCACGCAAGTCGTCCAATGTGGCGTCGACTGAAATAAATCTTGCACTTGGCGGCCGAATTTCCACGGATGGGGTGTCCCGGCCAGAGATGCCATACGCTCATTTTCATTTTTTCTTCCAATAACAGACTTAATGTTTCTTGCAGAAATGTGGAGTACTTCCTAACATTAAGATTCCCTTCGATAAAATAGGGGCCTATAATTCTGGTCTCCAAAATCCCACACCATATGTTAACCGATCGCGGTTTTTAGTGTGCAACTTGCCGCAGCCAACATGGATTTTCAGTTGCCCGATAATGCATGTTATGCAAATTAACATTTCCATGGTTCGTGAACGTAGCCTCATCAGTAAATAAAATCAAATTACTAACTGTGTCATCCCTCTGAATATGAAGTTGAGCCCCTCTGCAGAATCCGTTCCAGTTAACTCTTGGTGGAGACTGATAAGGTAAGGATGATATTTATAACCATGCAAAACACGAACAACTCTATGCTGGCTCATGCCAGATTCCCTTGCAATTTGACGCGAACTAACACAAGGATCTCGATCCACAGTGGCAAGAGTACCTATTTCTGTTTCCTCGTTAGTAACTTTCCTTTGTCGGATATGTTTCCGATGCGTTAAAAATCCAGTCATATCACATACGTATTTAGATGTACGACATGTAGGGTAAGTACGTTGAGGATATCTTTCAGCGCATAAGTCTCTAGCTCTCACTGGATTTCGTCGGCATGGTGTTTACATGTTAATGGCACGTTAAATGGATACGCCGTATTCGGTGCATATGTACTATTTGCGAGATATACGAGAGAGAATTGTCAGAGCATGTGCTTCGATAAGTGCCGAAGTGACAAGGAATACCAGTCAATCCATGATAGGAAGATTGCAGCACTGCATTGATACCAATGGTCATCACTTCGAACACCTTCTGTAAATGGACGTTCATGCCTCCTTTTTGACCATCGTTCACCGTGAAAGACCTTACTGCTACACATCATTGGCTTCGTCTCGATAGCCGCTATGAGAAATTAAGTACCAAACTATAGCACCCCATTTAAAAGAAAAAAAAAAACAAAAAACAAAGTTGATCTTCATATCTTTCACTCGACCCCACCTAGCAGCAGAAAACCAACGTCATATTATGGCCGCCGTTGTCCCATGCAACATTTGTCCCACAAACTTTTCAGCTACTATCATACTTCCGTAGTTATTCTAGGTGGCATAATTAGTGACACACCCTGTATATGCATGTATGTATGTTCCACATCACTTCCTAAATCACTATATCGATTTCAACCAGACTCCATACCCATGTTGCTTACTGCATGGAAGGGACAGCAGTGAGGGTAAGAATGACCTACGTCTCAAAGGGGTGGGGACGGAGGTGAAAAAGCCCACGAAGCGCAAATAGACAGCTTATATTCATCCAGTATTTCAGAATCAGAGCACTTAGTGACTTAAAACCAATTTACACATAATTTCAAACCTTTACGACAAATGGTTCAAATAGCTCTGAGCACTATGGGACTTAACATCTGTGGTCATCAGTCACCTAGAACTTAGAACAACTTAAACCTAACTAACCGAAGGACATCACACACATCCATGCCCGAGGCAGGATTCGAACCTGCGACCGTAGCAGTCGCGCGGTTCCGGACTGAGCGCCTAGAACCGCTAGACCACCGCAGCCGGCACCTTTATGACACTTACTCGCGCTGACAGCCCGCACAAAATGATGAAAGGAGTAAAGTTTATCGCTACTACATTTTCATGGTTCATGCAGTAAAACTGCCTCACCGAAGGTGACCTTCTAATTTATTATTTCTTCAGTGCCGTCTCTATTCGCAGCGCATTGAGCAGGCAGTATCCACGTATACCGCTGGATGTACGTGCAGCGTTACGTCATTATACGATACATAGTTCAGGAGATATGACATCACAAACCTTGAGCTGTATCAAACGAAAATGCAGGGTAAAATTCTGTAGAGACACAGATGTAATATATGTACAAATATGTGTGATGTACGTTAAATATACACTCCTGGAAATGGAAAAAAGAACACATTGACACCGGTGTGTCAGACCCACCATACTTGCTCCGGACACTGCGAGAGGGCTGTACAAGCAATGATCACATGCACGGCACAGCGGACACACCAGGAACCGCGGTGTTGGCCGTCGAATGGCGCTAGCTGCGCAGCATTTGTGCACCGCCGCCGTCAGTGTCAGCCAGTTTGCCGTGGCATACGGAGCTCCATCGCAGTCTTTAACACTGGTAGCATGCCGCGACAGCGTGGACGTGAACCGTATGTGCAGTTGACGGACTTTGAGCGAGGGCGTATAGTGGGCATGCGGGAGGCCGGGTGGACGTACCGCCGAATTGCTCAACACGTGGGGCGTGAGGTCTCCACAGTACATCGATGTTGTCGCCAGTGGTCGGCGGAAGGTGCACGTGCCCGTCGACCTGGGACCGGACCGCAGCGACGCACGGATGCACGCCAAGACCGTAGGATCCTACGCAGTGCCGTAGGGGACCGCACCGCCACTTCCCAGCAAATTAGGGACACTGTTGCTCCTGGGGTATCGGCGAGGACCATTCGCAACCGTCTCCATGAAGCTGGGCTACGGTCCCGCACACCGTTAGGCCGTCTTCCGCTCACGCCCCAACATCGTGCAGCCCGCCTCCAGTGGTGTCGCGACAGGCGTGAATGGAGGGACGAATGGAGACGTGTCGTCTTCAGCGATGAGAGTCGCTTCTGCCTTGGTGCCAATGATGGTCGTATGCGTGTTTGGCGCCGTGCAGGTGAGCGCCACAATCAGGACTGCATACGACCGAGGCACACAGGGCCAACACCCGGCATCATGGTGTGGGGAGCGATCTCCTACACTGGCCGTACACCACTGGTGATGGTCGAGGGGACACTGAATAGTGCACGGTACATCCAAACCGTCATCGAACCCATAGTTCTACCATTCCTAGACCGGCAAGGGAACTTGCTGTTCCAACAGGACAATGCACGTCCGCATGTATCCCGTGCCACCCAACGTGCTCTAGAAGGTGTAAGTCAACTACCCTGGCCAGCAAGATCTCCGGATCTGTCCCCCATTGAGCATGTTTGGGACTGGATGAAGCGTCGTCTCACGCGGTCTGCACGTCCAGCACGAACGCTGGTCCAACTGAGGCGCCAGGTGGAAGTGGCATGGCAAGCCGTTCCACAGGACTACATCCAGCATCCCTACGATCGTCTCCATGGGAGAATAGCAGCCTGCATTGCTGCGAAAGGTGGATATACACTGTACTAGTGCCGACATTGTGCATGCTCTGTTGCCTGTGTCTATGTGCCTGTGGTTCTGTCAGTGTGATCATGTGATGTATCTGACCCCAGGAATGTGTCAATAAAGTTTCCCCTTCCTGGGACAATGAATTCACGGTGTTCTTATTTCAATTTCCAGGAGTGTATGTGAAATATATGTAACATGTGGGAACGTGAACAAAGCCACGGGTAAAAAGCTCATTCTAAACCCCTGAATCTGTTTCTCTCAAACTTGGTA
This sequence comes from Schistocerca piceifrons, assembly GCF_021461385.2. NCBI lineage: Eukaryota > Metazoa > Arthropoda > Insecta > Orthoptera > Acrididae > Schistocerca > Schistocerca piceifrons. Next base: position 38,888,238 of record NC_060139.1, on the reverse strand, counting down.
AACTATTAATTACCATCTGGAAAGAAATACTGTAGCACTAGAAACCAACAACCTCCTATTGGGCTGGGGGTGATGAAGGGAGAAGGGTGGAAAGAGGAGATAGTCTGAGAAAGAGAACGAGACAGGGGGAAGAGGAGATGGACAGAGAGAGTGGGAGGGAGAAATAGATAGAAGTGGAAGAGAAGGAGATGATCAGAGATAAAAGATATGAGGAGATGGACAGCGAGAGAGGGAGAAAGAGGCAGACAGAGAGGGGGTAAAGAGGATACAGAGGGGGGGAGGAGGTGTACTTGGCGGTGGGAGGAGGTGGTGAAGTATTAGAACATTGGATAAGCAGAGGGTGTCCATAATTAAAGTTCCATTTTCAAAGCGCTGTAGAAGGAGAACAACTGATCAGAATGATGTAAAATTTGAACCATACAGGATGAAAAGTATTTAAACCGACAAACTCTGGCATGTTGTAGGGGACATCAAAAAAAATATTTTTCCCTAATGTCATTTTTTCCTGTGAGGAATATTTAAACCGGTAGAGGAAGATTTCTCTGGTGGCAAATTAACTAAACCAACAACCACTTTTTCCATTTTTTGTGACCAAGAGGCAAGACATTAACACAACCCAATTTCAATTACAGTAGATTTTCAAAAATGCCTCCATTGACACGTAAACAAAGGTTAAACTGTCGGATCATGTTCTGTCTGACACGGGCAAAAACCCCTGGAGTATCCTGAATTGTTCCTGCTGCTGCTGCTACTATCCGGGCAACCAGATCCTCTTCTGATGCAACAGGAGTTGCATAAACAAAGTTGTGCATCTCTCCCCACACAAAAAGTCCAGAGGGGACATATCGGGGGATAGAGCAGGCCATGGTACAGGACCACCTCTGCCAATCCACATTTCTGGGAACCGTCGGTCCAGGAATCGACGCACACGACGACTGAAATGTGCCGGCGCCCCGTCGTGTTCGGACCACATGCGTTGTCTTGTAGGGAGCGGGACGTCTTCCAGCAATTCTGGCAATGCTCTGGCGAGAAAATTGTAATAGTGCCTGCCATTTAATGGCCTAGGAAGCAGATACGGCCCAATTAAACAGTCCCCAACAACACCGACCCACACATTGACGAAGAACCGCACTTGATGAGCGCTAGTAACTGTGGCATGTGGGTTATCCTCACTCCAAACATGCGAATTGTGCATGTTGAAGACTCCATCACGCCCGAACGTTGCTTCATCGGTAAATAACACAGAGGATGGAAATGTAGAATGTATTTCACACTGTTCCAGGTACCACCGCAAAAACTGTGCTCTGGGTGGCTAATCAACTGGTTCCAGGTTGTGGACACGCTGTAAATGAAATGGACGTAAAAATTTCACTCGAAGGACTGTTCTTAAATTCGTCTGATTCGTCCCCATGTTACGTGTAATTGCACGAGTGCTGATTGAAGGATCTCGCTCCACATGCTGCAAGACAGCTTCCTCAAATTGCAGCGTTCTTGCCGTGAGACGGCGTCCCTGTCCAGGTAATTTGCTAAATGACCCTATCTCACGCAGCTGTTGGTACTAGCAGCATAGGTCGTATGATGCGAGATACGGCGATTAGGATATTGTTGTTGATAAACCCGCTGTGCAGCTCGTCCGCTGTGGTGCGCTACGTACTATGCACCAACCATATCAGTGTAGTCACTCCAGGTGTATCGCTCCATTAGTAAACACAGACAGTGCACTACTACACTGGCGGAGAGCATTTGCCTAAAACTGAAGATCGTAATACGGCCTGTAACAACTGATAAGCGTAATGTGGCCTCCACCGGTTTAAATAATCATCATAGCAAATAATGATATTAGGGAAAAATATTGTTTTTATGTCACCTACAACCTCCTAGAGTTTGTCGGTTTAAATACTTTTCACCCTGCATATTGTTGGCGCAGAGGAAAACGTCATAAAAGAAAGAAAGGTAACGGAAAATTGACCAACAGATGGCACTGTAAACGTCAGAATTAGCTCACCAACGAAACTTCCTGGGAGATTAAAACTGTGTGCCGGACCGAAACTCGAACTCGGGATCTTTGCCTTTCGCGGGCAAGTGCTCTCCCGACTGAGCTACCCAAGCACGACTCACGCCCCGTCCTCACAGATTTAATTCCGCCAGTACCTCGTCTCCTACCTTCCCAACTTCACAGAAGCTCTCCTACGAACCTTGCAGAACTAGCACTCCTTGAAGAAGGGTTTGCTGATACATGGCTTAGCCACAGCCTTGGGGATGTTTCTAGAATGAAATTTTCACTCTACAGCGGAGTGTGCGCTGATATGAAACTTCCTGGCAGATTAAAACTGTGTGCCGGACGAGACTCGAACTCGGGACCATTGCCTTTCGCGGGCAAGTCCTCTTCCAACTGAGCTACCCAAGCACGACTCTCGCCCGGTCCTCGCAGCTTTACTTCTGCCAGTATCTCGTCTGCTACCTTCCAAACTTTACAGAAGCTCTCCTGCGAACCTTGCAGAACTAGCACTCCTGAAAGAAAGGATATTGCGGAGACATGGCTTAGCCACAGCCTGGGGGATGTTTCCAGAATGAAATTTTCACTCTGCAGCGGAATGTGCGCTGATATGAAACTTCCTGGCAGATTAAAACTGTGTGCACTTGCCCGCGAAAGGCAAAGGTCACGAGTTCGAGTCTTGGTTCGGCACACAGTTTCAATCTGCCAAGAAGTTTCATATCAGCGCACACTCCGCTGTAGAGAGAAAATTTCATGCTAGCTCACCAACGGTCTCGCAGCGCATAACTGTTCCTCAATTTGCGTCCGAGACGCCCAATATGAGTGTCTCAATGAAGGCTTCCGCTCTGGTGGTAAAGCTCTTCTACAAGAACTGTGTCTGTGCATCAGTAGCCCTGCGAAAGTACCGGAAACTCAAGCGTATGTCTGCTAAGGGTCTGGATAAAATGATTACTGGAGTCAAAAAGACAGGTTCTTTTGAAGAGGAATGTGGCAGAAGAAGGAAAGCTGCTGATTCGATATCTGTCGAAGATGTGGCCACAGCATTGCTGGATGGATGGAGCGGTGGTGTTCAAACATGGAGTGCCCAGGTAATTGACCGAACGTTGCACAGGTCTCAGGGTTCATGAAGTCCTACGAAACATCCTGTATTGCTATCCATACAAATTTGCTCATGTTCAGTTGCTTTCTGCTGACGTGCCAACCCTGGAGGTTCTTGTTTGCATGGAAGTGGGCAATGAATGGCCATGTAACATTCTGTGGACAGATGTAGCCCGTTTCCATCTCCAGCGAATGTCAGTAGGAGAACTGCAGAATGTGCCCGCACAGCCATGGGTACCACTACTTTCTGCAAAGGTGATGTGTGGTGCAGGCTGACCGCATGGTTTATCGTAGTGTCGTATTTTTCGAGAAGATGTCCTGCGGTTCCTATCACCTGTACCGTCAGTGGTAAAGGCTATGAGAGAGTTTTGCGCACCAACATCATTCCAGCTCTTCAACAGCGTGTGTGGTGTCTGGGTGCAATCAATCTTACGCAAGGCGGCGCTTCTCCACACATCTCACAGCCAGCGAAGCGGCTGCTGCAGTGGCATTTCGGAAATGCTAGAATTATCATCTGCCATTTTCCTAAGCGTGGCCATACAGATCGCCCGATCTTCATCTGTGTGACTTCTGGCTGTGGCGTTACCTGAAAGATGTTGCGTTTCAGTGCCGAAGTTACGAACGAAGTTGAACTGAAGGTACGCATTGTGCAGCGCGTTCTGAATGTGACCCCTGAGACACTCCGATTGTTGTGGAACATGCGGTTTCTTCATTTCAGCTTGTGGCAGAAAACGATGGACAGGGGTAGTGAACGTGTCATGCACCGGTCTTACGACTATTAGAAACCGATGTCTTTTGGATTTTCATGAGGTTTTTTGTCGCAGGACAGTTAAAAGCCGATGTCATTTAGTTTTTTATGCGGTTTTTGGTCCCAGAACACCTAAAAACCGACATCATTTTGTATTTGTACGGTTTTTGACCTCAGGACAATTTAAAAGCAATTTTTCTCATTCGAGATGATCGATGTGACACGACCTTGCCACGGTGGATAGGCTTACCTAACTAACAGTGCCACAGCTGTTGATTGTCGAACTTGTGCACTCATGCACAATGAACAATGCGGATGGTGCAATGTGCAACTCAAACCACAGCTGTCGTATTGCGATTCATCTGTCATTTTTAACCGACCCTGTTTACGAAAACCAGCTTACAGTGCCACCCATTGGTAAAATTTTTGTTCATTTTGTTTTGTTCACTGACGTTTCCCCCTGCATCAATAATATGTTGTTGAAATTTGAGATTACTCTGACGTTATTTCCAATTTATTGAACCTTTGAAAGCAACATCGACATAAACTATCGCAGTTCCAGTAATTTGTCACCTACATTCTGTAAAAATGTCTGTAGAGGTATCTACAAGATAAGTGCATGTGAACGATAATTACTCTGACTGAGCAGTTACAGAGACGGTTATACCGTAAGACATTACCGAGCAAAAATATACGAAAATTGTTGAGGTGTTGGTTTACTTGTTTCTAAACCTAGCAGTTATGCGAAGAGCACACGTTTATCGAATAGAAAAGCCCAATGCGTTTCTTCCAAGTAAACTATCAAGTTATGCACCAAAAAAATTGCAGCCTTCTACTGTATTCAATGAATTTTCTTTATGAGCTTTATTAACTGTTGGTGTTGTTCTATCATTTGTACAGAACTGGTTATACCCTGTTTTTCCGAAATTACGGAACAGTCTGTTTACATATAATGACATATTAATTCTTAGAAAAACGTTATAAATAATTTCCTACATTATTGTCTACCTAAGTTAATAACGCTGAGTGTTTTGGAAAAGAAAAAAAAAACCCTGAAAAATTCATTCAGATAAATTTCTGTAAGATGGCATACAGGAAAAGAAAAAAAAATCTTGGATAGTGCGATGGTATGAAACTACTCTTGGAAGCCAAAAGTAAGCGCATCATTAAATCGTACGGCCACTGGTGTTACGAGAGAGTCGTTTCTCAGAGAACACTCGCTTGACGTCACAGGCTGGTGGTGACCCCATTATTGTATGTGTGCTCGTTTTAGTCTGGCCGGGGCTTGTAAATGTTAGAGAAGGCGTCACGGCCACGTCAATATGATTAAGGACCACGTTCGTCTCTCTATGACTATTATTCTTCTGAGCGGACATGGAGATTTGTATTTAAGTCCCTAGCACGAATGATGCGACGAGCGAGAAGATGTATTTGCGTTTCCTGTCCTACTCCTCGCATTTGTCGGTTCAGTCCGTTTGCACAGTCCTGCAAAGCTATCACTTTCTATTCAGTGTTAGATGCGCGATGCGCTGTTGCTAGATTCAGTGGGAAACATAAGGTTCTATTAAGAAACAAATGATGACGGAACCTCGATGCAAGGAACCACTACCCAGGCTCGACGGCTTTGACCTGCTGCACGATGCCCTTGGACGTGAACCTGTCTCCATGAGGGCGTTGATTCCCTGAGCGAGGCAGGTGCGCTGAGGACGCGTGCTCACCTTGAAGATGAAGTGCCCTCTAGCCCCTCTCCCGCGTGATGCAATCCGAGATTAACCTGTTCTGGCGCCAGTGCTTACGATTATACCGCTATAACACCAGTGCCTCATGCTTATTTCTAAACACATCACGAGATCCGCTGACGTACCTGACTACACATAAAAGGCGAATATAAACTGTGCGTATAGACTCTGGAAAACTGCTACTGGTAGCACGGTTACCAAAAAGAGATCGTATTACCTTATGTCTTGTTTATGATGAGAGAAATTAGTTTATATGTCGCCTACATCCCTTTCTGATCGACACTGGACAGACAACAGTCAATTGTAGCCACACGGGAGGAGGACAAAGTTCCATTATTAATATTAGCTTGCCATTGAAAGAGTGCTTTATGAAAGAAGTCAGATATGACAGAGTTATGGAATGAACGTTTGGTTATTCTAGATTTGAAAGTTTAGTCAAAAGTAAATAATATTTTTTTAAATTTTGAAATACTAGATTCCTACATACATTTTCACTATGGTTACTTTTTTATATACGAATTGTTGTCATAATAATATCGGCTTGTGAAGTGTAATTATTGTGGAAGACTCTTGCTCAGATTTATTTTTGTAATTTAGAAAAACTCTTTGAGTTTGTGTCGTTTACTTAGTGATGCTGTTGAAATTAATTTTTACAGAGTGAACATAATCAGTTGATAGCTGACAGACCACGTACAGTATGCAATTACGTTCACTCCGAGTCTGAACACGATCTGCATGACTACCCTTGAATATTAAATCTATCCAATTTCGAAAATTGCAATAGCATATGACAAGTGTTGTTGGTATAATAAGAGAATGCATTTGCTTAACAGGAAAAATATTTTATATGTGCTGCGAAGATGTGTTGAACACCCGAAGAAGAGACTAACAAGTTACTCCTCGAGTCGCAGGCCGCTTATTGACTAGGAGCATTCACCCATTACGGTATTACTTCATAAAATATTACGTCGTTACTTCATAAAATGGAAATTTATGCATTAATATGAGATTCCACTCGGTGATGCGGAACTTACGGAAAAGCTCTTGATGAAAATAACGCAACTAGAACAGCCGAAATTAAAAAACTGGTTACTTCACACTTCTCAAATTAAACACTTAGTTGGAACGTTAGCCAAACATGCAGTTTGCGTTTGTGTTTTTAGTTCCTTGTTAGTACACAACAACGCGCCAATGTAGAGATAATGACACACGCGGCGTTAATTCACATCAAGCGTGTTAAGCATTATCGCACCAAGTACACGAATGAGGGCCACACAGATTCCATGTTGTTGATAACTTTACTTCATAGGCATACCCAGTCCTAGGGTGCATATGTCAGTTTTACTGCCTTGTACGAGCAGAGTGATTGGGAAGCACAGTATGAACGATATTTGTGGACGAACCGACGTTATTACATGCTGCACGCAAAAGTAATTGGGCACTTAACTTATGGCTGTGTCGTTACTGTCTGGTGAGCCAACATACACCAGAAGCATGATAAGCAGTGTGTGGCTACTGTCGAGTGACAGCCGTCCCGACCCGGCGCTGCCACGTCGTTGGCACTGTTCGGCGGATGTACTTACCAGTGTAAGTCACTGATACGCTGGGTGGTTATAATTAAACTTTCGCTGCTAGAGGCACTGTAGACGGAGAACTATTTACCATATGGGCACCCAACTTCGTAGGAATGATGTTCAAATGGCTCTAAGCACTATGGGACTTAACATCTGACGTCATCAGTCCCATACACTTAGAACTATTTAAACCTAACTAACCTAAGGACATCACATACATCCATGCCCGAGGCAGGATTCGAACCTGCGACCATAGCAGCAGCGCGGTTCCGGACTGAAGCGCCTACAACCACACGGGTACAGCTGCCGGCATGGAGAAGGTGAGCAGGGCTTTACTCGTGAAGTAGTGTTATCAAAATTACAACAACACTACTGCTACTTTTCGCAAGTAACGACGCATTAAAGGAATGCGGAGAGATACTCTTTTCGCTAGGGGATTGAAGAACGTGATTCGGAGGTTCGGACTAACTGGCGATGATGGACGCAATTTGCGATCTTCAAGCGGTGCACAAGCACTGTCACGGTAGCTGAACATTCCATGGTTCACCGTTCGAAAAGTGCTGCGAACAGTTGTGAAATGGTATCGGTGGTCGTCGTGGATGCAGGTGGTTGTCACTTTGAGCAACGTTTGTAAGCTGGGACGTAAACGTGATAAGCAGTTAGGAAATGTTATGCATTTAATGTGGAATTTCAAATGTTCCTTTCAGTGGTTTATTCGTTATGTTTCTTCCGCATTGCCTTACAAATACATCCACAAAATTTAATTCCTCACGGTCATTCGTTTTTCGCGAGTGCTCTCTCAAGTAGAGAAAGTTTAATTATAATCACTCTGTGTAACATTAGTAACTGTTATAAGAAGCGCGGAGGGATATGGGTTACGCAACTGTTAATTTTGCCTGTTATAAATAACAAAGAAACACACCTGTCACCGAAAATCATGTTAACTGCGATACCAGTTTTAGCTCATCCATACTTCTGACTTTATTCATGCTGAAGCCGAATGGTGCACTAAGCAGTCTGCAAATTTTTTGCAGCATTTCTTTTAAATGCTCGGTATGACTGAAGAAGCGAAGACTTCAATGTAATGGTTTCACGTACCATCAACAAAGAGGTAATCAGAAAGAGACAGTTAGCTTGGAATGGACAAGAACGGGACAGTAAACAATCCACGGCTTTTCTCAGGGAACTATATCAATATACACTGATGTAATATGGAGAACACTGTGGAATAAAAAGTAGTCAGAAGGCGAATCGAAACATTCGAAACCAGCGACCCCGAATGCGAGCAGTGTCGTAATCATGGCGTCACCTATCTCGAGTAAAAAAGAAAAAAAGAGATGCTGTTGAAATTACGTCACGTGATCGCACAGCAGTGACCGGCGCTGCTGGCTGCTCTGTATCTCGTCCTGCGAGTGAAAGGAGCGCCTGCAGGGGCCGCACCCAAAACTTTCTATGGCCCGGACCGGCATTTCTACATTATTAACATCCGTCACTCACCAACTACCGGGAAGCGTCTTTCCTTTCCAATGTGAGCCTGTCTCCGTCTTCCCATATGTAGCGAACATCCAGTAGCGGTTTCCTGGTACATGGCGAACGAGGCAGCCCAAAACGTTTCCGACAACACGACAGTAATTAGCAGGTGTGATTGCAGCAGCTCTCTGAATGTGTGATACCGAGGTTACCAGGGTGTGTAGTAGTTTCTTTACACAGGCGGTGGACAAAAATATGGAAACCCTCAAGCACAACACATTACCATGCCTGATACGGTCTACGTAAACAGTTGGCATTCAAAAAGCATTCCAGTCGTCTCGGAACGGATAAATGCAAGTCCTGCATGGTTGCAAAATAGTGACAAGTTCAGGTAAAGATGATGGATAACTATCATGCTCCCTTCTGTCGAGAGTAGGCCACAAAAGTTCAACAATATTGAGGTCTGGTGTCTTTGGTGGCCATGAGACATGCAACAGTTCACCGTTGTGCTCATAAAACTAGTTCTGGAAGATGCGAGCTTTGTGAACAGGGGTACCGTAGTCTCGGCATACAGCATCACCGTTTGGGAAACAAAGATTGTACCAAAGTATGAACGTAATCAGCCAACATTGTCTTGGCAGTAATGTGACCTCACAGAGTATCTATGGGGCCCTGGAATACCACGATACGGCTGCCAAAATCATCCGCCATGGTTCACTCTCGGGACGTAAACTCGACCAGAAGTTGGAAAGAGTTTGGAGCAACACTCATGAGATCGAATGACTTTGTTCCAATTCCCATTGTAAAGGTCTTACGGCTTCGGCACCACGTTCTCCTCATCGCCGATGAGAGGTTCTGTAATTCCACACCGTCCTGAAATTCCCAGCTTACGGAGCCCCTTTGCGTTTTTTTGTCGGTGGCGATGTTCGGGAGAGCGTCATTCAGTTCTGCAGTGACTTACGTAGCTGTCGTCCTCTTTGTTTTCGTCAGAATCCTCTTTCACGATCATTCAACACACACTTTTGTCTCCATGGTGACTTAGCTTTTTTCGCTTTGTCTGTAAGTGGTATAAATCTTCCATATGGTGACAGGATACCAATTTCAGAGTATCTGAGCAGTCACCATGAAATACGCTGCAGTCCGGAACCGAGGGACTGTTACGGTCGCAGGTTCGACTCCTGCATCGGGCATGGATGTGTGTCACGTCCTTAGGTTAGTTGGGTTTAAGTAGTTCTACGTTCTAGGGGACTGGTGACCTAAGATGTTAAGTCCCATAATACTCAGGGCCATTTGAACCAGCTCCTCAGCCAGTCACGGAGTGATGCCATTTTGTACCGCTTATGGCGATCCGTTCCTCACATAGAGACGCTGAGCTCGCCAGCACCATAGTGCCACTCGAAAGCAGTAGGCCGTGTCTTGTGGCACTGGGCTTAACCTTCTCACCTTACCCAGCCCTAGATGTAGTGCAGTGATGAGCCACTGGGCTCGCCTTCGAAAGGACGACAGCCTAAATCCTCGTCAGGTTTTCCGTAGTTCCCTAAATCGCTTTGTAACGCAAATACACACCACTGTATATTTTCTACACCTAAAATAAACATTTAACTTTTATTTTTGCAATTATATGATTATCATTGCCTTTAAATATTGTGAAGTTGTTTGCTTTGAGAAACGTCATTGTGAATATAATGTTACCACTGATACTCTGTTTAGATTAAACAGCTCAAACGTGCATTACATAATTAATGTCTGAAAGACAGAGAGGAGAATCACGGTTCTCAGGGCAAGTTTTCTAGGCGCGGCGAACAGGCAGGATGCGGAGGTGAAGACATACGGCAGAGCTTGAATGGAGCAGACGCCTACGGCGTTCCCAAGCGCGCCGAAGGTTTCATGACGAAACTGCTGCAGTGGCTCAGTATATAAGCTCCACAGATGCGCAGTGATGAAATGGATATTGCCGCTATAAATGACGTAGAAGTCGCTAATAGTGTCTGTGTGTTAGCGAGCACGAAACGCTGCAAATACACTTCAGCGTCGGAGCAAGTTTACTACTGCCTGCCGTACACCATCGCAGCCAATAGCGCTGTCACTTGATTAATTTTGTAAAAGGGCAGAAACAGCCTATCTTAATCTGAGTTGATGTACTAACCAATCTGGTTTTCGTGAAATAGGTTTCAAAAAGAGTCTTATCAGCTATAAGACGTTCCTAACCAGGTCATCAGAATCATTCACATTAATCTTTTCAATGAAAGAAACAGACTTCAAACAATATGGTAACATTAAAAACGGCCACTGTGTAATTTGATCACCTACCAAACGAAGTACTAAGTCTCTAACAATGTCTTTCTGATATTGTTAGAGACTTAGTACTTCGTTTCTGATATTGTTACTGTGTAATTACTATTTGAAAACATATATGTGTCATGTTTCCTCTTGTCTGGAGTGAAATCCCATTGTATCGGCCTTGTTCGTTTTTGATATTGTCAGTACTGAATGAATTAGTTATTGCTCATTGTGGTGCATACAAAAAAGAGTGTAGGCTGTCTGCAAACAGTATAGGTTAATGTGAGGTCTCAATGAACTGATTAGGACGTTAGTCTGAATAATAACCTTGCAATTCCAAGTTGATAAAAGAATATTTCCTTCGTCTGAAAATATCTTTTATATGTTTCAGTTATTTAATATCGTTATTGGTTAACATAAATTTACGTATACCAGACATAGCTTTATAATTATCTTTGCTTATAGTAAAGCGCAGTAATATTAAGTTCAGAATAGGTATGAACATCAATTCTCACTGATATTGGCCTGATGGCAGGTAATTTTTACATTGAGATTGGGTAAAAATATATCCCCAACTTTATTTGTTGCTTATGCTCGAAAGTCACCTTTGTTTACATATAGTTTCTTTGACTAGCAACCAAAACGTTCGGGGTCCAGGGTTCGGATCACCTCACTGCCTAAATTCTGAATAAAAATCACCAGCAGTGGTAGCCTAAGACTTCCGCCATAAGGTGCCTCCCTCGTTCTGCCAATATCCTTGTGAAAGAGGGAGAGGGAGAGAGAGGGGTTCCATGCACTCTCTTTCATAAAATGTTAAAGAAGCAGCAACGATCAATGGAAACCATTGCATTAAAGACATTGCAAATAGGACATGGTTTAGAAAAAGTGTCATGATGATCCTTCAACAGGCAAAAAATTGTTGATTAGTCCCTCGTCCCTGAGGGTGAGACACTCAAGGAAGAGGTTAGCCGGCCGTTGTGGCCGAGCGGTTCTAGGCGCTTCAGTCCTGAACCGCGCTGCTGCTACGGTCGCAGATTTGAATCCAGCCTCGGGCATGGATGTGTGTGCTGTCCTTAGGTTAGTTATGTTTAAGTAGTTCTAAGTCTAGGGGACTGATGACCTCAGATGTTGAGTCCCATAGTGCTCAGAGCCATTTGAACCATTTTTTGAAGAGGTTACCATGAGAAAAAATTTGAATATATGACGAAGGGGTATCACACTATGAGTCGGAGAGTTTAATGCCAGAAGTTTGAACATGCTACGGAAGCTACAAACTTTGAAAAAGGAAATGCAAAGGTTCAATCTAAGTTTGGTGCAGATAAATGAAGTGAAGTGGAAGGAAGATAACGATTTATAGTCAGACGAGTATAATTTAATACCAACAGCGTCATGAAGTGGTACAACGGGAGTAGGGTTCGTTATGAACAGGAATATGTGTCAGAGAGTGAGTTACTTTGAATAACTCAGTGATACGATTATTGTCATTAGAACTGACAGCAAACCAACGGCAGCAACAATAACTAGAGTATACCAGCCGACGTGACAAGGAGAAGACGAATGAGTAGAGAATGTATGCGACGGTATCGAACGTGTACCACAGCATGTAAAGGGAGATGACAAACTGGAATGTTGTTGTAGGGAAGGAATTAAAGATGGCGTTACCGGAGAATACAGTATCTGTTGTACGAATAACAAACGGGAAAGAATGACTGAATACTGCATTTCAGCTAGTAATAGCGAATAACTGTCTGATCAAAAGAACCCACGCACCTTTAGTGGACACTGCTATGAGGCGGGTGAACCCTTCGCCTTGATGAAGACTTGAAATGTGTTCGGATAATTTCCATGAAGCGCCTGAATCTGTGCGGATGAATCGCAGCCCATTCTTCTTCAAGAGCTGAAACTAGAGGAAATAGAGATGTTGGATGCCAGGGTATGGGGCGAAGTCGACGTTCCAACTGATCCCAAAGGTGTACCTATGGGATGCTAGGCAACAATTGAAGCAAATCTTATTAATGGAATTTTTTACAGTAAATTGAATTGACAATATTTAACTTCGCGTTTATACAAAGAGGTGTGGCAAGCAATTGGCAACATACAAATAATCAATGTCCTTCGATACACACTAAATGATCAAACGTCTCCGGACACCTGGCTGGAAATGACTTACAAGTTCGTGGAGCCCTCCATCCCTAATGCTGGAGTTCAATATGGTGTTGGTCCACTTTTAGCCTTGATGACAGCTTCCACTCTCGCAGGCATACCTAAAATCCGCAGGCATACGTTCATTCACATGCTGGAAGGTTTCTTGGGAAATAGCAGCCCATTCTTCACGGAGTGCTGCACTGAGGAGGGGTATCGATGTCAGTCGGTGAGGCCTGGCACAAAGTCGGTGTTCCAAAACATCCCAAAGGTGTTCTATACGATTCAGGTCAAGGTTCTGTGCAGGCCAGTCCATTACAGGAATGTTACTGTCGTGTGACCACATTTTTCCACAGGTCGTGCACTATGAACAGGTGCTCGATCGTGTTGAAAGATACAATCACCATCCCCGAATTGCTCTTCAACAGTGGGAAGCAATAAGGCGCTTAAAACATCAATGTAGGCCTATGCTGTGGTAGTGCCACGCAAAACAACAAGGGATGCAAGGCCCCTCCATGAAAAACACGACAACACCATAACACCACCGCCTACACACGCTGGCGGATGACTTTCACCGGATATTCGCCATACCCTCACCGCGGGGCGCCCCATTCTGATCTCTCACGATATCTAATGATTAATGAGGTGATTGATATGAAGTACCTGGCAGTAGGTGGCAACACAACGCGCCTAATATGAAAAACGTTTTTTTTTTGGGTGTCCGGATACTTTTGATCACATAGTGTATACAGTTTCCATGGAAACAATTAATATGTATTACAAGTCACGGCCAAATCGTTTGTATCACGGTTCGTCTTCTAGTGCGGCTGAGACTACCTGGAGCAGAGCTTATATTCTCATCGTATAGGTGCCGCTCCTGTTGTATTGTCTGCGTTCTGTTGGCTGACGTCGTCTCACAGCCTTCTCTGTTACGTTCCAGGCCGACGTTCCAGTGCTTGATATTACGCCGGAACAGTTCCATTGGGTTCTGGTCGGGATTCTGGACACACCAGTCCATTTCAAGCATGTTATTGTCCACAAACCATTGCCACACATATTCTGCTTTACGACAGGGTGCACTGTCATGCTGGTACAATAATCGTCTCCTAACTGTTCCTCTACTGTATTCAGTACAAAATGCTGTAATATGTGATCATATCTTTTAGCATTTACCGTTATTTTAAGCGCAATAAGGGGACCACACGCTGATAGCGAAAAACATCCCCATACCGTAACAAAACCTCCTCAGTACTCGACAGCTGCAGTTACACGTGATGGCAGGTAACGTTCACTAGGCATTCGCCAGACCCAGATCCACCCATCTGATAGCCACAGTGCATAGCATCATTCATCTTTCCAAGTCACTCAGTTCTAGTCATCCAGTGTCCATTGGCGTTGCTGTTTACAGTTCCTCAAGCATCGCTCAACACTGATTAAGTAGTTGATTAACCATTTTACTTACACTTTTTAATTCCGTAGGCCCAGTCATTTTGTTGGCTGGAGAGGTGTTAGCACTTTGGAACTCTTGAACGACTTCGTCCGCTGATTTCATGCAATTTTTTACAACCAAACTGCGCAATGCTCTACAGTCTCTCTCCGACACTACATCAAGTCTGCCGCCGGCCGCGGTGGTCTCGCGGTTCTAGGCGCGCAGTCCGGAATCACGCGACTGCTGCGGTCGCAGGTTCGAATCCTGCCTCGGGCATGGATGTGTGTGATGTCCTTAGGTTAGTTAGGTTTAAGTAGTTCTAGGGGACTGATGACCACAGCTGTTAAGTCCCATAGTGCTCAGAGCCTCAAGTCTGCCTGATGTTGGTTTAACTGTCGTTGTACCTTAGCGTATCCAGTTCAGAGTCGTGTCACCAGCAGTAGAACTGGACGGCTTTAGGGGCGTTGAAATGTCCCCGATGAATCTGTTAGCCCCTAATGACTAGCCCCTTTTGAAGTCACTGAACTCTCCTGACGGTCCCTCTCTTGTGACACATAGAGTGCTGGTACTGATAATGGCTTCAACGTCTTCCGCCAAAAGATTGCGTAGCGTCATAGGTACCACAGTGACACCTGTATCTGTCTTTCAATAACGACTGTTTACAGCCAGAAGGCTCAGAGTGGTCCAGATGTGTGAATCAAACAGGCAGCCACGCTATGGAGACTCGCTCATAGTACCTGCAGGCAATTCAGCAAGTTTGAAATGGGTCAGACTGTGGCCTTCCAAGTGGCGGGGTGGTCCTTTCGCAGATGGCCACACGAGTTGGACGTGATGCGTCAGTTGTGCAACGATGCTGGTATCAGTGGTCACGTGAACGTTAGCACGCCTGAAGACGAGTTTCTGGACGTCCAAGCAGCACACACACCCTCCAGGATCGTCGTACTGTAATGGGAGCACTGGGAGGCGGTACAGTTGCCAATCACAGATAAGAGGGCTTGTTAGCTTAGACGTCATAACACGAACAGTTGCGAACCGAATTTTATCAGTTGGACTGCAGGAACACCTACCCAGCGTGCAACCGTCGGTTGGATCGGTGAGCAGTCATGTGAGTGTCGTGCTTTGGTATTGGTTAACTGAGCAGTCCATTGTGCCTGAGCACATCTCCCAGTCACGCCACAGCATTGACTTGCACTGCTCGACTGGTGCTGTCAGAGGATTGCTTCGAAGATGGAAGGACAGGCCTCGGTCTTCAACTATGAAAGCAGATTCTACCTGCACATAAGTGATGGTTGTTTGTGCGTACGACATAGAGCTGATGAACGCTGCCTGGTGTATTCTCATCTCCGCGTTTCTGATGGTCAACATGGCACTTCCACATAATCTACGTCTGATACATTCCTTGCTTCGCCCTTCCTTGACTAACCTTTCTTCCCAAGTATGAGAATTCTTGCACTGTTCCCATTACTGTGTCGTTTTCAGATTTGTTGTGTAATCAAGTTGCCATTCTTTTTTATTACTTTTCATCATTTTTGTCTTTACTCTTTTTACCCTGAAGTCATTTTCCGCGTTAAGTTCGTTGATCACAAGTTTCAATATGTCTTCTAAGTCTTTCTTACACCCAGCCAAAGGCCTGTATCATTAGCACATCTGAACAATACTATCTGTTCCCATCTCGAAATTCTGTTAGAAAATTTACTTTCCTTTTCCTTTGGTGCTTGATAGCTGATTATCCGGTGTTTCCCATGTATGCATTTACTCCAGTCTTCCTCCTCCCTCCCTCCCCCTCTGTCCATCGCCTGCTTCTACACCTCTCTATCCACCCCCTTTCCTTGTCTATCTCACCCTCTTTCTCTTCTGTGCCCAATTCTTCCTCTCCACTCTCTCTGTCCTCCTCCCTTTCTCTATCCATTTCCTCCTCCAGTCTCTATGTTAATCTCTTCCTCTCCCCTCACTCTGCTTATCTCTTCCTTCCCTGTCTCTTTCCTTTACCTGTCCATCTCCTCATCTACCCTTTATCCATTTCCCCCTCCTCCTCTCTCTGCCCATCTCCGCATCTCCCATGTCTGTGCCCATCTCCTCCTTTTCCATCTTCGTCTGTCGTTTTCGTTCTCTCCACGCTATCCCCCTCACTCCAGTAGGAGTCTGGTGAGTCCTACCAACAACTTTCTAGACGATAAGTAACACGTATACAAAATTTGGCTGAAATTGCTCGAGGCGTGTTGGATGAGATTTTTACCCTGGCTTCGTCCGTGTACGCAGTTGTCAGATACATTGCAGGAAAAAATTAGTATACCCTATTAGAGGTTCCCAATTCACTCAAGATTTATTGCTACAACAGCGCATATGAAATACATGAAATGATTACATTTACAGACCAACAGCACAAGCGGTTCTGAGGTACCGGGTGTCGATCCATGCTGAACTACGCATATTAGTACGTGTTGTAGCCTCCACTAGTGACAATGCAGGCGCTCGCCACTGGCAACAGTCCATCGTACAGATGGCTAATACTGTTCCGGGATACACTATGCCGCGCCAGCTCGACATGTTCATTGTTGTTGTTGTTGTGGTCCTCAGTCCTGAGACTGGTTTGATGCAGCTCTCCATGCCACTCTATCCTGTACAAGCCTCTTCATCTCCCAGTACCTACTGCAGCCTACATCCTTCTACATATGCTTAGTGTATTCATCTCTTGGTCTCCCTCTACAACTTTTAGCCTCCACGCTGCCCTCCAGTATAAAATTGGTGATCCCTTGATGCCTCAGAACATGTTCTAACAACCTGTCCCTTCTTCTAGTCAAGTTGTGCCACAAACTCCTCTTCTCCCCAATTGTATTCAATACCTCCTCATTAGTTATGTGATCTACCCATCTAATCTTCAGCATTCTTTTGTAGCACCACATTTCGAAAGCTTCTATTCTCTTCTTGTCTAAACTATTTATCGTCCATGTTTCACTTCCATACATGGCTACACTCCATGCAAATACTTTCAGAAACGACTTCCTGACATTTAAATCAATACTGGATGTTAACAAATTTCTCTTCTTCAGAAACACTTTCCTTGCCATTGCCAGTCTACATTTTATATCCTCTCTACTTCGACCATCATCAGATATTTTGCTCCCCAAATAGCAAAAACTCCTTTATTACTTGAAGTATCTCATTTCCTAATCTAATTCCCGCAGCATCACCCGACTTAATTCGATTACATTCCATTATCCTCGTTTTGCTTTTGTTGATGTTCATCTTATACCCTCCATTCAAGACACTGTTCATTCTGATGAACTGCTCTTCCAAGTCCTTTCCTGTCTCTCACAGAATTACAATGTCATCGGCGAACCTCAAAGTTTTTATTTCTTCTCCATGGATTTTAATACCTACTCCGAACTTTTCTTTGGTTTTCTTTACTGCTTGCTCAATATACAGATTGAATAGCAACTGGGAGAGGCTACAACCCTGTCTCACTCCCTTCCCAACCACTGCTTCCCTTTCATGTCCCTCGACTCTTATAACTGCCATCTGGTGTCTGTACAAATTGTAAATAGCCTTTCGTTCCCTGTATTTGACCCCTGCCACCTTTAGAATTTGAAAGAGAGTATTCCAGTCGACATTGGCAAAAGCTTTCTCTAAGTCTACAAATGCTAGAGACGTAGGTTTACCTTTCCTTAATCTTTCTTCTAAGATAAGTCGTAGGGTCAGTGTGTCTGGCCTCCCTTCTACCACAAAGATTGCCAAATCCGAAAATACACCTGCCGACCCCATGAAGATACGTATTAAAGGCTACACAAAAAAAGAAGAAGAAGGAGACGAGAAGACGAGAATAGGATCATAACAATAACACGATTTGGAAAATACATTATAGGTAATAGTTACTTCGAGAATAGCACAAGACAGAAAAGATGGATGATATAAAGAAACACACACACCATAGTTTTTATGTTGCTGGGCGACTGTAGTATAATATTTTTAAAGGAACACACCACAATTTGACTGTTCTATTATTTATTTAAGTGCAACCCAGGTTTTGGCCTATTATGCCATTTTAAAGTATTTGACTTTATGTCTTTAACATGTATTGCTGGACACTTAACATATTGTCAAGCTCAAAGTTAGCTATAAATTAAGAAAAATATTTGCTCCCAACGAAATGCGAGATCAGTAAATAACTGTGGGAGCACGTGATATTTAATAAAACAGGCTTACGTTGGTTTTATTTTATTTTTGTACTAACATAAGACTGTTTTTATTAAATATGACGTGCTCCTATGATAATTTACTGACCTGTCATAAGATGGTGAATTTACATCTCGGATTTCGTTGGGAGCTAATATTTTCTTAATTTATGATGTACTTTCAGCTTGACAACAGGTTAAGTTTCCTGTAATATATGGTAGAGACGTAGATCAAATACTTGAAAATGGCATAAAATGCCGAAATCTGGGTTGTACCAAAATAAACAATAAAACAGTCAAATGGTGGTGTGTTCCTTTGTTCTCTCCTTTTTTTTTTTTTTTTAAAAAAAAAAAAAAGCTCACCAAATATCCCCGCCCCCTCCCATCTTCCAAGGCTCCAAAAATGTAGAAAAGAACAAAATAATACACACAGAAACGTCCACAAAGGCAGTCGTGGCGTACAAGTACATAAACAGGAAGTCGAAGTCACCGTTTTACGCGAGGTGAAAGCGTAGGCTGGTGCCAAGTGTCGTGGAGCCCTTTGTTCCACGAGGTAGGCGTGCAGTCCACAGGTATGCAGAAGGAGGCACATAGCAGCCGCACAGGGACGAGGTCTTGTGGTTCCGTAGACCGACTCCTGAAATGTAATACTCTTCTACGTCTCCATGGTCATTTGGCAGCATGTGACAACTACAGTAGAGGGGATTTGGTTAATATTTCTTTCGACGGCCACATACTACGATACTTCTTTATTCCCAATCCCAACTTCTAAATTAACGTAATATTTTCAAATATTATAGAGAAAAAGCTTCTACTGCCAGCTCAGCTTCTGATTTAAATATAATTTCTCAATCTTACGAGATTAAGAACCACATTTAAAGGCTCTTCTTAAGTTCTGCGAACGCGTCTTTTTACAGCATGTCGTTATTTCAGATGCAGTGAAGAAATACTGACAAAATACTGACTTTTAAGAATGAAACTTTCACTCTGTAGTGGAGAGTTTGCTACTTTGAATCTCTCTGGCAGATTAAAAGCGTGTGGCGGTCCAGGGCGAAAACGTAACTTTGCCTTTCTCAGAAATGCTCTTACCAACTGAATTATCCACGCGCAACTCATGACCCTCCCTCACAGCTTTATTTCTACCACTACCTCTCTCTCTCACCTTACAAAATTCACAGGAGCTCTGCTGTATACACGCAAGGGAGGCGACAGTCAATGTTCCGGGTACTGGGGTAATCTAGTAAAACTATTTGGACTGATGTTATACATTTTGTTAAGAGCTGAACCAGTGAATGCTAGGGAGGAGGCAAATTACTCAGAAGTAACAACAGTCGAAATTTTGTCAATAAAGTTTATATACCACAAGAATACTGAAGTAGCTAAAATTTTATTAATACGTGTCTAAATGCCTTTCCTTCTTTACAACGCGTTCGACATTTGTGAAGTATTTACGCGTGGAAGGCGAAGAGGAAGACGAAGAACAAGAAATGTCACTCATAGTCTGTTCCGACTGGCCGATTGCTGCCTACACGGCAGTACGAGGAGCGGTCTACGATCGTAAGAGATGTTATCGCTATGTAGCTAATTCCACCAGCCATCATCGCCAGCAGATGAATCCTGATGGTGCTCTGCTTCTTTATTCAGTCAGTTCCTCATTTGTTCTCAGGGTACTGACTGAACCACGTTCCAGATCTTCCCTCGAAAAAATCTGAGGAGGTATGGAGAACTGAACCTGGATCCTTCCGCACCAAAGGCAGCGATGCTAATAATTTTTAGGTCTATTTTCTATCGATCTGTTCCTCGTCAGTACTTCCTCGTTGGTTCTATGCCGATGTCGCGTGACATGTTTCAGATTCTTTCGATGAGAACTTCACTCAGTTTACTGGAGACGGTGACTAGTGCCCTGACCGAACACGATTAACTACAGCGCCGGCAACCATTCGTCTACGGAAGCTACGAACCAATAATAATCCTGTTAAAGATAAGCATTCAACGCTGATTTACTGACTCAAAGTTAGTCTACGTGTTTCGTGTACGTGAAGAATTGTGGTAAATGCAAATCAAATAACAATCTTATTTCTTGAGCTCACTGTTACATCATATCGTGTTTAACAGTATGTGGTTTCTTGACTATGCGTGTTCTAGCAGTCTCAAGAGCAAAGCTTCATGTTGTTGTTGTTGTGGTCTTCAGTCCTGAGACTGGTTTGATGCAGCTCTCCATGCTACTCTATCCTGTGCAAGCTTCTTCATCTCCCAGTACCTACTGCAACCTACATCCTTCTGAATCTGCTTAGTGTATTGATCTCTTGGTCTCCCTCTACGATTTTTACCCTCCACGCTGCCCTCCAATGCTAAATTTGTGATCCCTTGATGCCTCAAAACATGTCCTACCAACCGATCCCTTTTTCTAGACAAGTTGTGCCACAAACTTCTCTTCTCACCAATCCTATTCAATACCTCCTCATTAGTTACGTGATCTACCCACCTAATCTTCAGCATTCTTCTGTAGCACCACATTTCGAAAGCTTCTATTCTCTTCTTGTCCAAACTGGTTATCGTCCATGTTTCACTTCCATACATGGCTACACTCCATACAAATACTTTCAGAAACGACTTCCTGACACTTAAATCTATACTCGATGTTAACAAATTTCTCTTCTTCAGAAACGATTTCTTTGCCATTACCAGTCTACATTTTATATCCTCTCTACTTCGACCATCATCAGTTATTTTACTCCCTAAATAGCAAAACTCCTTTACTACTTTAAGTGTCTCATTTCCTAATCTAATCCCCTCAGCATCACCCGGTTTAATTTGACTACATTCCATTATCCTCGTTTTGCTTTTATTGATGTTCATCTTATATCCTCCTTTCAAGACACTGTCCATTCCGTTCAACTGCTCTTCCAAGTCCTTTGCTGTCTCTGACAGAATTACAATGTCATCGGCGAACCTCAAAGTTTATATTTCTTCTCCATGCATTTTAATACCTACTTCGAATTTTTCTTTTGTTTCCTTTACTGCTTGCTCAATATACAGATTGAATAACATCGGGGAGAGGCTACAACCCTGTCTCACTCCATTCCCAACCACTGCTTCCCTTTCATGCCCCTCGACTCTTATAACTGCCATCTGGTCTCTGTACAAAGCTTCATACGATACACGAAGCCCTTCTTCAAATCTTTCCATTGGAGACAGTTAAATACGTTTGTGATACGTGCTTGATAAATTAACTCTTGCGTATTGTGTTGCTCTCTTGTACGCTATCCATTTTCCAGTATTTCAACAATGTAAAGGCTCTTGACTGACACGTATAGTGTGTAAAAACTACGTATGTAATAGGAGATAAAAAGAAACACTTTTTTATGGGACATGAATGTCTGAGGAACACCGTTTCCCTCCTAGGGGCTTACGGAGGCTCTGACGCTAGTGATGTTCAGAGCTAAAGTTCCTGAATATACACTACTGGCCATTAAAATTGCTACACCAAGAAGAAATGCAGATGATAATCGGGTATTCATTGGACAAATATATTATACAAGAACTGACATGTGATTACATTTTCACGGAATTTGGGTGCATACATCCTGAGAAATCAGTACCCAGAACAACCGCCTCTGGCCGTAATAACGGCTTTGATACGCCTGGGCATTGAGCCAAACAGAGCTTGGATGGCGTGTAGAGGTACAGCTGCCCATGCAGCTTCAACACGATACCACAGTTCATCAACAGTAGTGACTGGCGTATTGTGGCCAGCCAGTTGCTCGGCCACCATTGACCAGACGTTTTCAATTGGTGAGAGATCTGGAGAAGGTGCTGGCCAGGATAGCAGTCAAATATTTTCTGTGTCCAGAAAGGCCCGTACAGGACCTGCAACATGCGGTCGAGCATTATCCTGCTGAAATGTAGGGTTTCGCAGGGATCGAATGAAGGGTAGAGCCACGGGTCGTAACACATCTAAAAAGTAACGTGTACTGCTCAAAGTGCCGTCAATGCGAGCAAGAGGTGACCGAGACGTTTAACCAATAGCATCCCATACCATCACGTCGGGTGATACGCCAGTATGGCGATGACGAATACACGCTTCCAATGTGCGTTCACCACGATGTCGCCAAACACGGATGCGACCATCATGATGCCGTAAACAGAACCTGGATTCATCCGAAAAAATGATGTTTTGCCATTCGTACACCCAGGTTCGTCGTTGAGTACACCATCGCAGGCGCTCCTGTCTGTGATGCAGCGTCAAGGATAACCGCAGCCATGGTCTCTGAGCTGGTAGTCCATGCTGCTGCAAACGTCGTCGAGCTGTTCGTGCAGATGGCTGTTGTCTTGCAAACGTACCCATCTGTTGACTCAGGGATCGAGAGGTGGCTGCACGATCCGTTACAGCCATGCAGACAAGATGCCTCTCATCTCGACTGCTAGTGATACGAGGCCGTTGGGATCCAGCACGGCGTTCCGTATTACCCTCCTGAACCCACCGATTCCATATTATGCTGACAGTCATTGCATCTCAACCAACGCGAGAAGCAGTGTCGCGATACGATAAACCACAATCGCGATAGGCTACAGTCCGGCCTTTATCAAAGTCGGAAACGTGATAGTGCGCATTTCTCCTCCTTACACGAGGCATCACAACTACGTTTCACCAGGCAACGCCGGTGAAGTGCTGTTTGTGTACGAGAAATCGGTTGGAAACTTTCCTCATGTCAGCACGCTGTAGGTGTCGCCACCGGCGCCAACCTTGTGTGAATGCTTTGAAAAGTTAATCATTTGCATATCACAGCATCTTCTTCCTGTGGGTTAAATTTCGCGTCTGTAGCACGTCATCTTCGTGGTGTAGCAATTTTAATGGCCAGTAGTGTATTAATGCGCAGTTTGCATCTGCTTGATAATGACTGCCTAACAGTCTCAAAAGAAGCAATCGCTGCGGTTTGAGCGACTGTTGGTAACCAGCTCTCCTGCACCGTCAGTCAGTGTCTCGTGTACCTCACGATTTACCCACTCCCACAAAAAGGAATCCCCAAGAGTGAGCCCTCCCCCCAACCCCCCCCCCCCCCCCCCATCCGACAACGTTCTCTAAAATCAACGGCAAGTTGTGGTGGGATGTCATCATGCTGAAACCTTTATCGTAGCTGTAGTGTCGACAGACTTGCCAACACTACGTACACTAATAGAAAGAGGCGGCCAAGATGCACGCGCTAACTCACGCAGGGTGGCGTGAGATCTGAAACATGATACGTAATGAATGCTATAAAGAAAAGTACGTAGCTGCTGGAATACTTAACTTTAATCCATCATTTGTATACAGCGTTCTTGATTATACAAGTGAGACTCTCTCTAGATAAATGCAATGTAATGCTAATGGCGCCTTGCTAAGTCGTAGCCATGGACTTAGCTGAAGGCTATTCTAACTATCTCTCGGCAAATGAGAGAAAGGCTTCGTCAGTGCAGTCGCTAGCAAAGTCGGCTGTACAACTGGGGCGAGTGCTAGTACGTCTCTCGAGACCTGCCGTGTGGTGGCGCTCGGTCTGCGATCACTGACAGTGGCGACACGCGGGTCCGACATGTACTAATGGACCGCGGCCGATTTAAAGCTACCACCTAGCAGGTGTGGTGTCTGGCGGTGACACCACAGTAGCCTAATTGCTAGCAGGCCATTCTCCAACACTTCCGGTGGTACTTCACGGAGAAAGGTATGGTAATTTCATTGACCAAGTGTGTTAGGCAGAAGATATAGTCCAATCAGATGCTCGTGAACATTACCAGTCCACAGATTTATGGTAAATCAGTATTGATGGTGGAACACAGGAGCTGCCTTAGGATTTTTCGTCTCCCATATACGGCTACAATAGCTGTTGAATATTCCATTTCTTGTGAAGACAGCCCCGTCAGACAACAATACACACGTTCGGGAATGAAGGATATTTACGGTTTGGTAGTTGGGCAGAATCTCACGCGCTAGAGAAAGTCATCTGCTGATAGGTGTTGCCACCTTCTGATACTTGTGTTCGTGCGCACCTGCCTCCACAGAGCGTTCCACACATTGGAGTTTCTTGCCTATGATTCGTGCACTGGTGTTGAGTTTGTCCCCAGTACGCTGTAACACAGCTTCCTCAACGTCAACAGTTCGCATACACCGAGGCCTATCAGTTTCCCGTCGTCTGGTCTAGGTGATCCTGTTTCCCAAAGACGTCATCAAGTCTCTGAAATGCTTGGTATGATGAAATGATTTACTAACCGCCTCACTGGAAATCGTTCTGTTATCCCCTCGACTGATGGATCGTGTCTCCCCATAACTTGGTTAGGGTATCAGCCATCAGGAAGCTATAACATGAGTAGAAAATTTCATACACACACCAAAACATAACATTAACTATATTAACGTAATTATTTGTCGACTGATTTGGACAATGCTAGCAGTAACGAAAACGTTTCCTCTCTAGCACTAACAAGGGGAGGCCGCCAATTGTGAAATTCAGATTCGATTCATACTGCGCGTAATAAAAGCTCATGGCCAGAGATGTAATGTGGCAAAGCACCAAGATGCACTTCTCAGCCGTTGTCGAGAAAATCGACAGTTAAAAGAAACCGTTTCGGTGAAATACTCTCGACGATTAGTAATTTTCTACAGCGTCGTGGCGCAGCGGTAAGCGCTCAGGTTCGTAATCCGAAGGTCGCCGGATCGAATCTCGCGGCATGCAATTTTTTTTTATTATTAGTTTTTTGTAATTCAAATATATATATACATATATATATATAAAGTATTAATATATATAAAGTATTAATGAATTGCTTATGCATGTTGGTGAAGGCGGATCGCTCTCCAATTGTACCGCCTCCATTTTTCCGTTTTTTTTAACAGGGTGTACCAAAGCTCTCCCGTCCGCACTGATTTTCGACAATGTTATAAGTTGCGCAAGGGACCGCATCTACCTTCTTTCGAAGTTAGCAGGCAACTACGGTGTTATGCGGCGGCTCGTTTCGGCCCATTCAACATTTGTCATTCAAGTGTAACGAGCGAGTAACGGAGTTTATATTTCATACCTGCCACAGTAAATTTGTGTTCGTGGGGTCTCTATTTTAATTCGAACTTTTGACTACGCTATACGTATTCGTTTCGGAATATCGTTTCTACGTCTTCCGATAACTATGCGTGGTTAACATTATGAAGACAATTAATAACATTTGTGAAATACAACTGCCGGCCGAAGTCGCCGTGCGGTTAAAGGCGCTGCAGTCTGGAACCGCAGGACCGCTACGTTCGAATCCTGCCTCGGGCATGGATGTTTGTGATGTCCTTAGGTTTAACTAGTTCTAAGTTCTAGGGGACTAATGACCTCAGAAGTTGAGTCCCATAGTGCTCAGAGCCATTTGAACCATTTTTTTGAAATACAACATAATGATGTTCGAAGTCGCCAGTTTTTCCAC
This sequence comes from Schistocerca piceifrons, assembly GCF_021461385.2. Classification (NCBI taxonomy): domain Eukaryota; kingdom Metazoa; phylum Arthropoda; class Insecta; order Orthoptera; family Acrididae; genus Schistocerca; species Schistocerca piceifrons. Next base: position 38,862,156 of record NC_060139.1, on the reverse strand, counting down.
GACAAACGACTTTCAACAACTTATTATATGCATAATTGTTGCAACTGATTGCCGGGAATTATAGGTCACCGGATCGAATCTCGCGCTATGCAACCTTTTTTTTTTAGTATTTAGTATATAAAAAACAAATACTTAAAAAAAAAAAAAGGTTGCGTAGCGCGAGATTCGATCCGGCGACCTTCGGATTATAAACCAGAGTGCTTACCGCTGCGCCACGACGCTGCAGAGAATTATTAATCGTAGAGAGTATTTCACTAAACGATTTCTTTTAACTCGATTTTCTCGACAACGACTGAGAAGTGCATCTTGGTGCTTTGCCACATTACACCTCTGGCCATGAGCTTTTATTATGCGCAATATGAATCGAATCTGATTTGCGCAATTGGCGGCCTCCCCTTGTAAGACGTAACCGTGTAGCAAATCTGATTTCAGACTCAACTTGAAGCATACTAAGCAGTCAAAACAAACCTGAACGTAATCCTAAGGGAAGTCTAGCGTTAAATCCTTCAATGACCCCAATCGGGGAAACAGTTCACTTGCTGTTTTGAGCCATATACCAGTAGTGTTTCTTCTTATCTCCTCTAATAACTCTACCAAAATGCGTAAGTAGTTTTTCTTACACCTTGTATATTCATGAAACTTTCCATGGCCCACTCTGACCTTATACAAGTGGGCACGGTCGCAGTACTCGAGGCTCTGTACCCACGAACGACATGTTACTCTATTCTGGAAATAAGCAGAAGATCCCGGCATGGTCGGCTCCATCGAAGTGCAGAAATTCCTGGTTATCTCATAGGGTGACTAGCCTGCGCTAGTCTCAGCGTTATTTCTCAGATTACCGAGCGAGGTGGCACAGTGGTCAGACACTGGACTCGCATTCGGGAGGACGACGGTTCAATCCCGCGTCCGGCCATCCTGATTTAGGTTTTCCGTGATTTCCCTAAATCGTTCCAGGCAAATGCCGAGATGGTTCCTTTGAAAGGGCACGGCCGACTCCCTTCCCCGTCCTTCCCTAATCCGATGAGACCGATGACCTCGCTGTCTGGTCTCCTTCCCCAAACAACCCAACCCAACTTCTCAGATTAGAATAAGACGTCCACGTCCATCGTATATCAATGTCACTGTTTTCGCCGTCATTGCCCCTCTTTCCCGACGTCATCTCCGGTCTTCTGTGTTACAATCGCTATCATAACTTGTCATCTGTGTCTCTGGCGTTTTCGTTGACAGTAATCTGGGTTTCCGGCGCTATCAACGCATGTAACGCTTCTGTGTCACAGTGACCACTTCACACACCGCTTCCCGTCTTCACTGCATACAGTTTGTTTGCCATCGTCATCGACTGTTTCATTCTCTAAAATTTTCACCGACTGGCTATACAATACCCTGTTTAGATCTACCTCTTTTCAAGACCAGGTATGAATCTTCCTAAAAAGCGAAGGAAGATGGGGTTTAACGACCCGTCGGCATCGAGGTCACTAGAGACGGAGACTCAGATTGTGTCAAGGATGGGGAAGGAATTCGACCGTACTTTTCAAACGAGCCATCCCGACATTTGCCTGGAGAGATTTAGGAAAATCACGCAAAACCTAAATTTGGATGGCTGGATGCAGGATCTTCCTATTATAACCGTAATGAACGGTTACTTGTACTCTTTTGTGTTCCATTCCCACAACCACATATTCCTTTACCCTAGTTTTATTGTTACCGTCTATACTTCTTAGCTCTCCCACCAACCACGCTGCCCGGACGGTCCCTTGAGTCTTCCTTCTAACATCTTCACGATCAAAAGTTACACCAGCGTTTGATTTAGTAGCTCCTGAGAAACCAGCGTATGTCGTAGCTCCAGTACGACCAGTCGTTAGTCTAACAGCATTCACGTCACCTACGGAAGCTCCAGCTGCATCATCATCATCTCCTTCTAGTCGCGTCTCAAAGACTTTACACCTACAGTTTAGATATACGATCCATATGAAACAAGCTATGCCGTTTCAGGTGCTATTTCTTTTATTTGTTATACTTTACCTATTATTTCCTATGATTAGTGACGATTTATTCGTCTTTATAATTCAATACTCACAAGTTCTTACTCGTTACGTTTAGTTTACTGGTATCTTGAAAGGTGTAAAGTATTTACCCTCAATACAAATCCTAACAAGTGATCTGAACACAACCTCCGGTGGGTCATGTGACAGAACAGCCCCAGAGAAAGGCATATATACGCGCTCACATTCTGTTCCGACATAATATTAGTATTTTTGATTTGGCAGACATTATGAAAACGATGTGTTCTCGCAAAAGAATCAAAGAATCCCATTTCATTAATTGCATCCAGATAGGTGCCAAATGTGCAATAGTAGTGAAGATGACGATGGGTTTAATCATCTTCCAGAACTAAAATATGAAACAAGATGTAAGCTGTAAGGGGCAGTTTTGGAATAACACTAATACGTTAAAAACATTTCACACAAAAACTTCCAGAACGAAAGATTAGCTGTATTGTACTGAATTATTCGTCGCTGAGTGCATATCGGCCCTAACACTTGACCAGTCTGAATATTCCTAAAGAAGGAAGGAAGATTGGGTTCAACTTCCTCAGCAGCTGCAGCAAAGACATTCTACCCAGTCGACAGGTTTCTTTATGTTTTGTTAGACTACTGTGTTGACATGTTTTTTGGTACCAAACAGCAGTACCCACACAGAACAACTGTCGATTCACGAAGAATTACTACTTCGTACTGTGTCTATTTTTTACGTGATAACGTATTATTCCAAGGCACGCATATCCGAAACGTTCGCGTTTAGACAATTGCCTTCTACAGTACGTCTGTTTCTCGTAAAGCGTAAATGATAATTACAATGAATGTTCTTACACACCAGTGTGTGTGTGTGTGTGTGTGTGTGTGTGTGTGTGTGTGTGTGTGTGTGTGTGTGTGTGTGTGAAGTGTTATGAAACAATGTGTGTATAGTGTGTGCAGTGACTGATAGTGAGATATGAGCAAACAATGTGGCATTCCATTATTTAATAAGTTATTTGTAAAAAAAATTATTGTATATCAGGATTAAATCTAATCATTGTCTCTAACTAGAACTCTGTAAATATATGTGTATACGAATTAGCTTACTTTAAATTGATCTAAATTTGTAAATACTTTGATATGTCCTATATCCATATAAAAAAGAGATGTACGGATGAATAAAGCTACTACTACTACTAGTTTGTAGCCCAGTGTCTTAGCGAAATGCCACCATTATACGTTTTATAGAGTGTCGTTGCCACAGTTCGGGAGACAGAGAGCGAACTTCATACGATGCGTGTCGTAGAATGACGAGTGATTAATTCATATTGATGAAACAAAATAAATATTTGTGTGAAACACATTGTCTTATTTTGGTGTAGCATTTTTTTTAAATAGATAATCTTATTTAACTTGATATGAACAGTACTGAGCAAGATAAAAGCAATGAAGATAAAGTTACTGCTTTCTCAAGACTAACTACGTTTATAGCAAACCCAAATGCGTTCGTTCCCTTCTGCAAGCCTATCGTGAAGGAGCCCAAATGTTAAAGACTGTACTGGTGCTGACAACTTGGAACGACGAGACATTAAGATTAGATGAAGTGAAACAACGTAGCTACTTACAACGGTATAAGTTAATGTAAGACATAACGATAATAATTCATGTGGCTGGGCTGGAAGCCACACCAGCGGGGACCCTGGCTGACTGGCGCAAGTCTTTTCGGTTGACGCCGCTTCGGCGACTTGCGTATCGATGTGGAGGAAATGATTATATATATGTATGTGTGTGTGTGTTTACAGTATAATGTACTTTAGAAGGAAGTAAAACGACAGGAGAAACATCCGTCCATCGGTGGAGCCCGAGGGCATGGAGGGCGGGGGTCATAACTACGGCCTGGCCACAGCGCCCCCCCCCCCCTCTACCTCACCGCAGTCGGATGCATGGGAGAGCAGTGCAGTGCGTGTCGTTATTAGGGTGGAGTGAGGGAGATTTGTATATGTATTTAATTCCATTTCAGGTGACATGAGGAATAGAGGGTAGAGTGGCAAGATGCTGCATTGTGTTGGCTGTTTCGTACGGCGCAAGATATGCTGTCCTTTGTAACGTCCTCAGAAGGTGGAGACGAAATATGCTGTTGCAGCGAGAAGAGCGGGAAGAGAAATCATAGTGGGGGAGTGGGCCAAACCCATGATGCCCCAACTGGGCGGGAGGGAGGACATGAATGCACCACGCAAGTAGTTGGCAAACAACGTCTGGTGATTGGCGTTTTGCACCAAGTCGGTTTGGTTGTTCTCAGAACTGCACCCAAAGCCAAGGCCTGATTTGCCACCGTCGCTGTAGATGTAATTGCGTGTCCAACCATTTATCCAGAGTATGGGGTTGGTATTGGCAGCTGGGGAACATACGTCCTCAGGAAAGGTGTAGCAGGCGACCATCTTGCGGCTTCTCTCACAGACGTCAGGGGCTGATAGACATGTGAGGCTGTGGATATCCTCTTCGAGGTGTTCGCAGGCAGCGCACTGATCCACCTGAATGTAAGTTCTGCCGTGTCTCAGTTTTGCCACTGACAATCACATACCATGTTGCTCTACCATATGTGAGGAGGTAAGCTTCGTGGATATGAAGCCATACATTTGAGCATTGGATCGCGTTTTACTACTACATTGTTGCATGACACTCTCTGGCAGCAAGAGGACGCGTGGTCGGGAGTGCGGGATGCACTTAGCTATAGACCAGAATGGAAGCATGGACGCCGGCATGAGGACGTCCACCAGACTGCATGTAATGGATGTTCGCGGTCCAGTCTAATGTTTCAGCATCGTTTGCACATACAGAGCATTAGCCCTATGCTATACGTTGAGTAGATCAAGAGCACTCAGCTATGGAGGCAGACATATAGAACAGGGAACTTGGCGCTATTGAATGTGATTCGTTCGTTACCAAAAGTGTCGTTCAAACGACATATGAAATACTGTATTAAACATGGACCACCAGTGTCGTTAAACTAAAATCATACGTAAATTTTAGGATTATATTGATGTGAGTAATAAAATGCTATAATAATAAAGAATAATACATTTTAATTCATTTTGTGCCCGACAAACAACGTTACACCCAAAACTCCCGCATCGTGTAGGCAGCAGAGTCTATTTTTTATTAGCATATAAAAAATGTCATTTCTCTTGGGGCGAACTTTTAGACTCAGTATCTAATTACTTTTAAATTCATTTGTAGGAATGTTTCATACATACGTTAACTCTTCTGAATAGCTGGTGAAATTGAGACCGTGGTAGTAGATGATCAGACGCATGTTGTCTGCCGCCATGAATTTTGTAACGAAGAGTACAATGGTTCGTGTCCACACCTGATTAAAACTTGCGGAACATCAGACAACATGAAATCAAAGAAATCGTATCGCTGAAAACGTACCACTCTCACAATGAACAATAGGCAAGTAAGCTCAAAGTAACATCTGCAGGAGAAGTATGTGAGACAGCGCAATAGAGCACAGGCTCATACGGTATTCCGCAACACGTACGTTACCGATTCAGCTGTGATATTGAAATCGCATATTGGAGGTACTGGACAGCGAACAGCGAGGCTAAGGCGGTCGTACTTCAGAACAAACGGAGCTCTGCAGCGGGCCGTTTGTCTCGGCGCAGCCATTTGTCAGCCCGGGGCAGGGGTCAGCCCTGTCTAGCGGAGCGTGCCGGGGGATTCCCCTGGCAGGGCTGCCCGCCCGGGGCTCCGCCAGTCACGGCCCATTCACTGGCTGCCACGCGGCCTCTCGCTGCCCCACATAGCGCCCCGCCTCTCAATGGCGCGCCTCGTGATGAAGCCGTTTCTATTGCTGGCTGCACTAAAGCAAATTGAAAAGCACGCCAAGAGGCCGTTGTCGGTAAATACAGGCACGTACTACGTGGAGCGGTGCGCTGTTGCAAGTGTCTGGTCTGGAGCCGAGATAGTAACAAGTAAACCTACTCAAGCGATACACTTCGGTTTTGATCGGCTTTAAATATGCTGTAGTATCGAGCAAAGTGAGAGACACATTATCTTTTTATTCGTGATGACGCGATCGTTAAGGGGTGAAACAATGTTCAGATGTGTGTCAATTCCTAAGGGACCAAACTGCTAAGGTCATCGGTCACTAGACCCACCCTTGGCCGAGGGAGGACTCGAACCTCCAGGGCCCCACAGCCGTGACAGGACGCCTCAAACCGTGCGGCCACTGCACGCGGCAAGCGGTGAAACATCACCTTGAAAAAAAAAAAAAAAAAAAAAAAAAAAAAAAAAAGAAGAAGAAGAAGAAGAAGAAGAAGTTTAATATATCTGAATGAATACCTTTGAAACAGTAACAGACATAAAAAATCTTCAAATAAATGTACTATGGTTTTTAGAGTAGGTTACAAAGGTGCACCGATATTAGTCGAAATATTCATTTTTTCGAAATCTCTTCACACATCCCATACTACTTTGTTTTACATTTCAATATTTTGCCGGCCGCGGTGGTCTCGCGGTTCTAGGCGCTCAGTCCGGAACCGCGCAAGTTCGAATCCTGCCTCGGGCATGGATGTGTGTGATGTCCTTAGGTTAGTTAGGTTTAAGTAGTCCTAAGTTCTAGGGGACTGATGGCCACAGATGTTAAGTCACATAGTGCTCAGAGCCATTTTTTCAATATTTGACTAATAGCAAAACGTATAGCATCGCTAATACGAACTTCAGTCGTATGAGAACCATTGTTACTCCAAAGACGTATTTGTCAGAATAAGCTATAAATATCTCTGTTGTTGTTGTTGTTGTTGTTGTGGTCTTCAGTCCTGAGACTGGTTTGATGCAGCTCTCCATGCTACTCTATCCTGTGCAACCTTCTTCATCTCCCAGTACCTACTGCAACCTACATCCTTCTGAATCTGCTTAGTGTATTCATCTCTTGGTCTCCCTCTGCGATCTTTACCCTCCACGCTGCCCTCCAATACTAAATTGGTGATACCTTGATGCCTCAAAATATGCCCTACCAACCGATCCCTTCTAGTAAAGTTGTGCCACAAATTTCCCTTCTCTCCAATTCTATTCAATACCTCCTCATTAGCTATGTGATCTACCCATCTAATCCTCAGCATTCTTCTGTAGCACCCCATTTCGAAAGCTTCTACTCTCTTCTTGTCCGAAGTATTTATCGTCCATGTTCCACTTCCGTACATGGTTACACTCCATACAAATACTTTCAGAAACGACTTCCTGACACTTAAGTCTATACTCGATGTTAACAAATTCTTCTTCTTCAGAAACGCTTTCCTTGCCATTGCCAGTCTACATTATATATCCTCTCTACTTCAACTATCATCAGTTATTTTGCTCCCCAAATAGCAAAACTCCTTTACTCCTTTAAGTATCTCATTGCCTAATCTAATTCCCTCAGCATCACCCGACTTAATTCGACTACATTCCATTACCCTCGTTTTGCTTTTATTGATGTTCACCTTATATCCTCCTTTCAACACACTGTTCATTCCGTTCAACTGCTGTTCCAGGTCCTCTGCTGTCTGTGACAGAATTACAATGTCATCGGCAAACCTCAAAGTTTTTATTTCTTCTCCATGGATTTTAATTCCTACTTCAAATTTTTCTTTGGTTTCCTTTACTGCTTGCTCAATATACAGATTGAATAACATCGGGGAGAGGCTACAACCCTGTCTCACTCCCTTCCTAACCACTGCTTCCCTTTCATGCCCCTCGACTCTTATAACTGCCATCTGGCTCCTGTGCAGATTCTAAATAGGTTTTCGCTCGCTGTGTTTTACCCCTGCCGCCTTCAGATTTTGAAAGAGAGTATTCCAGTCAACATTGTCAAAAGCTTTCTCTAAGTCTACAAATGCTAGAAACGTAGGTTTGCCTTCCTTAATCTATTTTCTAAGATAAGTCGTAGGGTCAGTATTACCTCACGTGTTCCAACATTTCTACGGAATCCAAGCCGATCTTCTCCAAGGTCCGCTTCTAACAGTTTTTCCATTCGTCGGTAAAGAATTCGTGTTAATATTTTGCAGCTGTGACTTATGAAACTGATAGTTTGGTAATTTTCACACCTGTCAACACCTGCTTTCTTTGAGACTAGAATTATTATAGTCTTCTTGAAGTCTGAGGGTATTTCACCTGTCTCATACATCTTGCTCACCAGATGAAAGAGTTTAGCTCTCCCAAGGCTATCAGTACTTCTAATGGAATGTTGTCTACTCCCGTGGCCTACTTTTGACTTGGGTCTTTCAGTGCTCTGTCAAATCCTTCACGCAGTACGATATCTCCCAATTTATCTTCATCTACATCCTCTTCCAATTCCATAATATTGTCCTCAAATATATCGCCTTTGTATAGCTCCTCTATATACTCCTTCCACCTTTCTGCTTTCCCTTCTTCGCTTAGGACTTGTTTTTCATGTGAGCTCTTGATATTCACACAGATGCTTGTCTTTTCTCCAAAGGCCTCTTTAATTTTCCTGTAGGCATGATATATGCCTCTACATCCTTACAGCTATCACTGCTTAGCCATTTTGCACTTCCTGTCGATATCATTTTTGAGACGTTTTGTATTCCTTCTTGCCTACTTCATTTACTGCATTTTTATAGTTTCTCCTTTCATCAGTTAAATTCAGTATCTCTTCTGTTACTCAAGGATTTCTGCTAGCCTTCGACTTTTTACTTACTTGATCCTCTGCTGCCTTTACTATTTCGTCTCTCAAAGGTACGCATTCTTCTTCTACTGTATTTTTCGTCCCGTTCTTGTCAATCGTTCCCTAATGCTCTCTCTGAAACTCTCTACACTCTCTGGTTCTTTCATTTTATCCAGATCCCATCTCTTTAAATTCCTACCTCTCTGCAGTTTCTTCAGTTTTAATCTACAGTTCACAACAAATAAATTGTGGTCAGAGTCCACATCTACCCCTGGAAATGTCTTACAATTTAAAACCTGGTTTCTAAATCTCTGTCTTACCATGCTGTAATTTATCTGAAATCTTTCAATGTCTCCAGGCCTCTTCCACGTATAGAGCCTTCTCTCATGCTTCTTAAATCGAGTGTTAGCTATGATTAAATTATGCTCTGTGCAGAATTCTACCAGGCGGCTGCCTCTTTCGTTCCTTACCCCCAGTCCGTATTCGTCTGCTACTTTTCCTTCTCTTCTTTTTCCTACTATCGAATTCCAGTCCCCCATGACTATTAAATTTTCGCCTTCCTTCACTATCTGAATAATTTCTTTTATCGCGTCATTCATTTCTTCAATCTCTTCATCTCTTAATTGGCATATATACTTGTTCTACACTACTGTGGTAGGATTGGGCTTCGTGTCTATTTTGGCTACAATAATGCGTTTACTATTTATTTATTTATTTTATTTATTTATGCATTTATTTTAGCAATTTTACCACTATACTGTTTGTAGTAGCTTATCAGCACTCCAATTTTTTTAATCCATTATTAAACCTACTCCTGCATTATCCCTAATTGTTTCTGTGCTTATAGCCCTGTATACATTTGACCAGATGTCTTGTCCCTCTTGCCACTGATTTTCACTAATTCCCACTGTATCTAACTTTAATCTATCCACCACGTTTTTAAAATTTTCTAACTTACCTGCCCGATTAAGGGATCTGATATTCCACGCTCAGATCCGTAGAACGCCAGTTTTCTTTCTCCTGATAACAACGTCCTTCTGAGTAGTCCCCGCCCGGAGATCCGAATCGGGGACTATTTTACCTCCGGAATATTTTACCGAAGAGGACGCCACCATCATTTAATCATACAGTAAAGCTGCATGCCGTCGGGGAAAAATTACGGCTGTAGTTTCCCCTTGCTTTCAGCCGTTCGCAGTACCAGCACAGCAAGGCCGTTTTGGTTGACGTTACAAGGCCAGGTCAGTCTATCATCCAGGCTGTTACCCCTGCAACTATTGAAAAGGCTACTGCCCCTTTTCAGGAACCATACGTTTGACTGGTATCTCAAGAGACACCCCTCCGTTGTGGCTGCACCTACGGTACGGCTATCTGTATTGCTAAGGCACGCAAACCTCCCCATCAACGGCAAGGTCCATGATTCGTGGGTGGGGGTAGGGAATCTCTATATCGGTGTATTAAAGGATGTGTCTCTTATTTTCCTCTACACTGCAACATATTCAATGCCGATCAGAGTCGAAGTGTATGAAGTGTATCCCTTGGGGAGGTTTACTTGTCAGTAATCTTCGGTGATGTTAACCAAGATATGACTGTTCAGTATGAATTTGTACATTCTGGGCCTCAGTGTACTAAGGCTAGCCGCGTACTTCAATTATCACCTTGAAAAAATCAAACTGCGGTCTTGATAGTTAGTGAGGTTGCTAGTCTTTCTCTACACAGTCTTTCTTTAATGTGATGCATTTTACCGAGCTGTCGATTGTTTGGCGCAGGTCTCGATTGTAGAAGTTTGTCTTGTGGCTGTTCCGGAAACGTTCCACTACGACAAATTTCTCCTTCGTCATTTGTGGAGTGTCTGCCACGCAACAGTTTCTTCATTCGAGGAATGATCAAGCCATGATTGAAATAATAAAACATTACATGTGTTTTTCTGCCCACCTTGATACGAACGCACAACCTGTAATCAAGACCAAGTTCATCGAGAGCATAACACTGAATGAAAGAAAATAACGAGTAGAAGAAAGTCCAGGTACTATGCAGGATTGGAAGCCAGTAATCAGAACGGCGTGATCGACTGTAGCTCTTGCGAGAGACTGTACTAGATTGAATCAAAACCACCTACCTGCCCCGGAGCTGCGAGTGGCTCGGCTCACGTGACATGCTACACACTCCTCTGGTGGTGATAAGTTAATCACGAGCTGTAGCGCCTCTGAGCTACGAACTGTATCAACCATTAGACGGATTCTTGAACCAGTTACGTTTTCTCATGTTCGAGGTGTGTTCAAGAGTATCTGGAATTTTCACGTTTTAGAAATTAAAAAAATTTTTTCCAAAACATGAAAATTCCAGATACTTTCTTCTAGATTTTCTGTAAGCATGAGCTGCTCGGAGAGTTATTAAATCCAACTGAACATGTCTCTAAATGCACATTCAGAAACACCGCTGCACAGTAGTTTGCTTCAATTTTGCAGTGCATACCTCCGCACTTGAACACAGACTCTAGAAAAAAGATCGCGGCACGCTTGAGAAACCATTCCAGAGACACTTGCGACACTTGTGGGAAACAGAGCCCGAATCCAATATCAGCTGCACTATTTAATTTTACACGCCAAAACGATGATATTTGGAAGTCTAAATAAATATCTCTCTAACTCTAAACAGGACGCTCACCACTTTTCGAGGTTTAGCTGCCTGTTTGAAGGCACTGCCAGAGAGAGAGAAAACTTTCTCACACCTACGGCCTCTGTGACATTCATCACTTTTCTGAAACGGTGAGTGGACGTAGCTTTATATTTGCTGCTGCTGGAGTCAGAGACATTGTTTTTGTTGTGTCTAGACAAGACAGCCTAGACACAATGAGAGGAAGCCGAATGGCACGCGCTAAGCTAAAGCAGATGGGCGTGAGGTCTGAAACAGGATACGTAATGAATGCTATAAAGAAAAGTACGTAGCTTCTGGAATACTTAACTTTAATCCATCCTTTTGGTACATCTGGAAATTGTGGCGATACAAGTGAGACTCTTTAGATACATGCAATGTTACTAATGGCGCCTTGCTAGGTCGTAGCCATTGACTTAGCTGAAGGCTATTCTAACTATCTGCTCTGCAAATGAGCGAGGCTTCGTCAGTGTAGTCACTAGCTACGTCGTCCGTACAACTGGGGCGAGTGGTAGTCCGTATCTCGAGACCTGCCTTGTGGTGGCGCTCGGTCTGCGATCACACAGTGGCGACGCGCGGGTCCGACATGTACTAATGGACCGCGGCCGATTTAAAACTACCACCTAGCAAGTGTGGTGTCTGGCGGTGACACCACAATTTTCCTCACTTCTGAAATTACTCTCTAATCACAGACGGGTAAATCAGAACAATTCGATGCACAGTTCTAAAGATGAGAAAAATGGCTGAAATTTCGGTGCATTCTCTGCATCCTACAGCTGCTGGTCTGGGGTGTCGCAATGACATGTGAGAGACAGCATTCCGCTAGAGGAGTATGGTCTGCTAGAACTTGTCTTTGAACATTCGAACAATGAAGACATCACATTACTCTCAGAGCTTTCTGTAGCTACCCTGTGCCTGCGATGCTCGAACAGTGCGTGTAGCCTTAGGAGCGCATGTCTTTATATTCTCTCTTACCAGTTCCTTCTTGCTACGGATCTCAGACACAAGAACAATACTTTAGAATTGATAGCGCAGTTGATTTCCGTAAAATGTTTCAACTCCATCCATCTGGATCTCCAACATGCATAAAAACCACCTGTTTCTTCTTCTTCTTAACTGCCTGCTATTACATCACAATACTTCCATATCTACGTTTTGCTATACACTGATAAGGAGAGACTCAGCTCGCTCTGTTCCTTCACGAGATGTAGAATGTAGCGGTATATTTCTGGTCAGCTGTGCTGGTGATAGTGCTACAGGGAGGATCGGTCAAAGACAATGCGAGGAGCTCTTTCAGTCTCTAACATTATCCTAAAAGTGTGAAAATGCTCTGTGACCTCCATCCCCACAGGGAAAGATAGTAAATTACGCACTATGGTCGAAGTGTTAGAAATATGTGCACCACTATCTGATATACAGGGTGATTCAAAAAGAATACCACAAGTTTAAAAATGTGTATTTAATGAAAGAAACATAATATAACCTTCTGTTATACATCATTACAAAGATTATTTAAAAAGGTTTTTTTTTTCACTCAAAAACAAGTTCAGAGATATGGCCCCCTCCAGACACTCGAGCAATATCAACCCGATACTCCAACTCGTTCCACACTCTCTGTAGCATATCAGGCGTAACAGTTTGGATAGCTCCTGTTATTTCTCGTTTCAAATCATCAATGGTGGCTGGGAGAGGTGGCCGAAACACCATATCCTTAATATACCCCATAAGAAAAAATCGCTGAGGGTAAGATCAGGGCTTCTTGGAGGCCAGTGATGAAGTGCTCTGTCACGGGCTGCCTGGCGGCCGATCCATCGCCTCGGGTAGTTGACGTTCAGGTAGTTACGGACAGATAAGTGCCAATGTGGTGGCGCTCCATCCTGCTGAAATATGAATTGTTGTGCTTCTTGTTCGAGCTGAGGGAACAGCCAATTCTCTAACATCTCCAGATACTGTAGTCCAGTTACAGTAGCACCTTCGAAGAAAAGGGGACCAAAAACTTTATTGGCTGAAATGGCACAGAAAACTGTTTATACCAACGTTTAATACACCACCTATCAGGAGGTTTAACACCATACTTCGTTCGAAATGCACGCTGAACAACTGTCGTCGATTCACTTCTGCCGTACTCAATAGCACAAAAAGCATCAACTAACGCTGACGCCTAGTCAACAGCGCCTCAAGCGAACAAATGTACAACTAAATGAAACTTTATAGCTCCCTTAATTCGCCGACAGATAGTGCTTAGCTCTGCCTTTTGTCGTTGCATAGTTTTAAATTCCTAAAGTTGTGGTATTCTTTTTGAATCACCCTGTACTTTGATGTATACGTTTGAGTCGCAATCAAGTATATGGTCCTCTGAAAGTATTGGCGGGGGGAGGTGGTTTTGTCATTATACGGAAATTGGGAAGCAAGCTGCCACATCATTGGCCGGTACTGAAACTACAACAAAATTCCTAGTATTGACCGCACTATCAACTGTCCTGTCAGTGTCATAGATGTCAACTGTCCTGTCAGTGTCATAGATGAGTTTATGTGTAGGGGCGATCAATTACCTTTGGACAGCTGTCTGGAAATGCTCCACCATGACACAAAACTCTTCCAGTGTCCACCTGTTGTGATTGTCTTTTATTTAAAAGTATCCAGTGTGTGTGTTGTGGGAGCAGCAGCAGCAACGTAATTTACACCACGCGATGCCTAGTTTTCTGTGAGAGGCAATGGTTCGAAACGTTTTAATGTCAGTTTAGCACCTGACACAGACCTTGAAGTAGCGGTAGAAGAAACAAAATGTATGGCGGTGAACAAATCTGTGTCTTACGCTGCTTAGCCACGTAACAGGATAAAAAAAAAAAAAAAAAAACAATGTTTCAAACAACAACACAGCGACTCTTTCCTCCGACTGATAGTATAATCTGTGCGACATGGTCCTCTCTTTACTGAGCAGGCGATGACACTTTACACTCGTCTGTGTAGTCCACTGAGTGGATCAATATCTTTATATTTAATGGGGATCGGCGCATATGCTCGATGCCTTCAGTGTACTTGTTTTCGATATATGTATCGAAAGACAGGAATGTGGTAAAATATTATCTAGTTCTCTACTGGATGATGTTAGTGGAGTTTTTATAGTTTGTAGTTTACTTTTTCTCTCTATTGGATGGTACATGATAGAGAGAATGTTTGACTGACAGACGTGGATGCACCCTGAGAGACGCAGATCTCCTTAAGACAGCAGTACCTGTATGTAGTTGGAGATGCACCGCAATGTGGTAGCAAAATCCTCATCCTTTGTAAACACTCGACAACGCCGCAAAACTCTTCCATTTGAGAAATCATCGTTTGGTTTTGGCCTTACACATTGTAGCATATTTGCGGATCTATGACATGTTCCCATTTCCACCGAATGGCCAAAGCACGGTCCACTAACTCAGCTCGCTCTGTTCCTACACTGGTTGCAGAAGGTGGTAGATATAGTGCTCTCTGACTTATGCTCAGTTCTGACTTAAATTGGAACGATCAAAATACACAAAGCTGCAGAGACTGAGGAATAGTTACAAGATACAGAGGGGCTGCCTAAAAAAATACCATGTTGGAGCCTTACTGTAGCAGATAGTTTCAAAAAGGTGACTCATTTCGAGATGTGAGAATGACACGAATATTATACACCAGTGGATATAATCATTAAAAAACTTCTCCATAGGATCCAATATAGATATGTGGTTGAATGGAAAGACTACATTCCAAATCGCAGACAGCATTTCTACCGGAAAGCGTAACACTATAGATCTGAAAAGCCAGTGTAATGGTAATAGGGTTTTGTACATTTTTTACGATCACAATCTAGCATAGAACTTTTTTAAGTGATTTGTTGCGTAGTATGTCATCTAATGTATGTGATCATTATCAATCAACCATTGTCTGGAACCCAGTGGATGTATCAGAGAACCTGTGACATGGCATCGGGATAGAATGAGTTACAAATACTGGAGAAATATGTAGTGGTGGCATGAGGGAGTTACAATTAGCAGCTTCATACCGCGTTCATTAGCCAAATCACTTTCTAAATTCAGTGATTTTATTACGAGCTTAAAACGCTGGCGACGTGTACCCCGCGGTTTTGGCCTGTCAGTACATAACTTGGTGAACACTGTTTATATTCAATGTCGCAGTACTTGTGTGGAATACTACTTAATTCGGAAGCAATATCATACCTTTATTTATAAAGCATGTAGAACCAAGACCGCTGGTAACAGTAACATAGCCACTGCGATCGTTCATTTAACAACTGGTGGCTTGTAAGACGATTATGTCTCTGTTCCTAAGACATACTGGTACCACTCACAAGAAAAACTTATATAACACATCCATCACCGATTTTCACTCAGTATTGTTTGATATCGCCAGCAGTCAGTTACTGCGGAAGTGTTATACTTCGTGGTGCAGGATGTGTAATAGATTCACTGTGGTCAGTGGGCTTATAAGGTATGCATGTGTTCCAACAAGGGCAAAGAAAATGACTTTGGCCTGTCATTGCTCGCGTATCATGTCATTTCTGGAAACCCAGAATCTACTATGTAGGAATCAACATGGATTCCGGAAACAGCGATCGTGTGAGACCCAACTCGCCTTATTTGTTCATGAGACCCAGAAAATATTAGATACAGGCTCCCAGGTAGATGCTATTTTTCTTGACTTCCGGAAGGCGTTCGATACAGTTCCGCACTGTCGCCTGATAAGCAAAGTAAGAGCCTACGGAATATCAGACCAGCTGTGTGGCTGGATTGAGGAGTTTTTGGCAAACAGAACACAGCATGTTGTTATCAATGGAGAGTCGTCTACAGACGTTAAAGTAACCTCTGGCGTGCCACAGGGGAGTGTTATGGGACCATTGCTTTTCACAATATATATAAATGACTTAGTAGATAGTGTCGGAAGTTCCATGCGGCTTTTCGCGGATGATGCTGTAGTATACAGAGAAGTTGCTGCATTAGAAAATTGTAGCGAAATACAGGAAGATCTGCAGCGGATAGGCACTTGGTGCAGGGAGTGGCAACTGACCCTTAACATAGACAAATGTAATGTATTGCGAATACATAGAAAGAAGGATCCTTTATTGTATGAGTATATGATAGCGGAACAAACACTGGTAGCAGTTACTTCTGTAAAATATCTGGGAGTATGCGTACGGAACGATTTGAAGTGGAATGATCATATAAAACTAATTGTTGGTAAGGCGGGTACCAGGTTGAGATTCATTGGGAGAGTGCTTAGAAAATGTAGTCCATCAACAAAGGAGGTGGCTTACAAAACACTCGTTCGACCTATACTTGAGTATTGCTCATCAGTGTGGGATCCGTACCAGGTCGGGTTGACGGAGGAGATAGAGAAGATCCAAAGAAGAGCGGCGCGTTTCGTCACTGGGTTATTTGGTAACCGTGATAGCGTTACGGAGATGTTTAATAAACTCAAGTGGCAGACTCTGCAAGAGAGGCGCTCTGCATCGCGGTGTAGCTTGCTCGCCAGGTTTCGAGAGGGTGCGTTTCTGGATGAGGTATCGAATATATTGCTTCCCCCTACTTATACTTCCCGAGGAGATCACGAATGTAAAATTAGAGAGATTAGAGCGCGCACGGAGGCTTTCAGACAGTCGTTCTTCCCGCGAACCATACGCGACTGGAACAGGAAAGGGAGGTAATGACAGTGGCACGTAAAGTGCCCTCCGCCACACACCGTTGGGTGGCTTGCGGAGTATCAATGTAGATGTAGATGTAGATGTAGATAAGGAAGGTATGGATTTGATGTGGGAAACTGCGATAGCCATAAGGGGAATGAAAGATTGTTGTACGTGGAACATTGTGTCCAGTCATAAGAGTGCCACAGATTTTGACATTTCCAGAGCCAGCATCATCAGAAGAAGGTATTTCTGATACTTTGCTCATTGTCGAATGTCGTCAGATTGAAGTTTCAATCGTAATACTTAATTGTAAGTACAGTGATAAAATATATGAGGTTGGTTTCCTGGGACGATTCTGTCTGGGGTGTGCTTTCTGGCTTAAGGCGGGAGTTTTCCAGACTGGAGAGCCCGGCCAGTGTACAGGAATGTAGTTGACCTAACCCCGTTGCACTTTGGGTGGGTGAATAGCAAACTAATACTCAGTATGTGTTGGGCAGCCTTCATGATCGTGTGTGTTCTCCATGGACATTTGAGAAGATTCAATGAGGGCGTGTGTTTGCGCTGGACAGTTATTTCCTCCCATGTAAATTGTCTGGTTGACTGCTTCTACACATTTCCCGTCTCTGTCTGGTTGAGAGAACGTCGGTTGTGGTGTGTGTTCTTAGCATCTAGGTGGTGAAAACAGCTGCAGAGACGTTTGCTGGTTCTGTAGACATGTGAAACATCTTAATTGACTTTGTTAAGTAGAAGGATGATTCGGAATCGGTTATATCACTGACATCAGTATTCGCGAGTGGAACTACCAGTTTCCTCTATTTTTTCTCGAGTTTTCACTTAAATATCTTCGCAGACGAGATAAATTTCTAGTCACTTAGTGGTTTGCAGCACGTTCCACTTCGCTGCACCTCGCTAAAATTTCGGGTTTCTAGAGAAATAATTTCCACTCTTCATATTCGGAATTATACTGTGCAAGCGATACTGCTATGCAAGAGATATTGCTATGGGCTTGATATCGAGAACTCTCACGCAAATGGTATGATATTATGACAAACCATGTGAAAATACGTATGTCCTTGTAATCCCAGAGTATGGAGATGGGTGTGGAAACCATAGTAGTAAGCAAGCAAGCAAGCAGGTCAGGACCAGAAACTTTTCTGCAGAGAGGAAACATCCCAGCCTTTGTACACCAGTTTGGGGAGTAACTGCGGTCCACTGAGGGCGCTCTGATCATGCATCAGGCCAGCATGTGTGCGGGGGCAGTTGACCTGTGACTGTTGGCTGTGGTCCATGACCAACCGACATCATGGGAAATATCTAGTGCTGTGAGGGCTGTACATGGTGCACGTGCTTATTCTTTATTTTTTTAAAAAATCTGTCTGTCTTCATCATATAAGTACACCACTGACCATTAAAACTGCTACATCACGAAGTTTACGTGCTACAGACGCGAAATTTAACCGACAGGAAGAAGATGCTGTGATATGCAAATGATCAGCTTTTCAGGGCATTCACACAAGGTTGGCGCCGGTGGCGACACCTACAACGTGCTGATATGAGCAAAGTTTCCAACCGATTTCTCATACACAAACAGCAGTTGACCGGCGTTGCCTGGTGAAACATTTTTGTGATGCCTCGTGTAAGGATAAATGCGCACCATCAAGTTTCCGACTTTGATAAAGGTCGGATTGTAGCCTACCCCGTTTGCGGTTTATTGTATCGCGACATTGCTGCTCGCCTTGGTCGAGATTCAATGACTGTTAGCAGAATATGGAATCGGTGGGTTCAGGAGGGTAATACGGAACGCCGTGCTCGATCCCAACGGCCTCGTTTCACTAGCAGTCGAGATGACAGGCATCTTATCCGCACGGCTGTAACGGATCAGCTCGGAGAACGTGGCTGCGGTTACCCTTGACGCTGCATCACAGACAGAGATGGTGTACTCAACGACGAACCTGGGTGCACGAATGGCAAAACGTAATTTTTTCGAATGAATCCAAGTTCTGTTTACAGCTTCACGATGGTAGCATCCGTGTTTGGCGACGTCGCGGTGAACGCACATTGGAAGCGTGTATTCGTCATCGCCATACTGGCGTGATGGTATGAGGTGCCATTGGTTACACGTCTCGGTCACCTCTTGTTCGCCTTGACGGCACATTGAACAGCGGACGTTACTTTTTAGATGTGTTACGACCTGTGGCCCTACTCTTCATTCGATCCCTGCGAAACCCTACATTTCAGCAGGATAATGCAAGACCGCATGTTGCAGGTCCTGTACTGGTCTTTCTGGATACAGAAAATGTTCAACTGCTGCCCTGGCCAGCACATTCTCCAGATCTCTCACCAATTGAAAACGTCTGGTCAATGGTGGCCGAGCTACTGGCTCGTCACAGTACGCCAGTCACTACTGTCGATGAAATGTGGTATCGTGTTGAAGCTGAACGGGCAGCTGTAGCTGTACACGCCATCCAAGTTGTGTTTGTCTCAATGCCCAGGCGTATGAAGGCCGTTATTACGGCCAGTGGTGTTTGTTCTGGGTACTGATTTCTCAGGATCTATGCATCCAAATTGCGTAAAAATGCAATCACATGTCAGTTCTAGTATAATATTTGCCCAATGAATACCCGTTTATCATCTGCATTTCTTCTTGGTGAAGCAGTTTTAATGGCCAGTAGTGTACAAGTGTGTGGTGGTCGACAGCTATATCCAGGATCAGGAAGTGATGATTTTGTATGATGTGGGATAAGAATTGTGTGTTTACTACATCGATGTGTTATGTGATGATACAGCCTGGTTGGAGATTGGTTTCATACTGAAATATTGAAGTTTCCCATGTCGGTAGCAGAGCAGTGTAATTGAGGAAGTGTCTTTGGCGATAATTTGCATATGTTATGATCTGTAGAGCACTTTTGTAGGGTTTAACTGTCAATGCACTAAAACTGCTATGTGGTTTTTCTTTTTGATCTGTACAACATAGTTTTTCCACTGCAAGCCTCGTCTGCAGAAAATGGAGAGTAGTAGTCTCACACCGGCAGCAGCAGAAGTTTGGTGGGTAAATTCAGTAAGAACCAATCAATGTGTCCCATTCCCAAACATCCTTTGCGTGGTGAATAGGAGCCTCTACAGGCTGGTTCGAACAAGACAAGGGCAGGGTATGTATGGAAAGTACTCAGAGTAATGTGATGTCTTCTTCATATGAGTATTCAGAGACTAGTCCAAGCGGACCATCCTCCTCTGGTGGGATGATGTCCCTCAGTCACTATTGCAGCTCTAGAGCATCTCCAGACCAGCAGCTGTAGAACATAGAAAATGCACCAAAAATTCCAGCCATTTTTTCAAATGGTTCAAATGGCTCTGAGCACTATGGGACTCAACTGCTGAGGTTATTAGTCCCCTAGAACTTAGAACTAGTTAAACCTAACTAACCTAAGGACATCACAAACATCCATGCCCGAGGCAGGATTCGAACCTGCGACCGTAGCGGTCTTGCGGTTCCAGACTGCAGCGCCTTTAACCGCACGGCCACTTCGGCCGGCCCAGCCATTTTTCTCGTCTCTAGGACTGTGCTTGGAATTTTCTGATTTTCCTGCCAGTGGTTAGACAGTGCTTTCAGAATTGAGAAAGACAACGTCTCTGACTCCAGTAGCAGAAAATATAAAACTAAGTCCACTGATCATTTCAGAAAAGTGATTAACTCGACAGCAGCTATAGGTGTCAGAAAGTTTTCTCCCTCTCTGTCAGTTCCTTTAAACAAACAGCTGAAACTCGAAACGTGGTGAGCATCCTATTTAGAGTTAGAAACATATTTATTTCGACTTCCAAATATCATCGATTTGGCGTGTAAAATCAGATATAGCAGCTGATATCAGATTCGGGCTCTGTTTCCCACAAAAGTGTCGGAAGTGTCTCTGGGATGGTTTCACAAGTGTGCTGCGATCTTTTTTCTAGGGTCTGTGTTCCAGTGCGGAGGTATGCAAGTGCATTTAGAGACATGTTCAATTGGATTTAATAACTCCTGAAGCAGCTCATGCTGAAACACAAAGGTGTTTCCCTCAAAGGCGCGCGAAGTGTCTCAGGTATGGTTTCACAAGTGTGTCACGATATTTTCTTCTACAGCCCATGTTCAAATGTGGGAGCAGTGGTATAACTCGGAATTGTTTAAATATCCTCGCATCATTTGCAAAGCTGTCTCTCTCTCTTTGTACGGTGGTACATTTAATTCCTGTATTATGTTCAAACTGTGTATGTGACAGTATTCTGCTTCACCAGATGTAATAACTCCTGAAGTTGTTTGTTTGTCAGCATGAGTTGCGAAGTGTAACTTAGCCCACCTTATTGTTTCATGAAACGTATTCGCCTTCACCAAATATCACTGTTATCCACACAGTCCTCAGATGAATGATTACAGCTAATATACTCCTCTTTCACCAGCACAGACATCTTGTCCACTGAACTCAGTAAACAATTATGTGCATCCTCCAGTCCAGAAGACAGAGTGCTCTTCCCACCATTTTTTCCCTGGATCGACATCTTGGATTACATCACAGAAGGGGGTGAGGGGGAGGGACGAAGGTGCTCTCTGGTGGTGGTGTTGTGAACTAGTTTAGTTAGCTTCCAAACATCACAGTGAACACACTGGATGGAGCTGCTGCCTATGAGAACTCAAATTGTTTAAATAAACAATGTATACTTATGTCCATTCTATCCAGCAGCCCAGAGCAGACTGAGTCCATTTCCCACCAATTTCCTGATGGGGAGGGGAGTGGGAGGACAGGGGTGTTTAGCTACATCCACTAGCGTAATTGACCAATTTTCCACACCAAAATTTGAACTTCCCTCCATGGTGTCACTGTGACATTGTAACATCTATAGCCGCCATCTTGGCGGAACTATATTCGCAGTTGCAAATATGAACCACAATTGGCTGTGTATTGGAATGACGACAATGAAAATTTGTGCTGGACTGGAACCTGAACCTGTATTTCCCACTTTACGCAAGTGTTTTCCTTAACTGCTTCAGCTATCTGTGCATGAATCATACCAACACCCAAACGCCCATATGCCATCGTCCTTGCAATCCAGGCCCTGTATGGGAATATATGTAATGTACAAGTCCATGCTGTAGCCCATAGATGAAAGCATATTGACATTTGGGTCTGGTAGTGATTCATGCACTAATTGCCAAACCGATTAAGGTGACCTTCTGCGTAAAGACGGAAATACAGGTTCGAGTCCCAGTCTGGCATGAATTTCCGTCGGCGTCATTTCTGTATATATAGTCAATGTTGGTTCATATTTGTGACTGCGAATACATCTATTGTAGTTATTCCATGGCTGCATCGCTTCGGTGGGCTGTTTGAACGGAGCTGAACAGCCGTGGAGCCAATCGGCCGCCGAGCTTCGTAAGTGCAAAATGTTTTGCAAGATACTGAAAATCGATGACTCATTTTCGGTTCAAAAATTGCCTCCATTGTTGTACACCAGCCTTCGAGGACCAGGACCACTACTTCTCTTGCTCTTCCCAACTCTTCACAGTGGTGTTGTCTGTCACTTCTTTCTTCGTCACTTCGATTTGTTTGGCCATACTGGAAGAATCTACGCCACCTAGTCATTAAGCCATTTGATGACGCATATTCGCTCTACATTTCCAATAACTCAACATTGGTTGCTGCAATGTGGTTCCCCATGAAATTCGGAAACGAGTTTGCACCATAAAACATCAGTTTATCAGTGGGCTGCGCCAGTTCGGGCTCTTTAGTGGCCTGCTACGGTTCTGTATCGCGGGGTTTACGTTGTGTACCAAGACTGCAGACATACACCTGCAAACAAGTAAAAAATTAACTACTCAACTCTGTTTGTTCGAGGTGACAATAAAACATTTCTGCTATGCCTCGTAAGTAATCTAAACTACAGAACTGAAATGATTATTAGAATTGAGGATATCCCTCAGTTTGTGAGAACTGAACTAGGTGCATATTATGTGAACTGAAACCATTTGGCGTTAATTTATTGAGGTATCAGAGCGGGGGATACCTCCATGTCAGTACTAAAAGGATAAGATTACAGGTATTTCAAGTTGGAGAGCAGCTTATACCTTGGGTCTAAAATCAATATGACCGACACCGAAAATGGGAGTTTGGTTATAAATGACGAAGATACATAAAATATCCTTTGGCTTGTTGATGTTGATTTTGAAAAGTTAAAGCGACGTACACAACATGTTTACACCCCTCAAGAATGGGCAAACCTAATCCGAAATGCAAAGAAAAACTAGCCGTTCGCTGAGCGCGAAATTCCGAAAGATTAATTTGTTAGTTTAACTCCATTAACAAGAAAGCTAAGAAAAAGAAGCAGAAACCCTTCTGACACAAGGGTGGACTTTCGAAAGGCATCTGTTTTAATATATCAGGGAAGGTATATAGTCCATGTACGGCTTATACAGAGTGGTATAGGCCTCTACGCTACTACACTAGTGGTACGTTTGATACCAATAACGCAGGTTCGTGAAGTGCTGCTTGCCCATTTAAAGAAGGAGAGAGAGAGAGAGAGAAAAAAAATGGCCGGTTGTTAATTACCTAAAAAATAGGGAAAAACTGGCTGTGTTCGATCTCCAGATATCACGCCAACGCTTTGGGTGAGTTCGTACTCTTCCCATAGAGTCATTTCAACTTACAGCGTTGGCGGTGTTGGTGAGAACGTCCTCCGTTGGTTGGGAGCTAAGTGCCCAGCGACCTCATGAGTGTAGCAGCAGATTTCCCCCCCCGCTTCTTTCACTCCATAATCACCAATGACGGATATTTTTACGGCGTCCCTCAGCCAGTTTGGTCACGTTCTCGGTTCCTTCCAACATTGCACCAACGTATCTGCCTGTGCGAGAGACCAACATCTCACTTACAAGAAAGGGCCATGGAGATGTTGAAAGGAGATAATTATCTCCACATATGCTCATCGCCCGCTTTCTATATCCTGAACTGCTTGTCCTGTTATTCTAATTCCTCATCTCTGCCTTTATGCTGCTGAATAACATGTGATGCACATTCCACTTTTTACACATTCTCTTGGCCTAGTACAGGGTGTACATAAAGTCTGAGAAAACTTTCAATTATTTATTGCTCAAGAACAAAACATTGTACAGATATCATACATATGTCATTTTGAAGAGAAACCCTGAAAGTTTTTTTTTCTCATGTATACCACCACAGCATAGTTTGGTAATTTGCCGATAGTCAGCGCTAGTCGCAAACATGGCGAGTTCAGGTGCAGAGCGAGGTTTCTGTGTGTTGGAGTTCGACAAAAGCAAGTGTGCTACAGCTGTTCAACGGATATTTAGAACCAAGTACGGTAAGAAGGAACCAACAAGGAAGATCTGGTGTGAGTACCGCCTATATCACTTGACGTAGCAGCACCGGGAGAGAACACGGGAAGCGACTTTCACAGTCGACGATGCCATGGCAAGAATTCGATTACCGCATTGACGTCTGCCGGATCACTCATGGTTCGCATATCGAATGTTTGTAAAAAATGTAGTAAAATAAAATAAAATAAAAAAATAAAAAACTGAGTTTGTCTTCAAAATGCAATATGTATTACATGCGTACAATGTTTAGTTCTTGTGCAATAAATAATTGAAAGTGTTCCCGTACTTTATAGACACCCTATATTTACGATTTACAACTGTTTCGACAACATATTGTGTGAAGTACTAAAAGCTTTCAGTTTTCGCTGATTCTGTATAGGAATTATTCAGTTCGTAATCTATCCATTCAAGTAAATACTCGTAGAGACGTCATTAAGTTTTTTACTTTCTTCTGTTTTTTCGTTGCCCGGTTGCCTTTACAGACGACATGACACAACAGACGCATAGCTTTCTCCACGAACGTATTGCTATCGCTTAAAGTCTTACAGTACACTTACAGTTTGCTCGCCCTTGACACGTCTGTTATTCCAATGGTCGTAAGAATAATACACATATAGCCTCAGAGTTCCACAAGGGTCCAACAAAAAACAGCAATTCCTGCTGCAACTTTTGTTGAAAGGGGAATTGGGAGTTCAAATGATCAGTTGTGTACATAGATAAAAATGGTTCAAATGTCTCTGAGCACTATGGGACTTAACATCTGAGGTCATCAGTCCCCTAGAACTTAGAACTACTTAAACCTAACTAACCTAAGGACATCACACACATCCATGCCCGAGGCAGGATTCGAACCTGCGACCGTAGATAAATAGGCGACTATAGCTGCTCGGTACAGTGAGAATTTACCGATCATTCAAGGGTCTGTATGAACAAAACCTGACAGATGACAGTATCCTTTCTATGCCAACATTGATCCAAGACTACGACAAGCCGGTCGGTACGCTCTACCGCTAACGCATGGAGTTAGTGCAGTTGAACACAGA
This sequence comes from Schistocerca piceifrons, assembly GCF_021461385.2. Taxonomy (NCBI): domain Eukaryota; kingdom Metazoa; phylum Arthropoda; class Insecta; order Orthoptera; family Acrididae; genus Schistocerca; species Schistocerca piceifrons. The sequence continues at coordinate 38,836,754 of NC_060139.1, read as the reverse complement.
AGAAGAACTACTGTACTCCCACCAGCCCCTCAGGAGATCCCTTTGGCATGCTCGGTAGGAAATGTGAACCGGCACAGAGGGAACACATCCCCGACTGCGGCCTGCTGCTCCATCCCCTCGAGAGCTGTTAAACGGCGTTGCGTGCGAGCGCCAGCCTGCCGTCACTAATTGAGGACCACGTTGAGTGCCGTAGCTTGCCGTGGGCCCGCCTGCCCGCGAGTTTCCGCCAGCAGCCGCCAGCCTCTTTACTACCGGTTGCGCTGCTAGCCGGCTGTTAAGCGCGCGTTCCAGGCACTGTTCTCTGAAACAGCGTCGAAATTCCTAACAGGCTCAATTCGAGAAGGCCATAAAACAAATGCCTGATTCACGGACAATCACATTTCCCACTGGACGAGGCGCAGATGTGTATTGCAGTGTTGCCGGTAAAGAGCGACAGTTCCGTTACGCGCATACATGTACTTTGCCCCTGAAGAAAGCGTGTATCCTGCAAATTACGCTTCTCACTTGCTTACGCAGAATTTGTCGCTTACCACCAACATTAGCTAACACAACTCGCAACAAATGGAATAAAAATTCACACAAATGAAATAGAAATTCACAAAATAACTCGCTATTGTCATAGTCAATGCTCGCATAGGACGTTCACAGCAGAACGCTCTGAACACTACTGGCGTTCATTGGCTGTCGGAGAATGCGTGACGTAGGGGCGCAGAACAAGTCTAATCTAGACTGCCATCGTTCGTGACTCCAGCTATAATGAACCACTACAATGTACGTAATTTGTCTTTCTTGTATTATGTAAGAATGGAAATAAACTTTGCTCCTCAGTAACAGTAAACTTTTAAAGAAGGAAAGTCCTTATGCTATTGCACCTATCAGCACCGAACGATTTCATTACTATTATAGAACAGTAGAGGTTGAGAATACCGCTTCAGTTGTAAATTACTTTATTTTCACACGACCGGTTTCGGACTGTTATAAGCCCATCCTCAGGTGTCCTAGCTGTGCTGTGGTCCACGAACGCCGAGTGTACCTGGCGCGTTGTGCTGCTATGAGCGCAGGACTCACTGTGGACCACAGCACAGCTAGGACACCTGAGGATGGGCTTATAACAGTCCGAAACCGGTCGTGTGAAAATAAAGTAATTTACAACTGAAGCGGTATTTTCACCCCCTGCTATAATGCTCAGTTGCGGATGTTCTTCCAACAGGATTGTTTGTAATTATAGAACAACTGCGATATTACTATAATCTCTTTTTAAGGTTGTCGTGCAAATAAAATGAATCGAATGAGTTTAGTACCACAGGCAAGTGGAGAGGTTTACTGATATTTGTGCAGCACCTGCCGGCAGCTATGAAAGACAAAAATGGTTCAAATGGCTCTGAGCACTATGGGACTTAACATCTGAGGTCATCAGTCCCCTAGAACTTAGAGCTACTTAAACCTAACTAACCTAAGGACATCAGACACATCCATGCCCGAGGCAGGATTCGAACCTGCGACCGTAGCGCCTAGCGCCTAGAACCGCTCGGCCAAAATGGCCGCCTGCATTTTGCAGTTCTGGTGTAACTGTACTGAATACACAGCCGGTGTACTGAGAAACGCCACCAACATCTAATAGATGTGTTTTTATGACACTGTGTGCCGATGTTCAGGTGTATGTTGGTGTAGGTCATGAGCGAGAAGATGCTTCAGAATAGTGTGTCTGTCATTAAGATACGTTTTAAATTTGGAAATCACTAAAAAAGGAAACGAATGAGAATGAAAACAGCATCAGTATCTTGATATTTATTGTAGCCTGTGGTGAACCTAATTAAGATGCCTGTTGTTTATCCTAGAAAGCGTCTCATGCTGAAACATTGCCCGGAAATGTGAAAACACATACGTAGAAAACTACAAGACTATACTTGAAGAACGTCATGATTACAGACAACTGCTGATGATGAAATTTCTTTATTTATCGGTCCTTAGGCCATTATCAGGTTCATAAAATCTTTTACAACGTAATATTAGACATTATAAAATCATTGGCATCATTATAAAATCCATGAGTGGTGACATAGTATTATAAATTACCTCGTCACTCAAATTGTGCCAGACAGTGCACTTACTCATGCTATGTCATTAGTTAGTGTTAGTGCTAATAACGGAGGCATTCTGCGTTAGTATGTACTATGCCTGCAGGTTTAGGGCGCAAGTCACACAAGCCGCAGAATGGGGTGCCAAGCTGAGTGGGACATCGGTGGCGCCCAAGAGCAGACTTTGTATGCAGTGCGTATCACAATTGACGGCGTCAGAAGCAAAGGGGTACAAATGAAATTTGCCACAAAATGAGATAAGTGCATATAGAGCGTGGTAAGTCATACAGAAGTGCTGGGGCAAGGGGTTACAAGTGCAATCCCACTCTGAGCTGCTCCATGGTGCGAAATATTTCAGTTATGGGATAATAATACAGAGAGCGAAAGGCTATTTACAATTTGTACAGAAACCAGATGGCAGTTATAAGAGTCGAGGGACATGAAAGGGAATCGGTGGTTGGGAAGGGAGTGAGACAGGGTTGTTGTCTCTCCCCGTTGTTATTCAATCTATATATTGAGCAAGCAGTGAAGGAAACAAAAGAAAAATTCGGAGTAGGTATTAAAATCCATGGAGAAGAAATAAAAGCTTTGAGGTTTGCCGATGACATTGTAATTCTGTCAGAGACAGCAAAGGACTTGGAAGAGCAGTTGAACGGAATGGATAGTGTGTTGAAAGGAGGATATAAGACAAATATCAACAAAAGCAAAACGAGAATAATGGAATGTAGTCGAATTAAGTCAGGTGATGCTGAGGGAATTAGATTAGGAAATGAGACACTTAAAGTAGTAAAGGAGTTTTGCTATTTGCGGAGCAAAATAACTGATGATGGTCGAAGTAGAGAGGATATAAAATGTAGACAGGCAAGGAAAGCGTTTCTGAAGAAGAGGAATTTGTTAACATCGAGTTTAGATTTAAGTGTCAGGAAGTCATTTCTGAAAGTATTTGTATGGAGTGTAGCCATGTATGGAAGTGAAAAATGGACGATAAATAGTTTGGACAAGAAGAGAATAGACGCTTTTGAAATGTGGTGCTACAGAAGAATGCTGAAGATTAGATGGGTAGATCACATAACTAATGAGGAAGTATTGAATAGGATTGGGGAGAACAGAAGTTTGTGGCACAACCTGATTAGAAGCAGGGATCGGTTGGTAGGACATGTTCTGAGGCATCAAGGGATCACCAATTTAGTATTGGAGGGCAACGTGGTTGGTAAAAATCGTAGAGAGAGACCAAGAGATGAATACACTAAGCAGATTCAGAAGGATGTAGGCTGCAGTAGGTACTGGAAGATGAAGAAGCTTGCACAGGATAGAATAGCATGGAGAGCTGCATCAAACCAGTCTCAGGACTGAAGACCACAACAACAACAACAACATGTGATAATGGATTAAACGGTAATCTTTCCTACTTTCTTTCATTGTTGTAAGCACACAAAAGGCATGGTGTTCTTGTAGTATTACATAAATTTTTTGTTATACCTCTAAATATAAATTTTAAGATAACTGAACTGATAACAATCAATAATAAATCATTATAGACAAAATATAAATAACATTCGTCTTAATTCACAATATTCTGAAAGCAAATGGATACAAGTGCATACACATATCTGAATTGTGATATAAAACTGATCATTTGTATTAACCTGTTATTCCAACATACGAACAGAAAATTCCGCAAAGTATTTTTGTTTATAGGATACACCAAAAAAGATTTGCAATCTCATTTTGCAGTCTCAAGAGAATTCTGAAACCATGTGAACTTTAACTTTAGTTTTCTCAATACTGCAACTCTGAACCCATCAATTAGTAGCGAAAACAGTCTAATAAGTAAGATAACGAGGGAAAATTGGCGTCTGAAGGCGGCAATTGGTGAGCCGCTAGTGTGTAAATTGTTCTGGAATCGGTCCTGCCTTCACACGCTGTTTCTATGTTGGCTTCACTTAAAGAAACATCATTTTCTGAATAGAAAAGTGTTCAGGCATGCAATTTGTTTGTAGAGTTGTTCAAAAACACAGATAGCAGACGAACCTAAACAATGTAAGTAGCTTAGTAATGGTTGTATTCACTTCCGCTAGAAGACTGCATGCTCTCTGAGGCACGGCGCGTCTCGCCATATGTTGTCTGCGTTGTTGCAACAGTTGCACGGCTCAAGTAAAACTGTATGCGATGACGGAAACTTCAGACGGACATAAGTGCATTTTTCCGTAGGTTTTGCGTGCTTTCGCATCGCAGCAGGGCCTGTCGTTTCCAGCGCAATTTTCTGCAATGCGGGCGACAGATAAGCCCAGTTCCCAGACTATATGGCGGTGATTGCGGGCTAGAAAGTACGTATGGTCGTTTCCTGTTTCCGGCGACTTTCGCTCTTCCCAGCGGTGCGGGGTGTGCCACGCAGCCGTAAGGCACAACACCACAGCACGAAGGCCTTGATACTCGAAATGAAATTCTCTGGCGATCACCATACACTCGCTTGTACAAAGTTAATTCTAGAAAGAAGAAGAAGCAGTAAGAGATTTTGATCTGGTAACCGGATTCTGGCAAAGTTAATATGATACTTTGTTAAAACAGGCGCCAAATGATAAATGGCAAACTTATAGGACGATTAGTTTGGCATCTCACCTCTGTAAAATTGGTTTATAATACAGCGCCTAAAAGGAGAAAAAATTAAAGAAGCCCTGGACGACTATAGCTTCATCTCAGATAGGTAAACATTATAACAGAGGAACTAATAAACGTCTGGCTAACAATGGAAGAAAGAATACAACAAACGCGAGTACTTCACTGTATATGTACCTAAAATAAAGCCTTCGACAATATTAGTGGAAATAAAATGCTCGACGTGTTGAAATGAATTGTCCAAAACTACAATATCTACAAAAAGTAAGTCACATAAGTAAAGCGGAAAACTGAAAAATAATAGTTAGGATGGGTTGCAGCCTCAGCTCGGCCTCTTTCAGTTTTACCTCGGAAAATGAATGAAACTGAAGTCCCTACGAAACAGACATAAGTGCAAATATTCTTAGGTAACAATGGATAATTTACAGATAGTCTGACAGGTGTCCTTGGCACGGAATTTCAGTTAACAATATACCAAATAGAGATGAGAGCGGAGACAGGTAGTTCAGCGAAAACGTCAAGATACGGATTAAAAGAGTCACCCTTCTTGCAGGAACCAAATATTATGAGTGTTTTCGCTACAATTTTAATATCTTCATTCTGTGTTTATTTATTCCTTTTGAAACTAAACACGTAGAAAATGCATTAATTATTTGTTTGTGGCCAACAAATTTACCACAAATGTTTACGTAATACAAAATTTATTTTGCACTTTACTTTTCCTCTGATTGGTCATTTCGCTCAGAACTCTAAGTACGCATGACATCCGCCGCACAGTCAGGCTAAGACAACATAAGTATCTGATTAAAATTCATGACGATTGAATCGAGTTAAGGAAAAAACACATAACAACGACTGAACGAATTGTACTGTCTGAGACGTAAAATTAAAAAGCACTGATGTAACTAACAAACATTACACTGGTGCCGGAAAAGAAAGCTGTCTTCACTAAAAGACCTCCACCGGTGTCAATAGTGATGTGCAGCTCAGCAAACAGGTCCTCAAAATGAATGGTTCAAATGGTTCAAATGACTCTGAGCACTATGCGACTTAACTTCTGAGGGCATCAGTCGCCTAGAACTTAGAACTAATTAAACCGAACTAAACTGCGACCGTAGCTCGGTTCCAGACTGTAGCGCCTAAAACCGCACGGCCACTCCGGCCGGCCAAATGAATGCCTGTAGCACTTGTGGAAGTGGAATGTGAACCGTGTAAAATACTGACATCAAGAAAATGGAAATATTTGGAACGTGAAGTTGCTGATGAATGTAAAAAATGAAGGTGGGTGAAAATTGAAAATGAAAAAGAACTAGGAAGAATAGAGGAGAAACTTTTTCCTGGGTGAGCGCCACAGCATCCATGAATTTCAAGAATAACCTATAACGTTCATGAATCACTTACCTCACAAAAATCTTCGTTACTCGAACTACTGCAATACAGCGAGCGCCACTACTGCCAGCTAAATAAAAAATTGTAACTACTCAAGGCACTAACTACTGATAGGCATAGTTAGCAAATGAAAGATTTTGATAGAGAACAAACAATATATTTACCTGAATAATGTTCAAAAGTCATCATATATATATATCAGTTCATGATATCCAGTATTACAAATTTACTCTTCTGATGGACACACATCCAGATGGTCCGCTCTCAAAATTCTGCCATCTCTCTCCCCACATCCACCACTGCTGGCGGCTCACTTCCAACTGCGCAACGCTACGCGCTGTCCACATCCAACTGCCCGACACTAAAATGGCGAATATTCCAACCAGCCACAGACTGCACACAGCACAGCCAGTGATTTTCATACAGAGCGCTACGTGACGTTGCCAACATAAAAACCTAAACAGGTTACTTACAATTTCTTTTCGTACCTTAATTTATAATTTAATTTATAAATTCATAACTTTTGAGAGACATTATTCTGCATATGATCTCAATTAATATAACGTAGTGGCCGGCTTGAAATCAGACGAACTGCTATTCCCTAAACGAAAAAGCATGTCTGAAATTTTCGATGAGAACAGATTTTGTCTTTAATAGACCTCCGCTTTTTCTAGTAGTCATTATGGTTTCATTCCTTTCTTACATGTAACGTATTTAATAAAATTCTTGAAAAATTAGCAGTGTATCATACAAATATATGTCGTGTAATGTTATTAAGAAATTGTGATGTGTTATCTTCTCATTTAAAACAGAGGCAGCTATAAGATTAGATAGTATCGGAAACCCTCCATCACGCAAGATACATAATTTTTAATTTCAGTCTGTAAGAAAAATGGCGATATAACTTACTATATGCAAATATGGTTACGGAATATATAGTTTAATAAACCGGAATAGGTCAGAATGTATCTCATCAGGAGAAGTTCGACTCTCACCAATTTGAGAGAGTGCTTATGGAGCGATTGAAAGTGGAATGACCACACAGAATTAATTGTAGAAATGCTGATGCCTGATTGAGGATTAACTAAGAGAATCCTCAAAAAATGTAGTCCTCCCACGATGGAGATGGCTTATAAAACCACTTTCGATCGATACTTCAATATTCCTCTTAAGCCTGGGACTTGTACCAGAAACAATTGATAAATGAAAAAGAGAACATCCAAACAAGATCTGACATTCCACTCCTTTTCACATTCGTCAGACATCAACAAAAGCACCCTGTGAGTGTATCAGTATCACTAGAATAAATTACTGGGGTTAGGAGTGGAACCTTATTCTATGACAGAGCACATCAGTGTTTAGCTTTACAAAATTTGTTTAATTCCTGTATTGCTGTTAAAGAACCACATGGCTTTACATAGATTGTGACATAACAATTTCATGACAGTTGTTAAGATAACGTATTATGTCCCGATTAGCTGAAATAACACTGAACACAATATCACATTTAAATAGAAGGTTTTCTTCAAGATTTTTCTTACATTTAGACAGTGAAGCACTGTCTAAGCCGGTCAATATTACGATAAATCATCTGATTCCGGTTTTAAGTCCGGTACTATTTAGGATGAGAATCAGATCTACGGAGGATGGTTAGTTTTTGTGACAAGATGAGCAAACTATTACTCAAGGTTGCTCATTTTCACAGTGGATGGAAGCTGGTGAACCAACAATTTTACGCCTCTGACAGAGGCATTTTACTTTAGTTGCGACGTGCTATCGGCTCCATGGCTGCTCTCGCCTTCTGAAAATCCAAAAAAAAGCTAATCAAAATCTTGACTAATTTTATCAGCTGAAACTGTCCTACACATGCTCCCCTCGGTGTATCGCTGCAGTTCACCAACCCCTGTTAGAAGCCTTTCATTGTATGTGGGTCGTAACCACGCAACTCACGTTTGTGCACAAACTAAAACATTTCTTCCGGCAGCTATTTTCGCCTTTTGCTCATTGACAAGCAGGATTTGGGTTAGGTCATCCCTTTTCGCATTACGTATGTACATTTTGATAGGAAAATGTGCTCACTATCACTGAAGTATGTCAGGTGACATATCCATCTAGTTGTCACAACGTATAAAATAGGTGCTAAATTAACATTCATTCAAGCTGCCACCTTACAAAGAGGAGCCTGTTTCGTCACAGCTTCGTTTAGAAGGCGTGTCAGTGTCATCCAGGTGCTGTTTACCATTAAAATTCCATGAGGTATTTTCCTAAAAGAGACATCCTACCATGTATATCTCGCGAAAAGACGATGAAGGTAAGATTAGAAATATTCCAGCTCAGATATATTCTTGCCAAGAACGTTTTCCCCCATCTCCATTCAGGACTGGAACATGAAATGGGACGGTAATATCAGTGACACACGAAGTACCCTCCTCTATGCACCATAAGGTGGCTTGCGGAATATGGATGTAGATCTACATGTAGACTTTTGTGACAAGTTTGTTATTCCTTCGTAAATGAAAGTATATTTAAGGTTTTTTTACTAATTCCACATTTGTGAGAACACTTTATGTAGAATCTGTCGATGGAATATATTACAGCATCTCTTTTTTTGTAGATATGTAAATATGGAACAAAGGCAATACATAATCTAATATGGTCTCATCGCGGAGAACCTTACTAATAAAATTCCGAGAGTCCACGATCCAAAATGTGTCTAGAAACAATGTTACTCTTGCAACAAGTTTCTCACCAAATGACACAAATTAAAAATTAAACGATTCGGCTCCATACGGCAATAGAGTAACGAAGGGCTTTCTTCCGATCGCTATCCATACATGAAGTAAAGAAAGGGGAGCATGATACCCGTATGTTGAGCACCCTACACCACGTACTGTAGGATGCCTTGCTGAATGTAGACGCAATATATAATTCAGCAATGAAAATACCGTGAAGTGAGACAGGAGGACATCAACTGAATGATCTAAAATAACTTATTTGGAGATTCTGGAGCGTTAAGCACTCGGTTACTTGTAGATAAAGGTAATGTTACACCTACCTGAAAATGACCGTGAACTTAGTCTCCAAACCTACATTTCACTTACTTTCCAACTGAATTGGGAGAATATGATGTCCTTCTCTTCTATCATCTACCCATCATCCAATGTGAGTTCACCACGTCTTTTCATGTCTTGAAACCCAGTACAGAACTTATTGGTCCGCCTATCATCCACTCATCTGGCTACATGCCCCGCACACTTTTTTTCACTTCCAGCAGTCTATTTCTTGACGACTATTTTATTTCCCTACCATAAACACAGTGTCTCCTACGATAAATCCAGTCTGAACTACATGTTTCAGTCATATGGAAAAAATATGCACAAATAAATGACTTCATCACTCCAGGACGTTAACTCCCAATCCCAGTAAATGAATAAGGAACCTTTCGATGTTAGTGTCTCCAAATATTAACTTATTTGTAGCAGACATGATTGCTTCGTAAGGGGACCGATCATGGTGACGCATTGGTTAAGACATTAGACTGGCATACGCGACGAGTGTGGTTAAAATCCCCGTTTGATGACCCAGATTTGTGTTTCCTTAGAACGCCAAAGACCAATGCCAGGGTGTTTCCTTCGAAGATAAAACTGCTGATTTCATTCTTCATTCGTATGCATCACTGACAGACCTCTCTCTCTTCCCCTCGTCGTCCTGCCAGGGACTCCCCAGCGCCTCAGTCAACATGCAGGGCTGGTTACTTGTATCGAACACCATGCGAAAGTGTGAGAAGGTGAAACCACATTTCCTGTTTTGTGGCTTGGAAATGATCAGCCATACCCTATTCCCTGCACTGAATATGTTTAAAGCATCGAATTCATCTACTTCTACAAACATACCACGTAATTGTCTTCCTTGTCTCAGTGGAGAAGATTAGATATGATGAGATATTAAGGGTGGAAGGGTGTAGCACAATTAAATATGTATATTTTGACAATGGACACACTCATATACGTATGTCTGTGTGTGTGTGTGTTCCACATTTCCTCTTAAATCACAGAATCGATTTTAACCGAATTCGGTACACATACTACTTATCGCCTGGAAAGAAATACTGTGGAACCATCTAATTTCCATGTTGTTGTTGTTGTGGTCTTCAGTCTTCAGACTGGTTTGATGCAGCTCTCCATGCTACTCTATCCTGTGCAAGCTTCTTCATCTCCCAGTACTTACTGCAGCCTGCATCCTTCTGAATCTGCTTAGTGTATTCATCTCTTGTTATCCCTCTACGATTTTTACCCTCCACACTGCCCTCCAATACTAAATTGGTGATCCCTTGATGCCTCAACACATGTCCTACCAACCGATCCCTTCTTTTAGTCAAGTTGTGCCACAAACTTCTCTTCTCCCCAATCCTATTCAATACTTCCTCATTAGTTATGTGATCTATCCATCTAATCTTCAGCATTCTTCTGTAGTACCACATTCCAAAAGGTTCTATTCTCTTCTTGTCCAAACTATTTATCGTCCATGTTTCACTTCCATACATGGCTACACTCCATACAAATACTTTCAGAAACGACTTCCTGACACTTAAATCTACACTCGATGTTAACAAATTTTTCTTCTTCAGAAACGCTTTCCTTGCCATTGCCAGTCTACATTTTATATCCTCTCAACTTCGACCGTGGTCAGTTATTTTGCTCCCCAAATAGCAAAACTCCTTTACTACTTTAAATGTCTCATTTCCTAATCTAATTCCCTCAGCATCACCCGACTTAATTCGACTACATTCCATTATCCCAGTTTTGCTTTTGTTGATGTTCATCTTATACCCTCCTTTCAAGACACTGTCTATACCGTTCAACTGCTCTTCCAAGTCCTTTGCTGTCTCTGACAGAATTACAATGTCATCGGCGAACCTCAAAGTTTTTATTTCTTCTCCATGGATTTTAATTCCAACTCCGAACTTTTCTTTTGTTTCCTTTATTGCTTGTTCAATATACAGATTGAATAATATCGGGGATAGGCTACAACGCTGTCTCACTCCCTTCCCAACCACTGCTTCCCTTTCATACCCCTCGACTCTTATAACTGCCATCTGCTTTCTGTACAAATTGTAAATAGCCTTTCGCTCCCTGCATTTTACCCTTGCCACCTTCAGAATTTGACAGAGAGTATTCCAATCAACATTGTCAAAAGCTTACTCTAAGTCTACAAATGCTAGAAACGTAGGTTTGTCTTTCCTTAATCTTTCTTCTAAGATAAGGCGTAGGGTCAGTATTGCCTCACGTGTTCCAACATTTCTACGGAATCCAAACTGATCTTCCCCGAGGTCGGCTTCTACTAGTTTTTCCATTCGTCTGTAAAGAATTCGCGTCAGTATTTTGCAGCTGTGACTTATTAAACTGATAGTTCGGTAATTTTCACATCTGGTAACACCTGCTTTCTTTGGAATTGGAATTATTATATTCTTCTTGAAGTCTGAGGGTATTTCGCCTGTCTCGTACATCTTGCTCACCAGATGGTAGAGTTTTGTCAGGACTGGTTCTCCCAAGGCTGTCAGTAGTTCTAATGGAATGATGTCTACTCCGGGGGCCTTGTTTCGACTCAGGTCTTTCAGTGCTCTGTCAAACTCTTCACGCAGTATCATATCTCCCATTTCATCTTCATCTACATCCTCTTCCATTTCCATAATATTGTCCTCAAGTACATCGCCCTTGTATAGACGCTCTACATACTCCTTCCACCTTTCTGCTTTCCCTTCTTTGCTTAGAACTGGGTTTCCATCAAAGCCCTTGATATTCATGCGAGTGGTTTTCCTTTCTCCAAAGGCCTCTTTAATTTTCCTGTAGGCAGTATCTATCTTACCCTTAGTGAGATAAGCCTCTACATCCTTACATTTGTCCTCTAGCCATCCCTGCTTAGCCATTTTGCACTTCCTGTCGATCTCATTTTTGAGACGTTTGTATTCCTTTTTGCCTGTTTCATTTACTGCATTTTTATATTTTCTCCTTACATCAATTAAATTTAATATTTCTTCTGTTACCCAAGGGGTTCTACTAGCCCTCGTCTTTTTACCTATTTGATCCTCTGCTGCCTTTACTATTTCGTCCCTCAAACTTACCCATTCTTCTTCTACTGTATTTCTTTCCCCCATTCCTGTCAGTTGTTCCCTTATGCTCTCCCTGAAACTCTGTACAACCTCTGGTTCTTTTAGTTTATCCAGGTCCCATCTCCTTAAATTCACACATTTTTGCAGTTTCTTCAATTTTAATCTACAGTTCATAACCAATAGATTGTGGTCAGAGTCCTCATCTGCCCCTGGAAATGTCTTACAATTTCAAACCTGGTTCCTAAATCTCTGTCTTACCATTATATAATCTATCTAATAACTTTTAGTATCTCCAGGGTTCTTCCATGTGTACAACCTTCTTTCATGATTCTTAAACCAAGTGTTAGCTATGATTAAGTTATGCTCTGCGCAAAATTCTACCAGACGGCTTCCTCTTTCATTTCTTAGCCCCAATGCATATTCACCTACTATGTTTCCTTCTCTCCCTTTTCCTACACTTGAATTCCAGACACCCATGACTATTAAATTTTCGTCTCCCTTCACTATTTGAATAATTTCTTTTTATCTACTCATACATTTCATCTATTTCTTCGTCATCTGCAGAGCTAGTTGTCATATAAACTTGTACTACTGTAGTAGGCGTGGGCTTCGTGTCTATCTTGGCCACAATAATGCGTTCACTATGCTGTTTGTAGTAACTTACCAGAACTTCTATTTTTTTTATTCATTATTAAACCTACTCCTGCATTACCCCAATTTGATTTTGTATTTATAACCCTGTATTCACCCGACCAAAAGTCATGTTCCTCCTGCCACCGAACTTCACTAATTCCCACTATATCTAACTTTAACTTCTCCATTTCCCTTTTTAAATTTTCTAACCTACTTGCCCGATTAAGGGATCTGACATTCCACGCTCCGATCCGTAGGACGCCAGTTTTCTTTCTCCTGATAACAACGTCCTCCTGAGTAGTACCCGCCCGGAGATTACCTCCGGAATATTTTACCCAAGTGGACGCCATCATCATTTAATCACACAGCAAAGCTGCATGCCCTCGGGAAAAATTACGGCTGTAGTTTCCCCTTGCTTTCAGCCGTTCGCAGTACCAGAACAGCAAGGCTATTTTAGTTAGTGTTACAAGGCCAGATCAGTCAATCATCCAGACTGTTGCCCCTGCAACTACTGAAAAAGCTGCTGCCCCTCTTCAGGAACCACACGTTTGTCTGGCCTCTCAACAGCTACCCCTCCGTTGTGGTTGAACCTACGGTACGGCTATCTGTATCGTTGAGGCACGCAAGCCTCCCCACCAACGCCAAGATCCGTGGTTCATGGGGGTGGGGGGGGGGCTAATTTCCATAACAGAGAGTATGGGAAGCGTTGGTAGCACATGGCATCTAGATTGGCCTGCACAAATGGCATGTTGTGCTCTTAGTAATGGAATCGTTCCAGGGGGTATACATGGAGATCGGCAGATGCTGTGGCTGGGGGGGGGGGGGGGTTTGGAAAGCAGGATGCGGAAAGATAACGTTAGCAGGAGACGACGGACCGAGAGAGAGGGATGGAGAAGATGTGCAGAGAGAGAGGGGAGAAGGAGATGGACGAAGTGTGGAAGAGGAGCAGATGCTCTGGTAGAGGGAGAGAAAGATACAGACATGGGAGAGGACGAGATGGACAGAGAGAGGTGGGAGGGAGAAATGGAAAGAGATAGGAGGAGCATAGAGAGATGCTGGAATAAGAAAAGAGATGGAAAAGAAAGCCAGAGAGACGGAATAGGAGGAGATGTACAGAGAAAGTGGGAACGAGGAGATGGACAGAAAGAGGGGCAGCAATAGATGGGTAGAAAGAGGGAGAGAACATGTACTGAGAGGGAGAAGGAGACGAAGCACAGATATTGTGAAGAGGAGATAATTGGAGAGAGGGATTAGAAAGAGATAGACAGATAAAGGGACAGAAAGAATTGGAGCAGGTGATGGACAAAGAGAGGTGGGAGCAGATGGACAGAGAAATGGGGAGAAGGAAATGAGTAGAGAGAAAGAGATGAACAGAGAAAGAGTAAGAGGGGGGGGGGGCAGTAGCGTGCACTTTGTGTGACATACATATAGAAGGCGAAGCCCAAGCGGTGGGGAGGGGGTGGGGAACTAGTACCTTGGTAATGATTTTCAAATGGTTGAGCAAGATAAAAAGGCAGTGTAATAGGTGCCTGGATCGAAATAGTTATCACTGCGCCGAGAGAATTCTCCGTCAATCAAGAAAAATCACACACACAAATAATCAGTGAAACTTAATTGACCTAATCGAAAGCGAGCGAGAGATATGCTTGCTGTCTACTGTTGGCAGGTGGCAATAGAATGGGTTCTAGGCGCTACAGTCTGGAGCCGAGCGACCGCTACAGTCGCAAGTCCGCATATTGCCTCGGGCATGGATGTGTGTGATGTCCTAAGGCTAGATAGATTTAATTAGTTCTACGTTCTAGGCGGCTGATGGCCTCAGAAGCTAAGTCGCATAGTGCTCAGAGCCATTTAACCATTTTTGAAGTAGAATGTGGCATATTTCCTTAGCGGCAGCATGGGGTCGTGGGTTTTAAGGATGCGATCTTAATTACGAGTTGCCATCTGATTTTCGCAACAGTCGGGCAAGAGTATCATTAACTTTTTCTTTGGCTAACCGGCAATCTCTTATCAACCTCCTGGTGCCCACAGAACTCAGTTAAGCCGTCTCTATGTACCGCTTAAACCATAGGACCACGTGACCTGCAGACTGACTTGACCAGCCACCGATTCCTGTCTTGGCAGTAGAAGAACTCCGTTCGCCGTGAGGCAGAGCTCTGGTTTCGAATAAAACGGTCAGCTGCGCAGGAGTTTTATTTTTCATAGTCAACCTAAATGTATTCCCTTGTGCAGTTTTGGGCAGGCTGTTCTGTAATGTTGGGCTTGCCGAAAACTGGATTCTCCTAACGCTCAGAACAGCTTCTTTTTCGCCTCTCGGTTGATTCATGCACCCAAGAACAGTCCATACTTTGCATAAGGGGCTTGCTTACAATAGAAAACACCATCTTTATGAAAACTCCTCTCTTCCGAATTAGTTTCGACTACAACGACCAAAAATTATGGGCAATAGCTCTATCCTGGGAAACCAGTGCTGTCTAATTGGTTTCTCTCTGCCGCCCTCACTGCACCTATTAGATAACAAATCAAATTACAGAAAAAATCTTTACTTCTTCCAGGAATGTCGCTGCTAGCGTAACGGACTTGTTATTCTCTAATTGATCAAATTCTGATGCGACGTTGATAGCTCGCCACCCCTGAAGAACGTGGCATCACAAAAGTAGCTCGTCAATGTATCACAAGCTATCTGATTGTCCTTATAGGAGTGTATGATGTCTTTACAAAGGTGTGAACAACACTTTTTATACTTTTGACTGGATAAGATCACGCACCAACAACTAAGCAAAACGCTCTAGTGCAATAAAGTGTAGTTTGTTTTTACTGCAGCAGACGTGAACACTACTACCTTATTCAGTGGAGTCCACTTTTCAAAACATTGCACTCTTTTGTGGTTTTTCAGGGTTGCACCACAACAGGCCAACTTTCATATCAATCCTAAGCAGGGTCATCTTCACACATCACCACAGCAATTGTAGTATAGCAGTATCTATATCGTCTCATAACACTACACCATACTATGCCACCCTCTATACAGTATTTTATTTTGTATTTTCAGTGTTTTTGTTTAATCTTGAACGTAAATATCTTCGCTGTTTCCTTGCCAGTCATGGTCTCTTGTAATATTATGGAATGATAGCAATGTTTCACAGGTTGTACTGGCATTCCATAATATTACAACAGTTCATAACTGGCAAGGAAACAACGAAGATATTTACGTGCAAGATTAAACAACAACACTGAAATCATTGCTAAGCAGCTTCTCTGAAAACTACCTAGAACGGTTGATTCGGAACCCCACTCATGATGGAGATATTTTACATTCCTTGGCAACAAACAGACCTGACCTCTTTTAAGGATGTCCACATCAAAGCTAGTACCAGTGACCATAACGCAGTTGTGGCAACAATAATTACTAAAGTGCAAAGTGCAACTAAAACAAGCAGAAAGTTATATATGTTCAGTGAACCAGATAATAAAGTAGCGACGGTATATCTCAACGGCACTCTTAGCACAGGCCAGGAGCTCAAGTTTAAAAGACTAGTTGACCATGCACTGGATAGATATGTACCCAGTTGAACTGTTCGTATTGCGAGGGACCTTCCTAGGTATATAGTCGCTCTAAAGAAAATTCCATATAAACAGAGACAACTGCATAATAGGTGCAAAAAAAGCACAGTGCATGAGGCAGAGAGATGCTGAATGAGACGCGTTTGGTTATCTAGAGAGCACTGCGTGAAGCCTTCAGTGGCTACCGTAGCAGTATTTTGTCAAATAATGCTTCACAAAACCCAAAGAAATTCTGGTCGAACATGAGGGCTATTAATTGCACCAAACTTAGTGTCCAGACACACGTAGACGAGGCACGAACTGAAATTGAGGACAACAAAGCAAAAGCAGAAATTCTTAAGTCGGTACTTTATCTGGACATAAATATGCAGTCAGTCACTTTTTTTGATACGATTCATTGTAACATTAACTAGTTTTCGAATCACTGAAGGCCCGTCATCAGATGGAGGTGTTACAGAAACATTACAACGTGAACCAAGTGTAGCTAACGCAGTGGCGATGTGGGTGGCAAAAATTACGGAAATTTAGCAATCGTCAACGTAACGTTGTCAACCGAGCTGAGTAAAAATCCTAAGAAAGTTTGGTCTAACGTAAAATCAGTAAGTGGGCCAAATCATCTACACTCCTGGAAATTGAAATAAGAACACCGTGAATTCATTGTCCCAGGAAGGGGAAACTTTATTGACACATTCCTGGGGTCAGATACATCACATGATCACACTGACAGAACCACAGGCACATAGACACAGGCAACAGAGCATGCACAATGTCGGCACTAGTACAGTGTATATCCACCTTTCGCAGCAATGCAGGCTGCTATTCTCCCATGGAGACGATCGTAGAGATGCTGGATGTAGTCCTGTGGAATGGCTTGCCATGCCATTTCCACCTGGCGCCTCAGTTGGACCAGCGTTCGTGCTGGACGTGCAGACCGCGTGAGACGACGCTTCATCCAGTCCTAAACATGCTCAATGGGGGACAGATCCGGAGATCTTGCTGGCCAGGGTAGTTGACTTACACCTTCTAGAGCACGTTGGGTGGCACGGGATACATGCGGACATGCATTGTCCTGTTGGAACAGCAAGTTCCCTTGCGGGTCTAGGAATGGTAGAACGATGGGCTCGATGACGGTTTGGATGTACCGTGCACTATTCAGTGTCCCCTCGACGATCACCAGTGGTGTACGGCCAGTGTAGGAGATCGCTCCCCACACCATGATGCCGGGTGTTGGCCCTGTGTGCCTCGGTCGTATGCAGTCCTGATTGTGGCGCTCACCTGCACGGCGCCAAACACGCATACGACCATCATTGGCACCAAGGCAGAAGCGACTCTCATCGCTGAAGACGACACGTCTCCATTCGTCCCTCCATTCACGCCTGACGCGACACCACTGGAGGCGGGCTGCACGATGTTGGGGCGTGAGCGGAAGACGGCCTAACGGTGTGCGGGACCGTAGCCCTGCTTCATGGAGACGGTTGCGAATGGTCCTCGCCGATACCCCAGGAGCAACAGTGTCCCTAATTTGCTGGGAAGTGGCGGTGCGGTCCCCTACGGCACTGCGTAGGATCCTGCGGTCTTGGCGTGCATCCGTGCGTCGCTGCGGTCCGGTCCCAGGTCGACGGGCACGTACACCTTCCGCCGACCACTGGCGACAACATCGATGTACTGTGGAGACCTCACGCCCCACGTGTTGAGCAATTCGGCGGTACGTCCACCCGGCCTGCCGCATACCCACTATACGCCCTCGCTCAAAGTCCGTCAACTGCACATACGGTTCACGTCCACGCTGTCGCGGCATGCTACCAGTGTTAAAGACTGCGATGGAGCTCCGTATGCCACGGCAAACTGGCTGACACTAACGGCGGCGGTGCACAAATGCTGCGCAGCTAGCGCCATTCGACGGCCAACACCGCGGTTCCTGGTGTGTCCGCTGTGCCGTGCGTGTGATCATTGCTTGTACAGCCCTCTCGCAGTGTCCGGAGCAAGTATGGTGGGTCTGACACACCGGTGTCAATGTGTTCTTTTTTCCATTTCCAGGAGTGTATTCATTCTCTCAGTCATCACACCGGACCCGAAACGGAAGATAACAGAGAGAAGGACAAAATACTGAATTCGGTCTTCCGAAGTTTTTTCACCGCGGAAGATCGTAGCACTGTCCCTCATTTCAATGGTAGTCCGAACGTCGAAATGGCAGATATTGAGATAAACGATCACGGAATTGAAAAGCAGTTGTAGTCGCTTAGAAGTGGAAAGGCCTCACGCCCAGATGAGATACCTATAAGACTCTATAAAGATTATGGGAAACTACCTGATCTCTTATCGTAGACCGCTTGAGCAACAAAAGGTACCTAACGACTGAAAAAAAGCGCAGCTCATTCCCGTTTTCAAGAAAGGCCGTATGACAGATCCACACAATTATAGACCTATATCACTGACGTCAGTCTGTTGTAGAATTACGGAACATATTTTACGCTCAAGCATTATAACGTTTTTGGAAAATGAACATATCCTCTATAAAAGTCAATATGGAATTCCTGCGAAACTAGCTCGCTCTGTTCCTCCATGATATCCACAGCGAAGTGGACAACGGCGCTCAGGTTGATGCCGAGTTCCTTGAGTTCAGTAAGGCATTTGACTCCGTCCCGCATTGCCGCTTAATGAACAAAATAGGAGCTTACGGAGTATCGGAGCAGACCTGCGATTTGATTAAAGACTTTCTTGCAGGTACAACTCAACACGTTGTAGCTCTTAACGGAACTAAATGGACAGATGTGAAGGTAATTTCCTGAATACCACAGGGAAGTGTGAGAGGACCGTTGCTGTTTACAATGTATGGGTTCAAATGGGTCGGAGAACTATGGGGCTTAACACCTGAGGTCATCAGTCCCCTAGAACCTAGAACTACGTAAACCTAACTAGCCTAAGGACATCACACACATCCATGCCCGAGGCAGGATTTGAACCTGCGACCGTAGCGGTCGCGCGGTTCCGGACTGAAGCTCCTAGAACCACTCAGTCACCGCGGTCGGCTGCAATGTACGTAAATGATATAGTAGAAAGCGTCGGATGCTCTTTAACTCCATTTGCAGATGATGTAGTTGTCTTTAGCAATGTAACAACGCCAGAAGATGGTAAGAATTTGCAGAATGACCTGCAGAGAACTGATGAATTGTGCAGGCTCTGGCAGTTGAGCCTGAACGTACATAAATGTAACATATTGAGCATACATAGGAAAAGAAATCCACTGCTGTAGAGCTACACTATTGATGACAAACAGGCCGAGACAGCGTCCGCCGTAAAATATCTAGGCGTAACTATCCAGAGCGACCTTAAGTGGAATGACCACATGAAACAGATAGTGGGAAAAGCAGACACCAAGATTCATCGGAAGAATCTTAAGGAAATGTGACACATCCACGAAAGAAGTGGCTTGTAAGGCGCTTGTTCGCCCGATTCTTGAGTATTGTTCATCTATCTGGGATCCCTATCAGGTAGGACTGATAGAGTAGATAGGAAAGATCGAACTAAGAGCGGCGCGTTTCGTCACGGGACCGTTTAGCTGGAGAGATCGTTACGGAGATGGTAAACAAACTCCACCGGCAGACGTTACAAGAGAGGCGTTGTGCATCAGGGAGAGATTTACTATTGAAATTTCGGGATGGGATTTTTTAGGAGGAGTCGGACAACATATTACATCTCACCACATACATCTCGCGTATTAAGCACGAGGAGAAAATTCGAGAAACTAGAGCCAATACAGAGGCTTACCGACAATCATTCTTCCTACGCACTATTCGAGAGTGAAACAGGGTTGGATGGATCAGATGGTGGTACCGAAAGTACTCTCCGCCACACACCATTATGTGGCTTTCGGAGTATGATGTAGATGTAGATTTAAGTTTCGAGACCTATTTATCTTCCGTGGCCAAAGGAAGCAGCCGGCTTTGAACGCATGAAAAATTTGTGTTTCTCTGACTCTTTCAAATAAAGTAAAAAATAATGGTAAATCTGATGATATAGTTTTGTTCCTTACAATTTCTTCTTTTAGAAACCTTTTTTATGTCCACAGCGAACGTTCCTGGCAACCACTGCAGCAGGTGGAAGTATCCCTTGCAGCCGGAACCCTCGTCATCGGTGGATTTCCCATACCTCTTCTACTGGACCTGTAACAAAATAATTTTCTATAAGTCATTATCAGTATGTTTTCTGTCAGCGTATATATGGTAATGGAAAAATATTAAATTCTAACAATATGGCAACGTGTTGAAACAAATGTCTTTTTCTTCACCCGCTAACTCGAGACAGAGGATGCACTGAAAATATTCTTTTGAGGATATCACGAAACAAACACGTACGCTGAGAGACAATTAAATTTAGAATATCAGCATCAAATTGCGATCAAAATCATCTTCACCGTTCTCACGTTACGTCTCCCGTCAATTTGACGAATAAAGTTTCGAGAAAAACGTGTTTAAAATTTGGTGTTACATTTTCTATAGTTATGTTCAACATAGCGTTTCACGGACCATACGGAAATCCTTCCAGATCCAAAGGAAGGTCCACCATCTTCTTTCGTGGCCAAGGAGTTCCTGCGTACCTCTGGCAGCTTCTGTCATCCACTGCTCTGCTCGCTCGATTCGCTTCTCGTCCTTTTTTGTGCAGAAGTTACAACAGAATTGTCCGAGCACCTTTATAATTTCAATAAAGCTTGTTGGAGTGTCGTTGAAATTACTTGCTGTGTCATTGGCCACTTTGAATGCTTTTCGGAGAAACTTCTTCACAAATCTCTTTGTAGGCCTAGCTTGATAACGTAGTTTCTGGCGAACTTGGGATGACCGCTAC
This sequence comes from Schistocerca piceifrons, assembly GCF_021461385.2. NCBI lineage: Eukaryota > Metazoa > Arthropoda > Insecta > Orthoptera > Acrididae > Schistocerca > Schistocerca piceifrons. The sequence continues at coordinate 38,815,526 of NC_060139.1, read as the reverse complement.
AATAAAGTAGACACCTTAGCAGACATTTTGCGCCAAAAATAGATTTTTTTTTTTTAAATTTACAAAGAGGCCTAGTGAGCCGTGTTGGTCTGTCCGCGAGTGGCAGTAGTAGCGATTATCGATACCATCTAGTACCCTAGTACTATCTTTGGAAGGGCGTCAAGTGTTTTCCGCATCGGTGTGTGCCGGGCAGTTTGGTTGGGCCGGAGCAGCAGTGAAGTCTGGCAGCAGGAGACATCCCGGGACCGCTGGCGGCACGCAGGCACTGTCGGATCGAGGTGCTGTAGAGGCGAGGGCGGCAACCTCGTTCTCCACCGGACCCTGAGTGAACATTAACCCAGTAGTGAAACCTCCATTATTTTGAGATCACGCCGTTTGTTTGCGCGTTGCTGCTGGCAGGGTCGCTGAGACAAAGAGCAACTAGTGGAGCGTTTGGAGCTGGCGAAATTAATTAGCCAGCGTCCAACTTTTATTATTAATTATTGCATTCCTTGTGTTTATTGATGTAGTTCAACTAGCGGTATTTTTCTGCCTAGTTGCTGCTAACGCCCCAGTTGCCTGCCCTGGAGGTTAGCGTATTTTCGCGACACTATACCTTTCCTCGCTTTGCTGCTGCTGTCCAGTAAGGTGAGTAGTTCTACAGCCTCCTTGATTGTGGTTCGGATATTTGTTTCTTTTGAACTACTTCGGTCGTTGTGGGTCCTTCTGCTTCTGGATGTTCTAAACACCAGATTCTGAAGACGCAGTGCTGTCTGCCGGTTCCGCCCTGCCTGAGTTATTCCGTCGTTGCGTTGGTTATCAGACATTAGGCAGATGTTGCAAGAGTGTTGGCCTGCGTTTAAACTGTCACTAGTTGGAGTTGCCATCTGGTTAAGTGAATACAACTCTTGGCTACCTGTCTCATCGTTTATGAAGTTGAGCGACTTTCCCAGGTCGATCCTTGGGGCACTGTCCGAGGTACACTCCTCTCTTGATTTGGTCAGATTGGGATAATTGTCAATACGTCCTTCAGCTGTGAATGCAATTTGTCTTAAGTAATTTTGATTGTCCTTTTTATAATATTTTAGTATCTCTTGGAGAAGTTAACTTGTTTTTAAGAATTTGCTATCTGGGGCTTCAGCCGTCAAATCGTTTTTTTGAGTTATTACTATTGGAGCCTTCAGCCGGCAAATAATTTGAATTTCTTGTCAATAAGGCCTTCAGCTGTGAGTGCAACTTGCGTAAGAAATTTTTTATTAGACATTGTGTCTTAATAGTCAAATTTGATAATTGTTACTTATTATCAGCTTTATTTGCAATTGTTTTCAAATAAAGTGTACGTGATTAAAAAAAACTGAGAAACCAACGGTAACTAAGTAAGCTCCTGTCCACACCGAATCCTGCTTTTCCCTGTGTCCCATGTCTCACGTAGCCCTTTAAGAGCATCGGTCGCACTCATGGAGTCAGTCGTGTGCTAGAGTGAGTGGGATATTTTCACTGGTAATGTTCTAGAGCTGCTACATTATCGAATGATTTCACGTTGTGGTCAGTGAGAAACATCTTCTTGGCCCCTTCTACTTGCGGTGCGCTTCCTGCAGTCCAAGCCTGACTGTTAACTTTGAGAAGCGTTTCAAGGAGGAAGTTAGCCTAAGTGGATGAATTTTGGTACACGACATCGAGGGATATGAAAAAATTGTTACTCCACGACGATCACAGCTGAAATTACTGGGCAAGAAATTTATGCTAAAATTGTCTCTTTGGATCTCACCGGAAAATTGGCACTGAACATTCACTTATTGCTTCTTGCAATTGTTAAAATTTCGTGTTTCTGTTTGTTAATATTTATTGTCAGTGAAGGTATTTACCTTATCTCAATATTTCTAAATGTTTTTACTAACTCAGGTAGGGACCTTTTGCAACAACTGTTTGTGTTTCTTAAGTTACATGATAATCTCTAAACCGCCAAACCAGAACTAGTGTTTCTGCAGCGCTTGACCACAATTACCTCTTACTAATATTTTGTTGTTGTGGTGTCGTACAGAGATCGCATTGCCACACGAATGTTGGCAACACGAATCAGTACCACAGACAGTGGCGAGCACTCCCTGCAATCCGCAGCGACGTATGGAAGACGCCTCCCCTCCCAGCACAGCAACGCTCTCACACTGAGGTCAACATAGTGTCGAGCTAGCAAGAGCTCCGGCCAGCTCGAAACCTCCGCTACAGCAGGCAACATCACAGTATAGGACTAGCTAGTAGTTAAAGTTTCTGATGATCTGTACTTTCTTAATGCTGCCGGCCGAAGTGGCCGTGCGGTTAAAGGCGCTGCAGTCTGGAACCGCAAGACCGCTACGGTCGCAGGTTCGAATCCTGCCTCGGGCATGGATGTTTGTGATGTCCTTAGGTTAGTTAGGTTTAACTAGTTCTAAGTTCTAGGGGACTAATGACCTCAGCAGTTGAGTCCCATAGTGCTCAGAGCCAGCCTTAATGCTGAACATTGTACATCAAACGAACAGTTTGTTAGTTTGTGCATCAACTGATGTTCTTGCTAGATCATGACTGTTGTAAATTATCTAGTATTTCTGTAGCAAAGGAGTGTGTCAAAGCTAAGTAAATCTTTTATTCATTTATATAATGAAGTGATCTAATATTTCATGTGTTCTAGTTTGATCAGACTTTTCCCAGAGCAATCAAAGAACCCACAGTTGTGCTCAGACATAAGTAGTTTCGCCCTGCTACAACAGTTGTAACTTTTAAATGTTTCAAGATTTTGTTTTAAGTAGTGTTTTAACGACCTTAATGTTCCTTTCTTTAATTGTGTTTCTTTCTCTCTGTTATAGTTACGTATTATTTATCCTGACTATCTGTTATAACTGTTCCAAGCTTCGAGTGGGCGTACTTGCACGCCAGTACGAGGGAACCAGAAGTATGTTCTATTCTCTTAAAGTAAAAGCTTTTTAATTAATTCTATGTGTCAAAGTCATTATTCTTAACAGTCTCACAGAGATTGTTTAGTTACTGAAACGAGTAAATGTTCTTTTATGATTATTTGTTGAGATTTGTTTTACAGGAAATTGTTCGTTTGTTATTTTGGTAAAAGATTAAGCTAAATAAAATTTGTGCTGGTACTGAGGTCAAAATCATTCCTTGCACCTTTCCAATTACCTGTCTCCTACGTATCAGAGAGATTACTACACTTCAGCATTAGTCTATAAGGAGGTCGAGTGTAAAATATGGATTGCCGTAGCTGCTGCACTGTCTGTGCGCTAAAGTTAATGAAATGTGAAAGTCTTGCAGCACATACTGCGTGCAACGCTTTATGCCATTTTTTTTCCCTCTCGGAAACTCGTATCTCCTTTTGAGATCGGTGCCGCGGAGAGCTATTGGTTTAGCTCAATGTCGTAAAAAACCGGGCCGGCGCTCAGTAATTGTGGCGTGCTCGGTACGGGAGTCACGCCCTGGCGGTCGTCTGAAGGACGCCGAAAAGTCAGGAGCCACAGCAGGGCGAGCGGCTGCAGCACTGTGTGACTGGCGGTGCCGGAAGCACCAGTCCTCAGAGCATCCTCGCTGACGGCGGGCTAACGAGGGCAGCCATTCCGTGGACGACAAGGAGAGAGAAACAAGAAACCATCCCGTAGAAGTTAGATTCTTCTTCAGAGCACTAGGGCATATGAGGTACAAACAGATATTAATTTTGGGTTAGCTTCTATTTCGTCTCGAAACACCCAAACGGCTAATTGCTACTACATTCCCGGCTTGTACTTTTGTACTCCAGTTTCATCTCCCATCACCATGTTGCATTGTATTTTTAATTTCTTCCGTCGATTTTTAGGGCATTTCGTTACGATAGTCAACACAAGTCGATTTTTGAGCTTCGGTTTAATCTTGCACCTTCCACTAGAAACACGTGGTCTCCACATCTAAAAATTTATGAGAAATCGAACGCACGGTAGTTGTCGATAATCATATCGATGCCTCTCACTGACGGTAAGTCACATGTCGATTTTCATCATGTTGCACACATCATTGAAAGTTTTTTGGCTATTAATCGCTCGTGGTCGACCTTCACGAAATTTATCGGTGACGGAAGCACGACCACGACAAATTACCGAAGATCTTTTGTAAACAGCACCTTCTGGAGGTGATTCATTAGCAAATATCCGACGAAGCTATTCGAGGCATTGTTGTTGTCAGGATTTAAAAACATCTTAAAAAGTCGACCAATTAAAACTTCCTCACGGTATCTCCACTTATCTCAAAAACGCTAACAAAGCACCCGGCCAAGTACAGAGCTACCACTATTTTAATAAATTAAACAAATCTCGATAGCGCAATGTAAGAGACGTTTGAAATAAATTAAGACGTCAACGATGATCCTTGTATTAAGAGACAAATGCTTCATTTGCTTATAATCAATCCATATTATTAACCAAAAGCTTGTGTTTCAAGATGCCGCCATTATACACTATGTGATCAAAAGTATCCGGACACCCCCAAAAACATACTTTTTCTTATTAGGTGCATTGTACTGCCACCTTTTGCCAGGTACTCCATCCCAACAACCTTGGTAGTCATTAAACATCGTGAGAACTCACGCAGCAAGCGGCTACACGGGTAGAAGGGGTTGTGTGGCGTGGACTGGGCGGTTTTTTAGGTTAGATGGCCTCGGGCAAATACAGAAAGGGCAACAGCCTCAAAGGGTGCGGGGCAAAGTCAGGACATGCGGGGACCAAGCAGCAATCGGTATTGCAATTGTAAACTGTCGAAGCTGCATTGGTAAAGTACCGGAACTTCAAGCGTTGATAGAAAGCACCGAACCTGAAATCGTTATAGGTACAGAAAGCTGGTTGAAGCCAGAGATAAATTCTGCCGAATTTTTTACGAAGGCACAGACGGTATATAGAAAGGATAGATTGCATGCAACCGGTGGTGGCGTGTTTGTCGCTGTTAGTAGTAGTTTATCCTGTAGTGAAGTAGAATTATTATGGGTGGAGGTTACACTCAACAACCGAGCTAGGTTAATAATTGGCTCCTTTTACCGACCTCCCGACTCGGCAGCATTAGTGGCAGAACAACTGAGAGAAAATTTGGAATACATTTCACATAAATGTTCTCACCATGTTATAGTCTTAGGTGGAGATTTCAATTTACCAGAGATAGACTGGGACACTCAGATGTTTAGGACGGGTGGTAGGGACAGAGCATCGAGTGACATTATACTGAGTGCACTATCTGAAAATTACCTCGAGCAGTTAAACAGAGAACCGACTCGTGGAGATAACATCTTGGACCTACTGATAACAAACAGTCCCGAACTTTTCGACTCTGTAAGTGCAGAACAGGGAATCAGTGATCATAAGGCCGTTGCAGCATCCCTGAATATGGAAGTTAATAGGAATATTAAAAAAAAGGGAAGAAGGTTTATCTGTTTAGCAAGAGTAATAGAAGGCAGATTTCAGACTATCTAAGAGATCAAAACGAAAATTTCTGTTCCGACACTGACAATGTTGAGTGTTTATGGAAAAAGTTGAAGGCAATCGTAAAATGCGTTTTAGACAGGTACGTGCCGAGTAAAACTGTGAGGGACGGGAAAAACCCACCATGGTTCAACAACAAAGTTAGGAAACTACTGCGAAAGCAAAGAGAACTTCACTCCAAGTTTAACGCAGCCAAAAACTCTCAGACAAACATGAAGCTAAACGATGTCAAAGTTAGCGTAAGGAGGGCTATGCGTGAAGCGTTCAGTAAATTCGAAAGTAAAATTCTATTACCGACTTGACAGAAAATCCTAGGAAGTTTTGGTCTTACGTTAAATCAGTAAGTCTCGAATTAGCATATCCAGACACTCCGGGATGATGATGGCATTGAAACAGGGGATGACACGCGTAAAGCTGAAATACTAAACACCTTTTTCCAAAGCTGTTTCACAGAGGAAGACCACACTGCAGTTCCTTCTCTAAATCCTCGCACAAACGAAAAAATGACTGACATCGAAATAAGTGTCCAAGGAATAGAAAAGCAACTGGAATCACTCAACAGAGGCAAGTCCACTGGAACTGACGGGATACCAATTCGATTCTACACAGAGTACGCGAAAGAACTTGCCCCCCTTCTAACAGCCGTGTACCGCAAGTCTCTAGAGGAACGGAAGGTTCCAAATGATTGGAAAAGAGCACAGGTATTCCTAGTTTTCAAGAAGGGTCGTCGAGCAGATGCGCAAAACTATAGACCTATATCTCTGACGTCGATCTGTTGTAGGATTTTAGAACATGTTTTTTGCTCGAGTATCATGTCGATTTTGGAAACCCAGAATCTACTCTGTAGGAATCAACATGGATTCCGGAAACAGCGATCGTGTGAGACCCAACTCGCTTTATTTGTTCATGAGACCCAGAAAATATTAGATACAGGCTCCCAGGTAGATGCCATTTCCCTTGACTTCCGGAAGGCGTTCGATACAGTTCCGCACTGTCGCCTGATAAACAAAGTAAGAGCCTACGGAATATCAGACCAGCTGTGTGGCTGGATTGAAGAGGTTTTAGCAAACAGAACACAGCATGTTGTTCTCAATGGAGAGACGTCTACAGACGTTAAAGTAACCTCTGGCGTGCCACAGGAGAGTGTTATGGGACCATTGCTTTTCACAATATATATAAATGACCTAGTAGATAGTGTCGGAAGTTCCATGCGGCTTTTCGCGGATGATGTTGTAGTATACAGAGAAGTTGCAGCATTAGAAAATTGTAGAGAAATGCTGGAAGATCTGCAGTGGATAGGCATTGGTGCAGGGAGTGGCAACTGACCCTTAACATAGACAAATGTAATGTATTGCGAATACATAGAAAGAAGGATCCTTTATTGTATGATTATATGATAGCGGAACAAACACTGGTAGCAGTTACTTCTGTAAAATATCTGGGAAGTGGAATGATCATATAAAATTAATTGTTGGTAAGGCGGGTACCAGGTTGAGATTCATTGGGAGAGTGCTTAGAAAATGTAGTCCATCAACAAAGGAGGTGGCTTACAAAACACTCGTTCGACCTATACTTGAGTATTGCTCATCAGTGTGGGATCCGTACCAGATCGGTCTGACGGAGGAGATAGAGAAGATCCAAAGAAGAGCGGCGCGTTTCGTCACAGGGTTATTTGGTAACCGTGATAGCGTTGCGGAGATGTTTAATAAACTCAAGTGGCAGACTCTGCAAGAGAGGCGCTCTGCATCGCGGTGTAGCTTGCTCGCCAGGTTTCGAGAGGGTGCGTTTCTGGATGAGGTATCGAATATATTGCTTCCCCTTACTTATGCCTCCCGAGGTGATCACGAATGTAAAATTAGAGAGATTCGAGCGCGCACGTAGGCTTTCAGACAGTCGTTCTTCCCGCGAACCATACGCGACTGGAACAGGAAAGGGAGGTAATGACAATGGCACGTAAAGTGCCCTCCGCCACACATCGTTGGGTGGCTTGCGGTGTATAAATGTAGATTTAGATGTAGATCTAGACATAGAACGTGGCCAGGTGATTGGGTGTCACTTGTGTCCACACTCCTAAACAACCCTATCTCCACTGTTTCAGATGTGACAGTGAAGTGGACAAGTGAAGGGACACGTACAGCACAAAAGCGTACAGGCCGAACTCGTCTGTTGACTGGCAGAGACCGCCGACAGTTGAAGAGGGGTCGTAATGTGTAACAGGCAGATATCTATCCAGACCATCACACAAGAACTCCAAACTGCATCAGGATCCACTGCAAGTACTATGACAGTTAGGCAGGAGGTGAGGAAACGTGGATTATAAGCCACCCATCACGCCGGTAAATGCCAAACGACGCCTCGCTTACTGTAAGGAGCGTAAACATTGGAAGATTGAACAGTGGAAAAACGTTGTGTGGAGTGACGAATCATGGTACTTAATGTGGCGACCCGATGGCAGAATGTGGGCATGACGAATGCCCGGTGAACGTCATCTGCCAGTGTGTGTAGTGCCAACAGTAAAATTTGGAGGCGGTGGTGTTATGGTGTGATCTTGTTTTTCATGGAGGGGGCTTGCGCCCCTTGCTGTTTTGCGTCGCACTATCACAGCAGAGGCCTACATTGATGTCTTAAGTACCTTCTCGCTTCCCACTGTTGAAGAGCAATTCGAAGATCGAACACCGGTTCATAACGCACGGCCTGTGATGCAGTGGTTAGACGACAGTAAAGTGGTTACACGACAATAGCATTCCTGTAATGGACAGAGTCCTGACCTGGGTCCTAAAGAACACCTTTGGGGTGCTATAGAACGCCGACTTCGTGCCATACATCACCGACCGACATCGATACCTCTCCTCAGTGAAGAATGGGCTGCCATTCCCCAAGAAACCTTCCAGCACCTGATTGAACGTAAGCCTGCGAGAATGGAAGCTATCATTAAGGCTAAGGGTGGACGAACACCATATTGAATTCTAGCGTTACCGATGGAAACATGCTCATAAGTGTAAGAACAGAAAGAAAGCCGGTAGTCTGTATGCCGACTAGCCATGCTGCCCAGCGCAGCTATATGCACCTACAGATCTACACAACAATCATAGTGATTGTTAAGGTGCGGCAGTACCATTAGAATAGAACCTCATGAACTCCTTGTTAGCTCTGTAGTCTTTCTCACACGATTTTACAGAAACTATTCATGAAAAACATTTTATTTTTACAAATTTACAAGTCTGCTTCATGGCGAAGTGCCTAAAATCTTGCTAATGGACATACTTATCGGGATATTCTCGTTTAAGTAAGAAGCTGCGCGAAACTTGAAAAATTTTTCAATGAAAAATATGGGTCACTATGATTTTGGTTTGGTGCAGATTACAATGAAATTTAGCTAAGAATTCGAATTTTTCTTTAGATATGGATGGAGATCTCTATCTGTGTCCAGGTTCAAGAAAATTGGGTTTATATAGCATGTGCACTTCCAACCGCACATACCCAAGAATAAAATAACCATAACATACCACGTATCTCGTAAATCATTCCAGATATCGATACGAAGTTTTGGCAAGTGATAGCATGCCATGAGGTGAATATTTTGGTATACGATTAACATACAGGACTTTCGTATCTATGGCGATATAGCATATGTATTGGGCTTAATTTGATTTCATTTCATTTCTATCCAGTTCTGTTATTCCCTAAGAGTTTTGGACAGCTATTGAAAATAAAATTTTCTGCTATGAAACAAACGTGATGTTCCTTATATTACAGTAAACTGACACAATGTGGTTTTCCTTACAATACTGACCCCTCTGGTCGACTATAGCTTGTTTAATAAGACACTATCTTTCAAGATTCTGTCGCAAAACCAGATGCAAATGGAGGTCGTGCCATTTATACTGTGATTTTCCAAATAAAGCAAAATTAAACCTTTCTTGCAACGTTTTACTTAAGTGAGAATATCACAATAAATATGTCCATTATGAAAATTTTGGGCACATTTATCATGTAGTTAACACATAGAGCTATGAGTAATGTGAAAAACATTGTTTTCACCGATTAGTTTCTGTAAAATCCTTTGAGAAGACCGCAGGGCGTGCGCCTTGATTCTGTCGGCGCAGTGCGTCGCCAATCGGCGCGCCGAAAATGGGCAAAGAATATCTTTCACTCCGCAGCGTCAGTGGGCGCCGGCAAGCGGCTCCCATTGTGTGCTACCTCATTGGATAACAAGGGCATATTGTCCGCGCTGGGTTAAGACGGCTCGCGCTGGGCCTCTTGGCACAGATAGCCCGCTTTCTTTCTGTCCACCGGGCTATGGTGAAAGGTCTGATTGCATTCCACATGATGTATTGTAAGTCTGTTAGAGACAGCAAAGGATTTGGAAGAGCAGCTGAACGGAATGGACAGTGTCTTGAAAGGAGGATATAAGATGAACATCAACATGAGCAAAACGAGGATAATGGAATGTGGTCGAGTTAACTCGGGTGATGCTGAGGGAATTAGATTAGGAAATGAGACACTCATAGTAGTAAATGAATTTTGCTATTTGAGGAGCAAAATAACTGATGATGGTCGAAGTAGAGAGGATATAAAATGTAGACTGGCAATGGCAAGGAAAGCGATCTGAAGAAGAGAAATTTGTTAACATCGAGTATAGATTTAAGTGTCAGAAAGTCGTTTCTGAAAGTATTTGTATGGAGTGTAGCCATGTATGGAAGTGAAACATCGACGATTAATAGTTTGGACAAGAAGAGAATACAAGCTTTTGAAATGTGGTGCTGCAGAAGAATACTGAAGATTATATGGGTAGATCTTATAATAATGAGGAGGTATTGAATAGAATTGGGGAGAAGAGGAGTTTGTGGCACAACTTGACTAGAAGAAGGGATCGTTTGGTAGGACATGTTCTGAGGCATCAAGGGGTCACCAATTTAGTATTGGGCGGCAGCGTGCAGGGTAAAAATCGGAGAGGGAGACTAAGAGATGAATACACTAAGCAGATTCAGAAGGAAGTAGGCTGCAGTATGTACAGGGAAATGAAGCAGCTTGCACAGGTAGCATGGAGAGCTGCATCAAACCAGTCTCAGGACTGAAGACCACAACAACAACATGATGTAGTCAACAAGTTAGTTTCTTACATTCATCTTAGTATGCACTATGGAGCAAGAAACTGATTTTACGTATTTCGCCAGACCTCTTACTTTCTCAACATGGAAAACCACATCTGGCGTGTTCTGACCAAATGTAAATTCTGTCAAAAAGCTGAGACATCCACCACTTCACATTTTGCTCAGCTGCTTCCCACCATTACACTTAAATTACATCATTTAGCAGCCGTGGACCTGTATGGACTCATTCCAACTAGAAGACAAGATTTTTCGTATATTTCTGTGGCAGTGGAACTCACATCTAAATTTTTCTTCTTTACACTGTTTCGTAAAGTGACTGTGAGAACCGTTTCTGCAGCATTTAGCAAGGATTTTTTAAGAGAAGTTGGACATGTGAACAAAGTTATCTCTGACAATTAACATCAATTTTGTTCGGACCTTTGGATATATACACTGAAAAGCAGAAACATTGCACATACTGTACGTTCATTTTTCGGTCCAAGCTTCATGAAAGAAATAGGGAAGTTATGCAGACTGAACTGTCATGAAAAGCACACAGAATGGGGTAGGTACATTCAAATCTTTCAGGACTCCATAAATTCCATTTGACTCTCTCCATATTCGGTACTGAAAAATAGAAGACCGCCTGACAAAATCAGAGAAACTGTACCATTTTCAAAGGCACGATGCTGTAGACATCTCGAGGTCACTGAAATAGCTCTTAAAAATATAAAACAGGCAGCAGAGAAGAGAAAATGGCTACAGAAAAGGAGACACAACAATAAAGAATTCAAAGTAGAACAAAAGGCTTTAGTTTTCTTTCATGAAAAGTCAAAGAACAAATTTAAAAAGTTCTTCTTAACCTACAATGGACTGTTGCATATTCGCCGAATAGCTCATGTGAGTGCGACTGAAGTCGAAACAATGTGCACAAAAAAATCTCGCTGTCTGCAATACATTTCTAATGTAAAACATTTTGTAGAGTAATCCTTTGGGCATATTTTTTTTGTTAGATGGCACATATTACTTATCTTCGTCATGTAGCGATACATGTGATTTTCTCAATGAGGAGAGGATTGTTGTAAATATCTAGAGTTTAAGTCATAACCATTTCATCCTCTTTATGCACACATCGTAATTTTTCCCCATTTACGTAAGGTAGAAGAGGCTGACGGTTTCTTGGTATTTCTTTCACTTTAAATATTTTTGTTAAGATAATGTACTTTATATATATGAAACTGTCTAGCTTTCTGCGTCACACAAATATTCTGGCAAAGCTACATTTCAAAAAAGAAGCAGCAACTTAGAGTCGAGTAGAAATGCGTAATGGTACAATACTATGAGTGTTTGATGGTAACATCGGATACTGCTAAAAATATTGGAATTTCTCGTACAGGCTCACACACTGAATTATGCAACAACTGGACGGTACTTGGCAAATATTGTACTGTACGCAGTTATGTAAAGAGAGATAAGTTTTGGTTGGATTTAACATCTTTTGTAGCCAGTCGGAAGAGGTTTCTTATTTCCAGTACTGAGCACTTGTAACTCTATTATCGACACAGCCTATAATGGTCTTTTCTAACGTATTTGTCTGTTTTTACTTAATGTGGCTTCTGTATAACTATGCTCTTTCATGTAACATGGATTAAATATTTTATTCTTTGATTATGATGATTTATGTAATTGTAAAGAATCTGTATATGTAATTTCAAAAGTAATGTGCTGCAAAACAATGTAAAAGTTAAAAGTATACTTGTAATACCTATCTATGTATAGGGAAAATAGGTTTGTAATCATTTAAAACTTGGAGGGAAGTCCTTCCGCAACGGAGCTGGCTAGGTGGGAATAGAAGAGGTTGATGTGGAGATCGAACTACAAGCCAAGAGTCAGTCAGTGGCTAGCAGGCACAAGGTACGCATCTTGTGAACTGAAAGAGGCGAAAACAACTTCAAGATTATATAATATAGGTTAGGATGCGGAAGTAATTCGGGTTATTACTTATGGTATAAATTGTCTAGCTCTCTAGTATGAAAACCCAACATTAAAAAGTGAATTTACAGAGCTTGATACACAGGAAGAGCCATTAATACTTTTACCTACTTTTTTTCAATAGCACAGGAGATCGACACTGCCACCACCCTCATCTCAAGTTATCAGTTGAGGGCTGTATAATTTCATGAACCAGTTACATGGTTTCGTTTTCAATAATATGTTTGTGTTCTGTAAACATTGCGTTGAGCCACCTAGACAGGGTCCTATCCTGAGTGCTACGATAAATCCCAGTATCCTATTTTTCTGGAGTTAAAAGTAATTATCTTCTTTAAAAAAGTCAATAAACTTTGTGGAGCTGTAAACAAAATAATTATTTACTGAGCATAAGTTTTCAAATATTTCATGCACTTTTCATAACTGGACAGTTAAAGTTGCATCAAAGTACAGTCACTAAGAGAAGATTTAAGGTATTCACTTCAAGATTATTCTTATTGAAATAATAGTCTTCCATGTTTTATGTAGTTAACGGTGTTTCTCATACTGTGCTGTGACTAAAGTGTTCATCCGCGATCTGAGTCTACCGATAGATTAGTTTCTGTGTCCCCACGCTAATAATTGAGCCAGAGTTAAATGTCATGTTACAATAACTGTAATCAAAAATAAGCAACTGGCTGAAAATACTCAAATTATGCTAAATCCGGTTAGCACATGTTCTACATGAGCTAAATAATACTAGAAAGTGAATGTTCCTTGAGAATGAGGATATTAATCAGTACAAGAAATAAAATTACGTCGTAACTACTTAAATAGTAGTAATTTACTTTAATTAAACTCACAAAACGACCTCTTGTCCAAGTCAATAATTGTCATTATCTTCCTACCTTAATATACAGATAATAATTGTTACTGAGAGCCAGTTGTTGCCTAAACGTATTAATACTCCTTTAGTTGTTGAATTGTGATACTGTCTTGTAGCTTACTAACGAAACAGAAGTTCAGCATCAAGTAAAGTCAATCCCAGTACTTAACTTCCTTTATGAACCATGCAAGTACTGAGTATAACTTTGCCTAATTAGCCTGGTGACCGCTTCCTTTTACGTAATTGCAGCTTACTTGATTACTAATAGAACATTAATTCGATTCCGGTTTGTTTTGCTAGTGCTTCCTTTCAATAGAAATCTTTAGAGAAACAAAATTAGTCCGATATCTTTCCATTAGCACAACCACGATCAAAGAAGTATTCTTTCATATGAATAACATTATAGGTATATTACCGTTTTAATAGTAACCAACAGTGTTATACAGCGAGCATAATAATATGGAGTAAGAACTGTGAGTATAAAGCCATATGAGCTTTTTTCAGTAATATATAGTATATGATGGAAGTGATTATGAGTTTATGACGATTATTGGCTGAAATTATGAAGTTGATAAATTTGTCGATTTATGAATTATGTATTTGAGGAGAAGAGTTTTAAGATTTCAGGAAATATAAAACGAGATTAGAGACTATTAGGCATTACGTGATGATTTGCTTGTAGTGCACACTTTCAGTTGTTGTGGTTCAGTGATTGTTGTGTGGCGTAGCAGATTTCTTATGAATGAAAACAAGATGTGTTGGGAAATTCGCTACATTATTTGATAGACTTCATGAGAGCTTTTTGGTCACTAAATGTTTCTCTGTTGGATAATGATAATTATAACAGATTATACATCTGCTCATGTGCTTGGTTTGGAATGTCTTTGGTTTTATTTATTTATTTATTTATTTATTTATTTATTTATGCATTTATTTTACCTGGTTTTAGCTTGTCCTGACAACTTTTCTTTCTCACTTAGCAGGCTAATGACTTTTTCAGCTCAGTTTAACTAAATATGTCTACTAACAATTTAGCAAAACTATTGTTTATCTCATTTATGTATAGCTGTAAGTTATTTTAGTACCACTTTGTCTTTCCTACATTTGGGGTGCGTATGCTCAGCCCTTTTTTTTAGATGATAATGATTAGTTAGCACGTAAACAGAATAAACATCTGTCGCAGTATTTTCACTTTCATTATGTTTTGTGATAGACTGATGACTGACGCATCAATGTAATTAATTTCTTTTGACAGGTACAACAATAATTTTGTGCATAAACCTCTATTCCCTTCATTCATTCACTGTTTCTTCTGAACAGTTGCTTTTGTAGGAAGTAGTATTGTGTTTTACAATTATTGTACACTATAGGTAAGACAATCTTAAGAAAGCTTTCACTTTGTATTTTGACAGATATTTGTACAATATAGCTATGTTTGTTATTCTGAGTTCATGTCTTGGATGTATGCAACGTTGTAATCATGTTTTCTTACTCAGAATACTGGGTAACTCTGACGTAAGGAATTTCATTTATATGTTACAATGCAACCTTTTTGGTAAGTTGTCAACCTTATCTACGTATTGTGGAATACCAACCTTATTCTCTTACGGAAACTTGCTTTAGGTATTTTTTTGTATAACCATATGGTAGCACATACACGTTTCAGTTTTTATTCTAGCTTATGTGTTTAGTCATCTTCAGAAATGTCTGTCTATTATGTATTATGCTGAGTAAGAACATTCATGGAAATATTTAAGCATACTCTTCTGCCCACTTATCCAACGAACGGACGTTTTTTTGTACAACAACATGTCAGATCACTTCCACTGGATTTATGCAGTTATTTCACAGAAATCTGGTGAACTAATGCTCCGTTTCCGATTACTATGGAACTTTAGAGTATTGATGTGAGAGACATTGGCTCTGAGTTGTCAGTGGAGTATTTACGAACCAATACTGCTTGCTCTGAGTCTGCTCTTAGCCTCCTCACAAACAGCACCATGATGCAAGTCAAAATTGTCTTCGACAAAACATGTTCACTTCAAGATACATTTCAACGAGTTTCCGTTAGTAGAGTACTGGGTACACTCAAGTTGGCGACGATTTTCACTGAGTACATATAATTCAACGGTGGGAACAAAGCTCTGACAATATTGTAAAAACTGTGACACTGCAGTGAAGTTTTATCTTCATCTTTGCGATGCAACAACTATCTTAATAGTGGACTCACATACTGTACACAGAATAAAATAATCAACCAGTTACCATTGAATGATATTACCATGTTTGTTTACTCACTGATGTTTTGAGCACGCTGATGTTTATGAGACTGTTAGTGGGCCTGTGCACAGTAATTTAAACCAATTTGTTACGGACTGTCTGTGCGCCTGTGCACAAACGATTTAAAACAATTTATCAAGAACTACTAGAGCGCCCCTGCACGACGACTGAAAACAATTTGTAAATAGTATCAAGCATGTTCTCTTCTTATGCTAGTACGGTTATCATTTCTTTATTTGTACTCAGGTAGCGTCTGCTTTAAGTTTGTTGGCGAATTTTGCAGTCTAATTCGGTTAATTAGAAATATTATGCTCAAAATTCTCAGCGGAGGGGCCGACAGATAGTGAAAAGTGCGTGTGTAAATTTTCGTAGGAATTTTTCTTGTTTTGGATATCTGGAATCGTGCTCGTAAAGTTTGAATTGCGTAGACACGCGCGCTCAGCCTCGACAGAGAAACTGTGCTGCACAGAGATGAGTTAGGGGTGATCTTTGGTGTACGAAGAAGCGCGCCTCTCTTGATTCGTCAGACATCCGTATTATATTTTTCATTTTTTTGTTGGGATTTATCGATCATTGTGAGAGAAATGGATTTAAGAATTAAATTTTGCAATTTTATTTGAGGGAAGATTACATGTGTGGAGTTCAATTTTCATAATTCTTGGATTATAGTTGCGTAATTTCAGAGAAAACTTAGGCACAGTTGAAATATCATTAAATGTTTTAAGTCAATTGACATGATATTGCTATTGAATTCATTCGGCCCAGACTGAAAATACTCTGTGGCTACGAGAGCAGTTTGCACAGCGTTATCCAGTGCGACGCAGTTAAGCCAAATAGTGTAGAAAACAGATTATGGCTTTAATTAAATTTCATAAATTTCACACGGACCAGCTTTTGTTTCAAGGTAATCAGTTTTCATCAAACTTGATAGTCAGATTTTGTGATAATAATTTTCTTAGAATTCTCGCAGGTAAGATTTCTGTCTATGCATCTTCGCAGTCGAATTTTGTCACCAATAGTTAAAGTTATGCAAGGTATCAGCTTAAAGGTCTGATATACGCACCATTCAATCAGGAGGCCAAAAGTTTAGCGTCTAACACACAGTTTAACATTAAAAACACAATCAACATTACGAATCCACTTTCACTGAAACAAATCTAAACAAATAACTTTCAACTCCTTAACCAATTACCCTACTAATACTAATGTTAGTACTACAGATTCTAATCTATTTACGTTAATTTATTAGGCTGCATCTAAACTCTTTTTTTTATGCTGCCCGCCACGAATTCTTCTCCTGTCCCTCTTTGGGTTGAGGACAGCACGTCAGTAGCGTTTCCACTGTAGTCAGCGATTTCACCATGCACTGTAACGTCTTAGAACCCACAATTCTTTGATCACTTGCACCAAAGCGACAGTCTTGAAAAACCATTTCATTCACTGCTCGCCAGCCTCAGTTGCCTTCTCTCCATTGGTAGAGTATATTGACTAGCCGGGATGCGATGTTTCTGAGAGAAAAAATATGCCCTTAACACAACAAAAAAATGATATTTTTGTCCTTGTAGTCTCAATGTCAAAGGCTGCCAGAAATTATGTATGCTCGTGTAAGCTAGGGCCTATACTATTTCGGAAGTTTGGACCAAGTTTTACGCATGTCTGTTAGGTTGATATGTAAGTTCCCAGCGTTTTTGTTCTGTGTGTTGGTATTCCGTTTGCTACTTGTTTATTTATCGATTGTAATTTTTTATGTGTACTTCACTGTTGCTATTTGAGTTTACCCATTGTCATATAGTCATTTGGAGATAATGGGTGGGACTGTGGACGCTAGAAAATGAAAATGGAGTACCAAGAGGATAAATCCGAACATTGCTGACAAATTCTTGTGTCTGAGTTCAGTGCAGGGGTGCCGGCAGCATAGCATGAGGTAACAGGAGAGTGTGGCGCCCTGAGTTGGCGTGGCCGTTCTGGGGCCTTCCGCCAGGCCGGGGCTCTTCGGCGGCCATGTGCTGCCCAACATTACCCGGGTCTAGCCGCGTGGCTGGGAATTCCACGGTGACGCTGTGTCGATGAAGGAGACAGGCCGGCAGAGCCAAAGATGGCAGACTTTGTGAAACCATCATGGCAGACATTTCACAGCTCATGTGGAAATTAATAATAGCCAAAGGAATCACGATATCTCAAAAGGAAACATGTACATACCATTATTTGCACGATGATTCTGATGGTGTAATCGGATTTGCACTATCTTTATTAATTTACAGTTTAGTATCTGACTGAAAATTATACCAGTAACACCCAGCAACGAATTTCCAAAATCTAAACAGTTCGTGCGATTTCGTCGATCTACCTGTCTTTAGAAAGCTATTAGTGTAAACCTAAATTGGTATGATTTACAGGCATGTATCTTGAATAGTACATGAGATATTGGAGGTCAAGGCGGCCGATTACTACTAATCGCGTCAAGTCATAAGTACTTCACAATGACACGAAAAAACGGTAGCAGCATGCTCACAAATACAGAGTGTTACAAGAAGGTGCGGCCAAACTTTCAGGAAACATTCCTCACACACAAAGAAAGAAAATATGTTATGTGGACATGTGTCCGGAAACGCTTACTTTCCATGTTAGAGCTCATTTTATTACTTCTCTTCAAATAACATTAATCATGGAATGCAAACACACAGCAACAGAACGTACTCAGCGTGACTTCAAACACTTTGTTACAGGAAATGTTCAAAATGTCCTCCGTTAGCGAGGATACATGCATCCACCCTCCGTCGCATAGAATCCCTGATGCCCTGATGCAGCCCTGGAGAATGGCGTGTTGTATCACAGCCGTCCACAATGCGAGCACGAAGAGTCTCTACATTTGGTACCGGGGTTGCGTAGACAAGACCTTTCATATACCCCCATAAATGAAAGTCAAGAGAGTTGAGGTCAGGAGAGCGTGGAGGCCATGGAATTGGTCCGCCTCTACCAATCCATCGGTCACCGAATCCGTTCTTGAGAAGCGTACGAACACTTCGACTGAAATGTGCAGGAGCTCCATCGTGCATGAACCACATGTTATGGCGTACTTGTAAAGGCACATGTTCTAGCAACACAGGTAGAGTATCCCGTATGAAATCATGATAACGTGCTCCATTGAGCGTAGGTGGAAGAACATGGGGCCCAATCAAGACATCACCAACAATGTCTGCCCAAACGTTCACAGAAAATCTGTGTTGATGACGTGATTGCACAATTGCGTGCGGATTTTCGTCAGCCCACATATGTTGACTGTGAAAATTTACAATTTGATCACGTTGCAATGAAGCCTCATCCGTAAAGAGAACATTTGCACTGAAATGAGGAGTGACACATTGTTGGATGAACCATTCGCAGAAGTGTACCCGTGGAGGCCAATCAGCTGCTGATAGTGCCTACACACGCTGTACATGGAACGGAAACAACTGGTTCTCCCGTAGCACTCTCCATACAGTGACGTGGTCAACGTTAACTTCTACAGCAGCAACTTCTCTGACGCTGACATTAGGGTTATCGTCAACTGCGCGAAGAATTGCCTCGTCCATTGCAGGAGTCCTCGTCGTTCTAGGTCTTCCCCAGTCGCGAGTCATAGGCTGCAATGTTCCGTGCTCCCTAAGACTCCGATCAATTGCTTCGAACGTCTTCCTGTCGGGACACCTTCGTTCTGGAAATCTGTCTCGATACAAACGTACCGCGCCACGGCTATTGCCCCGTGCTAATCCATACATCAAATGGGCATCTGCCAACTTCGCACTGTAAACATTGCACTGACTGCAAAAACCATGTTCGTGATGAACACTAACCTGTTGTGCTACTTACTGATGTGCTTGATGCTAGTACTGTAGAGGAATGACTCGCATGCCAACACAAGGATCGAAGTCAACATTACCTTCCTTCAATTGGGCCAACTGACGGTGAATCGAGGAAGTACAGTGCATACTGACGAAACTAAAATGAGCTCTAACATGGAAATTAAGCGTTTCCGGACACATCTACACATAACATCTTTTCTTTATTTGTGTGTGGGGAATGTTTCTTGAAAGTTTGGCCGTACCTTTTTGTAACACCCTGCATATTTATTCGTCTATGTCTTTGTTTAGATCCGACATATACTATTCATGAAGAAATTGGCCAATTATTTACTGTGTTTTAGAAAGCACAGAGGCATTAGGCTACTGGCTTAATTCTGTTCTGTTCCTTTGATATATGTTTATTTAATCTGTTTATTATTTAATAATGTGTGTTAGAGCGTGTTTATGGCCCAGCCGTAGGAATATTTATTTAATTTCAAGTTATTTAAATGTAATTCCAGCATTTCGAATGTGTTTCAAAATGTTTGTGAATGTGCGTTGTCTTGGAGACATGACAGGAGTGCTATCGCCAATCACAGCGCCCGTTACTAAGGGAGGCGACTACTGAAGTGGCGGTGCGGGGAGAGTCACACAGGACGCAGACAGTCACACAGGACACGGAGGGTGCTGGACGTGAAGGCGCCACGTATGGATGCAGGAAAAACTTGGAGAGTGTGGAGCGGTTTGCGCGTGATCGCGGGATATAGAAATACTTGTGAACGTGTGAGAATTCCGTGGTTTCTACAATGAAGACGTAATATGCCTTTAGAAGTGAATATCTCGTGAGCTATGTTGTGGTTAATAGCTAATTACGTGCAGTAGGTATCTATTGTTTCCCTGTTATTCAAATTATATTTTATTTAATTGCTGGACCATCGACACCAATAAGTGTTTAGCAGAAATATGCCACATTCTCAAAAGTACTTCTACTATCATACTCATCATTTAAAGTCGTTAAGATAGTACCTGCAGATTTTATATCACTGCAATCTTTCATTTATAAATTTCTACGTTACATTCCCAATTGCCGAATGATAGGAACCTTCGACCATTTGATTCATGTGTATATTCATATTGTATACTGTAGACTCAGCAGTATTCGGCCTGTAATGCGGCAACTACTTATCGCAGCCCCTAGACAACGAAACCAACCAAAACGCTTAATATTTCAACTCTGAGTCGGAGGGTACGTAGTTGAAGGCCACCACCATCATTTCATTTCTTTATTAGAAAGCGCGCAGGAGGCAGCCAGAAACATTTGCGCCGTGTATAGGGATAATGCCACCGGACAGAGCGTGCAAGGGAATGGTTCAAATGGCTCTGAGCACCATAGGACGTAACTGCTGAGGTCATCAGTCCCCTAGACTTAGAACTACTTAAACCTAACTAACCTAAGGACATCACACACATTCATGCCCGAGACAGGATTCTAACCTGCGAGCGTAACTGTCGCGCGATTCCAGACTGTAGCGCCTCGAACCGCTCGGCCACCCCGACCGCCGAAAGGTAATGGATTTCTCGTTTTAAAGAGGATCGTTTTGGCATTAGTGTCTCTCCACATCCAGGACGACTTACAGGGTTTGATGAAGATCGTTTAAACAGATTAATCGACAATGATTCGCGTAATTGTAACGGAGAACTGGCAGATGCGATGAACTGTGATCATCCCAGCGTCCTGCGACGTTGGCCTGCTTTGGGGAAGACTCAAAAATCGGGTGTATGGGTACCGCATGCTATACGCCAAAATCACAAAAATCTGTGAGTGGCCATTTGTCAGCTCAGCTTGCTCGTCAGCAATTGGCTCTTCAGCAACATCGACCATTCCTATCGTGTACCGTTACTGGTGGCTAGGAACGGTGTTCTTATTCTAAAATAAGGAAAAGAAGGGAGTGGTTGAGCCCAAACAAAGCAGCAATCCACTGTACAAGGATCTGCGCGCATTCACAAAAGACAACGTTGTGCATCTGGTGGAACAGCGACGGTGTGTTGTACTAAAATTACTTCCCTGTCGTGTAAACATCGCTGCTGACGTTTATTGTCAACATTTGAGACATCTTGCAGACGCAATGCAAGAACAACGACCAGGGAGGCTGCGTGAAGCGATTTTACTCCACGATAACGCCCTCTCGCATTCTGCTTGACTGACAAAAAATACTATACAGAAGTTGAATTGTGAAGTCATTCCTCACCGATCTTATTCGCCTGATCTCACGACCTCATATTTTCACCTTGTGCGAAAAATCTTGAAGGAACATCCTTTTCCGGATGAAAATACGCTTCGAACATGGCTCAACGAGTTCTTCTACTCAACACCTCGTGATTTCTACAGTCGCGGAATCGGAAAGTTACCCCACCTTTGGCAGACAGTTGTAACTAGTAAAGGAGAATATGTTATTGATCATTAAAGTTTCTGCTATGTATATCTGTTGTGTTTATTAAACGTATGGGAAACGCTACGAACGTATGTATCAACCCAATACTTTCGCCTGCTTGAGGCACCGTTACTTTATTTCCACTTTACTTTTGCCTACTAGCCGTACCGACATTTTTTCCATATGCGCATACATGGAATTTTAAGGGGTAGTCCTCTTTGAAAACTAAAATAAAAAATATATGGTCAACTGAAATGTTCAGTCAGTGCTGTTTCAGCTGGAAATGTTCTCTAGAATGTCTACTTTTTGTAGTTTTCATCCCTAGTTCGTAAGAAACGCCCTTATCGATTTACAATGATATTTGTGTCGGCCCCCGGTAGCTGAGTGATTAACGCGACAGAATGCCAGTCCTAAGGGCCCGGGTTCGATTCCCGACTGGGTCGGAGGTTTTCTCCGCTCAGGGACTGGGCGTTGTGTCGGAAGTCCCATGTGGCTTTTCGCGGATGATGCTGTAGTATACAGAGAAGTTGCGGCATTAGAAAATTGTAGAGAAATGCAGGAAGATCTGCAGCAGATAGGCACTTGGTGCAGGGAGTGGCAACTGACCCTTACCTTAGACAAATGTAATGTATTGCGAATACATAGAAAGAAGGATCCTTTATTGTATGATTATATGATAGCGGATCAAACACTGGCAGTAGTTACTTCTGCAAAATATCTGAGAGTATGCGTGCGGAACGATTTGAAGTGGAACGATCATATAAAATTAATTGTTGGTAAGGCGGGTACCAGGTTGAGATTTATTGGGAGAGTCCTTAGAAAATGTAGTCCATCAACAAAGGAGGTGACTTACAAAACACTCGTTCGACCTATACTTGAGTATTGCTCATCACTGTGGCATCCGTACCAGATTGGGTTGACGGAGGAGATAGAGAAGATCCAAAGAAGAGCAGCGCGTTTCGTCACAGGGTTATTTGGTAAGCGTGATAGCGTTACGGAGATGTTTAACAAACTCAAATGGCAGACTCTGCAAGAGAGGCGCTCTGCATCGCGGTGTAGCTTGCTCGCCAGGTTTCGAGAGGGTGCGTTTCTGGATGAGGTATCGAATATATTGCTTCCCCCTACTTATGCCTCCCGAGGTGATCACGAATGTAAAATTAGAGAGATTGGACCGCGCACGTAGGCTTTCAGACAGTCGTTCTTCCCGCGAACCATACGCGACTGGAACAGGAAAGGGAGGTAATGACAGTGGCACGTAAAGTGCCCTCCGCCACACACCGTTGGGTGGCTTGCGGAGTATAAATGTAGATGTAGATGTAGGTGTGTTGTCCTAATCATCATCATTTCGCAAGTCGCCGGTGTGAACTCGAAAGACCTCCACCCGGCGAATGGTGTACCCGCTGGGAGTCCCTAGTCACACGACATATGTATCTAAGGCGATTTGTGACAAAGTGTTTCCGAAAACCATTCACAGCGGAAAAGAATAGTCAACATGCAATTTCAACGACGGCGTATGAGACATAACGGAAATTATGAACGTGCTCGAACCTGAGCCTGTTACCACTTCTGCACAAAAACGGACGAAAACTCACCTAGCAAGCAGAGCAGCGGATGATAGAAGCTGTCAAAAGGCGCACAGTACCACCATGGCCACGAAGTAGATGGCGGAGGACATATTTTTGTATCTGGAAGGACTGCTGTATGTTTCACGGATTGCTGACAGGAGCTACGTTCAACTTAACTACAAATAATGCAACCCAAAATCTTAACCGTCTTTTTCTCAAAATTGTCTTTTTCAAAACGGTGGGAAATACGACTTTAGAGCGGTACATATGATTTTGATCGGAATTTGATGTCGGTATTTTAAACTGAATTCTCTATCAGATTAAGTGGTCGCTTTGCGATATCTTCAAAAGCCTATTTTCGGTGGAGGTTTCTGTCTCGCTTTTATGAGCGAAGAAATGACATTTACTTCAACACGTCACCATTTTGTCGAAACTTAATATTTATTTTTACTTATTCTGATACAGAACACATTGAAAATGACTTGCATAAAGTTATTTTGTTACAGGTCCAATAGGAGGTGTTGAAGAATTCCAGCCGATGACCAATGTTCCGGCTACATATGGTCCTTCCAACTGGTGCAGCGATTACCTGGTGCATACCCGATTTGGACGCAAAAGTGGTTTTTTAAATACAACAGTGTAAGAAATATAACTATATCATTACATTTTGTATTACTTTTTATTTTACTCAAAAACACGTAAACCATCTATTTCTCATGTGTTCAGAGGGGACTAACCCTTAAAGAGGAAAAAAGAACATAAGTATTTCGTGACTAGGAGCTGCTTACCAAGTTCTGCAAGGGAAGTCAAGAAAAATTTGGGAGTTTAATGCTATTCTTAAAATGAAAAATACATACTTCTGACAAATGAATTATTGTTAACAACAATAGAAACTGTTTTCGTATTAGCTAGCTTTTAATCTCTAGTTGGTCGTAGCTAATTCGTTTTTGGTTCATACAAGATAGTTTTTGTCGGGGGCTTTGATTCATCTCTCTTTCTACGAAATAACCTACATCTACATCTACATCTACATCCATACTCCGCGAGCCACCTGACGGTGTGTGGCCATAGTCTTCAAGTCTTTTGCAGAGTAAGGATGTACATATAAATCTCTGCGTGCATGAACACCTGGCGTTCTCAACAAACCGTACCAATTTCTGTTATTAGCTTTCTGCCTCTATCCATCCCCCCACCCCCATTCCTATATTAGCTACTCCTGGATGATCTGCCATGTGTCCACCAAGCTGTACCTTTTCCCACAGACAGCTTCAGTCGGTACTGTGTATCACTTCGTAATTTAAGAGCTGATTATCCTATTCATTTTCAAAATAACAAGACTTTCTTCACCTGTCCAGTCTTTTATCTTCCAATAGGTATTTCTTAATCGAGGCCTATAGCTTTTTGTATCTCTTCTAAACAAGGGTTTCGAGCGACTTTCACTTTTTTTCACCGACTAATGTCACACCTTCCAATTATTTTCCTTTCTACATCGTTCTTGTGATGGAGTAATTTTACAATACCTCAAATGGTCTGTATTCAACTATTCCTTGAAATCTCTTGTCTGGCAGACGTTTCCAGAAGCTCCTTTTGCGGTTTCTGGAATGCAGATCGCCCTGCTTCGTCGTAAATATTGTTTATTTGGGAAGCCAGTGCTCATTCTAACCGTAGTGATACTATCGGGCTACCCTGTACTTTGAATGCTACAGAATTTCGAAACACTCCGAATAGTTCGTAATACACCAGCGAAGTTGTGCTCCTTAGAGCGTTAAAGTGAGTCACAGAGCACGGGTCAGATCCGCGCTGCATTCCGCGCCTTCATCGGGCGGTTTCGCAGTCAAGCGCAAGCTCTGCAGCGGACAAAGGGCACGCCCTGGACCTGCCCAGCACACGCCTCTCCGACGGCTCTCTGCAGGCTGCGAAGGACGCCGTGGTCTGCTGCTGCACCTTGGTCATCTAGCCACGTAGACTCGCACTTCTGCCTGGCTGCGGGGTAACGTCTAGCAGTGGCTACCTACACTATCCGATGAAAACCCATGTAATGCGGAACTGACCAAGAGAGGCGGACCCGTTAGACTAAAAGGATGAGGGGACTATTGTCGAGTCGGTAGAGAAGCAGTACAACAAAATAGTTCGGTCAGGAGCGCTTAGTGATAGCCGGCATGGGTTAATTACTGGATGTCCCCTGAGCAACAGATCCATCAGGGACACTTCAACAGAATCATAATCATGACCTGATGGTAGATGTTTCTCATTCTTACCTGAGGCATAACAAGAGCTACTCATTAACAACCAATATTGAAAGGCGATTTCTGAAGGAGAAATATGATCTTTCCATTTAAACAAAATGCACTACTGGCCATTAAAATTGCTCCGCCAAGAAGAAATGCGGAAGATAAACGGGTATTCATTGGACAAATATACAATACCAGAACTGACATGTGATTACACTTTGACGCAATTTGGGTGCATAGATCCTGAGAAATCAGTACCCAGAACAACCACCTCTGACCGTAATAACGGCCTTGATACGCGTGGGCAAAGAGTCAAACAGAGCTTGGATGGCGTGTACAGGTACAGCCGCCCATACAGCTTCAACACGATACCACAGTTCATCAAGAGTAGTAACTGGCGTATTGTGACGAGCCAGTTGCTCGGCCACCATTGACCAGATGTTTTCAATTGGTGAGAGATGTGGAGGATGTGCTGGCCAGGGCAGCTGTCGAACATTTTCTGTCTCCAGAAAGGCCCGTACAGGAGCTGCAACATGCGGTCATGCGTTATCCTGCCCAAATGTAGGGTTTCGCTGGGATAGAATGAAGGGTAGAGCCACGGGTCGTAACACATCTGAAATGTAACGTCCACAGTTCAAAGTGCCGTCAATGCGAACAAGAGGTGACGAGAAGTGTAACCAATGCCACGTCGGGTGATACGCCAGTATGGCGATGACTAATAAACGCTTCCAATGTGAGTTCACCTCGAGGTCGCCAAACCCGGATGTGACCATCATGATGCTGTAAACAGAACTTGGATTCATCCAAAAAAATGACGTTTTGCCATTCGTGCACCCAGGTTCGTCTTTGAGTATACCATCGCAGGCGGTCCTGTCTGTGATGCAGCGTCAAGGGTAACCGCAGCCATGGTCTCCGAGCTGATAGTCAATGCTGCTGCGAACGTCGTCGAACTTTTCATGCAGATGGTTGTTGTTTTGCAAACGTCCCCGTCTGTTGACTCAGGGATCGAGACGTGGCTGCACAATCCGTTACAGCCATGCGGATAAGATGCCTGTCATCTCGACTGCTAGTGATACGAGGCCGTTGGGATCCAGCACGGCGTTCCGTATTACCCTCCTGAACCCCCGATTCCATATTCTGCTAACAGTCATTGGATCCCGACCAAAGCGAGCAGCAATGTCGCGATACGATTAACCGCAATCGCGATAGGCTACAATCCGACCTTTATCAAAGTCGGAAACGTGATGGTACGCATTTCTCCTCTTTACACGAGGCATCACAACAACGTTTCACCAGGCAACGCCGGTCAACTGCTGTTTGTGTATGAGAAATCGGTTGGAAACTTTGCTCATATCAGCACGTTGGAGGTGTCGCCACCGGCGCCAACCTTGTGTGAATGCTCTGAAAAGCTTATCATTTGCATATCACAGCATCTTCCTCCTGTCGGCTAAATTTCGCGTCTGTAGCACGTCATCTTCGTGGTGTGGCAATTTTAATGACCAGTAGTGTATACATGAAGTTATTCCTACCTGTTTTCTGTAGTTGCTGTGAAATGCTAATCATTTGCATATCCGAGTATGTAGTACACCTTGAGACTATTTGACGTGTATTGCACATTGATTTCAGGGTGTCGCTGTTTTAATGACCATCAGTGTATTTCGTCAATCCGCCTCAATCAACATAGCTTGTTCACCGTCCCTTTTTATGACCTGAACTCTACCCAAGTTTCTGTCTTGGAACCAGCGCGAAGCAACTGATAAAAAAAACTACATTCACGACTTTTCAGTAAGAATTGAAGGATACAGACCAGGTTCTAGTGTACGTGTAGATGTCTGGAGACACAAGAAAGCGCCGTTGGATTCCCTTGACCTTTGTATGCTGTATTTGAATATCGATAGTTATGTTATCACATCGTTGAAACAATAACACCATCTGGTTTAATAGCTTACCAAACCATGTAGTATGCGTAAGTCAGGACTTTGTGCAACTAATAGGCAAGTGCTCTATTTTTTTCTTCTTTTTGTATTCTATGGGACTTCGATCTGAGGATCCTTGTATCTTACTTCATTTTGTATGACTACCATAACATCATTACATTGGGGCAAAACATTTTCAATGGAGACGATAAAAACCTCACAACATGACGAGGTACAGAGATTCAAGTTTTTGTGTCACAGAGACTAGTTGATAATTAATTTTTAAACAATGGAAGGTTTACAAAGATTTGTACTTAAGTTCAAGTGGTTCAAATGGCTGTGAGCACTATGGGACTTAACGTCTGAGGCCATCAGTCCCCCAGAAGTTAGAACTACTTAAACCTAACTAACCTAAGGACATCACACACATTCATGCCCGAGCCAGGATTCGAACTTGCGACCGTAGCGGTCTCGCGGTTCCAGACTGTAGGGACTAGAACCGTTCGGCCACCCCGGCCGGCTGCACTTAAGTACTGGACATCATGCATCATTATCATAAAAATAAGCAAAGAATTAGCGTGTTGGCTGAGAAAGGAAGGCCGGCCGCTGTGGACGAGCGGTTCTAGGCTCTTCGGTCCAGAACCGCGCTGCTGCTACGGTCACAGGTTCGGATCCTGCCTAGGGCATGGATGTGTGTGATGGGCTTAGGTTATTTAGGTTTAAGTGTAGGGGACTGATGACCTCAAATGTTAAGTCCCATAGTGCTCAGATCCATTTGAACCATTTGAACACTGCGGGTCACAGTAGCCCGCAGGGAGACCGCCCCAGGAGAATTCATGAAAGGTTTTCACCGACAGCTGCAGGGTTCATCGCCATGCGGTCAGACCACCTGTGCTATGAGGTAGCCACATCTGGGCGCCGGATGCAGTCACAATGCAGGAACACCAGTAGAGGCTCTTTCAGCAACCTGCACGTTGGAGGAGGGGTGTCGTTTTTGACAGAATCCAGAAGGATGCTTTTATGAACAGATCTGTAGAAATACATTGGCTGCTATACCACCTCTGAAATTGAGGACCAGGAATGTTAGGACACGTTTGACGGTGTAGGCTCCCACCACGGTAAGAGCCCCTCTAACTGTGTAACATAAATAATTTAGAGGTACGAGAAACACAGCAATGCTACAGAGATCCGTCCTCATTAACCATAGACAGAGACAGAAAGAGACGAGGACACAGCTTTTCAGCAACAAGTGTTACGAAGCATTTTACAGGTTAAGGGCCTAAAACAAGAATCGGCAGAGGGCACCAGCTTTACACTGGTCGGCGCTCAGGATACCCATACTTCAGCCACACAAAGCAATGTGATGAACAGAAAACGCTGAGATGCGAGTCTTCCGTTTAGAAAGCATACGGGACGAAATTACGCTACAGTCAGAGTCATCACGGGTCGACCTCTTCAGTCGAGCACCTATGCTTTCACGCTTCTGATCAGATAGAATTGATGAGCTGGGGACTTAGGAATTTTTCTAGCTGATTTGAACTTAGTTTCAGAGGCAAGTTGCTGGTTCGAAACACATAATTGATTTTGCAGCCACTTCAACCTTCACCTGCACAGTAATATCATGAGATGAAGCCAAGACAGCGAGACGAACTCCAAGGACAGTCAAGTCACTTTTACCGAGTTTCAAAAATTTCAAGCTTCATTCTCAAGACTTGCTTGCAGTTCTAGGGTCAATATGCTTTCAACCCCGGTCATAGGTGCAAACGCACGCCCTTCTATAGCGCTATTCACCTTCTAACCCTGCAGTGTTTGCGCTCTAAAAAAGGAACGTAAGTGGTCGCATGGACTACATACATATACCATTTCGTCTACTAAAGGTAGAGGTCACTGAGTTTAAAAAAATTATTTTGTCTTTTATGTGTTGCCCATAGTAATGATTATTAAAAACTATCAACTAAAAGTAAGTATATTATCTCACATTTGAGAAAGCAACTAAATTTTAATAACATGTGACTATTTCTACTAGGGTGACATCGTTGGTTTTGATTTAGTTTGAACAAATTCGTATTGTTATACATACAAATCTAATCACGGTTTTCAGAACAAGACATACAGACGACCCCGGAATGATCATTGGCAAATGAATTTATTACGCAGATTACACAGTTTTCGTGTACTTCTATTTCGTGATCTTCCGCAGTCATAGAAGCGACTCACAGACCTCCTCTGGGTCATTCTCGAAGTTAATGGCTGGCTTTCCACCAGAGTATTCTCAAGAAACCCCCTTTTTTTAAAAAGACAATCTTCTTGGCGCGTTATTTTTCTTTATCTTCGGTGAGCCAGAGATTTCATCGAACACAGAGACAGGTCAATAAAAAAATCTCGGCGCCGAACAGCAGTGTTGTTTCGGTTCGCAGAATAAACCGAGGGCGCTAAGGTTCAGCAGATCATAAAATATAGTAAGAAGCCATGTTCTTGAATTTCTGGATACGTCATACAGCATTTACATCTTATCAGCTAGATCCACACCGTTCTTCGTACGGTTGTAGTACGTGATTATTTCTGGTTTCTGTTGCGATCCTGTATCGACGTCAATTTTTTCGTCGTTGTGCATT
This sequence comes from Schistocerca piceifrons, assembly GCF_021461385.2. NCBI lineage: Eukaryota > Metazoa > Arthropoda > Insecta > Orthoptera > Acrididae > Schistocerca > Schistocerca piceifrons. Next base: position 38,785,266 of record NC_060139.1, on the reverse strand, counting down.
GTTGACATCAAAATCACCACTTTGGTATGCTTTGGCACCTCAGAAACCAAAGCTCAAGTGGAGTGGAAGCCAAATTTTGAAGAATTTGTTGGATTTCCTTTTGCCACACGAAATTCCCTGGTCACTTTTCTTTTGTTCTTCCGTACTATGGCAACCATGGTTTTATTTTCAAACAGCTTCTTGGCAACACTGAGTGAGCAGAAACAGTTGTCCATTGTCATATTGAAGTTTCTGCCGAGCACAGGAGGTACGACTCTCATTACAACTTTACTTCTTTCATTATTAGGGCAATATGGCCCTACTGATTGTTGGCCTTTGTACATATCCAAGTTGAAAGTACCTGGGTAGAGAGCCTCCACAAGTGCAAATACCTTCACTCTATATTTTGCGGTCTTGCTGCGAACATACTGTCTAAACTGACAGCGTCCCCTGAATGCCAAAATCTATTCAAGCCAAGTTGTTTCAGCACTCGGAACAAAATGCTGTTGTGAGTTTCCAAGGAACAAATCAAATATTTCACGTATCAGATACAGTTCGTCAATTCTGCGCGAACTTCGCGATCACCAATATAATCAACTCGTAAACTTCTGATGAGGAATTTAAACATTTGCTCAGGCATAGTCAAATGAATTGCATCAACTCCACCGTGTTTTATGTGGTCAAATATTTGGCTTGTGCTCGATCGGCTTACTTTCAGCACCCCATTCGTCATCAGAAGCCCAAAAAGTCCTTTATTTCAGTTGTATCTGTATGTTTAGCATGTCTCTCTCAAGAATAATTATTCTTGATGTGGTCCGCTTTTATGTTAGTGTCTTTGATAATAGATCAATGATATTATAGCCCAGAAAAGGGACATGCAGTCTTCGATAGCAGTTTTCTGTCGTGCGGTTCCTGTAGGACCAGGAGGCACATATACAATGTTACAAGTTCTAGTTCTTCCTAAATTTAGATGAACAGCCTTTGACCAAGTCGTGTCATCTACACCAGTGTCAAAATCAATCCGCCTGCTTCTCCGAGATGGTTCATCATACGTAAATTCGGGACTATTTTCAGTTGTCTCACCTGAGACTCCTCCCTCTATTTGATATTCAGAATGATGGTCCTGTTCCTCCTGGACATCATCTTCATCGTTAAAACTTGAATAAGGAATACTTCCCTCGTCCTCAGTCATGCTGGAATTCGAGCTTCTTGCCTTTGATCCACAATTTTGCTAAAGCTAAATGAAATTACATGATTATTTGAAATGTTTATACATTGTAAACAATACTTGGTTAATACAATGAATATATTCAAACGTATTCCAAGAAACTAGGTGAAAAACTGGACAAAGAAAAAAAATTTTTCTTCAAAAATACTTACATCATAGGTCGCTCGCATTACAATGGTAGATGGAGCTCCTGTGACACAACCACACGTGACCGGTGCTCGCATACTACTGGCAGGGTCCCCTAAAAATCCATCTTAAAGTAGGCAGAGGATCGAAGAACTGTCGCTACTTGACTGTCAGATTTTTCTGAATTTCCACAAATGAATTACACATGCAATCCACCGGACCACTGCAGGGTTAATACTAACCTTCCAGCAATGAAGGTAGGCGTTTATTAGAATCAGACCGTAGATCTTTCGACCAGGTTTGCCAAGATATTAGATTACCTTTGTCAACTTTTGCCAAAATATTTATCATCCACTACAATGTAATTATTATTTAATTTCGTAGATAACAAATTCCTTGTTCATTATATTGGACCAGCAGAGCCGCTTTGCTCATTTCTATTAACATCCTTCCAATGTAAACAGTACAAGGGAAGCTTTCGTTGAATAACTACAGCGGTATTTGTAAATTCTGTCTTTTTATTTCCCATATTTATTTTATCCACCATTCTTTGAAAAATTTTTCGAATAGTAATAGAGCCGACTGTTGTTTGTCATGATTGTTCGTTACTTTGTTGTCAGTGTAAGATGTCGGTGTATCATCAGCGATCGAAGCTGTGGTATCTGGATGCATGTCTGGTATGACAGCGCTGTTTTTCTGGGGGAACGCTGGGGGATACGTACCTCTAAACTTTTTTTACGATGTTGAGAACTTGGAAGAGTGTCAAAGATTTATTTCACGGACGTAACTTTTTAATTTCATTTTTTCCTGTTGGTAATTGCAATACGAACGATACCAGTGCAGTTTTTGGTGGGAAAATCGATGTCATTGACTGTTTCAAACATTTCGAAGCTGCGGCAACCGTTCCCGACAACTGAATCGCTGGCAGCCAGTTCGACAAGCATGTAGTTCCTTCGCCCGCTAATAGTGGGCGACGGTGGTGCTAAGTGGATATGCGTACGCTCTAATCGCATGCTTCATTTGAAGTGATGTAAACTGAAGTGTTCGATACCACTTTCTCGGTATCGCCTGCTTCATTTGAGATGTAAAGTCAACTGAACATTCCGATACCATTTTTTTGTAGTTCGATATGTTGATGAATATGTTGATGACGTCATGGCTAAAAGCAGACGGGTGGTATCCCATGCTTCAGTTATAACTAATTTTCGCTGCATTTTATCCCATGTCGGAGTACCCTCAAACTTTTCTTTAGAAAAAAAGCACTATATATATATATATATATATATATATATATATATATATATATATATATACTCCTGGAAATGGAAAAAAAACACATTGACACCGGTGTGTCAGACCCACCATACTTGCTCCGGACACTGCGAGAGGGCTGTACAAGCAACGATCACACGCACGGCACAGCGGACACACCAGGAACCGCGGTGTTGGCCGTCGAATGGCGCTAGCTGCGCAGCATTTGTGCACCGCCGCCGTCAGTGTCAGCCAGTTTGCCGTGGCATACGGAGCTCCATCGCAGTCTTTAACACTGGTAGCATGCCGCGACAGCGTGGACATGAACCGCATGTGCAGTTGACGGACTTTGAGCGAGGGCGTATAGTGGGCATGCGGGAGGCCGGGTGGACGTACCGCCGAATTGCTCAACACGTGGGCCGTGAGGTCTCCACAGTACATCGATGTTGTCGCCAGTGGTCGGCGGAAGGTGCACGTGCCCGTCGACCTGGGACCGGACCGCAGCGACGCACGGATGCACGCCAAGACCGTAGGATCCTATGCAGTGCCGTAGGGGACCGCACCGCCACTTCCCAGCAAATTAGGGACACTGTTGCTCCTGGGGTATCGGCGAGGACCATTCGCAACCGTCTCCATGAAGCTGGGCTACGGTCCCGCACACCGTTAGGCCGTCTTCCGCTCACGCCCCAACATCGTGCAGCCCGCCTCCAGTGGTGTCGCGACAGGCGTGAATGGACGGACGAATGGAGACGTGTCGTCTTCAGCGATGAGAGTCGCTTCTGCCTTGGTGCCAATGATGGTCGTATGCGTGTTTGGCGCCGTGCAGGTGAGCGCCACAATCAGGACTGCATACGACCGAGGCACACAGGGCCAACACCCGGCATCATGGTGTGGGGAGCGATCTCCTACACTGGCCGTACACCACTGGTGATTGTCGAGGGGACACTGAATAGTGCACGGTACATCCAAACCGTCATCGAACCCATCGTTCTACCATTCCTAGACCGGCAAGGGAACTTGCTGTTCCAACAGGACAATGCACGTCCGCATGTATCCCGTGCCACCCAACGTGCTCTAGAAGGTGTAAGTCAACTACCCTGGCCAGCAAGATCTCCGGATCTGTCCCCCATTGAGCATGTTTGGGACTGGATGAAGCGTCGTCTCACGCGGTCTGCACGTCCAGCACGAACGCTGGTCCAACTGAGGCGCCAGGTGGAAATGGCATGGCAAGCCGTTCCACAGGACTACATCCAGCATCTCTACGATCGTCTCCATGGGAGAATAGCAGCCTGCATTGCTGCGAAAGGTGGATATACACTGTACTAGTGCCGACATTGTGCATGCTCTGTTGCCTGTGTCTATGTGCCTGTGGTTCTGTCAGTGTGATCATGTGATGTATCTGACCCCAGGAATGTGTCAATAAAGTTTCCCCTTCCTGGGACAATGAATTCACGGTGTTCTTATTTCAATTTCCAGGAGTATATATATATATATATATATATATATATATATATATATATATATATATATATATATATATATATATTTGATCCTACTCAGCAATTCACACTCACATGCTTGGCAGGTGGTTCGCTGAGCCCACTTTCAGACTACTTGTAGACGGTTCCACTCTACAACGGCACATGGAAAGATAGAACAATGAAATATGACCGTTATCACTATGGTCGTTTATCGCTGTGTAGACCGACATCAGAGGCAGTACCACCAGTTAGTACACTTAAAGGATGGCCTTTAAGCTACAAGCCAATTAATATTACAACATTCTATGGGAACTTTAATTTTATTAACTTATACAGAAACCATTATACTGTATTGTGTCGAAGGCTTTGCGGTGGTTCCGCCTGCTTTTAATTCTTCGTTTGTTGATTGTTGTCGTTGTCGTCGTACTGCTGAAAAATGGGGTTTGTGGATTCCGTCACTGACTACTTTAAATGATGTAACCGACATAGGCACAGTTACTTTTTACAGTACTTTAATATCACTGTTCACAACCCACTAATAATACGCAGTTGTATGGCCAGTGCACTATTGTTTAACTTTTGAGAAGCCTCATTATTAGTTAGCAGGCGAAACACCACATACAGCTACACTAGTTTCCTGTTGAACATCTACGAGCAGTAAAATCTAATCACAAAGATCACAGTTCTTTAAGAATAATAAGGTACTGTCACTGTTTTTACACACTGCCTAACTGTTTAACACTCGTTTCACAGTGAAACTGAAGCATTGTTGATGTTCTAACCAGCACAGGTTACTCGTCAGAAACTCGGCCGTGGACTGACTGTCTCGTGACCAAAAATCGGATCCTTATATGTCATCATAATAATCGATAATGAAATTGCACATTATTTGAAGTTAAATTTACAGAAATTACAACTAAAACTTAACTAACTCAATTAACTGAGTGCCTTCTACTACAAGATTTAGGCCGAATTATTTGTTTAAATTATGAAATTAACAAATATGGTTACACAAACAGTACTTTTGACAAAACTGTTAATTACTTTTTAATTAATGAAGGGATGGTTCTGCTAACATGTATTTCAATAGAGCTAAATAAATACTTTAAGATTACTAGTACTTCGTCTTCCAAATGTTTACAATTATTACGGGATTTATACTTGTTTATATGTCAACAATAGAATTTAAGTTTCGAAACAATCACTGATTTCACCCTATATAACAAACTATACTAACTCGGAATAGTGAAAATAAATTAGAAAATCAAATACATACATAAAACTAAGAAAAAAAAATCTGGTGTTATATTCTTTAAAACTGAGGGCCACTCGTTTTCTTTTTTGAAAGTGCATATTATATTCGCGTATACTAATAGTAAACAGTCAAAAGTAAGAAAACGAATTTAAGGAGGCCGTGGGCAAAACAAGAGGGGAACTAAAATTATGCCAACTTACTTCGTCACAGATTGAGCAACGTCCAGGTGTATGACTGCCGTGAAATATACCCATGTCTTATTGCTTCCATTAGTCGCAATAACTATCGTGGGGGTGAAAGTCTTGAACCAAATTCGAACTGAGTATTTGGTATAACTGATTCGATATAGCTTCTTTTGCGGGTTCCAGAAGTTATGATCCGTTCAGCTACTTTCCAAATTGATGACAAGAGGCTGACTGATCTATACTTCTTGAGGTACTTTGTTTGGTTGGGTACAGAAATCATCTTGGCGTGCTTCCACTGATCTAATATTACCTAATTACGGGCACTAACTATCGCAGGACACGTGGATGCAAGTTTATTATCTTTTTCACATCCGATCGGTACCGGGGATGTTCTTGATTTTAGATGAGACAGAATTTTCGATGAGCTTGTGGTCGTCATCGATTTCGTTGGAGACAGTATTATTAACAGTAACGATACTGTAGGGATCGATGGATATAGTATTGGAAAAAAAGAAAGGCAATTTATTTTTACTGAAATCTGTGCTTCCTCTCACGGTAAAGCAACGGCTTTCCAATACTATATCCATCGATCCCTACAGTATCGTTACTGTTAATAATACTGTCTCCAACGAAATCGATGACGACCACAAGCTCATCGTGGTGGAATAATGGTTGGCTTAGTAGGATTCACCGAGTGATGTCCCAGACGCAACTTGAACAGCGATTTATCATTCTGAGTCTATAGCTTCATGCAACATTTACATTTGGCTTGATTTTTTTTCTCCGAGTTCCATAATTAGACTATTTAATTCGGTTTTTACTGCTGGATTACGCGTTAGTTTAAATAGTTTCGGCGTATAGTTTTAGTTTTCTTTAACCTTTGAAAGTCGGGGGAAGTTCAGGGGCGTATTTTGCGCAATGGGAGGGGGGGGGGGGGGGGGGGCGTAGTGCTGTGGCGAGCCTCTGCGGCCGAAACATTTGTCAGTAATAACACTTGTTTTTGCAGCTCTGCAGCAGTCCGTATATGGAGGGCAGCTTCAATCACAGTTTCAGTTTGTAGCTTATACTCCTACAGTTTGTAGTTAATACATGACTGAATTTTCTCTCTAATTTGCGGTATACCTCCTACTACTAGCAAAAACGGATTATAATCGGAATTTGGGGTACAAAAAGCATTTATACACTACTGGCCATTAAGATTGCTACACCAAGAAGAAATGCAAAGGATAAACCGGTATTCATTGGACAAAAATATTACACTAGAACTGACATGTGATTACATTTTCACGCAATTTGGGTGCTTAGATCCTGAGAAATCAGCACCCAGAACAACCACCTCTGGCCGTAATAACGGCCTTGGTACGCCTGGACATTGATTCAAACAGAGCTTGGGTGGCGTGTACAGGTACAGCTGCCCATGCTGCTTCAACACGATACCACAGTTCATCAAGAGTAGTGACTGGCGTATTGTGACGAGCCAGTTGCTCGGCGACCATTGACCAGACACTTTCAACTGGTGAGAGATCTGGAGAATGTGCAGGCCAGGGCAGCAGTCGAACATTTTCTGTATCCAGAGAGGCCAGTACACGATCTGTTACATGTGGTCGTGCATTATCCTGCTGAAAGGTAGGGTTTCGAAAATGGCTCTGAGCACTATGGGAGTTAATATCTGTGGTCATCAGTCCACTAGAACTTAGAACTATTTAAACCCAACTAACCTAAGGACATCACCACAGCCATGCCCGAGGCGGGATTCGAACCTGCGACTGTAGCAGACGCGCGGTTCCGGACTGAGCGCCTAGAACCGCTCGGCCACCGGGCTGCCATAGGGTTTCGCAGTGATCGAATAAAGTGCAGAGCCACGGTCGTAACACATCTGAAATGTAACGTCCACTGTTCAAAGTGCCGTCAATGCGAACAAGAGATGACCGAGACGTGTAACCAATGGCATCCCATACCATCACGCCAGGTGATAAGCCAGTATGGCGATGACGAATACACGCTTCCAACGTGCGTTCACTGCGATGTCGCCAAACATGGATGCGACCATCATGATGCTGTAAACAGAACCTGGATTCATCCGAAAAAAAATAACGTTTTGCCATTCGTGCACCCAGGTTCGTCGTTGAGTACACTATCGCAGGCGCTCCTGTCTGTGATGCAGCGTCAAGGGTAACCGCAGCCATGGTCTCCGAGCTGATAGTCCATGCTGCTGCAAACGTCGTCGAACTGTTCGTGAAAATGGTTGTTGTCTTGCAAACGTCCTCATCAGATGACTCAGGGATCAGGACGTGGCTGCACAATCCGTTACAGCCATGTGGATAAGATAACGTGTCATCTCGACTGCTAGTGATACGAGGCCGTTGGGATCTAGCACGGCGTTCCGTATTGCGCTCCTGAACCCATCGATTCCATATTCTGCTAACAGTCATTGGATCTCGACCAACGCGAGCAGCATTGTCGCGATATGATAAACCGCAATCGCGATAGGCTACAATCCGACCTTTATCATAGTCGGAAACGTGATGGTACTCATTTCTCCTCCTTACACGAGGCATCACAACAACGTTTCACCAGGCAACGCCAGTCAACTGCTGTTTGTGTATGAGAAATCGGTTGGAAACTTTCCTCATGGCAGCACGTTGTAGGTGTCTCCACCGGCGCCAACCATGTGTGAATGCTCTAAAAAGCTAATCATTTGCATATCACAGCATCTTCTTCCTGTCGGTTAAATTTCGCGTCTGTAGCACGTCATCTTCGTGGTGTAGCAATTTTAATGGCCATTAGTGTATTAATAGCGGTCAGTACATTTTATGCAGTATAATAACCTGAACATTCAGGAAGAAAGCCGCGTTTGTGCGACAAGACGTTGGCTCGTTTGGTGAAAGAATAGCTAAACTGGAGTTATTACAGCAGATGAATAGCATAGTCCTGTTGGGTCGCTTGTCCTTGAATTCCAAATGTGTTGCTTAGAACTCAGGTCACCCGCCATTATTACCTGTTCGTTAAGTCTACTCAACACACTACCGACTTGAGCCAGTATCAGTTTTCTTTGAGGCAGCTGATACACTGATAAATACGTCGTAGGGGCCACGAGAGCTGCGTGAACATACCGACCGACGGAGGAAGTCGCCGTATAGAAATGGGTAAACGTGCGTGGTATAGGAAGGCGAATGCCTTAACGTAAGATATTTTAAATGATTTTGACACCGCAAGCATTTTTAACTTCGTGACTAACCAGAAGGTGAGCTTGTTTCTGTGGAAACGCACCAATCTGTAAGGTGGCGCCAAATTATATTTCACATGGGAAACCCTGTGTGTAGAATATAAAATTATGCACCTTCACATAGAATGTACATCGTGATCAACAACAATAGAGTATGCAGTCAGCTGGTTAGAACACTGTCCTAGTCTGAGTCGCTGGATCCTGCTGCTCTACGCAGCCTGGGCGTGGTCCCGCCTGCAAAGGTCACTCAAGCTGCCGTAGTGGTTCAGAGAATCTAACAGACTCAGGAACACATTTAGCACTTCATTTCTGAATTAATGTGATGGATAGCGGACAGCCCCAGTCTTTGTGCGTCACTGGCAGATCTGTTCGTATAGCGTCAAGTTCAGAGTGTGTGGGGTGACAAAGTTAAGATCCGTCGAGGCACAGATGTGAAGAACGAACCACACAAAGCAAGAGTTTTTTATTTTGTTGCCGTGAATGGTCTTACATACTAAGTCAATACTTGTTATTACCGCACGCTTCTGTAGAGCAAATACACTTCTTTGACTCCAGCTGCTCTGCCCCAGAAGGTTATGCCACAGGACAGTATTGAGTGGAAGTATACAGGGTGTTACAAAAAGGAACGGCCAAACCTTCAGGAAACATTCCTCACACACAAAGAAAGAAAATTTGTTATGTGGACATGTGTCCGGAAACGCTTACTTTCCATGTTAGAGCTCATTTTATTACTTCTCTTCAAATCACATTAATCATGGAATGGAAACACACAGCAACAGAACGTACCAGCGTGACTTCAAACACTTTGTTACAGGAAATGTTCAAAATGTCCTCCGCTAGCGAGGATACATGCATCCACCCTCCGTCGCATGGAATCCCTGATGCGCTGATGCAGCCCTGGTGAATGGCGTATTGTATCACAGCCGTCCACAATACGAGCACGAAGAGTCTCTACATTTGGTACCGGGGTTGCGTAGACAAGAGCTTTCGAATGCCCCCATAAATGAAAGTCAAGAGGGTTGAAGTCAGGGGAGCGTGGAGGCCATGGAATTGGTCCCCCTCTACCAATCCATCGGTCAGCGAATCTGTTCTTGAGAAGCGTACGAACACTTCGACTGAAATGTGCAGGAGCTCCATCGTGCATGAACCACATGTTGTGTCATACTTGTAAAGGCACAAGTTCTAGCAGCACAGGTAGAGTATCCCGTATGAAATCATGATAACGTGCTCCATTGAGCGTAGGTGGAAGAACATGGAGCCCAATCAAAACATCACCAACAATGCTTGCCCAAACGTTCACAGAAAATCTGTGTTGATGACGTGATTGCACTATTGCGTGCGGATTGTCGTCAGCCCACACATGTTGATTGTGAAAATTTACAATTTGATCACGTTGGAAAGAAGCCTCATCCGTAAAGAGAACATTTGCACTGAAATGAGGATTGACACATTGTCGGATGAACCATTCGTAGAAGTGTACCCGTGGAGGCCAATCAGCTGCTGATAGTGCCTGCACACGCTGTTCATGGTGCGGAAACAACTGGTTCTCCCGTAGCACTCTCCATACAGTGATGTGGTCAACGTTACCTTGTACAGCAGCAACTTCTCTGACGCTGACATTAGGGTTATCGTCAACTGCACGAAGAATTGCCTCGTCCATTGCAGGGGTCCTCGTCGTTCTAGGTCTTCCCCAGTCGCGAGTCATAGGCTGGAATGTTCCGTGCTCCCTAAGACGCCGATCAATTGCTTCGAACGTCTTCCTGACGGGACACCTTCGTTCTGGAAATCTGTCTCGATACAAACGTACCGCGCCACGGCTATTGCCCCGTGCTAATCCATACATCAAATGGGCATCTGCCAACTCCGCATTTGTAACCATTGCACTGACTGCAAAACCACGTTCGTGATGAACACTAACCTGTTGATGCTACGTACTGATGTGCTTGATGCTAGTACTGTAGAGCAATGAGTCGCATGTCAACACGAGCACCGAAGTCAACATTACCTTCCTTGAATTGGGCAACTGGCGGTGAATCGAGGAAGTACAGTACACACTGACGAAACTAAAATGAGCTCTAACATCTCCACATAACATCTTTTCTTTATTTGTGTGTGAGGAATGTTTCCTGAAAGTTTGGCCGTACCTTTGTGTAACATGCTGTATATAGTTTTCCAGCAATCTTATTTGTAATTCGGTACAAAGAGAGACATTCCTAAGTGCAAAGCAGGTAGAGTTGACGTTTTAGTTAACTTGTTCACATGCCGGTGACATCTCTGTTTAACCATTTGGATATCTCACAGTCTCACTGGTCTCTGTTTCTGCTGTTCTTTGATTTGGAATTGCACAATAAAAATGTTTGCAAGATTTGGAACAGGTAAGCCTTTTGACCTCTCCCATCGTTCGAGGGACACAAAGCCGTAATTTTATGTTGCTTGACGTAGTCGGCGCAGACAGTGTATTCATTTTACGTTACCGACTTTGTGACATCCTATCCCACCATCAGAGGTATCTGAATACTCATGTACATCAGTCGAAAATAATGTCTATCAGCTGTGCGAATAGTCTATAGTTATAGGTCAGACACCACTGATAGTACTCATCGACACCATCAGTGGATTATGCATCGTGGGCTACTGGCAAGGCACGTGCTTGGAAAGGAAAGTTCGAAGTTTCGAATTCCCGCCGGGCCTCGGATATTTTTCGTCCGCCATTAACGTAGCCTTACGTTTTCAATGAGGTGAACAGTAGCCAGAGGCAACTCGTTGCTCGGATGCCCAGTTTAAATATAGGTTATCATTCCTCGGTTGGATAACTGGGATAGATTAGGGACACACTATCGTCGAAGTGGCGTCCAATTGAAAGACTTACACTCAACCATTGAGCCATATGCGGTTATTGCACCAACAGACTGATAGCCCAGTGCAGGCAGACTTGTTCATTGTATTACTAGTTTAGGTACACCATCCACTTTTTGTATGCAGCCACTCTCCTTCTCCCTATGTTATGCCTGGAGAATTGTCATGCAAATTTTTATTCTTTTTAGTGCATCTGTGCTGTTTCCATGACTTCCATAATATATATATACGAATGGAAAGACTGGTAGAAGCCGACCCCGAGGAAGATCAGTTCGGATTCCGTAGAAATATGGGAACAAGTGAGGCAATACTGACCCTACGACTTACTTTAGAAGCTAGATTAGGAAAAGGCAAACCAACGTTTCTACCATTTGTAGACTTAGAGAAAGCTTTTGACAATGTTGTCTGGAATACTCTGTTTCAAATTCTGAAGGTGGCAGGGGTAAAATACAGGGAGCGAAAGCCTATTTACAATTTGTACAGAAACCAGATGGCAGTTATAAGAGTCGAGGGACATGAAAGGGAAGCAGTGGTTGGGAAGGGAGTGAGACAGGGTTGTAGCCTCTCCCCGATGTTGTTCGATCTGTTTATTGAGCAAGCAGTAAAGGAAACAAAAGAAAAATTCGGAGTAGGTATTAAAATCCATGGAGAAGAAATAAAACTTTAATGTTAGCCGACGACATTGTAATTCAGTCAGAGACAGCAAAGGACTTGGAAGAGCAGTTGAACGGAATGGACAGTGTCTTGAAAGGAGAATATAAGATGAACATCACTAAAAGCAAAACGAGGATAATGGAATTTAGTCGAATTAAGTTGGGTGATGCTAAGGGAATTAGATTAGGAAATGAGACACTTAAAGTAGTAAAGAAGTTTTGCTATTTGGGGAGCAAAATAAGTGATGATGGTCGAAGTAGAGAGGATATGAAATGTAGACTGGCAATGGCACGGAAAGAGTTTCTGAAGAAGAGAAATTTGTTAACATCGAGTATAGATTTAAGTGTCAGGAAGTCGTTTCTGAAAGTATTTGTATGGAGTGTAGCCACGTTTGAAGTAAAACATGGACAATAAATAGTTTGGACAAGAAGAGGATAGAAGCTTTCGAAATGTGGTGCTACAGAAGAATGCTGATGATTAGATGGGTAGATCACATAACTAATGAGGAGGTACTGAACAGAATTATGGAGAAGAGGAGTTTGTGGCAAAACTTGACTAGAAGAAGGGATCGGTTGGTAGGACATGTTCTGAGGCACCAAGGGATCACCAATTTAGTATTGGATGGCAGCGTGGAGGGTAAAAATCGTAGATGAATACACTAAGCAGATTCAGAAGGATGTAGGCTGCAGTACGTACTGGGAGATGAAGAAGCTTGCACAGGATAGAGTATCATGGAGAGCTGCATCAAACCAGTCCGAGGACTGAAGACCACAACTATATATATATATATATATATATATATATATATATATATATATATATCAACGGCCTTGCCGCAGTGGATACACCGGTTCCATTGAGATCACCGACCGAAGTTAAGCGCTGTTGGGCGTGGTCGGCACTTGGATGGGTGACCATCCAGGCCGCCATGCGCTGTTGCCGGTTTTCGGGGTGCACTCAGCCTCGTGATGCCAAGTGAGGAGCTACTCGACCGAATAGTAGCGGCTTCGGTCAAGAATACCAGCATAACGACCGGGAGAGCGGTGTGCTGACCCCACGCCTCTCCTATCCGCATCTCCCACCGAGGACGACACGGCGGTCGGATGATCACAACATGTTGTCGGAAGTCGCAGCACAGCACGTCTTAAGTGCGAGCTCATAACACCCTTTAGAAACCACAGAATCACTTACGCAGATGGAAAAGACCATTTTACAACACTAGCCCCTGATAATGATAAAGAATGGCAATACCTGCTATTGAAAATTGTGTAGGAGAAAGACACTATTACGTTTTCTGGGATACTGGATACAGTTCTATGATAACTGATAGAGGACGTCCTTCAAAGTATACGCATGGCCGTCAGAAAGGTGATACACGGCTAACATCGACTCCCGAATCTCGACTAGTTTGTTAAGGACAATGCCGATCGTAACTAGAAAAAACGTTTTCATCGGTGAACAGTTTCAGAGAAGGAAAATAAAGGCTGCTAGGTGTCCTTCTCGACCGAATACATATCTGCAACTCATATTGCGATATCAGTCTTTGAATGGGGCTCGATAGCTTTACACAGACTTTGAATGATTCACAGCAAAGATAGTTGGTTTGATAATTCCAAGTACACTGTTAAGATCCCATCATTACGACCGCTACGTGTGAGAGAGCAGTCTGTTCTCGTTACTACTATCCACGCTAAAGATTGTGTAACAGTGTTTCGTATAATATAAACTTGGTATGTTACTTTTCTGGTTATTCTTCACTCCTGGTAATAAACGCGATAGAATTAAAAGACTGTATTCTTTTACTGTACTTGATCTGGGTAATTTACGAAAACAATGCACATCACTTGTACAAGCTGTAAATTACTTCCGTTATCATTAATACACTTACTAAAATGACACCAATCGTGAAAGTATATGTTCAAGAAATTGAGCATTCCATTTCTTAATCTGAAAGCATATTCAGCATTTATCGAAACATAGCGTCAACGTGTAGCAGCACTACAGTACTGAAGGCATTCCTACCCAGTTTGGATACCGAATTTGTTGCTCACAACTATTACAAATTTGTCATCTAGGATGTTGACTAACTCTAGGGAATGCAACATCAGAATTCTGACCTGTAGCCGATAGCAGATTAAGACAGTCGTTTATGTTCCCTGACAAACAGCATGGACATGTTAGGGTCTCATGAGACAGTCTCCAACTACCCTCATGAACGTTACCATTGATAGATATGGAACGAGAAACATGAATGTTCGCATATTAAGTGCCATTACCTCCAGCTGACTGTAAAATTCGAGTTTGGTACAGACCACCTGAATTTTTCTCGTTTGACGGTGACTTGAAACACTTACGTTTGAGTTTTGGATGTACTGGGCTACGTTTAGTACTGGTACAGTAGCCAATCATAACAAAACAAACGCAACACTACCGAGTAGAAACATGCATGGGACATACATAACCGCCATGATACAGCTACTCATAACTCGTGATACGTAGATGGAAAAAATACTGACAAAGAATATCCACTCTCACCACAACCAAACAATATGTGTGGTATCTTTCCGATACTACGTCACCATACACAGGATTGAGTAGAATGTTCCAGTGGATTACGTGAGACAAAAATTACTGACTAGTTTAAGAGTGCCTTTAATGCTAATTGGTGTTTGTGTGTTACATATACGGTACCGTACCGATTTCCAATTATTATCTGCTTTTTCCCACTTCTATTCCATACACGCAGTCGACATTCCACCTAAAGCAAATGTGGTCTCATCAAGTAATCTAAATTGTTTTGTGGTCAGTAGTGCGAAATTACGAACGGTGACCGATTATATGTGTAGTCTGGAAAGAGTATTTGTACACTGTACGAAAGTAGGAGCCACGCCAGTTTTTAATGTACCCTTCGGAAGTATCTTCCAGGTTATTGCAGATGTAAATATTTTCTAATGTCAAACATTTTGGGCTGCATATGAAAGAAAACGAACAAAAATGTGGATGCAACAGAAGTTCATCATTCTTACGATCATGTTCAGAAAAATAAGAAATCGATTATCTAGAAAGATTTATTCCATGGAAGGGCTGACTTTCTGCCATTCGAAATTTAGTTGAACGCCAACACCTTACGTCGTGAAGTACAATAATTTAAAAGCACACCATTTCAGTCAGACGAGCGCAAATAAGTCACGATAGTGCGACTGTGACCTGATCACGGTTGGTGAATTACACCTTCATTTTCAGAGCCGGGGTGACCTTTGCGCGAGGAGTGAGAAAGTGAGTTTTTCCTGTTGACCTCTGCCGACATTAAGCACAACAGCTGCCGTCAAGGGTCACCATTTCATAATACGAAACACCGCAAGGTTCACGGACGGCACATCCAGCAGCCTGAACGAAATGGAATACATTTTGTGGTTCCTGATGTTAATAAAGGTAGAGAGTGCTTTTAACTAGTCCTAAAGACTTATACGGTCAATGTACGATCGTAGACTATGCGCAATTATTGTCACTAAAAAGATTTTTCGGATGTAATAATCATAACTAAAATTGCTTTCACACCTTTTTCATTGTCGCACATCATACGGCTGAAACGTTATCCTCGTAAAAGATAAAGCACTGTACCGAGTGCCATTTATGTAGAAATATCCTATGAATCAATAGTCAGTCAGGCTGTTAGACGGCGTTAACTACGATAGCATTCGCAACTGTAGCCTCTCATTGTCACAGCACCAACTCTTCTAATCGCAAATCAGCTTTATGATATCTACGGAGGTTCCAACTAGACGGCCGGGGTGGCCGAGCGGTTCTAGGCGCTACAGTCTGGAACCGCGTGACTGCTACGGTCGCAGGTTCGAATCCTGCCTCGGGCATGTATGTGTGTCATGTCCTTAGGTTAGTTAGGTTTAAGTAGTTCTACGTTCTAGGGGACTGATCACCTCAGATGTTAAGTCCCATAGTGCTCGGAGCCATTTGAACCATTTTTGAAAGGTTTCAACTACATAAAATTTTCGCTTTCATTGTCCTTTCACTTTCACACGAGGTGCTGGCTACCTGAGAGAAAAAAAAACAGTCTTCATTCGGTATCGGATGCTGTTAAAATGGATCCATAAAAAAATAACTCAGGTAGTAATTACGTCCTTAAAAGTTTGCATGGATATTTAAAATTTCCAATTTTTTAAAAATCTGGCAAGTTGTTGCACAACCCTTAAATCCTTCGATATGCTTACAATCGACCATCATCAATTGTACCTACATACTGGAATGGGAGTTAATTCCGAAGCAGATAAGCCGAAATGGGGTAGGAAAGCGTACAACTAATAGTTACTATGACACGTGAATATCTACCCTAATAATGGCTGTATAACCTGCGAAATTACGTACACTAATTTTGCTTAGTTAGTCGAATTTGTTACTGGTTAATAAATTGCAGTTTAGTGAAAGTACAATTATTGCGTGGACTAATTACATAGTAGACAGTTCACTCTATTTTTTTGTCTTCTGTGTAATTTTTTGATCCAAATTAATTGTATATTGTCAATACTAGAACACACCTGCAGCTAGAAAGATTGACATAAATATATTATCTGTAGTTGTAAACATTTAGCCGGCTATTGTGGCCGCGCGGTTCTAGGCGCTTCAGTCTGGAACCGCGCTGCTGCTACGGTCGCAGGTTCGAATCCTGCCTCGGGCATGGATGTGTGTGATGTCCTTAGGTTAGTTAGGTTTAAGTAGTTCTAAGTTCTTAGGGGACTGATGACCTCAGATGTTAAGTCCCATAGTGCTTAGAGCCATTTGTAACAATTTATTTTGTAATACACTGCATCTGAAGCCAAATATGATGATGTAGCAATGTGTTATATATATTGCGTACATATTATTTGCATTTACACCCAATGCTTACATTCTGTGAATAAGAGTGAAACCAAGCGCATCTAAATACTGTACATATGTGTGTGTACACCCGATAATGTACTATAAGACGATGGATTTGCTATTGATACCACGATGAGGTGCATTATAAGTACCCAAAATGTAACATCATTTCCGTTTCATAAACGTTGCCTAAACGATTACTAAATCTCCGTCATTTTTGCCAGCCCCATCGCCACCACTGAAAAAGGCCCGCCTTCCAACAAGAGGCGATCTATAGCTACACTTGGTCCACGACATAACGTTCCTGTAACACCTGCAGCTGATGACGAGCCTGCAGGGCCTCGAAAACTAGTTAATGGTACAATGAATCGTATCAAAGACCCAAAAAAGCGACTGGCTGCATATTTATGCCCAGATAAAAAGCCGACTTAAGAATTTCTGCTTTTGCTTTGTTACCCTCAGTTTCACTTCCTGCCTCCTCTGGACACTTTAGTTTCGTGAACTAACAGCGTACTTGTACGACAAGAATTTATTTGGGTTTTGTGAAAGATCATTTGAGAAAATTCCGCCACGGTAGTCATTGAAGGCTTCACGCATTGCTCTCTAAACAGCCCAATGCGTCTCATTCAGCATCTCTCAATCTGCACCGCTATGCTTTTTTTTTTTTTTTTTTTTTTTTTTTTTTGCAGCTATTATGCAGTTGTCTCTGTTTCTTTTGAGTCACTATATATCACGGAGTGTCCCTCGTAATACGAACTGTTCTACTGCGTACATACCTATCCAGTGCATGGTCAACTATTCTTTTACATTTGAGCTGCCCTACATGCTTCTATCCTGTGCTAAGAGTGTCGTTGAGATATGACACTGCTGCCTTTTTATCTAGTTCACTGAACATATATAACTTTCTGCTTGTTTTAGTTGAACTTTGTACTTTAGTAATCATTGTTGCCACAACTGTGTTATGGTCACCGGTACTAGTTTTGATGTCGACATACCTAAAATAGGTCAGGTCTGTTTGTTGCTAATATATCTAAAATATTTCCATCTTGAGTGGGGTTCCAATCCATCTGGTCTAGGTAGTTTTCAGAGAAGGTGCTTAGCAATGTTTCACAGGTTGTATTGTCATTCCATGATAATTACTATAGATCATGATTGGCAAGGAAACGACGAAAATATTTACTTTCAAGATTAAACAACAACACTGAAAATAGAAAATAGAAGAGTGTACTGGAGGTGGCATAGTGTATGGTGCAGTGTTAAGAGCCGATATAGATACTGCTGTATTGTAATTGCTGTGGTGAGTGTGAAGATGACCCTGCTTAAGATTGAGACGAAAGTTGACGTGTCTTGATGCGACCCTGAAAAACCACAAAAGACTGTAATATTTTGGGAACTGACGGGGAAAGGGTGCGACGGGTGGGGGAGGGGGGTGGAGAATTAAGGAGATACGAGGATTCCTTGAAATGGGCTCCTCTGAATGGGGTAGTCGTGTTCAGGTCTACTGCGATAAAAACATACTACCCTTTTTTGCACGAGTGTGTTTTGCTTAGTTGTTGGTGCTTTTGTGATTTTCCATAGTCAAAAGGAAAAAAAAGGATTGTTCACACCTTTGTAAGGACAGCAGGGACTAATGAGATAGCTTGTGATACATTTACGAGCTACTTCTGTGATGCCACGATCTCCAGGGTTGGTGAACTATTATCGCCGTATCAGAATTTGATCAATTGGAGAATAACCAGTCCGTTACACTAGCAATGATATTCCTATTCCGCCGCTAAGAAAATATGCCACAGTCTACTGCCATTTGCCATTAGTAGACAGAATGCCTCTCTCTCGCTGTCAATTACGTCAATTAGATTTCACTGGTTATTTATATGTGTGATTTTTCTTTACTGTCGCAGCATTTTCTCGGCGCAGTGATAACTGTCTCAATTCCAGGCACCTTTTTATCTTGCTCAGTCGTTTGAGAATCATTACTAATGTACTGACGTCCACCTCATTTCCCCCAACGAAGGGCTTCTCCATCTATGTAAACCCAACTAACCTAAGGACATCACACACATCCATGCCCGAGGCAGGATTCGAACCTGCGACCGTAGCTGTCGCGCAGTTCCAGACTGTAGCGCCTAGAAACGCTAGACCACCCCGGCCGGCATGCACTTTTTCTCTGTTCATCTTCTCCTCCCCTTCCTTCTGTCCACTTCCTTCTCCCCACTTCTCTGTCCATCTGCTCCCACCTTTCTTTGTCCGTCACCTCCTCCAATCTCTTTCTGTCAATTTCCCTTCCTCCTCTCTCGTTGCATCTCCTCCCCCCTCTCTGTCCATCTCCTCCTACTCCCTTTCTCTGTCTATCTCTTCCTCATCGCTCTCTCTCATCATGTCCTCTTCCACTATCTGTGCTTTCTCTCCTTCCCTCTCTCTATCAATCCTCTCCCCCTCTTTCGGTCCATCTCATCCTGCTCCTCTCTCTGTCCATCTCCTCGTTCCGACTTTCTCTGTGCATCTCCTCCTCTTCTCTCTCTTTTCCCTCTCTTTTCTTATAATAGCGTCTCTCTGTGCATCTCCTATCTCCTTCCATTTCTCCCTCCCACCTCTCTCGTCCTCTCCCATGTCCATATCTTCTTCCCCCTCTACCAATGCATCTGCTCCTCTCCCACTCTTTGTCCATCTCCATCTGCTCTTTCCTCCCCCTCTCTCTGCCCATCTCCTTCTAATAACCGTATCTTTCCATGTCCCGCTCTCCCCCCTCCTACATTCGTCCATCTCCTACTCCCACTCTTTGTCCATCTCCACTGCGCTTACCCTGTCAGTATCCACCTATTACCCCCCCCCCCCCCACACAGCTCTGCTATGCCCTGCACTTATACCCTGTGGAACGATTCCATTACTGCGAACACAACATGCCATTTGTGCAGGGAAATCTAGATGTCATGTGTTACCAACCCTTCCTATATCCTCTGACATGGAAATTGGACCGTTCCACAGTATTTCTTTCTAGGCGATAAGTAGTATATGTACCGAATTCGGTTAAAATTGATTCTGTGATTTAGGAGGAGGTATGGAACACACAGAGTGACCCACACATGTGAGTGGGTCTGTTATCAAAATATACATGTTTGACTGAGCCTGTATTCGATGCTGTGCTACACCCTTTCATCCTTAACATCTCATAATATCTAATCTTCTCCACTATGATAGTGAAGACAAGATCGTGGAATGTTTGTAGTAGAAGATGAATTCGATGCTTTAGACATATTCAGTGCAGGGAATAGGGTAGTGAGTGATCGTTTCCCGGCCACACAACATGGAATGTGGTTTCGCATGGTGTTCGATACAAGTCGCTCTGCACGTTGGCTCAGCCACTGTGGAGTCCCTGCCACGACGACAAGGGGAAGAGACGTAGGTCTGTCAGTAATGAATAGGAATGGAGAATGAAATCAGCAGTTCTAGTTTCAAAGGAAATACCCCGGGTTTTGGCATTGGCTTTCTAAGGAAACACAAATCTGGATCATCAGACGAGGATTTTAACCACACTTCTCACGAATACAAGTCTAATGACTTAACCGTTGCTTCACCATGAACACTACCCCTCATAAAGCAATCACGTCTGCTACGAACAACATTTGGAGAGATTAATATCGGAAGCTTCCTTATTGATTCAGTGGAATCGGGATATAAGTGAAGTCACGCAGTGGTGAAGTCATTTATTTGTGCATGTTTTTCCGATATGTCTGGAACATGTAGTTCAGAAATGATGAATAATATCAGTCTGGATTTATTGCGGGAGACAATGTGCTTCTTTGAGGGAAATAAATAAGTCGTCAAGGATTAGACTCCACTGGAAGTGAGAAAGAAGTGGGCGGGGAATGTAACTAGACGAGTGGATAATAGGCGGAGCAATGAGTTCTGTACTGGATCTCAAGAAGTGAAAAGTCGAGGTGAAAACTTAACGGATGGTGGGTAGATGACAGGATTAGACGAGGGGGAGGGTGACATGATTCTGTTTACCTCAATACCGTAACGCTTGTAGAAGTCTGTAGGAAACCATTATCCTGTAGTGGATCTGAAATAGATGAGAGTGTGGCAATGACCTCTGCGTTATCAGAACGCTGGGGGTCTTTGTATGCATGTTAAGGCACTGTTTGCAAAATTAACTATCACGTACAGTGATTAAAAGCAAAATGTGATAAAAAGTTGGCTAAAATGATGATCATGGAGCGCGAGTTTAATTTAACGAAAGAAGAAGAGTTTCTCCCAATGTAGATGGAAAATAAGTGATGTGTACGATTGTAAGTTCACGGTGAGTTTCAGATAGGTGTGACATTACCTTTATCTGCAAGTAACCGACTACTTAGCGCTCCAGAATATCCAGATAAGTTATTTTAGATCATTTAGTTGATGTCCTTAGACATCACTGAGGTTAGCTCTTCGGGTTTCACTTCACGCTATTGTTCGAGCGTTGTCCTCCATACGTGCAAGGCCTCGTTGATCTAGCTGAAGGCCGACACGGCACTCTATCGGGTACACAGCACGTAATGTTTGCAAGCGGGCAGTAATCATTCCCCTTGTACTCTAGAGGCCACCTACCGTTCTGCATTTGGTTGTTTATGCAAACATTACATTTATGTCTTGTATGTGGGTCATTAGACCCCTTACTTCTTAGGAAAGAAGCTGTGAAATTTGTTAGAATTTGCGTACGTGTAAAAAAAAAAGGCTATCAGTTTTTAATGTTTTGCGTTTCTTTACATATGATGAGGCTGAACAAGTTCAGGCGCAGGTAACAGGAGTGAACGAAACGCCAAAATATCTCTCTCAGGCTGGTTTTCAAGTCAGTGGTTGGTGGGTCCTGGCATTCCCGTCTCGCCTTCCAACTCTGGCTGCACTACACGTAGCAGCGGCAGTGAAGGCAGCAACTCCAGACATGCTCACTAAAATGTGGGACGACTTTGACTATCGGCTGGATTTTTGTCGCGCGAACGGCAGAGGCCGCTTTCAATATATGTGTGAGGTACTTCATACTAAACGTAATTGTGCAATGTATACCAAGGTTAAACGTGCATGCTTATAAAAGATCTACTAAAGCAAAATTGGGCGGTTCTTTGAGACTAAAATCTTTGTAGTAATGTGTGTACTGTGTGTAAGTTACAATTAACGCCAAGTTACAATCGCCATTCATGTAGGGAACAGACGGATCCTCAAGAGGAATGGTCAATGTTCAGGGATACGCACACCGAATACTTTACGAGACAGAACACATTTAATGTACATTTGTTTTTGAGCTGCTGGCATGCGCGTATGCCTCGTACCCATTCAGCATCTTTGACATTTTATTCTAGACCAACCCAACTCCTTGCTCTCAAACTCTTTGTCCGGGATGTCTTTCATCAATTAAGTTTTGTAACGCCATCCTGTTGCTAGTCAACTTGCGATACTGATAGGTGATGCACGTAACTCCAAACCCTGCATGAGCACTTTGTTCTTAATTTTGATATTTCTGATTATGGGTAAAACTCGAAACCTGTCAATAAAAAGCTTGTGAACAGCAAAGTGAATAATTATTTAGAGACCTTTTAAAGAGTAGGTAATGATTCGAGTTTACACAGTGGTCGCCCCCTACGTGGCATCATATCTTACCTTAATATCCACCATGGATCAACCATGGCTGCAGGAGATGCCCACGAATCGGCTAGGAGGCTGGGCGGACGTGCTACGTGTGGTCTTCGTGGGGATGGCAGCTTGCAGACTATCCGCGATGACCCGCATTGGAGGAGGGCTGACCGTAGACCAGTATTTTCATCCGCTGTGTCCCAGTAGACGGCAGTGGCACACCGCGGATGTGTTATGCATCAGACTGGTTGTATCTGGGTGTTGAAGTCAACAAGTAGGTCTGCTTGTCGCAGTTTCCTGAAACTCAATAAATTGTCATTCTATGTCGTTCTAGCGACACGAACAGAACGACAGAACGACTTATTGTATGATTGAGCTCCAAAAGCCTCATTATTTAAAGGGCTGGGTCTGCGCCTATGACGCGGTGGCTCTGGGTGTACGAGAGCATATACTCCCATTTGTCGAACCAGTCAGCGCTCCATGCCTCGCCGTGAAAATTAAATAATTATTCTGGGTCGCCGAGCTCGAGACTTTCTGCCTACCTCTGATTTTGAAGCAGCACTAGGGGACTGAAGTTAAGTACTGTTACTTCACACTGCTCTTTTATATAGCACTTCAGTGTTTGCGTTTCTGCTATCCTCGCTATGAGGCTGTGTGACAGTGCTCACCTCTTCTGCTATCCTCGCTATGAGGCTGTGTGACAGTGCTCACCTCTTCTGCTATCCTCGCTATGAGGCTGTGTGACAGTGCTCACCTCTTCTGCTATCCTCGCTATGAGGCTGTGTGACAGTGCTCACCTCTTCTGCTATCCTCGCTATGAGGCTGTGTGACAGTGCTCACCTCTTCTGCTATCCTCGCTATGAGGCTGTGTGACAGTGCTCACCTCTTCTGCTATCCTCGCCATGAGGCTGTGTGACAGTGCTCACCTATTCTGCTATCCTCACTATGAGGCTGTGTGACAGTGCTCACCTCGTCTGCTATCCTCGCTATGAGGCTGTGTGACAGTGCTCACCTCTTCTGCTATCCTCGCCATGAGGCTGTGTGACAGTGCTCACCTATTCTGCTATCCTCACTATGAGGCTGTGTGACAGTGCTCACCTCTTCTGCTATCCTCGCTATGAGGCTGTGTGACAGTGCTCACCTATTCTGCTATCCTTGCTATGAGGCTGTGTGACAGTGCTCACGTCTTCTGCTATCCTCGCTATGAGGCTGTGTGACAGTGCTCACCTCTTCTGCTATCCTCGCCATGAGGCTGTGTGACAGTGCTCACCTATTCTGCTATCCTCACTATGAGGCTGTGTGACAGTGCTCACCTCGTCTGCTATCCTCGCTATGAGGCTGTGTGACAGTGCTCACCTCTTCTGCTATCCTCGCCATGAGGCTGTGTGACAGTGCTCACCTATTCTGCTATCCTCACTATGAGGCTGTGTGACAGTGCTCACCTCTTCTGCTATCCTCGCTATGAGGCTGTGTGACAGTGCTCACCTATTCTGCTATCCTTGCTATGAGGCTGTGTGACAGTGCTCACCTCTTCTGCTATCCTCGCTATGAGGCTGTGTGACAGTGCTCACCTCTTCTGCTATCCTCGCTATGAGGCTGTGTGACAGTGCTCACCTCTTCTGCTATCCTCGCTATGAGGCTGTGTGACAGTGCTCACCTCTTCTGCTATCCTCGCCATGAGGCTGTGTGACAGTGCTCACCTATTCTGCTATCCTCACTATGAGGCTGTGTGACAGTGCTCACCTCGTCTGCTATCCTCGCTATGAGGCTGTGTGACAGTGCTCACCTCTTCTGCTATCCTCGCTATGAGGCTGTGTGACAGTGCTCACCTCTTCTGCTATCCTCGCTATGAGGCTGTGTGACAGTGCTCACCTCTTCTGCTATCCTCGCTATGAGGCTGTGTGACAGTGCTCACCTCTTCTGCTATCCTCGCTATGAGGCTGTGTGACAGTGCTCACCTCTTCTGCTATCCTCGCTATGAGGCTGTGTGACAGTGCTCACCTCTTCTGCTATCCTCGCTATGAGGCTGTGTGACAGTGCTCACCTCTTCTGCTATCCTCGCTATGAGGCTGTGTGACAGTGCTCACCTCTTCTGCTATCCTCGCTATGAGGCTGTGTGACAGTGCTCACCTCTTCTGCTATCCTCGCTATGAGGCTGTGTGACAGTGCTCACCTCTTCTGCTATCCTCGCCATGAGGCTGTGTGACAGTGCTCACCTATTCTGCTATCCTCACTATGAGGCTGTGTGACAGTGCTCACCTCGTCTGCTATCCTCGCTATGAGGCTGTGTGACAGTGCTCACCTCTTCTGCTATCCTCGCTATGAGGCTGTGTGACAGTGCTCACCTCTTCTGCTATCCTCGCTATGAGGCTGTGTGACAGTGCTCACCTCTTCTGCTATCCTCGCTATGAGGCTGTGTGACAGTGCTCACCTCTTCTGCTATCCTCGCTATGAGGCTGTGTGACAGTGCTCACCTCTTCTGCTATCCTCGCCATGAGGCTGTGTGACAGTGCTCACCTCTTCTGCTATCCTCGCCATGAGGCTGTGTGACAGTGCTCACCTATTCTGCTATCCTCACTATGAGGCTGTGTGACAGTGCTCACCTCGTCTGCTATCCTCGCTATGAGGCTGTGTGACAGTGCTCACCTCTTCTGCTATCCTCGCCATGAGGCTGTGTGACAGTGCTCACCTATTCTGCTATCCTCACTATGAGGCTGTGTGACAGTGCTCACCTCTTCTGCTATCCTCGCTATGAGGCTGTGTGACAGTGCTCACGTCTTCTGCTATCCTCGCTATGAGGCTGTGTGACAGTGCTCACGTCTTCTGCTATCCTCGCTATGAGGCTGTGTGACAGTGCTCACCTCTTCTGCTATCCTCGCTATGAGGCTGTGTGACAGTGCTCACCTCTTCTGCTATCCTCGCTATGAGGCTGTGTGACAGTGCTCACGTCTTCTGCTATTCTCGCTATGAGGCTGTGTGACAGTGCTCACCTCTTCTGCTATCCTCGCTATGAGGCTGTGTGACAGTGCTCACCTATTCTGCTATCCTTGCTATGAGGCTGTGTGACAGTGCTCACCTCTTCTGCTATCCTCGCTATGAGGCTGTGTGACAGTGCTCACCTCTTCTGCTATCCTCGCTACGAGGCTGTGTGACAGTGCTCACCTCTTCTGCTATCCTCGCTATGAGGCTGTGTGACAGTGCTCACCTATTCTGCTATCCTCACTATGAGGCTGTGTGACAGTGCTCACCTCTTCTGCTTTCCTCGCTATGAGGCTGTGTGACAGTGCTCACCTCTTCTGCTATCCTCGCTATGAGGCTGTGTGACAGTGCTCACCTCTTCTGCTATCCTCGCTATGAGGCTGTGTGAGAGTGCTCACCTCTTCTGCTATCCTCGCTATGAGGCTGTGTGACAGTGCTCACCTCTTCTGCTATCCTCGCCATGAGGCTGTGTGACAGTGCTCACCTATTCTGCTATCCTCACTATGAGGCTGTGTGACAGTGCTCACCTCTTCTGCTATCCTCACTATGAGGCTGTGTGACAGTGCTCACCTCTTCTGCTATCCTCGCCATGAGGCTGTGTGACAGTGCTCACCTATTCTGCTATCCTCACTATGAGGCTGTGTGACAGTGCTCACCTCTTCTGCTATCCTCGCTATGAGGCTGTGTGACAGTGCTCACCTCTTCTGCTATCCTCGCTATGAGGCTGTGTGACAGTGCTCACCTCTTCTGCTATCCTCGCTATGAGGCTGTGTGACAGTGCTCACCTCTTCTGCTATCCTCGCTATGAGGCTGTGTGACAGTGCTCACCTCTTCTGCTATCCTCGCTATGAGGCTGTGTGACAGTGCTCACGTCTTCTGCTATCCTCGCTATGAGGCTGTGTGACAGTGCTCACCTCTTCTGCTATCCTCGCTATGAGGCTGTGTGACAGTGCTCACCTCATGCCCTGTCGCCTGTTACGCTCCTGATACGCCTTGTTGACGTTCTGACTGGTACGCTGGCCTAAAGTTAGCCTTGTCTGTGAAGTCTATGAACTGTCTGTTAGCTGTCGACGTATTCTAGCGACCAGCACCTTCCCCAGATGTATCCCCGATAGAAGATGTGTGGGACCAGCTCGGATGACCCTCGCAGTGCCATTACCCGGGATATCAAGGACCAGTTACTTCAGTAGGGGACGCCACGGGTGAATGACATCTTTCCTAATGGAATCGGTGCGTGTACCCAGGTCAGGGCTGATTCTCTAATCGCTGAAATAACATCACAAACCGACTCATGTCGTTTCGTCGCCCCTTCCGGGTGCTTCATTATTTTGTGAAGCAGTATAGACAACCCCTCTGCTGGCTTGTAAGCGACTATTAGAGATCTAAATCGAGACCTTTCTTACGACGCAGTGTCCAGTCAAATGCAGTGCAAAAAATCATATTGAACTTGTGATTTAAATTTGCCATAAAGGATTTTTAAACCATATTAAATTTGGTTTCTACCACTAAACCATTACATATCTTGTAAAAGAATGTAAACAAAAATTTTTATGTGATAAATTTATAGCTTTGAGTTATTAACTTTTCCAACTACAAATCTACATTAAAAAATAAATGGCATGCTCGGCCTGTCCGATAATCTAGAATTAGCGCTCACGTACAAAAAGACTGATAACCTCTGAGTTAGACTAATAAAAGCTCACATAGGGACGCAGAAGCAACCATTCCTACAAAACTCCATCTGTGAAAGGATCAAAAACAATTATTAATGTGCTGTACAGTAAAGGTAACCTACGTTCCACTTAACCATACAAATGAAGAAGTTTAAAACTTTATTATACATTTTAGGCAGGTAAAAGAGGCACATAATTTGTAACATCAACATCTGAAATTATAAGTGACATAAGATCTCCTTTAACAGTTCCAGTATCAAAGTTTGTTAAATTCCAAACGAAAACCGTAGAACTGTGTTTCTTGTCTAGGATATGAGTGGAATGATTTGGCGATATATTAAACTGTCTCACAGTGGCTGTTTTCGAACACATCTTTGCATAGAAAAATGTATTTTTATAACTTATAGTGGACAGGATTCGAAATGTAATAGGTCAATCATTGGCAATTTCGCCTCTAGGATTCTTGTAACGAGTCATTCTTTCTTTCAATGCAAGCAGGTTTTTTAATGCGAACAGGATTTTAATCTAACCAGTGGTTTGCCGATTACTTGCTCGTGTAAGCATTTGGATGAAAGTTTATCTTTCTGTACTTGGAAGAACTGCGCGGCTGTTCATATAATGGCACAAACGAAAACTAATTATTATTGTGTACTAAATGTAATTCTTTACTTAAACCTTAATCTGAAGAAATTTAAACTTTATTTCTT
Organism: Schistocerca piceifrons; assembly: GCF_021461385.2. Taxonomy (NCBI): domain Eukaryota; kingdom Metazoa; phylum Arthropoda; class Insecta; order Orthoptera; family Acrididae; genus Schistocerca; species Schistocerca piceifrons. The sequence goes on along the minus strand of NC_060139.1, from coordinate 38,757,187 downwards.
CAAAACTTGCGGTATTAGGATGACATGCTTGTTTTATAATTTCTCTATAAGTTTTCTAAAACAGACTAACACTCATTGTACATTTTCTATGCTCGTACTCAGGTTTAATTCTTCAACATTATAAGTGTAAGTTATAGGTGCAATTTTTCAAAACAAAGTTATTACATTTGCATAACAGTGAAATCTTAAGACTTTCATTTGACCGTGTGAAGTAATGTAACTTTGTGCTCACTAGTGGCTGTATGTAACCATTCCTTATATTGTATGTGAAGTTTCTGTGTTTAAGGTACTTACGTGCATTATTACAAGCATTACCTGAAATCCTCATGAACAAAACGCTTCTGGCCTATCACATGTGAATAATCTCTAATGCAAAAAATTTATATAGTCACTGAATTACGTAACACAAGAATGTGAAAGTAATCTGAGCGGATAATCAGTGACCCGTAAGTATGCACTAAAATATTTAATTTTGCCCAAAATAATCACTTTGACAACGGATAAGCACTTATGCCTTGCAACTCTTTGTCTGAAATAAATCACGTTGCTTTGCGATCATTTAATTAATATTGCAATGTGGAACGCATGATACTGCGTCAGCCTAAGACACAATTTACAGTCGTATCTCACAAACTGGAACGCGGGCCCAACATACTTTCCCCATAAAACTTTCGAACAGTAAATGGGATGTGGCGGCTTAATTTCGAATAATTTGAAGAACTATTTGTACTCAAAGGTGGTGCTTTAAACGGCGAAATTAAAAAGTGCGAACAAGACTGCATTATTGACCATTGTTGCTACAATGTGACTACCAAAAACAGAGCTCTTCAAACTATTACTTTACGGAAAACTTGAAACATTTATAGAATTAATGTTTAAATTCTGTATTTAAATACGGAAAGGGGTAAAGAGTGGTGTATTTCTTACCTGAGTTCATGCATTTACGAGATAATGGAACCTAGTAGCATAATAGTGAAACAACGAAAGTTATGAAAATTTGCAAATCAAAACTGAAAAGGTTCTCTAAACGCGACATCCCGCTTTGTGCAAAGGTCGAGGATGGACATTATCTACTTTAATAAATTCCAGGTTACAGCAACACCATTCCGAAATTAGGCCTCCGTATCAATTCACCAGTCTACTTCCAAATCTCTCTCTCCTGCAGACTGGCTGCGTGACAACACACACTTTGGAATCCACAGATTTTCCTGTACATATGTACTCAGGAAAAGTGCATACTGTGGGCAGTGTCGCATACAAAACTGCCACTTCTCATTAATTTTATTGATATTGATAATTAACGTTAGTGTCATATGTGAAGTGAACATAATCAAGGTTACTTATCATTGTGTTACAACCTTTCCACTTGACATGAAGGAATTTGCCTCCAGTTCGCTTGGGAATCCTACCCTTATATCCAATTTTCTGTCTACGAAGACCGACAAAAAAATATTTCCCCTATTGCTGTGGAACACCCCTTTGTCGTCGTATAATACAGGGTGATTCAAAAAGAATACCACAACTTTAAAAATGTGTATTTAATGAAAGAAACATAATATAACCTTCTGTTATACATCATTACAAAGAGTATTTAAAAAGGTTTTTTTTTCACTCAAAAACAAGATCAGAGATGTTCAATATGGCCCCCTCCAGACACTCAAGCAATATCAACCCGATACTCCAACTCGTTCCACACTCTCTGCAGCATATCAGGCGTAACAGTTTGGATAGCTGCTGTTATTTCTCGTTTCAAATCATCAATGGTGGCTGGGAGAGGTGGCCGAAACACCATATCCTTAACATACCCCCATAAGAAAAAATCGCAGGGGGTAAGATCAGGGCTTCTTGGAGGCCAGTGATGAAGTGCTCTGTCACGGGCTGCCTGGCGGCCGATCCATCGCTTCGGGTAGTTGACGTTCAGGTAGTTACGGACAGATAAGTGCCAATGTGGTGGCGCTCCATCCTGCTGAAATATGAATTGATGTGCTTCTTGTTCGAGCTGAGGGAACAGCCAATTCTCTAAGATCTCCAGATACTGTAGTCCAGTTACAGTAGCACCTTCGAAGAAAAAGGGACCAAAAACTTTATTGGCTGAAATGGCACAGAAAACTGTTTATACCAACGTTTAATACACCACCTATCAGGAGGTTTAACACCATACTTCGTTCGAAATGCACGCTGAACAACTGTCGTCGATTCACTTCTGCCTTACTCAATAACACAAAAAGCTTTCTGTTGAGCGGTCGCCATCTTAGCATCAACTGACGCTGACGCCTAGTCAACAGCGACTGAAGCGACCAAATGTACAAATAATGAAACTTTATAGATCCCTTAATTCGCCGACAGATAGTGCTTAGCTCTGCCTTTTGTCGTTGCAGAGTTTTAAATTCCTAAAATTGTGGTATTCTTTTTGAATCACCCTGTAGTATGAGACTTGTTTCGACTTTTTCTGAACTCCGATGCGCTTCACAAACATCGACGAACTCTGTCAAAATTTTCTGTAAGGCGTTCTCTTGCATTCCGTCGAAAGAAAAAAACAGTGTAGTTCCAATGCCACAAAGGGAAAGTTACATAGAGATATATTTTTGAGAGTGTATGGGGTAAAAGCACGCAAGTGTGGTCTCAGGCGTGTCCTATTTTGTATGCGGCCACTGCTGAGTTTTATTTGGTCAGTACAGTTCCGTACATGTGCTAGATCTCATACATGACGTTGACTGATGGGATCTGTAGTAAACCGCTCGTACACTCCTACCGAGATGCTCGATTCTGATACAACTTGTCACAGCGATAGGGCACAGTTCAAGAAATACCACGCGTTAATTCTCTTTTGTAAGAGGTTACATATAGTTTATTTAGTGGCTGCCGATGTTTCCTGCCAAAGAAATAAAACGTCTCGATGAATTTGAATTTCTGATCAGCAAGATTGCTTTTGTGACTTGGATCACCGGGCGTGACGCACGGCAGTGACAGGCACCCACCGCCTTTGTCCTTGGTTAGCCGCGGCCTCCATGAAGGTAACCGACTTCCTTCCGCCGGTGCTTTGTGACTGCTGACCAACTCTGCCTGCTGGCCACGTCTGGAGGAATACTTTGGCCTGACTCTTAACTGACACTGTCGTGTGTTCTGCTGGCCGTCTGCCACACAGGATGAACAAGAGACAAGACGTCATGTATTTTACTGCAGGGAGATCATCGGAGGAGGATACATTGAGCATCCCGATTCCCTTCTCACTGTAGAGGCCATTCTATCGGAGTCACGCAGCACGGTGCGCAACGAATATGTCGTTTTGAAAGAGGTAGCAGCAGCTAGAGTAGGGCGTTTGTTCTATTGTTTGAATGACAGTGGCTACAGTGGCCCGTCTCGGATTGTAACGGTAGATAAATGGGTCATAGGGCACTGAATCAATTGTTGTTTCAATTGCAAGTGGGCTGCTTCTGTGTTGGCAGCGCTGTGTAGCGCTTTGCATTGGATCTCTGACTGCGCTTTCTTTGTAAGAGACTCTGTGGCTGATTGGACTCGTTGTTGGACGTTAATCACCAGTAGTGTTGGGCAGTTGGAAGTCAGTGGCCAGCAGTGATGGAAGAAGTACTGTTGGGCAGTTGGAGGTAAACAGCCAGCAGTGATGGATGTCAGATGTGAGAAGTTACCATTGATGGAGGGTAGAGGTCTGAAGTGGTAGCGTGGGCTAACGATCTGGAAGTATCCGACCTGGAGATTGAAAATTATTCATGATTATATATCTTTGTACTGGATGTCAATGACGATTTATATTCGTGTTTGAACTGGATGTCACATTATTAAGGTAAAAAAAAATACATTATTTGGTTTGCAACAAAATCTTGCCTATGCTAACCACATGCCTATTAGTAGTTAGTGGCTTTAGTAGTTAGAGTCTTTTATTTAGCTGGCAGTATTGACTCTCGCTGCATTGCAGTAGTTCGCGTAATGAAAATTTTTGTGAGGTAAGTGCTAAATGAAATGTATAGGTTATTGTCAGGATTGCTTCTTATTCGGGGCCATTCTTTTGTATTAATTATTTGAAGTCAGGTTGTAATTTTTTTTTGAGCAGTCAGATCGTGTTACCGTTGTATGTTGTTGTTGTGGTCTTCAGTCCTGAGACTGGTTCGATGCAGCTCTCCATGCTACTCTATCCTGTGCAAGCTTTTTCATCTCCCAGTACCTACTGCAACCTACATCCTTCTGAATCTGCTTAGTGTATTCATCTCTTGGTCTCCCTCTACGACTTTTACCCTCCACGCTGCCCTCCAATACAAAATTGGTGATCCCTTGATGCCTCAGAACATGTCCTACCAACCGATCCCTTCTTCTGGTCAAGTTGTGCCACAAACTTCTCTTCTCCCCAATCCTATTCAATACTTCCTTATTAGTTATGTGATCTACCCATCTAATCTTCAGCATTCTTCTGTAGCACCACATTTCGAAAGCTTCTATTCTCTTCTTGTCCAAACTATTTATCGTCCATGTTTCACTTCCATACATGGCTACACTCCATACGAATACTTTCAGAAATGACTTCCTGACACTTAAATCAATACTGGATGTTAACAAATTTCTCTTCTTCAGAAACGCTTTCCTTGCCATTGCCAGCCTACATTTTATATCCTCTCTACTTCGACCATCATCAGTTATTTTGCTCCCCAAATAGCAAAACTCCTTTACTACTTTAAGTGCCTCATTTCCTAATCTAATTCCCTCAGCATCACCCGACTTAATTAGACTACATTCCATTATCCTTGTTTTGCTTTTCTTGATGTTCATCTTATATCCTCCTTTCAAGATACTGTCCATTCCGTTCAACTGCTCTTCCAACTCCTTTGCTGTCTCTGACAGAATTAAAATGTCATCGGCGAACCTCAAAGTTTTTATTTCTTCTCCATGAATTTTAATACCTACTCCGAATTTTTCTTTTGTTTCCTTTACTGCTTGCTCAATATACGGATTGAACAACATCGGGGAGAGGCTACAACCCTGTCTTACTCCCTTCCCAACCACTGCCTCCCTTTCATGTCCCTCGACTCTTATAACTGCCATCTGGTTTCTGTACAAATTGTAAATAGCCTTTCGCTCCCTGTATTTTACCCCTGCCACCTATAGAATTTGAAAGAGAGTATTCCAGTCAACATTGTCAAAAGCTTTCTCTAAGTCTACAAATGCTAGAAACGTAGGTTTGCTTTTCCTTAATCTTTCTTCTAAGATAAGTCGTAAGGTCAGTATTGCCTCACGTGTTCCAGTGTTTCTACGGAATCCAAACTGATCTTCCCCGAGGTTGGCTTCTACTAGTTTTCCCATTCGTCTGTAAAGAATTCGTGTTAGTATTTTGCAGCTGTGACTTATTAAACTGATAGTTCGGTAATTTTCACATCTGTCAACACCTGCTTTCTTTGGGATTGGAATTATTATATTCTTCTTGAGGCCGGGGGTATTTCGCCTATTTCATACATCTTGCTCACCAGATGGTAGAGTTTTGTCAGGACTGGCTCTCCCAAGGCCGTCAGTAGTTCCAATGGAATGTTGTTTACTCCGGGGGCCTTGTTTCGACTCACGTCTTTCAGTGCTGTGTCAAACTCTTCACGCAGTATCATATCTCCCATTTCATCTTCATCTACATCCTCTTCCATTTCCATAATATTGTCCTCAAGTACATCGCCCTTGTATAGACCGTCTATATACTTCTTCCACCTTTCTGCTTTCCCTTCTTTGCTTAGAACTGGGTTTCCATCTGAGCTCTTGATATTCATACAAGTCGTTCTCTTATCTCCAAAGGTCTCTTTAATTTTCCTGTAGGCAGTATCTATCTTACCCCTAGTGAAACAAGCTTCTACAGCCTTACATTTGTCCTCTAGCCATCCCTGCTTAGCCATTTTGCACTTCCTGTCGATCTCATTTTTGAGGCGTTTGTATTCCTTTTTGCCTGCTTCATTTACTGCGTTTTTGAATTTTCTACTTTCATCAATTAAATTCAATATTTCTTCTGTTACCCAAGGATTTCTACTAGCCCTCGTCTTTTTACCTACTTGATCCTCTGCTGCCTTCACTACTTCGTCCCTCAAAGGTACCCATTCTTCTTCCACTGTATTTCTTTCCCCCATTCCTGTCAATTGTTCCCTTATGCTCTCCCTGAAACTCTGTACAACCTCTGGTTCTTTCAGTTGTATATTGAGAGTAATTAATGAATACGAAAAGTTTAAGTTCTTTTTGCCAGGGCAAATTCAGTAGGTGAGTGTTGTAAGGATAAAGACTAGCAAAGTGACACTTGCATTCAATTTCACTCAACAGTTTAAGCAAATATTTTGTCAAGAAGTTTCACAGTGGGAAACAACAGTAATGCCTGCAGAACCGTACCACACAGACCAATATGCTTTTTACGTAAGATGGGAGCTACCGCCCTCACGAATATCTCTGCTGATCCTACACCAAAATACATAGACACCGCTGTTGGTCTCTGGAAGCTTAGACACGCGTCACCTGTACCGAATCGTCGTCTTTCAGCCGTGGTTTTGTGGTAGGGTGTGTATCTCTTAGATTGTAAACTGCAGCCAGCAGCACACTTGTGCATTCACCGAGACTTATATTGCTGAATAATTTTTTCACTATGGTTGTTTGAAAAGTATTCTGACGTGAGGATCCTCCTCTGTTTTTTTGTATCATCTGATTTAAGTGCTAGACATCTTTGCAACCATGCCTCACATTAGTGAATTATGTTACTGTTCAAATATGAGATTTCACTGTAAGATTACACAGATCAGCAAAAGAAAAACTCGAAAACCATAATTGAAGAACACAGGAAGCGTCTTTGCGAGTGCAGTCCATCGAGAGGAAATAGCTCCGCCACATCTGCCATTTGTACAAGGTCAGTACACAGGGATATGAAAGGAGTAAATAAAGTTCACTTAGGTACACACTGTAATCTGAATAATTTATGAAACAGAATACATTTCACTTACATTAGTTCTCCTTTCAAGGACACCATTGCTGTGAAGAGAGAATTTCTATTTTAGTAGTATTTGAACAACTGGAACACTGCCGGTTTGCCACACGGTAGTTACTATACTTTCATTAGACGTAAATCCTCAAAAATCTATCGAGAAGGGTGACAGAATGCTTCAATGGCACTTAGCGTAATTTGTGGATCGGTAGCGGCACCGGTAAATACATTCACTGCCCTCCAAGATCTCAAAACCTATCAGTGCCGCGCATTTCAATACGGGACTGAATGCAAGTAGAAAGGTACACGGTCAAATCACACTAAATAACCATTCACAGACGGCGTGTGGCAGCACCAGCATTGAAGGCTACATAAAGCGCGTCGGGGGGACGTGGAAAACAGTGGAGACATTGTCATAACGAGGAAACGGAGCGATTGACATGACGCCGGAAGGGTATGATCATTGGCTTTTGGTAAAATGATGGAAGCATTTCCGGAACGGCCAAGTCTGTGACCTGTTCGCATGCCGCCGTGGTTGAAGTATACCGTGCATGGCAATATGGTGGTGTCCAGAACCGACACTGAGGCAACTGCAGTATACCAAAGGCCACGGATGACATGGGTGAACGACGAATGTGGAAATATGTGCGGGAGAGTAGGCGCTGCCACTGTTGAGCGACTGACCATCCAGATGAACCTGGTGAACCAACAGCGTCTCCTCAAGGATCGTTGAGCGAGCGTTGCTGCGTGTGGGACTCTGCAGCAGGCACGTGGTTCATGCATCTTAGCTGACTGCTGCTCATCGCCGACGACGACTGGAATTTTGCACGCCAGTACCGCAACTGGACGTCCGCTGAGTGGTGACAGCTGCCATTTTCGAATGAATCACCCTTTGTGCTTCATCGGAGAGATGCTCATTGGCGTATATGCCCCTGCAACAATCGTCGGGAAGATTCCGGCCGGAGGAGGGAGAGGCATGGTCTGGGGAATGTTTTCGTAGCATTCCCTGGTTGATCCGGTCATTCTGGAAGGTACAGTGGATCAACACAAGTATGCATCTATCCTTGGCGACCATGTCCACACCTACATTTAGAGTTTTTTTTTTCTCGTCACAGTGGCATTTACCAACAGAACAATGCAACGTGTCACACAGCTCGCAGTGTACGTGCGTGGTTTGAAGGGCACCAGGGTGAGTTTACCGAACTCCTCCGGCCACTAAACTCCCCTGATTTAAACCCAGCCGAGAGTCCGTGGGACCACACAAATCGGGCCATGGATCCTCAGGCAAATGACGTAGCGCAGCTGGGACGGCACTGGAATCGACATTTCTGACGGCAGCTCCCAGAACATCATTGACTCTTTGCCTGCATATCTCGCACTGCAAAGGGTAGACATTCGAGGTGCAAGGATATCAACGATAAAATTCGGTGTTGACATTGCTATCCTCACTGAAAGAGATGAAGTACTGCAAGAGAATGGAATGAGCCGTCTGATGAGCACACACTATGTATTAAGAGTAAACCAAAGAAAGACGAAAGTAATGAGGAGCAGCAGAAATGGGATTAGTGATAAACATAACATAAAAAATTGGTAACCACGAAGCAAAAAGTTAGGGAATTCTGATATCTTTGAAGCAACGTAACACTTGACAGTCGAAGCACGGAGGACATAAAATCTGAATAGCACAGGCAAATAGGGCATTTCTGGTCAAGACAAGTCTACTGGTATCAAGCATAGGCCTGTATTTTCTGAGGGCGTGCTTTTCTAGCACAGTATTGTTTGAAAATGAATCATGGCATGTGAGAAAATCAGAAAACGAGGATCGAAGAGTTTTAGTTGTGGTGCTATATGCGAATGTTGGTAATTAATTGCAGTGTTAATATGAGAAATCAGGAAGTTCTTCGCAGAATAGGTGAGGAGAGAACATGTGGGATGGGGTGATAGAACGTGTGTTAAGACATCAGAGAATAAGTTCCATGGTGGTAGGAGAAGTTGCAGAGAATAAAAACTATCCAAAAAACAGGAAACTGAGATAGAAATATTTCCAACACATGCTGGTTCCACTATTAGGTGAACTGGTTGAAAAAGGAGAAGTGTTCGTGGCTAGCCGCATCAAACCGGTGAGAAGATTGACACCATAAAAAAATTGTGACTTGGCGGTGACCTTAATGCTAGAAGTTTTCATTTCGGGTGTTCAGAAAACATTCCACCACGAAAATAATCTCGCCTGCTTTCTTGAAACGCCTGCTCCGAATTTGATTTAATTTGGGGAAAGAGGAAGATGTGATAATATGAGATTAAGGATGCGAGGGAAAATTTTACAGCCCAACGAAACAGCGTGTGTCACAGTGTAGACTGTGTCCTGCGCACAGCACACGTTGGTATATAGAGCAAAAACTATTTCTGACGAGAACCACTTAAGGTCCGGGATTAACCATCTGAAGTAAGTGTTCCGAAAGAATGGCTATGGTGCACGCGATATAAAGGCAGCGTTCTCCAAAAAAAAGGAAACGTTAAAATGCTGCACACTCAAAGGATGAACCACCGAATGCGGTTATTCCTTTTTGTGGCGCGATTTCCAGCAGAATAGGAAGAGTCCTGCGTAGACGAGGTATAAGACCGATTTTTCGTCCTCCTAAGAAAATTAAGGAGATGATGCGCCCTGTTAAGAACAATCTCGGCCTCAGGGTCCCCGGTGTTTATAATATACCCTGTGAGTGTGGAAGCAATTATATAGGTCAGACGATTCGTACCGTTTCCGACCGCTGTGCAGAACACCAACACCATACTAAAAATAGAGAACTGGAGAAATCGGCAATTGCGGAGCACAGCCTCACGAACTAACATAAAATATTGTTCGATGAAACTAAAATTCTGTCCCATGCCTCCACGTACTGGGATTCTGTTATTAAGGAGGCTGTTGAAATAAGAATGAGCCAACGGAACTTTAACCGCGATAGCGGAGACCATCAGAGCTGTGCATGGAAACGAGCGCTTGATGCAGAGAAGCAGCAGAGACGTTCCTTCCAAGGTTTACGTTCCAACGGAAGCGGTGGCGCCACCGGCGCACACAGTGACACCGTCTGCGACAGCAGTACGTAATCTCCGACCAATCATAAGCCGTCCACGGGCTATAAAAAAGGCTACCACAGCAGCAGTGAAGACAGTCAGCTCCTGGCGATCACGATGGAGGTAATCGTCGAAAGCTCGAGTTTTTATCCAGAGCTGACGCGGCAAGAATACCGAGAATGTTTTATACACAAGTGCCGTTGCGAAAAACTTCGTTCCCTTCATAGCATTGTTTCAGCAGGCTACCTCCGGGCGAGACATAAAGAGTCTGTCGCTCACCAGACCATGGCTAAACCACTTTTACCGCAAACTAACCTGGACCTGCGATCGCAGTTTCGCCGAAACGTTGTTCGCACATTAGTGAGCCCGAACACGAGGGCAAGGCGAGGCAAGCCGTCCCCGTTACCCCGAGCAAGAGTGGGAGTGGGTGGCAGCTGGCCTGAAGAGCAGGCAAACAAACATTCTGCTGAAAGATAGCTGGATTCCACTCGCTAATCACTACAATCATTGTCTTGAGGATACTCCAAGGAACACAGACTCAGAGTCTTCCATGAGAACACAGACCCTTAAAATTTTCCTTTCTTCTTTTCAGATACCTTACCAGTACGGCGAACTACTACCACACCACGGGAATCGGGCCAGCTGTCCGCTGGTTCGTGTAGAAGTTGCTGATTGGTACGTCCGCAGTTAACACTATTGTGGAAGGCGAAAGCTCGCAATAATTTGCTGTAATTAGAAGAGAATTTCGGGGGACTGAGCTTTGATTGCCCGCGAGGGAGAGATGTGAGTGCTGTTCGGTGGGCAGCCAGAGAGGCGAAGACGTATTCCCGCACATAGAGTGAATCAGCCATTCGTGTCGTGAGTCTTAAGGTTTCCCTCTCGGAATGGCATCTGCTACAATGGATCGCGGAGTCTGCGAGCTCCGCCGCTATAGTGACAATCCTGTACAAGCCTAATGCGACACCCTGAACAAGTTCGGAGCCTCACCGTCGGTCCCTACACACGCAGGCGATAAGACAGCTCTACAATGCAGGAGATTGGCGGAGAAGCGTCGAATACTCTGGAGAGGGAACTTTCTGGCAGAACGATTAAATTCACGGAGATTGCTGCTATCTGTCCAGTGTGGAAGTTCGGTATGAGCATTCTGTTCCTGTTCTTGTGAGATTCACGTCGAATAATGTGGCGTGCGTACTGTAAGACCTTCGGTACACACGCCATGAGATTATTTAACTTGTCGCTCTAACGACGTAGGCGAGTGTCAGCAATATGTCTCGTGGTCTTATCGTGGCGCTTTTATCTTCCGCCGTTAGGTCAGACGATGGCAATGCCACTTGCACGCCTAGAGTAGCAGATTGACGGTGACCAACTTTAAACAGAACTTGATTAATTTTCACACACATTTATTAAAATAATAACAAGCATAAAAATTACTTAACTTGGTTCTGGATGCTATTTACAATTGACAATCTGAAGTTCCTTTGGTATTGGTACATTAATCTTATTCTCACATATATATCTGATACTTGACAAAAGTGTCTATACATTTATCTTCATGGCTATGTACAGGAATATGGTAATCTTATTAGGCGCAGACTGAAACTTGACTATAGACTGGTACAGACAAATGTAGGACTCGTACAGACTGGTACAGACAAATGCAGACTGACTAATCGGAGGTCTGTACACTCGTTATAATACCTCGCGCGTTCGTATAACACTGCGCGAGTGTGATCCGCGAGAAGAAAAGGTTCTACGTTAGCAGCAATCTCATTGGCTGCGTTACATATTAATACGCGGATCGGCGGAAGTAGAATTTGGTCCGTCTCTATGGGAGCGCCATCTCGTAGTGCGGATACGGACGAGCGCTGCGCCTGCGCTGTTGTGCTTAGCGGGGCGCGCTCTGGTGGGAAAGTTGTGTACGCGCTGACTACGCGGAACTATGTACACAACAAATAATAACTCATGTTATTAATTAATGGTGGAGGTAGCCACGAAATTAATATTACTAAATGTAGGCGTCCTTTAAAGTAAAGTTCCAGTTTTGGGTTTTGTTCTCTGTGTTTATTTTGTACTCAAATGTCAGTTTATAACATTAACGTAGTGCCATCTGTTTGGTGACTGAAATTTCTATATTAATTGTCCAGCGACTTACGCAGGTGGCGACCTGGTACCATTCTGTGTCGACTCATTCTTTCGTTATCAAATAATTAATTTCACTTAATGTCTTGTTGAATACATTATGTTGTTGTTGTTGTGGCCTTCATTCCTCAGACTGGTTTGATGCAGCTCTCCATGTTACTCTATCCTGTGCAAGCCTCTTCATCTCCCAGTACCTACTGCAGCCTACATCCTTCTCAATCTGCTTAGTTTATTCATCTCTTGGTCTCCCTCTACGATTTTTACCCTCCATGCTGCCCTCCAGTACTAAATTGGTGATCCCTTGATGCCTCAGAACATGTCCTACCAACCGCTCCCTTCTTCTAGTCAAGTTGTGCCACAAACTCCTCTTCTCCCCAATTCTATTCAATACCTCCTCATTAGTTATGTGATCTACCCATCTAATCTTCAGCATTCTTCTGTAGCACCACATTTCGAAAGCTTCTATTCTCTTCTTGTCTAAACTATTTATCTTCCACGTTTCACTTCCATACATGGCTGCACTCCATACAAATACTTTCAGAAACGGCTTCCTGACACTTAAATCAATACTCGATGTTAACAAATTTCTCTTCTTCAGAAACGCTTTCCTTGCCATTGCCAGTCTACATTTCATATCCTCTCAACTTCGACCATCATCAGTTACTTGCTCCCCAAATAGCAAAACTCCTCTACTACTTTAAGTGTCTCATTTCCTAATCTAATTCCCGCAGCATCACCCGACATAATTCGACTACAATCCATTATCCTCGTTTTGCTTTTGTTGATGTTCATCTTATATCCTCCTTTCAAGACACTGTCCATTCCGTTCAACTGTTCTTCCAAGTCCTTTGCTGTCTGTGACAGAATTACAATGTCATCGACGAACCTCAAAGTTTTTATTTCTTCTCCATGGAATTTAATACCTACTCCGAACTTTTCTTTCGTTTCCTTTACTGCTTGCTCAATATACAGATTGAATAGCATCGGGGAGAGGCTACAACCCTGTCTCACTCCCTTCGCAACCATTACTTCCCTTTCATGTCCCTCGACTCTTATAACTGCCATCTGGTATCTGTACAAATTGAAAATAGCCTTTCGCTCCCTGTATTTTACCCCTGCCACCTTCAGAATTTGAAAGAGAGTATTCCAGTCAACATTGTCAAAAGCTTTCTCTAAGTCTACAAATGCTAGGAACGCAGGTTTGCCTTTCCTTAACCTATTTTCTAAGATAAGTCGTAGGGTCAGTATTACCTCACGTGTTCCAACATTTCTACGGAATCCAAACTGATCTTCCCCGAGATCGGCTTCTACCAGTTTTTCCATTCGTCTTTAAAGAATTCGCGTTAGTATTTGGAGGCTGTGACTTATTAAACTGATAGTTCGGTAATTTTCACATATGTCAGCACCTGCTTTCTTTGGGATTGGAATTATTAGATTCTTCTTGAAGTCTGAGGGAATTTCGCCTGTCTCATACATCTTGCTCACCAGATGGTAGAGTTTTGTCAGGACTGGCTCTCCCAAAGCTGTCAGTAGTTCTAATGGAATGTTGTCTACTCCCGGGGCCTTGTTTCGACTTAGGTCTTTCAGTGCTCTGTCAAACTCTTCACGCAGTATCATATCTCCCATTCCATCTTGATCTACCTCCTCTTCCATTTCCATAATATTGTCCTCAAGAACATCGCCCCTGTATAGACCGTCTATATACTCCTTCCACCTTTCTGCTTTTCCTTTTTGCCTGCTTAACTTGCTGCATTTTTGTATTTTCTCTCATCATCAATTAAATTCAGTATCTCTTCTGTTACCCAAGGATTTCTACTAGCCCTCGTCTTTTTACCTACTTGATCCTCTGCTGCCCTCACTATTTCATCTCTCAAAGCTACCCATTCTTCTTCTACTGTATTTCTTTCCCCCATTCCTGTCAATTGTTCCCTTATGCTCTCCCTGAAACTCTGTACAGCCTCTGGTTGTTTCAGCTTATCCAGGTCCCATCTCCTTAAATTCCCACCTTTACATTATACATTGCCAAATATATGACTTTCATTCGGTAGTTGAAACGTTCTTTCACCATAAGCTAGGGATTAGGGCCACGATAAATCTCGTACGATAACAGACGTTTCCTTCATGCTCAAGGCTGGTTCACGAATATGACTCCTGGTTTCGTGGGGGCTCCCTGCAGCACTTGATCTGGAGTGACAGTGCAAAGGAGAAGTTCCCTTGTCAGGCCAGGAAACACTCGCAGAGGGCGTCGTTAATTCGCAAAACACCAGCTTCTTGCATTATTTAAACAAATTTAACAGTATTTATGAAAATCAGGTCATTTCCAATCATATCGAATTTCTCCTGACACACATATATGAAAAACGCTGCAGTAGTGAACGTATCTGGGCCTAGCCACACTGGAGGTTAGGAACAGCTACACGATTTGGCTATGAACTGGTTACCACTGCCAAAGCTCCTCATACATGAAATTAACTTGTAAATTATGGCTAAAGTAAATCTTTTCTAGTGTCCACGATCAGTACAAATACAGAGCTCTATCACGGACATTGCTTTTCATGAATCAAGGCCCCGGGAGTAGACAACATTCCGATAGAACTACTGACAGCCTTGGGAGAGCCAGGCCTAACAAAACTCTACCATCTAGTGGTCAAGATGTATAAGACAGGCGAAATACCCTCAGACTTCAAGAAGAATCTAATAATTCCAATCCCAAAGAAAGCAGGTGTTGACAGATGTGAAAATTACCGAACTATCAGTTTAATAAGCCACAGCTGCAAAATACTAACGCGAATTTTTTACAGACGAATGGAAAAACTAGTGGAAGCCGACCTCGGGGAAGATCAGTTTGGATTCCGTAGTAATGTTGGAACACGTGAGGCAATACTGACCCTACGACGTATCATAGGAAATAGATTAAGGAAATACAAAGCTACATTTCTAGCATTTGTAGACTTAGAGACGGCTTTCGACAATGTTGACTGGAATACTCTCTTTCAAATTCTGAAGGTGGCAGGGGAAAAATACAGGGAGCGAAAGGCTATTTACAATTTGTACAGAAACCAGATGGCAGTTATAAGAGTCGAAGGGCATGAAAGGGAAGTAATGGTTGGGAAGGGAGTGAGGCAGGGGTGTAGCCCATCCCCGATGTTATTCAATCTGTATATTGAGCAAGCAGGAAATGAAACAAAAGAAAAATTCAAAGTATGAATTAAAATCCATGGAGAAGAAACAAAAACTTTGACGTTCGTCGATGACATTGTATTTCTGTCAGACACAGCAAAGGAGTTGGAAGAGCAGTTGAATGGAATGGACAGTGTCTTGAAAGGAGGATATAAGATGAACATCAATGAAAGCAAAACGAGGATAATGGAATGTAGTCGAATTAAATCGGGCGATGCTGCGGGAATTAGATTAGGAAATGAGACGCTTAAAGTAGTAAATGAGTTTTGTTATTTGGGGAGCAAAATAACTGATGATGGTAAAAGTAGAGAGGATATAAAATGTAGACTGGCAATGGCAAAGAAAACGTTACTGAAGAAGAGAAATTTGTTAACATCGAGTATAGATTTAAGTGTCAGGAAGTCTTTTCTGAAAGTATTTGTATGGAGTGTAGCCATGTATGGAAGTGAAACGTGGACGATAAATAGTTTAGACAAGAAGAGAATAGAAGCTTCCGAAATGTGGTGCTACAGAAGAATGCTGAAGATTAGATGGGCAGATCACATAACTAATGAGGAGGTATTGAATAGAATTGGGGAGAAGAGGAGTTTGTGGCACAACTTGACTAGAAGAAGGGATCGGTTGGTAGGACATGTTCTGAGGCATCAAGGGATCATCAATTTAGTATTGGAGGGCAGCATGGAGTAAAAATCGTAGAGGGAGATCAAGAGATGAATACACTAAGCAGATTCAGAAGGATGTAGGTTGCAGTAGGTATTGGGAGATGAAGAAACTTGCACAGGACAGTGTAGGATGGAGAGCTGCATCAAACCAGTTTCAGGACTGAAGACCACAACAACAACAACATTTCGGTTAGGTGTCCAGCACTTCCACCTGCAGAGCATACCATTGCCCTAATCTTCTATTTCCTTGCGTGCATGATATAGTCATCAACTGTCAAATGTAGTGTTTGCTTAAGCACGTGATGCAACTCTTATTTACTTCTCTATCGCTGTGTCATCAGCAAACACTGTCGTGCTTATTTTAAGCGCGTAATATGGCAAAATTCCGGTGACAGTTCTGTACATTATATAATGTAGCATCCTTTACGTGCTTGATGTAAGTGTTTTCTCGTTTCGTTTACTTCGTGCGGGTCGGTCACGAGATGAAATCGTAGTGTTTCAGAAAACGAAGGCCGTACGGACATTAAACGGTGAAGACGTTCTCTAAAGAGTCAAGGAGAAAAAATGCCTAATAAGACCATTATGAAGATATTGGAAGGTTGGACGAATATTAGATCAGTCGTAACTGAAAGGATGATGAAAGGAAAGAATGGCATTGGAAGCTCTCGGTATTTTGAGACAGATGTTCGTTGTTGTCGGCTGCAGCAGTCATGCTGAAATCAATAGAGTAAGTGGTAAGCGATAGGAAGGAGAACCTTTGGTTTGATGAACGAAATATCAGCGTATCGACCCTCAGAGAATAAACTCAATGACAAACTGTTGATCAGTGCATGCTCATTGGCATAGAACCCCTACATACACACAACTGCTTCACGCCAGCATCATTTATGAAACTATTTAGGGATTTTAAGGGCTTCGGAACGGAGTAGCTAGTAACTATTATGCGTTTCTGTTAAATGAGACTACTCAAGGGCGCAGAGATAGATATACATGTGGCCTTTATTGTAACCTACACTGCCGAATTACGTTGCTGTATTAGCACCATATTTCCGCCCACTGTTAGAAGGTGATAAAAATCAGCAGAGTGTGGCTTTATAGCACAGCAGACCAAGTGTAATCACGTGACGTACTGTTAGGTAACGTAACGTAACGTAACGTGTAACGCCAAGGCGTGACGGAGGTCACGAGTGTGGCTGGTTTCCGGTTGGGCCACCCGCTGTGATATCTCGCCGTCGGCCAAGTGTGAATCTGTTAACTACACAGGACCTAATCTTACATAAGTTTCGAAGACTTTGATAAGAAGGAAATGTAACTGATCCACGAAAGAAGTAGTCTTGAATATCGTTCATCAACCCGGGAATCTACCAGACAGGGCTGATAGAAGAGACAGAGAAGATCCATCGAAGAGCGACGCGTTTCCTCACGGGTTCGTCTGGTCGGCGCGATAGCGTTACAGGGATTCCCAAGAAACTCCAGCGGCAGACATTACAAGAGAGGCATTGTGCGCCACGAAGAGATTCACTTATCGAAATTTCGAAAGAGTACTTTCCACGAAGAGATGGACAACAAATTACTTCCTCCAATATTAGAGCTTATACAGTGGCTTGCCAACAATCGTTCCTGAAACGCGCTATTTGCGACTGGAGCAGGGAAGGTGGGATCAATTAGTGGTAGCAGATGCATCCTCTGACAGTCACCATCAGGCAGCTTGCGCATTATTTATGTATAATTAGTTTATTGACAGAAATGTTACGAATTTGGAGGCCTAAATTTTACATCAGTCTCTTGCCAAAAATCTTACGTTGTGGTGTCCAGGTTAATGGAAACAATGGAACCGGTGTATGAAATTTTCTTCTAATTTTTTTACGCTGTCTCTCTTAATGATCTTTCCGTGTATTGAAGGTATTCGACACTGAGTTGATCGATTTTCAGTGATGAAATATTTTGCTTACACGACCTTCTTTTTCTGGATGGGCACCAATTGTGTCGTGTAACCGCGTATCTTTTAGCGCATGGAATTTCGTGACCCTTCTTGACCCTGTCATTCACGTGCTACAGTAAACGGATGGAACACATACACTTCTTCAATTCCAATAGTTGGTGTTCTTTCTTCAGACTGAGTATATTTTGCATTTTAATGTACAATAATTGATCACAAGTATCCGAACACTCTTAGGTACTGTGGAATTGGCCACTGGATTTGGGGGGGGGGGGGGTCGTCAGTATAAAAGGAGACGGGGAGTATTGTGATGTCATTGGAGAAGCAATAACAGCAAACTGAGTCGGTCAAAACAGCTCAGTGGCTTAGAATGTGAGCTTTACACTGGATGTTATCTAAGTAGCGAATCTGCCAGACACATATCAACCCTTCTAAAGCCACCGAAGTCGACTGTTGATTACGTTACAGCAAAGTGAAAACGATAAAGAACAACCAAAGCTAACCCAAGACGAGGCAGCTCCGTATACTGAAGAACAGAAATCGGCGGGCATTGCAGAAAGGGCTTGCAAAAAATCGCATGACATCAGCAGAAGAAATCACTCGTGAGTTCCTGAGTGCTGCGAGCAGTTCACCTAGCACGATGACTGTGCTTATAGCCAGTTAAAGAGAATGGAGTAGAGTGCTCAAGCAGTTCCTTACACGCCACACATTGAAGGCAATACTAAGCGGCGCTTGAGGCGATGACAAGGACGACGCCACTGACCTGTGCATGACTGGACACGAGTGACTCGGAGTTGCGAATCGCGCCATACCCTGTGACAATCCGATGAATGGGTTAGTGTTTGCTGAACTCTTGGACATCGTTAATTGCTTTCAAGTGTGGTGCCAACAATGAACTATGGAGGAGTTGGTGTTACACTACGGAGATGTTTTCCGTGGTTAGAACATGCTCTTACTGCTGCACTTAAGTAAACGCTAAATGCGGAAGGATATTTCACAACACTGTACCCCGTGCACAGTAGAGGAACAGTTGAGATGCGATGATTGTTTGTACCAGCATGATAATGTAACCTGTCATAAAACAGCATCTTTGAAGAAATGGTTTATGGAAAGTAACGTTCTCAAAATAAGACTGGCCTGCCTAGGGTCCTGACTGAAACCCTATGGAACATCTTTGAGATGAATTAGAACGTCGAGTTCGCACCAGGCGGCTGCATCTCACTTCACTGTTGCTCTGGTTTCTGCTCTTGAGGAAGAATGGGCTGCCATCCCTCCACAGACACTTAACTGCAAGTGTACTGTAACACTCCAATTATAGAACCCATAATGAACACCCTTTTCCTGCAGAAAGAAGTAGAAAAATCAGTCATTCTGACAGTGATGACAGTTACTGACAACAAATTTATTCTCTTGACAGTTCTATTAACAAGAATGTTATGTAAATACTAATGCATATCATCAAGAAACGACTGAATGAAAGAATACCATATGATACGAAACAGAAACTTTAAAGAAAGAATTTAAAAAATATACACTCCTGGAAATTGAAATAAGAACACCGTGAATTCATTGTCCCAGGAAGGGGAAACTTTATTGACACATTCCTGGGGTCAGATACATCACATGATCACACTGACAGAACCACAGGCACATAGACACAGGCAACAGAGCATGCACAATGTCGGCACTAGTACAGTGTATATCCACCTTTCGCAGCAATGCAGGCTGCTATTCTCCCATGGAGACGATACTAGAGATGCTGGATGTAGTCCTGTGGAACGGCTTGCCATGCCATTTCCACCTGGCGCCTCAGTTGGACCAGCGTTCGTGCTGGACGTGCAGACCGCGTGAGACGACGCTTCATCCAGCCCCAAACATGCTCAATGGGGGACAGATCCGGAGATCTTGCTGGCCAGGGTAGTTGACTTACACCTTCTAGAGCACGTTGGGTGGCACGGGATACATGCGGACGTGCATTGTCCTGTTGGAACAGCAAGTTCCCTTGCCGGTCTAGGAATGGTAGAACGATGGGTTCGATGACGGTTTGGATGTACCGTGCACTATTCAGTGTCCCCTCGACGATCACCAGTGGTGTACGGCCAGTGTAGGAGATCGCTCCCCACACCATGATGCCGGGTGTTGGCCCTGTGTGCCTCGGTCGTATGCAGTCCTGATTGTGGCGCTCACCTGCACGGCGCCAAACACGCATACGACCACCATTGGCACCAAGGCAGAAGCGACTCTCATCGCTGAAGACGACACGTCTCCATTCGTCCCTCCATTCACGCCTGTCGCGACACCACTGGAGGCGGGCTGCACGATGTTGGGGCGTGAGCGGAAGACGGCCTAACGGTGTGCGGGACCGTAGCCCAGCTTCATGGAGACGGTTGCGAATGGTCCTCGCCGATACCCCAGGAGCAACAGTGTCCCTAATTTGCTGGGAAGTGGCGGTGCGGTCCCCTACGGCACTGCGTAGGATCCTACGGTCTTGGCGTGCATCCGTGCGTCGCTGCGGTCCGGTCCCAGGTCGACGGGCACGTGCACCTTGCGCCGACCACTGGCGACAACATCGATGTACTGTGGAGACCTCACGCCCCACGTGTTGAGCAATTCGGCGGTACGTCCACCCGGCCTCCCGCATGCCCACTATACGCCCTCGCTCAAAGTCCGTCAACTGCACATACGGTTCACGTCCACGCTGTCGCGGCATGCTACCAGTGTTAAAGACTGCGATGGAGCTCCGTATGCCACGGCAAACTGGCTGACACTGACGGCGGCGGTGCACAAATGCTGCGCAGCTAGCGCCATTCGACGGCCAACACCGCGGTTCCTGGTGTGTCCGCTGTGCCGTGCGTGTGATCATTGCTTGTACAGCCCTCTCGCAGTGTCCGGAGCAAGTATGGTGGGTCTGACACACCGGTGTCAATGTGTTCTTTTTTCCATTTCCAGGAGTGTATATTATTTACGAAAGTTAAAGCCCAGACCGTAAAGTGACCAAAGATTACGTTTATCCCAGAAGAGGTTTGTAGCCGCATCGAGCTGTAAGTTCGCAGCGACTACAATGTAACTCGGCAATGGAGATGTTAACTTCACTTCTCTCTTGCGCTCTTGCAATAGTAGTATGCATGTCAAGCGCTACTAGATTGTTTTAAAACCCATCTGAAGTTTAAAGGTTTTACGGTTGGAAGTATTAGTCGGAAGTCTGACGGAAGTAAAATCACAGACTTGAGCAGGCAACAGATAAACGCAATCACAAACAACCTAGAATTGCTCCGTGTTGTCAGAAGTTATTGGTCAAAATCAGAATTGCTGATGCTAACAGACGCAATTCCCTGACTGAAAAATCGGTGTGTGTGCTCAGTGTAGGGATAAATAATTACGAAGAACAATAAACTTCAATTCAACTTTAATTCCTCGTGTCGCATACATCATTTAATGGACAGTTAAAGTATATTTGTGGAATTAACTGATTCTTCGGATAACATGAAAGTAAAAACTGATTTAGTGAGAATTTAACTGTAAACAGCAATAAGTTTACACCGAAATACGACCAATTCTGAACATTTCTTAAGGACATGTTATCTCTGGAATTACGTCGTGTAGTTGAATACGCGACGTAGCGATGCCTTGACGACGGAATACTAATTAACAACTCAATATTCTCGCAAAAATCATGATGTGACATCGGCTTGGGTGATGGATTGATGATTCATGACATTATATTTTCAACGTTTGAATACCGATTCTCAAAACGGGCGTAAGAACTACAGTCAGCAAGTTCGCATGAACTGAAAAGTCAGTCGCGAACACCCAAAGGACTTTTGGTTATCATTTCAGATCAAGGGAGTCATTGCGTTATCGAGTGGTGCAGTCGTTATATTTATAAGTGGCGAAGATCGATAGACATCGAGCACCATAGTTTTAATTACAAGCAATGGCGGAGCCCACACTCCGGCGTGCTGCTCCATCGAGACGTTGATATCAGTTTTGAGAGACAGAATCTGAAAAATAAGCAAACCGCACGAGGAGTTTGTTTTTATGATAGTGGCAGATTGGCGTTGTCGTGATCGACGGACGCCGTTCCACGTCATCTCGACTGGGACAACCATAACCATCTAGTCGAGACAAAACGAGACGTCACAGTATCCAGCAGACTTAAGACGTCATAAAGACGAAGTGTGGACACTCCCCATATTAATGTCTACCAGTAGATGTCCGGATGTTTTTGATCAGATAACTCGTACTGAATTCGTACACAACGCTAAAAGTGTCCCAAACTGGTGCTATATGGTCCATCTCAGGCCATCATGGTTTGAGATATTTGTCCCTCCAGTGCACTTAGAAGTGTAGGCGGGTTGTGTTAGAGTTTTTCTGTTCCTCGCTTAAGCCGGCCGAAGTGACCGAGCTGTTCTAGGCGCTTCAGTCTGGAGCCGCGCGACCGCTACGGTCGCAGGTTCGAACCCTACCTTGGGCATGGATGTGTGTGATGTCCTTAGGTTAGTTGGGCTTAATTAGTTCTAAGTTCTAGGGGACTGATGACCTCAGATGTTAGGTCCCATAGTGCTCAGAGCCATTTGAACCATTTCTTCGCTTATCCTTTTCAAAGGTATTGCGTTTCGCTTCAAATAAACAAACAACCATGTGGAAACTTTTGAATATTCTTTCCAAGTATTCAGGTTTATATCGGCCATCTTCATTATATGCTTACATTGGTTCTTGGAAATACCATAGGAGACGCACCAAGTTTTCAATCTGAGTGCAGTTCTCTGTAAAACGACTAACCAAAAAGCGTCGGGTTACTGAAAAGGACTAAAATGTCCCAACTGTCTCGGCGTGTCCACATCAGTACTGACTTCAGTGCTACCACATCTTGCGCATGTGTATCTAGTAGCAACGGTTACGCTATTCAGAAACTGTGCAGAGTACTTTTCCGCCAATTGGATCGCTACAAGCGTTTCTCTTCGTCTGAGCAGTCAGTTACAGTTGTAGAGCCCGGCAGCTGGTCATCCTCTCCCGTCTCGTCAGCGATCACATCGGAGCATATTGTTTCGCTTGTGATTTGTAACTAGCTTCTAATAACTAGAAGCGACTTACTTTTTCATTACTGTGCGCATTTTAGTCTAAGTCTTTATATTTCTTGTGTTTTTGTGTATCTAGTATCCACAGTTGTGCTTTTTAATTACTGTCTCTAGTTTCACCATCTTCAGTATAGATAGGGACTGTGATTGCCGCGTTCAGATTTGAGGTTATAGTCCAGGCGGTGCGGTGAGGCTGTTGCCAATGGTCATCTCTATGGGGCCGGACATGGGACTGCAGGATACGTCTAGCACGTCACTCGTGTCCATGGCTTGGTCCACTACTGTGACGACCCCGGTAACTGCACACATTCAGGATGACCCCTCAGCCTTGGTCGAGTGGGAGGTCGTATCAAGGTGTGGTAGTCAGTGGATAACTTTCCAGAGGGCTGATCGAAGGGTCTTCCCTGTTCGCTTGGCGAACAGGTCTCGGATGCTGTCTGCGGCTAACAAAGACCTTGAGCCAGTTGCCCTGTTCCAGAGGAAGCGTTGCGGCTCTCAAGATTTGGGCATTCACACAGGGTGGGATTACTGATAGCTAGGAGCTCCAATGTCAGGCACGTAATAGTGCTCCCTAACAGTCTGCCAAGGATTGGAAGAAATACAGTGTGTACTTTGTGCATATCGGAAGCAGCCATTCCAGATGTGGAACGAGTGCTTCTGAATGCCGTGAAGAGCACAAAAAACGGTCCAAATGGCTCTGAGCACTATGGGACTTAACTTCTGAGGTCATCAGTCGCCTAGAACTTAGAACTACTTAAACCTAACTAACCTAAGGACATCACACATATCCATGCCCGAGGCAGGATTCGAACCTGCGACTGTAGCGGTCGCGCAGTTCCAGACTGTAGCGCCTAGAACCGCTCGCCCACCCCGGCCGGCTGAAGAGCACAGGGTGCAACCAACTGCACATGGTGGCTCATGTCGTAACAAACGAGGTGTGTCTCTTTGGATCGGAAGAGAATATCTGTGATTTCGGATGGCTAGCTGAAATAGTGAAGACTGCCAGTCTTGCTTTCGAGATGAAGGCAGAACTCACCGTCTGTAGCATCGGCGACAGAACTGATTTTATAACTTCGGTACAGAGCCGAGTGAAGTATCTGAATCTGTGGCTCAGACGGTTCAGATTTCTCGACTTGCGTCATAGGGTGGTGGGGTTTCGGGTTCTGCTCCATATGTCAGGGGTCCACTAGACACATGAGGCGGCTACACGGGTAGTGGCGGCTGTGTGGAATGGACTGGACGGGTTTTTAGGCTGGAGGGTTCCGGGAAAGTTCAGAAAGGGCTTCAGTCTCAAAGGGTCCAGGGCGGATGCAAGAAGAGGGTAGATATAACGATCAGTGTAGTGTAAATATTCTCGTCGCTGTGCTGGTTAAGGACCAGAGCTCCAAGCCTTAATACAAAGCGCCGAAGCTCAAATCGTTATAGGTACCGAATTTTGGCCGAGGCACAGCATACAAACCGTACTTGCAGGTGTATGAAACTCTAGAATTTTCCAAATCTATTAAAAACTATGGTAAAAATAGAGATAATTAACTACAAAATTTGATTTTTTCATAAATTATATAAATTCTAGAGTTTCAGTCACCTGTAAGTATGGTTTGTATGCTGTGCAAAATGTATCGAACAGTCTCTCTTACTTATGAAGAAAAGTGTACCTATAGCAACAAATGCGGCCAATAGTAAGTGAAAAAATGATAAAATTTCACATGTAAAAAAATTTATTTTGTTATGTTTTTGAACTTCCGCTGCTATGGGTGTGAATCCTGATTCCTTCCTGCTCATGCTGACAAAGTTTTATGAATTTATTTGTAAAAGTATAGGCACTGGAAATTAAAATGTCCTGCAGTGCTTCTCCTGCTCCAAGTCGGCCCGTTTGACGCCCTACCCCCCTTAAATATTGTGTTCACTTTAGGAGCTTGCAACGTTTCTATACCCCGGAATTATATACTGGACGTTTTGCCTAGATATCACTGCTGGCGTGCCTGTTACGTAACACCACAGCGACAGTCGGACGTCCCGTGGAAGCCCAGCAGGCCGTGTCGTGTTTCCAGGGCGCGGCTGTGTGCTCGCAGCACGCTTTCTCCTCCGGCTCCCCGTGCTGTCGCTACACGTAGTGCATTCGCTGCTCTTGATAACACCACACGTTGCCTTATACAAATAATCTGTGACTCCGTGACTTCGTGCTAATGTATGATACGGACCACTGCAGATAATGGAAACGTTACCTCCCTCTCCTTTTTTCCCTGTTTCTTCAAACATATACTTGTTGCATCAAGTGAAACTTCGTACCAGCTGCTCCGCATTCCCATCCGGTATCCCCTTCACCTTGTCCCGCAATTACTGATTGCCGATAACATTAAATGTAGAGAAAACGACCGGCTGCCAGTCACCTACGCCTGGCAGTTAGATCTCACTGTAGGACAGCAATTTTGTTGATAGAAGTCGTCAAGTTGAACGACGTCAGCTATCTGCTGTAACAATCAGTCGTTGCTACTTGCGCTTTTCGCGAGAAGAGGCTTACGTCTCCATCTATGTAGTTCGGAAACATCTACAATGATAGCTAAACAACAATATAATGAAGAAATGATCGCATCTGAATGAAGCTACTTCAACAGATGTGTTATCATACAAGTAAACGTTTTTAGATTCAGACCCAAACAGTGCAAATGTTTCAGCATCCAAATACATTGAAGCGCCAGAGAAACTGGTATAGGCATGCATACTCAAATGCAGAGGTAGGTAAACAGGCAGAATACGGCGCAGCGGTCGGCAACGCTATATAAGCAACAAGTGTCTGGCGTAGTAGTTAGATCGCCTGCTGCTGCTACAATGGCAGGTTACAAATATTTAGGGGAGTTTGAACGTGGTATTCTAATCGGTGCACGAGAGATGGGACACGACATCTCCGCGTTAGTGATGAAATGGGGATTTTCCCGTACTACCATTTGACAAGTGTACAGTGAATGTCAGGAATCAAACAAAACATCAAATCTCCGACATCGCTGTGGCCGGAGAAAGAATTGTTGGTTGTGACAGAAGTGCAACCCTTCCGAAAATTGCTGCAGATTTCAATGCTGGTTCATCAATAAGTGTCAGTATGCGAACCATTCAACAAAACATCATCGATATGAGTTTTCGGAGCCGAAGGCCCACTCGTGTACCCTTGATGATAGCAGAACACAAGCCTTTATGTCCGGCCTGGGCCCGTCAACATCGACATTGAACTGTTGATGACTGGAAACATGTTGCCTGGTCGAACGAGTCTCGTTTCAAATTGTATCGAGCGGATAGACGTGTACGGATACGGAGACAACCTCATAAATCCATGGACCCCGCATGTCAGCAGGGGACTGTTGAAGCTGGTGGAGGCTCTGT
Source organism: Schistocerca piceifrons (assembly GCF_021461385.2). Taxonomy (NCBI): domain Eukaryota; kingdom Metazoa; phylum Arthropoda; class Insecta; order Orthoptera; family Acrididae; genus Schistocerca; species Schistocerca piceifrons. Next base: position 38,730,799 of record NC_060139.1, on the reverse strand, counting down.
GATGGTGTGGTTCAAATGGCTCTGAGCACTATGGGACTTAACATCTGTGGTCATCAGTCCCCTAGAATTTAGAACTACTTAAACCTAACTAACCTAAGGACATCACACACATCCTTGCCCGAGACAGGATTCGAACCTGCGACCGCAGCGGTCACGCGGTTCCAGACTGAAGCGCCTAGAACCGCACGGCCACACCGGCCGGCATAACGATGTGGGGCCTGTGCAGTTGGAGTGATGCAGGACCCCTGCCTGATATGTCTACATACGACTCTCGCAGATGACACGTACGTAAGCATCCTGTCTGATCACCTGCATCCATTCATGTCCCTTGTGCATTCCGACGGACTTGGACAATTTCAATAGTACAATGCGATTCTTCAAACGTCTAGATTTGCTACAGAGTGGCTCCAGAAACACTCTTCCGAGTTTAAACACTTTCGTGGGCCACCAAACTCCCCAGACACGAATATCATTGAGGATATCTGGGATGCCTTTCAACGTGATATTCAAAAGAGATATCAACCCCCTCGTACTATTACGGATTTGCGGACAGCCCTGCAGGATTCATGGTGTCAATTGCCTCCAGGACTACTACTTCAGATATTAGTCGAGTCCATGCCCCGTCGTGTTGCGACACTTCTTCGTGCTCCTGGGGGCTCTACACGATATTAGGCAGGTGTACCAGTTTCTTCGGCTCTTCAGCGTATAAGACCGTTTTTTAATTCAAGTTCCCATTTTCTTGGAACTTACGATATACACGTTTGCTAATGTCTGAATACGACTATCCTGCCTTAACAACTGCACATCCACACTTGCTAGAAGCAATTATGAGCAGAGATGTTCGATACGTGTTTGCCCTGTGACATTAATCTTCAGAACTGAAACGAAGTAAGCGCTTTCAAAGTATAGTAAATGAAGATAAAAAAAATCTCGTTAACACTTACTTTCATTAATACGAAGTTTTATTTTTAAAAGTAAAAGAATTCCAAGCTGATGTATGTATGCATATGAAACTGTTTGAAACAGGTCATAATTTTATATTGCATTATCTTCTTGACTCGGTAGCGTTCTCGCTTCCCACGCCCGGGTTCCCGGGTTCGATTCCCGGCGGGGTCAGGGATTTTCTCTGCCTCGTGATGGCTGGGTGTTGTGTGCTGTCCTTAGGTTAGTTAGGTTTAAGTAGTTCTAAGTTCTAGGGGACTTATGACCACAGCAGTTGAGTCCCATAGTGCTCAGAGCCATTTGAACCATCTTCTTGACTATGGGGATTGAAGAGAGGATATGAAAGAGATCTAAGAATCCCTTTTTTCAATAAAAAAAAGGCGTTTTCAGTGCGTTATGTTCTCGGTGCTCTGTTCCACGTCTCAAACTTGATCCAGGTGTCAAGTCATAGCAAAAAGTCTCATGCATGGTCTTTGCGCGAAGCTGTGCTTCCTTCTGGAGTTCCAAAATTTAAAAGGTGTGACAAGTGATTTTTGTTGACTACAGTTTCTGAGCCGTGCTGGGCTCATGTATGCGTTGGTTTAAACCTTGGTTCCTATTCTGTGTTTGATTTTCCCGTGGTTACTGCGATTATGCTGTTGTTCGCTCTCTCTGTGAGAGGCAGCAGTGGTGTGTATCGATATTTGCACCTTGTACTATCTTTGGGCTGGTGCTAATAGTTTCCAGCTGTGCCGTGTGCGAGCGGTCACTCGGTTGGCTTGGAGCAGCGAGGTAATCTCCGCAGGGCGTAGTTTGGCCTGGCCCGCTGGTGGTCTCTACGCAGTGACAGACTGTGTGAGACTGTTCCCATTGCTACGAGGTCTGCGGCTCACCGACCCTGGACACGAAAGTCGAGTCTGGATTTAATTTACCAGCAAGTCAAGATTGTTCACACTGTGCCGTTTGGTTCTTGTTGTTGGCTGTTGGGACATTCCCACAAGCAGCAGCGTGTGTGTTCGAGTTGGCGAAGGTTTAGCCACCGTCCGGTGGAGTGTAACTGCATTTGGTTATTTGCAATTGAAGTGCTCCAGTGGAATTTTCTGCCTTGTGGCCGTTATCGTCCCAGTTACCTGCCCTGGCCGTTGACGTAAATTTAGGGAGTGTCCTTTCCTCACCGTGTTGTCGCTGTCCAGCACGTTGGGTAGTTCGACAGCTTAACGTATGCTTGGTTCTGGGCGTCTATGCCCTTTACGTTTGCATTGAACTCCTGGTTGTGTACTGGTAGAGTAGAGCGCAAGTTAGCTTGTCGGTGGGTCCGTTGAGTCTCTGTTGGTTGGGTTGTCGTCGGATCGAGAATGGTTGGGTTCAAAAATGGTTCAAATGGCTCTGAGCACTATGGGACTTAAAATCTATGGTCATCAGTCCCCTAGAACTTAGAACTACTTAAACCTAACTAACCTAAGGACATCACACACATCCATGCCCGAGGCAGGATTCGAACCTGCGACCGTAGCAGTCGCGCGGCTCCGGACTGAGCGCCTAGAACCGCTAGACCACCGCGGCCGGCGTTCTTCCGAGTCTCGAGCGACAATTTGAACACAATCAGCCTGGAAATAAAAATGAAGCCGCTCCTGGGGGGCAAGAACTTCGGAGGGAACGCCTAACAAGGCACACGACGGTAACAGAACGTCCTAATTCACCGGACTCAAATTACGACATTCGGAAGATAAAACGTCTAGCACAGCTTGGATGCCATTCAGAACTTAATTCAGCTGATTGGCAACGGATAATAACCACAAGCCAACAGCGGCGGCAAGAAGAAAACGCTATAGCGTTTGCTATTGGTCGACGCACACCGCGGACAGAGAGCCAGAAACGGCGCGGACCGCAGAGGGAACGCCTAGCACAACGTAGGCATAAATACCGGACTCGTTCCACAATGGAATCAGTTTCGGACAGCACCTGGAGAAAACTGCGTGCTAGTTACACAGTTGAAATATCGTGCAGGAAAGACGCCAATAACCGGCAGAAACCCGATTAATCAACATGACATCCCATATATGTTTCACACTTCGCAGTGATTGTATTTTGAATGATCTTGAGAAATATCTTTAGGGTATGGCTGATTAGGCTAACAGGTCTGCAATCTCCGTATTTTGTTGCATTGCTCTTCTTAGGCAAAGGGTGAAGTGCATCATCAGCCATTTGTTAGGAAATTTACATGCATTAAAAATCTGATTAAGTCTTTTCTTGGGAGAACTAAGGTACTGTTATCTTCTAATAGTCTTAGCGTTTCAACTGGTGTTTCATCTGGACCGACTACTTTCCTATCTTTTGCGTTCCTACTGCTCTTCTGATTTCGGCAGCTGTGATGACACGTACTGACAGACCCTCGTCAATTTTATTTTCTGTTTTATGTCTTTCATCTGCAAAAAGATAGGTAATATAGTCCTCTTGCTGATAGTCCTGTGCTATTTACACTTCGTCATTTTCTATATTCGAGAAGTTTTTTTTTTTTTTTACAATATATACCAGCTGCTTCCTTGATCTTCTTATGTACGCTGAGGTACTGGCTGCAATCGTTCCAACTCTTCACATTGTTGTTTCAGAAAGTTATTTTTTGCTGTTCTTATCTCCTTTCTTATGACTTTCTGGGTGTCCCTACATTTGTCCGGGTTTCTTTCGTTTTTACATCTTCTTCTTTTTTCAGATGACGCCAAAATTTCGTCCGTCATGCAATTTTGCTCTCGTGTCTTCTGCTTGTAAACTATTTCACTCTCCGCAACATATGTCATAAATTTTTCCACATCCTCCCCTACGCCGTGCATGCCTGTACTCTTCTAGCTGTGGCTTGATTGTATCTGTAATTCTTTCCTTGACTCGTGATTACCTTCACCTTTAAGTCTATCGTATTCTATTTTCCGCTGTTGTGTATATCTCTTGTCATTCGTAATTTTTATTTTTATTTTTTTTTACTGGTAGGACATGGTATGTGGAAACGTCGGCTCCCGGATAGGTGCGTACCCTCGGTACCGAAGTTCCAGAGCGCTCGTTAATCAGAGTGTAATCTATTCGATTCCGTACTGTATTGTCAGGGAGATCAGCTGGCGCTCTCCATGTGTACAGACATCTAGATGGTAATTTCAGCCAAGTGTTTGCTACCTTCATCTTTTCCTCTTGACAAAATTGATAGAGCCGTTCGCCCCGATCATTTCGCATTCCTAGTCCATAAGGCCTGGCTAGTTCTTCGAATCTTCCTTCTCCAATTTTAGAATCACCCGTTATTAAGTTTATGTCATGTTCTTTTACCAACCTCAACAGCTGTTTCAGTTCCTTATAGAACACCTAAATTTCATCTTCAGTTAAATCCGATGTGGGCGCTTATATTCGGATGATGTTGACATTAATTGGAATGACATCAAGTTTAAGTAAAGCTATCCGGTCTGAATGTGGGATGAAATTTATTACCAAAAAAAAATGGTTCAAATGGCTCTGAGCACTATGGGACTTAACATCTATGGTCATCAGTCCCCTAGAACTTAAAACTACTTAAACCTAACTAACCTAAGGACATCACACAACACCCAGTCATCACGAGGCAGAGAAAATCCCTGACCCCGCCGGGAATCGAACCCGGGAACCCGGGCGTGGGAAGCGAGAACGCTACCGCACGACCACGAGATGCGGGCAAATTTATTACAGATCTGCACAATTTTTCTCTTGATTGCCTGAATAATACATTGTTCCTCAATGAACTTCAGACATTGCAGCATATGGCCATCATGTTGCTGCTACTCTTAGAATGTCTACCTTCAGTCTCTCCATATCCTGTATTAGGTTAGCTAATTTCCCAGCCACATACAAACTCTGCACATTCCAGGTATCAATCATTACTTTTTTGGAGATTCATCTTCCTTCTCTTAGAATCATTTAACGCAGTTCCCATGGACACCCGGTTGGGCAACCATTTATACCTCCGGAAAATGTTGAGTTAAACGTGCTTATCATTTTGGACTATGTGATTCTCTTGATAATAATTGTCGTAGGTGGTTTCCCGCTGCCTTCCACCCCGTATGGTAAACAGCCGCTCTTAACATAGACAGCAGACACTGTCGGGAAGCCGCCCTTCTGGAGTCAGACGCTTCTGTTTGTGATGGTTTTGCTCTGCCCCGAGTGTTTCATTTCCTCGATACCGCCCATTTCTGGGAGGCATTCCCCGCGCCGCCAGCTACGGAGGCTCCCCATGGGAGACTAGCAAGCCCTAAACGGGCTGTCATCTACAAGCACAGTATTTCGATGTATTAAAATCGAAAAACCATACAGGCTGTATGAATGAACTGAGTCTGTTGTCATGTGGACAACGGAGAAAAGCACTGCGTTAAGTCATGAATCACCTGCGCCCAGGGGCCCACGTTCTCTTCAGTGAGAAATACGCGTACCTGTCGGTACAAACCAGTGCACCGGAGGAAAGGAAAGAAAATTAGGGTTTTACGTCGCGTCAGTATCAAGGTCGATAGCGACTGAGAACTAGCTCGGATCGTCTCAAGGATGGGAAAGGAAAAAAATACACAGCACTCTTTCAAAGGAAACATCCCGGGATTTGCCTGGAACTGTTTAGAGAAATCACGAAAAACATAAATGTCGGAGACTGATTTGAACCGTCGTCCTCCCGAACACAAGTCCAGTTTGCTAACCACTGTGTGAGCTCGTTCGGTACGCAACCAGAAACAGGCTCGAATGCGTCAGTCACCGATCACTGACTTCACGCATGAACATTCCATAACTCTTTGTCTTGGTTGTCGATGTACAGAAGCTGGAAAATATTCGCGTTGGAGCGTATTCTCATGAATCCAGGCTGCTGAAGTTACGCTTTTGGCGATTTTACACTAGGTAACAAAGGCGTTCTGAGTTTCTACTCAGATGTTTACAGAATATGGTTTATTTACTCTAGGCGTATTAGTACCCACAGCGAGATACAACACAGTTCCTGCAAGCAGCAGCGTTGAAACAAACTACTAGTTTGATAGAACTTCCTGGCAGATTAAAAAATGTGTGCCGGACCGAGACTCGAACTCGGGACCTTTGCCTTTCGCGAGCAAGTGCTCTACCGAGCTACCCAAGCACGTCTCACGTCCCGTTCTCACAGCCTCGCTTCCGCCAGATCCTCGTCTCCTCTCTTCCAAACTTCACAGAAGCTCTCCTACGAAACTTGCAGAACTAGCACTCCTGGAAGAAAGGATATTGCGGGGATGTGGCTTTGCTACAGCCAGAGGATATTTCCATAATGAAATTTTCACTCTGCAGCAGAGTCTGCGCTATTATGAAACTTCCTGGCAGATTAAAACTGTGCGCCGGACCGAGACTCGAACTCTGGGCATTTTACCTTTCGCGGGCAAGTGCTCTACCGAAAGGCAGAGGAGTCTCGGTCCGGCACACAGTTTTAATCTGCCAGGAAGTCTGATATCAGCGCACACTCCACTGCAGGGCGAAAATTTCATTCTACTAATTTGATGCTTCAATGTTAATAATCATCGGAAACACAATGATTTAATTTCGCGGGTGCAGCTTAGTAATGATCTTGCATACAGAGCCTGAATCACCTTACAGGATGAATCACCCATTGACTCGAAACAAGAGAAATCGCACTTCTTACTAGATAAATCTGGTTTAATACTGTGTCTGGTAGCAGTGAAGGGAAACCGTTTGTCATGACACATAACAGCGACCACGCAGCTCGCTGGCTGTCGCTGTCACAGGAGAACGCTAATTCTAGGTCACGCGTCGACATTAGAACAAAGAGCGTGCGCAGTCGGCGTTTGTTGGCCTATAAGCACGCAATTACAATCGTGCGTTTTTCTTTGTTTTATTTTCTGCCGTAGGCGTGATAAACAGTTTTTGCTATGGCATTCTGGCGGTTTTATTAGACAGTTATCGTTTTTCAGAGTGACAACCGCTCGTGTGTACGGCAGATAACCTGTTGCGGAAGCCGAGTGATAGTTGTTTGACTGTCCGTTGCCTCCGGCTAAACAACTAGTCGCTATGCGTTAGCGCTCTCAAAGCTCCCAACGACGAAGCGTTCTCACTTGTGGTGAACTTCTGCCAGAGAGATGGTGAAAGCTCTCTGCACTTCGTAGACTGCTCGCATAGAGGAACTCATGGTTTCCACGAACACACCGCCTCACTCTAAGTTAAGATCTCAACGAAACTCAGCTCCTTATTGAAAACATTTTCAGGCCATTAGGAAAAGTTATACGATTGTGGAAACATTACTGCTGCTTTTGTATTGCTAGACAGAAAAAATTCTCATTATGATCCCATACTGTTGTATTCGTTAGTGGTTAAGTCAGTTCAAATGTCAGAGGTCTGAGGCCAGAGGTGTAGTAAGGCGCTGTGTGTTTAAACCAGTTTTTGGTTGGTTCAAATGGCTCTGAGCGCTATGGGACTTAACATCTATGGTCATCAGTCCCCTAGAACTTAAAACTACTTAAACCTAACTAACCTAAGGACATCACACAACACCCAGTCATCACGAGGCAGAGAAAATCCCTGACCCCGCCGGGAATCGAACCCGGGAACCCGGGCGGGGGAAGCGAGAACGCTACCGCACGACCACGAGCTGCGGACCCAATTTTTGGAATGATAGATTTCCCTAACGAGTTGTTATTAGTAATATTTTAATTACTACGAGAGATATACGCGTCCACAATCAGATGCGACGTTATCAATATGTCCTACCTATTAAAGATGCAACTCTGCCTCGGTGGAGCCTCTGTAACTATAAAACTTTGGTACAATGAAAGCACTGTTCCACTACTCCATTACGGAGGACATCTCAATGAGGATCTGCCGATGGCTGACAACAGTCACTGTTAAAGGCCTGCATAGACTACAGCTTCCTGCACCACCCTGTGTAATGTGAGCCGATATGCAACGTTTAAGTTTAGGTATTTCTCGACATTAGACTGACAAGCGTTATTGATAATCCCTAACTTTAAGCTCACGGGAGAGGTCAGCGGCAGTGAATGTAGAGAACACCTGCAGCTGTAGCATGTTAGTGATGTATTACTGTTGTCGAGAACAGATACAATGACGCAGATGGCTCTTTAGAATTTCTGATAGGTTTGTGTAACAAGTGTTTGGTAATGCAATGGCTTCAACGTAGGTATTCCTTTTAGACTTCGTTTTGTATCAAAATGGCTTGTGAATTTTAATAGTTTCTCTAAATACGTAAATTGTAAGCGTCAGCGGAGAAAAATGATAACCCCCAACAGCGTCTTCTGAATGTTATAAGTTTATTTAAATTCAAAGGTAGGAACATGCATACATTAAGACAAAACAATTTGTATGTTTGACACTGTTTTATAGGGCAACATTAGGGAACTAATTCTTACCAGCATGTGATGCATACGAAAACAACAGGTTACGTGATCGGACTAATCATGTGATTTAGCCCTTTCTACCGTTGATCCCTTTGTCGACCTTAGCCAGAACACGTTTGTTGTTACAGTGTATCACTTCATCTTCATTGTTTAACGTACGATCGAATACAGCACAATTCCTTCATCTGTCAATGAACGCATTGCCCTTTGATGTCAGAAACAGGGCATTTACAGGCCGTCCCGAACAATACACAGATACACGTGGTAGGTTCCTAACCACGAACGGAGAAACTCAGTGTCGCAAGAGAAACAGAGGTGTTGAGTGAGCTCTGTACATTAGTGTTTACTGTCGCCAAAAATTCAGCAGTAGTTTTCAAGGGTTGGCATTTGGTACAAGTATGTCATACGTAAAATGCGAAACAAAAAGAAGTACGGCAGCCAGGAAACATGTTCAGATGGTGATGTAATGACACGCACGTTCACATAGCAGACCACTGTGACAGAGCGGTTCTAGGCCCTTCAGTCCAGAATCAGGCTGCTGCTACGGTCGCAGGTTCGAATCCTGCCTCGGGCATGGATGTGTGTGATGTCCTTAGATTAGTTAGGTTTAAGTAGTTCTAAGTCTAGGGGACTGATGACCTCAGATGTTAAGTCCCATAGTGCTCAGAGCCATTTGAACGTAAACACAATAGACGGGTATGCAAACGATTACAATTGCAGTTGTCTGTGAGAGTTACAGAGTTCACCAGAGTACGTTGGTGTTGTTCGTGTTTCGTGTTGCTACCAGGCCTGGTACGATGTGCACTGAACAGCCAAAACATTCTGACCTCTGCCCATCGCGACGTCAGATGCCATCTGGTTGCGTACCAGGCACGTGACGTCATAGCCAAATTATCACCCAAGATCTAACACGTGTGAGAGTGGTTGTGATCTGTCTTCCTACCACAGCTGCGCAAGGATGCTCTGTGAGTGTTTTAGCAATTTGGTGTTGAACCTACATCGTGCAAAGGTAGCAAGATACCGTCTCACACATGCAGAGTTCAGAAGAGTGTAGCAGTATGAACAGTGATGTAATCAGACAATGATCTCAATGTCACTTCCACTATACTCCCTGTAAAGGAAACATTATCACTAGTAGAAATTAGTGTATGGGTTCAGGCGTAACTATATGTTAGGAAAAAGTGAGAATCTTAGATTTTCGTTATTAAGGTTTATGTTTACTCTATGACTTCATGATATAGCAATATTAGCAAAATTACGTACAAAATGGTTCAAATGGCTCTGAGCACTATGGGACTTAACTTCTGAGGTCATCAGTCCCCTAGAACTTAGAACTACTTAAACCTAACTAACCTAAGGACATCACACACATCCATGCCCTAGCCAGGATTCGAACCTGCGACCGTAGCGCTCGCGCGGTTCCAGACTGTAGCGTCTAGAACCGCTCGGCCACCCTGGCTGCCAAAATTACGTATATGATGGTAAAACATTGATACTGGTTTTTTCACAACTGTGAAGCGAAATTAATATATTGCAAGGTTATTTAATGGTAAGATGGTTGATGACCATGTCTGGGGGTCGACACAAACACAAACAAATGAAACACAGTTGGGGACAGAGATATCAATCACGCTAAAATGTACAATGAAAAAAAAAAATGGTTCAAATGGCTCTGAGCACTATGGGACTTAACATCTTAGGTCATCAGTCCCCTAGAACTTAGAACTAGTTAAACCTAACCAACCTAAGGACATCACACACATCCATGCCCGAGGCAGGATTCGAACCTGCGACCGTAGCAGTCGCGCGGTTCCGGACTGCGCGCCTAGAACCGCGAGACCACCGCGGCCGGCAAATGTACAATGAAAATACCTAAAACTGGAAGGGGGACAGTAAAGAGCAATCAAAATAAAGTATATAATTAAAACAGTTCATAACTGTACAGTGGCTGATCAATCCTTTTAGTTAGATCGAACATCTCGCATTTCTGCTACATTTGGGCCTGACAATCACGAATATGTTTAACTAAAGGTCATGGTCGAGTGGAAACAAAAAGTAGGAGATATGGAGATGACAGCAGTTGTGAGTGTCAATTGAATATCACTCGCTGGCGTGGCTCAAGCACGCGTGTTTACCTTGCGTTGGCAGCGGCAGTAGCGGTTGTCGGCGCGAGCTGTGAACCTGAAAATCTATTACAAATCTCTCTCGACTCTTAACCAGCAGTCGGATACATTTCCTACGTCTTTGGTGAAGCCGAGTCTCCTAGTTATTCCCTAGCTAAGTTAATTGGCATGGTGCAGGTGCACGCTATTTGGCTGGAATAGCACATACGTTATTGCCCTTAAATCTCTCGCAAGCACTAACCGTCGGTGCTCTGTGTGATTCGCCATACTAGGAGGCTTCGCAGTTTAATTTCTGATGAGTTAAGACGAGCCTGTGAACAAATGTTCACATAATGACTCTCCCAGCCGACTCAGCGCAGCACGAGTCGCCTTGCTCAAACACTCGACGGTTGTCTGCAAGAGAAGAGCGAATTACTCTGTCTGCAATTTGCCTATACCAAAGCTGGTGGACATGTGTTTTCTTTCTGGCCGATCAGGGCGTTCAAACTTGTAATTCCACCGACGAGAGTTTTTGTAGTCTATCATAGAAGTCGTTTCTTTCGTAGGGCCGAGTTTAACTTCTGCTACGTAGTACTGAGTTTATAGCTTCTCCTTTCATACGAGTTTTGATGCAGGAGAATACAATGAGTCACTGATGTTTTGAGTTGCGTTTCTCCGGACGTTTTATCGGGGCTCTCCCGCCATGTTCCTGTAGAAAGACTTTCCAAAGGGCCGTAGTTGAAAAGCAGGGCCAAGGGCTGCTTTTGCCGGGGGCGTACGCAGTGGTGGCGCCGTCTCATTGTGTCCGCTAGGTATCCCATGGCGAGAGTATTTTTAGCCGAGCGGGACGACGTGCTATCGTAAAATTCTCCTTTCCCTTAAAACTGCGTCTCGTAGCTCGGGTCAGGGAAATCACTTGCGTGCAATTACTAGTGTGACAGTTAGTAGTTTATATTGAGGAAATACTGGCTTATTTATTATATCTGCATATTAATAAAATTCGTTCAGTTTCAGATAACTATGTCGTGTGACATATCGAGTTAACCAGAATTGTTTCAGGAATTCAGTGTAAAGTTTGTTATTTGTTCGACACCTTACAATAACCACCCTTCCGCGATAATTTTTATACTGAAGTTAGACAATGGTTGAGGCGTTGACTATGTCAGTCAAAACTTATACTTTTTCTTAAGCATTGAGTATTGGTCAGCCACTTGGTCTAGACCTTATTCTACTTAATTCTACTGGTTTGTATACTTTAATTTTTAACTTGGTTAACTTTGTTACTGATTTGTCTCCCTTAAGTGAAGACTATAAATTTCTATACTAATATCAGTTTCTTTTCTTATTTATTTAAATGAGTTGAGTGTACTTTAGATTTTATATCAAAGATGAGGAGCCTCTCATAACGCTCTTTTAATACTGTTGTCTCAACCACTTACTATTTAAACCAACATAAAAATTTACATACTTTATACATAATACAAAAATTCAGTGTTTACATTCTGCTGATTCTAACAACTAATGAAAGCCTCAAAATAATCTTCAGTGATTTCTCATCTTGTCAAAATTTTGAACGTTTCTGTTATTGATTAACGCAAATTCAAAAGTATGAAAGTCACAAACAATGATCATAAACACATTATTCTAAAAAAATTATTACTCTAGCAGACAATGTGGTTATTAAGAAATGTTGCATTGATAACTACGCATGAAATTTTAAAATACTACACTCACAGACAATAAATTAACTTAACAAAAATGTTATCTTTAAGACACAATATACATGAACATTTTTTATTTTTAACATCTCATTCTAATTACATTATAAGTACATAAAACATTTCTTTACGAAAGGTTTCTTGTGCATTGCTCATGAAACAAAGATGATGAAAAGACTGTTATACAGTTCTTATACCGACACTAGCACATATTTTACAGAGAAATGTAAATTGTATCAAATCGATATGAACACATCGAAGTCCTATGTTAACTGTTGTGCTTTTTTGCATTTTTTCACTGACTGACACTGATCTTTAGCTAATTTCAACCGCTATTTTCACACGATATCTACGAATTTTCTTGCGTGAGGTTGGCGACGAATGTCTTTGCACCAAGCTGAAGTACTTGTGAGAGATGCTTGTCGGCAAACCTTTGGGTGGGCAACAACGTTCTTCATCGAATTTTGCAACAGGATGGTGCCGTAGTTTGGTGTGGCCCTCATAATAATGTAGACCTTTTAGTGCAGAGTCTCGTGGAGCAATAGCTTTAACGTGTATTTTTCTTCTCAAGACATTTATATTTTTGTAGCACTACGCTGACAACTAGTTTACAATAGGATGGGTATTTGGAAAGGTGTCTCTTCAAATATTTTCGCCTATCTTCTCTCTTTAACATCAGTCTTTGGAGTCATCACCTTCTTCCAAGTATCTTCCTTTCTTCAGACTTGAATCTTGTCTCTTCTCTGAGAAGGATATAAGAAATTATTAACTACTAGTTGCTTTGAAGTTTTACATTCGCTAGTGTTTCAATCGTTGATTAAGATATGTAGTTCAGCATTGATTGACTGGTTTTCCTCCAGCTCTGTAGTTCAACATAATATCGCAGTCGGGACGCAACAGTGCGATTCTACACGCAATTTTTTTTTCTTTTTTTTGACAAATTTTGCCTCAGCCAAACCAGGTTTCAGCGAGGCAGTTGGTTTTTATACTCCGTGCGCTAATTGTTTTTTTTTGTCTCTGTGTGTGTGTGTGTGTGTATGTGTGTGTGTGTGTGTGAGTATGTGTGTGTGTGTGTGTGTGGCCCGTCGTTCCCTGCAGTCCTTCTGACTCGAGTATCGGTTGAAAGCGAATTTTTTAAAGGTCTGAACCCATTGTCGATCTTCTGCTGCTCATCCACCGCCCCTCTACTTTCTGTATCATGGCAAGGTTGCTACCACAGTTAGGAACAAGGGTTGCCTTGGTTACGAATCGTCATCCTTCTCATGCCCTTGCCGGCGCCCCCGCATCGTAAAAAATCGTTGATCTCGTCCATTCACATCCCATATACATTTTCGGTTGTCGTCCGCCGCATTGTCGTGGGCAGTGGACCATTGTTTCTTGCAGAAGGTCGAGTACAAAAATCTTTTGTTGTAATCTACCTTATGCCTCTGTGTTACAATTATAGTTTCTCTATAAGGTTCCAATTTGTACCTGATATCTTAAGCTAATGTGTCTCCTTATGTTCGTTATGTGTTGTGTCGTGGTGTGGTATGTTAGTTTGTCATGTTGTTACAGCATCACCTTTGCAAACGTTACCTCTCTCATGTTAACTGTTACATATAAAAATTTAAGGTACCTCTCAGCTCTCTGTCTCTTCTTTTCCGCAGACTCCTGGTCACGTCCTGTTTGAAACATACTTGATAGCTTCTTTGATATGTTCTACTGATGGCTGTAAGTGACCATTCATCATACCTTTCAATATGACTTACATAATAAAGTCCTTAACATTTGCCTGTCTCATTCTATGCTCGGTTCGTTCTGTCTGTATCTTTTTGTTTGAATGGTGGAACATCGTTCTTTAGGTCTAGAAGACTCTTGCTCTGCCACCTACGTTTGACACTGTACAGCCCTGGCTCAAAGAGCATTGTACTGCTCCCAAAAGTGACACTACCTTTTCCCATGTCTATGACAGCTTGTCTTTCATTCAGAAAATCCGCACCTATTATCATGTCCACCATTAATTTCGGTACGATAACGAGAGTGGCTTCGATCTTTTGACCTTGGCACGAGAGAGTTACCTTGATTGTTTATTGATATCGGCAGCATGATTTTTGATGGGACCTGTGGTGTCTGGCTTCGATCTTTTGACCTTGGCACGAGAGAGTTACCTTGATTGTTTATTGACATCGGCAGCATGATTTTTGATGGGACCTGTGGTGTCACCGCCAGACACCACACTTGCTAGGTGGCAGCCTTTAAATCGGCCGCGGGCCGTTAGTATACGCCGGACCCACGTGTCGCCACTATCAGTGATTGCAGACCGAGCGCCGCCACACGGCAGGTCTAGAGAGACTTCCTAGCACTCGCCCCAGTTGTACAACCGACTTTGCTAGCGATGGTTCACTGACAAAATACGTTCTCAATTGCCGAGACGATAGTTAGCATAGCCTTCAGCTACGTCATTTGCTACGACCTAGCAAGGCGCCATTATCAGTTGCTATTGATATTGTAAAGAATGTACAGACAAGAGCTACATTCAACATTAATGGATTAAAGTTAAGTATTCCACAAGCTACATCCTTTTTTCTAAAGTCTAAATTCCTTGTCCTGTTCCAGACCTCATGCCAGCCTGCGTGAGCTTAAACGCGTGCCTTTCGGCTTCCTCTCAATTTAGTGGGTTGGTCTCCTGCCAATCCACAACAGGACCCTTCACTTTCATCTTCATTCTGAAGATCGGTAATTTTTCATTAGCACTCCATTGGTTAAATAAGTTCTCGTAAATCGCGGTTAGCTCGCTTCTGCAGTCTATGATTACATTAATTGAGATTTCCGCTACCATGGCCTTCACAACTGGTTAAATCTCCACCGGTTTGCTCTGTTCTTCCTCATCTGCTGCATTAAAGCATCCTCTATTACATCGCATGTGAGTAGTTTCAGGATTTTTAACTATGATTTCGAACCTTCTCTCAGATACACCTCAGCCACTAACTCTCTCCCTTCTACAACTTCTTCTTCATATTTAACTTGGTCTTCCCTCAACTCAGTTACCTCTGCCTCTTCTTTCTTCGTGGAAACTTTCTAAATAATCGCATCTAAATGCCCTTATTATATCTCTATAACTTCCATCATTGTATACATTGGAACCTGTGCCCAACTGTACTTTATCTTCAAGTTCCATCTACTGCGCATTATTCTCCTTGAGCTCGTTTTCCTGGTCTCAGCCTCAAATAACTCTGCAATTCTAATCACTTCGTCCCTAGTTCCTTTTCCCATTGTGCCTGCCGCTGGTAGTTCTTTTTCTTCGTCGTATCCTCCCAATTAATTTCTCCCCCGCATAATGTTGTTGTTTTCCTGCCTTTTTTTTGTTCTCTGCGATCATATTTCGTCATTTATTACCTGTTACGAATAAATGTTAATTAAATGTTAATTTCTCACGATGGTACCTTATGCTCTTGGAATCTGCTCTTCCTGGTTTCAGTATTAAATAACTCTACTCTATTTTACCTCCTATCTCGACTTCCATTATTCTTGCTTCATTTTGTTACAGTAGTTCGTTTTTTGCAAAATCCTCCCGACTAATTCCTGTCCAACCTGCAGTGTGCAGTATCTCGACTTCTTTCGGTCCCTGCGGTTCTGTTCGTTCATCTTCCACTTCTCGTCTCAGCGTGTTTATATCTTTCGTTTCACTGCTGCTGCTTGCTTCGGTTGGTGCGCTCTTCTCCTTGACTTGGGCGCTCTCTCGTTAATTCGAACGTTTATTGGGGTTTGGTGGCCTTATGCCCACGTCTTCTTTCGATCCTTCCTGTCTTTGTTCGACTTCGTGAGAAGGGTTTCGTTGCTAGTAATTTGTCGGCCTGTTTGTCCTCCAACACCCATTGCGATTACGTTATCCGCACTGTATCAGTTATTCCCTTTCCTGGGTGGATAACTATTGCCATTTCTTGTTCAGTACCCATAACCGTTTCTCTGTTGGAATGTATTTTCACTTCTCTGCCCAAAGTTATCGTGCTGTTCGTAATAGCTGACATTCCTTCGTGCGGCTTCTGGAGCATTTCGCAGTCTTTCATTCACGTTTTCACGCGGGTTTCGCTTTTTTCTTGCCTCATCTTCCGAGAATATGAGTTCTAATTCTCCTAAAATTCCTTTGAATGGTTCTACACGTGGCCTCCACGGCGTACCAATGACTTTTGGTATTTTAGAGGCAATTTCATGGTACACAATTTAATCAATTCTCAATTGCTGTATGGCACATCCAAATATTGGTTTTTCTTTGACACTGCTCCGAAAAAATTTACAGGGGTCTTCTCTCAGGAATTTGGGAAGTATGGATATTGTAGTAGTTCATACTTCACCCTAGTTTGCGCTTCTCTCGACCAGTAGCGTCAGTGAAACTTATCTCTGAAATCTTCATATGATCGACATGTAGCTGCTACGTTTTGCTTAGTTTCTGTTGCTGTTCCACACATATGGGTACATATAAAGTCTCGTTGGCGTGCTAATGTCCAATGTTCTGGTAGTCCTACTCTGAACTGGTTAATGAAGGTCTGTGGATGCTATGAGATTCCTTCACGGATATGCTGAAACTTCCTTACGGTGAGGAAATGTTCGATGTCGTACCTTATCATGGTACTGTACGAAATTCTAGAATCCTCGCAGCCTCTGTTTCCAATCATTTCACATGTCAGTCTTTCAGGTTGTGGTAAATCCATTGGCTATTGCCCTCTGTAACTTTCCCCTAGTCTTGCATGATGTCGTTGTAATGGAACGCAATGATTTTCTTCCATCGGCTCCGAATGTCGGTATGTTCTACGCTATAACCTTCGTACCCTTGCATTTCCCTGTCACGTATTGGCTTGCTGACTTGCCAGGCTAATCTTGCCCCTTTATCATGTGGTCCGAATTGTTCCGAAAAATATGCTTATGGTACCCGATGTCTTCGTGGTGTCATCTGCTCTTCGTAACATTCGAAACGTGCCTGCAGGTGGTCGGTTATTGCGTAATTTCTTCTCCGCCTGCGATTGGAATTGTATTTGCGTGAAATCGTTTTTCTTTCCTTGTGAAACTTCTTGCCTTTCTGGTGGCGTTATTGACTCGGGAGTTGTTACGGTTTCAGAGCTTGTTTGATCTTGTTCACTTCGCTCTTGTATAGTTCGCTACAGTTCTTTTCTTAGTTTCCGAACTGATTTTTCGTTTTTGCTTCTATTCTTAGGATGCGAGTATCGTACCTTTTGAGAACCGCTTTCGTGATACGTTTTTGCAGTACACTATCTTCAGCTATTTGTCGAGCTGTGCCCCCTGCTTGGCGTGTAATTGCATTAACCTGTTCGGTTATCATTACAATTTTACCGTGAGTATCAGCACATAATATTTTGTTGTCATATGATGTTTTGATTTCGGTCTGTGTGTCGTCAAGCAAAGTTTGGACATCCACTTGGACCTTGTCAATGTATGTTCTTAATTGTGTGTGACCTATAATTAAATTTTCGATCACATCACGGGTTTCTTTATCCTCTTCCTCTATGTGACCTAACTGTTGTTTGATCTAACACAGTTGTTTCGTTGTTTCTGCATTCTGACCCCATATCTGTTCTTGCAGTTGTTTTGACTGTTGTTTCAGCTCTTTATTTTGTATCGTTATGGTGTGCGTTAATTGATGGAGAATTTCATCAAACGCGTTTCGTTCTGCGTTTACTTTCTCGTGCCTGTCCGCAACTGACTGCAGTGAACCATGCGGTGACACATTTCGACTTGTAGTGCCTGTACTTGGTTGCGAGGTCAGTCTTATTATATGTCCTATAGGTTCTGTGTATTGAAACGGTCCCCATCTTCTTGCATCTCTGCACCAATATATTGGTCGCCGCTTACGGCGCCTTGTTGCTCGGTATTTACGCACTGCTGCACACCCTGTTCTATTTCTCGCAGCATTGTGTCGTCTGTTATTCTGTGGTGAGGTTCCCGTGCGTTGCCCTGCAGGGTGTCATTCTCAATTCGGTCAAGGTCTCGATGTGCCATTGCTAATCTCTCTGATTCCCATCTTTGCAATTTTAACTGACACGCCCTAATTCACGTAATCATGCGATCATACGACCTTACTCGCTTCATAAAATTATTACCTACTCCCTTTCTTTACCGTTCCTAGTTCCCTTGACACAATATCAAGACTGTACGACCGTCACTTACCAGTTTGGACAGAACCAACTTACCAACGCTGTGTCAGCCCTCTGTGCTCTTGCCAGAAAACTTACAGCTAACAATGGCGGTACAACTATACTAAGGGGATACTGCGTACGACCCTCAGTACATTGGACGTCTCTCTCTGCCTATTGACTTGTCAGTAGCCACTAATACTTACCATTGGTTGATGTTGTTGTTGTTGTTGTTGTGGTCTTCAGTCCTGAGACTGGTTTGATGCAGCTCTCCATGCTACTCTATCCTGTGCAAGCTTCTTCATCTCCCAGTACCTACTGCAACCTACATCCTTCTGAATCTGCTTAGTGTATTCATCTCTTGCTCTCCCTCTACGATTTTTACCCTCCACGCTGCCCTCCAGTGCTAAATTTGAGATCCCTTGATGCCTCAAAACATGTCCTACCAACCGATCCCTTCTTCAAGTCAAGTTGTGCCACAAACTTCTCTTCTCCCCAATCCTATTCAATACCTCCTCATTAGTTACGTGATCTACCCACCTTATCTTCAACATTCTTCTGTAGCACCACATTTCGAAAACTTCTATTCTCTTCTTGTCCAAACTAGTTATCGTCCATGTTTCACTTCCATACATGGCTACACTCCATACAAATACTTTCAGAAACGACTTCCTGACACTTAGCCGGCCGCGGTGGTCTAGCGGTTCTAGGCGCGCAGTCCGGAACCGCGCGACTGCTACGGTCGCAGGTTCGAATCCTGCCTCAGGCATGGATGTGTGTGATGTCCTTAGGTTAGTTAGGTTTAAGTAGTTCTAAGTTCTAGGGGACTGATGACCACAGTAGTTAAGTCCCATAGTGCTCAGAGCCATTTGAGCCTGACACTTAAATCTATATTCGATGTTAACAAATTTCTCTTCTTCAGAAACGATTTCCTTGCCATTGCCAGTCTACATTTTATATCCTCTCTACTTCGACCATCATCAGTTATTTTACTCCCTAAATAGCAAAACTCCTTTACTACTTTAAGTGTCTCATTTCCTAATCTAATTCCCTCAGCATCGCCCGACTTAATTTGACTACATTCCATTATCCTCGTTTTGCTTTTGTTGATGTTCATCTTATATCCTCCTTTCAAGACACTGTCCATTCCGTTCAACTGCTCTTCCAAGTCCTTTGCTGTCACTGACAGAATTACAATGTCATCGGCGAACCTCAAAGTTTTTACTTCTTCTCTATGAATTTTAATACCTACTCCGAATTTTTCTTTTGTTTCCTTTACTGCTTGCTCAATATACAGATTGAATAACATCGGGGAGAGGCTACAACCCTGTCTCACTCCTTTCCCAACCACTGCTTCCCTTTCATGCCCCTCGACTCTTACAACTGCTATCTGGTTTTAGTACAAATTGTACATAGCCTTTCGCTCCCTGTATTTTACTCCTGCCACCTTGAGAATTTGAAAGAGAGTATTCCAGTTAACATTGAAAAAAGCTTTCTCTAAGTCTACAAATGCTAGAAACGTAGGTTTGCCTTTTCTTAATCTTTCTTCTAAGATAAGTCGTAAGGTTAGTATTGCCTCACGTGTTTCAACGTTTCCACGGAATCCAAACTGATCTTCCCCGAGGTCCACTTCTACCAGTTTTTCCATTCGTCTGTAAAGAATTCGCGTTAGTATTTTGCAGCTGTGACTTATTAAACTGATTGTTCGGTAATTTTCAGATCTGTCAACACCTGCTTTCTTTGGGATTGGAATTATTATATTCTTCTTGAATTCTGAGGGTATTTCGCCTGTCTCATATATCTTGCTCACTAGGTGGTAGAGTTTTGTCATGACTGGCTCTCCCAAGGCCGTCAGTAGTTCCAATGGAATGTTGTCTACTCCCGGGGCCTTGTTTCGACTTAGAGGTCTTTCAGTGCTCTGTCAAACTCTTCACGCAGTATCTTATCTCCCATTTCGTCTTCATCTACATCCTCTTCCATTTCCATAATATTGTCCTCAAGTACATAGCCCTTGTATAAACCCTCTATATACTCCTTCCACCTTTCTGCCTTCCCTTCTTTGCTTAGAACTGGGTTGCCATCTGAGCTCTTGATATTCATACAAGTGGTTCTCTTCTCTCCAAAGGTCTCTTTAATTTTCCTGTAGGCAGTATCTATCTTACCCCTAGTGAGACAAGCCTCTACATCCTTACATTTGTCCTCTACCCATCCCTGCTTAGCCATTTTACACTTCCTGTCGATATCATTTTTGAGACGTTTGTATTGCTTTTTGCCTGCTTCATTTATTGCATTTTTATATTTTCTCCTTTCATCAATTAAATTCAATATTTCTTCTGTTACCCAAGGATTTCTATTAGCCCTCGTCTTTTTACCTACTTGATCGTCTGCTGCCTTCACTACTTCATCCCTCAGAGCTACCCATTCTTCTTCTACTGTATTTCATTCCCCCATTCCTGTCAATTGTTCCCTTATGCTCTCCCTGAAACTCTCTACAACCTCTGGTTCTTTCAGTTTATCCAGGTCCCACCTCCTTAAATTCCCACCTTTTTGCAGTTTCTTCAGTTTCAATCTGCAGTTCATAACCAAGAGATTGTGGTCAGAATCCATATCTGGCCCTGGAAATGTCTTACAATTTAAAACCTGGTTCCTAAATCTCTGTCTTACCATTATATTATCTATCTGATACCTTCTAGTATCTCCAGGATTCTTCCAGGTATACAACCTTCTTTTATGATTCTTGAACCAAGTGTTAGCTATGATTAAGTTATGCTCTGTGCAAAATTCTACAAGGCGGCTTCCTCTTTCATTTCTTCCCCCCAATCCATATTCACCTACTATGTTTCCTTCTCTCCCTTTTCCTACTGACGAATTCCAGTCACCCATGACTATTAAATTTTCGTCTCCCTTCACTACCTGGATAATTTCTTTTATCTCGTCATACATTTCATCAATTTCTTCATCATCTGCAGAGCTAGTTGGCATATAAACTTGTACTACTGTAGTAGGCATGGGCTTTGTGTCTATCTTGGCCACAATAATCCGTTCACTATGCTGATTGTGGTAGCTAACCCGCACTCCTATCTTTTTATTCATTATTAAACCTACTCCTGCATTACCCCTATTGGATTTTGTATTTATAACCCAGTAATCACCTGACCAAAAGTCTTGTTCTTCCTGCCACCGAACTTCACTAATTCCCACTATATCTAACTTTAACCTATCCATTTCCCTTTTTAAATTTTCTAACCTACCTGCCCGATTAAGGGATCTGACATTCCACGCTCCGATCCGTAGAACGCCAGTTTTCTTTCTCCTGATAACGACGTCCTCCTGAGTAGTCCCTGCCCGGAGATCCGAATGGGGGACTATTTTACCTCCGGAATATTTTACCCAAGAGGACGCCGTCATCATTTAACCATACAGTAAAGCTGCATGCCCTCGGGAAAAATTACGGCTGTAGTTTCCCCTTGCTTTCAGCCGTTCGCAGTACCAGCACAGCAAGGCCGTTTTGGTTAGTGTTACAAGGCCAGATCAGTCAATCATCCAGACTGTTGCCCCTGCAACTACTGAAAAGGCTGCTGCCCCTCTTCAGGAACCACATGTTTGTCTGGCCTCTCAACAGATACCCCTCCGCTGTGGTTGCACCTACGGTACGGCCATCTGTATCGCTGAGGCACGCAAGCCTCCCCACCAACGGCAAGGTCCATGGTTCATGGGGGGGCATTGGTTGATACAACACAAAAATTTCTTACGAAAATTTTTAAGAGGATATTTTTCTTGTCCTAGTAATTACTTATGGTTGACCACCTTACCGTGGTAATTTAACATCCTGGCAGGATCGCCATTTACTAGCATCTGTGAGACTGGTTCTGATCTATCTTCCTACCACAGTTTCACAAGGACGCTCTGCGAGTGTTTTAGGAATGTGGTGTTGAACCTACAACCTGCAAGGTCGGAAGATACCGTCTCACACGTGCAGAGTTTAGAAGACTGCAGCAGTACGGACAGTGTTGTAACCAGACAATGATCTCAATGTCGGTTCCACTACACTCCCTGTAAAGGAAATATTATCGCTAACAGAAAGTAGTGTATGGGGGAAGGTGTAACTGTGTTAGATTTTCGTTATTAAGGTTTATCATTATTCTAAGTATGATTTCATGACACATCAATGTTAGCAAAATTACTTACAGGATGGTAAAATATTGATACTGGGTTTTTCACAACTGTGAAGCGAAATTCCTAACTATTATAAGGTTATTTAATGGTAAGATGGTTGACGACCATGTCTGAGGGTCGGTACAAATACAAACAAATGAAATACAATTGGGGAAAGAGATATCAATTACGCTAAAATGTACAACGAAAATACCTAAAATTGAATGAGGATCGGTAAACAGCAATCAAAAGGAAGTACACTATTAAAACAATTGATAACTGCACATTGGCTGATCAGTCCTTTTCGTTAGATATGACATCTCGCATTTCTGCATCAGTTGCGTCCAACAGTAGTGAATATGCTAAAGTACAGGTCGTGGTTGAAAGTACAAGAAGTAGGAGAGACGGTGATGACTGCAGCTCTGAGTGTCAAGGGATGTGTGTACCTTGCGTCGGCGGCGGCAGTGGTGGCTGTCAGCGCGAGCTGTGAACCTGAGAACCTATTCTAAATCTCTCTCGAGTGTTAACCATCAGTTGGATACATTTCCTACGTCTTTAATGAAGCCGAGTCTTTTAGTTATTCTCTAGCTAGGTTAATTGGCATGGTATACACTATTTGGCTGGAACAGCGCACACATCATTGCCCTTAAATCACTCGCAAGCATTAACTGTCTCTATACTAGGAGACTTTGCACTTTAACTCCTTACAAGTTAAGACGAGGCTGTGAACAAGTGTTCATACAATGGCTCTCGCAATCAGCGCAGCACGAGTTGCCTTGGCCACACACTTGCTGATGTTCAGCAAGAGAAGAGCCAATTACTCAGTCTGCAATTTGCCTGTATCAAAGCTGGTGGCCACGCGTTTTCTTTCTGGCCAGTCAGGGCTTTCATACTTGTTACAACTCCACCCACAGAGTTTTTGTAGGCTGTCACAGGAGTCGTTTCTTTCGTTGCGCAGAGTTTCACTTCTGCTACGTAATACTGACATAAACAGCTTTTTATTTCATGTGATTTTTAGCGCAAGTGGATACAATGAGCCACCAATGGATTGAGTTGGGTTTCTGCGGACGTTTTATCTGGGCACTCCTGCCATGTTCCTGTAAAAAGGCTTTCCGAAGGGTCATCGTTGAAAGCGCGGACAAGGGCTGATTTTGCTGGTGGCCTACGCAGTGGTGGCAGCGTCTCATTTTTACCGTTAGGTATCCCATGGCGAGAGTTTTTTTTAGCTGAGCGGAATGACGTGCCATCGTAAAATTCTCTTTTCCCTTAAAACTAGGTGTCGTAGCTCGGGTCGAGGAAATTACTTGCGTGCAATTAGTAATGTGAGTGTTAGTGGTTTATATTCACGAAATGCTGGCTTATTTATTACATCTGCATATTAATAAAATTCGTTCACTTTCACATAACTATGCTGGAAATGTTTCACAAATTCAGTGTAAGCAGTGTTATTTGTTTGATACCTTACAAAGAGAAGATATGGGCTGCAGATTGGGAAATCCATTGACATAAGTGACTTTGAAAAAGGGCAGATTATTATTACCCAGAGCCTGTGAACGAGTATGTCGAAAACGGCGAAGCTGGTCGAATGTTCACACGCTACTGTCCTGAACATCTACAGGAGGAGGCAGAATAAAAGTGAAACTACTACTAAGGACTAAATGGTTGGTCATCCATGACTCTTACACAGAACATGGGGTTTGGAGGCTTGTCTGCTCTGTAAATTTGGACAGATGGTGATCTGTGGCATCTCTGCAATATGAGCAAAATGCTGGTGCATGCACATCTGTTTTGGAACACACCGTTTGTTGTACAATGTTGGGCGTGGAGCTCTGCAGCAGACCACATAATAACGCCGTTAATTACGACTGCAGTGGACTCGGGACCATCGGGATTCGACCGTTGAGGAATGGAAACATGTCGGCTCTTTGCGTGAATCACATTTTTGCTACACTAGATCGATGGTCGTCTCCACAAATGCTGTCATCAAGGTGAACAGCTGCTCGAAACGTACAGTGTGCCATGGATGCACGCCAGTGGGAGCAGTATTATGCTATGGGGGACATTCTCCTATGCTTGCACGGAACCTGTGGTAGTAATCGAGGACAAGCCAACAGCTGCAAACCATCTGCATCCCTTCATGCTTGATGTCCTTCCCGAAGGCGGTATCGTCTTTCAGCAGTATAACTGTCCATGCCTCGGAACCAGAACTGTCTTACAGTCGTTTCAGAAGCATAATAGTGTCTCAGCAACCAAATTCGCCGTCTGAGCGGATAATGGGCTCTATCTCTGTGTACGGAAATCAGCGGACTGTTATTTGGAAGAATTACATGACCAGTTAGTAGACATCAAATGCCACATACCTCTATAAACTTATAAGAAACTGTCGGATCCCTGACACGCAGAGTCAGTGATGTATCTCATTCCAGTCACAGACAAACAAGCTGTTAAGCAGGTATCATAATGTTTTGGCTCATCAGTGAATAAGGGCGATGAACAGCGTCAGATTTTGATTGGTGAATGGCGAAGTACGCAGGCACACCACAAACTCGTGTGTGGGAGTATTATCAGCATCTGACAGAGTTTGAATGTGGCGTCATTGTGGGTCTCCATTTGGCGGGCTGGTCGAATCTTCCAATATCCAGATCTGTGAGGCATTTGGATACGACATTGTCCTCATATTCGACTACATGTGAACGTAATTGCGGTCACACTAGTCATAAAGGTTCCGGTCGACCACGCCTGACCAGCACAGTGCAACAAGAGCACTGTAGCTCTTTCATATCTATGCCTGCCATCTCAGAACAACTTACGAACTCCCTGAAACATTTTGCGTCATCCCGCATCATTGGTTGGGTCTTTTTCTTAACTGCAGCTATATTTTTATGTCCGATTGCGTAAGTTCTTTTTGCCTGTCGTTTACGTCTCTTACCCACTGTGCTTGACACCGAGGGCTGACGTTACTAATAGGTCATTCCCGTCCTAAACTACCATGCACATCGTTGCCCGTCCCTGGTACGTGAAGGCTGACCTTTTTCCCACTCATATTCTCTTCTGCAGCATTTATACTTTTCAGTAACAAAAATCTAAACTAATTGGGAAATAAGAAATTATAATACCTGTTTCGTTGGCGTCCGGAGGTGAAAACCTCGGAATGTTCCATTGAGCCCTGACTTTCTATCGCATTTAATTTTCACAAGTTACTTGGTGTATCCCATATGTTGAAAGCTGTTTTGGTGTGTTTAGTTGCAATATGTACAATGTTATGCGGACTATTTTTCTAGTTATCAGTATTTAAATTTAGTATATACATCTATGAGTACGGGAAGGACTTAATCATGGCATTTTTAGATATTGAGAAGGCGTATGACAGTATCTATAGGGACAAGCTCTGGGATATGCTGAACGCAAAAGGGATAGATGAAGAGATAACACGAAAAGTCAGAAGAATGTATGAGGGAAGTGAGAGTTGTGTGAAAGTGGGGAGGGAACGTACTGCATGGTTCAAGCTGGAAAATGGGCTGCGACAGGGAAGTGCACTTTCGCCATTATTGTTTATTATTGTTATGGATGAAATCCTACAGCAAGTATCAGATGCAATTGGAGATCATAAAATGAAAGCAGTGCTTTTTGCCGATGACCTGATGTTATGGGGAAATTGCGAGAAGGAGGTGCAAGAGCAGTTAGATGTATGGGAGGCAACGGCAGCACAATATGGAATGCATTTCTCTGCAAAGAAAAGTGAAATAATTGTCACAACAAGGAAGAAGAATAGGCCAAATGTGGATATAACTTGTGGAGGGGAAAAACTACAAGTGGTAGAGAACTTCAAGTACCTGGGAAGCATGATTGAAAGTAATGGGGGAAACGCAATGGAAATAAATGAAAGGTGCAGAAAAGCAGGGCAGTTCTTCAAATGCATTAGGGGGCTTATTTGGAGCAAGGAGGTGCCACAGAAATCCAAGGGAATTATATACCGAACCTACTTTGTCCCCATATTGGCATACGGAAGTGAGACATGGGTAATGCACAAAAGCGACAAAAGTAGAATACAAGCTAGTGAAATGAAGTTCCAGAGGAGCAGGTTGAGTGTAACAAGACGAGACAGATTGCGAAATGTGTATGTGAGGGAAAGACTAAAGGAGGAACCAGTACAGGACAGGATAGAAAAATCAAGACTGCAGTGGTATGGACACATGAAGAGAATGGATGAGGGAAGAATTCGAAAGAGGATGTTTGATCTGCAACTGGAGGGAAGAGGCCCAGGGGAAGACCAAGAGATAGATGGGTGAAGGGAGTGAAGGAATGTGTGGCGAGAAGAGGAGAGAACTGGACGAAGGTGGAAGAGGGGGAATGGTGGAAAGACAGAACACGATGGAGAGGCTTGTGTTCCCAACAGACCCAGCCAGTGGCTGGAAACTTTCCAAGATGATGATGATGATATACATCTATGTAAACGATACATCTTTGTAGTTACGTGGCTGCATCCGTGAAAACACTCGGGACGAGAGCGACATGAGGCATGTACCTGTGATGAGTAATTGGTGTCAATCTAACTGGCAGGCAGGCAGCTCAAAACCACACTTAGTGACAAATACAAAATTTAAGTGGGAATGAGACAAATATACAACAAGCCAGGCTAAAGCTACCATACAACTGATTTCGTAGTCTGGGAAACTTCCTGGGAGGTTAAAACTGAGTTCCGCACCGACACTTGTCACACTTTCATGTCAGCGCACACTCCGCTGCAGAGTGAAAAATCTCAGCCTCCAAGCTGTGGCTGCACCATCTCTCCGCGGTATTCTTTCTTCCAGGAGTGCTAGTTCTGCAAGGTTCGCAGAAGAGCTTCTGTGAAGACTGGAAGGTAGGAGACGAAGTACTGGCAGGATGTTGTGAGGACGGGTCGTGAGTCGTGTTTGGGTACCTCAGATGGTAGATCACTTGCCTGCGAAAGGCAAACGTCCCGAGTTCGAGTCTCGGTCTGGCACATTGTTTTACTCTCCCAAGAAGTTTAATGCCCGAGTATGTTTGCATGCCGAAATTTTGGGGAACTATTTAAAGCTGCTGAGGAAGCCAGCTGATAACCCATTTTTCAGTCACAGTCTTTTAAATGAAGAGGAAGATATTCGTATTTTTCGTGCTCCCATACGAGCATATTTTCGGCTGGTACGTATACTGAGGTGTCTCATTTCGGTGTGCATGGCTGTCTCTTGACCAGTCTTGCTGTACGTCCACGACATGCTGCAGGCTGGGCATTTATATAGTGAGCTAATTTTGGCTTTCGCAAACAGGCATTCTACGTCATTTATGCCTGCATTTCGATTTGATAAGCCTGCACTGCATGTCTGGCCGTTCGCAGTTGGTTTGTAGGCTACATTCAGCTGGCAATAAGTGTTAACTTTCTGATAGAGCCATAGTTTTCCGTTACGTCGAGCTTACCCAGTGTGTTGCTGATTGACTCAAAGAACTTTTCATGCCTCACCCACACGGGAACCCGCACGCTGCTTCATAAATTTGTAGGATTTTTTACGTGACTGATTCGATTTACTTGTGCTCAGTCAAGGCTTGAGCTGATATTCACGCTTATATTGAACCTTTCATGTAAGTTAAATTTTTTTCTTAGTTTCCCCCTTTTTTTGTAGTGTCTGGAGAGGAGATTTACATCCAGAAAAGCGGGTTAGTTGTACGACTTTATCCAAAGAAAGAATTTGACAAGTACAACTGGAGTGGATGTATTCATGATGAGAAACACGTACCTATATGAACGGTTGGCATGAC
The DNA here is from genome assembly GCF_021461385.2 of Schistocerca piceifrons. Classification (NCBI taxonomy): domain Eukaryota; kingdom Metazoa; phylum Arthropoda; class Insecta; order Orthoptera; family Acrididae; genus Schistocerca; species Schistocerca piceifrons. The sequence goes on along the minus strand of NC_060139.1, from coordinate 38,702,624 downwards.
GTCAAGGTCATCAGATGTGTCCCCGATAGATCACGTGTGCGACCAGCTCGGACGTTAATTCCGTTGCACTGCAAGTATCCAGGATGCAGTTACAACATTTGTACGCTAGCTTCCAACACAATAACAAAGTGCCTAATAATTTTTCTACATAGTACATTCTGTAACCATAACGTCACTGTGATGTAATTTCTGTTGTATACACCTTTTATTAATGTAGTCTTATAATTACCTGTCAAATAATTAATTCAAACGAACTATTTAAAAAAAGAATACTGTAATTATGATGTAAAAAGGTGGCCTAGTCAGCGACGTTTGCTACTGCATAGAGTCACAGAACACGGTTAAAGTGAGGAGTACTGTCTCTGGGCGTGTAGGCGCGGAGTCCGGCAAAAGTAGGTGCGGGGAGCGTTGCTGAAGATAAGTGGTCAAGTCCAGACGCGGTGCGTAGTTGTAAATGGGCGCAGTACATTGTAATCAAGAGGAATTAATATTCTAAAAGGATAGTGTGGGCCCAAGCTTGTAAAGAAGAGTCTGTTGCCAAACACTGTTGACGAATAAATTATTTATTCTTCGCTAAACGGAATATTATGAAATTTCCAGAAATAACTTGCTATAATAAAAAAGGTGTCTTTATGTACATTTGCATTTCTACACTCCTGGAAATGGAAAAAAGAACACATTGACACTGGTGTGTCAGACCCACCATACTTGCTCCGGACACTGCGAGAGGGCTGTACAAGCAATGATCACACGCACGGCACAGCGGACACACCAGGAACCGCGGTGTTGGCCGTCGAATGGCGCTAGCTGCGCAGCATTTGTGCACCGCCGCCGTCAGTGTCAGCCAGTTTGCCGTGGCATACGGAGCTCCATCGCAGTCTTTAACACTGGTAGCATGCCGCGACAGCGTGGACGTGAACCGTATGTGCAGTTGACGGACTTTGAGCGAGGGCGTATAGTGGGCATGCGGGAGGCCGGGTGGACGTACCGCCGAATTGCTCAACACGTGGGGCGTGAGGTCTCCACAGTACATCGATGTTGTCGCCAGTGGTCGGCGGAAGGTGCACGTGCCCGTCGACCTGGGACCGGACCGCAGCGACGCACGGATGCACGCCAAGACCGTAGGATCCTACGCAGTGCCGTAGGGGACCGCACCGCCACTTCCCAGCAAATTAGGGCCACTGTTGCTCCTGGGGTATCGGCGAGGACCATTCGCAACCGTCTCCATGTAGCTGGGCTACGGTCCCGCCCACCGTTAGGCCGTCTTCCGCTCACGCCCCAACATCGTGCAGCCCGCCTCCAGTGGTGTCGCGACAGGCGTGAATGGAGGGACGAATGGAGACGTGTCGCCTTCAGCGATGAGAGTCGCTTCTGCCTTGGTGCCAATGATGGTCGTATGCGTGTTTGGCGCCGTGCAGGTGAGCGCCACAATCAGGACTGCATACGACCGAGGCACACAGGGCCAACACCCGGCATCATGGTGTGGGGAGCGATCTCCTACACTGGCCGTACACCACTGGTGATCGTCGAGGGGACACTGAATAGTGCACGGTACATCCAAACCGTCATCGAACCCATCGTTCTACCATTCCTAGACCGGCAACGGAACTTACTGTTCCAACAGGACAATGCACGTCCGCATGTATCCCGTGCCACCCAACGTGCTCTAGAAGGTGTAAGTCAACTACCCTGGCCAGCAAGATCTCCGGATCTGTCCCCCATTGAGCATGTTTGGGACTGGATGAAGCGTCGTCTCACGCGGTCTACACGTCCAGCACGAACGCTGGTCCAACTGAGGCGCTAGGTGGAAATGGCATGGCAAGCCGTTCCACAGAACTACATCCAGCATCTCTACGATCGTCTCCATGGGAGAATAGCAGCCTGCATTGCTGCGAAAGGTGGATATGCACTGTACTAGTGCCGACATTGTGCATGCTCTGTTGCCTGTGTCTATGTGCCTGTGGTTCTGTCAGTGTGATCATGTGATGTATCTGACCCCAGGAATGTGTCAATAAAGTTTCCCCTTCCTGGGACAATGAATTCACGGTGTTCTTATTTCAATTTCCAGGAGTGTAAAATTGGATTCAGTTAACATTACAGTGAGTAATGCAAAGCTATTCAGTACGCGAACTATTTTGCAAACAATTAACTTTTACGTGCACTTGTTCAGTACAAATTTTTTTGCTGATTAACTTTGACTCGTGGTATTAACCCTGTTTTCACATCTGAGCTGGAGTCAATGTTTTTGGTTCCGTTCTCACCCGATTACAATTCAATGACTAGTTCGTAATTACAGTTTATAGACAATTAATGGTCAAACGGTAATTTTAGCTCGCGCAGTGAGCTGACAATTGTTCGAAAGTAATTTGCAATCTAAAATTATAACAGCTTCAGTTTATTTACACGTAATTTCACTAACTATTTCTTATTTTTTCCTTTTTTGTCAAAATTTCTTTCGACCGTTTTCGCGCAAAACGAATCGCGTGATAACGATTCGGAGTACGGTATCTGCACTTACCGGGATTTTCATTATTCTGTGGAATAGATGCCTTTCCGAGACGACAGGGAACATTAGGTGCACGTGTCATTTAAAAAATTTTAACTAAAGTGAAGTGCGGGTTCCTTATGAGGGTACTTCAAGAGAGTATAAAAAACCGAGTCAGTGCATGCATCCAGACCAAAGGGGGTGCAGCGTCTTCATAGTGGTTAGTGAGCTTATACTGCCAAGTTTTTTGTAAATCTAACTCGGAGCTGTAATCACTGAAATAACGTCACATACCTACTGGGTATCGCATAGCATGGTGTGTCTCGCTGAAGATAGGATTCAGCAATATTGAGACTGGGCCATGATTGAATACAAGAACTCGATTTTCAAAGATGAATTGCTTTTAGGTTTGCAGATAATCCTCGAACCACGTTATTCAAAATGGTTCAAATGGTTCTGAGAACTATGGGACTCAACAGCTGTGGTCATAAGTCCCCTAGAACTTAGAACTACTTAAACCTAACTAACCTAAGGACATCACACACACCCATGCCCGAGGCAGGATTCGAACCTGCGACCGTAGCAGTCGCGCGGTTCCGGGATGCGCGCCTAGAACCGCGAGATCACCGCGGCCGGCTAACCACGTTATTCTGGAGCTAGGACAGTAACCATTACAAACACACGAATGTCGTGGAAAGAACTGAGTGGTGAAAAGATACTGACGTAAGGAGGAAGACTGGACGCATGTAGAAGCTTCACATTTTCATTAGAAGGAAAAATCAGATGCATGACTGCATGACAATTCAGATTCTGTTCGTGGACGATAATACCAGCCTACATTGAGTTGCACTAGCAGGTGAGTGTTTGTCAGTGAAGACATTTACTGCATGCAGTGAGCTTAGATGTTTCCAGATTTTTCCCGTAGGGCACTTCTGAGAAGCCCTTTGGAAGCGAACTGAAGCCCAGTCGTGGTCCAGATCTGTGGGTGTACAACATCTCACAACGACTGCCAGTGAAGTTCTTGAACCACCTCACAGAGAACGTGCTACGCCAGAGTCACTCATATCCCCCATTAATTTCGTTGTTGTTGTGAAAAGAGTGTCCAGCTTCATTTTGTCTTATTTGGGAACTTTTCCAATTATATTATTTGGCTGCTATTCTGTGATTAACATCTTCAGATAGAGTTTTATCTTGTTCTGTAATACCTCGCACTTCATGTCCATAAAAGATGATGTCATATCTTGATTATCCTCGACTTTTGAACGTCAGTGTACGTCTTCGCCCAAGCTGAGACGAGAGCTCCTGACTGTAACGTAACTAGTGTGTTTAACAACTGGTCTACTAACTTTTGAAGTTAGAATAACGCCTGATTTACTGAAGTATTTCATATGAATGTTTATGATTTAATAATCAATTTTGTATCGCTATCTGATTTCGAATGTAAGCAAAATGTAGACCACGCTTACAATGAACCACGCAGCCGATAAGATCAGGCATAGCTTGTATGACTGAACATCAAACACTATGAAAATCACTCGTAAAAATCTTACAGAGTGTAGACGTGGGAAACTTGTAGCCAAATACAGTCACTGGCAAGGTTCCCCTTTAAAGTAATAACAGTATCTTAATCTGTAAATGGTGTAGCACTGAATATACCTCACCAGAGCAATCTGAATGTAGTTCAGCTACAAAATCTGCAGTTCCAAAGAGCTGAAGGTTTCACTATCAAGTTCTGCACAGATTATTGCGTGGATACACAAATCTACGGACCATAAAATCTGCAGCAACAAATCTCCATTCTGGCACCAGCGACTAAACCTTTCACAGCATGAAAATTATGAATGCAAAAGGAGGGCATATTTATTACTAATAATATGGAAAAGTTGTATGTGACTGAACTCTTTCATTATTTATGACATAGATAATCACTGAATAGACAATGAGGGATGTTGTGTTTAAGATGGCGTCACACAAAATGTGCATCAAGGTAACGTATGGAAATTAAATAAACAATTGAGGACATTAAAACTGAGTAATAGCAATACCGCACTGACTATATTGACTTCAAATTAATGAAACAATACTGCGAATGTCACGCAGCTGTTGTCAAATGCGCCATATACTTACAACGAGACCACATTATCCTATTATCAAGTGCTTGAAGCTTCTATGCTACTAAGCACTTGATAATGGGATAACGTAGCTCCGAGACATATTGTGGTAAATATATCACACATTTGCCTACCGGTGCGCAACGTTGTCAGTACTGTTTGAAGAGACAGTTCAATGATGAACAACACATCAGATAACCAAACTGTAAATATAAACGAAGTGGGACTCGCAATACACTTGAAACATGGGAGGAAGGAAGATTGGGTTTAACATCCCGACGACATCGAGATCATTAGAGACGGAGCACAAGCTCGAACTGTGTCAAGGATGAGCAAGGAAATCGGCTGTGCCCTTTCAAAGGAACCATCCCGGCATTTGCCTGGAACCATGAAACATGAGTCGAATTTCTAGCAACTACGGAGACACAAGTTTTGTAAACAGTAGCCAAAAGTGCATGAGAAAGTTATCAAATTAAGAGCACAATGTATCGGGTTGGGTAACCACGTGACCATTCTGTAATCAGCTTCCACATCGCGAAAGGTAAACGTTATCTGAATCTCTGTAAAAGGGTATCGTCAGGAGTTCCCCAGGGAAGTGTGGTAGAGCACCTCTTACTCTTGACATACATAAATTATGTACAGGGTGAGCAGCAATCTGTGGCTATTTGCTGAAGATGCTGTAATGTACGTTGAGGTATCGTCGTTGCTTGACTGTAGGAGGATACAAGACGCCTTAAACAAAATTCCTACATTGTGTGATGAATGGTAGCTAGTTGTAGATGAAGAAAAATGTAAGTTAATACAGATGAGTAGGAAACTAGGAATAACAATCCCGTCATGATAGGTTACAGTACTAGTAACAAGCTGCTTGACACAGTCAGTTGAATATCTAGGTGTAACGTTGCAAAGCGATACGAGATGGAACGAGCACATGAGAACTGTAATAGAGAAGGTGAATGACCGAGTTCGGTTTATTGGGAGAGTTTTAGAAAAATGCGGTTCATCTGCAACGGAAACGGCGTATATAGTGCGACCAATTCTAGAGCACTGCTCGAGTGTTTGGGGTCCCCACCAGGTCGTGTTGAAGGAAGACTTCGAAGCAGTTCAGAGGTCAGCTGCTGGCTTTGTTACCGTGGGGTTCGATCAGTACGCACGTATTATGGAGATGCAACGGGAACTGACTTGTGGTCCGCAGCTCGAGGTCTACTCGCTAGCGTTGCCGCCTCTGTATCACGGGGCCCCAGGTTCGATTCCTGACCGGGTTGGGGATTTTCTCTGCCCGGGGACTGCGTGTTTGTATTGTCCTCATTTCATCATCATCATTCGTGACAGTGGCTAGACTGCCTTGTGCAAAAACTGGACTGACAAGGGAACCTCCCCATCGCACCCCCCTCAGATTTAGTTATAATTTGGCACAGTGGATAGGCCTTGAAAAACTGTACACAGATCAGTCGAGAAAAAAGGAAGAAGTTGTGTGGAATTATGAAAAAAATAAGCAAAATATACAAACTGAGTAGTCCATGGGCAACATATGCAATATCAAGGGGTATGTAGATAAAGGAGCGTTGTGGTCTCGTGGTTAGCGTGAGCAGCTGCGGAGTGAAAGGACCTTGATTCAAGCCTACCCTTGAGCGAAAATTTTACTTACTTTATTTTTGCAAGTTATGATTTGTCCGTTCATTGACGTCTCTATTCACTGTAATAAGTTTAGGGCCTGTGTTTTGCGACGGCACCGCAAAACCGTGCGATTAGTAGACGAAAGGACGTGCCTCTCCAATGGGATCCGAAAACATTTGATCCAGGAAAACACGTCTGATATATTCTATACAACACTGGCGACGGCATGTGCGTCACATGACAGGAATATGTTGTCGACCCACCTAACTTGCACACTTGGCGAATGGGTAAAAAGATTCTCCTACCTTGCCCGATTTAGGTTTTCTTGTGGATGTGATAATCACTCCCATAAAAGTGATGAAAACATAAGAGTGTGTCACATAAACTGCAACAAATGAATGCAACAGTTTCACAGTCGCACAGTTTTCTCTGTGCTCTGTCAAAACATATGTTTTTAACGTTTTCAAATTTTTCCCTGTGTAGACCGTCAAATCCTGCATATGTCCAAGCAAATCTAAACACGTCCTGGAATTTTGGAGAGCGAATTTGATTATGTGTGAGTGCCTGAACTCTGATAATTGTCTGAAAATAAAAATTAAAACTTTTTACTCGGCGGAAGACTTGAACTAAGGACCTCTAGGTACGTAGCTGTTCACGCTAACCACGGAACCACGGCGGTGCTGGGCTCACACTGTCCTTGATGTTGCTTATGTTGCCCATGGACTACTCAGTTTGTATATTTTCCTTATTTTTTCACAGTTCCACACAACTTCTTCCTGTTTTCTCGATTGATCTGTGTTCAGTTTTTCAAGGCCTATCGACTGTGCCAAATTATAACTAAATCTGAGGAGGGTGCGGTGGGGAGGTTCCCTTGTGAGTAAGAACTGAGACTTTGTATGGGCTCTGATGACCGCGCAGTTGGTTGCCCCACAAACAAAACGTCATCACCACAACTCACGTGGGAAACCTTCGCAAGAAGGTACGTTGTTTTCGAGGAACACTACTGGCGAAACGTAGAGAACCGACATTTGATTGTACTGCCACCAAGGTACATTTCAAGTAAAGACGAACGTAAGAGAAATTAGGGCAGGTACGGAGGCTCTGTTTGCAGGTGGAGCAGGAAAGGAAATGACTATTAGTGGACAAGATACCCTCCACCACGCTCCATACTGTGGCTTGCGGAATATGCATGTAAACGTAGTAATACCAGATTCTGTTCGCAGTACACCACCGGTTCAGCACGGGGAATGACAGCAATGTAGTAAATGCGCGAATTCAAGTGTCATACGACTGAAACTGTGCCAGCAAATCTCCAACTGCAGCCGCCGTCTTCAAACTACTTCAAACTGATCGCCTCGACGTCTAGAACGAATATGTGATTTTTAAAGTCACTCTGCTGCATCGCCTGGTTTAACTGCCTACTGCTGTCATCGGCTGAAATCGTGCGGAACTCGCCAGAGTTGAAGCAAGCTACCACAGCACTGCCTCACAGAGATAACTCGACGATGAGCACCACCTATCAACACAGATTACTGAAATCTTTGCGAAAATATTTTCAAATACTATCTCACGATCCAAAGGAAGCAAACTGTGCCTCATCTGAAGGCATTCGTGGCCGTTGTCATTAAAGTTAAAATCTTCCGGGTTATTAGGCCGCGTCATGTTTCTTCTAAAATGTTCGACGTTTCGACCCCTCTGCTGGGATCTTCCTGAGGATCTTTTGGTCTCCACTACTAGTAGAATACTGTCAGAGACGCTCTGCATCAGAGCGGGAATATTAGCCAAAGACAATGGCTCACCAATGGTAGCCATATGAATTTTAACCACTACTATCACTAACTCCATCACGAACGCCTGAAAACTCCCCCTTTATAAGTGGACGCGACACTCGTCTCTCACAGTGTTGTAGCAGTAGTGGACACTAAAAGATCCTGAGGAAGATCCCAGCAGAGGGGTCGAAACGTCGAACATTTTAGAAGAAACATGATGCGGCCTAATAACCCAGAAGATTTTAACTTCTGTGAATAAAATTGATAGCACCATTTAATATGTGTCTCTGAAGACGAGGGATTAATTCGTCCGCACTCATTTTCGTCTCCTGATGGTTAGCCCACGAGCCCAGGTTTCTCGGCGAGTACGAAGAGTGAGTCAGCAGCGTTACCTGCTTAAAGAGCCGCCCGTTACCGGGCCGAGCCCGCGCACACTGGCTGCTGTCGGCAGCAGCCATCAGCTGGTGGCAGGTGCGGCAGGTGCCTGCTGGCCTACTTTCGCGTGGGCAGCCCCTGTCGACGCTTCAGCACAGGTCGAGTACTGGCGACAGTGGCTACCTCACATCGCGAGAAAGGAGGCAAGGCAGACTTGGGCTCGTTCCACACTTAGGCCGGTATTACACTATCAAATTTCTTTGTCAAATATCTTTGTCATAAATCTTTGTCAAAGATATTTGATAGTGTAATAGGAACTTTGTCAAATTTCGTCCAATATTTGATCAAATCTAGGGCCTCGCTGTCGATTTGATGAAATAAATCGCTTGTCTTCTGTTCACTGCAATATGACATGTTACCACATGGAGCGCTAGCATCGCTGCAGCGTTCTGTCGTCTGTAGTGTTTTTATAAACATTGCCGGTAAATACAATTGGTGTGTGCCGACAACTACAAAATTAATAGAGATGTATGAAGCTGATGAGGCGCTTTACAACGTGAGGCACCCTGAATACAAGAACAGATTAAGAAGATTGGAGACCTGACATGACCTAACCTAACCTAACCTAACCCTCTCCTGTAGCAAGGAATCGGAGTGTTATAGTGAGCCTGTCTTCTGAAGATGTTGCAGTTCATAACTGAATATTGTGCTATGTGATATGAGGATACACTTCACTGAACACATACAGAAGTGTATGCTCATCCATTCTTAAGTAATTGATGTACGACTTGACGTCTTCCACTGTAAGCTCACGTAACAGGTTTTGTTGAATGCTTTTATCGTGTCGTCGTAAAACCCACGGCTTCACCCAGATTAGATTGGTTTTTCGTTCCATAGATCCGTGCTGAGGAGATCCTCGTGGATGTGGAACATGTCAATTTTTTTTAAGCTGAAATAACAATACTAATAGTATGAGTATATACGATACATCATTTGTTTCTATTAAAAAATTCGTCAATGGAGTAGAAGGAGTTGGCCACTAGTAAGTCTTTCAGGCTCCTTTTAAACTGATCTTTATTTGTAACTAAATTTTTTATGTTTGCTGGCAAATTATTGAAGATGAGTGTTCCTGAGTAGTGGACCCCTTTTTGAACTAAAATAAGTGCTTTTAAGTCCTTGTGCAGATCATTTTTGTACCTGGTATTGTATGTATGAACTGAGTTGTTTGTTGGAAAAAGAGATATATTATTTAGGACAAATTTCATTAAGGAGTAAATATACTGAGAGGCAGTAGTTAAGACACCCAGTTCTTTGAAGAGGTTTCTGCAGGACGTCCGTGAATTTGCTCCACAAATAAAACGTATTACACGTTTTTGGACTCTGAAAACTTTTGTTTGACTTGAAGATTTACCCCAAAATATTATACCATATGACGTTATGGACTGAAAGTAGGCAAAGTATGCTAGCTTTTTCATTTTTATGTTGCCTGTGTCTGCTAACACTCGCATTGCAAAAACAGATTTGTTAAGGCGTTTCTGAAGTTCTGTGGTGTGCTCCTCCCAACTGGATTTATTATCAAGTTGTAACCCCAGGAATTTAAGACTGCCAACCTCATATGTATGGCTCCTCTTTCTCCCCCACTCCTTTTCCGCATGCGCACACAATTCAATTGCGGTACGTGCAACTGCTGCGGTTAATAACAAGCCATCTTGAACTTTGACGAAAAATTTGATGACAGTGTAATACGCCTTCTAACGCTACGTCAAAGATCTTTGTCAAATATATTTGACGGAATACTTGATCACATCTTTGATCAAATCTTTGACAAAGAAATTTGGTAGTGTAATACCGGCCATAAGATGTGATCCAATATTCCGTCCAATATATTTGACAAAGATCTTTGACGTAGCGCTAGAAGGGGTATTACACTGTCATCAAATTTTTCGTCAAAGTTCAAGATGGCTGACAACAACTTGTTATTTAACCGCAGCAGTTCTACGTACTCCATTTGCATTGTGTGCACATGCGGAAAAGAAGTGGGGGGGAAAAAATGGAACCATACATACGAGGCTGACAGTCTTCAAAGTCCTGGGATTACAACTTGAAAATAAATTCAGTTGTGAGGAGCACACCACAGAACTGCAGAAACGCCTTAACAAATCTGTATTTGCAATTCGAGTGTTAGCAGACATAGGCAACATAAAAATGAAAAAGCTTGCATACTTTCATTCCATAATGTCATATGGGATAATATTTTGGGGATAAATCTTGAAGTCAAACAAAGGTTTTCAAGGTCCAAAAGCGTGTAATACGTATTATTTGTGGAGTAAATTCACGGACCTCCTGCAGAAACCTCTTCAAAGAACTGGGTATACTAACTACTGCCTCTCAGTATATTTACTTCTTAATGAAATTTGTCGTAAATAATATATCTCTTTTTCCAACAAACAACTCAGTTCATACATACAATACCAGGTACAAAAATGATCTGCACAAGGACTTAAAAGCACTTACTTTAGTTCAAAAAGGGGTCCACTACTCAGGAGCACTCACCTCCAATAATTTGCCAGCAAATATAAAAAATTTAGTTACAAATAAAGATCAGTATAAAAGGAGCCTGAAAGACTTACTACTGGCCAACTCCTTCTACTCCATTGATGAAATTTTTATAGAAACAAATGATGTATTGTATTTATTCATACAGAAACAAATGATGTATTGTATTTATTCATACTATTAGTATTATTATTTCAGCTTAATTAAAATCGACATGTTCCACATCCATAAGAATCTCCTCAGCACGGATCTATGGAACGAAAAACTAATCTAATCTGGGTGAAGCCGTGGGTTTTACGACGACACGATAAAAGCATTCAACAAAACTTGTTACGTGAGCTTACAGTGGAAGACGTCAAGTCGTACATCAATTACTTAAGAATGGATGAGCATACATTTCTGTATGTGCTCAATGAAGTGTATCCTCATATCACAAAGCACAGTATTCACTTAAGAACTGCTACATCTGCAGAAGACAGGCTCACTGTAACACTCCGACTCCTTGCTACAGGAGGGGGTTATGTTAGGTTAGGTTATGTTAGGTTAGGTCATGTCAGGTCTCCAATCTTCTTAATCTATTTTTGTATTCAGGGTGCCTCACGTTGTAAAGCGCCTCATCAGCTTCAGACATCTCTATTAATTTTGTAGTTGTCGGCACACACCAATTGTATTTACTGGCAATGGTTATAAAAACACTACAGACGACAGAACGCTGCAGCGATGCTAGCGCTCCATGTGGTAACATGTCACATTGCAGTGAACAGAAGACAAGCGGTTTCTTTGATCAAATATACAGCGAGGCCCTAGATTTGATCAAATATTGGACGACATTTGACAAAGTCCCTATTACACTATCAAATATCTTTGACAAAGATATTGGACAAAGATATTTGACAAATAAATTTGATAGTGTAATACCGGCCTATGCGGATGATCCGCGCTCCGCGTTCCGCGCGCGTCATGGTTCACACGGTCGGGCGGCTGCGCGCGGTTGTGTGCAGTCGAGTGGACGCGGTCTTCCCTGCACTGTGCTGGATCTCATCTGTGGTGTAACACATCGTTCTGCTTGATCGCATGTATAGAGATGAGCTCGCTGCAAGTAACAGTCACTTCAGCCTATATGATATACAAAAAGAGAAATTCCACGCGCGAGAGACGGTTTTGGTTGCATCCTATGGTGAAACAAAGATGTACGAAAGGAGCGTTCGTCACTGTATTCCGAATTGCGCAAAGACGAAGGCAAATTTGATAATATTTTCGCATGTCTATTCGTTGCTTTGACGAGCTTCTTGGTAAAATACAAGACAACCTAACACTTGAAAATCTCAAAAAGATACTTATTACCCCAACAGAACGAGTAGCAGTAACCTTAAGGTAAGAATATGAATATGTATACGGATGACGATTAACTTTAATAATATATTTAATCATTCAAAGCTTTGCTACAACTATGTATTACATTCGTTTGGCAACAGACATTATTACATATGTAGTGTATTACTACTGAATTCCTATAATTTTTATAACATATCCCAAGATGAAGACTACGTTGATTGGGCTATAGATGGTTGGGGAGTCGCAAATTGTGTCTGTACGGACGGATCCCCGCGGTACTGCGTTGACTGGTTAGGATGCTGTTGGGATATTGAAGGTGGGGCGTGGGTAAAAGAGGTCGGTGGATAGTGGAAAGAGCTGATGGGAGCTGGGGGGGGGGGGGGGGGGGGTGTATGTTTAAATTAGCCTGATTTGTTTGCTTAATCGACATAAGCAGTTGAAGTACCTGAGTACGAAATAATAGCTTCTGATCAACATTTAATGTCTTCACAGAGAGCAACAGCGAAACAAAGAATGCTCGGTCGTCGTCTTCCTCCTTTTCCTTACCATCTTTTAATAATATAAGTAAATTATCTTCAAATGTTGTGTTCTTCATAGGCCTCTTCCTCTGGAAGGATTGTTTTTCGGTGTTGACATTCAGTTGGAGATCATCGGTTTGTTCTTCAGAGGGTTCGTCTCGACTGTTTTCTGCGAGTGCATTGTTGTTATACAGATTATCTTGCACGACCGATACTGAGTCAAAGTTACTCTCTCTTGATGCATCTCGGAGACGGTCAAGAAAGTGTAACTGCTCATGGTAGATGTATTTTGGTCTCTCAGTTGCTGCTAATCCGGATCTCGTTTGATTTATTCTAGTGAGGCTTTTAAAATAGGCATCCTGTGCGGTTTTCCATCTCGTCTGGACCTTGTCAACTGAAACAACAAGGCCGATAAGTCTTTTATTACTGAGGACGCGTACATATATTATTTTGAGAAGGAATACATCTAAGGTTTTATGTCAGCGTAGCCGGCATAATATCTAGAATTAAGTCTACTTTCCTCTGTGAATGGACGTAAGTATCAAATATATGCTTTACACGTTACAGGTATCTTGGAAGCGGAAACACGTTTACAGGTCTGCATTACTCTTATTTAATGGGTGCATCAACAATTGGACAGATTACGAGGCAGGTGAGCGCCACTATTTGAACTACGTTAAGAGAAGAATGCATGCCTGAGCCGTCAACAGACAAGTGAAACGAAATTAGCTATGGTTTCCAAAATGTCGCCAATTTTCCTCATTGCATCGGAGCCCTGGATGGAAAACATATTCGTCTAGTAAAACCCATTAAAAGTGGATCACTTTTCTTCAATTACAAGAACTATGTCTCCATTATTCTTATGGCCATCTGCGACACTAACTATTGTTTCACGTTCATTGATGTCGGAGGATACGGAAGGAACTGTGATTCAAATATATTTAAAAACAGCGTCTTTTGAGGGAAAATGGAAAATTAAAGTTAGCGTGACCCCCACCAAAGCCACAGACAGGTAGACACGACTCTCCAGTGCCATATGTTCTTGTGGCAGACGAAGGCATGTGTTAAGGCCGTATGCGCGAAAAAACATGACTCACAAAAAGATTTTCAATTACCGACTTACCCGAGCCCGAAGGTTTATTGAATATACTTTCGGAATATTAAGCCACAAGTGGACGGTTTTTCTTGATCTAGCAGTATCTATTGTCAAAACGTGCTGCATTTTGCATAATTTTGTTAGAGTAAGCGGCTTCGAAGATGTGGCAGGAACTACACCTGTCGGTAAATCGGGTAATACTGTACGAGATAAATTTGCGGAATATTTTGTTGGTAGAGGAGCTGTGGCCTCGCTGGAATCAAAAATTCACTGAACACAGGCCACTTATCTCAGTGACAGAAATTTGCGGTTGTGTACAATTTTTCTACATAATCAGTGCTTGCACTGTGCATAAACTGAACTTGTGAATGTCTATAATTCTATAATTGTAAATCATTGTATTTTGTATAGAACTACAATAAAAACGCAAGAGAAATATGCGTCTACTTACACACTTTTTCTGATCTGCCTCGATCAAACCTTCAAAGCCGAGTATTATATTTGCACAGACGTCTAAACTGTGTGGTGCCCCATTCGAATACGTGACTAGTGTAAGTAGGCTGTTTATGTTTTCTTATTGGCAACGTTACGTAGCGGTCTGTGTGAGAATCACTGGCTGTGCTGTGAGCAGTCTGTGGCTGGTTTGCATTGTTGTCTGCCATTGTAGTGTTGGGCAGCGGCAGCTGGATGTGAACAGCGCGTAGCGTTGCGCAGTTGGAGGTGAGCCGCCAGCAGTGGTGGATGTGGGGAGAGAGATGGCGGAGTTTTGTAATTTGTCATGAACTGCTATATATATTATGACTATCAAGGTAAATACATTGTTTGTTCTCTATTAATATCTTTCATTTGCTAACTATCCCTATCAGTAGTTAGTGCCTTCCGTAGTTTGAATCTTTTATTTAGCTGGCAGTAGTGGCGCTCGCTGTACTGCAGTAGTTCGAGTAATGAAGATTTCTGTGAGGTAAGTGGTTTCTGAAAGGTATAGTGTAATGTTACTCAGGGCCATTCTTTTGCAGGGATTTTAGAAAGTCAGATTGCGTTGCGCTATAAATATTGTATGTCAGTTTAAGGACAGTCATGTATAATTGTTCAAAGGGGACGTTTCATATGTCGACCCTTAGCCGAGGATACCTCACTGGAATCTTCTGATTTTTTCTTGTAGTTTTTTTAATTAGTGTAGATTTTGTTTATTGCTAGCGCGTAACTGTAGAGAGAATCTCCTTTGTAGTTGCAGTCTTTTATTGTTGTACAGTAAAACAGTTGTGGCATGCATGTAGATTTGCACCAAGTATTTCGCAGCTGCGCTGGCAATTAAGTAGACATTATTTCCATTGCTATGTTATTTTATTTTGCTCTTCAAATTGTTCTTTTCTGTGTTATCGTGTGAAATATTGTGGCAATTATGGCGTGTGAAAAACGTAATACTAGGCTCCAAAGTAAACTAAGAAATGACAGTGAAGACGAAAGCAGTGTGTTAGCGCCGCAGAGTAATGCATTAACTAATGTTCAAAGTAGTAATTTGCTAATAGCGCATAGGGAGATGGAGCAGGCGGCAAACAATGGCGTAGGCAGTGAAACAATTAGTGAACAGGGAAGCATTATCGATCGATCGATCGGCAACAGCTCGCCTCAGGAATCGGGAATGACAGAACACAATATTGCAAATACTGTAGACTCAGGTTTTGGGTTCTCACCGTTTTCTCAAATGAGTCAAGAAACATTTTCTGCTTGTCAAAATGTGAATGTTGCCGATGCAACTTCACTGCCGAAAAGCACTGAGGAACATGTTTCAGACACCAGTGCATTGTTATTAAAATTAATGCAACAAATGGGACAAAAGCTTGAAAAGTTAGACACAATGGAACAACACCAGAGACAAACACAGCAACAGTTAGACACAGTGGAACAAAATCTTAAAAAGTTAGACACAATGGAACAAAATCTTCAGAAGTTAGACTCATTGGAACAAACTCTTGAACAAACACGTGAAGATTTAACTACTGAGTTACATAACATCGAATCGAAATGTCAAAAAGTCTGTAATGACGTAAAAACACAAATTTGTGAGCATTTTCAACCTATTTTTTCGCGGCATGAAAATGCATTACAGAATCAAGAAGCAGCCATAAAAGAACTGCAAACTATTGTTCATGAAAATCATGAGACCTTGCAAGCTAAATTTGACTCAGTTGCATCTACCGATTCGGTTACGCAACTTGCAAAAACTCAGGAAAACTTAAAGGACACAGTAGATACTCTGAAACGTGGTTCAGAAAAACACACTGAGGAAATAAGTACACTATCGGAGAAAGTAGCCGAACTTTCGGATCAATTCACTAATTTATCTACGAAGGTAGATGATAATCTGAATGACACAAAACCGGCAGTCTTTAATGACACAGAAGAGAGCGAACAAATTAGGAAACTGAAACAAAATCTGAATCAAATTAATACGCAACACCAAAGAGAAATCCGGGAAGTACAAGATCAGCTGACACAGGTAATACAAGAGTTACGTATTTCAGAGGACACTCGCGCTCCAACACGGGAAGAGGGACTTAGAAATACGGAAAAGCCGCAAAATAATAACACAGGGCATTTCGGAAGTTATGAAAGAAATTGGCAATGTGCACCGAATTTTGAGATGGAACGGCCGACACGACCTAACAATGACCGATATGCGACTCGCCGACATGATGATTTTGACTATAAACTGTTCATTACTACACGTAAATTCAAAACGTTTAAGAGTTCTGCCAACGACATTCATCCACAAGCATGGCTCCATCAATTCTCTCATTGTTTTCCTCCCAACTGGTCGTTAGAACACAGATTAGAATTTATGTGTGGCTACTTAGAGAATGAACCAGCTGTAAGAATGCGATCGGTCATTCACGATTGCCACAGTGAAAGGGAATTTTACCATGCCTTCTTCTCAGCATATTGGTCTCAAGCCACACAAGACCGAGTAAAACATGGCATCATAATGATGAAACATTTCGAACAATCTGAATTCTCCAGTCTTGTGAAATATTTTGAAGACATGTTGCAAAAGAATCAGTACCTGTCAAACCCATACAGCCCCTCAGAACTCATCCGCATTTGCTTAGTCAAATTACCTGAACATTTACGACACATTATTTTGGCAGGACGTTGCAAAGACGACATTGAAGCCTTTCAGGGACTCTTACAAGAATTAGAAATTGACACAGGCAGTCGCCGGATGCGAAAACAGGAAAACAATCACTACAGGTCACATACGTCACAATTCCGCGATGACAGAAACAATAACTGGACGCGACAAGCCTATTCTTACAACGTAAATCGTGACCAAAACAGACACCACCTGTATGACAACCACTGGCAGAGTAATAGTTACAGAGAAAGATCGCATTTCCGTAGTAATGAATACGACAGAGATAACCATAGAAACAGGCAATATGGTAACGAGAACTATTATTGTCAAGGGAGACAGAATAATTTCAGACGCAACAGTTCAGCGCGCAGTTACGATTCAGGAAGAAATTCTCCACCACATAACCGACAAGAAAGAAACTACAGGAACTACTGACATGACGACAGACGAGATAATCATAACGACAGACCTGAATTTCATCAGAACTGGCGGGATTCAAACAGAGCAGGGCACTTTTGACAACGTGAATTTGTAGAAGCTAGGTCTCCTAATCCCAATAACGACGCGCGCCAACAAAGGAACAGACAATGACTCGCACCGCAGGCAGCCGCGTGCGCCGGCAGGCTCAGGAAAAAAATAGCATACATGCTAACCTTGAGAAAAATTTTAGCATTCCTTACCGACGTATACAACATGATTCAAATCAAACTGTGAGTACTAGGATGAGTCAAGGTTTACACCACATTTCACATGTAAAACCGTTTATTGAGAGATAATCTGCTTTTTAACTTAGTCTTCGGTATAAAACTTTTCACTTCACATTTCTAGTATGCTTTGTCAGACTTAAGATACTGTTAACATGCAACAATGTTTGAAGTTAAATATCCAGTCTAGAACCTAGGGAACATTTTTAAACAGAAATTACTAATGCATTGTTATAGTGAACAGACGACACAATGTTGTTATTTGTACATTCTTGCTTGTTAGTTGCACGATTATGTAACGACTATAAGGCTCACATACTTAGAACATCTACCAGTACTGCTAATGAGATTTTAATGCGACATTTTGGTTTTTTTGAAAATACATTCTGAATTTAAAGTGCTTTCTGAGAGATACCACAGATGTTAGTTTATGTGACAGCTACACGATTTTTATCAGGACGCTACTAATGAGTGACAATTTACAATGTTGCTTTTGCGGTGTATCTGTTTTATATCTGCACAGTTTTCTGAATTCTTCTGGAAAGAAAAACATGTTTTAGTAGTAACTTTTGTGGTATAGCAACAACGAGACAGCCTTTTTCGTGGCACAACAATACGTTACTGTACAGTACTTTCTTCATCACGCCAATAAGCATAATAACTACGATATCTATACGCAAAGCATTTCACTTTTGTTTATCATGAGGTAAGTACATTGACTTCTGCAGAACTTAGCTTTCGGAGGACAATAACTACGACACTTCCACAGAGATTATCTTACAGCAAGACGCACATTTAGCGCTACAGGACATGTATTTGAGTGATTAATTTTGTACTTAAAACATTTATTTTTAAAGATTTTTGAATTACAAAGAAAGTTTTCCGTGATACATTTCATTCCATTGCTGTAATCTGTAACACCTGAGGGTATACTTACATTAATCCTCAGGGGGGTACAGGCTTACTTTGTGTACCATGTGTGTGGCAACCACAAGGAACCCTAGCTAATATGGTATTTGCTTATACAACTTTACACATCGGTACCATATTTCTCTAACACACAAATCACACAGCTATCTGATCATGTAACTGAGAGAGACAAACATTTATTTTACTATATCAGTGACAGATGTTTACGTAATTACACAGTTGGATAACTTCACACTTATGAAACTGTTCATATTTTTTCGGAACCATTGTGATACTATGAGAGCTTTGAATGATGTATTTGGTATGGGATCATGATTTTTAAAATATGTTTGAGGCAGATGACACTATTGACTTGAGCAGAGAATTTTTTTAGGTTTTGAAATTATGGGAGGAAGCTACGACGATTTTGAGAGTTGACTGAGGTGTTATGATATTATTATTACGATGAAGATGTGTATTATGCTGTTGAGGTATGTTTATGATCAATAAGCTGATGCTATATGAGGAATTTGATTATGCTACGTATTTATTATGATGAAATATTGAAGAAGTGTCAACGAATGTGTATATGTGTAATAAGGTAAGGAATACTGAGTAGTATTTAGGGACTCTGATTGGTGAAAAAGTATGTTGGAAACCAAGAATCGTACTTTAAGAGTTATGAAATGTGCGTAAATGCGTGAATGTATCACAATGCCGACGAAAACTTTTTGAACACTGTTATATTCATTGGATTTTGTTTCTACACATTTGCAACGCAAATTCTCGACCTGCAAAATATTTTTATATGAGACTGTCACTGTAGCGGAAACCGGTGTCGTAAATATTTCGGCAAGAAAGTGACCTTCACGTAATACGTCGTGGGCACGACGCATTACGTGGGCAGCTGCGCGACAGACGCCTGGAAAAAAGCCTTTCAGCGGCACAGGTAGAAAAAAAAGAAGGGAGGCCATTATCCTCGCTATTGACATTCCTTTGTAGAAAGCATCGCCAATACGTCACTCTCAAACTTGAAAACATATGATTATACTGTGGAGCTCTTAATTTATGATATTTACTAAAATGCCTAATGAGACGATGAGAAACATTTCACGGCTATTGTCTTACTTGTTGAGAAAAATGCCATATGGCTTGCTTTATGTATTTATTTACTCATTTTGTTTAACATCTAGTTTCTAGCGGCACTGCAGCTTTGGTTAAAATAAAATTTTATAGATGTACTAATATAAATATTTTCTGTCTACAGATCGAGTAAATAATAATTTTTTTAAAAAAATGAGGTAGCACAAAAAGATATTTACCTTCACAGGAACTGCATTCATAATTTTCTTTTCAAGTACTTGGTAACTTTTTTGGTAGAATAACTTCTTGTGGTGCACCACTTTAATTACATAGACATTAAGATGCGATTATACATTACCTTTATCTGCATTGTTGTCTTTAGTGTACTATTTTTTCTGCTTGAGCTTTGTCATGCTTAGGTATATGTTATAGCATTTACTGCAGCTGTTTGCCAGGCATAGTGCTACTGAATTTTAATTTGTGTTACTCTGCTAAGCCAGATTTATTTTTCTTGTTTGCTGCACGTTGCCTTATATTAGTTGTAATACTGCAATTGCTTTGCCAGTTTGAATTTTTTGTCATTGATGTTTGTGTTACTTGTTTTGTGCTGCTGCATTGCCTCGTCCCTTAGTTTAGCATCTGAGCTCAGTAGATTTAAGTTAGCTTAAGAGGGGGTAGACTATATAAGAGAATGAGTTGCGATGAATTGGAAGAAATGCATTGAGAAGATATAAGAAACACATTTTGCAAAAATGAGTATTGTGCAATGAGAAATAATTATTTTGAAAGAAATATGAATAGAATACAGAAAGCAGGTATAGATAGGACTTTTTGGGAATAATGATGAATGAAGGGAGATCTCCAAGAAGTAAAGAAAGTTTTGTTTGCAAAATACTGCAGTAAAACAAACCCTGTCCTTTCCTTTTGTATTATTATGCTATGTGTTTGTGTACCCTTGTGTATTTCTTTTCTTCCTGTCTGTGTGTACTGTTTCATAGAAATTTTTTTCTGTTCTAGTACTAAGCTACATTCACTATGATGAGGAATACTGTTATCCTCAAATATAATTTGCATTTATAATATGTTATTTTCTTTGTAAAGATGTTTAGACATAATTTATTCTGTTTTGTTGCTCATATGTGAAGCTGATGTTTCAAAAGTTATTCTGATCTTTTATGTATGAATTTATGTCATAATTCCTGTAACATTGATGTATATGTTATTTCGATTCTTTTGTAAAGCCTGTACTACTACAGGGTTACCTGTATTGTTATGTTCTTTAATGATGTATTTTGTTCCTTTGTAATTGTATTCTCATGTTATAAAATTGTAATTGACACCAGTTTATCAAACTAAGTAACTTGCAAGCATTCATTTCACTGCACACATTTCTGTTGGTCATAGTATATGGACAATATGTGAGAAGTAGGGACTGTTAGTGTTTGCGCGTGTGTTAATAATTCAGCAAGGGACTGGAAAACAGCATTGCTGGTTCTAAGGACAATTTCAAAAACTTTGTGAGTGCACAAGTGGTGGTTTATGGACTTGCTATATTGTCCACAAGACTCTTCGATGGTGATTGTGCACCTGCACAGTCACAACAGATGGCTGCTGGCCATCTCTTCAAGGACTACAGTGGGTCTGCATCTTTGATGACCCACCAATACCATCATCTCTTCAAGGACTACAGTGGGTCTGCATCTTTGTTGACCCACCAATACCATTATCTCTACAAGGACTGCAGTGGGTCTGCACCTCTGATGGCCCACCAAAACCATAATCTCTACCAGGACTACAGTGGGTCTGCTCTGTGATGACCTAACTACCAATATTCTTCAAAACGTCGACTGACTCTGCTGTGGGTTTGCTCTGTTGTGGACCAATACCTGTCTGCATGTCAAGAGTCAGCACTGTCTTTCCATTGGAAGGACAACACTACTTCTTCAAGACTGCATGGAAATCCACTACTTCCGTGTGCATTTTCTTTTACTGCTCAGACTTTGAGAAAAACACTGCAACGTTACTGTGATGAACGATTAGGACTGTCTTTATGGACTGTGAGAAAGTTTAGCTTTTGACCAACATTGTATCAATAAGTGTGTGCATTTGATTTCTTTGTTATTGTAATTATGAAAAATTTTTTCAAATCATTAGTGGCCACTGCCCAAAACAATTTGTAAAATTTTTTGCGGGGAGCATGGGGGCTATGTAAGTAGGCTGTTTATGTTTTCTTATTGGCAACGTTATGTAGCGGTCTGTGTGAGAATCACTGGCTGTGCTGTGTGCGGTCTGTGGCTGGTTTGCATTGTTGTCTGCCATTGTAGTGTTGGGCAGCGGCAGCTGGATGTGAACAGCGCGTAGCGTTGCGCAGTTGGAGGTGAGCCGCCAGCAGTGGTGGATGTGGGGAGAGAGATGGCGGAGTTTTGTAATTTGTCATGAACTGCTATATATATTATGACTATCAAGGTAAATACATTGTTTGTTCTCTATTAATATCTTTCATTTGCTAACTATGCCTGTCAGTAGTTAGTGCCTTCCATAGTTTGAATCTTTTATTTAGCTGGCAGTAGTGGCGCTCGCTGTACTGCAGTAGTTCGAGTAATGAAGATTTTTGTGAGGTAAGTGATTTCTGAAAGGTATAGTTTAATGTTACTCAGGGCCATTCTTTTGCAGGGATTTTAGAAAGTCAGATTGCGTTGCGCTAAAAATATTGTATGTCAGTTTAAGGACAGTCATGTATAAATCTCTAAGGGGACATTTCACTAGCAGCCGCGCGCGGAACGCGGACCATCCGCTTAAGTCTGCAACAGGCCTAATACACTTACCGTCAGTAGTCGCACGCTGTGGAAATAATTTACTTAGCATATCACAGTTTGGATTCCAGAAACGTTGCTCGGCTGAGAATATTATTTCCACAATCGCTCATCAAATAGCACAAGCCTCTTTTGGTATTTTTTGTGATGTCTTCAATGTCTTCAGAGGTGCAGATGATGACACACTCTTAGAAAAACTCAACTTTTTATGGAACTGATAGCTTTACACACAATCATACTTGACAAAGAGAGTGGAAAAGGTTGTGTTGAATAATTCAGAGAACGTCGAAACAGTAGAAATTTTTAGTGACTGGGGTAAAATCACAAAGCGTGTCCCACACTTTTCAGTCTGTGTCCACTCCTATTCCTTATATCTCTGAATGAACTTGCACGTTACGTTCCACAAGCATAACTAGTACCTTTTCCAGACGATAAATAAGTCCAAGTAGATGGAAACCAGCAGAAGAGGTAGTAAATGATATTTTCCAAAGAATTATTAAGTGGTTCTCTGAAAATCGAGCCTCCGTTAATTTTCAAGAAGCACACTGCATTCAGTTCTGTGAAACAAATAGCGTCATACCAAAAGTTGGCGTAGGGCATGAGCAGGATTCAGTGATAAGGTTATAATGTTCCAAATCTTTAGGTTTACATACTGATGAAAACTTGAACTGTAAAAAGCACATTAGTGAGTTTGCCAAACAACTAAGTTCAGCTACTTTTGCTCTTCGTGTAGTTGCTAATCTTGGAAACAAACGTATCCGCCACCTGAGACATTCTACTTATTTCGACTAAACAATGTTGCGGGGAGTAATTTTGGTTACCCAAAAGCGGGGAGTAAAATTGTTGTGTCGGTTACTATTGTGGGAATAAGTACAGACACAAACAAGGAAGGAGAGAAGGTGAGCCGGCCGGGGTGGCCGAGCGGTTCTAGGCGCTACAGTCTGGAACCGCACTACCACTACGGTCGCAGATTTGAATCCTGCCTCCGGCATGGATGTATGTGATATCCTTAGGTTAGTTAGGTTTAAGTATTTCTAAGTTCTAGGGGAGTCATGATCTCAGAAGTTAAGTCCCATAGCGCTCAGAGCCATTTGAACCATTTTTTTGAGAAAAGCTGCGATGACCAGTGGCAAGAATCCAAAATGATCTGTACATGAAACTTTAACTGATCACTTTATTTCTAAAAAGAAAAGAAACTTAACTTGGTTCTTATGCTTCACGTGCCTCCTATGTACAAGTACTTTACTCTCTATTACTACTCGCACAACGCAGGCTAAGTAACGTGCTTCTATTACTACTGATGCTCTCGAAGACTGCGACCGAACTCGGGCCAACCACCGATGGGCGGCTGGTTAAATCAGCATTGACCATAGACTTACGAAATAAAAACTAGACCGCGCATTGGCGCTAGTGTCGCGTCCCCACATTGAACGTGACAGAAGCCGCCATTTGCAGGGAAACACTGCGTAAACAGGGTTCGTTCGTGTACTGCTTTTAATTGTAACAGTATAATGGAAGCAAAGACGAAGACGGAAACAATGTTACATTTCACAGGTCAGTCATTTCTGGTTGTTTGTTACTTTCTATTACTTGTATATAGTATTTTCATGGAGATATAATATATAATGAGCGTTTGTTTTTGTTTAGGTATCACCTTACAAACGATTTTCTAAATCGGAAATGGATAGTTGCTACTCGGAGAGAGAACTTCCAACCGACAGCAAATCATTTGCTATGCTCTCTTCATTTTGAAGAGAATTGTTACATGGAAAATTATGTAAATAGACGTCAACTGAAGGACGATGCTATACCGACAGTATTTGGATTTGCAACTCATTTGAAAAAGGTATAGTGTCCTGGAAATCGTGCAATATAGGGCTACGTTAAATAGTGTGGAAATACTGTCAGCGTGTATAATTTAGAACGTTCCTTTTCCAGGTTACCAAGGCAATCAAATATATATTAAGTATGAATCAGAGGTAGGTCGAATAATTGCGTTTAGATACTTAACATGTGTTGTCAGGTGGTGATTATACTTCCCAAATGGTCAAATATTTGATCAAATGTTGGAAACTCAACCACTTTTAGAGGTACTATCAGTATCAAAAACTAATGTGCGAATGAAATTCCTACCATATTTAAAGTGATATGGGTTATTACAATTAATCATACCAAAATTCGAGTGTAGACAATACTGTGATAAACAAAAGTAAGCGTGCAAAATGTACACAGTAGTCGGCAAAAAGCAAACAGGACCTGACAGGAAAATTACGTGAATTAAATAATAATCGTAGTGTCTGCTACTTTAAAAGTTTCATGTGATTATCTAATGCAAATAACTCGATGTCAACTCCCTCCACCTTGGCAGGAAAGAGCCTTACATTCTTAAATTTCGCGTCTCTATGCAGACGTATTGCGCAAATTAGGAAACTTCATTCATTTAAGTATACTTTTAAAATAGACTCCAATACTCAGTACTTTTTTAATCGAACAGGTGTTTAATTTGTGCTTCAATTTGCTCTTGTTGCGTCTCATATACGTCAAATCACAACCCCGGTGCTAGGATTCATCTCTGCAAATGGCCTCGATCAGCTGCTTCAATTGGGGGACAGCTGCCTCGCTTCTCCGCTACGGCGAGGTAGGGGCTTGGCATTGACAGGGGAAGCTGAACTCTGTCTTGCTGGAGGTGTGGCGCAGCCCGCTTCTTCCATTGGCGCGCCTATTTGATGCGGTTTCGCGGCGCTGCTCTGGTGGTGTGTAGTCGATGCTTTAGGACTGCACAGAAATACTGTGTGATGTTCAGCCACGGACGTCACGTGGGCACCACTTCAAGGAGAGCGGCATTTTAACTGCACCGTCGCAATACATATTTTCGCTAGTGAAATTCGTCATAAATAATCCATCACAATTTGAGGAGCAGAGTGATGGCCATATCTACAACACTAGAGGGAAGAGTGACCTTTATTAGCCATTGTAAACCAGTCAGCGGCTGAGAGAGGAGTTCAGCATGGAGCAACAACATTTTTTGATCATTTTCCCAAAAGATAAAATGCCGGACAGACAGCGAAACAAATCTTAAACCTAATTTATAATTATTTATCTGGGGCAACTGCTTATATTCCACTGACGAATATCTTCTAAAAAGCTGGTAGCCAGATAAAACTTATTACTAAATGTAGTTGCATGACTAGCATCATACCGATAGTGTTATCACTAACCGTGTATATGTAGTCCGTAGGTTGACTGGTTTCACATTATTTGTATAAAGGAATCGTTCAGATGTCTATTTGGAACACGTAACTAACCAACTAACGCACCTGAAACTAACTTATCTTTCTTGATTTCCTTTGGTGAGCTGTAGCTTGGCTGTCTTATGGATTTTAAGATCCCTCCAAAGACACAAATACAACATAGGCTGTGGTGTCACCGCCAGACACCACACTTGCTAGGTGGTAGCTTAAATCGGCCGCGGTCCATTTAGTACATGTCGGACCGCGTGTCGCCACTGTGTGATCGCAGACCGAGCGCCACCACAAGGCAGGTCTCGAGATACGGACTAGCACTCGCCCCAGTTGTACGACGACTTTGCTAGCGACTACACTGACGAAGCCTTTCTCTCATTTGCCGAGAGACAGTTAGAATAGCCTTCAGCTAAGTTCATGGCTACGACCTAGCAAGGCGCCATTAGCCTTACATAGTTTGATAGTTATAGTATGAAATGTCTCATCAAGAACATTGTAAACCAAAGGACTATATAAAAGTTAAGTATTCGAGGAGCTGCATACTTTTCTTATTAGCTTTCACTACTTATCCTGTTCCAGAATTCACGCCCGTCTGCGTTAGATAGCGAGCATTTCGGCCTTCCTCTATCTACAAGGTGTTGGCACATTTGCCAACACATCATAGGCTTTCCTGGCTGGTGTTTACTTCAGTTAAAACTTAAGAGATAGGAGGCAGTGGTCGATATATAAAAATATTAGCTGAACCGTCAATTAGGGCGGTTCACAAACAACAACTCAAATACACATGTTATTCCAAAGCGTTATAGTGGAAGTAGAGGCCAGGAGGTGCTGGTGAAATAACACACGCTGCTAAAGATACCTTTTTATTTAAACTTTCTCAGTAATAAATTTTTAAGTCTGGCACTTTTTTAAAAGAACAATTTCGAAAGCAATTTCCAATAGCTGACAAATTTTCTTTATGAAAAGGAGATTGCAAGGTATGATGTTAACAACTTCCCAATAATAAGATTTTAAACATGACATATCTTTTAAAAATAGCTCTATGTAAAGGGTATTGCAAGGTTTGACGTTACTAAGAAGATTTTAAACTTGTTATATCAATAAAGGAACAAATCCAAAAAACAAAAAAAAACTTTAAGTAGCTAGCTTGTACTAAGCAACAATGGTTGTCTCTCGCCATTTATATAACTAATATTTGTTACAAGATAAATGTGAATAAGCCAGCACACAAACCTTCACATTAAAGGCAGTTCCCAAAAAAAAAATTCCTTAGCTCGGTGAGGGAGTGACACGTGTAAAGGGGCCCAAATCACAATAGGCGGAATAGTTACTGGTGGTCTACAGGGCCACAGCAGATCAGACCCAACACTTCCATTACAAGCCGCCACCTTCCCGAGTTACTCGAAACCAGAAGATGTAGCAAGGGCGGTGCCTGCACAGACTCCGAACCACGGAGACCCGCGACACCGACCCTAAATCACCCAATCGAGGTGTGAATGGAAACGGCCCGACCAAGAAGCAATTACCACATTCCCGCGGACAGACAAACTAAAACTATGGTCGGGCGACCCCAACAAAACCACTGGTGAAGAAACTCATACACTTCACTAGAACTTGAAAACCTTCTCTTATACACACACACACACACACACACACACACACACACACACACAAAAGCCCCGCTCGCGCCACCACCTCTCTCGGTCACCGCCCAGTACGTACTCCTAGATCGTCACGCGACCCTACACTTTCTCCACCTCCCGCCAGACGGCGGTAGTGATCCAAACAGCGCGCCAAACCTAAAGAGCCACAGCAAACACTAGACGCGAAGCGAAAGCACTCCGCCTGGCGCGCTTTTCGAAGAGCCGCACACAACTAAGGCTCATTAGTGATGTTTCGTCCTCATCTGCGGGAGATGTCTTGCTGATTCATCTCTGACGACGTCTCGTGCTTATGGACACGAAACGTCAGTGAGTAATCTTGTATGTCCACCATGATCTTAGAGCTTGTAAATTTTAACTGAAGTGTCTGACGCACTTCCTGAATACAGCCTATAATAGATGTCCCACGCCCTATTTATGCGGTGCATTCACAATTACATTCTGAAAGACTGAAGTCTGACGGCAGGAAAGTAGGAAATAATGTCGCAAATGTCGACGGTGTGCGCTGTGTGTCTTGTTTACATTCGATCGCAGTGTTTGCTATTGACAACAGGAATGCCCTCTGTAACTCGGAGTGTTCAAGTCTGCATTCTGTGTGTATTGTATTTGTATTCCAGCAGTGTTAGCTGTGCGTTAACAGTAACACACAGCAGTACTATGGACAGTGCTACTGACAAGGGAACCTCCCCATCGCATCCCCCTCAGATTTAGTTATAAGTTGGCACAGTGGATAGGCCTTGAAAAACTGAACACAGATCAATTGAGAAAACAGGAAGAAGTTGTGTGGAACTATGAAAAAATAAGCAAATATACAAACTGAGTAGTTCATGGGAAGATAGGCAACATCAAGGACATTGGGACAGCAGGAGTGCCGTGGTCTCGTGGTGACGTGAGCAGCTGCGGAACGAAAGGTCCTCGGTTTAAATCTTCCATCGAGTGAAAACTTTAATTTTATATTTTCAGTTTATGTGACAAGCTCTTATGTTTTCATCACTTTTTTGGGAGTGATTATCACATCCACAAGTGTACAAGTTAGGTGTGTCGACAACATATTCCTGTCATGTGACGCACATGCCGTCACCAGTGTCGCATAGAATATATCAGATGTGTTTTCCTGTGGAGGAATGCGATCAAATGTTTTCAGTTCCGATTGGAGAGGCACGTCCTTTCGTCTACTAATCGCACGGTTTTGCGATGCGGTTGCAAAACACAGACACTAAACTTATTACAGTGAGCAGAGACGTCAATGAACGAACGGACAGATAATAACCATGCAAAAATAAAGAAAGTAAAATTTTCACTTGTGGGAAGACTTGAACCAAGGACCACTCCTTCTGCAACTGCTCACGCTACCACGAAACCACGGCGCTCCTAAGCTCATGTACTCCTTGATGTTGCCTATGTGGCCAATGGACTACTCAGTTTGTATATTTTGCTTATTTTTTCACAGTTCCACACAACTTCTTCCTGTTTTCTCAATTGATCTGTGTTCGGTTTATCAAGGCCTATCCACTGTGCCAAGTTATAACTAAATCTGAGGGGGGTGCGATGGGGAAGTTGCCTTGTGAGGAAGAGTTGGACGATATGCACCTCGTATACGGGTTCACTGAAAGCAATGGGAAAGCTGTGATGAGTTGCTCCTGCACTGACGGCAACCACGTCACAGTATTTTGGCACCCAAAGGATTTTGTGCCTCGTATGTTTTGGTTGTTGTATATAATAGTTTACTTCACTGCTATGCCTGAGCAAGGTGCGGAGAGATTAGCACACTGGACTCCCATTCTTGAGGACGACAGTTCAATCCCGCGTCCTGCAATTCTGATTTAGTTTTTCCGTGATTTCCCTAAATCTCTTCAGGCATTTGCCGGGATGGGGATGGTTCCTTTAAAAGGGCACAGCCGACTTACTTTCCCCATCCTTCCCTACTTCGTTGAGACGGATGACCTCGCAATCTACTCTCCTTCCCAAATCAACCCAACTCAACCTCATTGCCGTGATGGTATTTTCACAGAAACCTGGTTTACTGCAGTAACAAGCCGATAAACCATACATTATTACTCTGTAAAGAGTAGCCGGAGACTGTGGAGCCCTTATAACAAAGTACTCAGATCGTAACAACACAGGTAGAGCAGGTTGTTTGACAACTTTATACTCAGGTACTTTTCAGCCAGGTACCAGGTATTGCATCAGAGGGAGTCCCAGTTGGGAAAATTAGGGGTGGAGTATCCAGATCCGTCATTCACCTTGCAACGAACGGAAACCTCACGAAAGCCGGGGTATGGGAACTGGTACAATGTGTTAGAACGAAATATTTAACGTCAAATCGTGAATGATGAAATGAGCAGAAAGAAAGTCAGCTGCGAGATTGCACTGCCTTATCACATTGTTCAGTCTACATAGTGAAGCACCAGGTCTACCGGTATGAAATGAGCGTTAAGATACAAATGTGTCGATAGGGAACATTTGTTGTGAACGAGCCTAAATTTTTGTTTGTTTGTTTGGTATGATATCTGTCAAAGATATTTAGTATACATCAAGTCATGGAACAAACAAGAGCGTATGTTTTCATCGTGTTAACAATGTCGTATTTTGTACCAGAAAGTGATGATTTGCGGAAAGCATACATTTTTTGTTTTCATTTGAAAAAAAGTGCTTCAGAGTCGCATCGAATGCTTGTCGAGGCATATGGTGACCATGCTCTAACAGAAGCAACATGCAAAAGATGGTTCAACGGTTCAGAAATAATGATTTTGATGTAAGAAATGAAGAACGTGGAAGACCATCAAAAAATTCGAAGACCCCGAATTGCAAGCAATATTGGATGAAGATGATATTTTGTGTCAGAAGCAAATGGCAGCAATGCTAAATGTTGCAAAACAAACAATTTCTGACCGTTTGAAAGCTATGTGAAAGATCCAAAAGTGTGGAAAATGAGTACCGCATGAATTGAATGAAAGACAGCTGGAAAACCGAAAAACCATTTGTCAAATTTTGCTTCAAAGACATGAAAGAAAATCAATTTTGCATCGAATTATTACTGGCGATGAAAAATGGATTTATTTTAAGAATCCTAAACGGGAAAAATCATGAGTTAATCTGGGACAACCATCAACATCGACTGCAAAACCAGATCGATTCGGCAAGAAGACAATGCTCTGTGTCTGGTGGGATCAGAAACGTGTGGTGTATCATGAGCTTCTAAAACCCGGTGAAACTGTGAATACTAATCGCTACAGACAACAAATGATCAATTTGAACTATGTATTGATCGAAAAAAGACCAGAATGGGCAAGAAGACATGACAAATTAATTTTTTTACACGACAATGCACCTGCACACAAAGCAAAACTGGTTCAGTATACAATACTTGGCCGTGGGCTGCTACCCCACCCGCCGTATTCACCAGACGTGGCCCCTTCCGACTACCATTTGTTTTCATCAATGGGACACACAATGGCTGAGGAACACTTCGATTCCTACGAAGAAATCGAAAATTGGGTGTCTGATTGGTTTGCTTCAAAGTCCCAACATTTCTATTGGCGTGGTGTCCACAAATTGCCATAAAGGTAGTCAAAATGTATAGGAAGCAATGGTCAGTACTTTGAATAAAATGTTTTTACTTAACAATTCAAAATTAGTGTTTCATTTTCACAAAAAAACGCTCATTTCATACCGGTGCACCTGGTACATGACAGACAGATTGAAGCAAAAAAAGGAGTATGATGCCTCAAACGAATGCACAATCATTCGTAGTAAATTTAGAAGTATGAGAACATTCTAAATAATTTCTCATACACTCGCTGGTAACATTTTGGTGTATGAAAAAGGACTTTACAACATTGTAAATTCGTACAAACTATTTATACTAGTTACAGACTTGGTGTCATCTTGGAGGAAAATAGATCTTTTTTTTATTCACATGGTATGCTAGTATAGAATTGCGCCGTCACAAGTGCTAGCTGCAGTTGCGGCAAAGATGGCTGCCCCTGCCGATCCCAGCGTTTCTGCTGTTTGTTTTATTTGAAGAGTCGAAGTCTTCAGCAACTCTGCAACCTAATTTTCGTACACAGTACAGTAAAGACCCGTCCTCCCCCAGTAGGGCTGCTATTTATGATTGTCGTACGTATTTACTGAAAGTGGACGTTTGGTACGATGTGACAAATCCTCAGTCGTCCCCATGCGCATGGCGTTGTCGTAGAGCAAGCGAGACAGACCGTTATGAACAATCCTGCAAAATCGACCCAACTTGCTTTTAGAGAGCTAGGTGTCCAATATATGACTGTCTGGCGCAGGTTAAGAGAACTGTAGCATCTCCGACATTTGGGATTCCCCAAACGTCCGTTATCGAGGTAAGTGGAGGGGCTAAGGTTGTGGGGCGGCGGGTTTAGTTATGTACTTCTGCGATGATGATAATTGTACAGTTCGCCGTCTTTCTCACACGAGCCTGGCAACTAGTTTTGTGGTCAGCCAGAAAGCGAAGAGAAACATACTGACCTTTGTTTCCAGTCTGCACAGCCAAATTCAGGTCCAGGCCACGGAAAGAAACGTTTCTATTCTCCTTCTACTTAGCGGGATCAGGACTATGATTTTAAATGAAAGTATAAAGGTCTAGTTAATACATATATTCAGTAAAGTCTCTCACATACAACACTTTGAAATGCACAATGTTCTATTGACTAGTAAATCTTCCTACCATAAATAACACAACTAGCAGTTCAGAGGCGACCTGGTTGGTACGTTCCTACCAGCTTGTCTTTCGCCATGACTAAAATGCTCAAATAACTGTTTGCAATAAATGTTCAAAATTAACGCTCGCCATAAAAGTAGTCGCCACTTGCCACGCGTATTTGTAATTATCACAGACAGCACACTAACAGTCATTTCGGCTAATTCTAAGTGATCCAGCATGGTGTACAGTCATCAAGAGTTCACTATCCGTTTTTACCACAAATATGCGCTTAGTCACAGTCCGACTCTGACGACATCCGGGGCAGAGCGCAATCCGACGTTTAACAGACGTGGAACTTAAAGTGGCTGAGTGCGAAGTGAACCTTCTTATTGTTTTTTTCTTTTTCTTTATTTTATTTTCCCTTTATACAAAGATGAGCCAACAGCGGCGTACACATGCCACTCTTCAGCCAACAGAAAAAACATGTATTGAATATGGAGACATAGAAACGGAGAGACATGAATGTTAAAAACAGAAGACACACACAAGAATAGTAATGAAGGCGTTCGTCGGAAGGCACTGGTTTCAGAAACAAGGTCCACAGTGCATACAAACGAACTTAATCAGTTTTACACTCGAACGAAGGAACACACCGAAGATAACACTGACACACAGGAACGAAGAAAACACCTTTGCACGAAACACTGGTGACGATCTTTGGCACAGAAAACACTGAACACACTTGATGAGATGGGGTGGGGGCCGCTACCGGGTGTAGGGGACAGGCAGGGAGAGAAGGAAGGGGGGGGGGGGGTGGGGGAAGAAGACAGTGGGAGAAAAGAAGGGAGATGGTAGGGATAGGCATGCCGCGACTAGAGATGGGTCGAACTGGTTCATTCCCGTGAACTACTTCATTCATTTCACTCTTTGCCGTGAAGCGTTCAAATGAAGTAGTTCATTCATGAAGTACTGAAGCCTGGCGATGTTGCCCAGTTCGCCGCTCAACTGCGGCTACGCTCGCTTCGCCTCGCTCGTACAATAAAGCTTCGTAATACTTCATAATTTTACCAACAGATGGCCGAACTATGCAGTAATGTGCACGCAACGTTTTACGCTCTTACAGCGTCTGAGCTAACTTAAATAGAGCATGGTAGAAGGGGACAAAGGAAAGATAAACAGAGAAGCCTGTCACATAATAAGAAGGTATTACACTTAATCTTGCTCGACATTTTCTCATGAAGCGCCCAAAAGAAAGTATTTATCTGCCAAGTGAAACATTATTTGTTGTATTCATGGACTGAAAACTAGGGCTACCAACGAAATGCAGTCCAATTTTATGTTCCTTTTAAAATTTAATCCAAAATAGAATGTGTATGTTTACCACTGTCACAAAGTCTATATATCTACGTTAAGTAATTATTCAGAAGTTTTCCTGTAGATTTTATTTTTGTTGAGAATAATAACCATCCAGATTCAAAGCGAAAATTGTCACCTGTAGTCACTGGTACGATTTCAGGTAAAATCCCTCTTTCAGTGTTATTAACAAACCTTTTATTTTCATGTTGGCTGAGCGTGCTCACACAGCCAGCCTCTTCGTTTGTACCTGTAATATTCATTTGTCCGCAAGCGCTGTCAACGGTAGGCTACCGGTAGACGCGAAGTATAACTGAACTGCACAAATAGTCACGGGTAATGATGTCAGCACTACAGGAAGCATCTGACGCTGCCTTCCCCTCGGCCCCTCACCTCCACAACCCCTCGCAAACCTATCGTTTCCCACAAACGCCGTACGATTCGTCGACAGGCAGTAGAGGGGGAACTGAAGTGAAGGGAGAAATGGTTCAAATGGCTCTGAGCACTATGGGACTCAACTGCTGAGGTCATCAGTCCCCTAGAACTTAGAACTAGTTAAACCTAACTAACCTAAGGACATCACAAACATCCATGCCCGAAGCAGGATTCGAACCTGCGACCGTAGCGGCCTTGCGGTTCCAGACTGCAGCGCCTTTAACCGCACAGCCACTTCGGCCGGCTAGTGAAGGGAGAATGAGAGACGTAGCTCCGATGTAGTGGGAGAGGGGAAGAGAGTGAGTGAACTAGAAAGAAGTGTGGAGTGTGCCATCTGTGAAGAGTTTGAAGTACCAGTTCATTGAAATTGAGTGGTTAGTTCACCCTTCACTTGAGTGAAGCGTTCATTTGAACGACTCATTAACGAGCTCCCCATCACTAGCCGCGACGCATTTCGCGCACGTAAACGTGCTATCCGCGTTTTTAACCGTCGCCCTACGCTGGCAAACTGCATTCATTATAAACAGATGCGTGCATAGTGTCGTCGCGTCATTCGGGGTAGCAAAAGACCTAGCTGGATTTCATTTACTAGTCCTTTTTAACAGTTCCACACCTTCCCCTGTTGTGTGGGCCAACCTCAACTGCTTCAAATGGCTCTGAGCACTATGGGACTTAACTTCTGAGGTCATCAGTCCCCTACAACTTAGAACTGCTTAAACCTAACTACTCTAAGGACATCACACACATCCATGCCCGAGGCAGGATTCGAACCTGCGACAGTAGCGGTCGCGCGGTTCCAGACTGTAGCGCCTAGAACCGCTCGGCCACATCGGCCGGCCGCTACTAGTAGTGAACTGGGGTAAGTCCCGGCACACTTGCTCGCCTCTGTCTCTCACACGTGATACAGCGCTTGCTTTGCTTCGAGGTGCACACACCTCTTGCATTTTTCTTTTGGGTTCATCAAGAATACCCCGTTTGTTCCACCTGTACAGGTTTCTCTACCACAGTTTAGAGCTATAATCTACCACACAACTGAACAAGTCATGCCTGACACGATGCAGCGAGTTTGTCGAGATAGGATGTGTGTCGCATAACCTGTGGAAATCACACCGAACCTGTTTAGGTATAAGGTAAAAAAGTTGATATATTTTGCTATGAAATGACATCGAAGCTGTCTCTAAATTAAATCAATAGGTCAGTATGTGTTTTCAGTATTGTAAAGTACTTTTTGATATATGCCATATACTCGTATAAACACAACAAATCTCTACGCAGTTTCTTAGCGCAGATGGTGCAGAATGTGATTCACAACACGAAACCTGCTGTGAAAGTAATTAATCATTCACACGGTCCCATTAACGTCAGTAGCTACACACATGTAGTCGCACGTTTCATACACATACTAATGCTTTGTCGATGCATCTACATCTACATCTACATTTATACTCCGCAAGCCACCCAACGGTGTGTGGCGGAGGGCACTTTACGTGCCACTGTCATTACCTCCCTTTCCTGTTCCAGTCGCGTATGGTTCGCGGGAAGAACGACTGTCTGAAAGCCTCCGTGCGCGCTCTAATCTCTCTAATTTTACATTCGTGATCTCCTCGGGAGGTATAAGTAGGGGGAAGCGATATATTCGATACCTCATCCAGAAACGCATCCTCTCGAAACCTGGCGAGCAAGCTACACCGCGATGCAGAGCGCCTCTCTTGCAGAGTCTGCCACTTGAGTTTGTTAAACATCTCCGTAACGCTATCACGGTTACCAAATAACCCTGTGACGAAACACGCCGCTCTTCTTTGGATCTTCTCTATCTTCTCCGTCAACCCCATCTGGTACAGATCCCACACTGATGAGCAATACTCAAGTATAGGTCTAACGAGTGTTTTGTAAGCCACCTCCTTTGTTGATGGACTACATTTTATAAGGACTCTCCCAATGAATCTCAACCTGGTACCCGCCTTACCAGCAGTGAGCTGTACTCTTATTTAATACAGATTTGGAAGTGCTGTACTACTACAGTTTGCAGGTAACAAACGTGACTGCTCTCCTCAGTCTAACGCTGTTCGTTGTTACTTGAAAGCAATTACGTGACCTTGCTTTTGGATACCGTCAGCCACAATATGTAAAGTTATTTAGTATTAATTGGTAGCATTCAACCACTTTAATCGCACTTGACGTAATTCAGCAAAGTGTTTCGATAGACAGCGCTCTGAGATTGTCAACGCGTAGCACACATGGTTAAAACACTGACATACGTGCCGTGTGTTAACAACCTGATGACTAAAGTAGTTGAATTCTACGAACTGTTACTTGTAAAATATAACAAATGCAACCTCACTACCAGACAGTGTATAATATTAAATACAAATTGTTGTCAATAACGCCATTCTTATCAATAATCTCAAAGCACGGTAGCAACAGATGCAGTAATTATTCAGGTCAAATAATGTAGTCGAAAATAATTCAACAGCACTGATATAATAAGGAATACGAATAATTATTGCAATAATTACCGTCATGTGAAAGTTCAGGCCATGACTTGAGAGATACAGAATGGTGATTTAAGACGGAACATGGACATTTGTTTCGACTTGCAGAACTGCGGCATCATGTCGATTCAAGCAACACATACTGGATACTACATAACAGCTATGCTAGCAAATATGTGGTCATCCATTGACAGAACCTTCGTTAAACGCACGTTTCTTTCTTGTTCAAACCATATCATCGTAAAGACTGAATTCATCAGCGGCGTGGCGCATTGAGTGCTAAAATTTCGTGCTTTTTGGTGAATGACACACGTACTGGTTCTACAGTATCGGCCTAATATGTGTTACTCGCTGTCGTGAAAATCAGTGCCTGGTTGCCGGAACTGTCGAGTGGTCATTTGTATGAACTGTATAATCACCATGTGTGGGGGTCTGAGGCACCATTGCGTACAACATGCCATCTCAGCTGTTGCCTTCTGGGGGCAAATGGAACGCAAATAATATGGACGTTTTACAGGCTAAGGTACCTCGTATTCACTACTGCAATGGCTGGCCACAGGTTGTGTGGCTAATAGCGATTTCTCATCTTGCACTCTCACCTGAGAAACCGCCGATCAAGCACATCTGCGGTGTTGTAGCTAGGCTGTTTGTTTCTCAGGATCAAACAATGGGCTCTCGGGTACGTAGTTGTTTCGCATACCGACCGTATGCATGCATGTTTTTCAGGAGCTTACTCGTGCCCTCTTTGGTTCCAAGTCACGACATTTAGAAGTTCTGATTGCGGTACGAAGGGGTTTCCCATCACACTCAGTTCTCAAAGTCAGGAACCCTGTAGCGCTTTTCAATCCTAATTACTTGCGTCAATCATCCACCTAAACTTTAAAGTTAATTTCAGTCTTGTTTATCCTCCTTCATCTTACAGTTCCACAAACTGCAGTGTTTTTGAGAAAAAATGGTTCTAGGTATTAAAAACATTTACTGCTGATGAATTTTTATTTCAGAAGCGTAATATAAATTGATAGAATGACAACAATATATCAGATGTGTAATTCATATCATGATTTAAGCGTTTACTTCCCTCCTTGGACCATGGATCGTGCCGAGGTGGAGTGGTTTGCGTGTCTCAGCGATACAGATAGCCCCACTGCAGCAAAGACATGAACGCAACAGCCACAAGTTTAAATGGCAGTTGGTTATGCAGATGGTGAAGAGACTGAAAGAATGTTTGATTAGATAAAGTAAATAATTCGGATAGTTAAGGGAGACGAAAATATAGTTACGATGGGTGATTGGAATTCTGTAGTAGGAGAATCAAGGGAAGGAAAAGTAGTAGAATGAGATGGACTGGGGTAAAGGAATGAAAGAGGAAGCGACTTGGTTTAATCATCTCTGGCACTTGGTTTATGGAGTATGAAAGAAGGCTGTATACTCGAAAGAGGCAATCGAACACCGAAAGGTTTCAGATTGGCAACATAATGGTAACACAGAAACTATATTTTAAACTGTAAGACACACCCAGAATCAGATGTGGGCTCTGCCCATTATTTACTGGCTATGAACTGCAGAGTAAAACTCAAGAAATTACATAACTGTAGGATATTGGGGAGATGGGACATAGATAATTATAAGGGTACTAAAAGGTAAAAATACAAACATTCAGAAAATGAAACAGGCCACAGGGAATACAGAGGACTGAAAATGAGACTGACATAAAACGCAACATGACCAAGAAGGAATGGCTTGAGGACAAATGAATACTGCAGACGCATGTAAAGTGGAGGAAACAGCTGCCAATACGAAAATTAAAGAAACTTTTGGATAAAAGAGAAACAACAGTGAATTTCGAGAGCTCAGATGGCAAGTCAGTACAAAGCGAAACAGCGAAACCTGAAATATGGAAGAAATATATAGAGGTCTCTTATAGGAAACAAATTTGAGGATAGTAACATAGAAAAATAAGAAGAGAGTAGGTGAATATGAGTTAGCAGATGCGATACTGCGAGAAGTATTTGACAGAACACTGATTGATCTATGTGGAATCCACGCCCTCGGAGTACACGACATTTCTATGGAATTGTATCATTTGGACTCCAGACCGTGTCAAATGTATTCCCCCTGTTGTGCAAGATATATGTCTGGAGAAGCCTCAGGCGTCAGGAATTTTTTATGCGAAAAGTCTTAAAGCTTTTTCAGTTAAACAAACAGTATTAATATTATACACTTTTATTCTTCTTGCGCGGGCAACCACCTGATTGGCTAAGTTCAATGCCAATTAACTCCGAAACAGAGTACCGTCTCGAAATTTTTTTTTTCTTACGAATTATTTCTCAGCACAAACTGCCCTACAACATACCTACAAGGTTTTCAGACCAGTTCTAATAACATATATTACAAATTCCGAACTGTTCCTTTTATGTACTGTTCAAAATATCGGCCACCAAGCTTACGGCAGAGCGTACAGCGATTCGATGTTGGTTGCTCTTATACGATTATCGTACTCTTTCAGAGGCTGCGACATTCGTAGCAATAATGCCCTTGCGAGTATCGACAGAAGTCTCGTAAACGTGGCTCTTCGCACGCCCCCAGGAGACGTAGTCCATTGGTGGCGTGTTGGCCGTGGCACAGGAACACCGCGACGGATCCTCTGCTATGTACAATGAGCCATCGGTGACCACTGGACTTCCAGTACTAGAATACTCAGAATATAACCCTAAACAACCTCCGAAACTTTATTGATAGTGTTCGGGTTCTCGTCATATACGAATTTCGACACCTGAGTGGGAGCAGAATTACAGTTCCTGTATTCATGCGCTGCCAACAAGGGCCTTGCTGAAGTGGTAACACGTGTTCCCATCAGATCACCGCAGTTAAGCGCTGTGGGAGTTGGCTAGCACTTAGTTGGGTCACCGTCCAGGTCCGCCGAGTGCTGTTGGCAAGCGGGGTGCACCCAGCGCCTGTGAGGCCGATTGAGGAGTTACTGTACTGAGAAATAGCGACGCCGGTTGTAAGTAACCTGTTTAGGTTTTTATGTTGGTAACGCCACATACTGCTCTGTATGTAAATCACTGACTGTGCTGTGTGCAGTCTGTGGCTGGTTGGCATTGTTGGAATTTTCGCTATTGTAGTGCTGGGCAATTGGTTGTGAACAGCGCGTAACGTTGTGCAGTTGGAGGTGAGCCGCCAGCAGTGGTGGATGTGGGGAGAGAAATGGGAGAATTTTGAGAGCGGACGATCTGGACGTGTGTCGGTCAGAAAAACGAAATTTGTAGGACCGGATGTCATGAATTGATATATATATATATATATATATATATATATATATATATATATATATATATATATATATATATATATATATATATATATATAATGGCTTTTGAAC
This sequence comes from Schistocerca piceifrons, assembly GCF_021461385.2. Classification (NCBI taxonomy): domain Eukaryota; kingdom Metazoa; phylum Arthropoda; class Insecta; order Orthoptera; family Acrididae; genus Schistocerca; species Schistocerca piceifrons. Next base: position 38,662,883 of record NC_060139.1, on the reverse strand, counting down.
TATTAAGGTAAATACATTGTTCGTTCCCCATCAAAATTTTTCATTTGCTAACTATGCCTATCAGTAGTTAGTGCCTACAGTAGTTAGAATCTTTTATTTAGCTGGCAGTATTGGCGCTCGCTGTATTGCAGTAGTTCGAGTAACGAAGATTTTTGTGAGGTAAGTGATTCATGAAAGGTATAGGTTATTGTGAAGTCAGGGTCTTCCTTTTGTAGGGATTATTGAAAGTCAGACTGCATTGCGCTAAAAAAAAAATGTTGTGTGTCAGCTTAGTGTTGATCAGAATAAGGAAAGAGAGAATTGTCTAAGTACGTTCAGTTTTGCTCAGCTGTTTGAAAATCAAATAACGTAAGAGGTTTTCCAGCACTGTCAGTTATAAATTTTTCACGGTTACGAAAACTGACAACGGCCGCGAGAATGGTACGCTGGCCACGCGCCCTTCCGTATCCGCAACCGGTGACGCCTACGGTCTGAGGATGACACGGTGTCTGGTCGGTGCCGTTCGGGCTTCAAGGACTGTTCAGACGGTTTATTTTATTTTCATGCACAACTTGTTTCTCAAATCGTTGCCCATAGGTAAGACCATTCTCAGACATTACGTTAATCCAGTTCATAAATCTCATTATTCGTTGTAGTGTCAAAAAGAACACTACGCAGCTACCCAACGTATTCTTTGCCATTGCGATTCTATGCTACAGAGTGGAAGCTAGCTTTCTTGCTTTCAGAAGGCCTACTCATATTTCTGTGGTACATCATGTATGAAATTCCCGCTATTTGAATATGCGAGGCACTTCCAGTATTGTGGTTTTCTTGTTGGAGTGCGGTTGACCAGAAATCCGGGGCTATAAACGTGTCAGCTCGTTCCACAAGGTTACGCTGCTCAGACTAGTCGGCTGTATGATGACAGCAATCGTAGTAATTCCTACCGTTCGCAGCGGGCATGAAACTGCTTTGCAGCTGCGATTTAGTAATAATGATGTTAAGACTTTCTGGTATAAAAAGCAAATACATACATAAAATATTTATAAAACACAACGAATTCGTGCCAAATTGATGTACATTATATACACTTTGTTATGTTTCATGAGAATCATACCATCGTCCATAGCGTTCGTCTGAAACAATATTGTGTTGCCATGACTGTAAGTGTTCCACATGTTCTCTGAATAACATCGTCTGAAAACGTCTATCCGCGAAAGAAACGCTTTCAATCTGAACACAAGTGAGGACCGTCTTATCTAAAATATGATTTGTACGATGCTTGCAGAAAAATCTGGATAATGTTTCACGTGATCTGTTTAGCCTAAAGAGACGAGCTGGTGGGATCATTTTCTTCGATGTTTTGGACGATTTCATCAGCGACTACGGATGGCCTACTCACTACTTATTATTTTTCATTTTGAGTACCAGATCTTTCATCTTGAATTCCACATAACAAATCATTCTACATCTGCATCTACATATATACTCCGCTAGCTACCAAGCGGTGTGTGGCGGAGGGCACAATTAGCGCCAAAGTCATGTTAACCCGGCTCTGTTCCACTCGCGGATCGCACGAGAGAAAAACGACTGTCTGAACGCCTCAGTACAAGCTCTAATTGTCCTTATCTTTGAGTGGTAATCGTTTCGCGATTTGAAAGTTGATGGTAATAATATATGCTCTACATCCTCTGCGAAGATCGGATTTCGGAATTTAGTGAGCAGCCCCTTCCGCTTAGCGCGTCGTCTATCTGCAAGTGTATCCCATTTCAAACTTTCAATGAGATTATTGCATAAGTTTAATGTCTCCAGTAGCAACGAAACATATCTGGCGGTTGATTCCCCCTCAGCTTACAGGAATCTCATCACAACATTAATTCGCATTATCGAGATTTCGAATTAACATTACCGTTACTTGAGGGTTACTTATCTCTGAATATTGTATTATTGCGGGAGGACCACAGTGTACAGATAGATAATGTGATGTTTCTATGGCTTTACTCGTATCTGGAGAGGTTGCTGGCGGTAAATGTGGGCTCCTCTGGACAACCTGCGTCGCGTATCTCTCTGTTGCCACAGTCAGGGGACGGCTCTGCTCTGTTTCAGTTGCTGCCATCTCCCGACAGCTTCACTTTCTTGTTAAGCGGAACAATAAGAGATCGTGGCAAGGAATCCCCATCCAATTAAATCGTTCCGCTAGCCGCCTACTGGTCTGTGTGGTAGAAACTTGAACACTCCTTAGTCGATCTAAATGTTGGTTCAGAAGAAACCGATCACCCATCGACAACCTGATCCTTGTGAAGATGGCGATACAACAGGCCATAGAAAGCCATCAGGATTTCGTATAGGTCACCTATACTAAATGAGCTGAAGAAGGGGTGTCTTCAGACAAAACACAGAGAAATCTCCAGAAAACGGCACAGCATTTCACCAAGATTCTACAACTGCTGAGCTGCATAAAATCTCCGTCGTCAGCGTGTAGTCACAGAACTGGCGGCTTGGACATCAAGCGTAATACCGTTGAATCCTATCATTGCCCTTTCTCCACGTGGGAGCAGGATTGGGCAGTATACGAGACTCTGAAACAGTATCCTGTTACGATCGAATCAATTACAGCATGGTGCGGAAATATGGGGAGAAATCATGGGAAATACTACTAGATACTTTTAATTTTTTTCTTTAGTCGGAAGTATTCTGACTGGTTTGATACAGCCCATCACGAATATCTCTCCTGTGTCAAACTTTTTATCTCAGTCTAGCACTTGCAAACTCACGTCCTCAGTTATTTCCTGGGTATATCTCTTCCAATAGAATTTTTACTCTCTTCAGCTCCCTCTATTGCCATGGAAGTCATTCCCTCACATCTTAACAGATGTCCTATCCCCCTGTCCCTTCTTCTTGTCAGTGTTTTCCACATACTCCTTTCTTCGCCGATTCTCCGGAGAGCCTCCTCATTCCTTACCTTATCAGCCCAACATATTTTCAATACTCTTCTGTAGCACCACATTTCAAATGCTCCGATTATCTTCCATTCCTGTTTTCCAGCAGTCCATGTTTCACTATCATACAATTCTGAACTCCAAATTTTCATTCCCAGGAAGTTATTCGTCAAATTAAGGCCTATGTTTGATGATAGTAGACTTCTTTTGGCCAGGAATACCCTTTTTGCCAGTTCTAGTCTGCTTTTAATGTCTTCCATCTTCCATCCGTCATGGGTTACTTTGCTGCCTAGGTAGCAGAATCCCTTAACTTCGTCTACTTCGTGATCCCAAGTTTGGTGTTAAGTCTCTCGCTGTTTCCATTTCTAATACTTCCCTTTAGTTTATTATTTCTTCAATTTTCTCTCAATCTTTTTACGGTACTCATTAGACTGTTCATTCCAGTCAGCAAATCCTGTATTTTTTCTTCGATTTCATGAAGGATATCAACGTCTTCAGCGAATCTGACGTTGATATTCTTTCGCCTCGAATTTTAAGCCCACTCATTACCTTTCTTTTATTTCCGTCATTGCTTCTTCGATATTTAGATTGAACAGTATCGACGAAAGATTACAGCCCTGTCTTTCACCCTTTTTAGTCCGACCACTTATTTCTTGGTCTTCCTGTCTTATTGCTTGCTCTTGGTCCTTGCACATATTGCATTTTAACCATCTATTTCCGTAGCTTACACCAATTTTTCTCAGAATTTCTAACATTTTGCACAATTTTACATAGTCGAACGCTTTTTCCAGTACGACAAATCCTATGAAAGTGTTTGGATTTTGGTCAGTCTTGCTTCCATCATCAGCCACAACGTCATAAATATCTGTATGATGCCTTTACCTTTCCTAAAGTCAAACTGATGTACATTCTACACACCAACGTGAACTGTCGTTTTGTTGCCACTTCCATCAATGATTTTAGGAATCCCTATGGAATGCTATCTGTCCCTTCTACTTCATTTGATCCACAGCTTTATTTGATCCACAGCTTTTTTAAATTCTGATTCTAATATTGGATCCCCTATCTCTTACCTATCGACTCCCGTTTCTTCTTCTAACACGTCGTCAGACAAGTCCTCATTCCCTTCACAGAGGCCTTCAGTTTACTCTTTCCGCCCCTCTGATCTCTTCTCTGCATTTAACAATAAAATTCCCATTGCAATATTAATGTTAACACCCTTGCTTTTAATTTCACTGAAGTATTTCGACTTTTCTATATGCTGAATCACTTATTTCGGTAGTCATTTCTCTTTAGATTTCTTCACGTTTCCCTGAGGCATTTCACCTTGTCTTCCCTGCACTATTTGTTTATTTCGTTCTTAAGTGACTTGTATTTCTGTATTTCCATGAATTTTTTTATGCCGTACCTGATTTCGGAATCTATGCTTCACCATGATATGCTCTACATGGAATCTTCCTGCATCTACATCTACATTAATACTCTGCAAATCACATTGAAGTGCATGCAGAGGGTTCATCGAACCACCTTCGCAATAATTCTCTATCTGCCGGCGTTTTCCAAGTATACCTCCTCCTCTTGTGACTATTGAACTGTTAGTTGTTACTAGCTGAAATTTGTTGTACAACTTAGTCTTTCGCCTTTCCCATTCCTACTACCAAGCCGATATTCTACTTCAACCTCTTCTTCCACTCCTTCCGCTAAAACCGGCTTCCAGTACCGCATAACTATTAGATTTTCATTTCGCTTGAATACATTTTCTCCTTCTCTTCATATTCCCCTTGCGTCGTCGGCATGTATACCTGAACTACTACTGTCGGTGTTCGTTTGCTGTATGTTCTGATGAGAACAACGCTATCTCTCTAATTTTCACAGTAACAGGCTCTCTGCCATAACTGCCTATTCATAGCGGGTCTTACCCCCGTCATGCCATTTCTGTTCCGGCGTAAAGTCAAGCGCCGGCAAGCCAGGTGTGAACGTTAGAGCAGAGGGGGCCGTGAGACGACGTCAGCCAATTAGACACTGACCGACCGCTCTCCAGGACGACAATACAATGGCAGCGCACTTTACACGAAGGGGACATAAGCACCGCGCCCCCTAGTCATGGCCCAGTTCTGCGAGCTCTGCCCGTATAGCAGCAAGTTCAAGAATAGCACCAAGACTAGTTCAAATGGTTCAGATGGCTCTGAGCACTATGGGACTCAACATCTTAGGTCATACGTCCCCTAGAACTTAGAACTACTTAAACCTAACTAACCTAAGGACATCACACACACCCATGCCCGAGGCAGGATTCGAACCTGCGACCGTAGCAGTCCCGCGGTTCCGGACTGAAGCGCCTAGAACCGCGAGACCACCGCGGCCGGCACCAAGACCAGTCATTACGCTTCTACTATGTAGCATTGTCTATACTGACGAGATTTCTTGTTTAGTCTGTCGGCCTGTGCCTGCGACACATATGTATTTCACGAAGTATTATAGTCATTTCCTTTTGTAATAAACTTCATTAACACCATTTGCTCGAATTGTTGTCTAGCGATCCGAGAAGCAGGTTTCTTAGGCACCCCATATTTGACGAGTAGGTAGGATAGCTGCTGTTAATGTTACTCTATACTCATCCGACCAGAAATCAATGTCTTCTTTCCATTTCACTTCCCTGACCTCCACTACATCTACACTCCTGGAAATTGAAATAAGAACACCGTGAATTCATTGTCCCAGGAAGGGGAAACTTTATTGACACATTCCTGGGGTCAGATACATCACATGATCACACTGACAGAACCACAGGCACATAGACTCAGGCAACAGAGCATGCACAATGTCGGCACTAGTACAGTGTATATCCACCTTTCGCAGCAATGCAGGCTGCTATTCTCCCATGGAGACGATCGTAGAGATGCTGGATGTAGTCCTGTGGAACGGCTTGCCATGCCATTTCCACCCGGCGCCTCAATTGGACGAGCGTTCGTGCTGGACGTGCAGACCGCGTGAGACGACGCTTCATCCAGTCCCAAACATGCTCAATGGGGGACAGATCCGGAGATCTTGCTGGCCAGGGCAGTTGACTTACACCTTGTAGAGCACGTTGGGTGGCACGGGATACATGCGGACGTGCATTGTCCTGTTGGAACACCAAGTTCCCTTGCCGGTCTAGGAATGGTAGAACGATGGGTTCGATGACGGTCAGATACTATTCAGTGTCCCCTCGACGATCACCAGTGGTGTACGGCCAGTGTAGGAGATCGCTCCCCACACCATGATGCCGGGTGTTGGCCCTGTGTGCCTCGGTCGTATGCAGTCCTGATTGTGGCGCTCACCTGCACGGCGCCAAACACGCATACGACCATCATTGGCACCAAGGCAGAAGCGACTCTCATCGCTGAAGACGACACGTCTCCATTCGTCCCTCCATTCACGCCTGTCGCGACAGCACTGGAGGCGGGCTGCACGATGTTGGGGCGTGAGCGGAAGACGGCCTAACGGTGTGCGGGACCGTAGCCCAGCTTCATGGAGACGGTTGCGAACGGTCCTCGCCGATACCCCAGGAGCAACTGTGTCCGTAATTTGCTGGGAAGTGGCGGTGCGGTCCCCTACGGCACTGCATAGGATCCTACGGTCTTGGCATGCATCCGTGCGTCGCTGCGGTCCGGTCCCAGGTCGACGGGCACGTGCACCTTCCGCCGACCACTGGCGACAACATCGATGTACTGTCGAGACCTCACGCCCCACGTGTTGAGCAATTCGGCGGTACGTCCACCCGGCCTCCCGCATGCCCACTATACGCCCTCGCTCAAAGTCCGTCAACTGCACATACGGTTCACGTCCACGCTATCGCGGCATGCTACCAGTGTTAAAGACTGCGATGGAGCTCCGTATGCCACGGCAAACTGGCTGACACTGACGGCGGCGGTGCACAAATGCTGCGCAGCTAGCGCCATTCGACGGCCAACACCGCGGTTCCTGGTGTGTCCGCTGTGCCGTGCGTGTGATCATTGCTTGTACAGCCCTCTCGCAGTGTCCGGAGCAAATATGGTGGGTCTGACACACTGGTGTCAATGTGTTCTTTTTTCCATTTCCAGGAGTGTAGATTGAGACTTAGCGTTTCCTGTTTCAGATCGACATGCTCATGGCGTAGGGAGAGTGGAGGAAGAACGCAGTTTGTTCTTGTACGGTGGATGCGGCAAGATATCCCAGTAGGCACCAACCATCTTGGCAGTTATTTATCAACCTCCTCAACAAATTACATGAAAAGGGCGGTACAACACCTAGTCAAAATAACAGAAGGAAACATCTGACGACAGAAGAGGGGGAAATTAATGTTATTGCTGCTGATACAGTTCATCAGCGCGTTAGCTCCCGTGCAATCGCACGAGAGAGCGACATGAGTCAGGCGAGTGTCGTACGCATTCTCCCACGACATAGCTCCCATCCCTATCACATCTCTCTCCATCAATGGCTGCAAGGGACCGATTACGAGAATTGTTTTTACCTTCTGTACATGGGCATTGAGACAGAATATTGCAGGTATATCATGTATGTTGTTCAGTGATGAAGCCACAATAATCATGGTCAAGCAAACATGCACTAATAGTCTGTTTACAATGCCCGTTTGGTTCGTAAGGCGGAGCGTCAGCGTCCATAGAGTGTAAACGCGTGGTATGTGGTAGTGAACCATCAACTCATAGGCCCGTTTTTTATTGACGGAACACTGAATGCGCTCAAGTATCGCTGCCACCTAGTAGACCATCTTCCACGGATGCTAAAAGACGTTCCTCTGCAAATTAGGAGGGACCTGTAGTACCAACGTGATAGCTGTCCAGCTCATACTGCGCGAAGCACTGCAGCATGTCTTCACGATTTGTTTCCACATGGTTGCATTGAACGCAGAGGAACTATATCTTGGTCAGTCCGTACCCCGGATTTGACGCCAGTAAACTTTTTTCTTTGGAGAAAGCTGAAAGACGCTGTCTACAAAAAGGTGTTCAAATGTGTGTGACATCTTATGGGACTTAACTGCTAAGGTCATCAGTCCCTAAGCTTACACACTGCTTAACCTAAATTATCCTAAGGACAAACACACACACCCATGCCCGAGGGAGGACTCGGACCTCCGCCGGGACCAGCGCTGTCTACAAGGATATACCAACTACACCCAATAATTTGCAACGACGTATTATTGCAGGCTGCTCTGACATCTCCGCTGAAGTTCAGCAGTCGTTCCATACCAGACTGGAAGCTTGTGTTGCCGCTGCCTATCGTTATTTTGAACACAACCTGTGATGGCCAATTGTCTCGTTACTGGTCAGAATGCGCATAACTAGCGTATGTATTTCTGTTGTTCTTTAGTGCGTGCTACCATAGATACTGTACAAGTGTCGGCGTGGAAACTTTTCAGAATACCATCTCTCGTAAGCGATTCACACTTGAATCCTGCAACAAACACCAGTGACATTGTAATTTATTCTACTTCCATTTTGTTAGTATCAATTGGCATTGTCCGGTTTAAAAAAGCGTATGTCTGCACAAAAAGTACATTTCCTAAGTATTTTTACAATGTGTTGATTGGCTAACAATATGAGCCCCTGACTGCCAATACATTTTGTGAAAATCCCACATCAGTAACACTTCCTTTCCCACGATATTTGCGGTGCAAGTTTTAGGTGATTGAAAAGAAACAAGGGAAGCTCTATGCCACGACTATTCTGTGAAACTATCCCAGGCTGTTGCGTTTACGTATCTGGAAAATGTATGATTAACGTTGATTACATTTTCTTGATGGAAATTAACTATTGCTGGCGGTTCAAATAAAATAATTAACTGAAGTGAAATGATTTAGTCTCATTAAATAGTGCCCGCTCAACCGGTTCGAACGGAGTGTCTCGGGACAGTTTACACGTATTATTGCAGGTGCTATTAATTCTCGCGAATTTACTGCTCTTATATTAACTAAATTAAGTATCCTCGTGGTGTGGTGCTGGTAGTTTCCTATTTCGTCTGATTCGGCATAAAACTCTGCGTCTGAAAGTGGTTTTGTATGTTACAACAGACCGCTTATGCGTCCCCAGTATTAGTGACAGTATTTCCGATTTTATGAGTGATGATGATGTTTGGTTTGTGGGACGCTCAACTGGGCGGTCATCAGCGCCTGTACAAAGTCCCAATTTTTACACAGTCCATTTTCTTTCCACAATCCAAACTAGTCACTCTTACAAATGATGATGATGATGACGAAATGATGAGGACAACACAGACACCCAGTCCCCGGGCAGAGAAAATCCCCAACCCGAACGGCAATCGAACCCAGGACCCCGTGATCCAGAGGCAGCAACGCTATACCCTAGATCACGAGCTGCGGACGAGTTTACGAGTGACCACCATTTCGGCGGTGTGGTCGGTGGCAGTAACTGATGTTTCACGCTATGGCAGTGGCTGTGTCTTACCTGCTGCTCACCGCGAGTTGTGTATGTTCCTGTGTTCGCTTGCGTTCCCAGCAGGTAGGTCAGAGGGCGTCCCTCGCTAACGCATGACAGTCTCGCGTGTTTACCTCGCCTCTGCCGTCTCCCGGGCCCGCCACGTATCTCTGGCTGCAACTTGGCAGTGTTTCCGCGTCACGCAAAGACTTCATGTTTCCATAGCCCTGGACTCTTTTTTTGTGTGGAATGCCCTTGTCTCAGAAATAGCTAGGCTTGGCTAGCGGATGCTGTGTTAACTGCTACGTGTTGAACTCACAGTACAGATGGTGTGCTGTTGCAATATAATGCAGAGGAGTGGACGTTGTGGACACCTGAACCCCTTTGCCACTTACTCCCAGAACCAAGCCCACTTCACCTTCACCCGCCTCGACACCCTAGTTTAAGCCTCTTCCCTTCCCTCTCCCCCCCACCCCCCCCCACCCTCTCTTCACGCCATGTAGCGGCACGAGTATCGCATCCTCTTCCAGAACATTCGCTCCTTCCGCTCCAACAAATACGTACTCATGCACACCCTCTCCCACCACCAGGTCGACACCTTCCTCTTGAGTGAAACCTTTCTCCAGCCCCACCATTCTACCGCCCCTCTCCCTATATCCTCCACTGCACTGACGCTCCTGGTCCTCGTGTGCAGGGTGGAGTCGCAATTGGCCACCTTAAGCATATTCCCATCCGGCCACAACCTCTCCTCAGTGACCCCACAGAACACCTTATCCTCAGATCCTCAGCGTCTTCTTCCCCTCCCTCACCATTACCTGTGCCACCGTCTATGTCCGCTCCACTGCTCCTCTTCCCTATGACTTCATCTCGCATATTGACCGCACCTTCTCCACCTATGTGATTGCCGCCAACCTCAACAACCATAGCCGCTCTCCTACCGCCCTTTGGTGGTGGCATCAGTTCCTCTCTACAATTCTACAATTCAAGGTGACCTTTTTCCCCTTCCCCAGCACACCCGACCCGAAAGTGACACCACCCCCGATGTTTTCATTGCCTCCGCCAACCTCCTTGGGCGTATCACCATTGCCGTCCTTGACCCCACAGGTAGCAATCACCTCCTCGTCCTTCTCACCATAACGTCTGCTCACTGCCCCCTTCCAGTTCCCCACCCTGCACCCCCTCCCAAGGTCGTCCATGACTACCACCATGCCAACTGGGATGCCTACCGAGAATCCATCACCACCCTGGTCGAAAGCCACCCTCTTACCTATCATCCACGCCTCATTCTTCCTTCAGAAGGTAATTACTGACACCGTGGAGGCCCATGACCCTACTAAAACTATCCACCCCCACCATCCCACTCTCCCTCCGTAGGCTGTCCTCCTCCTCCATGAATCCCGCCGCCTCTGTCGCTCCTTCCTGCACACTCGTGACAGCTACACCCTGCCTATCAATTTTGTCCATCTGGTCGCTTCCTTCCTCACGTGCCGCCCTTTATGTGTCACCCTCCACAACACCAACTCCCATATCTTGTATCCCACTGCTGGCGTCCCACAGGGCTCTCCCCTCTCCTCTTGTATGCGGCTGATACGTCCAAGCCACCCCCACCTATCCGCCTTCTCCAGTATGCTGATGACACTGCCTTCCTGTCTCTCTATCCTACCCTTCAAAGGTCCCAATGCACCCTCCAAACCCACCTTAACCAGTTTACCACTTGGTATAACCAGTGGTTCCTCCGTCTCAACCCCTCCAAAACCCAGGCAATCATCATAGGCTGCACCACCCGCTCCTTCCATGATTTCTACCTCATCCTTAATGGTCGTCCCACCCAACTCACCCCCACCCTGAGATACCTTGGCCTCACCCTCAATCGTCATCTCACCTGGACCCCTCACCTCCAGACCATTCAGCAGAAAGCCCATTCCCACCTCTGCCTTCTGAAACTCCTGTCTAGTTGGACATAGGGATGGCATCCTTCCCCCATCCTCCACATCTACAAATCCTTCATCTGTCCTATCCTCTGTTATGACAGCGTTGCCTGGATCTCCACACCCACCCACTTTTACAAGGCCCTCCAAAATCCTTCAACGCCATGTGCTCTGCCTTGCCTTCCGTATCTGCCTTCCTTCCCCCACATGGCTCCTGTATGAACTCATCCCCTTCCCCCACCTCCTCCTGTTCCTCCAACATCTCCGCATCCTTTACGTTGTCCACAGGCTTAATCCCCCCCACCCCCTGGTTTCTTCCTTCCTCTCCACCCCCTGCCCATTGCTGCGCCTCTATCACTGTTTCCCTCCCTTTCTCCACTTCCACACCCTCCATCTCCTTCATCAGGGCAATTTACAGCACCTCCCCCTCCCAGATGATTAACTTTGCCGTGACATAGACCTTTCCTTCCAACTATAGTCTGTCCTTGTTCCCCACCTCCCCAGGGCCACCTTTTTTCCTCTCCTCTCCTTCTCCCTAGAGCGGATTTTCCTCCTTCCGCCCCCCCCCCCCTGAGCCCCTGCCCCCATCCATGCCTCTTTCCCTCCCACGTCCCTCCCTACCTGGCCCTCTCTGGCACGCCCCCTGCCCATCTCCCCCCTGTCTTCCCCTCCCTCCTTTCTTCCCTTCTCCCTCATCTCCTTGCGCCTGGCAGATCCTCTGTTTTTATCATCGTCAGTGTTGTGTTTAGTGCTGTTTCTCCTGTGCATCAAGAGGTGTGATTTTAATTGTGTGCTGGCCGTGTACTCAGTGTTACTGTCAGTGCCATCCATAGATACTTTTATGCTCCGGTCATACTGTGCCTTGTGTTCTTTTAACTGTCCCAGTGTGTGGTTTTTTTTGTGTGTGCTACTTTTTTACGGTTCTTATCTCCATTTTACAGTCGCCCCTTTTTTGTCTATTGTCTTCCATGATGTTCCACCGTTTCTGTATGTATGTTCACCATGTTTTCTCCTTTGTTATTTTTAAATGTCTTCTATTGTTTGTTCTATATCTTTCGGCTGAAGAGCAGCGCATATGCTGCTGCCAGCCCACCCCGATGGGGAAATGAAATACAATAAAGAAAAAAACAAAAACAAAAAAAAACGTTGTGGCACTGCCGCCTTGTGCTCCGCTGTGGAGACTGGCCAGGGGTTCGCTAAAACTACTGATTAATGATTAGTGCCTAAAGGTGCTCCTCCTTCGAGGACCTCTTTTTATCGTTTCCGCAATGGTTGTTCAGCTCGAATAAACATTTTTTTAAAACTTGTAGTGCTGAACGGTACACTGTAAAATTCTTACTGCAAATCCTCGATAAAAATAGTCATAACTGGTTAACTTCTGTTTTTGACGCGCATATTATATACAGATTCTATAATTAATGTGTACTTGACACAAGGGCAAGTTCAGCAACCGATCGGTAGCGCAGAACAAAATAAAATTATGTATTCCAAGCGAATATCGTATCTTAAAGAACGTTATCCTTCTTGGAATTCACTGGTCTTTGCTTTCCAAATGGAAACAAGCAAGCGAATCTTTTAAAATGAATGTTTCTCTGAGTCACATGCTTGTGGTTTGTTAGTGTTCCAACCACCGTTGCCTGCACGAGAACCTCTTGGACACAGGCATAAAATGTCGCTTTTCTATTGCAGCAGCACATTAATGGATGATCAATGAATTCTGATTCCACGTGGAGGCAATAGAGGAAGTCTCGCCAACTGTGGAAATTAGTTTTTCTGTAACGTTATTTTATCCGTGATGGATGTTGTTGAACTCCGTGGCTGTTTTTCAAGATTCTTGAGAGACTGCATCAGCTGTAACGCTGCACTCTTAGTGTGATATCAATATTATATTTCATAATCAGAGCAAAATAACTGATGATGGTCGAAGTAGAGAAGATTTAAAATGTAGACTGGAAATGGCAAGGAAAGCGTTTCTGAAGAAGAGAAATTTTTTAACTTCGAGTATAGATTTAAATGTCAGGAAGTCGTTTCTGAAAGTATTTGTATGGAGTGTAGCCATGTATGGAAGTGAAACGTGGACGATAAATAGTTTAGACAAGAAGAGAATAGAAGCTTTCGAAATGTGGTGCTACAGAAGAATGCTGAAGATCACATAACTAATGAGGAAGTATTGAATAGAATTGGAGAGAAGAGAAATTTGTGGCACAACTTGACTAGAAGAAGGGATTGGATGGCACGGCATATTCTGAGGCATCAAGGGATAACCTATTTAGTATTGGAGGGCAGCGTGCAGGGTAAAAATCGTAGAAGGAGACCAAGAGATGAATATACTAAACAGATTCAGAAGGATGTAGGTTGCAGTAGGTACTGGGAGATGAAGCAGCTTGCACAGGATAGAGTAGCATGGAGAGCTGCATCAAACCAGTCTCTGGACTGAAGACCACAACAACAACAACAACAACAATCAGATAGAATTAACTAAGCCAAGCCACTTCAGCCAAAATTAAGGAAAATCGGAATACTTATTGCATGTGTGTTTCGAAAGTGAATTGGGGATGGTAGTAATCCATTAATAGTATAGTGATGTTTTTCCCTGTTTTCTGCTAGTTGATACCAAACGGCATTAATAAATTGCAAATTTCAATCAAAATTAAATATTTGTGGAAAGAATGCATATCTTCGCGTTCAAGGGTGCACTTCTTAGGTAAAGTTCGCAGTAAAATTGGCCAGAGCCTTGTAACCAATCATTCCTCATTCCAGAGTGGTCCTCTAAGATGTTGCTACCAAAATCCACTTAGAATGTTTCTATCGGGTATAGAGTTTTCAAATACGGCCCAAGAAGAGCAGTCGCTCTCACTGTTTACCTGGTCTCCCAACAACACTTGCTTCTCCAGTGTGCACAGTCAGCCAATGAGCCACATGGAGACGTCTGTATACTTTAGGCACTGTGGCTGTCGAACTTTACATTAGCGTTGAAGCCTGAGAAGCTTAAGGCTAGGCACGGATTTTCGAGGAGCAATCGTGTCAAGCTTCTTACTGCTCGCTATTCGTGATATCTCGTTTCGATAGAATAGCCAAGACAGCGCGAAAGTATGGTTGGCACTCAGCCACGAGGTCATTCACGTCACCGCTCAGGTAGCGCCAATTGTTCTACTGCCGTTGTATCACTGACGATATCTCTGTTGATCACCTCATTATCGTGTGACCTTTTTTTTTCTTGTGATTTGTATTTTATGATTAACTGATTAATGACTGCCATATTTCCTCTGTGATCACAATGAACAACAATTCATTGCAATTTTATTTGTCAAGTAGGTTCTTTGTGTTTGTAATTGGAGACTAGAATATATCTGAGTGCAATTCTTATTTGAGTATTGTTGTGATACCCATACCTGCCGTTCAATTCTGGTAGTTACAGTAATCGAGTGAACCGTGATTAAGCGAAGCGTAGAGTTATTCACGCCAAATGAAAGCTAATGCGCTGGTTACTATCAGAACAGGAATACCATCCATCAGGGAGGTTCCCACTTTGCAGGACCTGATAGCAACTACAGCAGGTTTAGGATCTTCATACAGCCACAAATACTTTAATAAAGGTTTTATTTTATCGTCATTGCTTGTTTCTGGCAACCACGCCCATCTCCAGATGGTTGCAATTGTGTCTGACTTAGCCAGTGTCCTCAACAACATGTCATATGCTCCTGCAGTACATGAGAAGGTTTGGTAGTTAGTGCCATTATGTACGATGAATTGATAAGTTACGAGTGTTACAAACAACCATTGTACCAGTGCATACAGTTTGAAAACACGGAAAGTGGATCAAGTATGTCCGCACCCATGGGCTCCACTGACGGTGTAATAACTACAACTGTAGCCAACTGAAGATAAAGTGTCGTCATTTGAAGATAAACTATTGTCTGAAACCGGTAATAGCGATGAAATAAAAGCCTTCTAAAAAATTTTGTGTCTGGTTTCTGTGTCGTCTAGCATGGTCAGTTTTTACCAGACATGTATCTATACTGTCTGGAGAGGATTCCTCCATTTTGATCTCTGTTGTAAACTGTGCAGGGTGAGCAAAATAAACTTTCCTGGAAAGTATTTGCAACAAGACTGACACGAGATTGAGCCTTTTAACGAACATTACAGAATATGTTGAGTTCGATGCAGTGTTGAGCTCGATTTACCAGACTGTGAGACACGCGCAGCAGCTCTGCCTGACGGATAGCAGCGGAAACGTTTTCAGAGTTCTACTGCAGAATTATCTGAGTACATGTGACCCTTCAATTTGCCTCACAGATAAAAATCACAAGGCGATAGATGAGGCGCTCGAGTTGCTCAATAGATCGCACTGCCTCTGCTGATTGTCCTCTTTCGAACACTTCATGCACTCGTGATAAAGTTGTCAGGGCAGTGTGTGCTGTTGCCATGTCTTGGTGAAAATATCCATACAGCTGTTCACGTTCTGTGAACTGGTCCACATACAGATTAAACAGTTTCTAGATATAGAAAATATAAAAATAAATATTTTATTGACTGCTTTTGTTTTGCCCACACTTCATTACACTTGAATCATCTGAACAAAATATTCCCAGTATGCAATCACAACTTTTATTATTCTGCATCCGTATGTATAATTCGCAAGCCACTGTAAAGTGCATGGTGCAGAGTACACTGTATCAACATTATCGATTTTCTTTACTATTGCATTCACATACTGAGCGAAGGAAGGATGGCTAAACACCAGGGCCGGCCAGAAATTCTGCACGCGTGCGGTGCTCCTGCACATGTGCAACTTCCGTGTCACAGCGTGCACGCCGCAGCCGTCAGCGTTCATGTAGTGCATGTTTCTACGCACAGATGTCGCTTTATCCACTTGCTGGGATACTCTGTACCGGCGCATTCTAGTGCGCTTTCCACAGCTTGCAAGCCAACCATGGGAAGGTATTTTGCATATTAAACATTTAAAATACTGTCACAGCCTACTCATTGAGACGTCTACTTTTATGTTAACAGTTTAACCCAGTAGGACAAGTAATACAGTTAACAACCGTGGGTTTTTATTAAGGCAGCTTGACTGACGGCACGTAAATACGCGTAATGTTCTTGATCTAGTATTTAAGAAAGAGAGCATTTAGCGACTTGCAACGAACCTTGTTCATGATTTTAAACTAATGCAAGATTTCCTATAACAAATTCTCGGTGCCCTCAGTTACACCCACATAATTTCTGTCTCACTGACCTCTGAACAGAATGATAACCGCAGACCTCTCGCTGATCACCTGTTATTTCAATACCATTACTGCTATATCTTTCATCAGTTCCGTCTGAAATCTACATAATAACCGACAATTAGATGAATGTTATGTTTTATCGACTTCAGCTAAGCGTAGCCCTTCACACATTAAAAAAAAAACCCTAAATGTAAGTATACATTGGAGGAATCGGTATAATGACCAATTTACCTGATAATAATGTAACATGGAGCAGAATGAGGCAATAATGCACAATTAGTAAACAATAATTTTTAATTATGAAAGGAATAGATCCAGACACGTTTGTCACAGGCCTTGAGAAATGATATAGTTAATATCGGGCACAAAAGCACGGCTCATTGACAAACGCAAGCAGTTGCGAAGATTTTCATCACTTATGCTTGATCGAATTTACATGACGTTTGCTAACGTTACTGAATTTGCACAAAGCGCCTCTCGATGCAGAATGCAGTGAATTCCATACAACGTCTCGTCTGTGCGCCCTAGCTTTTTGCGCATCCGTGCTATGAGTCCTCTCTGATGGCCTTGCATCGATGGTGCTCCATCTGTGGCCACTGAGAGTAACCGATTCCAGTCCATACCGACACCATCAATCACTTGCTCGACAGCTTGGAGTAAGTCCGCACTTGTAGTAGTCCCTTTCGAAGGTACTAAGTCCAAAACGTCCTCTGTTACATAAAGTGCGTTATCGACACCTCGTATGTATATCACAAACTTGGCTGTATCTGTAAGATCTGTTGCTTCATCGAGCGCAACAGAGAAAGCAACAAAGTCTTTAGCCTTATTTATTAGCTGCCTGTGCACATCGCCGACCATAGCACTGATACGTCCTGTCACTGTTTGTTTGGATGGACTGATTTCTTGAAACCTGCTAACGTTCGTGGGACACACAAGTTCTGCAGCATCAATCAGACACCCTTTCACAAACTCCCCTTCGGAAAAGGGTTTCCCAGATTGTGCAGTTCTTAATGCGATTTTAAAACTTGCTCGCAGTGAAGATTTAGTGTGGTTGTCGTTCTGGAAAATTGAAAACAGTACATGTACAACGTACAGTAAAATAGACATAAATGTAACACAAAAAACTAAGAGTTCAAGAAATATCAGTTACTTTGACGTACAGTAAAATCGAGTTGATGTGTCTCACCCATTCTCTTAAGGACATTTAATTTTGCTTGCTGTTCTTCACTGTTGAATACACTACACTCGTTTTTGTGATATGTATTGCAGTGTCTTTCAATTGGAAACTTATGCTGGCCGCCTATTATTCGGTGGCACAGCAAACACTGTGAGTTTTCGCCAACGGCTACAAAAAAGAATTGCAGTTCCCAGTCATTTTTAAACGACTGAGAACATACGAGGTGCATTCAAGTTCTAAGGCCTCCGATTTTTTTTCTAATTAACTACTCACCTGAAATCGATGAAACTGGCGTTACTTCTCGACGTAATCGCCCTGCAGACGTACACATTTTTCACAACGCTGACGCCATGATTCCATAGCAGCGGCGAAGGCTTCTTTAGGAGTCTGTTTTGACCACTGGAAAATCGCTGAGGCAATAGCAGCACGGCTGGTGAATGTGCGGCCACGGAGAGTGTCTTTCATTGTTGGAAAAAGCCAAAAGTCACTAGGAGCCAGGTCAGGTGAGTAGGGAACATGAGGAATCACTTCAAAGTTGTTATCACGAAGAAACTGTTGCGTAACGTTAGCTCGATGTGTGGGTGCGTTGTCTTGGTGAAACAGTACACGCGCAGCTCTTCCCGGACGTTTTTGTTGCAGTGCAGGAAGGAATTTGTTCTTCAAAACATTTTCGTAGGATTCACCTGTTACCGTAGTGCCCTTTGGAACGCAATTGGTAAGGATTACGCCCTCGCTGTCCCAGAACATGGACACCATCATTTTTTCAGCACTGGCGGTTACCCGAATTTTTTTTGGTGGCGGTGAATCTGTGTGCTTCCATTGAGCTGACTGGCGCTTTGTTTCTCGATTGAAAAATGGCATCCACGTCTCATCCATAGTCACAACCGACGAAAAGAAAGTCCCATTCATTCTGTCGTTGCGCTTCAACATTACTTGGCAACATGCCACACGGGCAGCCATGTGGTCGTCCGCCAGCATTCGTGGCACCCACCTGGATGACACTTTTCGCATTTTCAGGTCGTCATGCAGGATTGTGTGCACAGAACCCACAGAAATGCCAACTCTGGAGGCGATCTGTTCAACAGTCATTCGGCGATCCCCCAAAACAATTCTCTCCACTTTCTCGATCATGTCGTCAGACCGGCTTGTGCGAGCCCGAGGTTGTTTCGGTTTGTTGTCACACGATGTTCTGCCTTTATTAAACTGTCACACCCACGAACGCACTTTCGACACATCCATAACTCCATCACTACATGTCTCCTTCAACTGTCGATGAATTTCAATTGGTTTCACACCACGCAAATTCAGAAAACGAATGATTGCACGCTGTTCAAGTAAGGAAAACGTCGCCATTTTAAGTATTTAAAACAGTTCTCATTCTCACCGCTGGCGGTAAAATTCCATCTGCCGTACGCTACTGCCATCTCTGGGACGTATTGACTATGAACGCGGCCTCATTTTAAAACAATGCGCATGTTTCTATCTCTTTCCAGTCCCGAGAAAAAAAAAATCGGAGGCCTTAGAACTTGAATGCACCTCGTAGATCTCCCGTCCTTTGCTTCTTCACAGTACCTGCCATTCCTCAGTACTTCTCTGTTAAAGTAACGGTCACCAGGGGTAAACGAGACTGGGTATGTTGCGGTCTTGCTTGTACCACATAAACAGGGAAGTGGAGTCGCCGCCGTTCATTTAGGACACATGTCTAATAACAGATGTCGCTGTCGCTCGCTGTCGCACACGGGCGCACATGTTCAGCACTTCCGCACGTCTGCACACTATGCAGCGTTTGGCGGCCCTGCTATACTCTGTACGCCATATAATTTCTCTTACTCTTATGATCTCTACACGGGATGTTCGCTGGTACGCTGGTGGCACACAGTACTTGGTTCAAATGACTCTAAGCACTATCAGACTTAACATCTGAGGTCATCAGTCCCCTAGACTTAGAAACTACTTAAACCTAACTAACCTAAGGACACCACACACATCCATGCCCGAGGCAGTATTCGAACCTGCAACCGTAGCAGCAGCGCGATTCCGGACTGAAGCGCCCAGAACCGCTCAGCCACAGCCGCCGCCGGCAGCACAGTACTTTCAATCTTCTTCGAATACAGGTTCTCTAAACTTACCTAACAAGTTTTCACAAGAACTACCTCGTCTTTCTTCCGGATATTCCCATATACGTGCCCCGAGAATTTGCGTTACACTTCTGTATACGCTATACCGACCTTTTACCATATCCGCAGCGTTTCTGTTCGACGCCTGTTGTCACATCGACGTGATAAGGGCTGTACTGTGTTCCATTAGTCAAATATCCCTCTAGCTACTGACGTAACTGCGAAGGTACCCCGTACAATAACATCTTGTTACAGAATCGGATGCCTCGCGAAAATCTAAGAAGTCTGAACGTCCCTGCTCACTTGTACCTATTTTTATCAACGTGTCGTAAATCAGTAAAGCAAGTTGGATTACGGAGCGACGAATTCCGAAGGTGGAGCTACTTAATCTCAGACGTGCAATCTGGGATGCGTTCCGGCTGGTTTTGTCTAGATACTTGCCTTTTGGACTGAAAACTGATGTGCTTGCAGAATGTTAGCTTTTTGGGATTCCTAGCAATAAATTGCTAGGAATCCCAACGTTTCCGTTACACAGGTTTTTCAATACTTACTTCGAATACTGAACAGCACTATACAACATAAGACTGGAGGAAGAATACATTTTTAATACATTGTTCATTCTATGTCCGTTACAAGGCGCATTATTTCAACGGTTAACTTTCGAATAATTTGAGATACATATTCGATTTCGAGTTACGAGCTATTAAGAATTAAAATTACAATACTAGGGCTAATATAATGTCAGGACTGTTACATCAGAAACACACCTCCAGCAGCAAACATCGCTTCTCTTTAGCCTGAAGTGAAAAGCCGTACGCGACACTATCTGCTATTTGTTCCGGTACCACCACACAGCGGGCCTCCATCACAGGTTCAAAAATGGTTCAAATGGCTCTGAGCACTATGGGACTCAACTGCTGAGGTCATTAGTCCCCTAGAACTTAGAACTAGTTAAACCTAACTAACCTAAGGACATCACAAACATCCATGCCCGTGGCAGGATTCGAACCTGCGACCGTAGCGGTCTTGCGGTTCGAGACTGCAGCGCCTTTAACCGCACGGCCACTTCGGCCGGCCCCTCCATCACAGGGTTTATATCATCAAAGATACTGCCGACCACATCTGCATTTATGCAAATGTGCACCATACTTGCTCGGAAGTTTTTTGCCACTTGAGGTCCGGGTGAAAGCAATGACAAATAGATCAAAATCGGTAAACCTGTTACTCTTTGTTTCTTTCCGCTTCAGCGAGAGTGAAGGTCGCTTCACAGGAGTTTTTACTCCGCTGTTCTGCCATACGCTCACGCTACAGCTTTGTGTTTAGAAATAAGCTCCGCAATAGAGATTGAAATAGTATCTCGTATTAGTTTCTAATATTTGTAACAGCAAGAATTTACGAGCGGCATTTCGAGTGCTGAGGCAATGTGGTGATATCGTAAAATATAACTTCCTTCTGGCTCACGTTGTTCTTGAATGTTCAGTTTACGACTCCATTCCGAGGAATATGCCACAATGTTTTACTCGTACAGTGATGATGCGTTTCGCGTATGCCGAAGACTTTCAGTGAGGAACATTAAAATAGTGGAAAGTATGTGCTGAAGTACAAACCGTGTTGCGTACGATTTCTTAGACACTGAGGTGGCCAGTATTAAAACAGTTAGTTACATCCTTGTGTATAAGTAATCCTTTATTGTCTTTGGGGACCAATCTCGGCTGTAGCATTGAAACTGCAGACATGAACTTGTGGTTCAGAACACACTAAATGAACCACGATTACTGAGTGGCAAATTGATACAACTTCAGAGTGGCCGTACTGTGGATTCGCTACAGTCACTGGAAAGCAAAAGCTCGTAGAGACTTGTTGACGCCATTCAGATAGCGATGGCTCTTAGGCGCCGTTCACAAAAAAATGGATCAAATGGCTCTGAGCACTATGGGACTAAACATCTGAGGTCATCAGTCCCCTAGAACTTAGAACTACTTAAACCTAACGACATCACACACATCCATGCCCCAGGCAGGATTCGAACCTGCGACCGTAGCGGTTACGCGGTTCCAGACTGAAGCGCCTAGAGCCGCACGGCCACTAACGGCCGGCCGCCGTTCACAGAAGACGGGAGAGTCTCTTTTAACTCCCCGGCGGTTGACACAGGCTGTGTAGCGGCTAGTAGGCGGCGCAACGGCGTTACTCCGACAGGAACTTCCTGGATGAGAACAGCATCCGACATCGAACAAAGCTGCCCTCCTGGAACGCTATTTCAGGTCAGTGCGGGCCGTTGGTGCGTCGGAACTACAGGAGACACTGCTTCTTCCTACAGGGTGTCCAGAAAAGGACTCCCTGATTTCAAAATTAAATATCTCGAAAACAAGGATCGATAGAGGAATGCAGTAAACGGTATGTTTATTGTGAAATCTGTAAGATGTTTATACAGCAGTTTGAAATAATAGTTACAAAAGCTGCTAACAGATGGCGCTGTACGCTGTACACCTCATATCAGCATACATAAGTGAAATAATCGTATAAAAACAATCTTTACAAACAATCACAGTACCATGTTTTCAAAATGTTCACCATTGGCACCACAGAGGTGGCCCAAACGAAGAATGAAATTCGCCATCACATTTCGTAGTGTCTCAACCGAAATGGGTTCACATGCCACAGAGATCGCTGATTCAAGCTCGTCCAGCGTGGCGGGATGCTTCGGGTCGACCATGTCTTTCACTGTGCCCCACAAAAAAAAGTCAAAGGGAGTCAAATCCGGCGAATATGGAGCCCAATCCATGCCTGCGCCAGTAAATTTGGGATATTCCAAAGCAATGACTCGATTCCCGAAGTATTCCTCAAGAAAGCGAAACACTTGTTCGGTCCGATGTGGTCGGGCTCCATCTTGCATAAACCATTCATTACCTGGTCGATCCTCTAACGCTTGCTGTGTGGCGACAAATTGTTCCAAAATTGCAACGTTACGTGCACCAGTGACCGTTTCTCGAATGAAAAAAGAGCCAATAATGCCTCTGCTGCATACTGCAGCCCACACAGTAACTTTAGGAAAACACACGGGTTTCGCTTCACACCAATATGGCTTTTCGGAACCCCAAAATCGCCAGTTCTGCTTATTCACGTACCCATTCAGGTGGAAGTGTGCTTCATCTGTAAACCAGATGCAGCCAACATCAAATCCTTCACTATAAATCATTGTGAGCATCTGATTAGCAAAGGCAACCCTTTCTTGCACAGCTCGTACCGGTATGGCCTGGTGCGTTTGAATTTTGACTGGAAACATGTGTGCCGGCAGGTGTGGCCGCGTGGTTCTAGGCGCTTCAGTTTGGAACTGCGTGACCGCTACGGTCGCAGGTTCGAATCCTGCCTCCGGCATGAATGTGTGTGATGTCCTTAGGTTAGTTAGGTGTAAGTAGTTCTAAGTTCTAGGGGACTGATGATCTCAGAAGTTCCATAGTGCTCAGAGCCATTTGAACAATTTTTTGGAAACATGTGTAGGCTCTTTCTCAGTATTTTCTCCGTGCTCTAACGCTTCAAACCAGTCTCAGATACAATTCTACGGACGGATGACATTGGATTTCGCTGAATAATTCCAGAAACTGTGGCGATATTTTCAGGCGTAACTGTGGTTTGCTTGCGGCCAACATGCCCCACTACATCATCAGTTACGCTGCCTGTTCGTTGAAATTTTGCAAAGAGCGTACGAATGGTTTTCGCATCGGGTCCTTTTGGAACATTGAATCGTGCTTGAAAACTTCGCCTTGCTGCCGTAGGACTCTCTTCTAACCTCTGGTACTCTAGCACCAGAAAAACGCATTCTTCAATGGAGTACATGGTTTTAATCTCTTCCTTCGATACGCTAACCTCCTTTCACGTTTCAGTAGTGAAACTGATCGCTCTGGGCTTCGGATCACTATTTATACTAGGCATTACGTATGGCGATTACAGTGCCATCTGTTAGGAGCTTTTGTAACTATTATTTCAAACTGCTGTATAAACTTCTTACAGCTTTCACAATAAACATACCGTTTACTGCATTCCTCTATCGGTCTTTGTTTTCGAGATATTTAATTTTGAAATCAGGGAGTCCTTTTCTGGACACCCTGTAGCAACTCATTGCTCATTGGCGCCTCGTCATTCCTCTTTGCTGTGCAGCATCTCTGCGGTGGTCCATACTTCTTGCTAATCACTGAGGTCCAGTGTGGGCTGTAATTATCGTATGGCAGCGAAAGTTGGTAGATATTCTAATACGGTACTGGTGTACAGATTTACACTGGTAGTTCTAACAACCCCACCACAACAAAGGTCAAAAATTAATTATGATTGTAGTGTTGCTCACGCTGCTAAATATTGCATTTTCGGGCAACAACAAAGTTATATTATGTGGCAGGTGTCATTAGAGCACAATTAATAAAGTCATTTCTTGAAATAATGGATAAACTAGGCACTCATCTTTTCGTGTTTCCCACGCTGGTCTCGTTGTGAACTCATGGCTCAATCGTCGAAAATCTAGGAAGTGAAGATGCCAAGCTCGGATGCAAAGAGGCCTTGGTGTTATTCTGCGATATTCAAAAGTTTTATAGATGTGTTTCATAAACCATTCTTGAAGATTAAACTTTTGTAAGTTAGGACAATGGTGATGTAAATAAGTAATCAGCACTCGAAATTTAAGTTACACTTCTTTTTTATTACTTTTGTTGCAATATCACGTAACTCGTTCCAAAACATCACTTCACAATATAAAACATACTTGAAAATATCTTCCTCACTGTTAAAGTTCACATTTCATAAACTGACTACAATTTGCGTCTTTTAACATGACGACCAAAGCTTGACTCTGTAATAACCGCTTACGCGCCCAAAAATCAAAGTTACAAGTACGTCAATGATCATAGAGACAAAAGAAAGAATACACATAAGAATAATATCATTGCAATATATACATATCGATGTATCGAAGTACCTCTTCATTAATGAAATCAGATCTGAATGTTGTCACAGAAATATGTCAACTATTTTACAGAAACACAGTAGAATATTGTTGGTATCGAGAGGTTGAGGTGAGGTCTCGTAATGGTTACGTAATTCAAGTACCATTGAAACGTCCCCTTAGAAAAATTATAAATGTCTGTGCTTAAACTGACACAATATTTTTAGCGCAACGCAATCTGACTTTCAAAAATCCCTACAAAAGAATGGCCCTCACTAACAATAACCTATACCTTTCATGAATTACTTACCTCACAAAAATCTTCGTTACTCGAACTACTGCAATACAGCGAGCGCCAATACTGCCAGCTAAATAAAAGATTCTAACTACTGAAGGCACTAACTACTGATAGGCATAGTTAGAAAATGAAAGATTTTGATGGAGAACAAACAATGTATTTACCTTAATAGTGTTCAAAAGCCATTATATATATATATATATCAGTTCATGATATATATATATATATATATATATATATCAGTTCATGATATCCAGTATTACAAATTTACTGTCTCTGATGGACATAAGTCCAGATCATCCGCTCTCAAAACTCCGCTATCTCTCTCCCAACATCCACCACTGCTGGCGGCTCACCTCCAACTGCGCAACGCTACGCGCTGTTAACAGCCAACTGCCCACTACAATAGAGAATATTTCAACAATGCCAACCAGCCACAGACTGCACACAGCACAGCTAGCGGTTTTCATACAGAGCGCTACGTGGCGTTACCAATATAAAAACCTAAACAGCCTACTTACACCATTACATAGTCCACATGCGACCGAACTAGGCCACGATAAACGTTCACGTACGTGTAGAAGTCCGCACCCCAAGTTACACCTGCGGCTGCTCTTAGACTTTAATGTTTTTCTCACCTTTTACTACTAATTGATTTGTATGTGCTGTCTATAGTAGTGGTGTACAGACCTAGATATTTCGTAATAGGCTTCATCGTAACAACTATGCTCCCAGCCTCATAGGCGGTGTCAGTGCATCCGCTGTAGGGCTGCACCTTGCCCGATTCCCTTACTCGTCGTCCTCGGGTCCATGCTGTTACTACCTCTTTTCATACAAAGTTCTCTGTGAATAAGGGGACAAATGAGGTTTTCAATGAAATTAAGAGAGCTATTGTGTCACTCCGAAAGTCATCCTAGCTAGTAACGAAAGCCCTACTGCATCATATGCATCGTCAAGTTGGTTGGTTGGTTGGTTTGGGGAAGGAGACCAGACAGCGTGGTCATCGGTCTCATCGGATTAGGGAAGGATGGGGAAGGAAGTCGGCCGTGCCCTTTCAGAGGAACCATGCCGGCATTTGCCTGGAGTGATTTAGGGAAATCACGGAAAACCTAAATCAGGATGGCCGGACGCGGGATTGAACCGTCGTCCTCCCAAATGCGAGTCCAGTGTCTAACCACTGCGCCACCTCGCTCGGTATGCATCGTCAATATCAGTATATACCGCCATCAGGAAACTCTTTCCTGAGACAAAGCTTGATATCTGTAAAAAGTTGTGTTAGTAATTCATAGGTGCCGCTGCCCCTGCGAAAGCCCAGTTGTCGTGTCTGTAACAGGCTGTTATGATACTACCACCTTTCTGTCCTATGTTTTGTCATCCTCTCTCACATCTTCAAGGAAAATGACTGTAGTGCGATAGAGCTCTATGACGTCAACTCATTTCGGAATCTTCCAGGCTTAAAAGTCTGAACAACTTCCGCTATCTTCAGTTCAGGAACGTAAGACCAACTTGAGCGCGAATTGTTTAAAATATTGCTCTAGTCAGTTTCTCCTCGTACCGTCAAATTATACTGCGCACAGAACGGCGTGAATGACGTTGTCAGGACCAGGTGCCATACTTATGCGAACTGACAATGTCCGATTTACTCCCACTATTGTTACAGTTGCGTCCAAGAAATGGTGTACGCCTCCAGCAGTTAAATTGACAGAAAGGTCCACAGAGTCAGTTGTAAGACGCGTAAAAACAATTTTAACTGAGTAATAGGAAAAGTCAAGCGGCTGGACATCTGCAACTGAATCCTTCTTATACGTGCACATGTGAGATTGTCATATATTGGTGATGTCATGACTTGTACGTTGTTACGCGAAAGGTTGTTGGGAGCCATCAAGGGCACCACAAGATAGGAACCGAGAGACACAATGCAGAAGTCAGGCAAAAGTGGTAGCGTTTAGGTTACCGGAGCTAAATAGTAACGCTAGAGGCCTGCAGATTGCAGACACTGTGCAGCTGTCCCAGAGGAGAAGTTTCACATCAGAGGATTAACTGGTAACTCCATCCACAGCCTAAACGCTGTTGTAAACGTCACAGTGGAAGATGGCTACGAAAAGGCACGTCTTAGCAGAGGTAGCAAACTTGACACTTGCTCCTGACAACTGCAACGTCAGTGGGTTTACACTGATTAGAGAACTACTCGTACTACAGCAGTCCCCACTAACGAATAGGACTGACAGTGGGGCAAAGTGATGTAAAACACTGTTGTTGCGGACCGTAATAGGAGTGGCAGTGACGTTAGCTTTCAGCTGAACGCTATTGCTACCAAACTTGGAGTTTATTAATGCAAAGTCCAGAAGCATCCCTACCCACCGAGTACGAAAAGGGGAGAAAACTAAATACAGTTGTCTAGAGGTACCCTGGACATTCACAGTGACTCCTCGCTCTAGCCGAAGCTTGTTAAGTGCCGGCGTAGTGTTGGGTCGACCATAGGAAGGAGGAAATAGTGCGCCGCCAGGATTCTTTGAAAACTAATGTTGTTGTATTCAGGGGAATTCTCAGTCAGATCTTTGGAGCGCCGACCCCGTGTCTCTCGTGGCCAACCTTGTCTGTTTTTTGTCACTTAGAGTGCTACTCGCAAATTTGTACTTAACATGCTGCTAGTGTTCGCTGCTTCTGTTAGTTCTCACCCCGTGTATTCAGACACTGACTTCTGTTGTGCAGCCAATTGCCTCATTTGCTGCTTCTGATATTTAGAATTATCCTTCAGCTTAGTAATTAGTCTGACCGCTAATAAATAGCGTTAAACATACCCCTGAATTCAGTTATTTCAATGTATGGTCCAAGTTTCATCGAGCTATGTTACTTGGCAATGACACATCATGAGAAAGTTGTGGTGTCACCGCCAGACACCACACTTGCTGGGTGGTAGCCATTAAATCGGCCGCGGTCCGTTAGTATACGTCGGACCCGCGTGTCGCCACTGTCAGTGATTGCAGACAGAGCGCCGCCACAAGGCAGGTCTAGAGAGACTTCCTAGCACTCGCCCCAGTTGAACAGCCGACTTTGCTAGCGATGGTTCACTGACAAATTACGCTCTCATTTGCCGAGACGATAGTTAGCATAGCCTTCAGCTACGTCATTTGCTACGACCTAGCAAGGCGCCATTATCATTTGCTATTTATCTTGTGATGCATGTACCGTCAGACCGATGTTCACCAATTATGGATTAAAGTTAAGTATTCCAGCAGCTACGTACCTTTTTTGCTAGTATAATTACTTTACCTGTTCCAGACCTCACGCCAGCCTGCGTGAGCTTAAACGCGTGCCTTTCGGCTACCCGTCATTGTGGATTGGCTGTCTTGCCAGTCCACAACAAAAGTTATTTTCGTCCTTAAATTTTGCTCACCAGTGTATTTATGCAGTTGCACTAAATTGCTTAATGTGTTTATTTCCAAGCTTGTGATACATATTTTAATGTAAACTTTCTGTAGTGTACATAGTTCTGCGTAGTCAGCGCGTAC
Source organism: Schistocerca piceifrons (assembly GCF_021461385.2). Taxonomy (NCBI): domain Eukaryota; kingdom Metazoa; phylum Arthropoda; class Insecta; order Orthoptera; family Acrididae; genus Schistocerca; species Schistocerca piceifrons. The sequence goes on along the minus strand of NC_060139.1, from coordinate 38,634,359 downwards.
ACAACTTTCCCACTAGAGCGCGCCCCGCTAAGCACAACAGCGCAGGCGCAGCGCTCGTCCGTCTCCGCACTACGAGATGGCGTTGTCTTAGAGACGGACCAAATTCTGCTTCCGCCATCCACGTATTAATATGTAACGCAGCCAATGAGATTGCTGCTAACGTAGAACCTTTTCTCCTCGCGGATCACACTCGCGCAGTGATATATGAATGTGCGAGGTATTATAATGAGTGTACGGACCTCCGATTAGTCAGTCTGCATCAGTCTGTACGAGTCTGCATTAGTCTGTACCAGTCTATAGTCAAGTTTCAGTCTGCGCCTAATAAGATTATCATATTCCTGTACATAGCCATGAAGGGAAGTGTATAGACACTTTGTCAAGTATCAGAGGTATGTGAGAATAAGATTACGTACCAAGACCAAAGGAACTTCAGATTGTCAATTGTAAATAGCATCCAGAACCAAGTTAAGTTATTTTTATGCTCGTTATTATTTTAATAAATGTGTGTGAAAATTAATCAAGTTCTGTTTAAAGTTGGTCACCATCAATCTGCCACTCTAAGCGTGCAAGTGGCATTTCTATCGTCTGACCTAACGGCAGAGGATAAACACGCCACGATAAGACCACGAGACATATTGCTGACACTCGCCTGCTTCGTTAGAGCGACAAGTCAAACAATCTGATGGTGTGTGTACCGAAGGTCTTACAGTACGCACACCACACTTTTGTTGCATGATGTTTTCATGTTGTTGCAGTTTTAAGTGCTAGCACTATACATTTGACTTTTCAGATGATATTAGTTCAGTTAGCATGGCTTTCAGAGTGTTCACAATGTGGAAGAAATCAGTTCTGGGGAACAAATGTTGGCACTAAACTCCGGTCGACAAACAGCGCTGTTAGCTTGCGTTCTCTCTCCTGCCGTATCGTATTGAGGGCCTAATGGCTAGTTTAACTGCTGCAATATACGACCGAGCTCTCGGTGTGCTCGGACAACCGGCATTCACTTACGCTGAGTGAGTCTATAAATTTTCCTGCGGTGGTACTTCCGCAGAGATCGAAGTGGTAGAGACAGTGCCAAGCTCTGAGTCGCGCTCTGATATCTACGGAAAGAAAATTTGGGTCCACATTTATTGTGGAGCAGACGTTTCAATAGCGAAAATGACAAGATCGTTTATGTCCCATGGTTTCACATTGTTCAGATTATTGTATATTAGACTGATTTTCCGCAAATAGAAACTTTTCTTCGTTGTATCAGATATCCACGCAAATCTATAGCAGAAAAAAATGTGGCAAGACTGAAATGAATATTCAGGTATTTTGTACACAAAGTGCTCCGTAGTTTCAACGCATTTTTTTCCAAACAGCACTTTTAAGCTGTGTACAAATCACTTATTATTGGACCGAAGTTCTGGCATTCAGTGGTCGCATCGGTCACATCAAAGTGGGCCTAATATACTGCTTACTGACCACTGAAGTCACTGCTGATCCTCATATCACATCGGAAGGTGATAATCGGAATAATCGGACAGTTTCGTGAATGAGGCCCTACTATCCTCCTTGATGGTACCCTACCAAAAGATAGCAAAAGACCTCGGCATGATCCATAAAGTAGGAACAACATATTGTCACAGCATGCTAGAAACCTCTCTCTTGCCTACAAGCATTCAAAAAATCAAAAAGAATTCCGGATAAAATTACACAAAAATTAGTCCAATCAATACTCTTGCCAAATATTTACGCCGGCCGAAGTGGCCGTGCGGTTAAAGGCGCTGCAGTCTGGAACCGCAAGACCGCTACGGTCGCAGGTTCGAATCCTGCCTCGGGCATGGATGTTTGTGATGTTCTTAGGTTAGTTAGGTTTACCTAGTTCTAAGTTCTAGGGGACTAATGACCTCAGCAGTTGAGTCCCATAGTGCTCAGAGCCATTTGAACCATTTGAACCAAATATTTACGCTTGCGATGCAATTCCACAGGCAGATATTGTGAAAACTCCAGACGAGTCGAGTTAACCACGAATACTTGCATAACATATGTTGCAAGGTGTCTGTCACATTTACAACTTAAACATTATTGATTTTGACTCGTGGTCTTGCGGTTCTAGGCGCTGCAGTCCGGAACCGTGGGACTGCTACGGTCGCAGGTTCGAATCCTGCCTCGGGCATGGATGTGTGTGATGTCCTTAGGTTAGTTAGGTTTAAGTAGTTCTAAGTTCTAGGGGACTGATGACCTAAGATGTTAAGTCCCATAGTGCTCAGAGCCATTTTTGATTTTGACTCGAGTGTCCTTAAGTCGCAGACTCACTGGAAAGTTATATTATGTACCAATCGATCTATCTTTAAACGCATGCCAGCTTTAACAGAATACCATGAGGAAACTCTTCGAGGTCCCGCTTTCGGCGAACCTCTTAGGGACGAGTGCGATGCATGGTTTAGTGGAGAACGTATGATTTGAAGACACGAAGCGTGGTGTAGCTAACTTATGTAAAATTTCAGCCAGATTGCGTCGTACATTGACAGACGTCTTGCTGTAAATGTGTGCCTGTTTTCTGGCTCGTACTGCATGGCTAGCGGAGGTGGTAGTTACGGTATTTACAGAATTTTAGTGAACACTTTACTGTTGAGACGATACGCCCGTGGCTTTGTGAGATGGGTAACATTCCACCTACGTTACAGAATCAGGTTTACATTAATCCGTTTGAATAGTAGGACTTTTGAATTAATCACATTCCAATTGCGTGAACTTCTATCAAAACTTCCTAATACATAGAGGTTTTCTTTTGTTCAAATATTTCACCTTCATTGAACCACGAGATTTACGCACAGACGTTGTGTGCATCATGATGCTTTAAATGCAGTTACATATTTCTCTATCCAAAGATTCTAAAGCTTAGGCCGGCCGGAGTGGGCGAGCGGTTAAAGGCGCTACAGTCTGGAACCACACGACCGCTACGGTCGCAGGTTCGAATCCTGCCTCGGGCATGGATGTGTGTGATGTCCTTAGGTTAGTTAGGTTTAAGTAGTTCTAAGTTCTAGGGGACTTATGACCACAGCAGTTGAGTCCCATGGTGCTCAGAGCCATTCTAAAGCTTATTCGTGATCTCTTGCCATTACCTTAAGGGGCTCCGGAACGCCCTATACTTGCAATGTTAAAATAACGCTTATAAATTACATCTTTCCTCACAAAGTATTTGAGGTAGGAAGTTGAACTTTTTACAGATTATTTATTGGAATATGGGCTACAACTTAACACAGGGATTTTACAAAATTTTAGTTCAGTTATTAAAGATGATTTTTTTTCAATTGTAATGAAAATTCACAACATTTTTTTTGCAATTTTTTATTTATATATTCAAAAATATACAGTTTTTTGGAAAAAGGCTGTGTTAAATTATGCAGAAGGTACTGTATAACATTTACTGAAAGTTTGAAACAAATATGTTTGGAAGATCCTTAGAAAACATGTAATTAGTATGAGAAAATAAAAGTTTTGGGAATCGAGCGACAAAGATTGGATTAACTTTTTAGTGCATTCCAGGTCCATAGGATGGATTATCTTCATCCTCTGCAAACTCCTCCTCCAGCTTCCTCTTGTTCCTCCTCCTGTTTACTCTTGCTTGTATTTCTAGACTCTTTACAGCCCTGTCTGCACCCCGAAGGCGTTCCTTGTCTAAAGCAAGCATCGCTCGTTGTTGTGTTCGTAGATTTTGCTACCATTTTCTTCAGTTGCAGTTACTGCAACACTGTTCCAAAAGGTGGTCATGTATGAACACTTGTCACATTTCAGTTGTATTTCACTAGCAAGTCCTACGTGCTTTATTATGGAGAGTTCCAGACCAACTTCACTACAATGAATACATCTTACACAGTTTGAAAAAATTCTTTCGAGAACCGACATTTCAAATATTTCATTCACATCCGATTCGCCCATAAAACATTCATAGTTTTCACTAATTGAACCAAGCTTCTTCTGTGAAGTATTTTCTTTTCCACTTTGACTATTATGGGCAGGTGTACTTGAGAGGTTAGGTTCACTCACTTGGTTATCGTCTTTATTGTTTACAGTAATAACACATACCTTTGGCTTTCCAACATTTCTCCTTTTCTTAAAAGCCTTCAGAGGATTTCTAATAACTTTACTTTTACTCATCATTATACTTCAACAAAACAGAGACTCAAGAAACAGAATTAATTACGAATATTTTCGAGATAACGACAGAGTAAGTGAACATTAAACAATCGACAATCACACCAGCGATATATATTGAACCATCACAGGTTAGCCACAACACATACTTTATCTCACATCACTAAAATGTACATGATGAATACGGACGTTAATAATAACACCATTTGACAGCAGTTTAACAGCGCCACAGTGGGTCACGCCCATGTAGAACACATTTCAAAAAAAATTTAAAAATAGTTGTAGTCTTCGGAATTGAATAAATTATATATCTATTAAAAGGTAATAGTCTGCAGATTCAGAAAACGCAAAAAAGTAAAAATTGAACTTTTCATGATTTTGAGCCTTTCCGGAGCCCCTTAAACTTATGTTACCTTTCGCCAGAGTTGCATTTAGTGATCGGCGCTAAACCAATTCTTATCATTTTCTATCTGCCTGTAGCATGATACAATTTTTTTTAAACTTTTATTAGAGGCAAAGATTATATTTAGATACGTGCAGTTGGGTCCTTAGGATTAAAGGGTGGAATCGATTCAGTTAGGGTTATCAGTGCAATATTAATACTTTTATTGAAAATGTAAATAAAAAGCGTCATACAGGTTCAGATATGACTTAGGTTCCCTTTTGAAGGAGCTGAGGTGTAGCATTAACTGTCAAAGCATGCACCTTGGTACATGAGCTTCTGTCCACATCCGGACAAACAAGTCACAAGACAAGACAATACCACAGAAACTAACCTGAAACAGTTCAGAATCAGTAACGGGAAATAAGCATGGCTTATTCTCTGAATAACGTAAGCTACATGTGGTGCACAAGACCAGTGTAACAGTATCATTGACCATAATACATGAAAACCCCATCTAACTCTGACTGCCTAATTGATAACATACAATCAGTACAAAATCAGTATCCTATACAGCAATCATAATACACTGTGCACAACCACCTCATATCATCAGTTATTAACACAGGTGGTTGTCAGATAATACCAGATTTAGCAGCACCAGATTAAAGACCCTGTTAAATACATAATGCTGCTTGGCGCAGTTAGCTATACAGGGTGTTACAAAAAGGTACGGCCAAACTTTCAGGAAACATTCCTCACACACAAAGAAAGAAAATATGTTATGTGGACATGTGTCCGGAAACGCTTACTTTCCACGTTAGAGCTCATTTTATTACTTCTCTTCAAATCACATTAATAATGGAATGGAAACACACAGCAACGGAACGTACCAGCGTGACCTCAAACACTTTGTTACTGGAAATGTTCAAAATGTCCTCCGTTAGCGAGGATACATGCATCCACCCTCCGTCGCCTGGAATCCCTGATGCGCTGATGTAGCCCTGGAGAATGGCGTATTGTATCACAGCCGTCCACAGCACGAGCACGAAGAGTCTCTACATTTGGCCATGGAAGGAGCTCCATCGTGCATGATCCACATGTTGTGTCGTACTTGTAATGACACATGTTCTAGCAGCACAGATAGAGTATCCCGTATGAAATCGTGATAACGTGCTCCATTGAGCGTAAGCGGAAGAACATGGGGCCCAATCAAGATATCACCAACAATGCCTGCCCAAACGATCAGAGAAAATCTGTGTTGATGACGTGATTGCACAATTGCGTGCGGATTCTCGTCAGCCTACACATGTTGATTGTGAAAATTTACAATTTGATCATGTTGGAATAAAGCCTCATCCTAAAAAGAACATTTGCACTGAAACGAGGATTGACACATTGTTGGATGAACCATTCCCAGAAGTGTACCCGTGGAGGCCAATCAGCTGCTGACAGTGCCTGCTCAGGCTGTACATGGTACGGAAACAACTGGTTCTCCCATAGCACTCTCCATACAGTGACGTGGTCAGCGTTTCCTTGTACAGCAGCAACTTCTCTTACGCTGACATTAGGGTTATCGTCAACTGCACGAAGAATTGCCTCGTCCATTGCAGGTGTCCCCGTCGTTCTAGGTGTTCCCCAGTCGCGAGTCATAGGCTGAAATGTTCCGTGCTCCCTAAGACGCCGATCAATTGCTTCGAACGTCTTCCTGTCGGGACACCTTCGTTCTGGAAATCTGCCTCGATACAAACGTACCGCGCCACGGCTATTGCCGCGTGCTAATCCATACATCAAATGAGCATCTGCCAACTCCGCATTTTTAAACATTGCACTGACTGCAAAGCCACGTTCGTGATGAACACTAACCTGTTGATGCTACGTACTGATGTGCTTGATGCTAGTACTGTAGAGCAATGAGTCGCATGTCAACACAAGCACCGAAGTCAACATTACCTTCCTTCAATTTGGCCAACTGGCGGTAAATCAAGGAAGTACAGTACATGCTGACGAAACTAAAATGAGCTCTAACATGGAAATTAAGCGTTTCCGGACACATCTCCACATAACATCTTCTCTTTATTTGTGTGTGAGGAATGTTTCCTGAAAGTTTGGCCGTACCTTTTTGTAACACCCTGTATACGCATCGTGGAAATAGCGCAACTCCAACTGCTTGATGTGCAAGGAACACCGACACTCTACAACCAAAATCCATGAGCCACAGGTTGCAGAGCCTCAAGTCTGCTCAGCTCAACCAGCCCACAATAACTGCTGTGAATGCGGGCGACCGCACACAAATACGCCCGCTCTCAACTTACGGCCAAACTTCTACCGGGGCCGACCAGCACCGTCAACACTCATGGCTCCTCCGTCATCAGGGTTTCGTCACTAGTTTGATGCGGCCCACTGTGAATTTCAATCCTGCGCCAACTTCTTCATTTCAGAGTAGCACTTCCATCCTATGTCCTCCATTATTTGCTGGATGTATTACAAGTTGTGGCTCCTCCCACAGCTTTTCCCTCTATAGTTCGCTCTAGTACCATGGAAGCTGTTTCCAGACGCCTTAACTCTTGTCCTGTCATCCTGAACCTTTTCTTGTTTGTGTTTACCACATCTTTCTTCCACACCAATTCTGCGGCGAATGTCCTCACTCCTTATCGTTTCATTTCACTTGATATTCAACATTGTTCTGCAGCACCACGTCTCAAAAGCTTGTATTCTCTAATGCTCGGGTGTTCCCTTTGCCCATGATTCACTACCACATAATGCTGTGCTCCGAACGTATGGTCTGAGAAATTCCTTCCTCAAATTAAGGCCCGCATTTGGTGCGCGTGGATTCTCTTGAGCAAGTCTATGCTAGACTGCTTCTTATGCCATCCTTGCTTCGTCCATCATCGGTTATTTTGCTGCCAAGGTAGCCAAATTAGTTGAGTATTTTGTGACCACCAATTTCGATTCTAAGTTTCTCGCTTCTCTCATTTCTGTTACTTCTCATTAATTTTGTCCTTTACCGGCTTACTCTGTCCATGTTCTGTACTCATTAGGCTGTTCGTCTCTTTTAACAGATCCTGTAATTCTTCTTCACTTTCATTGATGTTCTCTCACCCTTAATTTTATTTCCAATCTTGAACCCTTTCTAATTTTCTGTATTGCTTCTTTGATCTATAGGTAGAACAGTAGTGGTGAAAGACAGCACCCTGTGTTAACGCCCTTTTTCAATCCGATCATTTCGTTCTTAGTCTTCCAGTCTTATCGTCCCTTCTTGGTTCTTGTAGATATTGTATATCATCCATCTTTGCCTAGAGTTTAATCCTATTGTTCTCAGAATTTCGAACATCTTGCACTATAATTCATGTTGTCGAACGTTTCTTCTGTATCGACGAATCCTATGAGACTCTTGCTTCCATTATCAAGCGCAATGTCAGAATTGCCTACCTGGTACCTTTACCTTTCGTAAAGCCAAACTTATCGTAATCTAACGGATCTTCAACGTTCTTTTCCATTCTTCTTTATACTATTCTTGTCACGAGATGTTAAGCTGATTGTGCGATAGTATTCGCACCTATCTGTCGCTGCTATCTTCAGAATAATATGGATGTTATTTTTCCGTAAATCTGATCATACGTCGCTAGTATCACAGATTCTACACACCTGCCAGAATAGTCGTTTGGTTTTTATTTCTCCCAACGATTTTATAAATTCCGCCGGATTATTATCTATCCCTTCTGCTTAATTTTTATCTTGTGAGTCTGTGCGGCTCGCCCCATTGGAGGTTCGAGTCCTCCCTTGGGCACGGGTGTGTGTGTTGTCGATAGTGTAAGTTAGTTTAAGTTAGATTAAGTAGTGTATAGGCTTAGGTACCGATGACCTCAGCAGTTTGGTCCCATAAGACCTTCCCGCAAATTTACAAAATTTTCTTATAAGTGTCCCAGTGCTATTTTAAATTCGGGCTCTAATACTGGATCCGTTATGTCTTCCCTATCGTTTCCACTTTCTTCTTCTCTATCATCAGACAAGTACTGCACTAATAAAAAATTGTTAAGGCTTTCGTGGCCACTTGTTGACAAACTGCCTATTGGCTTCTACCTCTGGTTCTTCGGCCGACGTTCATCTAATGATTTTACTGACGTTTCGCCAGCACGAGTGTGGCGAGTTGAGCTATAGAAGTTCGTTGTAGTTTATAACATCCATCTGATGAATCAAAATGTTTCATAAATTGTGGTATACTCAAAAATATTGTGGTGGGAATCTTTCGTCTCTGTCTACTGTTGTGAAGGACTCAATCATAGATAAATACTTGTGACAAGTTAAAGTATAATGACAGTTGCTGCTAGTTTCATTCGCAGTAATTTAAGTCGTGCTCTTAGATTCCTGTCTGACCACACACTCGGAAATCGTTACGCATTCAGAACAAAATGGTGAATTATTTGTGACAAGAAAAAGTATAAATGCCACTGTCAGTTTTTTTACGCACAGCAATTTCATCTTTCATTTCTTAAACGTATGGAAGTCACGAAATCGACGATACTCGTTACTGAGAAAGCACTCTTAAGTGTAAATAACATCGAACATATCAGAAAAACGCTTAACTTTGACGATTAATTAAGTATCGGAATGTGTTACAAACACGAAGAGGAGAAAAAATACGTTGATTTACACTAGTGTGCGAACCTACTACCTATCCCACTACAACTCGCTTGTTTGCATCGCTTTATTCCACACAATTCAAATCGAGACAGAGACACAGGCTGACTTCGTTGTCGAATGTTGCGGGTGTAAACAGTAAATGCGTGAGATTTTGCAAGGTTTCCTCTATCAGGCTTCACAAAATGCCTATGCATTGTTACTTAAAAGTTTTAAACGAGTTTCGATAGTTAAAAAGTAAACCATTTTTGGCAAAAAGTTTGTAAAGTCATTAGTACCTTCAACTAGCACTCATGTGATATACAAAGAAGAGCCGACCTTCTGAAATTTAATCGTTTTTTAAACTCTTCATTACGTAAAAATACGTAAAAATAACAGGTATTTTGTGAGAATATTGACCGAAACTGTTTTTTATGTTATAACCATTCACAGTAACAACAATATAAACCATATTTCTAACAAAGTAATATAGTCTATTAATAACTCACTTTCCACCCGGATGCGTCCTGGTGATTCTTCAGTAACACAGTCACTAAATACGAAGTTAACACCGCTCACTATGCTTGAAATAACAAATACTAGATGTAAATAACCTACACTGAATCGAGCGAGAGGGTCATACCGAAATCGATAACCTCTCGGTACAGTTATCGAAAAATCGATAGTAGGACCGATCGGTAACAGGTCTCAGAAGCTCAACTGAATAGGAACTTCGGATAAAGAACGGAAAATGACGTCAGTACTGAGGCTAACCTACTGCACCAATCGCTATGAACGGTACGGAACAGGGCCAGGGTTCACTCAAGTACGTAGCTCTAGTTTCCATCTGGTAGAGGACAGTGATGGACATGACTAAACAGAAAGAAGTATAGTATATGGTTTTAGTAGTGTGTATGATGCTTGAATGTGGTCTAAAGTAAATATGTAGATCATTGTTCTACTGATGAACGCTGTATGAACTAGCGTGAGAAAGTTTTCAGGCAGTGTGGATGAAGATGACAGGGAATTTTGTATCATAACATGTTAACTAAGTTTATGGTAAAAGGAAAGCTAATTCGAGTGGAAAGGAAAATAGTTAATAACATGAGGTACAAACAAAATACCAGAAATTTAAAAATTTATTTCGGGAAAAAGTACAGTTCGGAAGTGTGTTATTAGTTGATTGGTTAGTCATGAAAAGCGCTGACTAACGCGGAAGAATAATGTTTTTCTACTCGCCTTAAAGAAAACTGACCAGTCAGAACGGAGTATTCTTCGCGCGTCTTTTCCGCTGGAGATAGAGAATGCTTACAGCAGTCTAAGTAGTCAGATCCCAGCCTTTTAATGGTACGGTCGTGCGTAGTATGACCTCCGCAGGAAGCTATAATTTGAGGGTTTTAGTTGTGCTACATGCCCCAAAAGTGCTTTAAGTGAAGGCATATTTATTCCGGTGCGTTTTTTTTTAGAAAGTACGGATTTTTTAAGTATTTTTGTGTTTGAGAAAAGACGGTAATTCCGCGTGGGATATTGAGCAGATGGATGACGAAAAATTTGAGTGCATTAGACACCAATATAGTATAGCGATCATTTTCATTTAAGAGCAACCCGTGCTTAGTAGCTGTTCAGGGTTCGGGAAATACGTTACCACAAACTCGCTAACATGAATGAGAGGGTTTGTGCATGACTGTGTTAAGATTAGAACATGCTTGGCAGTGAACGTGTATACCGTAAGATTCAGAATATACCGAACCTCTGCCAGTATTTCCGCCTTTCATTCAAAATTAAGGCCTTTTCCAGATTCTTAGAATAGTTACGTTGTATGGAGGCTGGTGCGAGCAGCATGCAGTACGGTAGGTTTCTCCTCGGCTTCCCTACCGGTGATCTGCAGCAATGAGTTCCAAAGTAGGTGCGGGTAATGGACGAACGTAACCGCACAGGCGCAAGGATAACGATGACACAAGCAAAACTTATGACGATATCCTTTCACCCTGAATTTTAATCCCACTTGAACCTTTCTTTCCTTCCGTCATTCCTTCTTCGATACGTAGATTGAACGGTAGGGCGATAGACTTCATTCCTCTCTTGCAGCCTCCTTAATCCGAGCACTTCGTTGTTTGTCTTTCAGTCTCTTTGTTCCCTTATGGTTCATAGCGTTTCTACATCTACAACTACATCCATACTCCGCAAGCCACCTGACGGTGTGTGGTGGAGGGTACCTTGAGTACCTGTATCCGTTCCCCCTTCTATTCCAGTCTCGTATTGTTCGTGGAAAGAAGGATTGTCGGTATGCCTCTGTGTGGGCTCTAATCTCTCTGATTTTATCCTCATGGTCTCTTCGCGAGATATACGTAGGAGGGAGCAATATACTGCTTCACTTCTCGGTGAAGGTATGTTCTCGAAACTTTGACAAAAGCGCGTACCGAGCTACTGAGCGTCTCTCCTGCAGAGTCTTCCACTGGAGTTTATCCATCATCTCCGTAACGCTTTCCCGATTACTAAATGATCCTGTAACGAAGCGCGCTGCTCTCCGTTGGATCCTCTCTCTCTCTCTTCTATCAACCCTGTCTGGTACGGATCCCACACTGCTGAGCAGTATTCAAGCAGTGGGCGAACAAGCGTACTGTAACCTACTTCCTTTGTTTTCGGATTGCATTTCCTTAGGATTCTTCCAATGAATCTCAGTCTGCCATCTGCTTTACCGACGATCAACTTTATATGATCATTCCATTTTAAATCACTCCTAAAGCGTACTCCCAGACAATTTATGGAATTAACTGCTTCCAGTCAATTCGCTGCAGATCCTCCTGCATTTCAGCACAATTTTCCATTGTTACAACCTCTCGATATACCACAGCATCATCCGCAAAAAGCCTCATTGAACTTCCAATGTCATCCACAAGGTTATTTATGTATATTGTGAATAGCAACGGTCCTACGACACTCCCCTGGGGCACACCTGAAATCACTCTTACTTCGAAAGACTCCTTGTGGTGTCACCGCCAGACACCACACTTGCTAGGTGGTAGCTTAAATCGGCCGCGGTCCATTTAGTACATGTCGGACCCGCGTGTCGCCACTGTGTAATCGCAGACCTAGCGCCACCACCAAGGCAGGTCTCGGGATACGGGAGAGCACTCGCCCCAGTTGTACGAGAACCTAGCTACCGACCAGTTGTACGAAGCCTTTCTCTCTCATTAGCCGAGAGACAGAATAGCCATCAGCTAAGTTAATGGCTACTAACTAGCAAGGCGCCATTTGTATCAGTGCCTATAGCTTACGAGTATTCAAGAGAGATGTATTCCAAGGACTAATAAAAAGATAAGTAATAAGCATCTACATACTTTTCTTCTTATTCATTTATAAGTTCTCATGTTCCAGACTTCACGCCCGTCTGCTTTAGCCGTGCGTGCCCTATCGGCTACAGCGTTAGTCTAGAGTTTATTTTCAGCAATCTCAACTTCACGGTGTCGGCCCAGCTACCGACACAACATTTATTGGCGACGAGGATGGGATGAAATGATGATGATTAGGACAACACAACACCCAGTCCCTGAGCGGAGAAAATTTCCGACCCAGCCGGGAATCGAACCCGGGCCCTTAGGATTGACAGTCTGTCACGCTGACCACTCAGCTACCGGGGCGGACCTCCGTTGCGTGCCGCAAATGTTAAGCTAACGACATATTCCGGACAGAAAATTCCTGTGTTAGGACAGTGCAGCCTTCTTGCAACATACAAGGGACAAACAAAACTTGTGTCATTTTACGTTCTTCGTTCTTCTTCTGCAGTGAACTTGTTTGGTCTCGATTTATTTCAGTTGTTTAACATGTCTATTGTAAATCAGGTCCTATCAGTGAATCAGACTGTGCCTACAGACAGTGTTTCTCGGCTGTGTGACGAATTTGCAGACATTTTTGCACCGGGCTTAGGTTGCGCTAAAAACTATGCAGCACATTTAGAACTGAAGGTGAACGCGCAACCGAAATTTTTCAGGGCGCGCAATGTTCCCCACACATTGCGTGATGAGGTCGCAAGAACGTTACACGATCTCGAATCACAGGGTGTAATTGAACGTGTGCAAGCTTCTCTCTGGGCCTCACCCTTAGTAATTTTGCCAAAACCTTCCGGAAAATTGAGACTTTGCGTGGACTTCAAGGCCACAGTGAATCCACAGCTAGTGACTGCTACTTTTCCTTTGCCCCGCCCGGAAGATCTTTTTGCTAAACTGTGCCCGGGAAAATATTTTTCAAAGTTGGACCTAGCCGATGCGTACTTGCAAATACCGGTGGACGACGAATCCCAGCGCGTATTGGTGGTTAACACGCATCTTGGATTGTACCGCTTCAAAAGACTGCCATTCGGGTGTGCATCCGCCCCTGCCTTGTTTCAGCAATATTTACAAACTATTTGTGCGTCGGTCCCTACTGCAGCAAACTATCTGGACGATATAGTGATCTCCGGACAGACAGAAGAAGATCATCTTGCGAATTTACGAACATTATTTCAGGTCTTGCGGCAAAATGGTCTTCGCTTGAGGAAGGACAAATGTGTGTTTTTTGCTCGTGACTTACCATACCTAGGACATGTCATTAATGCCCAGGGCATACATCCGAGTCCAGAGCACCTCCGTGCCATACAAGAATTGCCTTCCCCTCAAAATGTGAAACAGCTACAGAGTGTGTTGGGTAAAATTAATTATTACCATAAATATGTGCGCAATGCCTCTTCCATTTCAGCTCCGCTTCATCGCTTACGCCGTAAAGGTGTTCCGTTCGTCTGGACGACGGAATGTGAACGCGCCTTTCGCCAGTTGAAATCGGCGTTGCTTTCTAATACTTGCCTTACGCCATTCGATCCCCAGAAACCCCTTTTGTTGATGGCAGATGCATCGGATTTCGGGATCGGTGCTGTGCTTGCGCACAAAGTTGGCTCCCATGATCGCCCTATTGCCTTTGCGTCCAAATTGCTCTCGTCTGTGCAACGAAGTTATTCACAGATAGAGAAAGAAGCTTTGGCTCTCGTGTTTGGTGTTACTAAGTTCCATGATTTCTTGTATGGTCGTCACTTTACCATCATCACAGACCACAAACCTTTGACATCGCTTTTTCATCCGACCAAGCCTGTACCTCCACGTACAGCGCAGAAATTCATTCGCTGGTCTATTTTCCTCTCGCAGTACCGCTACGATATCTTGTATCGGTCCACTGCTAAGCACGGAAACGCCGATGCGTTGTCCCGTTTGCCTGTTGCTGCGGATAAAGCATTCGATTCTTCCGAACTTGCTTGCATGTTCATTGATTCGGAAACCGATGAAGTGGTCGAATCGTTTCCGATTGATTTTCGTCGTGTCGCTACAGCCACAGCTGCTGACCCTGTCCTTGCTACTGTTTTACGTTTTGTTGCTACGCAATGGCCTTTGTCAAAGTCTCGGATCGAGGATCCGTTGGTTCGCCGATTTTTTGCTCACAAGGACAGCCTTTTTGTTCGTCGTGGTGTTTTGTTGTTGCGTTCTGATAATGATCAGTCCAGAGTCGTGGTCCCACGTTCGTTACAGGCCTCTGTTTTACGGCTTCTTCACCAAGGACATTGGGGTATAGTGCGGACGAAACAACTTGCTCGTCAGCACTGTACTTGGTTCGGAATCGATGCTGCGATTACGAATAGGTGTTCTTCGTGCCCGGCGTGTGCCGAACAACAATCCGCACCGCCGCGGAAAGTCTTTGCATGGCCGAAAGCCACTTCCCCTTGGCACCGCTTGCACATTGATTTTGCTGGTCCATTCTGGAATGCTCGATGGTTGGTTCTGGTCGACGCCTTCAGTAATTTTCCTTTTGTTGTCCGGATGTCTTCCACGACGTCCTCCGCCACCATCCAAGCGTTGTCTGCTATCTTTTGCATTGAAGGTCTTCCGCAGACTATTGTTTCCGACAATGGCCCACAATTCATGTCCGCAGAATTACAGTCATTCTGCCAGGCCAATGGTATTCAACATCTGACATCCGCGCCGTTTTCGCCTCAGTCCAACGGTGCCGCTGAACGATTGGTCCGGACTTTCAAGTCACAGATGTTGAAATTGAAAGAGTCGCATTCTCGGGAGGACTCGTTGTTGCTCTTTTTATCTTCGTATCGCTCTCAGCCCCGAGATGGTCGCTCGCCGGCTGAGTTGCTCCACGGTCGTCCTCATCGCACCTTGATGTCTTTGCTGCATCCGCCGCATCAGGTTTCTGTGCAGCGGCAGACTCCTGCTTTTGCTCCAGGCGACGTTGTATTTTATCGCAACTATCGCGGTTCACGGCGTTGGCTCGCAGGGCGCATTCTTCGCTGCCTCGGCCGCGCGATGTATTTGGTTTTGGGGGCCTCTGGTGAGGTGCGTCGGCATCTCAATCAGCTGCGCCTCTGTCGTCGCTCGGGTTCTGCCGCTCCCCGTCTGCTTTCAGCGACGGTGCCGTCCGGTCAGCGCCCTGGGGACCCATCTACTGGCTCGCCTCATCCCCAGGTGTTACCGACGATGCCTTCCATTTTGCCCCATGGCGACGCGCCGCCGCCGCCGCAGCAGCAGCAGCAGCCGCCGCCGCCGCCGATTGTTCTCCCGCCGGCGCCGCCCGCATTCGACGCTTCGTTGCAGCCGCCAAGCGCCTCCCAGGGTCACGCGCCACCGATCGCTTCCCGTGACCAGCTGTCCTCCGCCATGGAACTCCCGCCCGCTCCGGACCACATGACGTCATCGCGCGTCGGCTACCCCGACGCAATGGAGGTCGACCCTTCGGTACCTCCTGTCTCTTTACGGGCGCATACACCGCATGTTGACGTGCACCCTGGACTAGTTTTTCAGGCGTTTCCTAGCTCCCCTCGGACCGGATGGCCGGGTGCGGGTGGCACAGCCTCGCCTGTTGTTAGGCTCCCCACCTCATCGCATACGTCAACATGTGGTCCTCCCCACGGCGGGCGGAAGCCTTATCACACGACCGTTCGCCGATTTGCGGGGGAGGAATGTGGTGTCACCGCCAGACACCACACTTGCTAGGTGGTAGCTTAAATCGGCCGCGGTCCATTTAGTACATGTCGGACCCGCGTGTCGCCACTGTGTAATCGCAGACCTAGCGCCACCACCAAGGCAGGTCTCGGGATACGGGAGAGCACTCGCCCCAGTTGTACGAGAACCTAGCTACCGACCAGTTGTACGAAGCCTTTCTCTCTCATTAGCCGAGAGACAGAATAGCCATCAGCTAAGTTAATGGCTACTAACTAGCAAGGCGCCATTTGTATCAGTGCCTATAGCTTACGAGTATTCAAGAGAGATGTATTCCAAGGACTAATAAAAAGATAAGTAATAAGCATCTACATACTTTTCTTCTTATTCATTTATAAGTTCTCATGTTCCAGACTTCACGCCCGTCTGCTTTAGCCGTGCGTGCCCTATCGGCTACAGCGTTAGTCTAGAGTTTATTTTCAGCAATCTCAACTTCACGGTGTCGGCCCAGCTACCGACACAACACTCCTCTCCATTGAGAATAACATGCTGCGTTCTGTTACCTAGGAACTCTTCAATCCAATCACACAATTGCTCTGATAGCCCATATGCTCTTACTTTGCTGATTAAACGACTGTGGGGAACTGTATGGAACGCGTTGCGGAAGTCAAGAAACACGGCATCTACCTGGGAACCCGTGTCTATGGCCCTCTGAGTCTCGTGGACGAGCTGGGTTTCACACGATCGTCTTTTTCGAAACCCATGCTGATTCCTGCAGGGTAGGTTTCTAGTCTCCGTGTTGTACGATAAGTTATTTTACTGGCCTTTGACAAGTTAGGAGAGAGTGTTGTGACCTGCCTATTAGCTATAAAGAAGTTTGATTGCTTAGCTAGATGTTTAGACAAGATTTTAACAGCAGTGATATCAGGAGGGTGCAAGTCGACTTATTTATACAGTGCAATAAGATGTACTGCACGAGCTTCCTTTGTCACAGAATTTTTAAAGCTACGTTGGCCATATGATTTCTCGTTCATGAGTTGTTGCACTCAAGATAGTCCCGCTGTTGAATATTATACTCAAGATAGGCAGTCTCACTTACGCTGCCGGTTGAATTAGAGAAGCCGTATGTTCTTTTCGTCGTTCTCGAATGGGAGGACACTAAGCCAAAGAAAGACATACGGCAGTGAGAGAGGGCAGACTGAGGCGGGTGGCAGCCCTCGTGCCGTGAGGCCGTCGCCGAACGCGACCAGACTGGCCGGACGCGGGCCGACCTCGCCGGCGGCGTCCCAAGGGCAGCCAGGCCTCGCCATGAGAGGGACGATGATCTCAGCCGCGAGATCCCCGTAGCCACAGCCGGAGCCAGCCGCCGGCGTGTCCGCGAGACGGCAGGTGGCTGCATACCAATCGAAGAAAGAGGCCGCCGCGCCGCCAGCCCTCTAAACAGCGTATCGATGACATTCAAAGGAGCGACAGCTAGAAAAATTCACCGAATTAAAACTAAACTAGGAAGCGTGGCAAAGTTCAGCACTAACGACTAATGAGGGCTATTGAGAGATGATCTGCACAATGGATAACTGTAACTAGTCACGAGTACACTACTGGCCATTAAAATTGCTACACCGCGAAGATGACGTGCTACAGACGCGAAATTTAACCGACAGGAAGAAGATGCTGTGAAATGCAAATGATTAGCTTTTCACAGCATTCACACAAGGTTGGCGCCGGTGGCGACACCTACAACGTACTGACATCAGGAAAGTTTCCAACCGATTTCTCATACACAAACAGCAGTCGTCCGCAGCTCGTGGTCGTGCGGTAGCGTTCTCGCTTCCCGCACCCGGGTTCCCGGGTTCGATTCCTGGCGGGGCAGGGATTTTATCTGCCTTGTGATGACTGGGTGTTGTGTGATGTCCTTAGTTTAGTTAGGTTTAAGTAGTTCTAACTTCTAGGGGACTGATGACCATAGATGTTAAGTCCCATAGTGCTCAGAGACATTTTAAACAGCAGTTGACCGGCGTTGCCTGGTGAAACGTTGTTGTGATGCCTCGTGTAAGGAAATGCGTACCATCACGTTTCAGACTTTGATGAACGTCGGACTGTAGCCTATCGCGATTCTGGATTATCGTATCGCGACATTGCTGCTCGTCGAGATCCAATGACTGTTAGCAGAATATGGAATCGGTGGGTTCAGGAGGGTAATACGGAACGCCGTGGTGGATCCCAACGGCCTCGTATCACTAGCAGTCGAGATGACAGGCATCTTATCCGCACGGCTGTAACTGATCGTGCAGCCACGTCTCGATCCCTGAGTCAACAGATGGGGACGTTTGCAAGACAACAACCATCTGCACGAACAGTTCGACGACGTTTGCAGCAGCATGCACTATCAGCTCGGAGACCGTGGCTGCGATTACCCTTGACGCTGCATCACAGACAGGAGCGCCTGTGATGGTGTACGCGACGACGAACCTGGGTGCACGAATGGCAAAACGTCATTTTTTCGGATGAATCCAATTTCTGTTTACAGTATCATGATGGTGGCATCCGTGTTTGGCGACACCGCGGTGAACCCACACTGGAAGCGTGTATTCGTCATCGCCATACTGGCGTATCACCCGGCGTGACGATATCGGGTGCCATTGGTTACACGTCTCGGTCACCTCTTGTTCGCGTTGACGGCACTTTGAACAGTGGACGTTACATTTCACATGTGTTACGAGCCGTGACTCTACCCTTCATTCGATCCCTGCGAAACCCTACATTTCAGCAGGATAATGCACGACCGCATGTTGTAGGTCCTGTGCGGGCCTTTCTGGATGCAGAAAATGTTCGACTGCTGCTCTGGCCAGCACATTCCCCAGACCTCACACCAATTGAAAATGTCTGGTCAATGGTGGCCGAGCAACTGGCTCGTCACAATACGCCAGTCACTACTCTTGATGAACTGTGGTATCGTGTTGAAGCTGCATGGGCAGCTGTACCTGTACACGCCATCCAAATTCTGTTTGACTCAATGCCCAGGCGTATCAAGGCCCTTATTACGGCCAGAGGTGGTTGTTTTCTGAGTGCTGATTTCTCAGGATCTATGCACCCAAATTGCATGAAAATGTAATCACATGTTGGTTCTAGTATAATATATTTGTCCAATGAATACCCGTTTATCATCTGCATTTCTTATTGGTGTAGCAATTTTAATGGCCAGTAGTGAATTAGTGTTGCGCTTAGCTCAAATAGTGCAAATCTTTCAAATGTTATAGAAAGTCATAGCAGGTCTCAACGTATGCGATAGTACAACAGTCTGAGTGAATCGAACAGGGGAGAGCGAACGGCCATTGTGTCATTACGCGATGTACTGGACTCGTAGTGGTGATACCGCTAACACCTACAGGGTGATTACAATTCAACTTTCGCTCCTTGAGGCAGTGTAACTGTTTACCACATCGGTATGCTACTTTAAAGGAATGGTATTCAGACTTTGCTTTGTCAGCAGTGTTCGTGTGATGACTTACCGTTAGGCGCCGATACTCGTGCAGCGACGCAGGTTTGCAACAGAAGCGTCACCGTGCATTACAGTTGCGGACACTCAACACTCGTTGCACAATGTGAGCAGGGCTTTACTAGTAGAGCTATTTTATCAAAACAACAGCAGGAGTGCCGCTGCTCTCCGCGAGTGCCGACGGTTTAAAGGAATATGGAGGGACGTCCTCTTTAGCGCCGGCCCTGAAGAACATAATTCGGGACTTTGAATTAACACCACTTAATCTGGGAATTTCTTTTGGGAGAGGCTGACGGCCAATAGCACAAATTTTTGAAGACGTTACTGTTGCTTTGGCTGAGAATGCGGGACCCAATGTCCTACCTTCAAGCAGAGCACGAGCTGTGTCGCTACAACTGAACACCTCATCTGAGCGTCATCTGGCAGCGGTAGCAGAGTCTCGAGTGTCGCTGCAGGATGCAGTGAATGCAAATAGTCGGCACATTCAGCAACGTTCGGACGTGGAACGTATTAATGGTAAGCCACACTCTCATGTCGCAATTAAAATCTGTTTCTTCAATGGTTTATTCGTTATTTCTCTTCCATGATTCCTTACAAATATTTCCACAAATTTTCGTTGTCCTACGGTCATTTTTCTTCATGGGGCGCCTTTCAAGTAGCGTAAGTTTTAATTATAGCCACCACTCCGTCTACAGACCACAAGTGGCCCACGGGGACCATCCGACCGCCGTGTCATCCTCAGAGAAGGATGCGGATAGGAGCGGCGTGCGGCAGCACACCTCTCTCCCGGTCGTTATGATGGTATTCCTGACCGAAGCCGCTACTATTCGGTCGAGTGGCTCCTCAATTGGCATCACGAGGCTGAGTGCACCCCGAAAAATGGCAACAGCACATGGCGGCCTGGATGGTCACCGATCCAAGTGCCGACCACGCCCGACAGCGCTTAACTTCGGTGATCTCACGGGAACCGGTGTATCCACTGCGGCAAGGCCGTTGCCTTTAATTATAACCACCCTGTTCATTATCTAAAGTAAGTTATTCTCTGCATCTGGCTGTAATACGGTCATCAATGCGCCGTCCATAAATTTCGACTAACACTTCGCTTTCAAGCGAGCATTTTGTAATGTGTGTGAACATTTTCAAGCGCACAGTTCGACAATATTACGCTGACAGCGATGGACAGAATTACACCACACCCGCTTAGGCTGATAGTATGATGCCCGTGGGATATCTTTAATAAGATTTCGTCCTTTCTTCTTTTTGAGTCATCTGCTTTCTGATAAGTTTGATCCAACCTCCCAGGAATTCCTGTACAGTTACAACCTCTTTGTCTCAAAGCAGCAGCCGGCCGCGGTGGCCGAGCGGTTCTAGGCGCTTCAGTCCGGAGCCACGCGACCGCTACGGCCGCAGGTTCGAATCCTGCCTCGGGCATGGATGTGTGTGATCCCCTTAGGTTAGTTAGGTTTAAGTAGTTCTAAAGAAGAATTAAATGATCTGCTGAACGGAATGAACAGTCTAATGAGTACACAGTATGGTTTGAGAGTACATCGGAGAAAGACGAATGAAATGAGAAGTAGTAGAAATGAGAACAGCGAGAAACTTAACATCAGGATTGATGGTCACGAAGTCAATGAAGTTAAGGAATTCTGCTACCTAGGCAGTAAAATAACCAATGACGGACGGAGCAAGGAGGACATCAAAAGCAGACCCGCTATGGCAAAAAAGGCATTCTGGCCAAGAGAAGTCTACTAATATCAAATACCGGCCTTAATTTGAGGAAGAAATTTCTGAGGATGTACGTCTGGAGTACAGCACTGTATGGTAGTGAAACATGGACTGTGGGAAAACCGGAACAGAAGAGAATCGAAGCATTTGAGATGTGGTGCTATAGACGAATGTTGAAAATTAGGTGGACTGATAAGGTAAGGAATGAGGAGGTTCTACGCAGAATCGGAGAGAAAAGGAATATGTGGAAAACACTGACAAGGAGAAGGGACAGGATGATAGGACATCTGCTAAGACATGAGGGAATGACTTCCATGGTACTAGAGGGAGACGTAGAGGGCAAAAACTGTACAGGAAGACAGAGATTGGAATACGTCAAGCAAATAATTGAGGACGTAGGTTGCAAGTGCTGCTCTGAGATGAAGAGGTTAGCACAGGAGAGGAATTCGTGGCGGACCGCATCAAACCAGTCAGTAGACTGATGACCAAAATAAAAAAGTTCTAAATTCTAGGGGACTGATGAACTCAGATGTTAAGTCCCTTGTGCTTAGAGCCATTTGAACCATTTGATCAGAGTAGCACTTGCGCCACACGTACTTATTTGCTGGATTTATTCCTACCTCTGCCTCCACTACAGTTTTTACACACTACAGTTCTCTCTAGTCCAATGGAAGATAGTCCTTGATACTTAAACAAATGCCCTATAATCCTGTTCCATCTTCTTATCTGTTATTTCTAATGTCCTTTCCTAGTCGATTCTGCGGATAAACTCATCTTCCTTTATCAGACTGTCTAATTTTCAGCATTCTTCTATAGCACAGCATATCATACGCGTCGACTCTCTTCGTTTCCTGTTTTCCCAAAGTTCTTGACACACTACCGAATAATATCGTGCTTCAAACGCACATTCAAAAAAATTTCTTCCTCAGATTAAGGCCGGCTTTTCGTTCTAGAAGGCTAGCTTTGGTCAGAAATGCCCTCTTCACTTCTGCTATTCTGCTTCATATATCATCTTTGTTTTCTCCATTAAGTGCTATTTTGCATCCAGGATAGTGTAACTGCTTACCTTCGTCTATATCGTGTGCACCAGTTTTAACGTTGAACTTATTCCTAACGCCATTTTTCGTGCTCCTCATTTCTCTTGTCTTACTTCGGTTTACTCTCAAGCTGTAGAGTGTACTCATTAGGCTGTTCGTTCCATTCAACAGGTCTTGTAATTCTGCCTCACTGCAACTGAGAATTGCCAGGCCATTAGCGAATCTTATCGTTGATATTCTTTCACGCTGAATCTTAATCCAACTCTTGAAACTTTCTTCTATTTCCGTCATTCCTTCTTCGATGTGTGTTCAACAGCGGAGTTGAGGGACTGCACGTTCCTAGCGAGCGAATGCACTTTTGGACCCGAGTATTCGTACGTGGACTTCCATTCTTATTCCCCCCCCCCCCCCCCGGTTATCTTACATATCGTATGCTACCTACATTTCCCTAAAGGACATTCCTATTTCTCTCAGAATTCCCAACATCTTGCAGCATTTTACACTGTCAAACGCATTTTCTAGATCGACAAATCCTATGACCGTGTCTTGATTGTTCTTACGTCGTTAAGTTCGACGCCAGGACTGCCTCTCTAGTACCTTCACCTTTCCTAACTCCAAACATAGTCACTAACAAATCCTCAAGTTTCTTTTCCATTCTTCCATATATTATTGTTGTTAGCTACTTGCGCGCATAATCTGTTAAGCTAATTGTGAGATTGTTCTCTCATTTATATGTTCTTGCTATTTTCAGGATTTTATGGATATTATTTTTGCGGACATCTGATCGTATATCTTCAGTCTCATAGATTCTACACACCATCGTGAATATTCTTTTGTTTGACACTTCCTTCATTTTAGAAGTTCCCAAGAAATATTATCTATCTTGTCTGCCTTCTTTGACCCAAATCATCCAGAGCTGTGTTAAACCCTATTACTGTATCCCCTATATCTTCGATCTCGACTCTTTCCGCTTATCAGCTCTCTCCTCTGCGATCTGTAGTGGAATTTACGTTGCAGTCCTAATGCTGACATATTTGCTTTTGTGAATTTTAAAATTTTTCAGGCGAAGTGGATGTTGAAACAAAGTTCAGGCTTGCAGCCGATCGTCTTTTAATACACCCCACAGCATTTCAACTGGGCACATACCGGTCATCTCACCTGTAGGTGACTGGCCCAGGTGCAATATCGTGGGGTATATTAGACGGCGCGGCTGCAATCAAAGAATTTGTTTGAACACCTTTGCTTTTAGTTTTGCGAAGGTTCTTTTAGCTCTTGAATACGCTGAATCAGTGCTTCACATGACCATTATTTTTCGATTTCTAATCATTCGTTCTGCAGTCACTTTTCTTTGGCTTCCCATTAGTTCCTATATATTTCGCTGCTGAGTGATTTGTATAACTGTATTCCGGTCTTTATCTGATCTTCTGCACTTCCTTCTTCCGATGGTGAATCGGAGTTCCTTCCGTTACCCAAATTTTCTTCTCAGTTACCTTCCTTGTACCTGTGTTTGCGAGTCCAACTTCTTTGATTAGCCTTATTGGAGATACGGAAGTTCATTCCTCGTCAACTAAAATGCCTATTGTGGTGTTCATCATCACAGAACTTATAGCCTTATCGACTTTTAAACACGACTATCATCCCATATTACTTCAGTGTCTCACTTCTTGTACAGTGATTCTTGAGTGTTAGTCTATTAAGCTTCAGCTTACTATTCCTTATTACTAAATTGTGATCCTAGTTTATATCTGCTTCTGGGTTTCCCTACAATATGATATAGGATTTGAGACTCTCTGACCAAGATATAATCGAGCTGGAATCATCCTGTCTCCTCATGCCTTTTCAAAGTGTGCCTCCTTCTCTCCTAATTTTGAACTGTATTCGCTATTACTACCTGAAATTTAGTGACACAAACGCAAGCACCACTCGCCCGTTAGGCCTATCACGACTGAGCGACTGCTGCCTGCAAATCAATTCGAGGAGCGATCTATGATCGTGTGAAATGTGATCAGCGTGTCGGAAATCCCTCCAGCCGTTATCGCCAGTAGATGAAACGTGATGACGCCACTGCTTCTTTATTCAGTCAATGACTCATTTGTTCTCGCGAAGCTGAGTGGACTGTGTTTACAGACCTTCCAGCCTCAGAAAAATTCGAGGAGGTACCGGGAATCGAAAGCGGATCCTTCCACACCTGAGGCAGCGACCCTAATCGGTTTTTTTTTCCCTCTCCGTTGTCTATCTGTTTCTTCGTCATTCTTCGTTACCAGTTCTGTGTGGATGTCGCATGACACCTCTTTTATCCTGCCGATGAAATCTTCACTCAGTTTTCTTATTACAGATGGTGTGTCCAGTGGCCCGATAGACTGCGCTGAGATACCGCGCTGCTACTTCCGTTATACCTTTTTCTGCTGCTGTTGGAATTACGCTATATTTATCTGACCAGATTTCCTTACCTTCTTTCAATTCCATTTCATTAGCTCTCACTATATCTGGACCGATCGTTTTCAATTTTTTGGCATCCCTATCACGTTCATATTTCTAACAATTCATGCTCCGACTCACACGCTGTTATCTTTTCTATAGGTATTCAATCTTTTTCCCATAATTATCTCCCCTTCGGACTTCCATCCGGTAGGTCCAAATGAGAGACTACACCGCAATCTATGTCAACAGGGACATCATCATGACACTTTTTAAATTACGAGATACACATTATGTGTCTTTAATGCGTGGTTTCCGTTGCTTTCAACACTCTCATGCCGTTGATGATTGATGATTCTTCCCCATTTTAGTGGCAGTTTCCAACACTAAGGAGTTTGAACTGAAACTTGGTCTTCTCCTCCTCCCTAGTTGACAATTTTTATTCAGATTCTGAGCAGCGTCTCCGATCGAGCCCGGACCCTTACACGAGCTTATTTTAAATACAGATGAAAGCGTGTGAGTATACGATGACAGTTGGGTGTGTCCAACGCTGTACGAACTTTCCTGGTCAAGATCTAAACATAGCACACCCAGAGGTGGTGCAGTCACCATCTTTCGAAATTTGAAAAAAAGGGAGGAAGATTGGGTTTAATGTCCTGTCGACAATGAAGATGGAGCGGAAGCCCGGACTGTGTAAAGGATAGGAAGGAAATCGGCCGTGCATTTGCTTGGAGCGATTTGGGGAAACAATAGAAAAGAAAAATCTGGATGATGGGATGCGGGTTTGAAACGTCGTCCTCCCGAATACGAGTCCTGTGCGCTAACCACTGCGTTAGACTTTGAGAAACGCCGAATCATTGGCAGGAATCACATGGGGGCATCACGTTGACAGCAGACAGTTTCTTTACTGTAAAACAAGTGCATTTAAAACAGCGAGCAAGCGAACGAGTTTGTACGGGTGCGTAATCTGATTAAATGTACGTTATCGGTATGAATTCGTTATGGAAACCAAGATGCAATGAGATCATCACGACGACATCATATAGTTGCACATGGTGCACGTGTTCCAAAGGATAATGTTCCTGTAACACCTCCAACAGATGAACCTGCAGTGGCTCAAAAACTACAACAAATCGCATCAAACTCCAACAGCGACTGGAAGCATTTGATATCTACCAGAACCATCTATAGTGTTTACTCGTGTTTTTACTAAAGTGTGTGAGACTGATGCAGTATCCAACACATGGGTCAGGAGGAAGTCACGTTTCTTAACCACCATCAATGTTCCTGGACCTTACCACTTCGGGAAAGGCGAATTTTACATGTGAATAATAATAAAAAAACAAAAGAGACGAATAGTTCGAGCTACAAAAGTGCTGACCTCATAAAAGTACACCATGTCGACGTCAGAGAAACCACACATGGTGGTGTCAAGAGAATCGGGAAGCGCTTTGAAGTCGTATGAGGATTTTATGAAAATCAACTTATCCCTTATTCATTCGCCTTTGCTTGACACTTCCTCTAAGTATTCTAACAGATGTATTCTTAATATCAACAAATACTACGCTAGTACACACATGTTATACGGGATGTGTTGCTGGAATTAGTTTATACTACCACCTCCTAAAATATTTACCACTCCTCCTGAAAGACCTTGCAGAGTTTAAGATATGCGTGCGAAAATTTAGATTCAAATGGCTCTGAGCACTATGGGACTTAACATCTATGGTCATCAGTCCCCTAGAACTTAGAACTACTTAAACCTAACTAACCTAAGGACAGCACACAACACCCAGCCATCACGAGGCAGAGAAAATCCCTGACCCCGTCGGGAATCGAACCCGGGAACCCTGGCGTGGGAAGCGAGAACGCTGCCGCACGACCACGAGATGCGGGCGAAAATTTAGGAGTTACGAAGCTATCAGATGTAATTGGGTATGAATAGTCATTTAATGTTACGTTGCATAAAAGGCGTGTACAGTGTATATGAACGCTGCAGTTAGTAATAGTCGGTAGAGATGGAAACAGGACGGCAGTACACGCAACTGGTCTCACAGACCCTTGCAGTTTCTACCTTTCTGAATTTACATTTAAATGTATATTATGGAGGGAAGCGTTATTAAAGTAATACCATTAAAAATCAGTTTAGTAAATATATTTAAGGGATAAATTTAATATTTTGGTCAAAAATATTTACGCAAATGGAGATACATAAAATTTAACTGTTATCAAAATAATGCATGCGTTCAATCAGATATTTTGTCGATACAGTCTTGACACACAGTAACAGAATGTTCAAGGCAAATGCATTTCTTGCAGTTCTTACAAATGTATCTTGTTTTTTCTGTTTTTGCTTCTGCAGTCCACACACCGTCCTCGAGAAGTCACTTCAGAAATTTTCACATTGCAAAGCTCTCCCATCTCTGTTATCTTCCTTGGCTATATTTTTGACATTACTCTTTGCTGAAGATGATCATGCAGAAGCGCAAAAGAAAGCTGCCTCAAAAACTCTCTTCTTCTCAGTTGTTATTTCTGATTTGAGTTCATGATGCTATAAAAACAACCATTGGTCATCTTCTTGTGTTTCTAGTTACATTATATGTTGCACTCACTCCGTCTATAACGTCAAGTCCACCCTTAGTAAGGTTATAGAAAGTGATGATTTCTGGTTTTTCATCATTCCCTGTATTTCCGTCAATATTTACATTGTGGTGCATCGTTGACGGTAGTAATACCACTCTATTTCATTTCGGCACATAAGAGACTAAGGTGCAATTTTTCTGAAAGCCAGACTTTTCTTGTCGGTTTTTAGAGTTAATAAATCACCTTGGGACTTATCTCTTGTTCTTCCTCAGGGTACCAACGATGGTCGCCTTCTTTGTAATCAATGTGTTTGCAAGCTCGTAACTTGTAAAATAATTGTCGCAAGTTATGTTGCGCCCTGTATTCACGATAGGTTGGCAAAGTCTCTGAACAAGTTTAACTGGTCTGTTGTCCTGTCTGTAAGGGCCTTCAGGCTGTTGCCCAACATACACCTCCATGTTGAATGTGTAAAACATTCTGGCCTCAAAATCTTTACTCCATACTTGTTTGGCTTATTTGGCATGTACTGTCGGAATCTGCATCTTCCACGGAATGGCTCTAGTTTTCCATCAACTGTCACGTATTCAGAAACTGTATAAGCCTTCTGAAAGTATTCAACAATTAGACTGAACACCTATCTTATCGCCGCCATGTGATCTGTTTTCTCCCTTTCCATTCTCGTTTGTTTATCGTCGAATCTGGGGCATCGAAGGAGAAAACGAAATCTGTTTATGCCCATTGTGAGATGTAATATTTCAACTCCTGTGCCATCTGTTCGCCACAAATCTTGTAGCCTTAGTCGATGGGCACGCATTACACCAGCGTAGTACAATAATCTCAATAAGGCCTTTATTTCAGATTAATTAGTTTGTTGTGCATCTCTTTCCTTGAAAAGTTTCCCTGCATACTTTGAATGTACCTATTAGTGCAGTCAACGAGTATGTGTGTAATGTTTTCATCAAAAAACAGTTCCCGGCACTGTAGAGGATTTGTAGCACTTTTCGCAGCACCTTTCACACCTGGTAAATGAGTTATGATGTTATGACAACGTGCGCGGGAGTTCTTTGGCGCAGCACGTGAGTTCCATATTGTTCCGTCTTTACCGACAAACACATCACTGTCAGCACCACAATCAGTGTCTTCCGATTCATCACTTGACGTTTTTTCTACGGTGCCGGAATCACTTTACCACTCTGGGTCCTGGATTTCTTCAAAGTCGATTTCTCCATCTTGTGAATCACTCAAGTTCCTAATTCTCTCCTCCTTTGCCTTGTAACAATAAGCCATGATGCAGTTACAACACTTACAACGCACTAAAATAAGGTACAAAGCACGAAAAAATCTGTTCTACCACTAAAATAAGCAGATACCGCAAATATGCGCGCGCATGAATAGCCTTGGCGAAGCTAACAATAAACTGACACCAGTGCACGCTGCTGGCCTGTGAGACCCTAGACCTCTTTGTTGTGAGTAACCGGAAGTGCTATTGTTGAAATACCAGATACACCATACCAAACAACACCTATTACACACACTTAAAGGTACTGAGAAGATAGCTTCTTGGAAACAACTCTCAGACATTGCATTAATGTGAAAATATTTTCCTAGATCTGACAGACCACCTGCGTGTACAGACGGCTTAATTGGAATATCTTCCATTTGTTTAGTATTTTCCTATAGTTGTAAGGCTATGTATAATTTGTGTTCCCTGCATTTTCTGTAACGTTGTTACTGAGCTGTGCCTGTACGTCTCCCATAATCGGTACCACAGAGTCCTGTCACAGGTGCACTGCCGCACTTGTTAGCTCTGGCCGAAGCGGGAGTCTAGTGTGATCAGCCGGTGTACGCTCCGTCACAAGTCTGCCTACGAACGAGAGAAGAACGCGTGGTCTGCTGCAATGCCTCGGGTGGCAACCGGCCTGTGTACCGGGGTTGAGCTATGGGCGCAGTCTTCAGCTGAGCATGTAGATTTTGAGTGCCGGGTGTTCATTTGTCTGCCGGCTCTCGGTGCTGTGTGTGGAGGGCGGCACCTGCGTGGGTGTCGCGGAGTAGCCGGCAAACAGTGCAGGCTGTCAGCCCGTCATTACCTCTATACTGCGCACCGAATACGACGCCCGGATGGGCGCTGTAGAGCAAGACGTTTAAGCTGGCTGCTTCCCATTTTCTCTCTGCTGTGTGTGGAGTATGGCACCCGGGTACATGCTATGCCTATCACGTCCCACTTAGCAACAACGTGAAAGTGACGTGATCAAATGGTTCAAATGGCTCTGAGCACTATGCGACTTAACTTCTGAGGTCATCAGTCGCCTAGAACTTAGAACTAATTAAACCTAACTAACCTAAGGACATCACACACATCCATGCCCGAGGCAGGATTCGAACCTGCGACGGTAGCGGTCGCTCGGTTCCAGACTGTAGCGCCTAGAGCCGCACGGCCACTCCGGCCGGATGAGGTGATCACATTAACCTGGTGCTCAGCTGAGCCTGCAATATGTCGATCATATCTGAGAGCGACGTTGTTTGGTCTCAGTCATTGTGGTTCGTACGGCGTCGTCTTTTTCTGGTGTCCCTTCTCATGTTTCTGTCGATCCTTGAGTTGCGTTGGTATTCCATCCGTGCATGGGCCAGTGTCCGTGTTAAATTGTATAGACGAGAGCTTTCGTTTTTGGTAAAAGTGAGGCCCTGTTTTACACTGTTAGCTTCAATCTCGTTCATCCTTGTTTCTAGATATTAGTGGTGAGTTTAGCTTGTCGTTTGTCTACGTATGTCCGTAACCATGTGTTTTAAGTGATGCAAAGAAATGTCATATTTTATTGAGATATTAAATTATGAAGCCTTCTGCCGTTCCAATACCTTTACATTTTAATTTGGCTGGTAGTTCTGAGGTTGTCTGTCAGATGGTTCGATGTGTGTTATTGATTATAGGGTACCAGTATTTGATTCTGTAAAGTTCAGTGCACCAGTTGCGCCAACATTGTGTAAACAGTTCGATGTGTGTCAAGATAATTGTTGTGCATGTGATGGATGTTCTTTGTGCAGAGGTTTTGCGTTATCATTTACTTTCAAGAAATTACTGGTTGCATGTTGATGTCTTTCACGGTTCACAACGAAAAGATACCACTAGATACGAAGCTGCTGTTTTTATAAATTTAAATAATTGTCATAACATGCTTTGTTCTAATACTGGCCATAAGCACTCAGTTCAGTGTTCGTTAATGGTATACGAGGTGTGTGAGAAAAAAATAAATTTTTTATTTTTTTAAAACAACTATACTTTCCCCTTTAACGCAGTTCCCTTAGGCAGCTGTTCACTGGCGAAGTCGTCTCAGTCTTGATAGCAGAATTCCAATGCCTTTAACATGTCGGTCACGTTCTTTCGAATATTCTCCAGAGTCCAAAAATGACGTCCCTTTAAGACATCTTTCAATTTCGGGAACTTAGGTCTGG
The DNA here is from genome assembly GCF_021461385.2 of Schistocerca piceifrons. Classification (NCBI taxonomy): domain Eukaryota; kingdom Metazoa; phylum Arthropoda; class Insecta; order Orthoptera; family Acrididae; genus Schistocerca; species Schistocerca piceifrons. The sequence goes on along the minus strand of NC_060139.1, from coordinate 38,603,540 downwards.
TGAACAGGGGGACTTTGGAACAAAAGGAATCCTTCTGAGGTAAAAAATTCGATGGAAGTCGTCGTGTGACGTCGTGCGTTGTTACGATGCAGTATCCACTTGTCTGTAATGTCAGGTCTCATTCGATTCGCCATTTTCCTGAGCCTTTAGAGGACATCTTTGTAAAACACTTGGTTTACTGTTTGCTCTGGAGGAACAATCTTACATGAGCACGCACGCGATGTCGACGATCTTAGAAGCTGTACTGAGCGAGGTTCATCTTCAACGCGTTCTCGGCCTTCTAAAAATGATTTGTCCCAACGAGAAACTTGTGATCGCGATAAGAAATGTTCCCCATATGCCTGTTTCAACTTTTCGAGTGCCACGCTCGCGTAGTTTAACACAAAACTCGTTGGCAAAACGTTGCTCTAAGTTGCGCTATTTTCATAACACACACAAGTACACAACTTCAGTGATGACGCTCTCAAATATCACATGATGGCCGTACGGAGCTGAAACTCGGACTGAGCATCTGGGAGGTGTGAACACACCGGTCCACACAAGGAGAACAACACAGTGTTCCCAGATCGCTCTCAGTGTTGTCTGTCTCATTCTTTTTCTGATACGCCTCTTGTGTATGCCTCAGTTTTGTTATTCGTTTTTAAATAATGAGTATAACAGATTACATCTATATATTTTGCTACTTGCTGTAAGGTCAAAGGTTATTTTTCGTATGTCAGAAAGTGATTATGTACATTTAGTTACCAAACTGTTGTGATCGGGCAGGCTGAAATCGCTCTTACAGTCTTGTTTGATGCTCAGATTTTCTTTCCATTAATAAACCATGTATTGCCATTTGTCCTGTAAAACCACCAGCACTTTCCACTCCTACTACCCTACACTCCCATGCTTGCAGGTCATATGTAGTATACAACATCAATGAAATCAGAAGAAATGTGTCGGCACCCAATGCCGAGAAATAATAGAGTGAAACAGGGATGTGAAAGCTAGCGCTAGTGCGCTGAGTGGAAAAATGTAGAAGTTAATGTCTCGTTTCAAGCACAATCAGTTTAGCAGGTTGTTTTATTGGGGGACACAGTGGACAAATGCCGTGTGTGTCAGAGCTATAGCGCTAGCTGGCACTTGCTATCAGTGAAATGAAAATAAAAATAATGTCACGATTCAGTGGTTCAGATTCATGCTGCGTAGGTGACAATGTAAACTTCGGTAGTTAGCCACTCGGCAGTGGCACTTACCGCGTTAGTTCATGCTTTTAAGTTCTGTTCAGCCAGTTGCGTAAAAATAAAATCACAGTTAAAGACACTACTCCACTTTGTCATCATGACTGTACCACAGGACTGCTCCCAACGAGCAGTCTGTTCCAAACAAGCGCTGCTTGCGTCACGTGAATACTCGCCAAATACACTCACCTTCAGACTCTAAAACTAATCATAAATGCTAAATTTAATACTTCTTAATGAAATACCTTTTTCTTGTTAACTCGCAATATATTAATCAGTTCAAAATATTCAGTTGAGCAAAACTTACTGTGAAAAGGTGATAATTTCCTTTCTGTAGCAACGACGGTAGTGCCGCATGGCAACGGCAGTCGCATTTATAGTTTTTCAATTTCAGAGTTTGAGGTTCTATCTAAAAATTGTTTAAGGGTTAGCAGAGTTAGTTATACTGCAGTTGATTTTATCATCTTGTGAGCTTTGCGCTCACGTTTCTTGTACAAACATAATTGACGGCCATCTCGCAAAGGCGGGTATGGAAAAGTTGGTCTCTAAGTTTAATGTAATTCGTGTTTGTCCACAATTTAGTGCCAAACGTGTAACACTGAGTTCACTAATGAAATAAGTAGCAAGGCTCCTCAGATTCCAAATTTCTATAGCCTGACACCGAGAAAATATTAAGTTTGCCTCTGACAGGGTTAATACAATTAGTAAAGGATAACAGTGCAACGGCCTTGCCGCAGTGGTAACACCGATTCCCGTCAGATGACCGAAGTTATGCGCTGTCGGGCTGGGCTAGCACTTGGATGTGTGACCATTCGGTCTGTCGAGCGCTGTTGGCAAGCGGGGTGCACTCAGCACATGTGAGGAAACCTGAGGAGCTACTTGATTGAGAAGTAGCTGCTCCGGTCTCGTAAACTGACATACGGCCGGGAGAGCGGTGTGCTGACCACATGCCCCTCCATATCTGCATCCAGTGGCGCCTGTGAGTTGAGGGTGACGCAGGTACCGTTGGGGATTCCAAGGCGTGTCCGGACGGAGTTCAGTTTAGTTTAAAGGGCAACAGTTGTATTCAGCGTAATTTCATCTTAAAAATCGCTAAGTTTACTTACATCATAGCGACACCAATGAAGCATTCAGCAGCTATCTTGAGACGCAAAAACTGAAAATCTCCTTCGTAATGGTCACTCTGTGACGACTGCTACCTACGAATTACGTGTTTCAGCTAAACCATCAGTGTGGAGTAGACTTCAGAATTGCCTTTTGGAGGAAACTGGGTGGGCTGTGTCGACCCAGGCAGCACAGAATTGTCTCTACACGATCAGTTTGGCCTCAAGGCGTAAGTTAGGATGAACGGAACAACCCCTTGCCCCCTCTCCCAACCTTCAGAACCGTGGTGCATGAAGAAAGTGGTCAGCTCAACACATGAAATGGACCGGGGATTAATGGTATCTTGTTTTCTTCATCAACGGCTGCAAGTTTCGCCAGACGTCTGATGATCGTCGCAGAAGAGTATGGAGGCGGGGGTGAATTTTGCACGTCTTGGACATTTACTCCCACTGTTTAATCAGAGAAGGGTTACTCATGTTTTGAGCCGGAACAGTGTACAAAAGTCGGGTGTCTCTCATCGCCGTCTCGAAGTACATCTGAGGCCTATACAACATCGGGACAGGATCCTCAAGCCCAATGTCCAACATTACAGCCAATATTTCGGCGGTAGGTCGTCTTTCAAGACGACAATGCCTGGGCACAAGAAAATGCTCAAATGTGTGTGAAATCTTATGGGACTTAACTGCTAATGTCATCAGTCCCTAAGGTTACACACTACTGACCCTAAATTATCCTAAGAACAAACACGCACACCCATGCCCGAGGGAGGACTCGAACCTCCGCCGTGCTCAGCCGCACAGTCCATGACTGCAGCGCCTCAGCCCGCTCGGCTAATCCTGCGCGGCTGCCTGGGCACGCTGCAGCCACCTTGTGGACACGTTCCCTCAGGAGGAGGCAATAAACCGAATGGAATGGCCGGCAATATAAGGTGACATGAATCCTTATGAATGTGCTAGGGACCAGCTGAACCTCTAATGAATGAACGCAGGAACCCTCCTCACACGTGGTTGACCTGAGAAGGGTCACTGATGAGTTGTGAGACAGGAACGTCTGACCACCTTGAGCGCAACATCTCAATATAGTTACAAGGATGTTACGTCGTGCGGTGTGGAGCAAAAGATTACTGAATGTCACCCATCAGTTGATTTTGAGTTCATAGATATGCGCTTACGAACAGACCACCTATTCTGGCTATGTTTTGCTTTTATTTCACCGTAAAGCTATTTTTTAGTTTTGTTAAGGGCTGTTCTTTTATTTCCTGCGTACCTTGAACACAGGGTGATTTTTTCCACTGTGTACAAAATCTACGGATTGATTGATGAGAGGATATGGAATAAAAAGGGCACAATAGACTTCGGTAATGCACGATTTCCGTGCTGGAGACCATTTATTCAATCATACTTTGTTACAGAGACTGCGGTCTGATACGCATTGTACTATGCAGCCCAGTTACAGTATGCATGGTTTCCTCCTAGAGTGTGGTACTGTTTTCCGTACGCCATGCCCTAGATCCCTCTCCTGCCATAGTAATTAGTAATGTTGTGTCCGATTTACATCTCTTGCTGACTAAGCTTGTAGTGGATGTGATATAGCGTTGTACACAATGATTCAGTATTCGAATCGAGAGCTTTCTAACATGGCGTTTACTTACGGAAAGGCAAATGGCAACGGGCGGCGGGCAACAGGAGACCTATCCCCACCAACATCAGCCATAGCATTCAATGTTTGGAACAGTGTTTCGCCGTTTGTCTGACGTAGGAAATCATGAAGGACGTATCCGAAATGTTCAGACAACAGACTTGGAGCAAAATGTGACCAACAGTGTGGAAGGCTCGCCAGTAGAGGGAAAGCCAGACGACCGTGTGGAACGTTCTCCATGACAACTGTTACTAGCCTTATCGCTTACAGCGTGTACAGGGCTTACTAGCGACAGACTTTCCACATCGGGAGCAGTTTTGTCACTGGTTTCTTCACCAGGCAACCACGATTCAGGGATGTGTCATATGTGGTATGGTATGCAGAACCCTCATGGTATGGTGACAGCGAATTTTCGAGTGACTTTGTTTCCCACGCTGGAAGAAGTGCCATTAATTATACGAAGGGTCTTGTAGCTGCTATACGACGATACTCCAGCCCACTCCAGCGTCAACGTACGGACGCATCTCAGTCGCGTCTTCCCTGCTCGATGGGCTGGACGAGAGGTATAGTTACAGTTCACCAGATCTAAAACCATGTGATTTCTGATTATGGGGCCATCTCAAAGGTCTCCTGTGTGCAGAGCCCATTCCTGACGTGGAGACACTGGAGCAGCGTATCCAAGAGGCCTTTGACGCTATTTGGATGCAGCCTGGCCATCGTGAACGTGTGAGACAGAACATGCTAAGGCTCGTACACGCATGTGTTGAGGCAGGTGGAAACCATTTTCAACACATACTGTGACCGTGGCTGCGTGGTACAGGGCGTATTAGACGGCAGTCTCTACAACAAAGTATGATTATCACAGGTTGAAGACACCGCTACACTTGTAAGGTTGTTTTATTTAGAACACGACCGGTTTCGGGCTCTTACACGCCTATCTTCAGGTGTTGTACTGGAAACAGCAGGAGACGGGAGATGATAGTTTTTACACGCAACAATACACATAAGGCAAAGGCCTTGCCGCAGTGGCTGCACCGGTTGCCGTGAGATCACCGAAGTTAAGCGCTGTCGGGCGTGGTCGGCACTTGGATCGGTGACCATCCAGGCCGCCATGTGCTGCTGCCATTTTTCGGGGTGCACTCAGCCTCGTGATGCCAATTGAGGAGCTAATCGACCGAATAGTAGCGGCTTCGGTCAAGAATACCATCATAACGACCGGGAGAGGGGTGTGCTGACCACACACCCCTCCTATCCGCATCCTCCACTGAGGATGACACGGCTGTCGGATGGTCCCGGTAGGCCACTCGTGGCCTGAAGATGGAGTGCTTTTTCTTTTTAACAATACACATAAACGATGAATTCCATAAAAAAATTTAAAAACCGCCGGTCGGGCTGGATGCTGTAAAACGCTAGTCAATGCCAAAGTGACACCAGACAGTACTACAGACGACTGCGTGGCTAAAGAAATATGCAAAGAATACCAGGACACTTTCACTTGGTGCTGCGACCCGAGGGCCGCGGTTGACGACTACAAGACGCGGTGTGCTACCAGCGAGCGCAGTGCGTTGAGTAGCGTACGCGAAGGAGGAAGCAAACTGGTAAGCCAGAGTGGCAAAAGTAATGCCACCTGTTGATGGGAAGAAACAACGCAGGACCACTAGCCCGGCCGTTCACAGTTCGAACTAGTGATTTACATTTAAAATGAGAAATGAAAGAAACGTTATATAAAAAGTTACATAAAAAACGTCAAATACGCATTATGTGTCGTAAAGGAACATGTGAACAGGGAAGTACGGAACTGTAATAAAACTGAGTGGAAGCTGGTGACATAAAATTTATGTATAAACTGTAAAACGCAATGAAACTTTTCACTTTACAGGAGGGGCAAGCAAGTTTTTAATTCAGTGGAAATATATGTGGCGACCCCCTCACCCCCTGGTTGCTCCTCTCCTCTCCTGTCCCCGCCCCCTGCCATGCCTTCACTGTTGTGTCCCCCCTACCCTCCATCTCTATACCCTACATCTCCTTTCCCAAGGTGGCTTCCATCAACTCCCCCTCCTGGATGATGCCCTCTCTCCCTCCATTTATCCCTCATATCAACTCTGATCCTCACTCCCCCTCCTTTCCTCTGTCCTTTTCCCGGGCTCCCTCTCCCCCCCTTCCTCCCTCTTTTTTCCCCACCTCCCCCCTCCCTGCCCCTCTCCCCTGGGTCCTTTTGCATTTCCCTCCTCTGCCTCTTCTCATTCCCTCTCGCATCTGCCCTGCCCTGCCCCTCCCCCCCTTTATGAGTCCTCTCCCTCTTTGGTTCTGCCCCCCTTTTCGTTTTTTCCTCTCCTCCCTCCTTGTTTTTCCCCCTCCTCCAGGTCCCCCCCCCCCCATCTGCCTTTGGCTCGGGAGTGCCATATTTGTGCCGCCATTTTCGTGCAGTGTTTTACAGTGTGTGTTTTTCCAGAGAGTGTTCTGTGTTGTGTCTTTTGGGAAGTGTAATGAACAGCCATCATACTGTCGCTGGGTGTGATTTTTTATCTCTTGTGAACAGAAACCAGACTGTCGCCATGTTTTTTAATTGTGTGTTACTTGTCTGATTCCTGTGTATTTTATCAACAGTGCCAACCCCTTTTGCTTTCTGTTTTAACTTTCCGCATTTTTACGCCATTTTACACTTTAAGTCACCATTTTATCGCCAGTTTTTCCTTGTTTCTTTCTTCTTCCTTTTTTTTAAAAAAAGTCTGTAGGCTGTAGAGCAGAGTACTAAGCTGCTGCCAGAGTGCCCCCTTCGAGGGGAATTCAAAATCAATAAAGAAAAAAAAATGTGGCGACGTGGAACGACACGCCACAGTTATCAGTCACAAGAACACACACACATATGCCATATGTGACACCATGTGTTTGCTGACATAAGTTCATTAGACCTCGATTGTTCCGTATCCTATCATCGACCAGTTCCTAGAGTTTTTCCACCGTAGAAAAAATCACCCTGTATAAGTCAACACAGGTAATCATCACATTACCATTTTACACTAAATGTCCGAAGACAGGAGTTGTAGAAGCTCAGAAATAAAACACCCTAATACGTGTTCTCAAATATAATATCAGCAACACAATCGAGAAACGCGTTGTGGTGGCGCCTCCTGTATTACAAGTGCTGTCAAAATGTCTTCCGCGTAAAAGTAAGCCACTGTGGAATAGCATCAGAAAAGTATCACACTTCACCAGTTTCAAAAATGAGCCAACATACGATCTCCTAAATCAATAGCAGCTCTTCCTTTACTTCTGACTGAGGCTTTATAAACTACCATCGTCCAATGTCTTCGACACAAATAAATTCGTTCTTCTTTTCCAGATTTTCCTTTCTTTTTCTGTTCTTCTTTTCTTCTCACCATAAGTTTCTGTCTGTTTTATCTTTATAATGAGTAAAATAGTTCTACGGCTTTCCGGGCAGGAAGGAGCACCTGGTCCCCGGCACGAATCCGCCCGGCGGATTTGTGTCGAGGTCCGCTGAACCGGCCAGTCTGTGGATGGTTTTTAGGCGGTTTTCCATCTGCCTCGGCGAATGCGGCGTGGTTTCCCTTATTCCGCCTCAGTTACACTGTGTGGGAGATTGCTGCGCAAACAAGTTCTCCACGTACGCGTACACCACCATTACTCTACCACGCAAACATAGGGGTTACACTCGTCTGGTGTGAGACATTCCCTGGAGGGGGGGGGGGGTCCACCGGGGGTCGAACCACACACTACCCCTGGGTTCGTTGTGGGGCGGCAGGGGGGTGAAGTGGACTGCGATAGTCGTCGTGGGGCTGTGGACCACTGCGGTGGGGACTGAGCCTCTCCATCGTTTCTAGGTGCCCGGTTAACATACAATACAATACAATATAGTTCTAGTATTACGACTGACCCGTTCGTACAGTATAAGGCTCAGTGTATCAGCTTACCAGCAAGGGAGGGAGCCAGACCCGGATTCAATCCGTGGAGTTGATTAACGACTGTGGGCTGGCCCACCAACCAGCCTCTGGTTTTCGGGAGGCTTCTCACGCTCATTTAGGCAAATGCTGGGCTGGCCCCCAAATTATGCCTCAAAGAGACCAAGATACACAAAGAGTTAAATGCGATACCACACAGTGCAAAGTTCACACGATTAACAGACAGGAAGCACACACGACTGCCGGCCCGTACCTTTGTAAAATCCTGAAAAAGCGGGCCCCGTACTGGACAGGATAAAGGCTATGGACATCCGGCCGCGGTGGCCGAGCGGTTCTAAGCGCTACATTCTGGAACCGCGCGACCGCTACGGTCGCAGGTTCGAATCCTGCATCGGGCATGAATGTGTGTGATGTCCTTAGGTTAGTTAGGTTTAAGCAGTTGTAAGTTCTAGGGGACTGATGGCCTTAGGGGTTAAGTCCCATAGCGCTCAGAGCCATTTGAACCATTTTTAACCAAAGGCTACGGACAAGAGACAGTATTTGTAATATTCTTCGGCTACGTTTCGTCGTGCGTGGCCTTCAACTATTGTTTAAATTTCTTACAGCACTTCCCTCAGTAAAATATGAAGCATTTGATCAGTGTTAGGAAGGGATTTTATGCTGACACTTGTGAACAATCGAATAAGTGAATGAAAGAAAAAAAAACCATGTACCTGAGTTCGAGATGTCGAACAATGATTCACGTTCTACGTATTACATTGCTGTGAAGTCATGTCTGTGGTCTCTTAGCAATAAGGGCATCCTCCAAGTAAGCAACCAGTCAGTTGAAGTAGTCGCTGTAATTGAGTTCCATTAATGCTACTCATTTACCATCAAAGGGAACAAGAAGTACGACATCTTAAAGATTTGAACCAAGTGCTAGCCTTGGCCAGGTGACAGAGAACACTGGAAATTTATGCAAAGGTTTCGGCAATGAGGATCAGGTTGTTGTAGTAGGTAGAGCAGGGAAGAGCCTGGATGAGGAGGACAATTACAGTATTGGGAGTCACCTGCATGAAATAGGAGTAGCAGCTACACACACGAAAGTGAGTCTTGTGGCTGTCCTGCAGCGCCATGACCAACTCCTGGCTTACATTGCTGTGAGCCTAGTCAGTCCCGAGTTGAGCAGGATGCTGCTGACTGAAATGAAAAATCTCGTATGAGCTCAGTTCCTGTTGATACAGTTGGCAGACATGGCCTACACCTGAATAGGAGCGGGAAAGATAGGCTGTCTGAGCTTCTTGTAGATAATATACAGGAGGCCGCCATCACACAAAGCAAGATCCCTGTGGTTACTGGTGTCAGAGGGGTACCTTGCTTAGGTTGGAATCAGGATTCAGCCACCCTGTTTTGAAGGAAGCCAAGGTAACACAAGAGGTCCGCAAAATGCTTAAGTATGCACAGAAAAGAAAGGTTAGGTTATTTCAGCAAAAATTAGACAACAGAATAATAAGATAAGAGAGCTTCTTGTCTTATGGAAAATTTGAAGAGTTCTGGAAAGATAGTTTGTGCCAATCTAAGCACCACATAACTACAGGGATAAGTAAGTTGTATATAAAAGATTATATTCTATCAGATTACTCATGCAGAACTAACAACACGAGAAAAGGAGGAGTTGTTACAGATAGAACACAGTTCAAAAATATTGAGACAAGTAGATCTTGTAGTGATCAACACACAGAAGTGTGTGCATGTGAATTAATACTGAAAAATAGTTCACTTTTAATCTTAACTGTATATTGATCAGCACCAGGAAATTTTTAACTGTTTATGAGGAATCTGGATTCCGTACTGTGCAATCTGTCAGACAGCAGCAACCATTTAACAGTCTGTGGTGACTTCAATGTCAGTTTTGTGATTCTCATAGGAAAAATGATCTGGAACCTTTTTTGGATCCTACACTTTGATTTCGTAGTTAACTTTCCAACACAGTTGGATGAAGTCAGTAGGACCGTTAATGACAACGTTTTCTTTGGAGAAGCTCGAAGCAAGAAAATAACTGTTTACCCAGAAATAAATGCTCGCTCTCATCATGATGCACATTTAGTTAGGATAAATAACGTAGTGTCCTACAGTATGGATACTCGTTACTGGATATCAGAATAATTAATTATGCTAGGTTCAGATGGTTCAAAATGGTTCAAATGGCGCTGAGCACTATGGGACTTAACATCTGAGGTCATCAGTCCTCTAGAACGTAGAAATACTTAAACCAAACTAACCTAAGGACATCACACACAGCCATGTCCGATTCTGGATTCGAACCTGCGACCGTAGTCGTCGCGCGGTTTCAGACTGAAGCACCTAGAACCGCTCGTCCACTCCGACCAATGATGCCACGAAAAATGTTTTTAAGATCCGTTTACAATAGATGACCTGGGATGAAATATCATTATTTGAAAATAGATTTCCCTCGTAAGTTACTCAGAAAATACACTAAACAGACGCGTAAAAAACCATGGCTCACTAGAGGGATTAAAGTATCTTGTCAAAGGAAATGGGAAATGTACCTTTTTACAAGAACAAGTAAGAACCCTGCAGTAGATTCATTACCCAAAGTACTAATTATTACTAAGAAAGTTTATTAAAAATTAAAGGAACATACACATAATGTCAGACATCTGTAATTCCGACAATAGACTTCAGGCTGTATGGAATGTAGTAAAACGAAAGCTAAGACAACCAGCCACAGAACACGATTTATCACTGATGAACTGACTGGGAGGGCTATAAATGATGAGTCACAGGTAGCAAATAAATTTAATATTAGTAGGAAGCATAGCGACAAACAGTTCAATAGAAAAATCACAACTTTATGTTGAAAAGGTAACTCTCATAAAATTCAGTTACACGAATGTACCACCTACTTCTCCTTCCGAAATTAAGAAAATTATACATTCTCCCAAAAATAAAAGCTCATCGGCTTTGATGGTTTTTCCAATAGCGTACTAAAGATTTGTTCCCACATAAAAGCGCACTCTTATCTGAAATCAGTAACTCAGAGCATTTTCCAGAGAGACTGAAGCTCTCTTAAACAAATGTGATAAGACAGATGTCAATAACTACCGACCTGTTTCACTGCTGACATCGTTTTCAAAAATTTTTGAGAAGGTGATGTATCCTAAAATAGTATCTCATACTCAGCAAATTATAATTATATGGAGAATGCAATTTGCATGCTCATTCAACAGATTTTACAAGCATTAAATAATAAAATAGTGTCGGTTGGTATTTTCTGTGACCTATCACAGTAGTCTCCTAGATAAACAGAAGTGTTGTGGGATTGATGGTGTAATCAACCAATGGATAATGTCATATCTAACAAAAAGAACGCAGAAGATTGTATTTAGTAATTCAACCAATATAGTCTGGGAACATAATTCTGGCTGGGGAGAAAGCGCATAGGGGGCCTCCCCAAGGCTCAATATTATGTCCACTATTGTTCGTCATATACATAAACGATCTTCTATCTAATAATACAACAAGCAGAATTATTTCCTTTTGCAGATGACACTAGTATTGTAAACAGTCCAGGCATATATAGAGAAACAGAAGGAATGGTAAACAAACTTCTTAAAAGTATCATTGACTGTGAAACATCCTCTTAGAAAAATTATAAATGACTGTGCTGATAAACTTCTTACGTTATTTGATTTTCAAACAGATGAGCAAAACTGAACGTACTCAGACATTTCTCTCTTTACTTATTCTGATCATCACTAAACTGACACACAATATTTTTAGTGCAACGCAATCTGACTTTCAATAATCCCTACTAAAGAGTGGCCCTGACTAAGAATAACCTACACCTTTCATGAATCACTTACCTCTCAAAAATCTTCGTTCTCGAACTATTGCAATATATCGAGCGCCAATACTGGCAGCTAAATAAAAGATTCTAACTACTGAAATCACTAAATACTGATAGGCATACTTAGCAATTGAAAGATTTTGATAGAGAACAAACAACGTATTTACCTTAATAATATATATATATATATATATATATATATATATATATATATATATATATAAGCAGTTCATGAAATCCAGTCTTACAAATTTTCTCTTGCTGATGGATGGATACACGTTTAGATCATCCGCTCTCAAAACTCCACCATCTCTCCCCCCACACCCACCACTGCTGGCGGCTCACCTCCAACTGCGCAACGCTACGTGCTGTTCATATCCAACTGCCCAACACTACAATAGCAAATATTCCAACAATGCCAACCAGCCACAGACCGCACACAGCACACCCAGTGATTTTCATGCAGAACGCTACGTGGCGCTACCAAAATAAAAGCCTAAACAGCCTACTTACAACTGGTATTTTGCGAATGGTCTCACCGTCAGTTTTGAAAAGATACAACTTATTCAGTTCTGCACATCTAGGGGTACAACATCAATGATTAGTATTTAACATTAAGTGTCAATATCGATGAGAATTTAGACTGAAAAAAATCACTGTTTGGAACTCCTAAACAACTTATTTCAGGCACGTTTGCATTTATAATTATTAAAAATCTTTGAGAGAGACAAATCATTAGGTTGACATATTTTGCATATTTTCATTCAATGTCATATGGAATAATGTTACAGGGTAACTCGCCTTTAAGAAATAAAGTCTTCGTAGCTCAAAAACATGCTATAAGAATAATATGCGTTGCTCAATCGCGATCATATTGTAGACATCTGTTTAAGGAGTTTGGCATTCTGACTACTGCTTCACAGTATATTTATTTCCATACGCAATATGTTGTAAATAATCCACCACAGCTCAAAGGGAACATTAACGTAAATAATTTCAATACCAGAAGGAAAAATGACATTCATTACTCCACATTAAGATTCTCTTTAGCACAAAAAGAGGTGCACAATGCTGCAAAAAGTTTTTGGGTCATTTACCAAGTAACATAAAATGTCTGAAAGTAAAGAAAAATTCGAAAACGAACTGACAAAATATTTCGTCGACTCCTTGTATTCAGTAGAAGAATTTCTATTACTTTAAAGTGTAGAAGGTTGTTGTTGTTGTTGTTGTTGTTGTGGTCTTCAGTCCTGAGACTGGTTTGATGCAGCTCTCCATGCAAGAGCAGCAGAGTGTAGAAGGTAGCAGGTAGGAATTACAGGTCATATCTGTAAATCTTTTTTCTTTAAAATAACGAAAAAAAAGCTTAGACATGTTCTGCATGTAACCATACGTACAAATCAATTTTCGATGTGAATGTAAAGTGACTCGTTCCATGTCATTACGATCTATCGTGCAAAATAATCCAGGTAAACCTATCTGCCACTGGAGGCCAGTGCACGTTAGCTAACGAGTGCCTTGTTTTTACACCGTCCCGTCATTTCTCTTCAAATTAAGATTCTTTCTCGCCTCGTGGTTTCTGATCTTATATTTTCACGTAATAATTAGTTACTGCAGCTTCAGCTTAAGGAGAAAGCTTGCTTTTGGAGACCGCGGCCATTTCCCTTAATTGTGTTCTTTTGTCTGGTCATTTTGTTCATCAAGTACGATTAAAGTCTTGGCCACGAGTGAAATTAATTTCATTTCATTTTGTCCGTTGTCAAATATCAAGACACATGTTTTTAATTAATTAATTTTTAATCGAAAGTCTTACAAACGCCTGATTTATCGTATACCGTCCTGCGTCTTCAATAGCTGTAAAATTGAGCTTGTTATACCTAAACATTTTAAGCTCCTCGTCTCTTTGGGCCATTTAATATTGCAGAATTCTAACAGATCACGAATAAAGTTTTGTAAATTTTAGACTTTTGTATCATACTCGCAAAACTGCAACGAACATTGTGTACTTTGGGTGACCTGTTATGGTACACTTGGTCCACGTCCGTGTCCACAGAAAAACATATGGTTTACGGGTCCACCTTGATGCAGAAAACTTCATTTCTTACACTTGTTTCAGCGAGGTTCGCCATAGAGATCTTTTTAATTCTGAAAAGACAGTAAAAAAACATTGAAATTCCCTCTCGATGTAGTTTGCTAGCGATTATAAACCCTTGCATTTTAATACTTTTTATTGTTCTTTTCTCAAAATCATCAAATTGTTACGTGACGTGTTTTATAATACATTAAGCCATCTTGTCGTGTGACATTCAGTAAACTAAATTTTAGTTACATTGCATTCCATTGTTGTCATATCATAGAAATGCTACTTGTGAGCTAACTGACGCAAAAAGACCACAGTCACAAAAGTCCCCATATTAGATATTTTGTAAACAAAAAATATTGCACAATATTTTCGATATACGTGAATGAAATGTAGAGAAACGCGTCAGGAAGGAAAATAGGTTGACGTCACTTTATTATCCTATATTTTCAGAACTGAAAAACCACTGATGACGATAAGCATCCCTGACAGTAGTTTGTAATAAATAATATCTTGCTTCAAAGGAGAATCCATTAATACCACACTCAGATGAACTATTTCGTCTCAGACTTCGTCTACGTTGGCAAGTCTACACGGCCGTCAGTTAGGAAACCTCTTTATTCGTAGTTCCACGTAGTATCATGTACCAACATCTTTGCTGAGCTGATACTGAAGAAGGAATTGCAACACGTTTCCAGTTTAGGACAGTGCAGCTATTTCCTGTTCCCAGGCGCCAGTACTCGAAACGCACTGCTAGCCGCCGTCTTGATCAGATGTTTCCCAGAGCGTGAAAAAACTTGTGCCTTGTTGCTACAGGAGCAAAGCCTCCATTTCGTCAGTTGTTGCTGCACGTGTTCCACCGTACCAGGCTCGGGATAGGTTGGTGTTCGCTGTTTGCTCAGACCTCCATAACATAGATATCTGTTTAATATGTGATAATTCGCCTTTGATGTTCTGTACGCATTTATTATCTCTTAGAATATAGTACGAGGTGTACGACTGCACAGTTTAACAACCAACGTTTTTTCGCAAATTTATAAAAAAACTGATTTCATTTGGACGCTAAATACGTTTTTAACTAAAGGTGCAGTGATAGAATACAGCGTGTAAGTTAAAAGGGCTGCATGTAATGAAAACTTGTACGTATTTCTGCTCACTGGAAATGCTTCAAATAAATTGCGGCAAACGCGTATGCGAAACAGAAACTGATTTTGTTTTGTTTCACACAGACGCAGCATCAAAAGCATTAATATAATACATTGAAGAGACAAAGAAACTGGTACACCTGCATAATATCATGTAGGGCCCCTGTAAGCACGCGGAAGTGCCGTAACACGACGTGACATGGACTCGACTAATTTCTGAAGTAGTGCTGGAGGCAACTGGCTCCATGAATCCTGCAGGGCTGACCATAAATCCGTACGAGTACGAGGGGGTGGAGGTCTCTTCTGAGCAGCACGTTCCAAGGCATCTCAGAGATGCATAACAGTGTTCATGTCTAGAGACTCTGGTGGGCAGTGGAAGTGTTTAAACTCAGAAGAGTGTTCCTGGAGCCATTCTGTAGCAATTCTGGAGGTGTGGGATGTCGCATTGTCCTCATGGAATCGCCCAAGTCCGTCGGAATTCACAGTGCACATGAATGGATGCAGGTGATCAGACAGGATGTTTATGTACGTGTCACCTGTCAAAGTCGTATCTAGATACATCAGGGGCCCCATATCACTGCAACTGCACACACCCCACTCCATTACAGAGCCTCCACCAGCTTGAACCCTCCCCCTCTGACATGCAGGGTCCTTCGATTCGTGTTATCTCCATACCCGTACACAACCATCCCCTCGATAAAATCTGGAACGAGATTCATCCGAACTGGCAACATGTTTCCAGTCATCAACAGTCCGATGTCAGTGTTGACGGGCCTAGGTGAGGCGTAAAGCTTTGTGTCGTGCAGTCATCAAGAGTACACGAGTGGGCCTTCGGCTCCGAGAGTCCATATCGATTATGATTCGTTGAATGGTTCGCACGCTGACACTTTTTGATGGCCCAGCACTAAAATCTGCAGCAATTTCAGCGATTTACGAAAGGGTTGCCCTTCTGTCACCTTGAACTATTCTCTTCAGTCGTAGTTGGTCCCGTCCTTGAATGATCTTTTTCCGGCCGCAGCGATGTCGGAGATTTGATGTTTTACCAGATTTATGATATTCACAATATACTCGCGAAATGGTCGTACAGGAAAATCTCCACTTCATCGTTACCTCGGAGATGCTGTGTCTCGTCGCTTGTCCACTGACTATAACACCACGTTCAAACTCATTCAAATCTTGATAATCTGCTATTGTAGAAACAGTAACCGACCTAACAACTGCGCCAGACACTTGTCTTATATAGGCGTTGGTGACCGCAGCGCCGTATTCTGCCTGTTTATCCCTATATTCGCGTGTCTATACCAGGTTCTTTGGCGCTTCAGTGTATTTCTATCAACTGAGGATTAGTTGGACTACATTTGAAATAGGTACTGCGAAATTTTCGGAACACATTGCTCAAACATAGAAGAAGTAAGTATGGGTTCAGAAACGCTCTACACGCTCTACTTTCTACAACTCTTGAGAGTACGTTACTAACTGGAATCCCATAGGAACAGAATGTACCAGCATATCACATGAAATTTGTTCTTATATTAAAGTTTCAAAATGCCATCCGCTAAGATTCATACGTGCATGATCCCGTCATTGTAGCGAATCCCTTTATCCCTGGAGTACTGCTTGTGGTTTTGTAGCTTGTTATGACATTTGCGCAGAGACACTTTTCCTCTTGCACCGAAATTGGATACACAAGAGTTTTCCACCGCTCTCACAAATTAAGATCTAGTGGATTTACGTACGACGAACGATGAAATTGGGAAATTGGTCCGTTCCTTCCCATTCCATCCTTCTGCCATTTTTGTAGATTTCTTATGCTGAAAGTCAACTGCCAATGCCCGCACTAAGTCTCGATTCTCTGTAAGCCTTCGCTACAATTTCTGTCATTACGACATCCGTAAGAACATCATCTCCACGAAATATCTACAATCGTCTGGCGGTGTTCACCAGAACACGTATGTTTATATAGAATAGTAATGGCCCAATACCACTGCCATCGGCGAAAGCCGAACTTGGTTTCTTCGATCACGAGACTGTGTTGGCAATAGTCATGTTCTTCTTCAACCTTGATTATTCAGAGAGACCACGCTGTAGTATAGGAGTTGGGTATAGTGGGATGCGAGCTGAGGGTTGTGCAGGTGGTAGCTCAGATTTATAAGTAATATTTCATTCTGGAATTTATTGAACGCAACATATGCTCCTTGACAGCAAGTAATACAACTAAACTTAATCTGAGGTCCAATTACAGTTCTTGGAGGCGGGGCATGAAATTGAAGGACAAGGATACAAAACTGCTTCAGAAGAATACGACAGAATTTAAATTACACTTCATCATAGTAAGGAAAATGGGCCAACAACAACAGTAGTTCACAATATATGATCACTGGGCACAGACACCAAAATGGTCAATGGAAATAGCTACCACAGATAACCACTTGGAACAAGGAAAAAAAAAATCAGTAGCAACTCTTTGACTTAATTAGGGTCTACTGACATTAGTGTTCAACTGAATCTAGATCTAAGAGCACTTTCATCACCAGCGACTCACCAAAGCAATGGAACTGTCAACTGGTACGCCATTCGCAAATGTCACAGTTACAATTATCTGCAGATAGCACATATAAATCAACCACGCTCGCGGCGTAATAACAACATAATTTTCTGAACAATGACACATACAAAATCAGTCACACTCACAGACTAAAATTAATAAGATCACTGCAGCTTTTGCTTAGAGAAAACACCACATGCCTAGAGTGCGCACAGAATAACCTCAACACGCCGGGCTGAACACACAGACCTACCGCGTGCAACATTAATGACAATTTATCATAGAGAATGCGCGGCCTGTAATCTGAAGCTGACCAAAATACTGCTGTCAGTCACTAAAGCACCTCGATAATTTTGTTCTTGTATTGTGAAAGCCCGTGGCTGCGTCTCCACTGGAGTCGCCATCCTCTCGAGCAGGGAAAGACACCAGTCGCCGCACTGGGTTGCTTGTGTTCATACAGTGCTCACGTTCCACTCTGACTGTTAGTTCCAAACTTGGCTCCTGGGTGCATCAGCTTTGCAGAAGGCTTCCAGTTCTTGGCTGTCCACAGACAAACAGCCTTTGCTCTCCCTGTCCCCACAGCTGCAACTGCGGCCATGCTATCCCTTCGGTCTGCTATAGTGACTGAATGAGTTGTGACAATGCCAGAATTTTGGCCTGGCACGTTACTCCTTCTGGTGTTCATCTGTCTCTAAAAATTAAAGAACACCTTCGAGGACTTCGCCTTGATAGTAACGAAGCTGTCGACGCAGGTCGTAACTCTGTCAACGAAGTCAAACATTCTACAGTGACGATATCAACAAACTGCTGTCTGGTTGGGAGAACGTGGTCGTCGCCAGGATGCCTATGAATGAAATAAATATGTGGACATGACGATTAATGACGTACAGTGATAATAACATTTGTTTCATTTAAAAATCTTAAATAGCTTTCACATAAGAAATTCAGAGATATTACTTTTCAGCACTTCCGTGTACATCGCCTGCCATTATCTGCAAAAGTATTGGGTAAGTGGCCGTGGTACACATTTCCACAAAGTTAGTTTCTTTTCCAAATTAGGAGAGAGTACTGTAAAACGCCAGGTACCGACGACGTATTCGAATTCTGCAAGGACTCGTCATGTTCTCTGTGAACGAATAGTCACCGTCCCAGACCCTGAAGGACACACTTTAACCACTTTAATTTGGAACTCACTTCAAAGAAAATGAAATGCAAATGCTTGTGTCGGGGCAATCACTTTCTTTTCTCATGGCATCGGGCTTTCTTGCCCATTAATTGCTACAGCAGATAATGATTGCGCTGTCATTCCGTAGGCATCGTTATAAATCCTTTACTCCTTTGCTACATATGTCAAGCAGAAATGAAAATAATTTAATTCTCTGTTTTATGTTTACCTGTGCTCACAGTTTTACTGTATTTCAGAATCACTAACTCGTTCCGCTTCGACTCTTATCCTTTAACAATGTCTGTGTACTTAAGGGGAAATACTAGATTGTGTCTGTAGCGCCAGTGATATAATTTAAACATTTTCTACAGTAGTGTGTCATGTTATCTTAATTACAAACTAGAAATAGTCAAAATTAATGAGAAGGACAGCTTTTATTTCAAAAAGATTTAATTTATTTTTTACAGACGTTAGATCTCTACAACTTAGTCAGTGGTAAGTGTTATCAAAGTCTAATGCATATGGCACGTTCCTAAATAAAAGCATATACAGTGCCTTAAAATATAATTTTTTAAAACAATGACGTACTTTTACATAACACTGTGACGTACTATGTTCTTTAAGACAAGTGTCTCTGTGTTAAGTTGAACGCAGTTTGAAGCTCATTTAAATGCGGTCACATATGTAGTTTCCAGTGCTAAAGTTACAACGTACGTCTGTATCTGCACACATACTCGGCAGAATACAGTGATGTGCATAGTAGTCGACAGAAGGTACTTACCATGGTATCATACTTACGGATATCTTCCCATTCTAGTCACTTATTGGGAGCAGGAAGAACGACTTCCTAAATACCTCTGTGCTTGGTGTAATTGGTCTGACCTTGTCTTCACGATGCCTGCAGGATTAGTACGCGGGGGTCTTCACTTAGTATTGATCCTTGAAACTTTTTAAGTAGACATGAAAGGGATAACTTTTTTCAGCATTTCCGTGACGCTCTCCCATGAATGAAAGAAACCTGTAACCATTCGTACTGATGTTCTTTGTGTACGTTGAATACCCGTACTACGCCTAATTGGCGTGGCTCCCACACACGTGATTTGTAAGCAATTTGCTTTGTAAAACAACTGCATTTCTCCATTATCCTGCCAACGAACAGCAGTGCGCAACATGCCGTACCCACAACTGAGACTATGTGATCATTCCATTTCGCATTCAATGCCACTGATGTCGTACTCATAGGTTACTATTTTTCAGTGTTTTGTATAGAGCACAAACTTACATTTCTGTATATTTAAAACAAGTTGCCATACTTGAACTACTTATAAATCTTATAATTATCTACCTGGATATTTGTTCAACTTTTTCAGATATTAACAGTATTTCATTATAGATAACTTTATAATTTTCAAAAAGTCTAAAGTTACTATTACTGTTTTCTGCCATATCATTAATACGCTGTATTAACAAGAGTCCCAGCACACTTCCACGTGGCACGCCTGAAGATATTTCGACTTCTGTTGACGACTCTCATGGACATAACATGCTGCGTCGTCTCTGCCAAAAAATACTCGATCAAAAAGTTTGTCTGTTATTAATAGCACTGCTATTAATAATCGTTCTACCAAGTAAAATGCTTTTCTAGAGCCAGGAAATACACTCTCCACTCACATTGATGGGACCACTGTGGCCTGGATAACCAGCATTTGGAGCACGGACCGCTTTGAGACGGGCAGAAAGATAGTCAGTGAGGTTCTGGAAGGTGTCAAGATTGATGTGGAGCCATGCCGACTCGAAGTTTAGCTGTTGAGAATCCATGGTGCTAACAGTCCGAGCGAAATGGTCCCGCCGATTCACGATTGGACTTACACTGCTGGCCATTAAAATTGCTACACGAAGAGGAGCTGCAGATGATAAACGGGTATTCATTGGAAAAATATATTATACTTGAACTGACATGTGATTACATTTTCACGCAATTTGGGTGCATACATCCTGAGAACTCAGTACCCAGAACAACCACCTCTGGCCGTAATAACGGCATTGATAAGCCTGGGAATTGAGTCAAACAGAGCTTGGATGGAGTGTACATGTACAGCTGCCCGTGCCGCTTCAACACGATACCACAGTTCACCACGAGCAGTGACTGGCGTTCGTGACGAGCCAGTTGCTCGGCCACCATTGACCAGACGTTTTCAGTTGTTGAGAGATCTGGAGAATGTGCTGGCCAGGGCAGCAGTCGAACAGTTTCTGTATCCAGAAAGGCCCGTACAGGACCTGCAACATGCGGTCGTGCATTATCCTCCTGAAATGTAGGGTTTCGCAGGGATCCAATGAAGAGTAGAGCCACGGGTCGTAACACATCTGAAATGTAACGTCCACTGTTCAAAGTGCCGTCAGTGCGAACAAGAGGTGACCGAGACGTGTAACCAATGGCACCCCATACAATGACGCCAGTATGGCGATGACGAATACACACTTCCAATGTGCGTTCACCGCGATATCGCCAAACACGGATGCGACCATCATGATTCTGTAAACAGAACTTGGATTCATCCGAAAAAATGACGTTTTGCCATTCATGCACCCAAGTTCGTCGTTGAGTACACCATCGCAGGCGCTCCTGTCTGTGATGCAGCGTCAAGGGTGACCGCAGCCATGATCTCCGAGCTGATAGTTCATGCTGCTGCAAACGTCGTCGAACTGTTCGTGCAGATGGTTGTTGTCTTACAAACGTCCCCATCTGTTGACTCAAGCATCGAGCCGTGGCTGCACGATCCGTTACAGCCATGCGGATAAGATGCCTGTCATCTCGACTGCTAGTGATACGAGGCCGTTGGGATCCAGCACGGCGTTCTTTATTACCCTCCTGAAACCACCGATTCCATATTCTGCTAACAGTCATTGGATCTCGACCAACGCGAGCAGCAATGTCGCGATACGATAAATCCCAATCACCATAGGCTACAATCCGACCTTTATCAAAGTCGGAAACGTTATGGTACGCATTTCTCCTCCTTACACGAGGCATCACAACAACGTTTCACCAGGCAACGCCGGTCAACTGCTGTTTGTGTATGAGAAATCGGTTGGAAACTTTGCTCATATCAGCACGTTGTAGGTGTCGCCACCGTCGCCAACCTTGTGTGAATGCTCTGAAAAACTAGTCATTTGCGTACCACAGCATCCTCTGGCTGTCGGTTAAATTTCGCGTCTGTAGCACGTCATCTTCATGGTGTAGTAATTTTAATGGCCAGTAGTGTAGAAAGCGGATAGTTTGGTGGCCAGGATAGCACGCTCAACTGATCCTGGTGCTCTTCAAATCACGGACGTGCACTGCGACCTGAGTGACATGTTAGCCTGTCCTGCTGGTAGATGCCATCCTGCCGAGGAAGAAAAAACTGTATGTAAGGATGCACATGTTCCTCACGGGTAGATGCATACTTTTGCTAGCGATTGTCCTCCAGTGTGACTAGACGCCCAGCGAGTGACACGAAAATATTCCCCAGACCATAGCGCTCCGTTCTGCAGCCTGGACCGTAGGAAAAAAATGGAAATTTGTGGTAAGGTCTTCCTGGACGAAACTGCTTAAGTCATCCGTCCCTAGACTTACTCACTGCCTAATCTAACTTAAACTTACGCTAAGGACAACATACACACCAATGGTCGAGGGAGGACTCGAACCTCCGACGGGGGAAGCCACGCGAATCGTGACAGGACTCCCAAGACCGCGCGTCTGATGATTGTTGCTGAGTGTTCGCTTTCAGGCGTTTCACGCCCTACACGCCAAGAGCTGTCTATCCGATGTAGTATAAAGTGTGATTCATCTGAAAAGACCACTCAGTGAACGTCCAGTTGCCATATTGGCGTGCAAATTCCAGCCTTCAAATGTTCAAATGTGTGTGAAATCTTATGGGACTTAACTGCTAAGGTCATCAGTCCCTATGATTACACACTACTTAACCTAAATTATCGCAACGACAAACACACACACCCATGCCCGGGACCAGCCGCACAGTCCATGACTGCAGCGCCGTAGGCCGCTCGGCTAATCCCGCGCGGCTTCCAGCCTTCGTCGCCGGTGAATAGCAACCAGCATGGGGGCATGAACCAGGCGCCTATTGTGGAGGGGCATACCGAGAACGTTTGCTGAACTGTCGTTGAGGAGATGCTGTTCATAGCCTCTTGGTTCACCTGGGCGGTCAGTTGCTCCTCGTACACATCCCCGCAGCCGTCGTTCCCCCTGTCATCTATGGCCCATGGTGTACCACAGTTAACTCGGCGCCAGTTTTCGATAGCGCTATTTTGGCACGCACGGTATATTTTTACCACGGCGGTACGCGAAAAATTTAGGAACTTAGACGTATCGGAAATGCTCTCACCCTTGGCACGAACGCCAATGGTCACCCGCTTTTGTACGTCAGGTAAATCACTCCGTTTCCGTACTACAACCACTGTACATCAAACATAGGCGATGGTCACATTAATGTGCCTGGACATTCTACTATATCCACTACATCCACGTCGCCTAATAGAAAATCTGCAGTTGCCTCTTATCACGCATTTAATACTTAAGGTAGATTCTATAGCTTGTGTTCATCAGAATAAATCCTCCACAATTTTCACAATTTTTCTGGTCTCCTCGTTTGAAGAAATTTTTAACTAGAGCTTCGATCGAAATAAAATTCCAGAAGTAGACCCTACAACGTTACAGGGCAGCGTTCGATAACATGCCACCGGGAAGGAAAGATGAAGGACAACCTAGTACGCTCTGGTGATAACTGTCAAGCCGAATCTGGCAAGAATGCAATACTCATGACGTACAGAAGAAGAAGAAGAAGAAGAAGAAGAATACCATGGAAAAGGAAATCATTGGCTGTCTACGATTACTGGTGTATTAGGAAACGGATTTTTAGGGCATTTCTTACACCGTAATCTTACACATACTGAGTTTAACTTTTAGGCGTCCAGCTGCCACCATTCTTCGCAAGCTACTAGCGTGTTTAAAAGTTTAATTCATAGGGCCCATGTAGTGTCTGACGCTGACAGCCTAAAGTATGAACTGGGTCGCTTGGAAGAGTTATTCAGTAGATATGGGTACACAAAACACCGAAGTGAGAGAGCTTTCCAAGAGAAAACGTCAAACCAAACAAAGTAAGCGCAAAATGAAAGAGATTTAAAGTCTACGGCCTTTCTGGAATACTGGGAAATGTTTTCTCAGAAACTGCCAGAATAATGAAGAACCATAAAGTGGATCTCACCTTCCGCCCACCGACCAACATGGCAACTCTTAAGGAATCTGTGAGAGATTATCTGATTTTAGGTAAGGGAGTGTTTATGAAATTCGATGTCAGTTTGCTAAAAGGTAGACTGGAAAAACAATACTCACCGTACAAGAACGGTGTACCGAAAACCCACTTCCTACAGCCCAGCAAAGATGCAGTGGCTGAACTCTGTACTGGGGGAAAATCAAGGTCCTGGCCGTACCCACACCTCATTGGGGTTGAGTCGTCAAGCAAGCTGTGGAAATACTATTAGCAAGTAATCTACCCCATCGAGATGAAGGTCTCTTGGTCGACAAATCATCTAGGCTCTCAGAAGAATTATTATTCTGAGCCTTCGTTGTCTGGCATTCTAACACTTGCTATCCGTTTTAATATAACTATTTCATTCGTAAGCACTGTGCATTTGCTGACTCGGCGCTTGTTATTTTTGATTCTTAGACCATAAATTTTTATGCTGGGCGTTTATTGTAACTTGGAACAAGTAAATATGTCTCAAAATGTGCTTCTTACGATAAAGTAGTGCCAGATGAAAAGTTAATATTTTTTTGAGGTGGACATCTGTCTGTACTAAACTGGCTACCCCCAACCCCGCCTCCCTTCCCCACGATGGGGACCACTTTTTGTTTTCAAATAGGAACCCTCATTTTATATTATAGATTCGGATGCTACACCAAAAAACTGCCTAGGGTGTACCCAAAACATTTTCTCCTTTCATGGTAGATGGCGCTGTAACCGAGAAAAGTGAATTTTTCCGGTTTTTGCAGTAAAGAAACGACTCATTTCATTCTACATTACATTTGTGATAAAATATAAACTTTTTTGTTCTCAACAGTTGATATTTTTGTCAAAAATTTAATTTAGTTTAGAAATTTTGGTGTATGATAAAACTTTTACTGCTAGACACATAAATGACTGGTTAATAAACTGCTTGTAGCGTGATCCACGATGAAAGCTGTGGACGTATTTGTTTTCTTTTGCCATCAGGATGGTTGATTTCAGTGAATCCTCTTGGATCTCAACATCAGCGTGCATGATTTCGGTCAGTTCCTTGCCTCTCACAATTACTGTAATTCACAACAAATACTCAAAATGACGATCTTCCGTTTCGATTCACCTACTACTTCGTGCCTGCAGTTCATGTACACGACTTAAAAGAAGGTCTGGCGTAATTTGTGCGCAAGCATTTCTGATGCAAACAGCTTTACAGGGAGGGCAACCACTGCTGAGAGCCGTTATGATTAACAATAACAACACTCAACACTCAATAACCTTTCAAATTATCATAAAGATGACAGCTCTTAAAAACTTAAGAATGATGAGGTGTTTCCAAAAGCCGCTTAATTGTATGGAGGTGTCCGTCCCAATATCTGAATGGTCAGACTGCCACGCACGGGGTCCCGTGTTCGATTCCCGGCTAGGTTGGGAGATTTTCTCCCCTCAGGGACTGGATGTTGTGCTGTCCTCATCGTCATTTCATCCCCATTGTCGATGCGCAAGTCACCCAATGTGGCGTCGCACTCAATAATACTTGCACTTGGCGGCCGAACTTCCCGCTTGGGAACTCCCGGCCACTGACGTCATACGATCATTTCCATTTTTATAGAGGTGCTTTAAGCGCAACTACCAGTTTCAGGTATGTAAAGTCGCATTTTCATCTTACTCCGCCAAAAATACATCCCGTGAAATTTTTGAAATGGTAGAAATACAGAACCACGCTGTTGACATTCAACAAAAAATTAGAGACGAGTATTCAGAATGGGTGTGTTTCCATAACGTAGGTGGACAATTACGGAGTCCCAGCTTTCGTGAAGTTATCCATGTTAAATGTCAAACCGCAATGGTGGGTTGCCATAATAAATTTGAGTACGCACAAAAGATGCTTGCAAAAATGTACAAAGCTTCATTGCTGAATGAGTCAGGCCTAGAAAAAAGCGAAGGAAAATACCATTAATGAATGGGACACTACTGTAATGAGACACTACTATTTTTAGTCATTTATCGCCGTTCACAGATTAACCTGAAGATGTGACTTTACTGACGTGAAACCGGTAGTTACGAGTAAAGCACTTTCATACAGCTAAGCGGCTTTCGGAAACATCTCATCATTCTTGACTTTTCAATTGTTGTAATTTTTATGATAAGGAAGCTGTGGATATACTATCAAGAAACAATCTATTCAATCGAGAAGAGGGTTTCCTGGTCGACAAGTCATCTACGCTGGTTGTTGAGTGCTGTTGTTGTTATTCGTTTCTGATACGTTCTATCATGTTCTTTCGAGTAGTTGGTACTTCTGCAAACACTTTGTCGTCAAGGTAACCCATAAGAAAAAAACTGTATGATATAAAGTCGGATGATCTGGCACGCCATTTTTCCGGAGCACCTCTGCCGACCCAGCGACCTTTGAAATCGCGATTTAATACTTTTTTTTGGGCTATCGCGGAGTAACGTACCAGACAACTATCGTGTTGTGACCACATGTTCTGTCGCACTAACACGGGTACAGAATTGGCAGCTCATCTTGCAGTATGGTGCGATATCTTTCTGTCTTCAATGTGTCTTCCAAAAGTAAGGGATCGATTAGTTTGTCGCCTAAGATATCGCACAAATGTTAACAGACTAAGCACACTGTTGATGAGCTTCACGTAACCAGTGCGGGTTTTGCACAGTCCAGCACTGCATGTTATGACGATTAACTTCGCCATGGTTCGTAAAAGTTGACTCATCGTAGAAGATTACTCGACAAAAAAATTGCATGAGCGCCTAAATACAAAAGCCGATTAGATTCTCAAAATCATTGGCTCTGAGCACCATGGGACTCAACATCTGAGGTCATCAGTCCCCTAGAACTTAGAACTACTTAAACCTAACTAACCTAAGGACATCACACACATCCATGCCCGAGGCAGGATTCGAACCTGCGACCGTAGCGGTCGTGCGGTTCCAGACAGTAGCTCTTAGAACCGCTCGGCGACAACGGCCGGCTCAAAATCATTCCTATGAAGATCTTGATGCATCGCGACATGACAGGGATGGAACTTGTGATGTTTAAGAGTCGCCTAAAGATGTGTACGAGCAATTCCCGACTTGTCAGGTATTTCTTGTATTCTCACATGTGGATTACGAGCCACTCAGCAAGTATGCTGCAATTTAAATACTACTTGTCCACGCTACAGCTGATCTACGAGTTCCTTGTTTAGGCATCAAACTTGCTTCGGAAGTTAATTGCTTCACAACACGATAAATAATCCTGCGAGACCCTAACCTATCTGCAAAACGTTCCGCATAAAAAGCAGGAGCAGCGTCCAAATTTCTTGCAGGCTCGCCATAAATTAATATTATTTCGTTGTTTTCGCTTATGGAGAAAATATCCATTGCTTCAATTGTTGCTGATGAGTCTTCACGGCTGCATGGCCGTGGTGAAAGGAACTTTTCGGTTCTGACGTTTCGTCCAGAGCTGCACTGGAAATTTTCGAACGTGCTCCTAGCAACGCACTAAGACTCAGCGAAGCAGCACCGAAGATGTCCAGTGCAGCTCTGGACGAAACATCAGGAACCGAAAAGTTCCTTTCACCACGGCCATGCAGCCGTGAAGACTCATTAATAGTAACCGTGATAACCGAACGTGAAAGCCTCCATTGTATTGTTCAATGTTAGGAAAGGCTTCGGAGAGGAGTAGTGCCTATTCGTTCGGTGTTCGTGGTTATAACGGGTACGAAACTGCGGTGGGGGCCGGCCTGGGTGGCCGAGTAGTTCTAGACGCTACAGTCTGGAACCGCGCGACCGCTACGGTCGCAGGTTCGAATCCTGCCTCGGGCATGGATGTGTGTGATCTCCTTAGGTTAGTTAGGTTTTAGTAGTTCTAAGTTCTAGGGGACTGATGACCTCAGAAGTTAAGTCCCATAGTGCTCAGAGCCATTTGAACCATTTTGAACTGCGATGGAGCACGGAGCGTCGTGGGGCGCTGAGCGGTGGGGAAGGCGTCTGAGAGCTCACTCTGCCTCTGTGTGTCTGGTGTCAGCTGTGCCTGTCATGATTATTACGAATATTTTTCGTTATACTGACAGTGGATTTATCCTGCCGGCAACTGCGTAGCGACTGGCGTCAGAATTACGGCGGTTGCACGGAAAAACACACGAAATTAGTCAGCCTGATGATGAAATTTAAGAGGGCTCCTCGAAATCAAACGTCCGGATGGTGTGGGACTCTCAAAAATGTACACCGAAGAGAAAGGAGAGCTACGTTACTGAAAAGTAGTCTACTTGCCAGCCTTTTGAGTGTTTAAACGTAAAAGTTGTCCTGGACAATCAAATTTGCGAAACCGAATTTAAATTTTCAACACAAATATCAATTGTTTAGAATTAAATAAATTTACATCTTTATCTCATATGTAACGTAGAATCATACGGGTAGATTCTTAAGAGCAAAACACTGAAAAATTTACTTTTTTCTATTACAGCGTGATGTACCCCCCAATGTAAAAAACATTTTCTTCGTACAGTGCGTTTTTTTTTCGAGATATTTAATTGTTCCGAATTAACACAGACACCCAGGATATGACCTATGCTCTTGTTCTCGACTGTCTTTTATCTCTGGCACGCGTTCATTTACTGTACAGTGTTATCTTAAGTTGTTTTAATTCTGTACTCACTCACCTTCAAGACGGAAGAAGAAACACTACACTCACAGATGCGCGCGAAAGATGATGGAATACAGAAAACTATGTTGCATTCTCATGACAACGCTAAGGATGGGAGCGAATGGTGAATAGTCACGTCATTATCCCGTATGGAGTCGCAGAAGGATTTGGTTACTGACACAGTATTGAAAATGGAGTGTTAAAACGTGCAGAAACTAAAAAACAAATTTTTTTGAAGAAATGGAAAGTATCATGCATAACAGAAAACGTGGGTAGAACGTATCCAACGACAAACTGAGACAATTGCAACTAACGTTTTTAGATGCTTCTCAAGTATACGAAATGCCTGAAAATAAATTTTACTGCCGTTAACTCTTCAGTGGTGGAATCTCTAGTTACCAAAAGGCAAGTTCCAAACAATAAAACCGACTCGTTATGCAATAAAGGCGCTGAAATCTGTGTATAATGTTGTGCTTATATGAAAAATTTCTAAAGATTTAAACATATACACAATCTCATCAAAATTATCTGGACACTCTATAGCTGGACCTTAAAGTGGACTGTGGCCTCCGTCCTCCTTCGTGACGGGTTGAGCTCTGCTGGAGACTTTCAACGAGGTGTCTGTCGAGGAAAGGCAGTACATTGTTCGTTCAGAGAGGAAACTAGGGGAGGTGGTGATGTTGGACGCAGCGATCTGGATCGAAGTCGACGTTCTAACTAAACGTGCGGCTGTTCCACTGAGTTGAGGTCGCGATTCTGGGCAGGTCAGTATATTTCAGGAACGTTATGAACCGGAAACCACTGGCTCACATACGCTGTTTTATGATCGGGTATACTGTCAAATGCTCCTTTAATATGTTGCTTGAGGCTTTCCCGACGGACATGTTGTATATATGGCTCTCGGGCGAGACGTCAGATGTCATAGTGAAAACTCCACAATATTTCATCAGCGCAACTGGCCGACATCTTCCTTTAATGTACGAAGTACAGAATGCTGTAAAATTTGTTCAAATCCTTCTGCATTTAACGTTTTCCTAAACGCTGTAAGGAGACCACAACCTGACCACGAAAAACAGCCCCAAATCGCACCACAACCCCCTCTGAACTTCAGCGTTGGCATTGCACATGATCGCATGTAATGCTCTTCAGGCTTTTGCCAAACCCAAAACCTTCCATAGGATTGCCACAAGTTATGGCTCTGGTTATCACTCCACATCAGCTGTGCCCCGGTCACTCACTGTCCAATGGCGTCTCTCATTGCACCACCTCAAGAGTGGCTTAGTATTGGCCCTACTTTTTTTAAGCCCCTACGTAACAGTCATTGTCCTAGCTGGAGTGCTGGCAGCACTTTGGACCTCACGCTGTTCCCTCCGCTGATTTCACGCGGCTTTTTATAAACACCCTCCACACTGCTCGACGGTCCCTGGCCTTCAGTAAATGAGGTAGTCCTGGTCTTCGTTTATCTGAGATTGTTCTTCCGCGTTTCCACTTCTCAATCAGATCATCAACAGTCGACTTTGGCGGCTCTACAAGGGTTGAAATGTCGCTGACGGACTTGTTACTCGGGTGACATCCAACGACTAGTCTACGTTCGAAATCACTGAGCCTTCCTGGTCGACCCATTCTGCTTCTCTACAAGCAACACAATCCTCCCGCCTCATTCCTACATTCTTATGTTCAATTCCACACCATACTGAGGTGTCCGGGCACGTTTGATGAGATAGTGTACACGTATGGCGTCTGTATCTCTGATTCAGAATGTAATTTGGTAATGCTCTGTGACTTACAAGGATCTATATTTCTATACCTGTAGGGTGTCTGGATTGTTTCAATTTTGTTTTGTGTCAGTGTATGATACAAATGTGTCTGTATAAGGGGCTGCAGTGCGCTTTTTGCTGGAATATGCTGTGAGTAGCTTCGTTGTTTGTAATGTATGATTTCCTCATCTCATTATGATAAAAAGTGACACACTATAACAATTTTTTAGCAAAATGAAGCATAGAGCACACAGCTAAGGACATCCACATTTCTACACTTCCTTCAAGGCTTTCTTCAAGAATGTCGCATCCAGCGATGTGCCTATGGCATCTGCACTTGGATAGAGCGCTAAAGAAGAGGTCACAAACTATTTAAAAATATATTATAAGCTGGCTTTGAACGTCGGCTATCGTAACCTGAGTGGGACACATGGTTGTCATGTTTGGTAACAGAACTACGCGAAGCTGTTGTACCTAAAGTGGACATAAATGTTCAGCTGCAACTACGAAGTACTCTTTTCTTAAATCAACATCCATGCTCGTCCGGACGACAGGTACTCTTGACCTTTCTTCTTCCCCTCCCCTCCGCCCCGCCCCCCTTCCACCCCTCCCCCTCGCCGCCATTCAGACAGCTTACTGTTAAGTTTTAAAATCTCTTTTACATGCTCAGGTCTTTTACGTTTCCGTTTCTGTGTTCTTTGATGTGGTATTGACGCATGGTGCACTTGAAAATTGATGTTCCTGAACGTAATCACTGCCACTATGCATTTTGTGGAACACCTTATTACGTAAAACAATAAGCTTCCTCGCACCGCGGACTGAAATGCGAAGACATTACAGACGAAAACGTTGACGCGCCATTGCTGTTATCAGGCAGCACCGCTGTTAAAACTGCCCCTTACTCACTTCACGTTTGTCGCTCTCGCTGCGTCGTCATGACCACACTGTGCGCGCGATGCTCCCTGACTCCCCACCACTGCTCTGCTCTGGTCGCGAGCAGACGCGACTGCTCACGCGCAAAACCAAGTTTTTAAGCCCTGGCGTAATCTCTGGAAAAGCGTCGTTTAAGAGAATAATACTGGTACAGATCACGTCACGGGAACATGACTTTCTAAACAATAGCAGTAATCTCAAATAGACAGAAGTTCAGGTTCCGCATTTCATTTATTGCAGGGTACGCTGACATAGAAGTGACGTCGTTTATAAATATGTAACGTTCTTCATTCATGTGGGCTCGGTGTTGGATAAGGAAGAGAGTGAAGTGTTTGCAAGAATTAATTTCCAAACCTACTGAAACATTTGTACTGTGTTTGTTAACATGTCCTCATCAACCCCGAAAGTGAGACGACGTGCTCAGTTACACGCAAAAAACAAGCTGAAGCCAGCTACGTTTGAATTCAATAACGTACACTCCTGGAAATTGAAATAAGAACACCGTGAATTCATTGTCCCAGGAAGGGGAAACTTTATTGACACATTCCTGGGGTCAGATACATCACATGATCACACTGACAGAACCACAGGCACATAGACACAGGCAACAGAGCATGCACAATGTCGGCACTAGTACAGTGTATATCCACCTTTCGCAGCAATGCAGGCTGCTATTCTCCCATGGAGACGATCGTAGAGATGCTGGATGTAGTCCTGTGGAACGGCTTGCCATGCCATTTCCACCTGGCGCCTCAGTTGGACCAGCGTTCGTGCTGGACGTGCAGACCGCGTGAGACGACGCTTCATCCAGTCCCAAACATGCTCAATGGGGGACAGATCCGGAGATCTTGCTGGCCAGGGTAGTTGACTTACACCTTCTAGAGCACGTTGGGTGGCACGGGATACATGCGGACGTGCATTGTCCTGTTGGAACAGCAAGTTCCCTTGCCGGTCTAGGAATGGTAGAACGATGGGTTCGATGACGGTTTGGATGTACCGTGCACTATTCAGTGTCCCCTCGACGATCACCAGTGGTGTACGGCCAGTGTAGGAGATCGCTCCCCACACCATGATGCCGGGTGTTGGCCCTGTGTGCCTCGGTCGTATGCAGTCCTGATTGTGGCGCTCACCTGCACGGTGCCAAACAGGCATACGACCATCATTGGCACCAAGGCAGAAGCGACTCTCATCGCTGAAGACGACACGTCTCCATTCGTCCCTCCATTCACGCCTGTCGCGACACCACTGGAGGCGGGCTGCACGATGTTGGGGCGTGAGCGGAAGACGGCCTAACGGTGTGCGGGACCGTAGCCCAGCTTCATGGAGACGGTTGCGAATGGTTCTCGCCGATACCCCAGGAGCAATAGTGTCCCTAATTTGCTGGGAAGTGGCGGTGCGGTCCCCTACGGCACTGCGTAGGATCCTACGGTCTTGGCGTGCATCCGTGCGTCGCTGCGGTCCGGTCCCAGGTCGACGGCACGTGCACCTCCCGCCGACCACTGGCGACAACATCGATGTACTGTGGAGACCTCACGCCCCACGTGTTGAGCAATTCGGCGGTACTTCCACCCGGCCTCCCGCATGCCCACTATACGCCCTCGCTCAAAGTCCGTCAACTGCACATACGGTTCACGTCCACGCTGTCGCGGCATGCTACCAGTGTTAAAGACTGCGATGGAGCTCCGTATGCCACGGCAAACTGGCTGACACTGACGGCGGCGGTGCACAAATGCTGCGCAGCTAGCGCCATTCGACGGCCAACACCGCGGTTCCTGGTGTGTCCGCTGTGCCGTGCGTGTGATCATTGCTTGTACAGCCCTCTCGCAATGTCCGGAGCAAGTATGGTGGGTCTGGCACACCGGTGTCAATGTGTTCTTTTTTCCATTTCCAGGAGCGTATATATTCAACAACGTTCCTTAAGTTGTGTCAAAAACTTGGTTTTATTTTTACACTCTCTGAAAAGTAGTTTCAGGAGGTCGTCTGTGATTAGAAAGAATGGATAGCCACTTCTTCAGGCGAATTAAAGCGGCATCTCCTTTATCTAAAAAAGCTAAATGCTGTTCCAGAATACTAGAACACTGTTGATCCCTCAAAAAGCGTAGGTATTGGTAGAATTTGTTGTATAAAGTGACGAATAGCGTCGTGTTTGTGGTTAAAGAGGTACTTTAACCTTACATGTTATTGTTTGCAAAGGAAGTGTTCTAAAAGAAGTAAATCCTAAATTTTCTTTTACTCTTTGTGAAGTTATGCTTTAATTCCTTTGCAAACGTTCAGCCTTTTCTATGAGTTTTATTCTGAGCGGCAGGTGTTTTAGCAGAAGATCAACGTGTTTTGAATATTTATTTGCCCTTGCATATTTCATGCTTAATTTATAAATTATTGATAATAACATCTTACACCTGAGGGAGAGAGACAAAAAGAGAGAGACATAGAGAGAGGGCACTCTTATATGTACGTAACGTCGAATATTACAAACCACGCTGTCACTAAATGAAATGACAAAATTGTTGGGAAAATTTTTAAAGGTTCTGAGGAAGGTATAATGCAGCAGCTGGTACCCCTCATTTGAGAGTCTTATAAATGACGAGAGGGAACATATTAGCATTTTTTGTCCTCTGATAGGAGCACTTTTCCGCTGATTCCCTTCTTTCTCTGCTGCAGCAGGGCATTTCACTCATATAAAAAAATGTTTTGGTCAGTACAATTTAGAAATTACACAAAACTGAGACCGGAGTTTAAGTGCAAAAATGTTTCCATGTGCTCCAGTAGTACAACAAGGGATTGCCATACGATTACGGAGACAGACATTTTATAGCATATTTCTCCCTGGTACGTCACTTTATAAACTATGCTTTCGCCTCAGGCTGTATTTTACATGCGTTTTCCACGGGTACAAATATGTAACGTTCGAGCTATGTATCTCGCAAATGGTTAAAGACATAAAGAAAATTTGGATGGCTGTTCGAGATCGGGATATTAGGAGCACACAGCCAAAGTTACAGCCATTTGCTGCTCATGCCCGTCTCGGAACCCACAGCTGGGTTTTGGCAAGAAGCAAGTTTGGCCTGTTTCTTGATAAAGGAAACGGTGATATGACTCTTCTAGATAAAAGCCTAGAGAATATATTATTAAAACTGGAGCAATTTCCTGTAGTTATTTATTATACGGAGTCTGACTCATACGAGTAGAATAACTTTGAACACCTCTATGTTGGGAACGGATGAGGATAGCAAGAAAATTTTCAAGTTCTTTCTGGATCGGCATTTTACATACACATCGTAAAAATTTCAGCCAGTTGCTTTGCATAGCCGTCTCTGGAATCCTCGGCTGTGGTTTGGTTCGCTGGCGACGGCGAAAATATAGTAAAAAAGTTCTCTTTGTGCAGTTTTCCAAAGAATCGTTCGTGAACTAATTGTAGTTTCATAAGTCCCATCAGGGCCAATGCAGAAAGAACCAACCGATTTGTTCTATTTGCCTAAGGAGGACTTTGTATCCGTATGTAGGATAATGAGGTTAAAACGATTCCTCATGGAAGTAGACGAATGGTTCCTACACCAAAGTCGATCGAAAACACTAAGATATGAGCATCGGAATATACCGTTTTTATGCGCGGCGTTTTGGAACATATTGGTAAGCATTCTGTCGGATGCGTACCTGTAGGTAAGTCCGAGAACTGTTTAGAAACAACGAAGGCGAAAAAAAGATAGGACATAGCAGGAACTGAACCAGCTGGTGAACACTTCATAGCTGTACGCTTAAAACCACTGCACCGCGATGAACTACCGAAACTTCAGGCTTTGCGCTATGACTTCGATCTCATGAAGATTTTAACCGCCGTTATGTCATTAGATGACGGATAATTATAACAAATCCTACCAAGAACGACGTATTTCATACATATTTACCGTGCCGACATCTTAAGACAGCGTACTTTCATAACGCGCACGTTAAGGCGCGAAAACTGTCGACTACTGAATCCAATATGGCACTTGCCAAGCGCCCCGCTTCGATAGCAATTCCTACTGTCTTCGATGAAGCCTTACAAGCTGTTGGATACCCGTAAACAAACCGAGTCTGCGATACGTGATCCGGTAGTGATAGGTTTGTTGCTGTCAGGCGCGCCTCGAGGGCACGGTCACCGGGTTTGGCGACAGGGGCGGCAGCGTGAGTTTGGTCCCCGGTCTGTGTCCGGCGCCGGGCGTCCCCCGGTGCGTGACCTCCACCTTGGGACGCAGCTGGGCGGTGCAGCGGTGAAAGTGCGGCCCGCGCCCGCTTAGAAGCGGCGGACGGGCCTCCCCAGCGCCCAGTCGCGCCTCCGACGCCGACGCCGACACCTCAGAGCCGCGCAGCGCCCGCTGACCGCCGACGCACCCAGCAGCTCACTGCAGCAGGTAGGCGCCGCCGCCGGCAGCGACGAGAGGTCTGAAATAACAGTGCTGCGATACCTGCACGTCGTATAGGCCACCTCTGTACGCACTAATTCATGTATCCTAGGTTAATACTGCGTCCCCCTTTATATTACACCACCATCATATTACAGTCTCGTAAATGAAGTTATTCACGTATGACTCTTCACCTTATCGTGGCGCCGGCCGGTGTGGCCGTACGGTTCTAGGCGCTTCAGTCTGGAACCGCCTGACCGCTACCGTCGCAGGTTCGAATTCTGCCTAGGGCATGGATCTGTGTGATGTTCTTAGGTTAGTTAGGTTTAAGTAGTTCTAATTTCTAGGGGACTGATGACCTCAGAAGTTAAGTCCCATATTGCTCACAGCCATTTGAACCAATCTTATCGTGGCTCTTTCAAAACGTACTTCCACCCGCCCTAAGCGGGTTACTACAGCTTCGGAGCTGCATCTACATAAGCGTCATGCGAGCAACTGTGGAGTGCGTGGCAGAAAGTACTTTTTACCGCTACTATCTTTCTCCAGCTTTTTTGAGTGACCAGTCTTTTGGCTGGTTCGTAGTGGGCCGATCGCTATGAATTCATCTCCTGTACCAACCATTTCATCTCGGCGTAGCTCTTGCAGCCTACGTCCTCAATTATTTGCTGGGTGTTTCCCAGACTGTGTCTTCCTCTATAGTTTTCACTCTATACAGCTCCCTCTAGTACCCTGGTGTGTTAACAGGTGTACTTTCATCGTCCTTTCTTCGTCCGCAGCTCGTGGTACAGCGGCTAGCGCTGCTGCCTCTTGATCACGGGGTCCCGGGTTCGATTCTCGGGCGGGTTGGGGATTTTCTCTGCCCGGGGACTGGATGTTTGTGTTATCGTCATCGTCATCATTATCATCATCATCATTCGTACTGAGGCTGGATTGGATTGTGAAATAAATTGGACTGTGTACACATTGGCACTTTGTACGGACGCTGATGAGTGCGCAGTTGAGCGCCCCACAAACCAAACATCACCATCGTCCCATCTTCTTGCTCTACATGAAATGTTTTCGTGGTTACTAGTGTAGCTGTATAATGGAAAGACAATGAAAATTTGTGCCGGACCGGGACTGGAACCCGGATTTCCCGCTTACTGCGACCGGTCGCCTTATCATTAGGCTATCAAGGCCACATCCAAACTCCCATGTGTCGTCAGCCATGTGTCTACAGCCTGTAGTCGTACACGCATTATATACATGCCTGTACAGGAGATAAATTGTAACTGAAACTGCTCACGAGAAGCCAAAAGATGGGAGAAACCTTGAAAAAATCGTGTAAAAGCTTCATATTATTACATATGATTGGTGCCACCTACGGCTGTCAAATAATCCGTTGTTTTAGGGACGGCAGTGTCGAGCATTACTCATCATTAAAGATACGCACGCAGGCATAAATACACCCGCTGTAACTGAACTCCGTCCAAACCCAAACCTTGGAATATATTCATGGCAAAAAAATCGGCCACAGTTGTAAAATAAACTATTGAACAAAGTCTTGCACGACATAAATCACTACACACTTCGATTTCCGTTGTGGAAGACTCCGGTTGGTAAAGGATTTTACACATGTGGCGGATTTGTTTACCTTGAACATGTTTCAGATCAGTTATGTCCCAGAAATAAAAATTTAAACTTTGGAATGCTCAACGGTGCAGACCGACCTCGTGTCATCCTCAGCGGATAGCCATCACTGGATACGGCTGTGGAGGTCAGCACGCCCTCTCGCGGCCGCTGTCAGCTCACGTGACCGGAGGCGCTGCTTGTCAGCCAGGCAGCTCCCCTACTGACCTCACAAGGGCTCAGTGCACCCCACATGTCAACAGAGCACGGCGTATCTGGACGGTCGCCCATCAAATATACACGCTATTCGATATATCAACCGACTAGTGGGTACATTTTCAGTTTTATTTTTGTTCGTTAAACATCAACTGGGAACGGCAGCGTAGACGAGAAACCTCTTAGAATAATCGATAAATAAGATGACGAGAATATGATAGATTATAATGCATGCTTTTTCTACTTTACTGTTTTTACTGTCTTTAAACGTGCTCCTAAAACTTCCGTCCCGAAAAAGTGCTAAGGGTTTTCAAATCAAATATGTGTGCATATTTTTCTGTTTACATAGCTTTCTTGAGGACTCTAATATGACACATTGTGCCGATATTGATCGAAATTATTCACAAAGAGACTGACAGTTTTTAGAATTAAGTTTCTTAAGTATACAAATCACGTTCGGTACACAATCGTTATTCATTTCTGCAAAAATGCGCTACACGAAGAGTAAATAGTTGATCGATCGTCTAGGTCGCATTTGGTTTGTTTACTGAGCATATAAACTGTACACTAAGCATTCAGAACTTTGTACGACTCTCGCTTCTTGATTGGCGTACACGTACACTAAACAAATGCGATTTATACGTACTGTTTACCCAGTGGGCCGTGTGAGGTGGCGCAAGCGTAATCGCGGTGGACACTTATTATGGAGGGTGGACCCAAAATTTCCATCGTGAGACAGGTTTTCTGTAGCTTTCCACGTCTATTCGCCATGTTACTCCAACAAAGCT
The DNA here is from genome assembly GCF_021461385.2 of Schistocerca piceifrons. Taxonomy (NCBI): domain Eukaryota; kingdom Metazoa; phylum Arthropoda; class Insecta; order Orthoptera; family Acrididae; genus Schistocerca; species Schistocerca piceifrons. The sequence continues at coordinate 38,565,271 of NC_060139.1, read as the reverse complement.
AGCGATCCGCATCTTCAACTCCGTATTTCATAACGAGACGGTGAGTGAGATATTGCCAAGACTGCGTGCGATACAAATAGGCGGGCCGGTTCTTAAAGCGCTCGTCTTACACTGTTCTTTGTGCCTGTCGGTTCTCCTTTAAAGCCACGTATGACATCCATTTGCTGTGTTAACCATTCACCCTTTGTGCGTCGTCTAATTCGAGCTATAAATACCGTCGAAGAGACTAATCTTCCATGTCACTCCATTCAGTTTTTGCTTAGTGGCCATCCTGAGACTGCGATTATTGTTACAATTTCCGTCATTCTTCCACCTGGTTCTGGTGGATGGCGACATTATTTATGGGGGACCGAACAAAGTACCGCGCGCTACTGGCAATTAATCGTCTGCTCAAAAGCTTCTTCGAGAACAATAGACGAAGCTGTGCCACTTGGTTGCTTTAATTTATAAACTGATCATTCGTAACAAGTTAAGCTGAGATAACTGCTAGCATGCTACTAGCAATGATACGCCTGAAGGACAATCAGTGTAAGTTACCGACGGAACAACAATAAAAACACTTCCATATAATTCCGTTTAAGGAACGAATTATTTACGAGTGTCTTATTTCCCGCCTGATTCCATTAGTGGCATGTTTCTTCTTGAAGTTGTGTGTTTCTCTGTAAGCAAAAAGAAAAAAATTTTAGGAAGGAAAGAGCCTCCAATTACACGAATATTGCACTCTGACTTGGCACTCTTCATAAATGTCGAATGACGCTTTTGATAATTTGTGGTGCATTCTAATAAATCGTCAGAGAAGCGTGAAATTTTTGTCATATGTGGCTAAAAGTACTGCACAGAAATGATTAGAGCTTCAAATTACATACTCTCTCTTCCTTTTGTGATTTTGAGGCTACTAGACGCAGTAGCCCCCATTAAAAAAATGCCACATTTTCTGTGACACGTGCTTTAACTAGATTCTGCAAATCATTCAATTCTGAATAAAATAAAATAACTTCTGGCTTAACTAATAGCAAATTCTGCCCGTTTGAGCGGAAAAGAAGGTTGTTTTCCGTCAGGTCACATTGCAATATGTAAATACAGGAAAAAGTGTGTGCTACCGCCGATGAAGCCCACAGCAAAATAGGATATTGTTAAATTCCTCTTACTTATTCTTAAATATTCCTAGGACGTCTCGAGGGCGCTGGGTAGGTCACCAATTGAATATGAATGTACGGCGCAATGTATCGAATTTTTTTCTTAAACATTATTTCCCAGCACAACTTACCTGAAGCACCCTTACAAGCTTTTCACACTGTTTCTGACCACTCTGTATATGCCTACTATCCAAGCCTATCTTCAGTGCATGGCAGGAGGGGGAGAGGGGTGGACAGTGTCTGTTTCCATTAACTGGGATGTAAAACAAAAATGGTCCACTTTTCCACGTCTGCTGGGCGAAACAGTGAATGCGATTTATTACACCTACAGCAAATACTACGATTACAATTGACTTGCGAGTGTGCTAAATTGGTCAAACACCAGCTGCAACGGCCTAACGGGAAGCGGAACGTATTTGGACGAAGAGTCAGTCTCCAATACATCACGGGAATACTGTATGTTTCACCTGACCGATGATGTTGAACATTTTTTCCAATGAAGCCCACAGAAAAATAGGATATTATTAAATTCCTCTTACATATTCCTAGGACATGATTCCCATTGCAGAAATTACCACTCTGACACTAAACAGCTATTATTCGTCTCCACTGGACATAGGAATGCAGAACACACTTTTATACATGTCTGTTCATGTATTCGTCTTAGGGCGAGGGTTTCTACAAGAATAAATTTAATTTTGGCACGTATTAAGTGTTTGCATGGGGTTTTAGAACATACTGTGCAAGCGCTCCGCACAGATCAAGTAGCAGACACAAGATGCGCCAGATCTTTACGGTCAAAGTTATACAGACTGCAGAGAATCCGAACCTGAGTACTCCGAGATCGAAAACCAGTGGTCGAAAATGAGTACATCGGGTAATATGACTGCTTCGTCAGCGATGAGTGTTTGCAAACTACTTATGATTCGGAAACAACAATTACCTGCCGGATCGACTTTGATGGTGCTACCTTCCTAAACCACGCACAACTGTCTGTGACGTGTCCATTGTGTAGCTAACCACCGTTAATAGTTCATAGATGCCGGTCGAAAGTGCTGTTACAGGAAGCTGCAGACAAGCGTTTAATTGTGCTGTAACACATTATAGTTCTAGGGAAACCAAACGAGTGGATAAGGAGTAATTTCGCAACAGGAATCAGTCTATTAGGGGAAATTTGTCACTATTCACAAAAATTTTACAAGAAACTGGGTCTCTGAAATCACAGAGAGCTGCTAAGATTCGCTACAGAGATTTGTTCGCACACCTGAATTTGAGGAGAGGGTTTTAAATATCGAGGTAGATGATTCATCAGTATAGAGCTTGTCATCATGGTCGTGAAATGCACACGCTTCGTAGAATAAAGTATTTTGAGTTTTGGTAGAGCAAGAGTCACAGCCGTACCACAAGCAACACATCCAAACTATTAAATACTATCTTGTTTAGAGATGAATTAAGTATTATAGAGTATATAGAAAGGAAGGCAAAAAAGGAGCTATGGGGTCAAATGATTTTGCAGCTGGTGTTCAGTTGTGTCAACAGATTATATTGTTAGGTACACACTGAAACTGGTGACCGTCACTTTGAACAGCTGCTTTGAGCTTAAGTTGTTACTGTAAGATGTAAGTTTTTTATGTCAATAAAAAACTAATTATCCATTCCTGACCATTAATTTCTTATCTCAGAGTCCAGTTTAGGCTCATTTACCATCTGGATCAATTTCATACTGTGAAGAATCTGTTCAGCAGACTTGGCCTCATCCCTGGCCAAAACGTCGGCATCATTCGCTCATAGTTGTTTAACAATACGACACAACGTTGCACTGAGAGAAAGCTTATGTTAACTTTCAGACTTGTTCCGGTTGTAGAGCTTCCATTAGCATTTTGGGAAGCAGAAACCTAGTTATCAACGCGCACATGGTTCTAAATTGAGACATGGATACTAAAAACTATCCTCACTAAGGTTTCACGCACCAGTGAAATTCTGGCACTATAGTACCCTCCTCTTGAAGAATCAGTTTCGGGTGAATGTGAATACCTTTTTTGTAAAATAAATTTTTTCTCGAGATAAAAAAGGAAGTACTTAGGATGCATATTCTCACAGGATGGCAACATAGTGAAAGAACTGGAAGCGAGGTGTAGCAAAGCTAATGCAGTGAGCGCTCAGCTACGATCTACTCTCTTCTGCAAGAAGGAAGTCAGTACCAAGACTAAGTTATCTGTGCACCGTTCAATCTTTCGACGAACTTTGTTGTATGGGAGTGAAAGCTGGGTGGATTCAGGTTACCTTATCAACAAGGTTGAGGTTACGGATATAAAAGTAGCTAAGATGATTGCAGGTACTAGTAGATGGGAACAATGGCAGGAGGGTGTCCACAATGAGGAAATCAAAGAAAAGTGGGAATGAACTCTATAGATGTAGCAGTCAGGGCGAACAGGCTTAGATGGTGGGGTCATGTTACACGCATGGGAGAAGCAAGGGTACCCAAGAGACTCATGGCTTCAGCAGTAGAGGGTAAAAGGAGTCGGGGCAGACCAAGGAGAAGGTACCTGGATTCGGTTAAGAATGATTTCGAAGTAATAGGTTTAACACCAGAAGAGGCACCAATGTTAGCACTGAATAGGGGATCATGGAGGAATTTTATAAGGGGGGCTATGCTCCAGACTGAACGCTGAAAGGCACAATCAGTCTTAAATGATGATGATGATGATGGTGATGATGATGATAAAAAAGGAAGTAAGATCAGTATTTAACGTGTCGTCGACAACGAGGTTATGAGAGAAGTGGCACAAGTTCAGAGCAGAGGAGGATGAGGAAGGAAATCGCCCGTGATCTATCAAAAGGACCATCCCGGCATTTGCTTGAAGTTATTTAGGATAACCACGAAAAACCTACATCTAGATGGCTGGAAACGGATTTGAATCATCGTTCTGCCGTATGTGAGCCCAGCGTCCTAACCCTGTGAAGAGAATATGAGCTACGATGCCATTTGTCATGATGATTTTGTAGCTGGTACATGTCACTCTAAAAGTGATGAAAACTCTAACTTAAAACTGATGTAACGAGACACTGGATCCACTCTATCGAACTACAGGCATTGGTCGTTCCACGGACTCTCGGCATTCTGCGGTCACCGAGCACCGCAAAGGCGGTGAAATATTTCCCAGGCGGCGGTCGCTTTGTGAAAAGCCACCGACCTTGTGCCGTGCTAACCGGAACTGCACGCTACATCCCGGTTGTTGCCGCCCATGGAAAGGAGACACGGGGAAAAACCTGCTGTTATCACAATTAGCATATGAGTAAGGAGCAGGTCGTACCTTGCAAGTCAATAGCGTCCCTATAAATCGCTTCTGTCGCAGATTTACACTCGTTGATAGCGGACGTTGCCAGTGTTTGGAAAGCTAACGAACCGGAAGCAAATGGGTTCGTCTTTTACTAGCGCATCAATGGCCCTAACGTATAAGGTGGATGCGCCGTTCATTTGCCAAATTAAGTCAGCAGTTAGATGACACGCCGTTAGCTTGTGTATACCATTAGTAGCTATTTCTGTGTCTCATGAAAGAGGTCACAGTAATCTTCTCTAGAAGCTTTCGAACAATAATGGCACAGAAACGAGGAAATAGAAGTGACTCATCGCCGAAAGCCGGCAATAAACCGGTAATGAAAGTTAGTGAGATGTTCTGCTTCGAATCACTCAGAGATGAGCGTTCCGTGACCGAGTTCGCTTAGTTCGTAAAATAAGGAACTCGACCAAAATCTGGGCTAGCGGCTGACGTCGCGCAGTAGTTAAGAAACTGGGCACGTTTTAGTTAGTTAATTTCATGGTCCATGGATTATTTTGCACAATAAATCGTCTACATTCACATAGAAAATTAATTTGTTCATATAGCTACATGCTGGAAAATTATAAAATGTTTTAATGTTTTATTTAAATTTTTTAATCTACAGGTGTGAGTTAATAATTCCCACCCACCACTTTGCACAATGCAATAACAGAAACTCTTTTACGGAACAGAAGGAGTTGTCAAGGAAAAACGTTTTCAGTTTGTTTTCAAATTTTACTGTGCTATCCGTCAGACATTTAACATCACTGGGTAAGTGATTAAAAATTTTAGTTGCAGTGTTGTGCATCCGTTTTTTGATAAATGAAAACATAAGATGCGGCAATGAATGTCATCTTTCTTCCTGGTATTGTTATTCTGTCCATCATTGTTCTTTTTGAACTGCAGTGGATTATTTACGACAAACTTCACGAGAAAATAAATAAACTGTGAAGCAATAATCATAATGCCTAATTCCTTAAACAGATGCGTACAAGGTGATCATGGCTGAGCACCACACGCATGCTAATAAGCGCAAATGCGGCTGAACTAAGTTGTTTTAGGAGTTTCAAAATGTGTTTTTTTTTTTTTACATTTTTATCAGTATGGACACCTCAGAATTTTGAAGTTTCCATCTTATTTAATATTTCCTTACCATGTGTTAACACTTGTCATTGGTGTAGTGCCGCTACATGTACAAGACCGAATATGTTGTGTCTTTTTAAAACAGACAGTTGGACCATTCGCAGACAAACCAGTCAATGATACTTTGAAGAACTTTGTTTACCATTTCTTCCTTCTCTTTATGTGTGCTTGGACTGATTAGAATGCTAGTGTCATCTGCAACAACAACTAATTCTGCTTGTTGTATATTAGACGGAAGATAGTTTACATATATGAGGAACAGTAGTGGACCTAAGATTGAGCCTTGTGGAACCCCATCTATCATTTCTGTCGTCATAATTGCGTCCCCAAACTATAGTTGTCGAATTACTAAGTACAGCTTTCTACATTCTATTGGGTGGATGTGACATTATCCACTGGTTTACCATACCATCAATTCCACAAATCTTAAAATTACCTAGGAGAATATTGTGATTCACACAGTCAAATGCCTTAAATGGGTCGCAGAAAATACCAACCAGCGCTATTACATTTTTAACGGTTGTAAAATTTGGTGAATGAAGATCAAATAGTCATCGTTCCATACTTGTTTTCGTGCTTTCCCTAACAGAATCTAGGGGAATATCGGAATGTTCAAATGTCTGTGAAATCTTATGGGACTTAACTGCTAAGGTCATCAGTCCCTAAGCTTACACACTACTTAACCTAAATTATGCTAAGGACAAACACAGACACCCATGCCCGAGGGAGGACTCGAACCTCCGCCGGGACCAGCCGCACCGTCCATGACTGGAGCGCCCAAGACCGCTCGGCTAATCCCGCGCGGCGAATATCGGAATGGTGGCGTTTTCTTTGTCATGGTTTAGTGTTAGGCCTCTAATGACTCAGCTACTGACAACAATAAGCTCAAACCTTCCTTAAATAGTTAGATAGAATAGCAGTGCTAAGACGGCTATCGGAATACATTTAGTAAGAGAAACTGATATGGTTCCATGCAATTCCCGAAAGCCATATTGCACATGAATCTCTTGGGCTATAATCCGATACGTTCGTGGTATTTTATGGCGTAGAATTGTATGACATTTTTATTTATCCATAAAGGGCTCCAATTTAACGTCCTGCCTGTATTTATTAAGAGCAGGGATTTATGTCATGGTTAACTGTTTTTCAACGATAGAAACAATAAGATGCAGTCTCTCTAAAGATAATGAACCCGCCATTATTGAAATACTTTGGGTTAAGTGCTCGAAACACTCTTTGTAGAACGTCTCTGAAACTAGTATCAGTGACAGAGGTGTTCAGATTTCGCTTTTTGTTGCTTTCACCGCGCGGAGTGGCCACGCGGTTTGAGGCGCCATGTCACGGATTGCGCGGTTCTCCCACCGGAGGTTCGAGTCCTCCCTCGGGCAAGGATATATGTGTGTTGTTCTTAGGAAAAGTTAGTGTAAGTTCGTGGTAGATCAGTTTGGATTCCGCAGAAATGTTGGAACACGTGAGGCAATACTGACCCTACGACTTATCTTAGAAGCTAGATTAAGGAAAGGCAAACCTACATTTCTGGCATTTGTAGACTTAGAGAAAGCTTTTGACAATGTTGAATGGAATACTCTCTTTCAAATTCTAAAGGTGGCAGGGGTAAAATACAGGGAGCGAAAAGCTATTTATAATTTGTACAGAAACCAGATGGCAGTTATAAGAGTCGAGGGGCATGAAAGGGAAGCAGCGGTTGGGAAGGGAGTGAGACAGGGTTGTAGCCTCTCCCCGATGCTATTCAATCTGTATACCGAGCAAGCAGTAAAGGAAACAAAAGAAAAATTCGGAGTAGGTATTAAAGTCCAAGGAGAAGAAATAAAAACTTTGAGGTTCGCCGATTACATTGTAATTCTGTCAGAGACAGCAAAGGACTTGGAAGAGCAGTTGAACGGAATGGATAGTGTCTTGAAAGGAGGATATAAGATGAACATCAACAAAAGCAAAACGAGGATAATGGAATGTAGTCGAATTAAGTCGGGTGATTCTGAGGGAATTAGATTAGGAAATGAGACTCTTAAAGTAGTAAAGGAGTTTTGCTATTTGGGGAGCAAAATAACTGATGATGGTCGAAGTAGAGAGGATATAAAATGTAGACTGGCAATGGCAAGGAAAGCGTTTCTGAAGAAGAGAAATTTGTTAACATCGAGAATAGACTTAAGTGTGAGGAAGTCGTTTCTGAAAGTATTTGTATGGAGTGTAGCCATGTATGGAAGTGAAACATGGACCATAAATAGTTTCGACAAGAAGAGAATAGAAGCTTTCGAAATGGGGTGCTACAGAAGAATGCTGAAAATTAGATGGGTAGATCACATAACCAGTGAGGAGGTACTGAATAGAATTGGGGAGAAGAGGAGTTTGTGGCACAACTTGACAAGAAGAAGGGACCGGTTGGTAGGACATGTTCTGAGGCATCAAGGGATCACAAATTTAGCATTGGAGGACAGCGTGGAGGGTAAAAGTCGTAGAGGGAGACCAAGAGATGAATACACTAAGCAGATTCAGAAGGATGTAGGTTGCAGTAAGTACTGGGAGATGAAGAAGCTTGCACAGGATAGGGTGGCGTGGAGAGCTGCATCAAACCAGTCTCAGGACTTAAGACAACAACAACAACAACAAGTAGTGTGTAAGTCTAGGGACCGATGACCTCAGCAGTTTGGTCCCTTAGGAATTCATACACATTTTTTGTTGCTTTCCGGAAGGTTAAGAGAGCGCCACTGCGATGCATTGTGCATTCGGTTAGCCACAAGCGATTAATTGCCACACTGAACCCGTGTTTCCGTACCATTACGTCAGAGGGACATTCGCATGTCTATTGAGTCGATTTAAAGCAGGAACTGCAATAATTATTCGTCGTTGAAGTCGCTGGAACACAATGGAAAGCTGAGACAAGTACTTGTCGAATGTGTACCTGTATTATGTGTATGATCACGATGTGTGATGTGCTGATTAGTGATGAATTTATTACGGATCTCTATTAAAATGGAAATAAGGGAAAGGATAACAACCGGGGCTTACTTCCAGTGCGTTTATTGCTCCCGATCATGATCATCGGTGCTACCACACTACCTGGCTACATGAGATACTGATCGGGAGGTTAGGATTTAATTCTAAACACTCAAAGATTGATAAAATGTCACCATTAAGATTCCGTCGGCAACCTCCTCGCTGACCAGAAACGTGTTAAAGAGTTGAGTACTGCTCGAGCGTTTGGGATCCCTATCAGGTCGGATTGAGGGAGGACATAGAAGCAATTCAGAGGGCAGGCTGCTAGATTTGTTACTGGTAGGTTTGATCATCACACGAGTGTTACGGAAATGCGTCAGGAACTCGGGTGGGAGTCTCTAGAGGAAAGGAGGCGTTCTTTTCTTGAATCGCTACTGAGGAAATTTAGAGAACCATCATTTGGGGCTGACTGCAGTAAAATTTTACTGCCGCCAACTTACATTTCGCGGAAAGACCACAAAGATAAGATAAGAGAGATTAGGGCTCGAACAGAGGCATATAGACAGTCATTTTTCCCTCGTTCTGTTTGGGAGGGGAACAGGGAGAGAAGATGCTAGTTGTGGTACGAGGTACCCTCCGCCAAGCACCGTATGGTGGATTGCGGAGTATGTATGTAGATGTAGAAAGAGCGGTACTGACTTCTAAAATTTCATCGTCACAGTTTGCGCTCATACCACGCTGAATGTCTGAGAAGAACAGAAAAATCCACGAAACATATGCGCTACTTGTGATGGGTATGTGATTGGAGTGATATTAAGTGGAATAACTGCTTAAACCGAGCCAAGGGGAAGACCAGCTTAGATTTATTGGAAGCGTCCTAAGAATGTGAAATTCTCGCATGGAATAGGTCGCTTAGATAGTAACCTTTGCGGCCAATCCATGAATATCGTGCGTCGGTCTGGAATACTACCTACTTGAAACGCGTCAAGAGATAGTAAAGTCTCACTGAACGGATCCTAGATTCTTCATGAATTTCCTTAGGTTCAATGAAAGTGTTATACTAGAAATTCCCAACGGACTGCAGGACGAGGTGTTTCAAAGAAGAATATGTGCATTACGGACATCATAGTCACAAAATTCCGGGTAACTAAAATACGAGTAAAATGTTAGTATTTCTTCGAAAATCTTGCATAATGACCACGACATTAAAATTAGAGGTGGTGAGCTTTATAAAGAGGATCACAGATAATTTTTCTTCTGACGTACCGTCTGCGAGTGGAATAGTAAGTGGAGTGCTGATGCTAATGCGCTATGTTCAATCTGCATTGCGGAGTGTAGACGTAGATACAAATATAGGGCTGATTAATCGAAACGTGTTGGGTTATGATTAAAGGATTCTGTCTGAAAAAAGCCGCTATGGTTCACGTCAAACATCGCCTTTACAGTCTCGAGACCCTAGCTGCATTAAAAATAAATTATTTCCATCTCATATGTGCTTTTCTCTTAGATATTATAGTGAAAAATCTAGAGAAATTTAGATACGTGGGAGGTTCATTGTTTTAGTTCCACCCAACCTTGTTATAAGAAGAGAAATATGATACAGCAAGTAGCTATCTTGCAAGTAAACTCAGCGTGTCGATGACGTCACTGAGTATATCCTTCAGCTAGCGGCATGGAAAGCCGCTGGGCGGGGTCCCGTGGTCACACTGTGTGCTGGTAACAAGAAAACTTGTCCCCGCAGCGGACTAGAAACTCCAGGTTAGCTTGTTTTCTACGCCACAGCACGCGAGGAAAGGTTTTGCTTTCCTTCTCGCGCATTTATTATTACTTTTTGTTTCGCTCTGGATCTGATACCTCACGTACGTTTTTTCCCCTTTCCCACTTTCTAAGCTCTTTTCCAGTTCTAAAACCTTCGACCCGACTGTAAGAGAGACCGATTTACCTCGTTATTCCGTCGAAGCTGACAAATTGCATCGAACGTGCCCAAAATAGCCTTTGGCAGCTTAGCTGCTTACACTCGTTTGTTTATTTATTGCTATTACATCGCTACCTAACCTCCGAAGTTTCTACACTTGACGCTCAATATTCACTGACTTAGCAAATGTCATAGCGAGACACAGATGGTGCAGGTATGTTGTATGTGCACCACACCTCCCCTGCGCTAGCGGCCGCCGTATAGGAGACGTTCTGAGAAGTGATTTCGCAACTGATTTGTGTAACATGCAACGTTATCGTGGGCTGACGCCTTTCGAATGAGTTATGGAGCTCAGGGCTCGACGGATGGGAATTTCGATTTCGACAGTGGTGAGGGAATTCGGCTTCACCCGCTCGACCGTGTTTAGGGTGTATCGTGAGTGGTTGAATAAGGGCGTTACACTCCACAACAGACAAACTATCGGCCGTCCAGCCACCCTCGATGACCATGACTGGCGACGTATGAGACGGGTCGTCAATAGTGACAGAAGGGCAACAGTGCAACAAATTACGTCTGTACTCAATACAGAAAGTGCTAGACACGTCCTTCAGTGGACAGTCTGTAGGAACATAGGTTCCATGTGGCATTAGAGCCGGCACCGCACACGGGTACCAATGTTAACCCAAAGTCATTGGGAACAACGGCTGCATTTGATGTTAATCACAAGGGAGGGACACTGGGGTAATCGCGTAACATGACATGGTCTGACGAATCATGATTTCAACTGCAAGAGGGTGTGTTCCAAGGCGATGGTGTCTCTGTTGTGCTCTGAAGTGCATTTTCCTGCAATGGAATGGATCCCCAAGTTGTTCTGGATGGGGCTTTGGGCGGTCCGCGGTATGATGAGCTGCTCGGGGACCACCTCCATCCATTTTTGGCCTCCAGCACCCTGGTGATTCTGCGGTGTTTCAAGATGATAACGCGCCGCCACATCGCTCCCACGTCGTTCGGAAATGGTTCCAGGAAGCTGCAGGGGACGTCAAAAGACTCAAATGGCCACCCGGGAGCCTAGATTTGAACACCATCGAGCATATCTGAGATATCAAGGAACGTAGGCTCCGTATCATGGAGCATGGACCCATGGACACAACAGAATTGGCTGCCGGTCTTGATTTCAGCTGCTTCCAGATGGGTACCAGTGACTTGTAGACTCACTTCCACTCCAGAGGACTCTCCACGCGATATTAGGCACCTGTCCCATGAAATTTGGTAAGTGAATGTATACTGAGCTAATATGCACAATTTTGGTGTTATTTACTACAACGTAACGAAACTTTAAACGTACTACCCACATGACGAAATGAAATGAATGGAAAGCGGTGAAATCCCATCACTAAGTAGTGGAAAACCACCGAATTCAGGCATGCTGGAAGGATGTCTTGTAAGCATGTAGAGTTTCGATAATCCCTCTTTATACCTCTAAACTTAAGTTATTACTGAAACTAAGGAGGCTTCCCCGGTTGGTGTCGTAATGAGTAAAACTCTTCTTGGTGTTGTACCGTGTCATTGTATAAAATACGTTAATTATAATCTATAACACCGCCGTTCCGACCGTATTATAACGGCCTTCCTCAGAGCAAGACCCGTCGTAATACGGTCGAAATGTCGGTTGAAGATGGAACTGGTCATATATAATCACAATCTGAGAAGAATAGTGGTGTCTATGCCTACAACATACAAGAAAAATATTACCTTTATTACACATTATTTAGGTTGTCATTGCCCAACAAAGGAATTAAATATGCATGAACAAAAGTTTTTGATCGTTTGCCCTACAACCTAAAACGTCTGATAGATTCCAAAGTAATTTTTAAATCTAACATAAAATCATTACTTCTGGAGAACTCTTTGTTATCCGTAGACGAAATATTTACGAAGTGGTAGCCAGTGAAAAAATAGGTTCAAGTTTAGTCGCACGAGTAGGACTAAAAACTAATATAATCATTGATGTTAAAAATACTCCTGTATATATATCACGCAAATGGCCTGGTTTCACATTATTTCGACAGAAAATGGTTCAAATAATTTATGGAATGTGTAACTATCTAACTAACTCTGGATGATCTAGAACTAATAGCAGTCTCTTTTAACACGCTGCAGTATTCTGAAAAATACTATCCTGGTAACTTTCGTTTCCCCTGAAAAATTATGAATTAGCAAAACAGAAATACAGCAGAATTAACTAGTTTATTCAACTTCAGATGGCCTATAGCAGTAATCGAGGGTACAGAAATGTAGCCGAACCAAGCTGCTACACTAATTCTAGGGTGTCGGTTTTTCAATTCTGGCGGTGATCCGTATGTAGTCCCGAAAATTTAGCACTATCGACTTATTGTCTTTTTGTTACAAGTAAGATGTCCACTAACGGACGAAACATGGTTTTAAGCACTGAAAACTCCAACTCCAACGTGTCGGGTCGACAGAAGCTGTCTCAGGACCTTTGTCAACCAGAGTCGACTGACGAGAAAATTTTTCGGATAAAATTTGTGCTTGGTTATTTATTAACTAACGCTGCCATTTCTTATTTCACAATTTGATGGGTTTTTGTAATATCTTGTAACTCAGTGTTGCAGTCACTAAGCAGAATTTTAATATATTCAGATTCAGTGCCATGGAAGTCACTATGGATCCTCCTGATAGAGATGTATTCTCTGTACGTTGTATATTCACATGGGATTAAGTACACTACTGGCCATTAAAATTGCTACACCACGAAGAGGACGTGCTACAGACGCGAAATTTAACCGACAGGAAGAAGATGCTGTGATATGCAAATGATTAGCTTTTCAGAGCATTCATATAAGGTTGACGCCGGTGCCGACACCTACAATGTGCTGACATGAGGAAAGTTTCCAACCGATTTCTCATACATAAACAGCAGTTGACCGACGTTGCCCGATGAAACGTTGTTGTGATGCCTCGTGTAAGGAGGAGAAATGCGTACCATCACGTTTCCGACTTTGATAAAGGTCGGGTTGTAGCCCATCGCGATTGTGATTTATCGTATCGCGACATTGCTGCTCGCGTTGGTCGAGATCCAATGACTGTTACCAGAATATGGAATAGGTGGGTTCAGGAGGGTAATACGGAACGCCGTGCTGGATCCCAACAGAATCGTATCACTAGCAGTCGAGATGACAGGCATCTTATCCACATGGCTGTAACGGATCGTGCAGTCACGTGTCGATAGCTGGGTCAACAGATGGGGGCGTTTTCAAGACAACAACCATCTACACGAACAGTTCGACGACGTTTTTGCAGCAGCATGGACTATCAGCTCGGTGACCACGGCTGCGGTTACTCCTGACGCTGCATCACAGACAGGAGCGCCTGCGATGGTGTACTCAGCGACGAACCTGGGTGCACGAATAGCAAAACGTCATTTTTTCGGATGAATCCAGGTTCTGTTTACAGCATCATGATGGTCGCATACGTGTTTGGGGACATCGCGGTGAACGCACATTGGAAGCGTGTATTCGTCATCGCCATACTGGCGTATCACCCGGCGTAATGGTATGGGGTGCCATTGGTTACACATCTCGGTCACCTCTTGTTCGCATTGACGGCTCTTTGAGCCGTGGACGTTACATTTCAGATGTGTTACGACCCGTGGCTCTACCCTTCATTCGATCCCTGCGAAACCCTACATTTCAGCAGGACAATGCACGACCGCATGTTGCAGGTCCTGTACGGGCCTTTCTGGATACAGAAAATGTTCGACTGCTGCCCTGGTCAGCACATTCTCCAGATCTCTCACCAATAGAAAACGTGTGGTCAATGGTTGCCGAGCAACTGGCTCGTCACAATACGCCAGTCACTACTCCTGATGAACTGTGGTATCGTGTTGAAGCTGCATGGGCAGTTGTAGCTGTACACTCCATGCAAGCTCTGTTTGACTCAATGCCCAGGCGTATCAAGGCCGTTATTACGGCCAGAGGTGGTTGTTCTGGGTACTGATTTCTCAGGATCTATGCACCCAAATTGCGTGAAAATGTAATCACATGTCAGTTCTAGTATAATATATTTGTCCAATGAATGCCCGTTTATCATCTGCATTTCTTCTTGGTGTAGCAATTTTAATGGCCAGTAGTGTATATTCCAATATGTGGCGCATGAGACGCGTCAGGGCATCTCGGGATTAAGTACGAGTAGATAAATGGTTCAAGAAAAAAGAGTGGTTCAGAATGCACAGTTACCAGACACTGCAGTTCGAAGGAAACATGAGATTTTCCTTCCCCTTCTCCCTTTCGAACGACAGCCAATCGCGTGCCTTGTCTGGGGATGTAGGACGTTCGCTGAACTCCTTTTATGGCTCGCAGCCCCTCACTACGACAGCTTACCCATCAATTAAAGGCGACTGCTTACCCAGGGAACTGAACGCACCGGCTTTCACCGAACAGTCATCAGCTGTGAGCCTCGCCGCTACCGTTTACGGAGCTCGGCATTCTCCGCGCGATGCACCGACGCACCGAGTTTCGCGTAAAGAGTTGCTACGTTGTTTCAACTATCTAAAATAATAGCTATACTTATATTGAGAACGATGAAGGTGAATTGTCACATTCTCCACTAACATCGATTCACACCATGTTCCACAAGCTAAAGGAGAATCTAATTTAGATTGTACGCCAGCCTCCTTTACTCTGGTGGAACATGGAGATTTCAGGAAGAATTGCAGCTGACACATTTCATAGAATGCTAAATCCACTGCTCACAGTTGCTTATAGCGCTATGTGTGGCCGTAGGCACTGTTGCTGATATTCATGGATATTTCTCAGGGGATGTTACTGAACAAACTCAGACTGAAGACATTGTCATATTTAGAAAACCGACATACGGATAGATTTATTTAAGAGCTCTTTCAAGGATGACAGTTAGCATCTACATGGTTACTCTGCAGTTCATAATTAAGTGCTTGGCAGAGGGTTCATCGAATCACCTTCAAGCTGTTTCCTTACCGTTCGACTCTCGGACAGCGCGCTGGATAACCCGAGTTCGAGTCTCGGCCCGGCACACTGTTTTAATCTGCCAGGAAGTTTCATATCAGCGCACACTCCGCTGCAGAGTGAAAATCTCATTCTGGAAACATCCTCCAGGCTGTGGCTAAGCCATGTCTCAGCAATATCCTTTCTTTCAAGAGTGCTAGTTCTGCAGGGTTCACAGGAGAGCTTCTGTAAAGTTTGGAAGGTAGGAGACGAGGTACGGGCAGATGTAAAGCTATGAGGACGGGGCGTGAGTCGTGCTTGGGTAGCTCAGTTGGTGGAGCATTTGCCCACGAAAGGCAAAGGCCCCGAATTCGAGTCTCGGTCCGGCACACAGTTTTCATCTGCCACGAAGTTTCACTCAAATCTTTCTCTGCGAGTTTTGATTATTTTCTTTTATTGCGATAGACATTCCTTCGTAGGTGCGTGGATGTCAACAAAATATTTTCGCACTGTGAAGAGAAAGTTGTTGACTCAAATTTCACGAGGAAATCCTGCCGCAACGAGAAACGCCTTTGTTTTAATGATTGCCACCACAATTCACTTTTCATATCTGTGGCACTCTCTCCCCTATTTCGCGATAGTACAAAACGAGCTGCCCTTCTTTGAACTTTTTCAATGTCCTCCGTCGATACTGTCTTATGCGGATCCCACATCGCACAGCAATACTGCAAAAGTGGACGTACAAGGTTAGGGTAGGCAATCTCTTTAGTACACCTGTTGCATTTTCTCAGTGTTCTGCCAATAAATCGTAGTCTTTGACTTGCTTTATCCACAACATTACCTACATGATAGTTCCAACTTAAGTTACACTTCATCTAGATTTTTCAGTTACTTTTGTGTCCAGTGGAACGTAATATGAGAGCCAGTTTGAAAGTGACTTACCACCGATTTCAGAATTGTTTCATTAGCATGTCTGACGATTTACTTGAACGAATTATCTCCCAGGAACAGCGTTGTAACGGAAGGACAGATATTATTTAACCAAATTACAGTGTTCATACGGAAATTTTAACAAATGGAATGCCAAGGCACGCCTGTCCAGCAACTGTCTGAACATAATAGAAATAGGCTATGAGTTTGTGTTTACGTAATTTGAACTCCAACTCGAACAGTATTTCAGAAGCTGTTCAGGGATATTTTCCGAGTACTTTGGTATGTGACAGCTTGTTACACAGTAATTGAATTTCGTTTGATTTTTCACCTCGATTTATCTTTGTATATGCATAGTGCTGAAAATATCCGTGAAGGTCTGCAAATGTCTACAGTATGATATGTGCGTTTTTTTGGAAACAAACGTGTTCAATTCCATTCCACTCACGATATTTTCTGTTGACAAGAGTAATTTCCACTTCACTCTTCCCTTGAAGCATGCATTCGGTACTGCTGGGCTATGTCTCAAGTTTCCTTTTCCAGCGTGTTAGTTGTACGTTAAGGGGCTCCGGAACGCCCTATACTTGCAATGTTAAAATAACGCTTATAAATTACATCTTTCCTCACAAAGTGTTTGAGGTAGGAAGTTGAACTTTTTACAGATTATTTATTGGAATATGGGCTACAACTTAACACAGGGATTTTACAAAATTTTAGTACAGTTATTAAAGATGATTTTTTTTTCAATTGTAATGAAAATTCACAACATTTTTTTGCAATGTTTTATTTATATATTCAAAAATATACAGTTTTTTGGAAAAAGGCTGTGTTAAATTATGCAGAAGGTACTGTGTAACATTTACTGAAAGTTTGAAACAAATATGTTTGGAAGATCCTTAGAAAGCATGTAATTAGTATGAGAAAATAAAAGTTTTGGCAATCGAGCGACAAAGATATGATTAACTTTTTAGTGCATTCCAGATCCATAGGATGGATTATCTTCATCCTCTGCAAACTCCTCCTCCAGCTTCCTCTTGTTCCTCCTCCTGTTTACTCTTGCTTGTATTTCTAGACTCTTTACAGCCCTGTCTGCAGCCCGAAGGCGTTCCTTGTCTAAAGCAAGCATCGCTCGTTGTTGTGTTCGTAGATTTTGCTACCATTTTCTTCAGTTGCAGTTACTGCAACACTGTTCCAAAAGGTGGTCATGTATGAACACTTATCACATTTCAGTTGTATTTCACTAGCAAGTCCTACGTGCTTTATTATGGAGAGTTCCAGACCAACTTCACTACAATGAATACATCTTACACAGTTTGAAAAAATTCCTTTGAGAACCGACATATCAAGTATTTCATTCACATCCGATTCGCCCATAAAACATTCATAGTTTTCACTCATTGAACCAAGCTTCTTCTGTGAAGTATTTTCTTTCCCACTTTGACTGCTATGGGCAGGTGTACTTGGGAGGTTAGGTTCACTCACTTGGTTATCGTCTTTATTGTTTACAGTAATAACACATACCTTTGGCTTTCCAACATTTCTCCTTTTCTTAAAAGCCTTCAGAGGATTTCTAATAACTCTACTTTTACTCATTATTATACTTCAACAAAACAGAGACTCAATAAACAGAATTAATTACGAATATTTTCGAGGTAACGACAGAGTAAATAAACATGAAACAATCGACAATCACACCAGCGATATATATTGAACCATCACAGGTTATCCACAACACATACTTTATCTCACATCACTAAAATGTACCTGATGAACACGGACGTTAATAATAACACCATTTGACAGCAGTTTAACAGCGCCACAGTGGGTCACGCCCATGTAGAACACATTTCAAAAAAAATTTAAAAATAGTTGTAGTCTTCGGAATTGAATAAATTATATATCTATTAAAAGGTAATAGTCTTCAGATTCAGAAAACGCAAAAAAGTAAAAATTGAACTTTTCATGATTTTGGGCCTTTCCAGAGCCCCTTAACACTGATACTGAGCTGCGTTGATAGGTTTGCTAATGAAGAACTGACCGATAGGTTCACTGAATGTAATTGTAATGTGGCGTGAAAACACTATGCGTAACCGTGCATCCAGCGATGGTACAGTTCCCCTGCCCCCTACCCACCGCCTAAAACAATGCTTTGCATCTGCAAAGAGCTGCTCACAAGAAAGCAGATCCTTCCATATTATGGCTATCGCGTATTGCAGGCTTCCTCATTGGTGCGGACGTGTTTTCATAGACACAAAGGTTGCTGGGGTAACACGTGTTATTTGTGTGTAACGAGCCATCAGCTACCACAACTCCCATGCATAACAGTACGCAGAAAGTGTCCCTGAACAACCTTTGAAATTCTGACACGTCTAGAAATAGTAGAAAGTGGAATTCTAGGCGATACTCTTCTGCAGTTGACGAAACAAATTTCAATAATCGTGTAATTCGTAGGAAATAATTGAACACGCACTCTCAAAGCAAGCACTTTTCACTTGATAATTCGTAGCGTATATCAGAAACGTTCCACAGAATGAGTGAAAGATGTTGACGCCACTGGAGACCTTTCGTACCAGCATGGTCAGCCACAGCATGCAAAATTCGCGCACGCACAGTGTCCTGCACGAGCGTGGTCCGGGATCAGCCTGTCTCGACATTACTCGGTACGTCTTCGCTTTGTTTCTCTCTCTAATGATCTCGCCTCGTTACTGTCTCCAGTGATCTCACTGTCAACGGACGTTAAACTAAAATCTACCTTCCTTCGACTTCGTTATGTTCTCCTCTGCTTTTCAGGTAATCACGCGATACTGCATGCACACATCCCACGACAATGTCAATTACAGAGGCGATATCTTTCATACTCAGTCAGCTATCATAAAAAATAACTGTCTTCATTCACTTGACAGAGTTAGACAGCCTTGAGCGAGACCGAGACCGTTTCCCTCTACGTCTTACGACGTTCCATCTTCTTTGAACGGCCGCAACAGCGAACGTGCATTCTGCCTGTGGTGTCACCGCCAGACACCACACTTGCTAGGTGGTAGCCTTTAAATCGGCCGCGGTCCATTAGTATACGCCGGACCCGCGCGTCGCCACTGTCATTGATTGCAGACCGAGCGCCGCCACACGGCAGGTCTAGAGAGACGTCCTAGCACTCGCCCCAGTTGTACAGCCGACTTAGCCAGAGATGGATCACTGACAACTACGCTCTCATTTACCGAGACGATAGTTAGCATAGCCTTCAGCTACGTCATTTGCTACGACCTAGCAAGGCGCCATAGCATTTGATATTGAGATTCTATTAATGTATCATCAAGAGCGATGTTCTACAATTGTGGATTAAAGTTAAGTATCATATCAACTACGTACTTTATTTGCTACTATTAATTCCCTTAACTGTTCCAGACCTCGCGCCAGTCAGCGTGTAATTAAACGCGTGCATTTCGGCCTCCTCTAGTAACACAGTGTTGGCTCTTATTCCAACACTACACTGCCCATCATGATATCATCCTCACATGTATCACTCATCGGATGATGAATTTCGATGAGGTCACACCAAGAAACTAGAGAAAACGAAAATGGTTCAAATGGCTCTGGGCACTATGGGACTTAACTTCTGATATCATCAGTCCCCTAGAACTTAGAACTACTTAAACCTAACTAACCTAAGAACATCACACATATCCATCCCCGAGGCAGGATTCGAACCTGCGACCGTAGCGGTCACCGACCGGCAGAAAACGAAAGACTACTCTTTTTTCTTGTAGCGAAAAGGCCGTGATTGCTAGTATCGGGCTGTGTGATTGACGCAAATTACTGTAAGCAGCAGAGTGGTCCAGTATTCACGTCGGGAACAAGCCGAGGTTGTGTCTGCGTACAGCCAAGCAGATAGAAACGGTAGGGAGGCAGCACTGCTACACCAAAACAGTTCCCTCACAGACACCAACCACGTCACACAACATTTAAAGCCCTTTTTGGGCATTTATGTCATCACGGGTCCTTTCAGGCAGTCAAACACACAGGGAAGCGACGGACTGTGTGTGCATCACATTTGGAGGACCGAATTCTACAAGATATTGAGACGAACCGTAGAACAATCTCCAGGTAAGTGGCCGCCAACATGGCGTAAGCTAAAGTGCGATTACGCGTATCCTGCATAACAACCGCCACTATCTCTGTCACCTGCAACGTGCGCAAGGATTGTCAGCAACAGATTTATTTCTACGTGAAGGGCTTTGTTGATGGGATTTCTGTCATCAGTCCTCTTTGGCAACGAAGCAACCTTTACCAGAACTGGCATTATCAGTCTGGGTAATCGTCATCTGTGGGCTACAGACACGGCACGTGGTCAGAGGAACTGATATTCGTCAGTGCCGTCTACCATGGCAACGATGCAGTTCCAGACCCATGTTCATAGAAGCTTTTTCCCTCTATTTACAGCCAGGCGGTTTGCGGGTTTTATTCATGTTCATCCTGTATAATGGACATTCAAGAAAAAACAAGCCGGAAGCAGTAAAATGAAACCCGTTGAAGGAATTGTAATGTCATGAGCTCCCCATAAGAGCTTTGAGGCCCAATCTAGCTGCTAGAGGCATTTGGCGAACATCTACGTGAGGACAGGACGAGCACTTGTACACATCGACCGTTCACTGCATTCAGTCGTGCTGAAAACGGTGAAATGAGGACTTAAAAAGAACAGCAAAGGGATATAGAGCGTTTTCAGACAGCGGAAAGAGTGTGGCCAACGGAAATTCATCAAAGAATGCAATAAGTCGTCCCGAATGAAAGACAGCCCAGAGTTGCACTAAACTATGTTTATTTTAAACCTTGACCATAGTTTCTGCTATAATAATATAGCCTTCTTCAGAAGTCATACACACTAATAAATGGAAAATGTCTTAGCCCAGCGGCTGCGTCAAGACCAATAAAATAACTTCAACAGACATACGCCTGTTTCGAACGTAAGTAAAATTACATATGTCACCGTACGTCCTCCGTCAATACCACTGTCATATTCAGTATAACTTCAACAGACATAAGCCTGTTTCGAACATAAGTAGAATTACATATGGCACTGTTATACTGAGTATAACAGTGGCAGTTGCGGAGGACGTACGGTGCCATATGTAATTCTACTTATGTTCGAAGCAGGCTTATGTCTGTTGAAGTTATTTTATTGGTCTTGACGCAGCTCCTGGGCAAAGGCACTTTTCATTTATTAGTGTGTACGACTTCTGAAGAAGGCTATATTATTAATCAACGTTTAAAATAAACATAATTTAGTGCAACTGTGGCCTGTTTTTCATTCGAGACAATCTACATCTACATCTACATCCATACTCCGCAAGCCACCTGATGGTGTGTGGTGGAGAGTTCTTTGAGTACCTCTATCGGTTCTCCCTTCTATTCCAGTCTCGTATTGTTCGTGGAAAGAAAGATTGTCGGTATGCCTCTGTGTGGGCACTAATCTCTCTGATTTTATCCTCATGGTCTCTTCGCGAGATATACGTAGGAGGGAGCAATATACTGCTTGACTCCTCGGTGAAGGTATGTTCTCGAAACTTCAACAAAACCCGTACTGAGCTACTGAGCGTCTCTCTTGCAGAGTCTTCCACTGCAGTTTATCTATCATCTCCGTAACGCTTTCGCGATTACTAAATGATCCTGTAACGAAGCGCGCTGCTCTCCGTTCGATCTTCTCTATCTCTTCTATCAACCCTATCTGGTACGGATCCCACACTAGTGAGCAGTATTCAAGCACTGGGCGAACAAGTGTACTGTAACCTACTTCCTTTGTTTTCGGACTGCATTCCCTTAGGATTCTTCCAATTAATATCGTAACGGTTGCTGTTGTCGCTGCCATGATGAAAATAATGAAATGGAATAAGTGTGCGAAGAACGTTGTATGTTCATTGCAGGGTCAAGGCGTGGCACAAACGACTCAGGAAAGGAGGGGTGTCCCAGGCAAATGACGCTCGATCCGTGATGCCACACCGCATTATCGGTGTCATTGTCCACCAGGTGGATGGCCTCATAATTGAAGACCGTCGAGTTCCATTGGCAGTGTATGCTCAAGAGGGCGGATCGAACGCCGGAATTGCGACGGACATACAGTGTTCGCCATGCACTTGTGCCATTCTTTGACGAATTCCCATTCCCCGCAGTCCTGCCGCTGGAATAGAACGCCCTACACCCTTTGCTGCTTTCTTGAAGCCTCTGTTCATCTGTTTTCAAGGACAGTCGACGCTTGTTCACGCTTGCCCCGTCACCATGTGGGTGTGTCCGTGACCCTCTAGTGGGGAGTCTGGAGCCCAGGTGCCCTTGTAGGGGACCACACCTTCTTCCGTAGACAATGGCACTGCGATCCCTTCAGCAGTTTTCATTGTACAGCCTCCAGCCCATGTCGTTTTGGATGCTCCTTATATATCACTACGAGTTTTGGCGTATTTTAAGCTAAATGGTGTGTTTGTATTTGCCTCCAGCCCTGATAAAAACAGTCGGAGACCTTCGTTCTTGTACTCACCCTTTACCTTCCACTTTGGTTCATCGGGCCGTTCCGTCATTATAATTTTCACAAACTTTGGTGAACAACAAAATTTTGAAACTTAGGTAAGTATGTATGTATGTATGTAACTACGTGCGACACAATGATATGTGTAGCGCAACATATGTAATTGAGATAGTTTTTGTTTTCAAAAATACCCTATATGTGGCCGAAATACTCACTCCAGTAAAATTTCTTTAAGTGTGCCGGCCGAAGTGGCCGTGCGGTTAAAGGCGCTGCAGTCTGGAACCGCAAGACCGCTCCGGTCGCAGGTTCGAATCCTGCCTCGGGCATGGATGTTTGTGATGTCCTTAGGTTAGTTCGGTTTAAGTAGTTCTAAGTTCTAGGGGACTAATGACCTCAGCAGTTGAGTCCCATAGTGCTCAGAGCCATTTGAACCATTTTTCTTTAAGTGTCAATATGAATAATTTACAAACGTTCGAGCATCTGTGAAAATTAAGTTCGAAATGGGTAAAGAAATAAAGGGAGTGACAAATCCAGAAGCGCGTATAAAATGAAATGATAAATAATGGCCGGCCGCTGTGGCTCGGTGGTTCTACGCGCTTCAGTCCGGAACCGCGCTGCTGCTACGGCCGCAGGTTCAAATCCTGCGTCGGGCATGGATGTGTGTGATGTCCTTAGGTTAGTTAGGTTTAATTAGTTCTAAGTTCTAGGAGACTGACGACCTCAGATGTTAAGTCCCATAGTGCTTAGAGCCATTTGAACCATTTTTGATAAAAAAAATGAAATGACGGAGTACATCGCCGAATGTACATCTTAATTTGCTATAAAAACAAGTGTACCATCCGTAATTTGACACTGTATGCAAAGATATAATGCATGATATCCGTAAAGATTTGCGAAATGAATAATAAACGATATAAAATAGTTTCATTGCTGTCTGAAAAAAAAATTTTCGTTTGTTGACATGATGGGAATACATTTTCTTGGAGACATATTTGCGCCTCAGATTTATCTTCGATAAGGATACAAACTGAAGCAATGAATTCAAATGCGCATCAAGGGGTGGACTTCAGCGCTAGAGTCCTGCTTAGTAGGCAGATGTGTTTATTCACTACACTACCGTGTCACCGTGACTAACACAGCTGGCTAAATAAGCGGGAGACCCGGGTCCAAGTCGAGGTCTTGACACAAATTTTAATTCATTACTTGAGCTTCTATTCTTATCTAAGATACCGTTAAGACTCAATATGTCTCCAGGAAAATGTAATTCCATCAGATCAATAGATCACCTACACTTGAAGCACAGGCAGGATTTCTCCATTACGTCCGAAGCCGCAGGGTAGCCCAAAATCGGAGAGCCTCGGCAATACTGATGATTTAAGACGGGGAAAAACAATATGTGCTGACGTGTGGATTTAAGTTTCGGTTAGGAAGAGCACTGACTGTGATAGTCCGTGCAGCTATGTCAGCTGCAGTGATACGGTGGTGAAATACCTGAATAAATAAAAGACCAGACCTCGTTTCGAGTCCAGGCTTTGACACAAATTTTAATTCATTATATCAGCTTCTATCCGTATCGAAGAACTTTCCTGTGGTTACCATTCCCTCCAGCCCCACTGCTTCTTTTGTACAAGAGTACACTAACCTAAACTCGTGGTGATCGTGCATGGCAAAATAAATGCTGGCACGCTAAAGTGCTCTAGCAGGATGATATGCCGCCAGAAATATTGAGGGAATGGCCAGTTTTGTGTAACGTTGACTGAAACGAGCGTCTGCTAACTACGTAGGCTGGTACGTATCGTCGTTTGCTCTCACAACAGCACTTAGGAGTAGACGTCATAAACATGCAGAACGCGTGTTCAAAACGGCTGCATCCCTTTTGCAGGACGTTGATTAAAACTACGCCTCTCTCTTTACAACCGGCGCGGTGCGCACTTAGAGGGCAGTGTGCAATTTGCATCGGGAACGCGTTACGTCGTCCAGCCCGAATAATTCAACCGCCACTTCGCACACTTTCCTTTCTAAATATGCGGAAGCGAGCGATTTTCGAACAAGAACGCCTTTCTCTACTGCAGACTGTTAGTGCACTCATAGTGCGATGTATGCCCCGATTATCTCAGGCATTAGGCAAACGATATTTATATAGCATTTGCAGCGATCCAACCATAGCGCAACAATGCTTTTACGACTACATCACAATATCTCATCTTCCTTGATGCTCAGAATTTTCCTTTGGAGAGTGTTATAATGAGAGAAAATTTACATCGTATTAGGCGTAATGAAACAAAGAAATTGCCGGCCGAAGTGGCCGTGCGGTTAAAGGCGCTGCAGTCTGGAACCGCACGACCGCTACGGTCGCAGGTTCGAATCCTGCCTCGGGCATGGATGTTTGTGATGTCCTTAGGTTAGTTATGTTTAAGTAGTTCTAAGTTCTAGGGGACTAATGACCTCAGCAGTTGAGTCCCATAGTGCTCAGTGCTCAGAGCCAAACAAAGAAATTGACCTATAAAAAATAACAGTACCGCTCTTATGAATTACTTTTCCCTTCTTCTTTCCCTCTTCCCGTCCCAGGTCTCTCTGCCGCGTGAGGTAGTCGCCCGGTCAGAGGCGCCTTGCGACGGTTCGCGCGGCTGCCGCCGTCGGAGGTTAGAGTCCCCACCCCTTGGGCATGGGTGTGTGTGTTGTTCTTAGCGTAAGTTAGTTTAAGTTACATTAAGTAGTGTGTAAGCCTAAGGACCGATGACCTCTGCAATTTGGTCCCATAGGATCTTACCACCACCACCGCCACCATCTTTCTCTCTCTCTGCATCTACATATCCATATCAGTTTCCTCACGTTGTTGGTATCTTCCGTTAAATCTGTTTAAATTAAATAAGTAATTCCAACGAACACAGGTAATTCTTTTTCCATCTATCAATGCCACTGCTGTCTTACTCCTCAATACTTGTCCACTTTCTCCATTGCTGTCCCCATACAGGACTAATGCTGATGCCTGTAACTGTATAGTACCGGAAATGAATAAAAGAATGGTTCCCAGCCGTCCTTCATATTTAGTTGCTTACTGATTATAGTCGCTCTTCTTGATCAGCGGAACTAATGGTTACATATATCCACTGAACTGATTTTGAAGGAGCGAGCGTGGTGGTTCCACTGTGTTTAGCACACTGGACTTCCATTCTGGAGGATAATGGTTCAAATCAGCATCCAACTTGCCGGATTTTGGTTTTTCCCTAAATGCCTACAAGCAACTGTCGCCATGCTTCCTTTGAAAAGGTCAGTAGATTCCCTTCCCCTCCCTTGAAACAATTCGAGCCTGTGTTCCATCTCTAACGATCTCGTTGTGGATGGGACGTTAGTCACTAAACTTCCTTTTTTCCCGAAGGCATCAACTGAAGTAGCGCATTGATTAAGGCGACAAACTCATGTTAGGGCGATCAAGCTTCAAATCTAGGGACACTTATCCAAAATTAGGTTCTCCCTGGATTTCGCAAACCTCTTCAGACAAATTTCAGGATAATTTCTTCTACATCCCTTACCCATGGAACACTACAGCCACGCGGGATTAACCCAGCGGTCAGAGGCGCTGCAGTCATGGACTGTGCAGTAGGTCCCTGCGGAGGTTCGAGTCCTCCCTCGGGCATGGGTATGTGTGTTCGTCCTCAGGATAATTTAGGTTAAGTAGTGTGTAAGCTTAGGGACTGATGACCTTAGCAGTTAAGTACCATAAGATTTCACACACATTTGAACACTTTTTTGGAACGCTACACTCAAATCGACCTTCCTTCTTTCCTTTCACTGTCAACTCTATCTACAGAAACTATTCGGATATCCACTACAAATACAGAATAATACTTTTCAGCCTGAGTGATTCGGAAAAAAGTTCACGTAGCCAACTGTATATAGCTAGTTGCAAACATTTCGGCATCAACGTCAAGTATTTGAGTTCTAGCACAGCCCAAGTCAACGTTTTCACTCCTACATTCTACAGGCTGAAAAACCCCCTATTTAAAACATGACTGATTCTTCGGACGAAGACATTAGCTCATAGAAACGCTCTATGTACAAACAGATGGAGAAAGGAAACCATTTTTTATTTCAATTGAATACATGTAGTATTTAAAACCTATCTAGTATTTCACGGTGTCTCTAAGTGTTCGCTCTTTGTCGCCGTAGAAGCGCGGTTCACCCGGTTTAAAATGACCTGTTTCCACATCAAGCCAGTAATACCGAAATACTCTGATGCTGGTTAAGACGAAGTTTTTTAGGCATTCCTCTTCGTATGTCAGTCACTTTCAATTTAATATATAACAGCTATTCATTCCCCCTACCAATATTAGGTATCAGTAGTGCTTGTTGTTGTTGTTGTTGTTGTTGTGGTCTTCAGTCCTGAGACTGGTTTGATGCAGCTCTCCATGCTACTCTATCCTGTGCAAGCCTCTTCATCTCCCAGTACCTACTGCAACCTACATCCTTCTGAATCTGCTTAGTGTATTCATCTCTTGGTCTCCCTCTACGATTTTTACCTTCCACGCTGCCCTCCAATACTAAATTGGTGATCCCTTGATGCCTCAGAACATGTCCTACCAACCGATCCCTTCTTCTGGTCAAGTTGTGCCACAAACTTCTCTTCTCCCCAATCCTATTCAATACTTCCTCATTAGTTATGTGATCTACCCATCTAATCTTCAGAATTCTTCTGTAACACCACATTTCGAAAGCTTCTATTCTCTTCTTGTCCAAACTATTTATCGTCCATGTTTCACTTCCATACATGGCTATACTCCATACAAATACTTTCAGAAACGACTTCCTGACACTTAAATCTATACTCGATGCTAACAAATTTCTCTTCTTCAGAAACGCTTTCCTTGCCATTGCCAGTCTACATTTTATATCCTCTCTACTTCGACCATCATCAGTTATTTTGCTCCCCAAATAGCAAAACTCCTTTACTACTTTAAGTGTCTCATTTCCTAATCTAATTCCCTCAGCATCACCCAACTTAATTCGACTACATTCCATTATCCTCGTTTCCTCTTTACAGACGAATGGAAAAACTAGTAGAAGCTGACCTCGGGGAAGATCAGTTTGGATTCCGTAGAAACACTGGAACGCGTGAGGGAATACTGACCCTAGTACTTATCTTAGAGGGTAGATTAAGGAAAGGCAAACCTACGTTTCTAGCATTTGTAGACTTAGAGAAAGCTTTTGACAATGTTGACTGGAATACTCTCTTTCAAATTCTAAAGGTGGCAGGGGTAAAATACAGGGAGTGAAAGGCTATTTACAATTTGTACAGAAACCAGATGGCAGTTATAAGAGTCGAGGGGCATGAAAGGGAAGCAGTGGTTGGGAAGGGAGTGAGACAGAGTTGTAGCCTCTCCCAGATGTTATTCAATCTGTATATTGAGCAATCAGTAAAGGAAACAAAAGAAAAATTCGGGGTAGGTATTAAAATCCATGGAGAAGAAATAAAAACTTTGAGCTTCGCCGATGACATTGTAATTCTGTCAGAGACAGCAAAGGACTTGGAAGAGCAGTTGAACGGAATGGATAGTAGTGCTTACCTCCCTCGAACGTTTCTTGCTGTACAATATCACATCTTAGGAGACTTAAATTGTTTGAAAAATCACCTTTCCTCTTGTAAGTGCTTCAAGTAAATATATTCATGCGTCTCTTTATTACAATAATTAGAAAATCATAACAGATTTAGAACATCTTATTCGATACACTAGAGCAGAGCTAGTGATCCACAGTTCATCCATTCCCTTTGGGGAAGAAAAAGAAAGAAAAATAGGCGAGACAGTTGACACAAAACTCAATTTTTTGGACTCAGATTTGGAAGTAAACCCGTATTCGTTCTGATTCCATTGGTTCCTGTAAATAACTTCACATGAATCGTTCGTCTACGTGCCCAGGGTCGAAGTCCCGCCCTTTGCAAGTCCACATGAGCTCGAGTTTCGTCACAATGGCATCTCAACATCAAGGCGAAAAGTCCATTTAGTCTTCCGTACTTCTTTCCTTCTTTCCTCCTTCCTTCTTCTCTTCTGGAACCATCCCGGAATTCGCTCGAAGTCATTTGGAGGACACCACGGGGAACCTTAGGCACGCTATCCAAAGGGGTGTTAAAACGTGCCCTTCCAAGATACGAGAAATGTCTTGAAGACTGTAACAAATGGTTCAGTGATGTTTCAGGCTAAGGGTGGTAGTCATTTTCTAGGAATTTTGAAAATAAATACGAGAGAGACATTAGACGTCATCCTTACGCTATTACACTACTTGCCATTAAAATTGCTACACCACGAAAATGACGTGCTACAGACGCGAAATTTAACCGACAGGAAGAAGATGCTGTGATATGCAAATGATTAGCTTTTCAGAGCATTCACACGAGGATGGCGCCGGTGGTGACACGTTCAACGGGCTGACATGAGGAAAGTTTCCAACCGATTTGTCATACACACACAGCAGTTGGCTGGCGTTGCCTGGTGAAACGTTGTTGTGATGCCTCGTGTAAGGAGGAGAAATGCGTACCATCACGTTTCCGACTTCGATGAAGGTCGGATTGTAGCCTATCGCGATTGCGGTTTATCGTATCGCGACATTGCTGCTCGCGTTGGTCGAGATCCAATGACTGTTAGCAGAATATGGAATCGGTGGGTTCAGGAGGGTAATACGGGGCGCCGTGCTGGATCCCAACGGCCTCGTATCGCTAGCAGTCGAGATGACAGGCATCTTATCGGCATGGCTGTAACGGATCAGGCAGCCACGTCTCGATCCCTGAGTCAACAGATGGGGACGTTTGCAGGACAACAACCATCTGCACAAACAGTTCGACGACCTTTGCAGCAGCGTGCACTATCAGCTCGGAGAGCATGGCAGCGGTTACCCTTGACGCTGCATCACAGACAGGAGCGCCTGCGATGGTGTGCTCAACAACGAACCTGGGTGCACGAATGGCAAAACGTCATCTTTTTCGGATGAATCAAGGTTCTGTTTACAGCATCGTGATGGTCGCATCCGTGTTTGGCGACATCGCGGTGAACGCACATTGGAAGTGTGTATTCGTCATCGCCGTACTGGCGTATCACCCGGCGTGATGGTATGGGGTGCCATTGGTTACACGTCTAGATAAACTCTCTTTCGCACTGACGGCACTTTGAACAGTGGACGTTACATTTCAGATGTGTTACGACCCGTGGCTCTACCCTTCATTCGATCTCTGCGAAACCCTACATTTCAGCAGGATAATGTACGACCGCATGTTGCAGGTCCTGTACGGGCCTTTCTGGATACAGAAAATATTCGACTGCTGCCCTGGCCAGCACATTCTCCAGCTCTCTCACCAATTGAAAATGTCTGGTCAATGGTGGCCGAGCAACTGGCTCGTCACAATACGCCAGTCACTACTCTTGAACTGTGGTATCGTGTTGAAGCTGCATGGGCAGCTGTACCTGTACACGCCATCCAAGCTCTGTTTGAGTCAAAGCCCAGGCTTATCAAGGCCGTTATTACGGCCAGAGGTGGTTGTACTGGGTACTGATTTATCAGAAACTATGCACCCAAACTGCGTGAAAATGTAATTACATGTCAGTTCTAGTATAATATATTTGTCCAATGAATACCCCTTTATCATCTGAATTTCTTCTTGGTGTAGCAATTTTAATGGATAGTAGTGTAGTAGTTCTAGTTTTTCAGTATGGTAGGTACGGCACATTTTTCACGAGATGCAAACCAGGGACCAGTCACATTGCCTTTCTTGTATAGGTTCCTGTGTGTCCAACTAGATGGAAGAGACATGTCCGGAAAGTAAATACCGTTTTGGAAAAAAAGCTCAATTTTGAGACTAATATTTATTTTTACAAGAAAACGCATTTTTTTCATAGCTGCCACCATTTTTCAGGCATTTGTCAGAGCGGGAAACCAACTTTTCTATGCTCTCTCCATAAAAAGATGCCGCCAGTGAATATAGTCAACCGATGAACTTAGTTCTTTGCATTGTCATCGCTGTCAAAGCGCCGTCCTCCACGTTGAATCCTGGCTACTCGTACAATATGGGGTGCCTAGGAAACCTGCTTTCTCGGATCGCTACACAACAATTCAAGCAAATCGTATCAATGAATTTTATTACTTGAGAAAATGATTACAATAGTAACATTTTGTTAAACAGATGTGTCGCAGTCGGCCGCGGTGGTCTAGCGGTTCTAGGCGCGCAGTCCGGAACCGCACGACTGCTACTGTCGCAGGTTCGAATCCTGCCTCGGGCATGAATGTGTGTGATGTCCTTAGGTTAGTTAGGTTTAACTAGTTCTAAGTTCTAGGGGACTAATGACCTCAGCAGTTGAGTCCCATAGTGCTCAGAGCCATTTGAACCAATTTTTTGATGTGTCGCAAGCAAAGGGCAACAGAGAAAGTAAACAATGTTCTTCAGTATATACAGTGCCTAAGTCGCTGGTCTTGGAGTGCCTAATCTTGATGCTGCTGTAGAACTGGACCGCGACCAGTCGGCGGGGCGCTTATGCCCTCTTCACATAGAGGCCGCTGCCGTTGCGTTGTCGTCCTGGAGATTGGTCAGCGTGTTATTGGCTGACGTCTTCTTCACAGCCCGCTCTGCTCTCTCGTTTCCGACTGGCGTGCCGGCCCTTGACTTTACACCGTAACACTACAAAATCGTGCTCATATGTTAATTCAGTCCAGCACACTCGATTAGCTTTATCAACAGTCTTTTCTGGACAATCTGTAGTTTCCTACAATTTCCAAAACGTAGTGAGGTCTACTTCTTACAACAGCACTTCAAAAGCTGTGTGGTTCTTCTATTTCGTTTCGTAGAGGTTGTCAGGACCAGCTCTTTAGTTTACGGCAAATAATGGAGAAGTGTTACGAGTGGAACAGGGAGTTGTATCTATGCTTTATAGATCTAGAAAAGGCATATGACCGGGTTCCTAGGAGGAAGTTACTGTCAGTTCTACGAGATTATGGAATAGGAGGTAAACTTTTGCAAGCAATTAAAGGTATTTACATAGATAGTCAGGCAGCAGTTAGAGTTGACGGTAAATTGAGTTCATCGTTCAGAGTAGTTTCAGGGGTAAGACAAGACTGCAACCTGTCTCCACTGTTGTTCGTATTATTTATGGATCATACGTTGAAAACAATAGACTGGCTGGGAGAGTTTAAGATATGTGAACACAAAATAAGCAGTCTCGCAAATACGGGTGACTTAGTTGTGATGGCACATTCGATTGGAAGTATGAAAAGTAATATTTCAGAGCTAGATCAGAAATGTAAGGACTGCGGTATGAAGATTAGCATCTCCAAAACGAAAGTAATGTCAGTGGGAAGAGATATAAACGAATTGAGTGCCAAATAGGAGGAACAAAGTTAGAACAGGTGGACGGTTTCAAGTACTTAGGATGCATATTCTCACAGGATGGCAACATAGTGAAAGAACTGGAAGCGAGGAGTAGCAAAGCTAATGCAGTGAGCGCTCAGCTACGATCTACTCTCTTCTGCAAGAAGGAAGTCAGTACCAAGACTAAGTTATCTGTGCACCGTTCAATCTTTCGACCAACTTTGTTGTATGGGAGCGAAAGCTGGGTGGATTCAGGTTACCTTATCAACAAGGTTGAGGTTACGGATATGAAAGTAGCTAGGATGATTGCAGGTACTGGTAGATGGGAACAATAGCAGGAGGGTGTCCACAATGAGGGAATCAAAGAAAAACTGGGAATGAACTCTATAGATGTAGCAGTCAGGGCGAACAGGTTTAGATGGTGGGGTCATGTTACACGCATGGGAGAAGCCAGGTTACTCAAGAGACTCATGGGTTCAGCAGTAGAGGGTAGGAGGAGTCGGGGCAGACCAAGGAGAAGGTAGCTGGATTCGGTTAAGAATGATTTTGAAGTAAGAGGCTTAACATCAGAAGAGGCACCAATGTTAGCACTGAATACGGGATCATGAAGGAATTTAATAAGGGGGACTATGCTCCAGACTGAACGCTGAAAGGCATAATCAGTCTCAAATGATGATGATGGTGATGGAATTCATGTCAGGAAAAACTATTCAGCGGCAACTACATGTCGTCAACGTTGTAGGGACCATCAAGTGCTGGTAGGACACTTCCTGCAACAACTCTTGGTTTGTACAATCTACAGTGGTAGTTCGACGATGGGCACCATCTAACACACTGGATACTGTTAGGCCTCTTGCGAGGAGTCCCATTTTCGATCCGGCAGCGTATAATCTCACATTAGCTGCTGGAGGCATGCCGAAGCGGCAACACCTGTAATATCAAGACTCTTCTGCGTCGTTTAGATGATGTTGACTGTAATGGTTTACTACTTACAAATTGTTTTTTAACGTAACCCTCATAATATACATCGAGGTTTGTCGGTATCGTTTTGTTACATAGTGTGTGTGTGTGTGTGTGTGTGTGTGTGTGTGTGTGTGTGTGTGTGTGTGTGTGTATACCATGACCTTTTCTTAAGAAACATAATTAATTAACGACATTCAGAAGAAACAGAATGACTCAGTATCTAAACTTCATTCATCCTGAACATCAGGCTAGTTAATTAACTTAGCCTGGTTTCTTGTTGTAATCGAGTAGCACTACGTTGTTTCTGTTGTTTAATCCCTTTATCTTGGTTTCATACACATTATAGGAGCAATGTTATTGTAAATCGATAAATTGCTTTAGCCGTAATAGAACAACTATCTTTTAATATGCGGAACATCAGTGTCAGCGCAAAATCAGAGACAGATGTTAATTCCTCTAGATATTTTTGACTGAATAAAAGTAAAAGGTCTGGAAGTATCTGTGAACGACTGTATACTGAAACTTCTTGGCAGATTAGAACTGTGTGCCGGACCGAGACTCGAACTCGGGACCTTTGCCTTTCGCGGGCAAGTGCTGTATCAACCTTTTTTTTTTGTATCTGCTTGGGGCGGACGTCGTAAGATACCCGTTTAAGTTCGTCGTTGATCCATTAACTCAGTTTTTTTATTACAGAAGGCAGCTATCCCTCTGACCGAACACGCTGAGCTACCGTGCCGGCTCAACTGAGAGCACGACTCACGCCCCGTCCTCACAGCTTTACTTCTGCCAGTATCTCGTCTCCTACCTTCCAAACTCTCTGCAAGGTTCGCACGAGAGCTTCTGTAAAGTTTGGAAGGTAGGAGACGAGATACTGCCGGAATTAAAGCTGTGAGGACGGGGCGTGAGTCGTGCTTGGGTAGCTCAGTTGGTAGAGCACTTGCCCGCGAAAGGCAAAGGTCCCGAGTTCGAGTCTCTGTCCGGCACACAGTTTTAATCTGCCAGGAAGTTTCATAACAGCGCACACTCCGCTGCAGAGTGAAAATCTCATTCTGATTGTATACTGTCCAATCACGATACTGTCACCACCTGTCAAAAGCCTGAATAATCACCTTTAGTAGCGTGGACCTCTGTGATACGTGCAGGAAGAGAGTCAGTGATGGTGTTGAAGGTATCAACTGGGATGTGGAGCCATGCCGACTCCGATGACGTGTCAGCTGCGCTATGTTTCTGTGTTGAGGATCCGTGGCATGACCAGATTCTCGATTAGGTTTAAATCCGGGGAGTCTGACAGCCAGGGGAGTATGGTAAACCTGTCCTGGTGCTTTTCGAACCACGCACGTACACCGCTAGCTGCGTGACACGTTGCGTTGTCCAGCTGGTAGATGCTATCGTGCCAAAGAAAAACAAAGTGCGTCTAGAGACGGAAATGATCCGTTGGGTGTTCCAGAACGACGAGACCACCCTGGGAATGCCACGAAAACATTTCCCAGGCTCTAATGCTCCGACGATTGTTGCACGATGTCTGTTTTCAGACGTTCCACGCCGTACACCCAACTGTTATCTGCCCGACGGAGCATAAAACGTGATTCATCTCAGAAGGTCATCTGCAGCCGCCCAGTAGGGCTGGTGTGCAAATTACAGCTTTTGTCGCCGAAGAACAGAAGTCAGTATGGGCGCATGAAGCGAGCAGCTGGTGCGGAGGCCCATAAGGAAGCAACGTTCGCTGAACGGTCGATTAGGAGACACTGTTGATAGCCCTTAGTTCAGCTGGGCGGTCATTTGCTTATCAGTTGCTCGTCAGTTCGCCCCCACACACCTCCGCAGCCACCTTTCACCCCTGTCATCTACGGCCCACGGTGTACCGCAGTTGGCTCGGCATCGGTTTTTGATCTAGATCTACACCTACATCGATACTCTGCAAATCACATTTAAGTGCCTGGCAGAGGGTTCATCGAACCACCTTCACAATTCTCTATCATTCCAATCTCGTACAGCGCGCGGAAAGTGTGAAAACCTGCATCTTTCCGTACGAGCTCTGATTTCCCTTATTTTATCTTGGTGATCGTTCCTCCCTATGTAGGTCGGTGTCAAAAAAACATTTTCGCATTCGGAGGTGAAAGTTGGTGATTGGAGTTTCGTGAGAAGATTCCCTCGCAACGAAAAACGCCTTTCTTTTAATGATGTCCAGCCCAAATCCTGTATCATTTCTGTGACACTCTCTCAAATATTTCGCGCTAATACAAAACCTGCTGCCTTTCTTTGAACATTTTCGATGTACTCAGTCAATCCTATCTGGTAAGGATCCCACACCGCGCAGCAGTATTCTAAAAGAGGACGGACAAGCGTAGCGTAGGGAGTCTCCTTAGTAGGTTTGTTACATTTTCTAAGTGTCCTGCCAATAAAACGCAGTCTTTGCTTAGCCTTCCCCACAACATTTTCTATGTATTCCTTCCAATTTAAGTTGTTCGTAATTGTAATACCTAGGTATTTCGTTGATTTTACGGCTTTTAGATTATACTGATTTATCGTCTAACCGAAGTTTAACGAGTTCCTTTTAGCACTCATGTGGATGACCTCACATTTTAAGTTCTTTAGGGTCAACTGCCACTTTTCGCACCATTCAGATATCTTTGCTTAATCGTTTTGCGGTTTGTTTTGATCTTCTGATGACTTTATTAATCGATAAATGACAGCATCGTCTGCAAAAAACCTAAGACGGCTACTCAGATTGTCTCCCAAATCGTTAATATAGATAAGGAACAGCAAATGGCCTATAACACTACCTTGAGGAACGCCAGAAATCACTTCTGTTTTACTGGATGACTTTCCGTCAACTACTACGAACTGTGACCTCTATGACAGGAAATCACAAATCCAGTCACATAACTGAGACGATATTCCATAAGCACGCAATTTCACTACGAGCCGCTTGCGTGGTATAGTGTCAAAAGCCTTTCGGAAATCCAGAAATAGCCGCGATGGATTAGCCGAGCGGTCTGGAGCGCTGCAGTCATGAACTGTGCGGCTGGTCCCGCCGGAGCTTCGAATCCTCCCATGGGTGTGTGTGTTTGTCCTTAGGATAATTTAGGTGAAGTAGTGTGTAAGCTTAGGGACTGATGACCTTAGCAGTTAGGTCACATTTGAAATCCAGAAATACCGAATCGATCTGAAATCCGTTGTCAACAGCACTCAACACTTCATGTGAATAAAGAACTAGTTGTGTTTTACCGGAACGATGTTTTCTAAACCAATGTTGACTGTGTGTCAGCCGGCCGGGGTGGCCAAGCGCTTCTAGGCGATACAGTGTGGAACCGCGCGACCGTTACGGTCAAAGGTTCGAATCCTGCCTCGGACATGGATATGTGAGATGTCCTTAGGTTAGTTAGGTTTAAGTACTTCTAAGTTCTAGGGGACTGATGACCTCAGAAGTTAAGTCCCATAGTGCTGAGAGCCATTTGAACCATTTTACTGTGTGTCAATAGACCGTTTTCTTGGAGCTAATTCATAATACTCGAACACAATATACGTTGTAAAATCCTGCTGCATTGATATCGCAGTTTTGCCATCTTCGTTGTACTTTAGCCACGGCGGCAGCGAACAGTTTACACACGTACAAGGATCACCTTGAGAGCGAGGTACAGGTTCAACCTTAAGTGAGGTTCATTTGAAAGTGTTGTGTTAACGATTATGACAGGAAAAACATTAGCAGGTAATTACAAAGTACGTCAGGAGAGCGACAGTAAATGAGTGTCCGAGAGGTGAAGAGATCACTCTTCTGTGGGATATATGTACACATTTCACAAAATGGCTATCGTCGACATTGAAGAAATGTTCAAAACAAACCATCAACTTGCACCATTAACATCAGTGAAAAATGGCGCGCCGCAGTGATCACAAGGATTCGCACCATCCAGATCGAAAGTGAACTTCTTGGGAGTTACAAACTGTGCAGGATGTTCAGCTAGGGATCCACTCTTAAAGATTGCATATAGGATCATATTTGTGTTACGGGGTGATGAGAACCGACGGAATGTGATGGTAGGGCAACCAAATGCTTGTGGAACTAATCGTGAAACCGGCTATCTTTTAAAGGGTAGCTGAAGGAAGTGCTATAATATTTGTTTTTTCCGCGTCCCCTGACACACTTTATATACCCTGCTAGTGCTGCCACCTACCGTCTGTGGGCTGACGTCGAACGTAGACGGTGGTAGATTAGATTAGATTAGTTTTTCGTTCCATAGATCCGTGCTGAGGAGATCTTCGTGGATGTGGAACATGTCAATTTTTTTTTAAGCTGAAATAACAATACTAATAGTATGAGTATATGCAATACATCATTTTTTAAGCTGAAATAACGATACTAATGGTATGAGTATATACAATACATCATTTGTTTCTATTAAAAATTCATCGATGGAGTAGAAGAAGTTGGCCACTAGTAAGTCTTTCAGACTCCTTTTAAACTGATCTTTATTTGTAACTAATTTTTTTATGTGTGCTGGCGAATTATTGAAGATAAGTGTTCCTGAGTAGTGAACCCGTTTTTGAACTAATGTAAATGCTTTTAAGTCCTTGTGCAGATCATTTTTGTTCCTGGTATCGTATGTATGAACTGAGCTGTTTGTTGGAAAAAGAAATATATTATTTAGGACAAATTTCATTAAGGAGTAAATATACTGAGAGGCAGTAGTCTTTGAAGAGGTTTCTACAGGACGTCCGTGAATTTACTCCACAAATAATACGTATTACACGCTTTTGGACTCTGAAAACTTTTCGCTTACTTGTAGAGTTACCCCAAAATATTATACCATATGACACTATAGAATGAAAGTAGGCAAACAAATACAGATTTGTTAAGGCGTTTCTGCAGTTCTGTGATGTGCTCCTCCCTCACTGGTCACAGTGTAAAAGATAGCTGCAGCGAATCTGTTATCCTACATTACTTATTAAAATTACGCGCCATCTCACTGAAGTCAAATTGCTTACGGCAATGTAAAAGAACCTGCACTACCTTCAAAAACTGTCAAACGCTGAACGATGCACCATGATCGGGCTATACAAAGAAAGAAAGTAGTACTGGGGGTAGGAAGAAAGTAGCACTTGAACAGCTGGCCACACTGCGTAAGCGAAGAAGACGACGTTGCAGGGGAAACCGGGCGAGCGGCGGCCGGCGTGGGCTACAGGTAGAGCCCGACCGCGTCACTTTCCCGCTCGGACCGGCCGCAGGCGCTGGGCTGTGACG
Organism: Schistocerca piceifrons; assembly: GCF_021461385.2. Taxonomy (NCBI): domain Eukaryota; kingdom Metazoa; phylum Arthropoda; class Insecta; order Orthoptera; family Acrididae; genus Schistocerca; species Schistocerca piceifrons. Next base: position 38,526,831 of record NC_060139.1, on the reverse strand, counting down.
TCACGCGTGGACTGCCCCGCCCAGCTGCGCTGGCACGCGCCGCGCAGGCGCCGGCGGAACAAATGACGGAGCAGCACCCGCCAGCGCCACTCTCCGCTGCCACTGTGTGCACAGAGCTAGTTAGGCTCTACGTGGCTGTTAGCTCAGACTCGAAACTCACGCCTTCATCTGCTGACCGCGACTCCCTCTCCTCAACACACACTGACGATTTTAGGAGATGATTTCAAAAGGCAATATGGACCGTGTAACCTCCCCATCACTTATCGACCTTAATGACAGTAAAAATTAAACCGCGTGTACCTAATGGAAATTTGGGAAAAGCAATCGTCACCGAAGTTAATCTTTCGGTAAAGAGGGAGGAAAGTGTTACATCTAAATGAAAGGAAAAATGCAAATGAAACTGGTGGAATTTAATTTTGAAAAGGGGTAAAGTTAATAAAGAAAGTAAATGTGCGGTCGTTACGTTAACAATTAACTGGCGTTAATTAGATATTTGAGATTTGGGGAAAATTACGGTCGCCAGTCCTATGGACAACTACTATAATAACTGAAAAACAACGGTTATTGCACATATAATTAGCACTAAAAGCGTGGCAACTGAAGGTTGACACGTGTTGTGTGAAAACTGAATGTTTGTCAGAAGTAATAAAATTCGCTACACTCTGACTTAATTTAGCAAAAGAATTAATAAAACCGGAAAATTGAAAGTTAATTTAGTGACTGAAATTAATAGTGAACTTTGTTTCAGAAGCACTACAAAATTAAATAAAATAAGGTTAGTCTTGGGCCACCTCAACAATCATTTCAAAAGCTACTCGAATCTACGCAATTTAGAAATAAGAGATTTAACTTTGAACTTGAATTAAATGATTCTGAACAATTAACAATACTAAAATTTAGTACGTACCAAGCTGAGCTGCAGTCACAGGTAAGCTAAAATATGGTAACAAAACTTGCACTCTTTATTTGTGCTTGTGTAATCTAAATATTGTAGCCAGCTATGAAAAGAAAAAAATTTATGGTACAATAGATGGAAATACGAGGATATGCATTTCCGGCGTTACAACCAAAGAATAACTACCAGGAGAATGGAAAACAGCTCTGATTTGTCCAATACATAAGAAGGACGACAAACTGAAATGTGACAACTATCGAGTAATCGCCCTGCTTAACGCCTGCTATAAGATCCTGTCCAATTGCCTCATAGCCGGCCGCGGTGGCCGTGCGGTTCTGGCGCTGCAGTCCGGAACCGCGGGACTGCTACGGTCGCAGGTTCGAATCCTGCCTCGGGCATGGGTGTGTGTGATGTCCTTAGGTTAGTTAGGTTTAAGTAGTTCTAAGTTCTAGGGGACTTATGACCTAAGATGTTGAGTCCCATAGTGTTCAGAGCCATTTGAATTGCCTCATACATAGAATTCAGCCAGTGGCAGAATCGGTGATTGGGGAGTATCAGGGAGGTTTCCGGCCAGGACGGTCAACAGTAGATCACATCTTCAGTCTCCGGCAGCTCGCTGAGAAACTGGGTGAATATGGTAAAGATTTGCATATTTTATTCGTTGATTTTAAGAAGGCCTATGATTGCATACATCGCAAGAGCCTGCTTAACTGTTTAAGGTAGTTTTGCATAGCAGAGAAACTCATCAATCTGATAAAGATCCGTCTGAACGAAACACGCGCAAAGGTGAAGATGGGAAATCGCGTCACTGAGGAGTTTGAAATTGTGACTGGACTCAGGCAAGGAGATGGGTTGTCCCCTATCCTGTTCAACTTTGCCCTCAAGAAGATCGTACGCGAGACCTTCCAAAAGAACGAAGGGATTGAAATCGAAGGAAAGAGACTGGCATACTTAGCCTATTCAGACGACATCTGTTTACTCTCTAGGTCGGAAGAGGAGTTGTAGCAAATGACCAAAGCACTAAAGGAGGCTGCCAGCAAATTTGGGATAAACATAAACGAAGCCAAGACAGAGTACCTCGTTATGACGCGTGGTCATTGTCAGACTGCTGGTCATCTACAATCACTGCAGGTTGGGTACCATTCCTACGAGAGAGTGCCAGAATTCAAATATCTAGGGGCACTTTTCACTGAGAACTCGTCATGTGAAGCAGCGATCAATGCCAGAATACAAGAAGGAAACCGATCTTACCACAGCCTACCACAACTGCTTCGGTCCAAATATCTCTCCAGACAGTTCACGATTCGATTGTACAAAACCCTGATCCAGCCTGTTTTTCTATATGGCTGTGAAACATGGAGTAGCCGGAAATAGGACTTCCATAAGCTCCTTGTGCTTCGGTAGATCTTCGGTCCGGTTCCGGATGCAGATACAGGGGAATGGAGGATCAGATACAACCAAGAGCTTGAGGAACTATACCAGCATCCCAACATAGCAGGAACCGTCAAAGTCAAACGAATGCAGTGGGCCGGCCATGTGACCCGAATGGAGGATCACAGATGGCCTCGGAAGCTCCTGGATTGCACACCTACAGGAAAGAGACCGCCAGGGAGACCCAAGAAGCGTTGGAGGGATGGACTCCATGAAGATTTAAACCAAGTGTCAATAGATGTGGACGGATGGCGGATAGCAGCAATGGACAGAATACAGTGGAGGAGGAAACTTGTAGATGCGGGCGGTCCTCTGGGCCTGATCACGTAGTAGTAGTAGTAGCAGTAGTAGCTTTCAAAAGGACGTCACAGACCAATCACTGCTTACCTAACCAAGGATCATTATCTGTTGTCGGAATAGCATTTCGCTTTCATGTCCGCTAGTGACGCGTTTCAAAAAAGAAATTCGCCATTTACAGTCAAAATAGCTGCTAAATAGGCTTCAGGAGCCTCATTTAAAACTTTTAATAATATACACTACTGCCATTAAAATTGCTACACCACGAAGATGACGTGCTACAGACGCGAAATTTAACCGACAGGAAGAAGATGCTGTGATATGCAAATTGTTCAAAAATGGCTCTAAGCAGTATGTGACTTAACTTCTGAGGTCATCAGTCGCCTAGAACTAACGTAAGGACATCACATACATCCATGCCCGAGACAGGATTCGAACCTGCGACCGTAGCGGTCGCTCGGCTCCACACTGTAGCGCCTAGAACCGCACGGCCACTCCGGCCGGCTATGCAAATGGTGCACGAATGGCAAAACGTCATCTTTTTCGGATGAATCCAGGTTCTGTTTACAGCATCACGATGGTCACATCCGTGTTTGGCGACATCGCAGTGAACGCACATTGGAAGCGTGTATTCGTCATCGCCATACTGGCGTATCACCCGGCGTGATGGTATGGGGTGCCATTGGTTACACGTCTCGGTCACCTCTTGTTCGCATTGATGGCACTTTGAACAATGGACGTTGCATTTCAGATGTGTTACGACCCGTGGCTCTACCCTTCATTCGATCCCTGCCAAAACCCTACATTTCAGCAGGATAATGCACGACCGCATGTTGCAGGTCCTGTATGGGCCTTTCTGGATACAGAAAATGTTCGACTGATGCCCTGGCCAGCACATTCTCCAGATCTCTCACCAACTGAAAACGTCTGGTCAATGGTGGCCGAGCAACTAGCTCGTCACATTACGCCAGTCACTACTCTTGATGAACTGTGGTATCGTGCTGAAGCTGCATGGGCAGCTGTACCTGAACACGCCATCCGAGCTTTGTTTGGCCCAACGCCCAGGTGTATCAAGGCCGTTATTACGGTCAGAGCTGTTTGTTCTGCGTACTGATTTCTCAGGATCTATGCACACAAATTGCGTGAAAATGTAATCATATGTCAGTTTTAGTATAATATATTTGTCCAATGAATACCCGTTTATCATCTGCATTTCTTCTTGTTGTAGCAATTTTAATGGCCAGTATTGTAAGAACAACACACACACCCATGCTCGAGGGAGGATTCGAACCTCCGGCGGGAGGGAAATGCTAATCATTTCTGCAGAACATATTATCTAGATGTCCTCTGAATATGAATGTCCTATCTCTAGTCGTTGAAGGTGTTTTTTTTTCTGAACGTGAGTGTAATATGAATCTAGCAACTAGCATCCGAATCCAAAAACCTCAACTAACGTTAAGAGCTTCTTAAGACTGCAGTCTTACTGCTCAGTAACGAACAAAAATACAGAGACACTGATATTTCAAGATGTGCTTAATTTTATTTGATTTTGTTGTATCCCACCTTGGACTATTCCAGTTGGCCGTTTACCTCAGGGGTAGAGCGGTAAGCGGTGCAGGAAGCACAGCGCTAGAGAATGTGTGGCAGAGAGTGTTTTATTAACTGTCTTCCAGTACTGGCAACTCAATGGCGTGCGTGACTCGTACCGATGAGCTGGTATGGTACTTCAGACGGAAGTCACATGGAGTCGTGAATGCGCATTACAGAGATGGACTACTTAAAGTGCGCTACTTATTCATAGCAGGGAACATTATATTAATTACTCGTAAGGCTGTTGAAATACATGGCAGACAGCAGAAATAATCATTTATCGAACTTCTGTGATGGTGTTTCATATTCAATAGTGTATTTAAATACAGGGTGTTTCAAAAATGACCGTTATATTTGAAACGGGAATACAAACTAAACGAGCAGCGATAGAAATACACCGTTTGTTGCAATATGCTTGGGACAACAGTACATTTTCAGGCAGACAAACTTTAGAAATTACAGTAGTTACAATTGTCAACAACAGATGGCGCTGCGGTCTGGAAAAATCTATAGTACGATATTTTCCACATATACACCATGCGTAGCAATAATATGGCGTAGTCTCTGAATGAAATTACCCGAAACCTTTGACAACGTCTCCGGCGGAATGGCTTCACATGCAGATGAGATGTACTGCTTCAGCTGTTCAATTGTTTCTGGATTCTGGCGGTACACCTGGTCTTTCAAGTGTCCACACAGAAAGAAGTCACAGGAGTTCATGTCTGGCGAATAGGGAGGCCAATCCACGCCGCCTCCTGTATGTTTCGGATAGCCCAAAGCAATCACACGATCATCGAAATATTCATTCAGGAAATTAAAGACGTCGGCCGTGCGATGTGACCGGGCACCATCTTGCATAAACCACGAGGTGTTCGCAGTGTCGTCTAAGGCAGTTTGTACCGCCACAAATTTACGAAGAATGTCCAGATAGCGAGATGCAGTAATCGTTTCGGATCTGAAAAATGGGCCAATGATTCCTTTGGAAGAAATGGCGGCCCAGACCAGTACTTTCTGAGGATGCAGGGACGATGGGACTGCAACATGGGGCTTTTCGGTTCCCCATATGCGCCAGTTTTGTTTATTGACGAAGCCGTCAAGGTAAAAATAAGCTTCGTCAGTAAACCAAATGCTGCCCGCATGCATATCGCCGTCATCAATCCTGTGCACTATATCGTTAGCGAATGTCTCTCGTGCAGCAATGGTAGCGGCGCTGAGGGGTTGCCGCGTTTGAATTTTGTATGGATAGAGGTGTAAACTCTGGCGCATGAGACGATACGTGGACGTTGGCGTCATTTGGACCGCAGCTGCAACACGGCGAACGGAAACCCGAGGCCGCTGTTGGATCACCTGCTGCACTAGCTGCGCGTTGCCCTCTGTGGTTGCCGTACGCGGTCGCCCTACCTTTCCACCGCGTTCATCCGTCACGTTCCCAGTCCGTTGAAATTTTTCAAACAGATCCTTTATTGTATCGCTTTTCGGTCCTTTGGTTACATTAAACCTCCGTTGAAAGCTTCGTCTTGTTGCAACAACACTGTGTTCTAGGCGGTGGAATTCCAACACCAGAAAAATCCTCTGTTCTAAGGAATAAACCTTGTTGTCTACAGCACACTTGCACGTTGTGAACAGCACACGCTTACAGCAGAAAGACGACGTACAGAATGGCGCACCCACAGACTGCGTTGTCTTCTATATCTTTCACATCACTTGCAGCGCCATCTGTTGTTGAAAATTGTAACTACTGTAATTTCGAAAGTTTGTCCGCCTGAAAATGTACTGTTGTCCCAAGCATATTGCAACAAACGGTGTATTTCTATCGCTGCTCGTTTAGTTTTTATTGCCGTTTCAAATATACCGGTCATTTTTGAAACACCCTGTACAAGTAACAATACTGTAAGCAATCAAAGTCAACCGCCCACAAAGTACAACAAGTAACACTTCACTACACAACTACAGTGTCACAACTGTTAGATCGCTGAGAGTGGCAGCAGTCTGAAACAGAGAACAGTCAAGTGGCCGAGCGGTTCTAGGTGCTTCAGTCTGGAACCGCGTGACCGCTACGGTCGCAGGTTCGGATCCTGCCTCGGGCTTGGATGTGTGTGATGTCCTTAGGTTAGTTAGGTTTAAGTAGTTCTAACTTCTCGGGTACTGATGACCTCAGATGTTGAGTCCCATAGTGCTCAGAGCCATTTGAACCATTTGAGAGAACAGTCGATATCAAGTGTTCGGAATAGTGCCAACTTATAGTGATCATAATTCAGCGACTGGCGTCAACTCCTCTCGCCCTTGCTATAGCTAGTCTGACGGATACTTATGACATACTAAATTATGTAGGCTACCAATTAATAATAAGATCGACTCATATGTGGACTAAGATGCTGCCCTACACTTCAGTATCAGGTCTTGAGCAAAAAGTTCTACAACTGGTATAAATGTACATCCAGACGTAGAGAGAAAATGCAACTGTCTCGAGGTACCACCTACGTACCTGCCACAATGCATGCGGAGGATTGTGGAGTATCTTTTGTATACCTGTCGGCACGACTGGCATAAGTTGCGGTAATGCGCAGCCTCAACGAATTGTTGCCCGGGCTACTCACGCGCGTCGCGGCAAACATTTCGATGAAATACAACCTGTCACGGGCGGACAGTCAGTTTAATTACTTGTGTGAAGTCGTTTGGCACGCACCGTACCAGTCTGCTGGTAAAGGCTTCGCTGTCTTCTTTAGAGCTGCTGTACTTACTATTTGCAGTAGTTACTGTAAGAATCTCACGTTATTACTCGTGGCTTCGGCTTTGGCCAGGCTCTTACCTCTGACAGTGAAACTGCTTGCGACTTATTTTCTGTATCGTCTGGAAAATATATCTGATTACATCTTTGCGGCAATCCTTGACTTTCGCTGTATTCCGTGTGGTAGTCAAGTATAAAACTAGGTGTAGATGAAAGCTTGCCCTTTACTCAGGCAGGTTAAGCGAGAAATTTCCTGAAAGTTGTAACCCTCCCACTTTCTAATCGGCTATGCAAATAACCGTGATCGCGTCAGCCTAATTGGATCAGAAAATTAAGGCATCAGTTTCCGAAATAACTGATTAGCGGAGAAACTTACTTTGAGAAATAGCTTACCACACCTTCTTCTTACGTAAACTTTGGGTAATCGTTATGAAATAATGTAAATCACGCACAACAAACACAACAAAAAATACTACGAAATTTTGAGTTATTTAAGTTTTTTCTAAATTCGTCCCCAGTTCAACTGGAAAATTCAGTTCATTAACCAGCTATAATCAGGATAATAGTATTACATAAATTATATGAACGAACGTGTGCTGGCCGGCCGGTGTGGCCGTGCGGTTCTAAGCGCGTCAGTTTGGAACCGCGTGACCGCTACGGTCGCAGGTTCGAATCCTGCCTCGGGCATGGATGTGTGTGATGTCCTTAGGTTAGTTAGGTTTAAGTAGTTCTAAGTTCTAGGGGACTGATGACCTCAGTAGTTAAGTCCCATAGTGCTCAGAGCCATTTGAACCATTTTTTTGAACGTGTGCTGACAAAACAGTTCGCACGCGTAAACAACAGAATCACTTTAATAAACAACAAAGAGAAATATTTAGTTCGGTTTTAAATTACTAAAGGAATTAAATATAATAATTTTTTAAAAAAGCTACTAATAATCGTTGCGGAAGTGGCTAAATTGTGAGCTCTGTCTATTAGAGTCAAAAGTACGTAATCTCCCAATAACGCTTACCTGCACAAGCAAAGATAACACTTACCTGCACAAGAAAAGCTCATCAACATGACAAATAAAATTTGTAGAATTTCAATGTTTTAAATAATTACAGCTCTTAACACTAAATATATATAAACAAAATTCTCTGTAGTTACAACGCTGAAGTATGAAACACTAAGCAAGCAACAGGAAAGTCTCTCACAAAATCAATCATAATATGAAAAGTTTTTAAAAAATGCGATTCAGTTTGACAGCATCATTGCATTTAAATCACTTTACTACTAGTTCAGTGGCACTTACATTCAAATTATAATGATTTTTACTCTATATGGTTGTTATGTTGAACAAACAAACTAATAGAGCCGTTCTACTACAAAGCAAAACTGGTATATACTTCGGAATACAGTCTTTCTTTGACGGATGTTCATTAACGACACATGGTTCTCTTACAATAGGAAAGGTGCACGGTCCTAGCCTAGGTGATAATGACTGAGGTTAACGACAAGGTCGAGGAGTTAGAACCATACGTGACCAGAGTTGTTATTCAGTTCTCAATCATATTCACTGGGTATGGCTTACAAGAGTTCTACGCCCACCTGATGTGAAAAGTCTTATAGATTGTCGAGATTGCTTAGACGACTGTGTCGATGTCTACGACAATGCTCCATTAGCGCCAGCCTTTACAGGAGCGCTCTGGTTAGCCGCAGACGATTTTAGGGCAGAATCTTCGTGTTATCTGGAGCTTAATTCATTTGCCCACATACTCCGCTTCCACTGCGTCTCGTAAAATAAGATTTGGCCTAACATTGACCAACTTCTCGTTTTGCACGAGATACATATATCTCCTCTCTATCGTCGCTGATACTGGAGTACCGAGTGCAGGCGCACTGGCGTAACACAACAACGCGCAGAAGCGTTCCTACCACCACAGTTTACTCTGTGAAGAATATGTGAAACTTGCGGCTTTCCATACCGACATTACCCAGTTTGATAATAATGCACATAAAATTACAAACGTTGTTCAAAAATCATTTTACGAATCTCTCGAAATCTGGCAGAAAATCCAAATGATTCTGGCGGTATGTGAAGTAAACCTGTGGCAAGACGCAAGCTATACCACCACCACACGGAAACAATGATTATGTCAGTGATGATAGTATGACAGTGCCACTACAGCAGAGTTACTAAACACGGTTTTCCGACACTCTTTCACCAAAGAAGACGAAGTAAATATTCCAGAATTTGAATCTAGAACAGCTGCCGACATCAATAACTTAGAAGTAGATATCCTCCGTGTAGCGAAGCAGCGTAAATGACTTAACAAGGGCAAGGTCTCCGATACATATTCCGTACCGGTTACGTTACTTTCAGAGTATGTGGATACAACAGCTCTATGCTTGTTGTTGTTGTCTTCAGTCCAGAGACTGGTTTCATGCAGCTCTCCAAGCTACTCTATCCTGTGAAAGCTTCTTCATCTCCCAGTACCTACTGCAACCTACATCCTTCTGAATCTGCTAGTGTATTCATCTCTTGGTCTCCCTCTACGATTTTTACCCTCCACGCTGCCCTCCAATACTGAACTGGTGATCCCTTGATGCCTCAGAACATGTCCTACCAACCGGTCCCTTCTTTTTGTCAAGTTGTGCCACAAACTCCTCTTCTCCTCAATTCTATTCAATACCTCCTAATTAGTTATGTGATCTACCCATCTAATCTTCAGCATTCTTCTGTAGCACCACATTTCGAAAGCTTCTATTCTCTTCTTGTCCAAAATATTTATCGTCCATGTTTCACTTCCATACATAGCTACGCTCCATACAAATACTTTCAGAAACGACTTCCTGACACTTAAATCTATACTCGATGTTAACAAATTTCTCTTCTTCAGAAATGCTTTCCTTGCCATTGCCTGTCTACATTTTATATCCTCTCTACTGCCCAAATAGCAAAACTCCTTTACTACTTTAAGTGTCTCATTTCCTAATCTAATTCCCTCTGCATCACCCGACTTACTTCGACTACATTCCGTTATCCTCGTTTTGCTTTTGTTGTGTTCATCTTATATTCTCCTTTCAAGACACTATCCATTCCGTTAAACTGCTCCTCCAAGTCCTTTGCTGTCTCTGACAGAATTACAATGTCATCGGCGAACCTCAAAGTTTTTATTTCTCCTCCATGAATTTTAATACCTACTCCGAATTTTTCTTTTGTTTCCTTCACTGCTTGCTCAATATAGAGATTGAATAACATCGGTGAGAGGCTACAACCCTGTCTCACTCCCTTCCCAACCACTGCTTCCCCTTCATGTCCCTCGACTCTTAGAACTGCCATCTGGTTTCTGTACAAATTGTAAATAGCTTTTCGCTCCCTGTATTTTACCCCTGCCACCTTCATAATTTGAAAGAGCGTATTCCAGTCAACATTGTCAAAAGCTTTCTCTAAGTCTACAAATGCTAGAAACGTAGGTTTGCCTTTCCTCAATCTAGCTTCTAAGATACGTCGTAGGGTCAGTATTGCCTCACGTGTTCCGATATTTCTACGGAATCCAAACTGATCTTCCCCGAGGTCGGCTTCTACCAGTTTTTCCATTCTTCTGTAAAGAATTCGCGTTAGTATTTTGCAGCTATGACTTATTAAACTGATAGTTCGGTAATTTTCACATCTGTCAACACCTGCTTTCTTTGGGATTGGAATTATTACATTCTTCTTGAAGTGTGAGGGTATTTCGCCTGTCTCATACATCTTGCTCACCAGATGGTAGAGTTTTGTCAGGACTGGCTCTCCCAAGGCTGTCAGTAGTTCTAATGGAATGTTGTCTACTCCCGGGGCTTTGTTTCGACTCAGGTCTTTCAGTGCTCTGTCAAACTCTTCACGCAATATCATATCTACATCCTTACATTTGTCCTCTAGCCATCCCTGCTTAGCCATTATGCACTTCCTGTCGATCTCATTTTTGAGACGTTTGTATTCCTTTTTGCCTGCTTCATTTACTGCATTTTTATATTTTCTCCTTTCATCATACCACAACCGCAATACCAGATCGGATACGTCTAGCATCTTGGATGTACCTTTACATAACACAAAATCTTTCTCCGTGTCATTCTCCATCTCAGTCATACGGCTATGGAACGCGCTCCCCTGTTATCTGCGTCTTATCCAAAACCACTTAACATTCAAGAGGGAACTCAAGACTTACATATTAGGGACGTTATAGCCACCATTGTTGTGCCCCTCTCATCTTTTTCTTTCTCCTCTCCATCATAGCTTCGAATTTTACCGTTCTATTTCTCTTCCTCTAACCTATCTACCTCTTCTATATCTCTTTCACCCCATTCCATCGTCTTATGTCTCTGCTTGATGAGAATAACTCACAAGCTGCAAGAATATAACGAGAAAATTCCCAACTAGCAATAGGACTGACATTCATAAAAGAAAAATATGTTTTCTTTCATACACATAGTCATTATTATTATTATTATTATTATTATTGATTGTTATAATTATTTTTTGATTGTTATAATTATCATTGTACTACTTTTATAATCTCTGTCTTTTTCTTTAACATTAATACTGTATAACACGTTATATGTTCTTAATGTTCTGTAGAAACTGAAATTTGTTGAATCTGAGTATGCCTGGTTAGGTGTAAGAGAGGGCCTGAAGGCCCTAATCTTGCCAGGTAAAATAAATGCATAAATAAATAAATAAGTAAATAAATAAATTCAGTATTTCTTCTGTTACCCAAGGTTTTCTACTAGCCCTCGTCTTTTTACCTACTTGACCCTCTGTTGCCTTCACTACTGCATCCCTCAAAGCTACCCATTCTTCTTCTACTGTATTTCTTTCCCCCATTCTTGTCAATTGTTCCCTTATGCTCTCCCTGAAACTCTCTACAACCTCTGGTTCTTTCAGTTTATCCAGGTCCCATCTCCTTTTTGCAGGTTCTTCAGTTTTAGTCTACAGTTCATAACCGATAGATTGTGGTCAGAGTCCACATCTGCCCCTGGAAATGACTTACAATTTAAAACCTGGTTCCTAAATCTCTGTCTTACCAGTATATAATCTATCTGAAACCTGTCAGTATCTCCAGGATTCTTCCATGTATACACTCTTCTTTTATGATTCTTGAACCAAGTGTTAGTTATGATTAAGTTGTGCTCTGTGCAAAATTCTACCAGGCGGCTTCCTCTTTCGTTTCTTACCCACAATCCATATTCACCTACTACGTTTCCTTCTCTCCCTTTTCCTGCTAACGAATTCCAGTCACCCTTGACTATTAAATTTTCGTCTCCCTTCACTATCTGAATAATTTCTTTTATTTCATCATACATTTCTTCAATTTCTTCGTCATCTGTGGAGCTAGTTGGCATATAAACTTGTACTACTGTGGTAGGCGTGGGCTTCGTATCTATCTTAGCCACAATAATGCGTTCACTAAGCTGTTTGTAGTAGCTTAGCCGCATTCCTCTATGCTTAGCAGTCATATAAAACTGCTCGCTCGTAGAAAGATCCGTACCTGAAGACTGGTAAGTTGCACAGGTGACACCAGTACACCAGAAAGGAAAAAGAACTAATCCGCTGAATTACGGACCCATATCACCAACGTCGGTTTGCAGTAGGGTTTCAGAACATTGTGTATTACCTCTAAGAAAATGATTTATTAACGAGTAGTCAGTACGGATTCAGGAAACATCATGCTTTTGAAACACAAGTAGCTCTCGGTTCTCATGAAGTAATGAGTGCTATGGAAAGGAGATGTCAAACTGAGTTCATATTTTTAGGTCCCAGTAGCCTTTGACACCGTTCTTGCAAACGTATCCTAATGATATTGCGTCTGTCTCAGTTTTGCAAGTGGATTCGTTATCTGCTGTCGGAAGGGTCACAGTTCATAGTGATTAATGAAAGGTACTGGGTGATCAAAAAGTCAGTATAGATTTTAAAACTGAATAAATAGTGAGGTACAAATTGACACACATGCTTGGAATGACATGGGGTTTTATTAGAACCAAAAAAGTACAAAAGTTCAAAAAATGTCCGACAGATGGCGCTTCATCTGATCAGAATAGCAATAATTAGCATAGCAAAGTAAGACAAAGCAAAGATGATGTTCTTTACAGGAAATGCTCAATATGTCCAACATCATTCCTCAACAATAGCTGTAGTCGAGGAATAATGTTGTGAACAGCACTGTAAAGCATGTCCGGAGTTATGATGAGGCATTGGCGTTGGATGTTGTCTTTCAGCATCCCTAGAGATGGCGGTCGATCACGATACACTTGCGACTTCAGGCAACCCCAAAGCCAATAATCGCACGGACTGACGTCTGGGGACCTGGGAGGGCAAGCATGACGAAAGTGGCGGCTGAGCACACGATCATCACCAAACGACGCGCGCTAGAGATCTTTCGCGCGTCTAGCAATATCGGGTGGAGCGACATCCTGCATTTTGGTTGTAATAAAACCCCATGTCATTCCAAGCATGTGTGTCAATTTTTGCCTATCTATCTACATTATTCCGTGGTTTATTAAGTTTTCAAATTTATACTGGCTTTTTGCTCACCCGGTATTATAGGGACTCTGCTGTTCCCGATCTATGCAAACGATTTAGGAGTCAATATGACCAGTCCTCTTAGACTGTTTGCCGATGACGCTGTCATTTACTATCTTGTAAAGTCATCCTGCACGGTGGCAAACGTGGCAGTTGATTCTAAGTAAAACAAAATGTGAAGTCATCCACATGGGTACTAAAAGAAATCCACTAACTTTCGGTTCCGCGACAAATCGCGCAAATCTGAAGGCTGTAAATTAAACTAAACACTTGGAGATTAATATTACAAAGAACTTAAACTGGAACGATCACATAGATAATGTTGTGGGTAGAGAAAACCAAAGACTCCGATTTATTGGTAGAGCACTTAGGAAGTGCAACAGATCTGCTAAAGCGAGGGCTTACACCACGCTTGTCCGACCTCTTCTGGAGTGCTGCCATGCGAAGCGGGATCCACACGAGATGGAACTGACGGAAGACACTGAAAAAGTTCACAGAAGGGCCGCTTGTAATGTATTATCGCGAAATAGTGGAGTGCTACGGACATGATATCTGCATTCGGGTGGCAATGAATAAAGGGGCTTTTTCGGTGTAGCAGGATCTTCTCGTGAAATTTCAGTGACCAATTTCCTCCACCGACTGCGAAAATATTCTGTTGGCGCCGACTTACATACGGAGAATCGATCAGCGTGATAAGAGAAATCAGATCTCGCATAGAAAGGGTTAAGTTCTTGTAATTTGCGCCGTTCGAGAGTGGAACGACAGGGAAATATCTTGAAGGTGGTTCGATGAATGCTCTGCCAGGGACTTAATGGCTCTGAGCAATATGGGACTTAACTTCAGAGGTCATCAGTCCCCTAGAACTTAGAACTACTTAAACCTAACTAACCTAAGGACATCACACACATGCATGCCCGTGGCAGGATTCGAACCTGCGACCGTAGCGGTCGCGCGTTTCCAGACTGTAGCGCCTAGAACCGCTCGGCCACTACGGCCGCCCCAAGGACTTAATTGTAAATTGCGGAGCAGTCGTGTAGATGTAGAAATATGCATCAGACGCAAGAAACACGTTGCGTTTTTGTGACGTCAGTGTTGTGGTACCAGTCCAGCGGAACCGCGGCTGCGGACTGTTTAGGCCGAGCCACGCCTGCGGTTGGCCAACGACGCCGCGGGCTCCGGTGCGACCTTTAGCACGGCCTGGCGCAGGCCAACCCTGAAACCCACAGCGCGGCCCTCCGCAGCCGCCCACGAGGTGGCCGAGGTAACACCGCGCGCTCCACCCACGCAGGCTGTACAGGGTGTTTCACACTTCATGTTACTCACTTCTAGAGGTTGTAGAAGAGACTTAGTAATCAATCTCAGGATAAAATTAAAACCATATGGCCTGTTGTAAGGGAAATGGCTGGTCTGCAGAGACAGGTCGAGGATATAGAATCAGTGCGTAGTGGGAATGTCCGTGTTACTGATAAGTCGCATATATGTACAGTATTTAATAATCACTTTCTGAATATAGCAGGTCAACAAAATAGAAACCTAGTCCCAACAGGGAATCATATAGCGCTCTTAGAAAAAAGTGTTCCGAGACCGTTACCTGAAATTCTCCTCCATGATACTGACAAGAGGGACATTGAGTTAATAATTAAATCACTGAAGACCAAGAACTCTCATGGATATGACGGGGTATCTAGCAGAATACAGAAGTATTGATCTATGTATGTTAGCCCAGTACTTAGCCATATCTGTAACTTTTCCTTTAGGAGTGGTCGGTTTCCTGACCAATTAAAGTACTCGGTAGTGAAGCCACTTTATAAAAGGGGAGACAGGGATAATGTTGACAATTATAGACCTATTTCTATGCCATCGGTGTTTGCTAAAGTTATCGAGAAGGTTGTATATACAAGGTTACTGGAGCATTTAAATTCACATAACTTGCTGTCAAATGTACAGTTTGATTTTAGAAATGGTTTAATAACTGACAATGCTATATTCTCTTTTCTGCCGGCCGCGGTGGCCGAGCGGTTCTAGGCGTTTGAGTCCGGAACCGCGCGACTGTTGCGGTCGCAGGTTCGAATCCTGCCTCCGGCATGGATGTGTGTGATGTCCTTAGGTTGGTTAGGTTTAAGAAGTTCTAAGTTCTAGGGGACTGATGACCTCAGATGTTAAGTCCTATAGTGCTCAGAGCCATTTCAACCATTTCTCTTTTCTCTGTGAGGTTTTGGACGGATTAAATATAAGGTTGCGAACGCTAGGTGTTTTCTTTGATTTACCGAAGGCTTTTGACTGTGTTGACCACAAAATATTACTGCAAAAGTTGGACCATTATGGAGTAAGGGGAGTAGCTTACAATTGGTTCGCCTCTTACCTTAAGAACAGAAAGCAGAAGGTAATTCTCCGCAATATTGAGAGTGGTAGTGATGTTCAGTCCCAATGGGGCACTGTTAAGTGGGGCGTTCCCCAAGGGTAGGTGCTGGGGCCACTGCTGTTTCTTATTTATATAAATGATATGCCTTCTAGTATTACAGGTGATTCAAAAATATTTCTGTTTGCTGATGACACCAGCTTGGTAGTGAAGGATCTTGTGTGTAATATTGAAACATTATCAAATAATGTAGTTCACGAAATAAGTTCGTGGCTTGTGGAAAATAATTTGATGCTAAATCACAGTAAGACTCAGTTTTTACAGTTTCTAACTCACAATTCAACAAGAACTGATATTTAGATCAGACAGAATGGGCATATTATAAGCGAGACGGAACAGTTCAAGTTCCTAGGCGTTCGGATACATAGTAAGGTGTTGTGGAAAGCCCATGTTCAAGATCTTGTTCGAAACTAAATGCTGCTTTATTTTCCATTAGAACAGTATCTGAAATAAGTGACAGTTCAACACGAAAAGTTGTCTACTTCTCATATTTTCATACGCTTATGTCATATGGTATTATTTTTTGGGGTAATTCTTCTGATTCAAAAAGGGTATTTTTGGCTCAAAAACGGGCTGTTCGAGCTATATGTGGTGTAAGTTCGAGAACCTCTTGTCGACCCATATTCAATAGTCTGGGAATTCTGACATTGCCCTCACAGTATATATTTTTTTAAATGTCGTATGTTGTTAGCAATATTAGCTTATTCCCAAGAGTTCGCAGCTTTCACTCAGTTAACACTAGGCAGAAATCAAATTTGCGTGTGGGATGCACTTCCTTGACTCTTGTTCAGAATGGAGTGCACTATTCTGCTGCATCCATTTTCAATAAGCTACCACAAGAACTCAAAAATCTAAGCAGTAGCCCAAACGCTGTTAAGTCTAAACTGAAGAGTTTCCTCATGGCTCACTCCTTCTATTCTGTCGAGGAGCTCCTGGAAGAGCTGAAAAAATAAGCAAATTCCAGTGTTACAAAATGGCTCTGAGCACTATGGGACTTAACATCTGTGGTCATCAGTCCTCTAGAACTTAGAACTATTAAAACCTAACTAACCTAAGGACATCACATACATCCATGCACGAGGCAGGTTTCGAACCTGCGACCGTAGCAGTCGCGCGGTTCCGGACTGAGCGCCTAGAACCGCTAGACCACCGCGGCCGGCATCCGGTGTTACATTGTTGATTTTCTTTATTTAAACTTACGAATTGTCGCCTGAATACGTTTCTTGTATTTCATTTTACCTGTCTCTACTATCGTGTTATAATTTCATGTATTGACTCGTTCCATGACCATCGAGACTTCTTAATTTGGTCCCACGGAACAATAAATAAATAAATAAATAAATATGCAGACTGAATGGGGATCACTGCTATCAGCTGCAGCGGGACATTTTTGCCGAATCAGCGGTGACGAGCTAAAATGTGTACCGGACCGCGATTCGACCCCGGGATCTCCTGCTTTACCACGCAAATGCGGTAACCACTGCGCCATCCGGGACACACAGCGTTATGGCTACAGCACGGACTATCCCGGTACGCCTCACGGCCGATCCACACTCACATCGAGCGCCACATATCCTCAATCCCTGTCCATTAACTCCTGTTCGCTACTTGGAGATTCCCACTGGACGTCGGACGTATTTGTGCATTCCCACTGAAGAAAGTGGATCAATTACCCAGCCACGCTTGTCAGTTATTTGAATGCGCAGTATCTGTTCCTTGGAAAGAACAGACATCACACGCGCCCGGGTTCCCGGGTTCGATTCCCGGCGGGGTCAGGGATTTTCTCTGCCTCGTGATGACTGGGTGTTGTGTGATGTCCTTAGGTTAGTTAGGTTTAAGTAGTTCTAAGTTCTCGGGGACTGATGACCATGGATGTTAAGTCCCATAGTGCTCAGAGCCATTTGAACCATTTTTTTTGAACAGACATCACGCATATTGGTGGCGCTCGATGGGAGAGTGGATAGGCCGTGAGCCGTACCGAGATAGTCCGTGATGTTGCGAAAACGCTCTGTCCCGGGTGGCGTATTGGTTACCACACCTGCCTAGAGAAGCAAAAGATCCAGGGTTCGAATCCCAGTCCGGGACACGTCTCCGCTCGTCGTCGCTGATTCCACAAAAATCTCCCGCTGCAGCCGATAGCAGTTGTTCACCCTCAGTTTACGTATAGCGTTTGGCACCTGCCGGATCTGCGTGATGTCTGTTCTTTCGAAGGAACGGACACCGCACGTTCAAAAAAATTAGTGGATCGAGTTTTACGTTAGAACTCACGTGCGGGAACGTTATCCAACGACGTTACAGGCTGACCAAATTATAGGCGTCAACGCCTCTCTCTCTCTCTCTCTCTCTCTCTCTATATATATATATATATATATATATATATATATATATATATCACAAGAAACACACTGTATATATATATATATATATATAGAGAGAGAGAGAGAGACAGACAGACAGACAGATAGATAGATAGAGAGAGAGTCGAAAGTTATATGCAAAAACTGTTTCATACCTCTGACGGCGGAATACATGTACTGGTACTCTTGTTCCCAAGGCCGTAAGATATGCAACTTTCACAGGTGGTAGTGTGGACCAAAAAAAGGAAAAGAATGTCCAGTACACAAGGGTTCTAAAATGGATACGTGAGGAGTTGGTGTTGTTGTTGTTGTTGTTGTTGTTGTGGTCTTCAGTCCAGAGAATGGTTTGATGCAGCTCTCCATGCTGCTCTATCCTGTGAAAGCTTCTTCATCTCCCAGTACCTAACGCAACCTAAATCCTTCTGAATCTGCTTAGTATACAGGGTGTTACAAAAAGGTACGGCCAAACTTTCAGGAAACATTCCTCACACACAAATAAAGAGAAGATGTCATGTGGACATGTGTCCGGAAACGCTTAATTTCCATGTTAGAACTCATTTTAGTTTCGTCAGCATGTACTGTACTTCCTCGATTCACCGCCAGTTGGCCCAGTTGAAGGAAGGTAATGTTGACTTCGGTGCTTGTGTTGACATGCGACTCATTGCTCTACAGTACTAGCATCAAGCACATCAGTATGTCGCATCAACAGGTTAGTGTTCATCACGAACGTGGTTTTGCAGCCAGTGCAATGTTTACAAACGCGGATTTGGCAGATGCCCATTTGATGTATGGATTAGCACGGTGCAATAGCCGTGGCGCGGTACGTTTGTATCGAGACAGATTTCCAGAACGAAGGTGTCCCGACAGGAAGACGTTCGAAGCAATTGATCGGCGTCTTAGGGAGCACGGAACATTCCAGCCTATGACTCGCGGCTGGAGAAGACCTAGAACGACGAGGACACCTGCAATGGACGAGGCAATTCTTCGTGCAGTTGACGATAACCCTAATGTCAGCGTCAGAGAAGTTGCTGCTGTACAAGGTAACGTTGACCACGTCACTGTATGGAGAGTGCTACGGGAGAACCAGTTGTTTCCGTACCATGTACAGCGTGTGCAGGCACCGTCAGCAGCTGATTGGCCTCCACGGGTACACTTCTGCGAATGGTTCATCCAACAATGTGTCAATCCTCATTTCAGTGCAAATGTTCTCTTTACGTATGAGGCTTCATTCCAACGTGATCAATTTGCAAATTTTCACAATCAACATGTGTAGGCTGACGAGAATATGCACGCAATTGTGCAATCACGTCATCAACACAGATTTTCTGTGAACATTTGGGCAGACATTGTTGGTGATGTCTCGATTGGGCCCCATGTTCTTCCACCTACGCTCAATGGTGCACGTTATCATGATTTCATACGGGATACTCTACTTGTGCTGCTAGAACACGTGCCTTTACAAGTACGACTCGTACAGGTACGAGCTCCTGCACATTTCAGTCGAAGTGTTCGTACACTTCTCAACAACGGATTCGGTGACCGATGGATTGGTAGAGGCGGACCAATTCCATGGCCTCCACGCTCTCCTGACCTCAACCCTCTTGACTTTAACTTATGTGGGCATTTGAAAGCCCTGTCTACGCAACCCGGTACCAAATGTAGAGACTCTTCGTGCTCGTATTGTGGACGGCTGTGATACAATACGCCATTCTCCAGGGCTGCATCAGCGCATCAGGGATTCCATGCGACGGAGGGTGGATGCATGTGTCCTCGCTAACGGAGGACATTTTGAACATTTCCTGCAACAAAGTGTTTAAAGTCACGCTGGTACGTTCTGTTGCTGTGTGTTTCCATTCTATGATTAATGTGATTTGAAGAGAAGTAATAAAATAAGCTCTAACATGGAAAGTAAGCGTTTCCGGACACATGTCCACATAACATATTTTCTTTCGTTGTGTGTGAGGAATGCTTCCTGAAAGTTTGGCCGTACCTTTTTGTAACACCCTGTATTCATCTCTTCGTCTCCCTCTACTACTGCTACCCTCCACGCTGCCCTCCAGTACTAAATTGGTGATTTCTTGATGCCGCAGAATATGTCCAACCAACCGAGCCCTTCTTCTAGTCAAATTGTGCCACAAATTCCTCATCTCCCCAGTTCTGTTCAGTACCTCCTCATTAGTTACATGACCTATCCATCTAATCTTCAGCATTCTTCTGCAGCATCTCATTTCGAAAGCCTCTATTTCCTTCTTGTCTAAACTATTTATCGTCCATGTTTCACTTCCACACATGGCTACACTCCATCTCGCTGACTTTCCATTTTACAATAGCTAGTTTAATGCTTACAACTCGCTAAGACGCATATTTCACGCTCATGGCAAATTATGCCATTCAGACGGAGGTAATTCTTATACATACACATCCGTTTTCCTCAGCCTGAGTAACAGTGGCTAGCGAATAATACGGCTACCACAGTTCGCTGCTTCCTGTTCCGTTCGAGCACGTTTCGCGGGAAGAACGACTACTGATTTCATTTCATATGAGATCGAATTCCCCTGATCTTACGTCATCGCATTTGCTACCCCCTTCGAAGTTAGATTGTTCCGCACTCATGTTCTTATTTATTTAACGTTCTTGACTGTTTCCAGTGATTAACTATCAATCGTCTGACTGAATAATAACGGATCCTCCTGTCTACTTATAAGCAATATATTACGTTTGTTAGTCAGACACTGCACCAAGCGTTGTTACTATGTAGTTTTCACGGTAGTTTGCCATCCGTTTTTGGAGTTGCGACATCTCTGTACACAACAGCAATATAGCTGCACAGCATCATGTCACCAAAGACGCTACGCCACACCCTTGTGATCCGCCCGAAGCTACACTACTGGCCATTAAAATTGCTACACCAAGAAGAAATGCAGACGATAAACGCGTATTCATTGGACAAATGTATTATACTAGAAATGACATGTGATTACATTTTGACGCAATTTGGGTGCATAGATCCTGAGAAATCAGTACCCAGAACAACCACCTCTGGCCGTAATAACGGCCATGATACGCCTGGGCATTGAGTGAAACAGAGCTTGGATGGAGTGTACAGGTACAGCTGCCCATGCAGCTTCAACGCGATACCACAGTTCATCAAGAGTAGTGACTGGCGTATTGTGACGAGCCAGTTGCTCGGCCACCATTGACCAGACGTTTTCGGTTGGTGAGAGATTTTGAGAATGTGCTGGCCAGGGCAGCAGTCGAACATTTTCTGTATCCAGAAAGACCCGTACAGAACCTGCAACATGCGGTCGTGCATTATCCCGCTGAAATGTAGGGTTTCGCAGGGATCGAATGAAGGATAGAGCCACGGGTCGCGCAGATGGGTGTTGTCTTGCAAACGTCCCCATCTGTTGACTCAGGGATGGAGACGTGGCTGCACGATCCGTTACAGCCATGCAGGTAAGATACCTGTCATCTCGACTGCTAGTGACACGAGGCCGTTGGGATCCAGCACGGCGTTCCGTAATACCCTCCTGAACCCACCGATTCCATATTCTGCTAACAGTCATTGGATCTCGACCAACGCGAGCAGCAATGTCGCGATACGGTAAACCGGAATCGCGATAGGCTACAATCCGACCTTTACCAAAATCGGAAACGAGATGGTACGCATTTCTCCTCCTTACACACAACACATCACAACAACGTTTCACTAGGCAACGCCGGTCAACTGCTGTTTGTGTATGAGGAATCGGTTGGAAACTTTCCTCATGTCAGCACTTTGCAGGTGTCGCCATCTGCGCCAACCTTGTGTGAATGCTCTGAAAAGCTAATCATTTGCATATCACAGCATCTTCTTCCTGTTGGTTAAACTTCGCGTCTGTAGCACGTCATCTTCGTGGTTTAGCAGTTTTAATGGCCAGTAGTGTGTTTCCACATTAAGAATAATTTGTGACTTCCTGAGTTCTATAAGTTAAGAAGTGTTCCCAATTACAATGGTAGTCTTATACTTCGTTCGCCATTATTGAGTGTGTGCCAGGATCGCTAACGATGCACAGAAAAAAAAGTCAGTCACAGGCACACGGCTCTCCGCTATTTCGCGAAAGCAGACCGGTCTGCCTAGATCCCGGCGCTATTACGTCATTTCTTCCTCAGTTTTGTGTGTGCGGCTGATTCTCATTAGCGAGTGGCCCATTTCTCGCCGTCTGGAGATAACGTAGCGACAATGTTTCTCATGCACGGCACGTAAGACCTGCATTCAGCCAGGCTAACACATTGTCAGTTTTCACTGTGGCATTTCTTAACCGTGCTGGTAGCCTTACGTAACCGAGCCTCTTACAAAGGAAAACCTTTTATGAACAAAATACATAGCAAAACAATATAATCGGAAGATGAAAGATTCTAGTTTCACCTACTGACGGAAGAAGCTGTCGAATACGCTGTTCCAAAAATGAGAAAATAGCACGTATTAACTGCCACCACAATGAAATAAATTTGTTTTACAAAAATGTTTTGTCTTAATACGTTATTCCAATCTCATCCCTTTAGCGCCAGGAACCAGACGTGGGTTAGAGTGTCTGTTATCTAGCAGCTATTACTCTACCTGTATTTTGACGAGGCGTTAGGTGCCTTTCTTCAAGTGTCTAGTAGCTGACATTCTTCAGGATTACAATTGCACTGTACGGGGAGTCGATCAAGCTTGTGATCATTCAACGCGGCTCTTCATTGATACAGTCCATTTCTCTTCAGCTTCTGGTTTCGTTGACACTGGCAGTATTGTAGTTCTGCTCGTACAACTGTTTTATAAAGATTATCTGCCACGATACAATGTGTAGTACACAAGCTACAATGTTTTCTGTTTTGCCTTTTATCATAATCAGTATTCAAGTGTATTGAATAGAGCAATCTCATACAACTTTGTAACAAAAAGTAACGTTAGCTACTATGTGGGAATTAATCAAAATATTTACAAAGAAACTATAGAAAGAGCCTATTCGATAAGATGTACTAAGCAAACATAGGCCATTTTAGTAAGGACGGAGAGAGAGATGGCTGTACGGAGTTGTCGGCCGTTTACGGTTGGCTGGGCTTGAGTGTCTACAATTCGGAAGCGTAGTCCCATGGCTTTGAAAAAACTTTTGAATGACACGAACTGCCCGGATAGTGACTGCGTGTCTCAAACTGCAATGCCTCTTACTGTGCTAAGTTTGACTTACTGCGTGCTTTGTCGTTGGCATTGTGTACGGGTAAATCAACTGATAACTCATCGAGAACTTTCAAAATTGTAAGGGAATTGCATTGTTGCCATGAATATTTGATACACAAGTGACTGCGAAATTTCTGTGTTTTCTTTGCCTTGCCGGCCGTGGTGGCCAAGCGGTTAAAGGCGCTACAGTCTGGAACCGCGCGACCGCTACGGTCGCAGGTTCGAATCCTGCCTCGGGCATGGATGTGTGTGATGTCCTTAGGTTAGTTAGGTTTAAGTAGTTCTAAGTTCTAGGGGACTGATGACCTTAGAAGTTAAGTCCCATAGTGATCAGAGCCATTTGAACCATTTTTTTTTCTTTGCCTTGACCCGAAACCAAATTTCGAGTGTTTTAAGTCATCAGTATTTGTAAGTCTATTATTTCGAAAGTGATTATCTGGGTCATCAGTCAAATGGTTCAAATGGCTCTGAGCACTATGGGACTTAGCTTCTAAAGTCATCAGTCCCCTAGAACTTAGAACTACTTAAACCTAACTAACCTAAAGATATTACACACATCCATACCGGAGGCAGGATTCGAACCTGCAACCGTAGCAGCAGCGCAGTTCCGGACTGAAGCGCCTAGAACCGCTCGGCCACAGTGGCCGGCTGTGAGCAATGAGTCGATAACACGCGCGCAGCGCATTGCTGGACACACCATCAAAATTTTATTGTTCTTACAACAGACGTTCTACAACTACATACTAAATTTTATAATGAACTTTATGTAAAGAGATAGGATTCCGAAAGCGCGTACTTTGCTGCTTTGGTACATAATTGTGTCCTGAAAGGTTGAGTGACTTTGTCTCAGCGTAAACATTTACGTGGTTAATGTGAACTAGCTTTATAAAATACTCTTACAAGGTGCACTTACTTTATAGTCGTTCTTTTTTTAATTCGTTCTAAAAGCCAACAATGTAACGCATAATAGTTTGTAATTTCATCATGTATTCCCAATATTTTGTCCACTCGTATCTTTTATATAGTTCTACTACTGTCATAAAACGAATAGTGTAAATATGTGTGAGTGTTAACGCTTTTGCGTTGAGGACAGTGGTAAGTTGTTGTCAGCTGCTTATATGACTTTTTCTCAGTGTGGCCTTGAGTGCTTTGTATTCCGATTAACGGGCGCTTTCTCGCTTGGAGTAATGTTTTGCCTACATCTCTGAATTGTCTTACGATGTAATTTATGTTGTATATTTTGTCACGTAATTTCTCTGGAAAGGCATCTAAAGAGTTAATGTTCAGTTGTTTAAGAATTTTTTGTGCATGGGTGCGTTGACAGACAGTCGTTGAACTCTATGTCTGTATCATGTCACGGGCGAGGCCCGAATAGGAGCTACCATAGAGGATTGCCCGTGAACCGTGGCCTCGTGCAGACGTACTTTCGGGCTTGGTCGTATGTTACTCCCAAATATTGTATCGTCTTCACCCACGGAATTGGATTACCGCTTACGGAGAGCTTCGTGTCGATAAGGTAGCTATACGTGGAGCTAGTGTTAAGACGGTTTAAAAGTAGTGGAAGAAACGAGAAAAACGCCAGAGTCAGTTGTAATGAAACTGTTATAAATTACTTACCCGAAGGAGAGTTAGTAATTGCTTTATAAACTCCGTCTGAACAGGCGCAACTGAGCCGACCGGTCGCCGTGTCACCCTTAGCCGACAGGAGTCACTGGATGCGTGTATGGAGAGGCATGTGGTCAGCACGCCGCTCTACATCTACACTCATACTCCGCAAGCCACCCAGAGGTGTGTGGCGGAGGGCACCTTACGTGCCACTGTCATTACCTCCCTTTCCTGTTCCAGTCGCGTGTGGTTCGCGTATGGTGCGCGCTCGAATCTCTCTGATTTTACATTCGTGATCTCCTCGGGAGGTATAAGTAGGGGGAAGCAATATATTCGACACCACATCTCCCGCCCATTGTCAGCTTCCGTGACCGGAGCCGCTACTTCTCAGTCAAGTATCTCCTCAGCGGCCTCACAAGGAATGAGTGCACCTCCCACCAGCACTTGTCACCAACCCAAGTTCTAGCCATGCCCGACAGCGTTTAAATTAGCTGATCTTACGGGAACCGGTGTCAGCACTGCGGCAAGGCCGCTGGCAATTGTTTCATAACCTCTGTTTAAATATTGAGACCAGTGGAGTAACATTAGCTGTAATTTCATATGACGGCTCTCTTGCACGAAACCTGGTCAGCAATCAAGTCTGACTGCTACATAAAGAGCGGTGCCCTGTTTCGCAGCGAGGCTGAGGACAAAATTACAGGGCCAAAGGCGGCCCCACCGCCCGCTGCCGGCACAAAAGAAGGCAGCAGGTTGCTTACTCACTGCGGGCAACAGCACCGAAAGTGGCCTGCGACGGTCTGTCCTTCTCCTTCCTGGCGATGCCGCAGAGACCGGATTCGAGGCAGTGCTATTTATTGTAACATACTGGCCGGCAGCCCTTCTCTCACCACTGCCTTTAAGCACCGTAAGGGAGGGGAATCGTATAACCCACTTGCCAGTGAATCATGTAAACTTTGCTCTGTGCGTTAGATTATTGTAACTGTTCGTGTACTGTATTTTCTCAAGTGTAGACCGGGGACCAGCCCATCATTTGCCTAAGTGATTTTGAAGAACTGCCTCAAAGCACATTCAGCCTTCCGTTGCACCGGACCAATGGTTGTCAATACGAATATTAGATCCAAGATCTTTTGACGTTGCTTCTCTGCAGCATAACTTCCATATTATGGCCTAATATAAAGGCCGAAACCAGCCGTGTGAACGTAAGTTCTAAAAATCAACTGGAGCGGAGTTTCACTAATTGAACAACACTTGTGGTATCAAAAGCATCATCCGGACATGCAGAAACTATCAACAAAACCCAAGTCTGTCTCACCTCCCCGTCTCGCAAGCTATCACGTTGGGTGTTAAGCTGTGTGAAAAGGACATACGGACTGGTACAATATAGAGTTTAGCAATATCTGAAACATACAGCACTGATTTGATTGACAACTTCCAATATAAGAGAAACTGTGCAATATACAAACGGAAAATAGTACTGAAGTTGAAATTGGTAGGAGTATTGCTCACATAAAGGGCCTTTACTTTGAGAATTCACAAGTACATGAGGAACAGGCTTTGAGGAAATCGGAAATCGAGAAACTGGAAGCGTCTAAAATGTAGTGTTATTAGGTAATTAGATATACTGGATAGTCAGAAACAGTCTGAAAAGCTTGTAAAGGCATTTCAGGATAGGTTGTGCTGAGAAACGATTGTTGAGAAAAGACTTCGATAATTACCGTCGTTACTGAGTTAATTAACACTGAAGTTAGCTCATCAGGTCGTTGCGCGCTAATTCAGAGCCCTTTAGAGATGGTGTCGCTAGACATGTACTTCGTTTGGTTACTAAAGCCAAGCAAGAGAGCGATGCAAAAATTAGACATATGGCCGTAGTAAGAATCTAACCTGAGCCGAACTCTAAGCACTTTCGTGCGCTGTCATCTGCGCTATGAGTACAACTCACACTAAATGTATCTGTCGGGCTGTTTGAATTTGGCGCGCAAAAGCCTGATTGGCTCTTCAAAGCTAATTACTCGGAAACGGCGCAACAAATCCCATTTTCTTCTTAACAGTAATTTGCCAGCACAACATAACCCTGCATCACCCGTATAAACTTTAGACTGTTTCTGACCACCCTTTAAATAGCGTATAAGGCGAAGACGTAGCTGTATAAGCCAGACTTCTGTGGATTACCGGAAACAAAATGAACGGCGTGGTTGGATATCTGCTGAGGGATCTAGAACTAATTTATCTGTCACTAGTTAATCTGCCAGTAGATAATGCAGGATAGAGAGGAAAATGGTGAGAAGAAACTGCGTTTGGAATTATGACTAAGGAGTCACGCAGTACACTGAGTGAGTTAGGTATTAGGTTAGAAAGGTTAATTCGCCTATCTAATACCGGAACACTGTTCTTCCGTTATGGATATATGGATGATATATCAACGGTCACTGTTCTTAACCAAAATTTGCGGCAATGGGTACAGCAATGGTAAATAAGGGAAGTTATAGCACTAATTCAACGGCCCAACAGCAAGCGCAGGGAGGATTTTGCCGGCGTCTTTGCTCCCAGCGATTCTAGTCCAATTGGCCATTTGTGTTCGCCCGCCACCAGCTCCACTAGGCTCTGGTTCATGAACGTGAACAGGCGGCAACAAGAGAACTGGAGTGCGGCATCAATGTCTCCCTCCAGGAAAAGCCAATTCGCCTGCCAGTCACCTGCTAGAATAGTACAGGAGAGCCACCTTTACACAGGGGACTTGACGATCCATTGACATACAAGAATGTGTCGTCGGTTGTTACCTTGAAAGCTGTCTGTTAAGGAACAACTTTCTAGCTAATTATCGGCACGGGAGTTGCAAAGATTTCTATGACACAAATATCATATAGTCGATGTTTTTTGTCTGTTAGAGTAACTTCATTTTTGATTGAGTAACGTAAAGCAATGTATTTAGTCATTATTTTGAAAGTAGAGTCCAGTTGGCCAATCATATTGCTTGGCGCCGTGGCTTTGAGTTCGTCTGAGGGTTGTGGTCGCTACTTTGAATTTCTGCATGACGCTGTGAACACCGTTCTACCCGCTGTGTACACATTTGTCTTGTGGTTTTTAGATGGGCTTTCTGAAGCTGCTCCATTTAGTATTATTGGTGAGAATGTTGCTTGCAGCCGGCCGCGGTGGTCTCGCGGTTCTAGGCGCTCAGTCCGGAACCGCGCGACTGCTACGGTCGCAGGTTCGAATCCTGCCTCGGGCATGGATGTGTGTGTTGTCCTTAGGTTAGTTAGGTTTAAGTAGTTCTAAGTTCTAGGGGACTTATGACCTCAGCAGTTGAGTCCCATAGTGCTCAGAGCCATTTGAACCATTTTTGAACCACAGATGTTAAGTCCCATAGTGCTCAGAGCCATTTGAGCCATTTTTTTGTTGCTTGCTCGCGCTGAACTGGCGTGATTATAGGTTGCATCATTTTTTAGCTTCATTTACGGGACGTACATCGCAATAGCGTGTTCGTGTGAGCGATAATAGTGCTTTGTTCGATTCACATCTTTGTTGTAATACCTGAGGATCGATTTCTATTTCATATTGAGTTAACTGAGCACGTCGTTTGCTTTCCACATTACTTTCTCACTCTTTAAATAACACTTCAGGCTTATCGTGGATATGTGATTATTTTTCTGTTTTTTTTTAAAAGATATGTGTTTCGGTACAGCCACGTGGTCCATAAGTTGACACTTGTGTTAACAATGGATTTTTGAGTCTGTTCTCTGAATAATAATTGAGTTTAATTGGAATCTCTCGTCAAATTTTTCCACGCGAAATTATTTTTCAGTCCTTCAAACTTTATAGATTATTTGCACATGTGCTCATTTTAGCTTTCTTCATGAAGGAAAGATGTTTACGTACAATATACTTGCAACGAATTTCACCTGAGCTTCGTCCAGCAGACAAAACATTTCTAGAAATGGCACATTATTTTCTTGATTTATATGTTATTTTCAGCTAAGGTAAGTGCAGTGTGCAGTGATCCTCGAGAGATGTGGTGCAATGGAGAACTCTTCAAGGCTTTGCTTTCGAGTTGAAATGGTTCAAATGGCTTTGAGCTCTATGGGACTTAACATTTGACGTCATCAGTCCCCTAGAACTACTTAAACCTAACTATCCTAAGGACATCACACACATCCATGCCCGAGGCTGGATTCGAACCTGCGACCGTAGCAGCAACGCGGTTCCAGACTCACGCGCCTAGAACCGCTCGGCCGCAATGACCGGTTTGCTTTCCAGTAGCTTATTTTGCAGTCTCTAGGCATTACAATGTACCGTGTGGAGTTAACTTCAGCATTGCACTTATTTCTGTTATAAAAAAGTTTACACTTACACTGACAGAGCCAATTATAACAGAAGATCTTGCTTGCAGTTTGTATTGGTTTGATTTATATCAAAGGCGCCTTTATTGCTTCGTTGCGGTATAAAAGTTGGTTCAGTTCCTCAAATTTTGCTAAAAGTAGTCGGATTGCGTTGTTACTAACGTGTCGACTTTCATACAAAGGGGAATATTTTGAGGTCATTAACGTTTGAGTCATAACTTACTATACACTCACAGGTTATAAGTTAAAAAATAGTGGAGGTTTCATCCTGATGACCAAAATAGTACGTTATACAGGACGAACACTAATAAAACCGACAAACTGTAGGGATGGACTCCTGACTCTAAACGAAGTAAAAATGGCCCTACGAACATGCGTCCGGAAATGGACGGTGCGCGTGGAACGACAACAAATCGGTCCGGTACACAATACAGAGCTATAGCGCACGCACATCACATGTTCATAGTGATCTCAATGGCATGTAATGCAGGTTTTCACACGTCGCATCAAGGATTGCCACACTCTTTCGCACGTTCCGGCCTTTCTCCGAATAGCGTCACAGGCGTCGTAAACACGCAGTTCAAGGGTCTGCACACCGACAACTGGTTCGTCATACGAAGCGCTTTTCAGGTGCCTCCCAGAGATAAACATCCAGAGGCTTTTAAGTCCGGTGACATTGCAGGCCGTGCTACAGGGCCTCTGCGACCTGTCCAGCGTCCGGAGAAGATGGTGTTGAGATGTCGGCGAACTGTAATGCGGAAGTGGGGTGGTGCTCCCTCATGCAGAAACCACCTAACTGTCGTGTTGGCAAAACCACTTTCTCAAGCAGGGTATTCCGCAGGAAGTCCAGGTACGTTTCTATGTGCAGGTGTCGTGGAACAATAACCGGTCCTACCATGTGGTCGCCAAGAACACCGGCCCACGTACTGATGCTCAGCCGATGCCGATGACAAGCCTCAACCCATTCCCCGAGGATTGTCTGTACTCCAAAATGGTTCAAATGGCTCTGAGCACTATGGGACTTAACATCTATGGTCATCAGTCCCCTAGAACTTAGAACTAGTTAAACCTAACTAACCTAAGGACAGCACACAACACCCAGTCATCACGTCTGTACTCCATATATGACTATTATGCAGATTGATTATGCCAGTTCTGCTAAAGGTTGCTTCGTCGGTAAAGAGGACTGATGACAGATATCCCGCAATTGTGATGCTCTGGTGCAAAAACCATTGACGAAATCCTTCGCGTAGAGGAATATCGGCTCTTGATAATCCTTGCACTGGTTTCGGGTGACAAGGATAGTAGCGGTGATCACGTAGGATACACATAGTCGTACTTTGGCTTGCACCATGTTGGTGGACCACTTGCCTGGAGCTTGTACTAAGGGTCGTCTCAATATCCTGTAGAACTAGGTCCTGCAAATCTGGTGTACGCACAGTCCGTCGCCTCCCTACACTACATGAATCTGTCTGAAAAGACCCATGCTCACGCAAACGGCCAGAAAGGGCTTGAAATGTTGTGTGATGTGGTCGGTGTCTGTCAGCGTACTTATTTTGGTGTGGCTGTGCTACCTCTCACCCGTTTCCATCTGCTTGGCCGTACACAAACACCACATCTGCTTGATCTCGACATGAATACCCGACCGTTCTCCAGCTTATAGTACGCTGAATCAATCACACGGCCTGAAACACGCAAGAAACACACGGCAAATGGTCGAGGAACTTTCATTCGTCAGCGAGGTCGATTCTGGTAACGATGCATTTCCGGACACATGTTCATAGGATCTTTTTTCCTCCATTTCCTCGAGTTCCTCCAGTCAGGAGTCCGTCCCTGCAGTCTCTCAGCTTTATTAATGTTCACCGTGTATATGGGGAAGACCATCCCCAGAACCCAACAGACACGGACTCGGGAGGACAACGATTCAAACCCGCGTCGGGCCATCCGGATTTTCCGTCATTTCCCCAGATCGCTTCAGGCAGATGCCGGGATGGTTCCTTTCCAAGGACACTGCCGATATATATATATATAATCTGTGATGTCCATTTTTTAGGTAAGGTACCGGGCACTTTCGTCCGTCACAGGTGTAACAAACTGTTTTTTCACTGTCTTGCCACCTTTCCCCTTACCATGGATGGAGGACACAGACAAATCGGTTAGTGCGCTACGATTCGTCTGCTGTCTTGCACTTTTCTCTGGTACTCTGTTTTTAAGTTGCAGCATGGACTTACTAGTTACCGTGCCCCATATTCTTTTTCATATGCCTTCGTTATCCTCCACAGCAAATCTGTGCATGCAAGGTGATCCTCTGAAACGCCCTACAAAGCCAAACTGAAATTATAAATTCTTTTCTAGAACTGAATAAACGGCTACAAGCTCTAGTAGATGTGTCCACAGATATTTCTCAGTTGTTCATCTGAATAGTCACGAAACATGCAAAGCTTAGTGATTGACATGTTGAGCGACAGCTGGCTGGCCATGGCAATGTACTGTTTTAGAATCGGTTCAGTTGTGTCAACGGCTGCACGCATCTGAGATCTATAGTTCCAGAAAGCTGGACTGGAAAACTTGAATGAGTTCTTTGCTGTGCCACGTAGCCAGATAGGGCCATTGCTGTTCTTCTTATCCATTTATGATATACCGAATGATCATAGATGCTATTACATACTTTTCGTGTTTTCGTGTTCCCTAATCCGAGCTTTTGCTCCGTCTCTAAAGACCTCGTTGTCGATGGGACGTTCAACACTAGGTTTCTCCTTGTTTTCCTCCTCTAGAACCCAGCAGTTTAGTCGCACTGAAGAGGACAGCGACAACGATGTTCGGAACACCATCTGTAAAGTTATTTTAGTGCTTCATAATGAGGCATCCAAGCAACCCCCCCCCCCCTCTCCGTCCCTCCCGACAAAGGACTATGTTCCTGTTGTAGAACTGTTGTTGACTGCAGGGCTATTAATTTCTTGTCTACTGTAGGAGGACATAACGGACAGGACAATAAGTGTGAAAGACAAATGAGAGTGAAATGTCGATCGAAGGAATTGGGCGCCACCCAGATAACGCCGCGGTGCCGGCCAGGTGTCGTAACGAGCTAATGGTAGTGGTATCCGCACGCGGCCTGCCGAAGGCCGGGGGGGCCTTTCACCGGTGCCAGAGGCGAGCCGACACCACCCGCGTGCTCACCGCCGGTGACAGCGTAAACCGCCGCCTGCCCCGGCACTTACACCGGCTGCCTCGCAATTACGGCTTATCTGTCTTGTCTCCTTGTCATTCTCCGTAACTGGCTCTTGCGCTTCCGCCGTTTTTAGCTTTCTGTCAGCGTTTATTTACTACTCCACGGTTCGCCTTTGCAGAAGAAAGGAATGGCACACATCTAAGCACGGGGTAGAGAGTGCAGCGACGATTGTCTTACACACGGAAAAGTCACAGTCTTACGAGGAGCGTTTCGCCCAGGCGGAGCTGTATGCTACGACGTACCACGAACAGATGTCTACACCAGCGACCCCCGTGAACGACGTCCGCCTGCTAGAACAGGAAGCCGTCGTTACAGCAGAATGGACTGCTTTTCGTGCTGCGCCTGTGCAGAGCCGCCCACAACTCATCACACCAACAGAGATCCGTGAAATTATCCGGAAGACTCGGAATAACGCGCCGGGCAACGACTCCAAAAGCAACACCGATTTGAAACAGTTGCCCAGGAAGCCAACTGTACTCCTTACCCGAATTCTCAACAGCTGTCTTCTGCAGGCATATTTTCCTACGGCATGGAAGACGGCTCGAGTAGTTCCAATACCCAAGCCAGGTAAAGACCCAGCAGAACCCAACAGTTACCGGCCAATTAGCCTCTTGCCTACCCTTGGCAAGGTGCTCGAGAGAGTGCTGTTGAAGAGGTTCCATGACACGCTTACAGCGCATGATGTTATAGAACCCGAACAATTCGGTTTTAAGGACAAGTTACCTGCCGAACTTCAACTTCTACGGATCACCGAAAGGATACAAGAAGGATACAACAAGCAGCACTTCACGATTGGTGTCTTCCTTGACATCGAAAAAGCTTGCGATAAGGTGTGGCGGCCCAACCTTATCGCCAAACTGCATCGCACTGACCCTATAGCGGATTGTTACATTGGACTCATAGACGGCTTTCTGCAGGACAGGAAACTGTATGTTCGAGTCGACGATAAAAACTCCGAAATTAAACTGATCTCCGCAGGAATTCCGCAGGGCTCTGTCATTTCGCCTCTGCTTTTCAACTTATATATAAATGACATCCCAACAGTCCCGCTTGTTACGGCGAGTTTTTATGCGGACGATACGGCCTTTCTGACAACTGGACGACACTTGGACCAGTTAATCACCAGGATGCAACGGCAACTTGCTGTAATGGAACGCTGGGCGGTGCAAAATAAGATAACGATCAACCCGACGAAGACGGCAGCCGTTCTGTTCACACGGAGGAAACCAGTTCTGAACGACATGCTCCAAATAGCTGAACAATATATCCCATGGTCGCCGGGAGTGAAGTGAAGTGTCTTGGTGTCTACCTTGACAAAAAATTACGCTTTACGCAGCATATTGACGACAAGAAGACGGCAGCCCAGAAGATGGCCAGGTCATTGATTCCGTTCCTGAAGAGTAAGGATCTCAACCCTAAGACTAAACTCCAATTGTATAAGCCAACGGTGGAACCCACAATGTTGTATGGCTCTACCTCGTGGGGAACTCCGTGCGTCTCCAACTACAACAAACTCCAAGCGCTGCAAAACATTTGCTATCGATGGATCACAGGAGCTCCATGGTGGACAAGAAACGTCGATATCCGCACCGCACTCCACGAGACCACTATACAAGAGAAGGTCCATGACAAGGCTCTACTAGTTTCTGACAAAATCGATGCCCTTAGGGACGAAGTTCGACAATTAGAATCGGTAGGATGGCACAAGTATCGAGTACCGAAGTCAATAACGTTTCACCCCCCATAGGCAATCTGTCATAACACGACGAAGCAGTCACACATAACAGCCTCGACTCATTTCACCCTCCACAGGAGATAGACATCAGCAAAGACAGCAGGCCAAAGGACCCATTGCTTGCCCAAGCCTAACTGAATGTGTAATAAATAAAGTGTTTTCCTTTTATCCTTGCATCCCATCCTAGAAGAATAAGTCATCAAGGATGATCTCTTCAGTCCACACTACACACACACACACACACACACACACACACACACACACACAAAAAAAAAAAAAGAGGACCGTTTGAAAAGTCCGTGCGAAGACCGAGAGATGTCACCACCGGCTCGTATCGAGGTCATGTTTAGTTAGTAGCATCTTTGGAAATAACGCACGCCAAGATTCAGCCATATTGGTCTAGAGTTTGGCATTCGTGTGAATCAAGGAAGTCGAGTGGTTGTCAAAAAATGGACGAAAAAGAATTTCGTGTGGTGATTAACTATTACTTTATGAAAGGCAAATCACCTCAGGAGACTAAAGAGAAGCTTGATAAACATTCCGGTGACTCTGCACCCTCGATTAGAACTGTTTATAAGTGGTTTAAAAATTTTCGGAGTTGCCATTTGGGCACAAGTGATGCTGAACGTTCTGACGCCATGTGGAGGTTACGACTCCAGAAATCATTGATAAAATCCATGATATGGTGATGGATGACAGAAATGTTAAGGTGCGTGAGATTGCTAGTGCTGTGGGCATCTCGAATGAACGGGTACGTAATATTTTGCATAAACATTTGGACATGAGAAAGCTATCCGCAAGATGGGTTCCGCGATTTCCCACGATTGACCAAAAACGGAATCGTGTGAAGTGTTGCAAGGATGGTTTGCAGCTGTTCAGGAAGAATTCGCAGTACTTTAAGCGTCGTTTCGTCACTGTGGATAATACTCGGATACATTACTATATCGCGCCGGCCGGTGTCGCCGTGCGGTTCTAGGCGCTTCAGTCTGGAACCGCGTGACCGCTGCGGTCGCCGGTTCGAATCCTGCCTCGGGCATGGATGTGTGTGATGTCCTTAGGTTATTTAGGTTTAAGTAGTTCTAAGTTCTAGGGGACTGATGACCACAGATGTTAAGTCCCATAGTGCTCAGAGCCATTACTATACTCCTGACACCAAACAACAATCTAAACAATCGGATACGAAGGAAGAATCTGCACCAAAAAAGGCGAAGACCATTCCTTCGCGGTTCTAGGCGCTCAGTCCGGAGCCGCGCGACTGCTACGGTCGCAGGTTCGAATCCTGCCTCGGGCATGGATGTGTGTGATATCCTTAGGTTAGTTAGGTTTAAGTAGTTCTAAGTTCTAGGGAACTGATGACCTCAGATGTTAAGTCCCATAGTGCTCAGAGCCAGCCACCATTCCTTCGGCCGGAAAGGTTATGGCGACTGTCTTTTGGGATCCGCAAGGGATAATCCTCATCGACTATCTGTAAAAGGTAAAACTATGACAGGTGAATATTATTCATCGTTACTGGACCGTTTGAAAACCAAGCTGCAAGAAAAATGCCGTAGATTGGACCTGAAAAAAGTCCTTTTTCATCACGACAATGCACCAGCACACACCTCAGCAGTTGTGGTCGCAAAATTAATGGAAATAGGATTCCAACTCGTTTCACATCCCCCCCTGTTCTACACACTTGTTTCTCTCGGACTACTATTTGTTCCCCAATTTTAAGAAATGGCTGACGGGACGAAGATTTTATTCAAACGAGGAGGAGATTCTAGCAACTAATAGCTATTTTACAGAATTGGACAATTCCTATTATTCGGAAGGGATCAAAAAATTAGAACAGCGTTGGACGAAGTGTATAAGCCTAACAGGAGACTATATCGAAAAATAAAAACTTTTTACTCCAAACACGTGAGTAGTTCTGATTTTTGCACGGACTTTTCAAACGCCCCTCGTATTATACGCTGCTACGGTCGAGATGGTGGAGCAATCTGCCCATACCTAAAACCGTGATACACTTACATCTGTGCCATTTCCTGCAAAATCACTTCGAAGTATAGTAAAACGTCCAAAACACGAAGACGAAATGTGACAAATAAACGTAAGTGTAGTTTCATGACAGTTTTCTGTACAGGAATAATATGTAGCGACTAACGAATATTCGCTCCTCTAAAATATGTACTTGGAATTTTCTGAGACGCGTTCGTCCTAGCTTCTCCCAGTCATGATTTTACAGCTTTTATGTTGCAGTCCAGTATGAGTCAAGTCAGTTCGTAACCATTCGTGCCACCCTTCTCTTTATCTGCTTTTCTCTCCTATTAGTCAGTCCTCATACTGATCCCTCGCATTTAACTAACATTCCGGTAGAGTATAGCGTGAGTCAAATAAGTCTGTAAACATTCGTGCCACCCTTACTTTTATGTGCTATTCTCTCCTATTAGTTCGTCCTGATCCCTCGCATTTGACTAGCATTCCAGTAGAGTCTGTATATGTAATAGCATCTACGATCATTCGGTATATCATAAATGGATAAGAAGAACAGCAATGGACCTATCTGGCGACGTGGCACAGCAAAGAACTCATTCAAGTTTTCCAGTCCAGCTTTCTGGAGCTATAGATCTCAGATGCATGCAGCCGTTGACACAACCGAACCGATTCTAAAACAGTATATTGCCATGACCAGCGAGCTGTCGCTCAACGTGTCAATCACTAAGCTTTGCATGTTTCGTGACTATTCAGATGAATGGCTGAGAAAAATCTGTGGACACATCTACTACAGCTTGTAGCCGTTTATTCAGTTCTAGAAAAGAATTTATAATTTCACTTTGGCTTTGTAGGGCGTTTCAGACAATCACCTTGTATGCAGAAATTTGCTGTGGAGGATAACGAAAAAAAAACAAAATTGTACGTGAAATCTTATGGGACTTAAGGTCATCAGTACCTAAGCTTACTCACTACTTAACTTAAATTATCCTAAGGATAAACACAGACACCCGTGCCCGAAGGAGGACTCAAACCTCCGACGGAGGGAGCCGCGCGGACCGTGACGAGACGCCTGAGACCGCGCGGCTACCCCGCGCGGCAAGCGTAATTGATCTGATGCGCCTGCAACCTGGCCGTATATTCATTGCATCACGTTTTAATCCTCAGTTCCTGTGAAGAATAAGGTACTTACAATATTTGTGAATAGTACACCGTGCACAGGCGCTGTTGACAAATCACGTGAAAATTCAGCCACTTTCTTTAGTGATTCAAACCCCAAAAGCGGCAGTTATACCGAATTACGCATTCAGCGATGTGAAAAAAGTTTGTCACCTATGAAAATCATACGTATCACGAAGACTTCGTCGCCATCCTTCTTCCATACGTTATATTTCGTTTGGGACGATCGAGTTCTCTGATTTCGTGACGTACTTGAATGTTTGCGTATAATCCCAACATCTTTCTTGCTACATTTTCGGCAGTTCATTTCCTAATGCCAGGCTAAAAACTATGGCATTTGACAGATGTACTTTAGTCTCGAATGCAAACTACCGAATACATTCGATATTATCTGATTTGGCACGTGTTGTACCGACCGATTTACTCTTCTAGCATATGTAGAGTCCACTATATTTACGAAATTGTGTGTTTTCCAAAATGTTCATTGGTCTTGCTTTATCAAATGCCTCTCTAATTATGCACGAAAGTGGATATTCAGCTGATATTTCACAAATTGTATGACAGACTGCGTATTTCCTTGCACAAATATCCCGCTGATTTCCCTCTGGCCGATTTCCAATCACAATTCTGCATGGGTAACCAACCAGCACAGCAAATTTAACTTTTATAGTGTACGTCAACAGTGAAAAGATATTCAGACTC
Organism: Schistocerca piceifrons; assembly: GCF_021461385.2. Taxonomy (NCBI): domain Eukaryota; kingdom Metazoa; phylum Arthropoda; class Insecta; order Orthoptera; family Acrididae; genus Schistocerca; species Schistocerca piceifrons. The sequence continues at coordinate 38,488,615 of NC_060139.1, read as the reverse complement.
CTGAGTCGATTGATTAAAATATTATTAGGACACAAAGTGCCAAGCCTTAGTCGGGAAACCAGTATTAGTGCAAAGTTATGGAGCTTCTACGTTTCGCAGGAACATAATCTTTCTTTTCTGCACTACATTAAGATAGTTGTATCCAGTAACTTACAATATGGGCAGGTTTAGTAGCGTTACAGCGTAACTGTGGAAGCGTATAATCACCGAGAAGAAGCACAGTACGAGTGGCTGTGTCCGTCAATGGCGGATTAGCAGCGGCTCCGGTGTTTCTGCGCTGTGCCCGGCGTCACGTCGAGAGCGAATACTGTTTTACGCTGACCTTGGGCGACGTGTCCGAGATCCAGTTGCCGATACGTGCACAAAGTGACTTGCTGCTAAACTACAAAGGCAATGTTGTTCGTGCTTTGAGTCGAGGTACTGTGTTCCGATTTAATGTCATGATACGACAGTCCTTGCAACAGCCAATTAACCCAACTATAGAAGGATAATAGCAGACAAGCCGTGATGCTTAAGCTTACAGCTGCCATAATTGTCGCTCATGAAGAATGCCGAAGCCCTGTACGGGAAGCTGTTCGAAGCCATCGCAAGAAGACGTTCGTGTAGATGAAAGCGGTTTCATATTTGACGATACTGGACGAATACTTGCTTGCAATTAAACTCTGCCAACATAGACCGCGCTGGAAATGCCTATCTTTCACAAAAAAAACAGCATAGAATTCCAGATTCAATCGACGTAATACCACAACATAGCCGGTTCTAGGCGCTTCAGTTCGGAATCGCGCTGCTGCTACGGTCGCAGGTTCGAATCCTGCCTCGGGCATAGATGTGTGTGATGTCCTTAGGTTAGTTAGGTTTTAGTAGTTGTAAGTCTAGGGGACTGATGACTCAGATGTTAAGTCCCATAGTGCTTAGAGCCATTTCTGAACCACTACATAAATTTACATGGAATTCAACTGGAACTAAAAACACTGGGAATCTTGCTTACTCGGTACATAGCAAAGTCCTGAGTGTGCGACCGTAAAGAAGTAAGGATCGAAAATGAAGACTAGGGTTCAACGTTCCATCGACAACAAGGTCACAACAGACGAAACGCTTGGTGAGATTAGACAAGGAAGGGGCAAGAAATTTGCTATGGCGTTTTGTAAAATGGTGATAATATTTCGTATTGCCGACAATATAACGCGACAATGCTGTTCGACAACACTGCAGCCACACGAATTTCAGCCACTACACCACAACATCAATCGGCGCTACTACTCGCCTGCGTTTACAGCAATATATTTTCGGGGTAGAACTCATTACTAGGAGCCACGCTATTGCCACAAAATGGACGAATGTCAGCAAGTGTGGAGTGCGGCGCTACCGTTTTCACACCACACAAGGAATCTACCTCTTGGTTCCAGAAGTACGCAATGTTTTGAGAGAAGGATCAAAGTATTTCATTAAGTTTGAAATAAGAATACAATTTTTATTTACACTCTCTTTTTGTTCACCAGCACACGGAAACAAAAGTGATAAGGCTGACAACAAAGTTACGCACGGTTCAGACCCCTTCGCCAATAGCTCTCCAAATATCCTTTATCAAATTGCGATATTAGTATCCATTACTTTCGACGTCTCGTAACTATGGTCACATACAGGGTGAGTCACCTAACATTACCGTTGGGTTCTCGCTTCCCACGCCCGGGTTCCAGGATTCGATTCCCGGCGGGGTCAGGGATTTTCTCTGCCTCGTGATGACTGGGTGTTGTGTGATGTCCTTAGGTTAGTTATGTTTAAGTAGTTCTAAGTTCTAGGGGAATGATGACCTCAGATGTTAAGTCCCATAGTGCTCAGAGCCATTTGAACCATTACCGCTGGATATATTTCGTAAACCACATCAAATACTGACGAATCGATTCCACAGACCGAACGTGAGGGGAGGTGCTAGTGTAATTGTTTAATACAAACCATAAAAAAATGCACGGAAGTATGTTTTTTAACACAAACCTACGTTTTTTTAAATGGAACCCCGTTAGTTTTGTTAGCACATCTGAACAGATAGACAAATACGTAATCAGTGCCGTTTGTTGCATTGTAAAATGTTAATTACATCCGGAGATATTGTAACCTAAAGTTGACGCTTGAGTACCACTCCTGCGCTGTTCGATCGTGTGTATCGGAGAGCACCGAATTACGTAGGGATCCAAAGGGAACGGTGATGGGCCTTAGGTACAGAAGAGACTGGAACATCCAGAATTCAAATTAATAATCGAATTAATTAATTTAATAAGATTGAATCTTAAATTGCTGGTCTACCCATGTACCACGGAATAAAATAAAAACTGTCAGTAGTTGAGGGAATGTGAATGAAAAAATGCCGTATTTAAGTTTAAAAAATAATGCAAGTATTATAGATTCATTTTTAACTACAATGGGCTGATAAATCTTACGCAAAAAATATCAAACAAAAGTAAGAGAAAGGATGGTGTTTGATTCGCAAAGCATACATTGGAGTAGAAGCTATACAAATACTCGCATGAAGTTATCCCTTTTACAACGCAATCTGACTTTGTTTACAGGAATCCACTGTGAGACCCAACTCTATTCAAACGGAATCAACTACGACCCAGTATACCACAAACTATGGTTCACCTGTGAACAGGCAGCTGTGAATATCATTTAACAACCCTACGCCAGTGCAGCAGTATTTAACGCTTTTACCTTGATTGAGGCGGCGGCAGAAAACGCCGAGCTGTCGGCGAGTAGTGACGCCTGCAGCAGCTGTTGATGTTCTGACACGTCCACGAAAATTTGCAAACTACGCTGTCTAGCATTCAGGTGATCAGAACGTGGGAAACTTCCCAACCGGAGCCCTGAAATACCGGCAGGTTTCATTGTGAGGTGCACCTGTTCGCTGGTCTGGCCAAACCAATTTGACTCACAGTCATGATAGTGCGTGCTTGAATTGTCAAACGGCAAGCAGCTGACTCAAGACGAATAAGTTCGCCCTCGTGATACACAATCTGCTCGAAATAATACGAGGGTTGGAACATTAATAGTGGCAACTATTTATTTACAGCTCGTACAAAATAGATACGTGTTTCAAAGTTTTACTGACCTTCAAAGTAGTCACCAGCATTGCGTATAACCCGTTGCCAGTGATGTGGAAGTCGTAGGATACTCTTAGCTGTGCCAGTTGTGTTGACAGTTCGAGCGGCGCGGTCTATTGCCCGACGAATTTTTAGCAGTTCTGAAGCGAATGCCGTGAAGTGTTTCCTTGAGTTTAGAAATCGAGTTGAACTCTCGTGGGCTTAAGTCAGGGGAGTGTAGCACGTGGTATAGCACTTAGCAGCCCCATCAGTCAAACAAGTCAGTAACACTGTACGTGCTTGCGCATTGTCCTGCAAAATGATGGTCAGGTCCTGCAGAAAGTGTCATCACGTCTGTCTCTATGCTGTTCATTTTTGGAACACAACCTACGTGCTGTCATTCCATATCTTCATGCTGAGGCACGCCCCTGGTAGCTGAGTGGTCAGCGGGACGGAATGTCATACCCAGCGGCCCTGGTTCGATTCCCGGCTGCGTCAGAGATTTTCTCCGCTCAGGGACTGAGTGTTGTGTTGTCCTTATCATCATTATTTCATCCCCATCGACACGCAAGTCGCCGAAGTGGCGTCAGCTCGAAAGACTCGCACCAGGCTAACGGTCTGCCCGACGGGAGGCCCTAGCCACACGGCATTTCCATTTCATGCTGAGGGATTATGCCTGATTTGCGAGTGTCAACCGATGGTCTTGTTCACTGAATAGATCAGGCGATTCATAAATGGTTCAAATGGCTCTGAGCAGTATGGGAATTAACTCCTGAGGTCATCAGTCCCCTAGAACTTAGAACTACTAAAACCTAACTAACCTAAGGATATCACACACATCTATGCCGGAGATAGGATTCGAACCTGCGACCGTGGCGGTCGCGCGGTTCCAGACTGTAGCACCTAGAACCGCTCGGCCACTCCGGCCGGCTCAGGCGATTCGAGAAAACCGTGTATGAAGGGGTATTCAAAATAAACGAAGAGGTATCTTGTCATCAGACATTGTTCATCTTCATGACAATGTTCGGATGCAGACTGCATTTTCAATAAAGACGCTGCTGCAGCGTTGTGGGCGGAAAGTGTTCGATCGTCCACTACACAGCTCAGACTTGGCTCCCTCAGGCGAATCGCCTTATGAGGACAGCATTACGGCACAGACAACGAACTGCACACCACCGCAGAGAACTGGTGAAAAGCACAGCTGCCTTCTGTAATGAGGGTATTTGAAAGTTGGTGAATGAATGAATGGCTCTGAGCACTATGGGACTTAACTGCTACGGTCATCAGTCCCCTAGAACTTAGAACTACTTAAACCTAACTAACCTAAGGACGGCACACAACACCCAGCCATCACGAGGCAGAGAAAATCCCTGACCCCGCCGGGAATCGAACCCGGGAACCCGGGCGTGGGAAGCGAGAACGCTACCGCACGACCACGAGATGCGGGCTGAAAGTTGGTACCATGCTACGATAAATGTCTAAGCCGGAGCGGCGAGAAGTTGCTGGAAAGTGTAGTTAAATGTCGTAATTTAAACGTTTTCGCTTTGCACTATGGTTCCCATTTTACAACCGATCGGATCTTGAAAAAATAGCCCTCACATTTACCAAAATTAAAGTCCAAATGTTGTAAGTCCTTTATTTGTTTGGTGTCGTATTGCGGGTTGGTTGCTTCAGTCAAGAGGTAATACACAGCGCATGGAACAGTTCATGGCAACATTTTGGAAAATGTGATCGCTATGGATTTTTGTACTGGTAACACCGAAAATGATGTAGCACATTCACGGATTGCCCCTGTCAACCGTGCACATTGTTGCATTCCGCAATGTTTTAATTACTTCATCCACAATCGTCATTGGCACTTCGGTAACAAGTAACGGAAGAAGTTACTACAGTATAGGACCATATTTTTTGGGAAATACGAATTTAAGTACTCCATGTGTTAATACACTGAAGAGCCAAAGAAACTGGTACACATACCTAATATCGTGTACGGTCACCATGAGCACGCAGAAGTTCCGCAACAGGACGTGGAATGGACTCCACTAATGTCTGAAATACTTCTGGATGGAACTGACGCCATGAATCCTGCAGGCCTGTCTATAAAACCGTAATAGTACGAGGGGCAGGAGATCTCTTCTGAACAGCACGTTTCAAGGCATCTCAGATATGCTCAATAATGTTAATGTCTGTGGAGTTTGATCGCCAGTAGAAGTGTTTAAACTCTGAAGAGTGTTCCTGGAGCCACTCTATAGCAATTCTGGACATGTGGGGTGTCCCATTGTCCTGCTGGAATTGCCCAAGTCCGTCGGAATGCATAAAGGACATAATGCAGGCTATAGACAGGATGCTTAAGTACGTGTCGCCTTTCAGAGTTGTATCTAGACGTATCAGGGAGCCCATATCACTCCACCTGAACACGCCCCACAACATTACAGAGCCTCCACCAGTTTGAACAGTCCCCTGCTCACAAGTAGGGTCCATGGTTTCATGAGGTTGTCTCTACCCGTCCATCCGCTCGATACAATCTGAAACAAGACTCGTCCGATAGGGGCAACATGTTTCCAGTCTTCAACAGTCTAATGTCGGTGTTGACGGGTCCAGGCGAGACGTAAACCTTTGTGTCATGCAGTCATCAAGGGTACACGAGTGGGCCCTTGGCTCCGAAAGCCCAAATGTATGATGTTTCGTTGATGGTTGGTACGATGACACTTGTTGACGGCCCAGCACTGAAATCTGCACAGCAATTTGGGGAAGCGTTGCACTTCTGTCACGTTGAACCATTCTCTTCAGTCGTCCTAGGTTTCGTTCTTGCAGGATCTCTTCGCGGCCTCAGCGATGTCGGAGATCTTATGTTTCAGTGGATTCCTGATATTCACGGTATACTCGTGAAATGGTCGTACGGAAAAATCCCCACTTCATCGCTACCTCCGAGATGCTGTGTCCCATCGCTCGTGCGCCGACTATAGCATCTTGATAACCTGCCATTGCAGCAGCAGTAACTGATCTAACAACCGCGCCGGACATTTGCTGTCTTATGTAGGCGTTGCCGACCGCAGTGCAGTGTTCGGCCCGTTTACATATCTCTGTGATTGAATACGCACGCCTATACCAGTTTCTTCGGCCTTCATTGTACAAATGGTTTCTAGCAACTATTTTGCTTTTACGTTGAATAATACCTCATTTAGACTCTCGTGAATCTGCTCGTCATAATTGTGTTTTACCAGGTATTTTTTGCTCGTCATCATTGTGTTTTACCAGGTATCTGTTCTTTAGATTCGTTTATCTTCAATCATAGATTGTACACCATTGTAGTTATATGTTTGGTACATCCCGTTTCAGATCTGAGTTACCTGAAATGAATAACTTATTCTCTGATCAGAAGCGAAATTATGTTTATGAAGCCGCTGTAGATATTGTTAAAACACTATTTATTTCTAAGCTGCCTCTACGAATATACAACGCCTGTTCCAAATCCTGCTGTGTTTATGGAGCAGCCATGGCATGTAACAACTACAAACGAGTAAAGCGTACGTCACGGTTCCCTGCGTTTCGCATGTCGTGCCACATTTTCGTGACTCTTGATTAATTTTTATCAGCAGTCTCACGGCTGTGGTCACGGTATGTGCGGACTTTCCCACTATTGTGGCCAGAGAACGGAAAGTGAGCGCGGTAAACTCGAGGAATGCCGACTGAAAGTACGTGTTCGGTCGTGCAGTGCTGTTATCAGCAAAGCCATCGGCCAACGACAACGCAGTAACACGACTCTCACTGCCAAGACCAATGGTACCTTTTCTAGCTTCATTATCGCAAAAGCCAAACTAAGTGACTTTACTAATTAGACCAAAAGGCGAAATTGGGATGATTAGGTGCTGTTTTATATTTGCGCACATTTGCAGTGTGACGAGCCGGCCGCGGTAGTCTAGCGGTTCTGGCGCTGCAGTCCGGAACCGCGGGACTGCTACGGTCGCAGGTTCGAATCCTGCCTCGGGCATGGGTGTGTGTGATGTCCTTAGGTTGGTTAGGTTTAAGTAGTTCTAAGTTCTAGGGGACTTATGACCTAAGATGTTGAGTCCCATAGTGCTCAGAGCCATTTGAACCATTTTTTGCAGTGTGACGTGCTATCTGACACTTGTTTCACGCGAGCTGTAGTTGTACGAGTGTTCCTCTGCCACGTAAAATCTGCCACGTAAGCATCCACTCTTATCTGTTTCTCAAAGTAAACCTGACATGCAATAAACGCTAGGTGGCAAACACTTGCTCATTAAAGTAGTCCAAAACCTATCAATCCAATGTTCAACGACTCTCTACTGAGTAAACAAGTAACTTCAACCCTTATAGTGCTACGAAACACCACATTTATCAGTCACGACCGTTTATGTTCATTCCTGTTAACTCTTTTTTAGACAACATTTGCGAACATTTGCTGTGCACTTAATCCCGTTTAGTATCCTTAGAACGTGTTTTCGTATATTCTGGCCAATGAAGTGTTTTGTCGACGTACACTAATACCTCTTATGTTGGTTGGTTCGTTGATTTGGGGAGAGGGGACCAAACAGCGAGGTCATCGGTCTCATCGGATTAGGGAAGGGTGGGGAAGGAAGTCAGCCGTGCCCTTTCAAAGGAACCGTCCGGGCAATTGCCGAAAGCGATTTAAGGAAATCACAGAAAACCTAAACCAGGATGGCCAGACAAGGGTAATAACCACCTCTTGTGTTGCTTCGGTAGTTTATACATAATGGTCTTCACCATTCATATTCATATATTAATTATAGATTATTAATTTTATATGCCTCCAATTTCGTTTTATGGTTCAATTGCTGTTCTAACAGGCAGACGTTCACCAGATGTACACGTGTTAATTTGATGTTACATCCATACGCTTACATACATAATATGTATCTCAATTCTCCATGCTCACAGGTTCGAATAAACAATGAGAAGCACTTTCCTCCTTATACTACTGCTGTACTGAGTTTCTATCAATCTCCAATTTCGGCCATACGACAAACACCATTTTTTTTATGTTGCAAAATTCAGTTTTTTTTGTTTACTTTATAACCGCTTTCGAGTATCAGAAACCATTCTCAACCAATTCAAACAGAAAAAATGGTTTATTCCGTGATAGCACGTAGGCCATATTAATGCTATGCATACTTCTGTTTAAGACAAGTTTTTCAGTGACATATGACAGGACAGACATATTTGTATGTAGATGCTGAAATAGATATTGTAGTTCCGTCGCTTAAACAAAGACGCACTGGCTGTTGAAATAAACTTGAATTAATTCTCTAACAGTTGACATTCTTGCTGTTGCGCGTATTCAGTAACAGAAAACGCTTGTGCGTGCATAAGATCAGCTCTCCTGTCTAACGATATACTCATCGCGTGGGGCAGTCCGGACTAGGTCGTGGAGTACCGAGATACATGTGCGTGCGCTACACACAAAGGAGTGGGATTTATTCTCACGGAAGTGGGGTCCTTGGCGAGTAAATCACAAGCAGAGACTGACGTGAAGGCGGCGCCCGTCAAGATCCCGGTCCGCGAGGCGTCGGCTGTCGCCGCACCAGCAGTCCACACCACCACTTACAAATATTGCTTACTTTGCGTTTTACATCCTTCTTTGACGTATAGCTACACGATAAAGCTAACTGTCAGCAGCCCTGCCAGGCACATCTTTATCTTAGGGCAATAGACTTCATTCATCATTATTTCAAAATATTCACGCATAAAAATCAGTGCTTTACTTTTTCCCGTTTTCATTATACATTTTCCAACGTTACTCTTAACTCTAAAACCACACCGCGCAACAGAATTAAAGGATTACATTTCCGAAAGTGCGTACTTGTTTCTCATTTCAACGTATAAAAAAATGGTTCAAATGGCTCTGAGCACTATGGCACTTAACTTCTGAGGTCATCAGTCCCCTAGAACTTAGAACTACTTAAACCTAACAAACCTAAGGACATCACACACATCCATGCCCCAGGCAGGATTCGAACCTGCGACCGTAGCGGTCGCGCGGTTCTAGACTGTAGCGCCTAGAACCGCTCGGCCACCCTGGCCGGCTCCAACGCGTAAGATTGAAATTAGGCTCAACAACGTTCCTCTGTAACAGTGCAAAACCGTGGCGCCCTGTGACTTCACCCTTGGGCTCAGCGCACTTCAAACAGCAAGGTTCGACACACATGGGAAAAAGGCCAGAGCTCAAAAGTTCACGCGCCTTGTGAAATGGATTCTTGATGTAACACTGGCACTAAATTTCTCCACAATTCTACCCAATGCCACTGTGGACGTAATACACTATAAGAAGGTCGTCATAGCCGCTCTTACTCAAATTTAACCCCTTATTTTGACGTCTCTGCGACAGAGGTGAAAACTGCTCAAAATGGCTCTGATTACTATGGGACTTAACTTCTGAGGTCATCAGTCCCCGAGAACTTAGAACTACTTAAACCTAACTAACCTAAGGACATCACACACATCCATGCCCCAGGCAGGATTCGAACCTGCGACCGCAGCGGTCGCGCGGTTCCAGACTGTAGCGCCTAGAACCGCTCGACCACTCCGGCCGTCGTGAGAACTGGGATGCCCAGATTTGAAACTACACTGTTTTTGTATGACCGGCCGAAGAAAGCATTTCAGACACACCGCTGATCAGAGATGAAACGATAGGGCCTCAGTAGGTGACAGGAACAGCACAGTGAAACCAACCCTTACTTTGGGACGGTGGTCTCCACATATTTCGCCATCGAAAATGACAGTTGGCAGTGCGACGAGCAAAAGGACGATGTTATCGACAATCTTAGGCACTGTTGACAACTTCTGGGTAAAGCAGACCTTTTCGACGGACCTCACGGGGTTGCAGCCACCTGCGAATTACTCCCAGGCTCCAGGCAGGCAGCTGGTCTCGGAGGTGTCTCAAGGGGCTGCCTCCCTGCGCGTACCTCGGGCTACTTCACAGGTTTTCTTTCTCTGTGCATTGAGTATCCTGTTCTTGATAAGATTTTTGTGGGAATGGTTTGCTAATGTTTTTTGTCTACGCATTATGAAAAGAAACCTTTTCAGAATGTAAGGATGCATCTGATATGTTGGTATCATGCAATGTGTATTTCTCTTGTTAATTATAGACTTGAGACGAAGTGAAAGGAAGGAATATCCAGCGAACTCTACGTTGGCCCGTAGCCTACTCGGATAGCACCAAAAACAAAGGCTGATTTTTAACGTCCTCATGCTACCAATGAAACCATGTCAAACACCTTGCCACTGTCCCCAAGAGTCACTGCAGAGACGTTTCGTATCTAACTCAGGCCTGGTGTTAAGAACGCACTATTCCTCCGCGTCAGTCGCATCCTTGCCATTGGACTCCTGATTGTGACACAATACTAGAACACACTTGTGGTGATAAGCGGAAAATTATGACATCTGCCATACCACAGCCTGCATCTGACGAACTGTTCAGTTCTGGGTTTCGCATCGCAATTCCCCATACTGTGCAAGCAGCCAAATTTCCAGTAGGAGAAATTGTTTTGCCACTTCTCCTAGTTAACGTCATTATTATTCTTGTTTTGTTATGCACTTGAGCACGTCTCTTCCACATCAGGAAATATTCTGCTTGTCTCTTGAAATATTATCTACTTACTACTAAGCTATTGTGCGTTAGTTTAAAAGAAATTTCGATACAAAAGGAACAGATTTGTCAGTTGTCTGCCCTTCCCAGGAAATTCAGTAGAGTCTTTGTTGCCATGTATGATGAAAGAGACCGGTGTTAACGATGTCTATAATGAGAACGTGAAAGCGGGAAAGTTCAGAGAGGGTGTTCAGTAGTTCAGATGCCGGACACAAATTTGAGAGGACTTGATCTAAGGTATCTTACAGCCACGCTTGTGATGTGAATGAGTCATATTGCAACGAATTCTCTGTGTACAGGACGTTAACCTTCGTATGAACCACACTACTTTAAAATTATTTTTCATGCAAGGGTAATATCAAGCATAGTGTAACCAAGGCCCCATTGTTGAGAACGGGAAAGTCCTTTTACTTGGCGAAGCTTAGCTGTCCTTCTCAACCTCACAGCCACTAATTACGTGTGAACTTTCTTCGCTTCGGAGGCCGTGAAAAACTTTCTTAAGAAGGAGATTGTAGAGGTGGTGTGCTATCGTGCTACGTACTTTTGCGATCAGCTGAACTCCTTTGTGTCAAGGATAATGGCAGAAGCTATTATGGGATAAGACGATTGAAAGCAGCAATGAAAGGCAACGTTCGCTACTAGTCGTTTCAGCAGCACAGCTTTAAGCGCTGAAAAAGCACTTTACCTACTTTTGTGTGAATTTTGATCTGCAGTTCGCTCTAGCCACTCATCCAAGATGTATTTACTATTATCCTGTATTCAGATCTTGTATTGACCGGTTGTAAATACGATTACACGTGAACATTGAAAACAGATCACCGTAAATGGATTACTGCGTTCTAGAAACGATTTGATTCGATTGCTTTGAGCATTACCATCGATGTACATTTTTTCCACATGGATGACTGTTACGCAGAAATTCTCACCCATCCATCACTGTTGCGAAAGTAATCTTATTTAGTTCCGTCTTATATTAGGATATTCCAGCGATTTATTTATTTGTAATCTAGAGAACGTTGAATATACATTATGGCATTATTTATTAACTCAGCCTGAAATGTCAGAACATTTACAACAAGGCTATACTTGGCATTCCAATAGTTTTATTTCCATGTATGAAAATAGACTCAACACCTTAAAGAGGTAAAAAAGGAAATAAGTCTGTTACCAATAAACAATCCAACGTTGCCATAAATATGTTTAGCAAGCATAGCATAACAAATTTCCGTATGATATTTGGTAAGTGCAGACATATGATATTAGGACGCGTTTCAGAGACGTGAAGGAACAGACACAAACCACTTCGTACCAAATGTAAAATCCCTTCCAGCAGGAAGGTCAGCTCAGCAGCCACAATACGATGTTTTCTGGAGTGGGACGTCAGCATCTTGCATATGAGGATCTGTTGTTCTTGTGGTCTTCAGTCTGAAGACTGGTTTGATCCATACTACTCTATCCTGTGCAAGCTTCATCGCCTACGGATAGCTACTGCAGCTTACATCCTTCTGAATCTGCTTAGTGTATTCATATCTTGGTCCCCCTCTACGATTTTTATTCACCACACTCCTCTAAAATACTGAACTGGTAAGCCTTTGATGACTGGAAGTGTCCAATCAACCGATCCCTTCTTCTAGTCATATTGTACCACAAATTTCTCTTTTGCCCAATTCTATTCAGTACTTCTGCATTAGTTGCGTGATGTACTGACCAAATCATCAGTATTCTTCTGTAGCATCGTCTTTTGAAAACCTTGTTTTCCCTTCTTGTCTAAACTATTTATCCTCAATATTTCACTTCCACATCTGGCTACACTGCATACAAATACATTCAGAAAAGGCTTCCTAACACTTAAACCTATATTCGATATCAACAAATTTCTTTTTTTCAGAAAAGCGTTTCTTGCCATTTTCAGTCGACATTTTATGTCTTCTCTAGTTCCGCCATCTCTGTTATTCTGCTGCCCAAATACCAAAACTGATCTACTCCTTCTCGTTTCCTAATCTAATTCCCTTAGCATCACGTGTCTTACTGGCCTATATTCCATTATCTTCGGTTTGCTTTTGTTGATGTTCATCTAATGTCCTCCTCTCAAGAGACTGTCCATTCCTTTCAACTGTTCTTCCCTACTCTAGGGTATAACTCTGTCTCACTCCCTCACTCCCTTCTCAACCACTGCTTCAATTTCATACCATCGACTCTTCATAACTGCCGTCTAGTTATTGTACAAGTCGTGAATAGCCTTTTTGCTCCCTGCATTTTAGCCGTTCTATCTTCATAAATTCAAAGAGAGACCTATCTTCTAAGTCGTAGGGTCAATGTTGCCTCATGTGTTACGACATTTCTACGGAATCCAAACTGACTTTCCCCTAGTTCGGCTTCTACTAGTTTTTCCATTCTTCCTTAAAGAGTTCGTGTTTTCATTTTGGAAGCATGACTTATCAGACTGATAGTTCGGTAATATTCAGGTCTGTCAGTAACTAATTTCTTTGTAATTCTTTGAGGGTATTTCCCCTCTCTCATACACGTTGTGCACCAGGTGGAAAAGTTTTGTCATGAATGGCTCTCCTGAGGCAATCAGAAGTTGTGTTGGAAAGTCGTCTAATCCCGGAGCCTTGTTTCGACTTAGGTCTTTCAGTGCTGTATCAAATTCTTCTCCCAGTACCATATATCCAGCCTCATCTTCATTAGTTGCGTGTTCTACCAATCTAATCTTCAGTGTCCTTCTTTAGCACCACATTTGAAAGAATAAGTCTGGCAATCCTAAAATGTGACGTGATCTGTGTTAACGTGAAACTACTTAGTGCAAGTATGTTCGCTGGTGAGTGGGTCGCACAGAAAAGTGAGCGGTACACGGGCGCATGTAAAAGGCTTTTCCGTTCAGTGTGGGTGACAGCTTAGCTGCCCAGTGAAACAACTTTCGCTGCCGGTTGTTGTAACGTGTGTCGTGTTCCCTGGTAACTCGCCAAGCCGCCCAGCAGTCGGTAGGACTAGAGATCTAGGCTAGAGCGTCCGGACACCTGCCAGAAGGGAAAACGTCGAATGCAACTGGTCTCAGCTTGCCAACACGGAAGCTGTGGTATCTGGTGACAGAGGCTGCCATTAGAATCGCGGTAGTTACTAACTGGGTGACGTCAATGACTGCTAGGAAACAACAAAGGAAGTTGTTTGCTTGAGCAGAGAACGTTTTTAATTGTGGGACGGTATTAAGTTTTGCATTTGGAAAAATATATGGGTTTGTTGTTGTGGTCTTCAGTCCTGAGAGTGGTTTGATGCAGCTCTCCACGCTACTTTATTCTGTGCAAGCTTCTTCATCTCCCAGTACCTACTGCAGCCTACATCTTTCTGAATCTGCTTAGTGTATTCATCTCGTGGTCTCCCTCTACGATTTTTACCCTCCACGCTGCCCTCCAGTACTAAATTTGTGATCCCCTGATGCCTCAGAACATGCCCTACCAACCGATCCCTTCTTCTAGTCAAGTTGTGCGACAAACTCCTCTTCTCCCCAATTCTATTCAATACCTCATCATTAGTTACGTGATCTACCCATCAAATCTTCGGCATTCTTCTGTAGCACCACATTTCGAAAGCTTCTATTTTCTTCTTGTCTAAACTATTTATCGTCCACGTTTCACTTCCATACATGGCTACACTCCATACAAATACTTTCAGAAACGGCTTCCTGAAACTTAAATCTATACTCGATGTTAACAAATTTCTTTCCTTCAGAAACGCTTTCTTTGCCATTGCCAGTCTACATTTTATATCCTCTCTATTTCGACCATCGTCAGTTATTTTGCTCCCCAAATACCAAAACTCCTTTACTACTTTAAGCGTCTCATTTCCTAATCTAATTCCCGCAGCATCGCCCGATTTAATTCGACTACATTCCATTATCCTCGTTTTGCTTTTGTTGATGTTCATCTTATATCCTCCTTTCAAGACACTGTCCATTCCGTTCAACTGCTCTTCCAAGTCCTTTGCTGTCTCTGACAGAATTACAATGTCATCGGCGAACCTCAAAGTTTTTATTTCTTCTCGGTGGATTTTAATACCTACTCCGAACTTTTCTTTTGTTTCCTTCACTGCTTGCTCAATATACAGATTGAATAGCATCGGGGAGAGGCTACAACCCTGTCTCACTCCCTTCCCAACCATTGCTTCCCTTTCATGCCCCTCGAGTCTTATAACTGCCACCTGATTTCTGTACAAATTGTAAATAGCCTTTCGCTCCCTGTATTCTATACCTGCCACCTTCAGAATTTGAAAGAGAGTATTCCAGTTAACATTGTCAAAAGCTTTCTCTATGTCTACAAATGCTAGAAACGTAGGTTTGCCTTTCCTAATCTTTCTTCTAAGATAAGTCGTAGGGTCAGTATTGCCTCACGTGTTCTAATATTTCTACGGAATCCAAACTGATCGTCCCCTGGGTCGGCTTCTACCAGTTTTTCCATTCGTCTGTAAATAATTCGCGTTAGTATTTTGCAGCTGTGACTTATTAAACTGATAGTTCTGTAATTTTCACATGTGTCAACACCTGCTTTCTTTGGGATTGGAATTATTATATTCTTCTTGAAGTCTGAGGGAATTTTGCCTGTCTCATACATCTTGCTCACCAGATGGTAGAGTTTTGTCAGGAGTAGCTCCCTTCTAATGGAATGTTGTCTACTCCCGGGGCCTTGTTTCGGCTCAGGTCTTTCAGTGCTCTGTCAAACTCTTCACGCAGTATCATATCTCCCATTTCTTCTTCATCTACCTCCTGTTCCATTTCCATAATATTCTCCTCAAGGACATCGCCCTTGTATAGACCCTCTATGTACTTCCACCTTTCTGCTTTTCCCTTCTTTGCTTAGAACTGGGTTTCCATTCAGATAAGCCTCTACATCCTTACATTTGTCCTCTAGCCATGCCTGCTTAGCCATTTTGCACTTCCTGTCGATCTCATTTTTGAGACGTTTGTATTCCTTTTTGCCTGCTTCACTTACTGTATTTTTGTATTTTCTCCCTTCATCAACTAAATTCAGTATCTCTTCTGTTATCCAAGTATTTCTACTAGCCCTCTTGTTTTTACCTACTTAATCCTCTGCAGCCTTCACTACTTCATCCCTGAGAGCTACCCATTCTTCTTCTACTTTTTTTCTTTCCCCCATTCCTGTCAATTGTTCCCTTATTTTGAGTTTATGCCACGTCGGTTTGCTGCACTGTGCTAGGCAGA
The DNA here is from genome assembly GCF_021461385.2 of Schistocerca piceifrons. Taxonomy (NCBI): domain Eukaryota; kingdom Metazoa; phylum Arthropoda; class Insecta; order Orthoptera; family Acrididae; genus Schistocerca; species Schistocerca piceifrons. Next base: position 38,472,702 of record NC_060139.1, on the reverse strand, counting down.
AGGATATCCGACACGGTATTAGGTGGTACCCAGTGACTTTCGTCATCTCAGTGTATGAGCCTTAAGTTTCAGTGTTTAGAGCTTTTGTAACATTTTTTGTCTATTAGTCCCTCTACTTGGGACTGGCCCGCCAGTGTTTGCCGGCGAGTGAGACGGCCCGTGGCTTGGTGGCTGTGCAGGAGACATGAGGTGGGCCCACCTGTTGTTCCTCGGCGTGCTGGCGGCCACGCACGCCGCCGACCTGGAGCAGCTGTACGAGTGGAACTTCCTGCCGTTCCGGCTGCCGCACGGCTTCCCGCGCGACGGCTACGTGCCGGAGAACAACGTCTTCACGGGCCTCGAGGTGGGCTGGAACCGCGTCTTCGTCGCCATCCCGCGCCTGCGCAACGGCGTCGCCGCCACGCTCGCCGTCCTGCCCAAGGTCACGCACCCGGCGCACGGGCCCGCCGCGCCGCTGCTCGACGTGAGTATACCATGAGTACGCCCACGCAGCGCCGCCGGCCTGAGCTGCAGCCGCACGTTGTCAAAACACTGTTTTCTGGGTAGGGCAACCAAAACTTAGATTATACATTGTTACTACAGATACATTTCCAAAAACTCTCCAAAATCATCTTAAAAAACTTTCAAAAATTTCAAGACACAAAAAAATTTCAGACACTGGCTGCGAACGGCCATTGATTGAAGTCAATGCGGAAAGTTGAAAATTTCTGCCGGATCGGGATGCGAACACGGGTCTCTTGCTTACTAGGCAAATTCTCAAGACATTTGATCATTTTTTTCAGTTTTGATCGTTATTGTTCTAGGTATTAGGTCTGGGCGGACTTCGCATTACACTTATTACACCTGTTCAAGTTTATCGTTGAATAATTTTTTTTTAAACAGGGTGCAGCCAGCGCGCTAACCTATCGTGCTGACAGCCACTGAGCTGTACGAAGTACCCCTTGCGCATTATTCTCATTACTCGCGTAAGAGTTCGTGCCTGGTGTGCATCTATACTGAAGAGATCAATGATGGCGATGGCGATCTCGCCATATATATATATATATATATATATATATATATAGGTGGGTGGGGGGGGGCTGTAAAGACAATCTGTTATTGGGCAACACAACCATTTACATGATATTATAATGGACCTTTAGGCAATAACAACTTTTCACATCATAAGGCTAGAGAAAAGGTACGGTGTCCCAACGCTGAAATTGCAAACCCAAAATTGCTTAACCTCTTAATAGGTCGATCATCTAACGGCTAAATTCGGAATTTTACTCCTTAAGGTGGGCATCGAAATCGGCAAAACTCATTCTGCATTAAAAAACCCGAGGCTGTTTTATATTACACTCTAAGTAAAAACGTTGAATCCTTATTAAACGTCATACTAAAGTGCAGTTCCCATAAAAGAAGAGTGCAGTCAACACAGATAATGTCTCCATCAGGTGGACAAAATCATAGTTCTTGCAGATCACTTGACGGGGACGTTGTATATGCTAAATGTACTCCTATTTTAATGGGTTCAAATGGCTCTAAGCAGTATGGGACTTAGCATCTGAGGTCATCAGTCCCCTAGAACTTAGAACTACTTAAACCTAACTAATGTAAGGACATCACACACGTACGTGCCCGAGGCAGGATTCGAACTGCGACCGCAGCAACCGCTTGCTTCCGGACTGAAGCGCCTAGAACCGCTCGGGCACCGCGGCCGGCTCTTTTAATGGGAACTGGAATTTAGGACCACGTTTGATAACGAGTTAAGTTTTTAGACCCTGATCTGTTATAATAATGAAGCTTTGGCTTTTTAACGCAACGCGAGCTCTTAACTCTTTTGACGTTCGTCTTACGGTGTTTCATTCCGAATTCAGCAACTCGCAATTATCGATTAGCAGCTTCGACGTGCATTCTCTCCATCCTTATGAAGTGAAAAGTTATTTTCACAAGATGCCTATAACGGTGTCAAATCAGTTGTGTTGCCTAATAAGGGAACTTCTTACAACTAAGCGGCCCCTGAAGAATTTTCATTCGTTTTCAAACAAAAAATTTTACAATCATTTCTTAAGAAGATTTTGGAGATTTTTTTGAAAATATCCTTGCAGAATCACTGTCAAAAGCTCTGTGTAACGATACCACGAAAGTCTGATGATGTTCTGCTATTGCAGTTCTTCAGTCTGCAGAACCTAAGTTGGCTATTTATATGATATACAGAGAGTTTGAAGAGAAATAGTAAATATTTTAGAACGTGGGAAGCTAGAGTAATTCCAATACAACACTACATACAATATGTCCTCAATTTTTATTGGTCACCGAGATACAGCTGTTAGAATTTAAGCCAAACAAATACTCGTAGAAGATGTTAAGAAACGGCAAATGATTAAATTCCATGTTGATTTTCATAAATTCCAGCTCCGACTTCAATGTGATACAATACTTTAGAAAAGTATTATAATTAAAATTATTTCAAACGGTTTGAATCACAGAAATACTAATCACTTTACAATAGAGTAAAACATGAACTTTAAATCTTTCAAATGTTTCATCATCAGTTTTAAAATTGCTATGGGTAAAACAACAAATTTTAAGAAAACAAATCTTCACAATTATCAACAAATTAAATCACTTGAAGAGTAAGCAATGAAATGGCAAGTAGACCAGTCCATTCAACAATGTGTAAACATCAAGCCGTCTCGTTACCAAAAGAACATCGTTTACAAGGTGGATTAATTTTAGAGTGTGTGATCGGCTGATACCAGTTGTATATGCAACCTCTATGGTCGTTAGTTTGTCCTGAAATCGATACAGTTCCCGAATACAGTAATGATAGCTCCTACAGCTCTGCAACTGTTAAACACATATGATAACCAAGCAACGTGAATAAAATATTTTGGGCCTTAATAATATCAGAGCTTGGCATAGTTTTAAAGACAAGGCTTGTATTTTACCCAAAAATATTACTTAACTACATAAGGAGCTAGAGAAGGGAATTGCTAAATCAGACGACAAATTTAATTATTGAAAACCAACACAGCACTTAATTACCCGATGCAAGGAATTTAAGTTACCCAAAAAATTACTTAACAAGAAAAGAAGCTACGAAAACTTAAATGACAAATTTAAATGTGAATAAACAGTTCCTCACTTGATAGATGCTCTGTACTCTTTAAATTTAAGGAGTATTACTGTGTGGGCACTGGAACTAAATATACGTCTGCTAACCGGTATGCCGAACTTCGCACAGGTTTCCTTTAGTACGTTTTTAGAGCAGGGTAAGTACTTACCAAATGTAAAACTTACACTGAATACTTCGTCGCTAGTCCTGGAAGACAGTTCTCAAGTGCCAAAGAAACGGGTATACGGATCCGTATTTAAATACAGAAGTATGTAAACAGGCAGAATACGGCGCTGCGGTCGGCAACACCTATATCAGACAACAAATGTCCGGCGCATCTGTTAGCTCGGTTACTGCGGCTATAATGCAGGTTATCAAAATGTAAATGAGTTTGAACGTGATGTTATAGTCGGCACACGAGCAATGGGACACAGCATCTCCGAGGTAGCGATGACGTAAGGATTGTCCCATGCGACCATTTTACGAGAGTACCGTGGATATCAGGAATCCGGCAAAACATCAAATCTCCGACATCGTTGCGGCCTTGCAAGAAAGGGACGAACTACAACTGAAGAGAATCATTCGGCGTGACAGAAGTGCAACCCTTCCGCAAGTTCCTGCAGATTTCAGTGCTGGGCTATAACAAGTGCCAGCGTGTGAAACATTAAACGAAACATATTCGACATGGGCTTTCTGAGCCGAAGGCTCACTCGCGTGCCCGTAATGACGGCACGACACAAAGCTTTACGCCACGCCTGGGCCCGTCAACACTGACATTGGAATATTGAAGACTGGAAACACGTTGCGTGGTTGGACGAGTCTCGTTTTAAATTGTATCGAGCGGATGGACGTGTAAGGGTATGAAGACAACCTCACTCATCCTTGGGCGCTACATGTCAACAGGGGGCTGTTCAAGCTGGTGGAGGCTCTGTAAAAGGCGTGGGGAGTGTACAGTTGGAGTGATATGGGACCCCTGATAGGTCTGGATACGACTCTGACATATGACACGTATGTAAGCATTCTGTATGATCGCCTACAACTATTCATGTCCATTGTGCATTCCGACGGGCTTGGGAAATTCCAGGGGAACAGTGCGACACCTCACACGTCCCCGATTGAATACTGTTTCGAGTTTAAACACTTCCGTTGGCCACCAAACTTCCGAAACATGAATATTATTGAGCATATCTGGGATGCCTTGTGAGACGCCCCGCTAAACCCGCAGGACAGGACAGGTAGTTTAAGTTGTGGAAAGCGACTGTCAGTTACACTCGAACATACAACGTTTTATTTGACAAAAGTTTACAAGAGCCAAGATTTTTTTTTTTTTAAAGAAACACAGCTTTAGTTTTGAAACTTAATTAGCGGCTGATTGCGCCGTACAGTCTAATGCCTTAAGGGCAAGACCACTTTAATTTAAAAACGGCTGAAAGCCAATAACTTAAAGTTCAACCAAAATCGGAAATTTAAAAGGCAAAGCCTTATCTTAAAGCAGGTCCGTAATTACGCTGAAGGCCCAAAGAATCTCACACTTTAAGAGCAAAACAACTTAAATTCAAAATCGGCTGAAGCACTCCATCTTCAGGCCACAAGTGGCCCATCGGGACCATCCGACGGCCGTGTCATCCTCAGATTAGGATACGGAAAGGAGGGGTGTGTGTCAGCACACCACTCTCCCGGTCGTTATGATGGTTTTCGTTGACCGGAGCCGCTACTGTTCGGTCAAGTAGCTTCTCAGTTGGTATCACGGGGCTGAGTGCACCCCGAAAAATGACAACAGCTCATGGCGGTCGGGATGGTCACCCATCCAAGTGCCGGCCACGCCCAACAACGCTTAACTTCGGTGATCTGACGGGAACCGGTGTATCCACTGCGGCTGAAGGCCCAACACTTAAGACTCAATAACATTAATTTTAAAAATGCCAATGTATGTACGTAAAACAGTTCTTAAATTAGGCTGAGGGCCCAAACCATCTTATGCCTTAAGGGCAAAATAACCTTAATCTAAAAATCGGCTAGAAGCCATACAAGTACAAACAACAAGAACAAACAAGAAAAGGCAGTAGACCCAAGGGCACTCAGAAGTTCTGAGGGTCGGCCTGGAATTCAAATACTAACCCTCGCTTAGGTGAGACAGGCAGTCAGCCTAACCATTGTCGATCTGACGACAAGCCAACCAACTTCTGCTGGACAGCCACAACACGATGAGGAAAATACACTGTCTGAATTTACGTCAATGGTCAGGGCAGGTAACTGGAACATTAACGGCTACAAGGCAGAAGATTCCGATGGTGGACTTCAATCCAAACAACCAAGTACCGTTAAAGTCCACTAGAGGATGGCTAAAATTAGCCAACTTGAAAACACACATTTTGGTCACGGGAATATCCGAACAGCCGATAACAAACTCCAAACGACACAATGTGAACAGTCGTGACTTGCTGGTAGATTCAGTCAAAACTCAACTTTCATGTCCAGGATCGGTGAGCTACGAACCTCGTGGCAATGGGGACAGCACCACACACTCAGACACTACATAGAGGCCGCCAGCCGGCCGGTGTGGCTGTGCGGTTCTAAGCGCGTCAGTTTAGAACCGCGTGACCGCTACGGTAGCAGGTTCGAATCCTGCCTCGGGCATGGATGTGTGTATGGTGTCCTTAGGTTAGTTAGGTTTAAGTAGTTCTAAGTTCTAGGGGACTGATGACCTCAGTAGTTAAGTCCCATAGTGCTCAGAGCCATTTGAACCAAGAGGCCCCCAGCAGGCCCGGCCCAATCATGCGCCGCGCAGATTTCCTCACTGCTCCACGCTAACAGACCAACTGCCAGGCCCGGAAACAGTGAAACGACCAGATCTACGTCGGCCGATGAGACGACCAACCGAACGACCAACCAACGGTCGTCCCGCTCCAATCTCCCTCCGTCGCACGGTTCATGTGTGTCGCCAGCGGTCGGCGAGCACTGGCTGTCGACGCCTCACCGGCGCTCCGTCCCCGACTTCACTGCTGCTGCGTCCCGACTGCACTGCTGGTCCGTCACGAACTGACTGCCAGACACACGACGACCCGGAAATACACTCCTGGAAATGGAAAAAAGAACACATTGACACCGGTGTGTCAGACCCATCATACTTGCTCCGGACACTGCGAGAGGGCTGTACAAGCAATGATCACACGCACGGCACAGCGGACACACCAGGAACCGCGGTGTTGGCCGTCGAATGGCGCTAGCTGCGCAGCATTTGTGCACCGCCGCCGTCAGTGTCAGCCAGTTTGCCGTGGCATACGGAGCTCCATCGCAGTCTTTAACACTGGTAGCATGCCGCGACAGCGTGGACGTGAACCATATGTGCAGTTGACGGACTTTGAGCGAGGGCGTATAGTGGGCATGCTGGAGGCCGGGTGGACGTACCGCCGAATTGCTCAACACGTGGGGCGTGAGGTCTCCACAGTACATCGATGTTGTCGCCAGTGGTCGGCGGAAGGTGCACGTGCCCGTCGACCTGGGACCGGACCGCAGCGACGCACGGATGCACGCCAAGACCGTAGGATCCTACGCAGTGCCGTAGGGGACCGCACCGCCACTTCCCAGCAAATTAGGGACACTGTTGCCGGCGAGGACCATTCGCAACCGTCTCCATGAAGCTGGGCTACGGTCCCGCACACCGTTAGGCCGTCTTCCGCTCACGCCCCAACATCGTGCAGCCCGCCTCCAGTGGTGTCGCGACAAGCGTGAATGGAGGGACGAATGGAGACGTGTCGTCTTCAGCGATGAGAGTCGCTTCTGCCTTGGTGCCAATGATGGTCGTATGCGTGTTTGGCGCCGTGCAGGTGAGCGCCACAATCAGGACTGCATACGACCGAGGCACACAGGGCCAACACCCGGCATCATGGTGTGGGGAGCGATCTCCTACACTGGCCGTACACCACTGGTGATCGTCGAGGGGACACTGAATAGTGCACGGTACATCCAAACCGTCATCGAACCCATCGTTCTACCATTCCTAGACCGGCAAGGGAACTTGCTGTTCCAACAGGACAATGCACGTCCGCATGTATCCCGTGCCACCCAACGTGCTCTAGAAGGTGTAAGTCAACTACCCTGGCCAGCAAGATCTCCGGATCTGTCCCCCATTGAGCATGTTTGGGACTGGATGAAGCGTCGTCTCACGCGGTCTGCACGTCCAGCACGAACGCTGGTCCAACTGAGGCGCCAGGTGGAAATGGCATGGCAAGCCGTTCCACAGGACTACATCCAGCATCTCTACGATCGTCTCCATGGGAGAATAGCAGCCTGCATTGCTGCGAAAGGTGGATATACACTGTACTAGTGCCGACATTGTGCATGCTCTGTTGCCTGTGTCTATGTGCCTGTGGTTCTGTCAGTGTGATCATGTGATGTATCTGACCCCAGGAATGTGTCAATAAAGTTTCCCCTTCCTGGGACAATGAATTCACGGTGTTCTTATTTCAATTTCCAGGAGTGTACTATCGGTCGCTCCGGAGATGGTACGACAGTGCACTTATCGATACGCGCTGCTGCTGCCGCTCACGGGCAAATGAGGCAGGAAGTTAATGACGCCAGTAAATGGAATAAGAAAACGAGGCCGCAGCAGCGTAATACAAGATGACAGACAATAAATTGGATAAAAGCGAACCGTGTACGGCTCACCTTGCGACGTGCTGTTCAGAAGAGATCTCCCGTCCCCTCGTATTCTTACGGATTTATGGACGCTCCTGCAGGATTCATTGTGTCAGTTCCCTCCAGCACTACTTCAGATATTAGTCGAGTCCATGCCACGTCGTGTTGCGGCACTTCTGCGCGCTCGCGGTGGCCCTACACGACATTAAGCAAGTGCACCAGTTTCTTTGGCTCTTCAGTGTACGTTAGCCACACTGTAAGACCCACGTAAAGCTGAGCGTGTTGCACACACAGCGACCAATAGGTCGTTCCACAAGCTATCTCCGGAACGATGCCATCAATGAGAAGGAAACAGCAACTGCTTTACTGAATGTGCGATGTAGTCGGGGACTCGTGTAAGCTAACACGCGCCACTTTCAGACATTGCAAGACTACGAAATCTAAGTAGCTTGTCAGGAGCCGGCTGTCACATACAACGGCCCGTCCACACACGACACTACACACAGCCAGCTGCTCTGCAGAACACAGCAAGTTGCACTATGGCTCAACTTCTTATCCATGGGAGGAAGCAAGCAGTCACTCTGCGGTAGCTTTCTCTCTCTCTCTTTCTCTGACACGCACATAGACATACACAAACACACACAAACACACACACACACACACACACACACACACACACAAACACACACACACTCACACACACTTTGTCTGTCCCTGTCTTCTTCCTTCGACTGCCTGTCTTCTCTCTAGCGCCAACGTCAGCGCCGTTTTAAGAGTAGCTGCGCTAGAGTTTCTCTAATATCCGAGCTGCGATTTAATGCGAGATATCGAACCCCGATCAGAGCTGGAGCAAGGTCGACCACTCCACAGCTCACAATGTACTTTCAAATTCTATGGACAACATCACGTGTAACTCCTCTGGAGTCGTTCAGGCATTCTTTTATGAGGGCAGCACTATTCAAAATCCAAACATTCAATTCGTCGGTTGAGTTTACAGCCGATGGGAGTTACAAATGTTATTACTACCGCCAAGAGAGAAAGCGGCTACTTCAGTTAATGTCTACCTTTGCCTCCTTCTTGGACATTTACAGTAAACATAACGATAGAGGTCGTGCATATGTAGTGTCCGCAACGTTCTTAAATACGCAACGCCGAAGCACGTATAAATTCTACGCATGTTTTCCAGAGGACTACTTTCTAGCAACTGAATGATGGCTTCCACTTCCCTCTTCATTCGCGTCTACAGAACAGATATGACCGCTGCGCAATGCGCCAATCTCACGCAGTTCAGTGAAAACACGAGTAAATGCTCTTGAAACTCTCACTGTGCCGTTAGAAAATCATTTATGTCATTCTCTGCAAGCAGCGTCAGCATTACCATCACAAAACTCTTACAGAAACACTATATAGGCATACTCCAGAGCTATAAATACGTGCGCCATCCTTAATCGCTACTTTATAATTTGTCGACAATTTACAATCACAGTTGAAGACTTCTAGTATGTACATTCAAGCACAGCTTCACAACTAGACCTTCAAATAAAGAATGACACTCGTTAAATAAACTCACAGCATTTGGAGTACCAACACGTGAAATGAAAACATGTCTACAACAACATGTATCTATGTAACCAATAGAAACTGGATACACGTACGAAATGTTTTATTCGAGTAAGACTGTACTACCGTCTTCTAAAATATTCTAAAACATTTAGTTCTTGTACTGAAATAATGAGTGTCCAGACGTCCTCGTTCAACGTTGTAGTTTCGACCATCCGCCAGCGCTCATGCCTCATTAGTGCAGAAGGAATGAGTGTAAATAGTTAAAGTAGGTACCTATACGAGCGTCAATAGAGCTTGTTGAGCAGAAATTTGATGAGGTCTCCACGTATTTTCTGTTTTGTAGAGAATACTACGAACAAACGGAACGAGTCCCAATGTGCACCCCACTCTCGCCTATTGTCGCGAATTTGTATACGGAGTACTTCGAGGTGCTATCCAAGTGGAAACGCTGGTGTTTTTTTCCGTTATGTGTATGACACCCTCGTCATCTGGCCCCATGGAACGGACAACCTCATTGACTTCCTTGGGCATTTGAACTCTATACGTTCCAACATCAGATTCACTACGGAGATCGAAGCAGAAGGAAGACTACAATTGCTGGACGTCATGGTCAAGAGAAGAGCTGATGGCACCCTGGGCCACGGGGTGTACCAGAATAAAACGCACACTGACCTGTATTTGCCTGCAGAAAACTTCCACCACCCTCCGCAGAGGAATGGGGTACTAAAAACACTTGTATATAGGGTGCGCACCATTTCATACGCAGAGAGTCTGCCCCAGGAGCTCGAATACGTCACAACTACACGCCGAAAAACGAGTACCTAGAATGAGAGATTAGGCGCGCACCAAAACAGTACAATCCTGTCGAGACGACAGATCCTACGGTGGAAGAGGCAGCCACTGCCTTTATACCACACGCTGGCGCACTATCGCGAAAAATCGGACGTTTCTTGAAAAAGCACCGAGTAAAAACCGTCTTTTGCTCGTCCAATAAGACACGAGAATTGTTGGGAAGTGTCAAATATGATCTCGGTTTGCGCAAGGCCGGCGTATAGCAGATCCCATGTCAATGTAGGAAGACATATATTGGACACACAGTGCGTACCGTCGAAGATCATTGCCAAGAACACCAGAGGCACACCCGACTGATGCCCCAACAGGTCAGCGACCGCAGAGCACTGTTGGTCCGAGAATAGCGCATGCAGTACCAGGATCTTGGCAGAGACTTCCAAATACTGGGACAGCGTTGTTAGAGAGGCCACAGACACTCGTACCAGGGACGATCACGTCAACCGAGGTTGCGGCCATAATCTTAGCATAGCTTGGGAACCAGCACTGAGTTTCTGCGTCCAGGGCGGACAGAGAATTTATACCAACGATATCACAGACGCCGACGCTAGCGTGTCCGCGACCGCCGACACGTGCCCTCGGGCGCGAATGGCGCACGGAGCGGCTCGCGAGAACAGGCGATAATTAGTCGGCCGTGCACCCTCAGGAGCTCAGTTCGTCAGCGCACCTGACGATGGCGACGTGTTTTATCACCGAAATACTGAGCCCGTTGGACACTATGAACCCGCAGTACACCCGTGGACTGGTTCAAATGGCTCTGAGCACTATGGGACTTAACAGCTGTGGTCATCAGCCCCTAGAACTTAGAACTACTTAAACCTAACTAACCTAAGGGCATCACACACATCCATGCCCGAGGCAGAATTCGAACCTGCGACCGTAGCAGTCGCACGGTTCCGGACTGCGCGCCTAGAACCGCGAGACCACCGCGGCCGGCACACGCGTGGACTGTTCGATCAGTTAAAATACATGGTAAATCAACAATAAAAACAATTCCTTAACAATATAACATGCAGCTTTACTGTATGATTAAATGATGATGGCGTCCTCTTTGGTAAAATATTCCGGAGGTAAAATAGTCCCCCATTCGGATCTCCGGGAGGGGACTACTCAAGAGGACGTCGTTATCAGGAGAAAGAAAACTGGCGTTCTACGGATCGGAGCGTGGAATGTCAGATCCCTTAATCGGGCAGGTAGGTTAGAAAATTTAAAAAGGGAAATGGATAAGTTAAAGTTAGATATAGTGGGATTTAGTGAAGTTCGGTGGCGGGAGGAACAAGACTTTTGGTCAGGTGAATACAGGGTTATAAATACAAAATCAAATAGGGGTAATGCAGGAGTAGGTTTAATAATGAATAAAAAAAATAGGAGTGCGGGTTAGCTACTACAAACAGCATAGTGAACGCATTATTGTGGCCAAGATAGACACAAAGCCCATGCCTACTACAGTAGTACAAGTTTATATGCCAACTAGCTCTGCAGATGATGAAGAAATAGATGAAATGTATGACGAGATAAAAGAAATTATTCAGGTAGTGAAGGGAGACGAAAATTTAATAGTCATGGGTGGCTGGAATTCGTCAGTAGGAAAAGGGAGAGAAGGAAACATAGTAGGTGAATATGGGTTGGGGGGAAGAAATGAAAGAGGAAGCCGCCTTGTAGAATTTTGCACAGAGCATAACTTAATCATAGCTATCACATGGTTCAAGAATCATAAAAGAAGGTTGTCTACCTGGAAGAATCCTGGAGATACTAAAAGGTATCAGATAGATTATATAATGGTAAGACAGAGATTTAGGAACCAGGTTTTAAATTGTAAGACATTTCCCGAGGCAGATGTGGATTCTGACCACAATCTATTGGTTATGAACTGCAGATTGAAACTGAAGAAACTGTAAAAAGGTGGGAATCTAAGGAGATGGGACCTGGATAAACTGAAAGAACCAGAGGTTGTAGAGAGTTTCAGGGAGAGCATAAGGGAACAATTGACAGGAATGGGGGAAAGAAATACAGTAGAAGAAGAATGGGTAGCTCTGAGAGATGAAGTAGTGAAGGCAGCAGACGATCAAGTAGGTAAAAAGGCGAGGGCTAATAGAAATGCTTGGCTAACAGAAGAAATATTGAATTTAATTGATGAAAGGAGAAAATATAAAAATGCAGTAAATGAAGCAGGCAAAAGGGAATACAAACGTCTCAAAAATGAGATCGACAGGAAGTGCAAAATGGCTAAGCAGGGATGGCTAGAGGACAAATGTAAGGATGTAGAGGCTTGTCTCACTAGGGGTAAGATAGATACTGCCTACAGGAAAATTAAAGAGACCTTTGGAGAGAAGAGAACCACTTGTATGAATATCAAGAGCTCAGATGGCAACCCAGTTCTAAGCAAAGAAGGGAAGGCAGAAAGGTGGAAGGAGTATATAGAGGGTTTATACAAGGGCGATGTGCTTGAGGACAATATTATGGAAATGGAAGAGAATGTAGATGAAGACGAAATGGGAGATAAGATACTGCGTGAAGAGTTTGACAGAGCACTGAAAGACCTGAGTCGAAACAAGGCCCCGGGAGTAGCCAACATTCCAGTAGAACTACTGATGGCCTTGGGAGAGCCAGTCATGACAGAACTCTACCATCTGGTGAGCAAGACGTATGAGACAGGCGAAATACCCTCAGACTTCAAGAAGAATATAATAATTCCAATCCCAAAGAAAGCAGGTATTGACAGATGTGAAAATTACCGAACTATCAGTTTGATAAGTCACAGCTGCAAAATACTAACGCGAATTCTTTACAGACGAATGGAAAAACTGGTAGAAGCGGACCTCGGGGAAGATCAGTTTGGATTCCATAGAAATGTTAGAACACGTGAGGCAATACTAACCTTACGACTTATCTTAGAAGAAAGATTAAGAAAAGGCAAACCTACTTTTCTAGCATTTGTAGACTTAGAGAAAGCTTTTGACAATGTTAACTGGAATATTCAAATTCTGAAGGTGGCAGGTATAAAATACAGGGAGCGAAAGGCTATTTACAATTTGTACAGAAATCAGATGGCAGTTATAAGAGTCGAGGGGCATGAAAGGGAAGCTGTGGTTGGGAAAGGAGTGAGACAGGGCTGTAGCCTCTCCCCGATGTTATTCGATCTGTATATTGAGCAAGCAGTAAAGGAAACAAAAGAAAAATTCGGAGTAGGTATTAAAATTCATGGAGAAGCAGTAAAAACTTTGAGGTTCGCCGATGACATTGTAATTCTGTCAGAGACAGCAAAGGACTTGGAAGAGCAGTTGAACGGAATGGACAGTGTCTTGAAAGGAGGATATAAGATGAACATCAACAAAAGCAAAACGAGGATAATGGAATGTAGTCAAATTAAATCGGGTGATGCTGAGGGAATTAGATTAGGAAATGAGACACTTAAAGTAGTAAAGGAGTTTTGCTATTTAGGGAGCAAAATAACTGATGATGGTCGAAGTAGAGAGGATATAAAATGTAGACTGGCAATGGCAAGGAAATCGTTTCTGAAGAAGAGAAATTAGTTAAGATCGAGTATAGATTTAAGTGTCAGGAAGTCGTTTCTGAAAGTATTTGTATGGAGTGTAGCCATGTATGGAAGTGAAACACGGACGATAACTAGTTTGGACAAGAAGAGAATAGAAGCTTTCAAAATGTGGTGCTACAGAAGAATGCTGAAGATAAGGTGGGTAGATCACGTAACTAATGAGGAGGTATTGAATAGGATTGGGGAGAAGAGAAGTTTGTGGCACAACTTGACTAGAAGAAGGGATCGGTTGGTAGGACATGTTCTGAGGCATCAAGGGACCACCAATTTAGTATTGGAGGGCAGCGTGGAGGGTAAAAATCGTAGAGGGAGACCGAGAGATGAATACGCTAAACAGATTCAGAAGGATGTAGGTTGCAGTAGGTACTGGGAGATGAAGAAGCTTGCACAGGATAGAGTAGCATGGAGAGCTGCATCAAACCAGTCTCAGGACTGAAGACCACAACAACAACAACAACAATATCTTACTCCTAAGAAACTCACACATAGAATCGCACAAACTTACAGTCACTTGTTCTCACATTTCTTAATATTTCAAACACATTCTAAATACAAAACATTTCAAACCCGAGCGACACACGGCAGTAAAGTCGAATTCACCACAAGCAATTCAGATTTATGTTTTCCGATATTTCCTTTAATCACCAAAGGCAAGTTCTGGGGTGTTCCCTTTGAAAAGCATGCTGACAACTCACTTCACCATTCCGAAACTGACGACGCCGACAACGCCTTAAATCCCATTCTGCGTCCTTTGTTTCTCAGGAAATTCCATACAAAACATAAGTCTACAACTAAATACATGCGATACTTGAAGAAATACAGCAACAAGCTACTTTATGTAAAACTTTATTTATGCTAATGTCTGTTCAGGTTTTCATCCATGTTCAATTGACGTAATGTAGTTATACCTTCACCAACGCCACATTTCAGTAGAGTGCACTTTGAACGCTGTAGCTGTCCTGTGCAATATAAAAATTGTTTTACCTAGCACGTTTCCCGAGGTGTATATTCAAGGTTCATTTGCAATTAGTTGCACTTAATTTTAATCTGGATCTTGCAGCTCCTTGCTTCTGTGTTTTTATACCGGAAAATACACGTAAGTTATAATTTTCGCATGCATTCGGAAACTACCTCTGAGGTCAGATTTGATATACTTACTATTGTCGTTCTTGAAACTTGATATATGCTTCAGTCGGTTGAAAACGGAATGGTGTGTCATTCCTTACTTAAGATACAACTGTACTGCAGTGATTAGAGCAATGGTTAGCGGAGCAAGGAGCACAGGTAAACATTAACGCACTGAGTCTTGAGGTAAATGTGAGAATATCATATACATAACGAAGAATAGAGTATATAAAAAGTTATAACTACATTATCCGTTAGCAGAGTTTAAATGGTTTTGTAAATAGTGGAACAGAGACTGGTTAGCATTAACAGATAGTTTATCGCGCGAAATATAAACTGAGACAGTCACTCTCAAATGTTCAAATGTTTGTGAATTCCTAAGGGACCAAACTGGGTCATCGGTCCCTAGACTTACACACTACTTAAACTAACTTATGCTAAGAATAACATGTTGTGTTGGCAGAAGAGCCAACACCGTGTTACTAGAGGAGGCCGAAATGCACGCGTTTTAGCTCACGCAGGCTGGCATGTGGAGGGAAGGACTATACGGACGTGAGGTCTCGAACATGACAAGGAATGAGAATTCAGAAAGCGGACGGAATTAGTTTGATACTTAACTTTAATCCATTAATGATGAAGGTCGCTCTTGACGGTACATGATTCACAATATCAATATGAGTAGTAACTGAATATGGCGCCTTGCTAGGTCGTAGCAAATGACGTAGCTGAAGGCTATGCTAAACTGTCGTCTCTGCAAATGAGAGCGTATGTAGCCAGTAAACCATCGCTAGCAAAGTCGGCTGTACAACTGCGCGAGTGCTATGGTGTCTCTCTAGACTAGGCCTGCCGTGTGGCGGCGTTCGGTCTGCAAATCACAGATAGTGGCGACACGCGGGTCCGACGTATACTAACGGACCGCGGCCGATTTAAAGGCTGCCACCTAGCAAGTGTGGTGTCTGGCGGTGACACCACATCACACACACACACACACACACACACACACACACACACACAGACACCCATGCCCGAGGGAGGACTCGAACCTCCGGCGGGAGGGGCCACGCAGTCCGTGACAAGGCGCCTCAAACCGCGCGGTCACTCTGCGCGGCAGAGTCGCTCTGCGACAGGCTAAAATCTTCTCTCTAATATTTCAGGGAGGAGGGCGCAGAAATTTATTTGATATGGGATGAGGCAGGACATCTCTTCTAACGATCTATCTCGATATTAACCTTAAGCGATTTAGGGACACCTCGTAAAGCTTCATTGGGAACAGCTGAATAAAGAATTGAAACCGTTGAAACCGTTACTACCCGCATATGACTTCAGTGTCTCTTCTATTACGCCAGTTTTTTGGGCCTTGACATAAAGGTGTGTGTGTCATACACGTATCTAAACAGAGAACAAAAATAATAGTTTACATGTCTCAAAAAGCAGCACTTTGTCATTATTCAATGTGTTTTACTCAGTTTTAGTGATGTGAGGATAAGTTTCGACTTCAGCCAGTTAAAAGGCACGAAGTTTAAATACGTAATCCAACGTGTCACCACCACCTCCACAGATATAAGTTTTAAAAACTAAATTAAAATGTTTTACTTTTCCATGCGTCCGATAAGAATCAAATCATTCTGCTTTTAAGCTACCTGCAGAATACCGTAAATCGATTTAGTAATTTATTCCAACATCTGACTCTCCATGAATATGTAGGCAGTATACTATTTCGACGGGATAGGATATCAAAGCCATAAAAGATCGAGTTCTCGGCTCTCGGAATGTAATTACGTTGTTCAGATTGTATACAATTTTGCTCTCGTGCGCTGCAATTTCATTCCTGAACAAGGTCGACATAACAAGTCACAGATTACTAGTTTCCACTTTCGAAACCTCAGTTTAAGTAGCGGCAAAACAGTTTGCAAATTAATATACGAGGCCGCGAATGACACTACATTAGGTTTTGTGATGTAATGCTGTACGATATATGTCATTCGCAAGAGAAATCGTAATAAGAAAGTTACGAAGGGAAAGCTTTGTATCTCTTTCATGATCATTTAGAATATTCTGACGTTACCTTTTTTTGTCTCGATTTTAACGAAAATTCATCTCATTATCATACTAAATTAGCAACACCGTGATATAATGCACTGGATCATTTAAGTCATGGCCATGAGTCATACTTTCGTGGTCTCCAGGATTTTCATAAATTATTCACTAGACTATATTTACATTAAAAAGTGAGACAACGAGACATTACCTAATTCCCTACGTTTTCTGTGCGTATTTTTGGTACTTTCAAGAAAGTTGTTCGTTGGAGCCTACAGTGACTCTCACTTTCAGTATACTCACCACCTGAAACTTTCTGGCAAATTAAAATTGTATACTGCACTCGGACTCTTATCCAAAACATTGGCTTTTGTTCTAGCGATCATAAATTCAACATATTGCTGCGCGCATGGTGTTTCGCGTGATACAGACGCGCTTCTCCGGCTTTGCATGGGAACCAGAACTACATACGCCAACACTGTTTAGCATATGATGATCTGGCCCGCTGCTTGAAAAGAGTGGCACAGACGAGTGAGAGAGAGAGAGAGAGAGAAGGGAGGTGGGGGGTGGAGGGAGGGAGAGAATATTCACTATAAATTCGCACAATTTTACCTAAAGTTCACAGAACGATTCAGAAACTGACACGCTACAGACACCAAGACTGCATAATGAAAAAACAGAATTGAGGAGTTTTCTTTAAAATGAGTCTTAAATGTAGTGAAGTGCTGAAGCCCAGAAATAATATACAGTTGGCACTTACAGTTTTGTGATGTTTAGAAAGCACATGGCCGATTTTCGCTCTACATAATTATAACGTAACCTTCGTAAATGTTAAGAACAAAAGCACGTGATGTTGAGTGAAGATGTTTTGGAGACAAGGAATTATTTACGTTTAATTTTACATAAAATTCATTCAATAAACATTTTACTGAATATTGACAGAAACATCATATGAAAATGATTTTAGTCATAGAAGTAAGGAAAGATAGCTGATAACGTCCGTTATAGTATCCACATAACAAGCTGCTCCCTCTGAGAACCATCACTGGCACACTTACGAACCCTGATATTTTCCTCCTCATTCTGTAGATGTCAGAAATCTCTCCTAACCAACGACCCACATTCAAAACTAATAATTTTTCGTTTACAGAGAAATAAATAGTACAAAACCAGTATGCTATGTACTTGCTTGGAGCAGCTACGGTGAGTCAGATCCATTCTTTGGTTTCATGTAGTGGCCACGCGAATATAAGGTACAGTAAAAAGAAATACAACAGCACTATAAGATGCCTTGAATATAAAAAAAAGTCCTCAGATCCTCTATAACTTAAGAGATGAGACAGATTGGCGGATAACACTCTTCTGTTTAAGTGCATGAATGTACAGTACAGTAAATACAGTAGCATAAAAACACAAAAAATTCAAACTTCTTGATTTCAGTGGCTTTCAAAATAAGATCTTCAGTGTATCAATTTAAATAAATAAAAAATCTTCTCTGACAGCGGAAAAGTGCTTTGATATTGCAGTCGAAACTAAAGTTAAAACATGAATAAACTACACACTTCCGTAGTGCTAACGTACGTCTGAGCTGTGGCATTGTACTGATTGGTCAGCAGGTTCGTATCCACAAGGTGGATGACATTTTCACTGCTAGTATTTACCTAGTAAGAGGAGGAGACGTGCTGGCGTAAAGCTGCTGATCACCATCACCAATCTCTGCGCCAATGTCCTGGGTTAAATTCCAGACCTCTCCGCACTGACTCCTGGAGTGAGGGCATGCAGCGGTGTTGATTTTGACCCGTCCGTCGGATGGGGACCTTAAGCCCCGTGGCGCCTTCGATACTATTCGAGAGGAGTATGCAATATGCCAGAACCGGTGTCCCTTCTCTCATCACCATCCATCCAGCACAAACACCACACTATACCATACACACTTCACACACTCCACAACACTCACATACCACCGAACTCCCACATGTCCACAGGCAAAAAGGATAACCTGCGCGAAGGGTGAACACTTTTCGGACAAGGTGGCAGAGCCCACCCCGTGGGATATCCCAGTCAACTGCCATACAACATTTACTATTAAATTTCAAAGTCTCCCTCAAAGACTGTTGCCTACCACAGTTCTCGCAATATGGAGTTTTCGATGCAATAAAGTGGTGCATCGCCTGGGACTTGCTAGCATAACAACGGATGTCTTTTTTATGTTTAAAAGTTGAGCTGTTTGCATTTCTAAAGTGGACCATCCTGAAAGACCGTTGTGTATGAGTGAAAAAGATAGGATACTCTATCGTTAGGCACATGCAAAGAAAGGAAATTCAGGGTGTTACAAAAAGGTACGACCAAACTTTCAGGAAACATTCCTCACACACAAAGAAAGAAAATATGTTATGTGGACATGTGTCCGGAAACGCTTACTTTCCATGTTAGAGCTCATTTTATTACTTCTCTTCAAATCACGTTAATCATGGAATGGAAAGACACAGCAACAGAACGTACCAGCGTGACTTCAAACACTTTGTTACAGGAAATGTTCAAAATGTCCTCCGTTAGCGAGGATACATGCACCCACCCTCCGTCGCATGGAATCCCCGATGCGCTGATGCAGCCCTGGAGAATGGCGTATTGTATCACAGCCGTCCACAATACGAGCACGAAGAGTCTCTACATTTGGTACCGGGGTTGCGTAGACAAGAGCTTTCAAATACCCTCATAAATGAAACACAAGAGGGTTGAGGTCAGGAGAGCGTGGAGGCCATGGAATTGGTTCGCGTCTACCAATCCATCGGTCACCGAATCTGTTGTTGAGAAGCGTACGAACACTTCGACTGAAATGTGCAGGAGCTCCATCGTGCATGAACCACATGTTGTGTCGTACTTGTAAAGGCACATGTTCTAGCAGCACAGATAGAGTATCCCGTACGAAATCGTGATAACGTGCTCCATTGAGCGTAGGTGGAAGAACATGGGGCCCAATCAAGACATCACCAACAATGCGTGCCCAAACGTTCACAGAAAATCTGTGTTGATGACGTGATTGCACAATTGCGTGCGGATTCTCGTCAGCCCACACATGTTGATTGTGAAAATTTACAATTTGATCACGTTGGAATGAGCCTCATCCGTAAAGAGAACATTTGCATTGAAATGAGGATTGACACATTGGTGGATGAACCATTCGCAGAAGTGTACCCGTGGAGGCCAATCAGCTGCTGATAGTGCCTGCACGCGCTGTACATGGTACAGAAACAAATGGTTCTCCCGTAGCACTCTCTATACGGTGACGTACTCAACGTTACCTTGTACAGCAGCAACTTCTCTGACGCTTACATTATGGTTAATGTCAACTGCGCGAAGAATTGCCTCGTCCATTGCAGGTGTCCTCGTCGTTGTAGGTCTTCCCCAGTCGCGAGTCATAGGGTGCAATGTTCCGTGCTCCCTAAGACGCCGATCAATTGCTTCGGACGTCTTCCTATCGGGACACCTTCGTTATGGAAATCTGTCTCGATACAAACGTACCGCGCCACGGCTATTGCCCCGTGCTAATCCATACATCAAATGGGCATCTGCCAACTCCGCATTTGTAAACATTGCACTGACTGCAAAACCACGTTCGTGATGAACACTAACCTGTTGATGCTGCGTACTGATGTGCTTGATGCTAGTACTGTAGAGCAATGAGCCGCGTGTCAACACAAGCACCGAAGTCAACATTACCTTCCTTGAATTGGGCCAACTGGCGGTGAGTCGAGGAAGTACAATACATACTGACGAAGCTAAAATGAGCTCAAACATGGGAATTAAGCGTTTCCGGACACATGTCCACATAACATCTTTTCTTTATTTGTGTGTGAAGAATGTTTCCTGAAAGTTTGGCCGTATCTTTTTGTAACACCCTGTATATCGGATCAGACTGGAAGCAGAACGTCAAGAAAACTACGACGAACGATGGAAGATCTTACACTTCCGGAGCTGGTAACGACGTGCCTGTAAAAACTACAATAAATGTGGTCCGTGCAAGAGCCTTGTATATCATTATAACGTAAAAGTTGTGCACCAGAATATTATATTTGGTCTGGCCTTTGGTTTGGGCAAAACAACAATGCGACAATGACACTTTTGCACAACTTCTTGCTTTGACAAAACATGTTACAATAGTATAGCAAAAATTTATTGTTTCGGGACATAGGTTTCTGCCCTGGTACGGTAATTTTGCATAAACCGGGAAAAAAGAAGAGTAATGGACGTCATGATTACCTATGAATCGAAGTCCTTAATATTTGCTTTTTAAGCACATCTTTCATTATAATGCAAATGAGCCAGACTGACTTCGTTGCTGTCAGTATACCTGAAAGTATTGTGACATGTGACTCAAACTTCAAAATTACTAATTACATTGTTAAATATCAATGCAGATGACCCACATTCAGTGTATCTACGTTTTAGTCATAATGTCATTCACCTTTGGGTACGTCACTGTCTGCTAAAGACAAAAGAGAAAGTCAGACCTAAGTTTACATCCGTATTCCTGTTATGAGGTTTTCCATATCTACATCTACATAACTACTCTGCAATTAACAGTTAACTGCCTAGTAGAGGGTTTATCGAACCACTTTCACATTATTTCTCTGCCGTTTCCACTCTCTAACAGCGTGCGGCAAAAACGAACACTTAAATCTTTCCGCACGAGCTCTAGTTTCTCTTATTTTATTACAATGATCATGTCTCCGTACGCACATGGCTGCCAACGAAATATTTTCCGGATTCGGAGGATAACGTTGCAATCAAAAACGCCTTAGTTTTAATTATTGTTACTACAGATCAGTATCGCATTCGTGAAACTCTGTCCACTATTTCGCAAGAATACAAAATTCTTTCAACTTTTTTGATGTCTTCTGTCAGTCCTAAATGACTTTGTTGTATAGAGAGTTTATTCCTCCTTCGGCATAGAAAATGAGGTTCTTGTTGGAAGGTATAGATAATTTGATATAGAATACAGGAAATTTTCTGTGAACTTGACTTCTGAGTAAACAGTTCAGCTTATTTTTCCTCTGTTTCTCTTTTTCTTAGTTACTGATTCGTATCCTCTGTAGAATCAGTCTTTCTTCGGTAAGTTTAAATAAATGCAAAGTATTAATTCAGTATATCAGATAATGTAATCTGTTAATATTTCACATAACTTTTGCCACTGTAAGAGAACATTATTTTTTTGATGCACGATAGTATTCCACAATGTACTTTTACACCACACGCAGTGTTCTTTCGCGGAAAGGTACATAAAAATAAAGATAACTTTCTAAATTTTGTAAAATACGCTAAATACAAGTCACTGTTGTATAATAAATACTGTACCCCTTGATCATACATAATCAAATGCTTAAATATATAGTTCTAAAGGAACTTCCTGAAAATTATTAAATAGTGATATACAGCCTTCTTAGAGGGAGATCCTCATATTGTCGCAACAGGTACGCCAGGTCCTTTGATTTTGTGACTATGTTTTGGTCGCTTTATAGAACAAACAAGTCGAAACTGATCTCAAGTATAAAAAATTAACCCCTCGGATAAAAACAGTCTTGCAAGAAAAACGGTTTGATTCAGTAAATTAATCAAGGATATTCCACAATATTTCGGGATTGCAGCCGGATCTCACCGACTTCTTTCCACGATATTTCGGCTGACAACCTTACAGCCCATTCCCAGGAGAGGGAAGGAAGATGGTGTAACATGGGCCAAATCAGACTCGGTCCGTCAGGAGCATTCTTTAAGACAATCATCGTAGTTCGACCGACTCTCAGCAACGTCCCGACAAGAAGATGTTTTTCGACGCTCTGTGGCAAATTTCACGGATAAGGATTTAGACAACGTGACATTGTCGGTACTTGGGAAAGGTCTGAACTTCGCACCGACACCTAGGACCTTACCTTTAACAGATTTTATTAGTGCTGTTGAAGAAGCTGTCAGGCCTCTATCCAGTGAAGCAGCAGACGAAATCAGGTGGGAAACATGTCTCGCCCTGGAGAGCAACATTTCTTCAATGGAAAGGGCTGCGCTGCGCAAGTTACGGGATGATCCTCAGACGGTGGTCCTTCCGGCGGATAAGGGGAATGCTACTGTGCTGTTGCCACGTGATATGTATGATCAGAAGATATATAGTTTGCTGAGTGAGACAACGTACAAGAAGCTTGATAAAGACTCTACTCGGAAAGTAGAAAGGAAAACGTCAGAGTTGCTAAACTCCTCTTCTCTGCCGCAAGAAGTTGCGAAAAGATTGAGACCTCACAGTTCTGTTCCACCGAGGTTATATGGTCTTCCAAAGACCCATAAGGATAATGTGCCCTTACGCCCCATAGTGAGCAATGTCGGTGCTCCAACATATGATTCATCTAGTCATTTGGCTTCGCTACTGAGACCTTTTGTTGGCAAATGTACGCACCATATTCGCAACTCTGCGGACTTTATCAATAGACTGAGAACACTACAGCTGAAGGATTCGGACTTGTTAGTAAGTTTCGATGTCGTTTCACTCTTCACGAGGGTCCCTCTTTTGGATTCATTGTCACTTATCGGCAATAAGTTTACGGCCGATATAACGGCGCTGTTTCACCATGCCCTGTCCTCTACTTACTTTCTATTTAATAACGAATATTTTGAGCAACTTGACGGTGTTGCCATGGGCAGTCCTCTGTCCCCTCTGGTAGCAAACTTTTATATGGAAGACTTTGAGGAGAGGGCTCTCGATTCGGCGATGTTGAAACCAACAGTCTTCTGGCGGTACGTGGACGATACCTTTGTAGTGTGGCCTCACGGTGAAGAAGAGCTTTCACGGTTTTTACAACATCTGAATTCCATCCACACAAACATTCAGTTTACGATGGAAGTTGAAAAGGATGATTACCTACCATTTATGGACGTCACGGTTAAACGCAGGGTGGATGGGTCATTGGGGCATTCTGTCTATCGAAAACCCACGCATACGGATCTGTACCTGCAGGCGTCAAGCTGTCATCACCCGTCACAAACTATGGGCGTCCTTCGAACGTTGGTGCACAGGGCACATGTCGTGTCTGATAAAGACAGCCTTGCAGACGAATTAGAGCACTTGAAATCGGTATTTCAACATAATGGATATTCTGCACATCAGGTCAGTACTGCTTTAAGGAGGAAAAAACGTGAACACCCACAAGATCAAGAGGATAAGGAGGTGTTTAAGTCCAGAGCATTTCTCCCATATGTCGGGAACATTTCATCGAAAGTAGGCAGAATTTTAAAGAAACATCGTGTGAAAGCAATATTCCGGCCACCTACAAAGACGCGTGCTCTTCTGGGCTCAGCCAAGGATGATCTGGGATTACGGAAGGCTGGAATTTATAAAATACCTTGCGAGTGTGGGAAAGCCTACATTGGTCAATCCACACGCACAGTACACGACCGCTGCGTTGAACATGAGCGCCACACTCGCCTTTTACAGCCCATTAAGTCGGCCATAGCAGAAAATTGTATTTCCACAGGACATACTATGGATTATTCGGCCACGAAAATCTTGGCCCCATCGAGATCCTTCTGGGATTCAGTTGTGAAGGAATCCGTGGAAATACGTTTAGCGGAAAATCTCATTAACCGTGATGGCGGCCTTTTATTGAATAAGGCCTGGGACCCGTTGAGTTCTTTAATTTCAACCAAAAGAAAACTTTTTATGGCTTCTGACATGTCGAGCGACAAGTAATTTTAATTTTAATATTGAAATTTTGCATTTTATTGTTTTGGACACGTCTGCGTGCATGTTTTACTTTTTTCACGCATTCGTTTGCGCTCCATAGATGCAGTAATATTGTAGAGGGCCTTGGAATCGACAGGTGGCGCGCATGCTACGGTAACTTGCGCATGCGCGCCTGCGGCACTTTTACGTATAAATAGAGCGACTTGCACTAGCAATCTCCAGTGTCAAACACTCGCCTGAAGATGGGTGTAAGGTTGTCAGCCGAAATATCGTGGAAAGAAGTCGATGAGATCCGGCTGCAATCCCGAAATCTTGTGGAATATTCGATACGCCGGGAAAATTTCAAGGGTCACAATCAAGGATATGTGTGCGCAAAACGTAAAATACAAGAGATCATAGGTCACGGTACAAAACGACTTCTGAATCTTTCGTCCATAAGGGATGGTATCATGTGGGGTGCGACTGCTGATAAAGTAAATAAAAGAATTCACTACGTCAGTCACCTATTAATTCTTAACTACGCGTTTTGATGGTTCACACCGTCGATTTCAGGTGGAGAATTGCATAGTTACTTCGATGGGGTTAGTGAAAACCATATACGCGTTTCTACAGCAGGAAACCAAAGGCAGGTTATGTTGCGTCTTTTGGTGGTAATACAGTTGGTTTTTCAGAAAACGCGCTGTTAATATGAATGTAAAGGAGTACAGTGTACCTATAAGCTAAGTATAGTCGAAGAAATGCTGCGTACTACTACTTGTTGCATGTGGCCTTCACTGTACATTTGTTTGCATAATGTCACTTGAAAGATGTTACACATTCAGAGATATGTTTCCACACTTTGAATACAAAGAATACTAACTGTAAGCTACAATTGCTGGAATTTAGCTATTCGTTACTGCACATCAAAATTCAATTATTATATTTATTAAATGGTCATTTGTTCATTTTTCTTTTATTTAAAAAAAAATCAACATATGGCTGGGATGTAACAGAATATGGACGTCTGTGTAAGTATGAAAGTCATCAATTGTAGGAGCAAAATTAATTTATGTAATAAAATGAATGTTATTTATTATATAGCAACCAGCTGCGGTGCCTCACTACACCATCTCCAGTCCTTAACTGACGCTGAGGGGTAGTTTCCAATCGTATACACGACACCAGCAGTGGCCGACGTCTACGAGCTGGTTTCCTTAGACTAGAGTAACAGCGATGTTGTGTCTGTAACCATCATTGGTTGTAGGCCATCATTAATGGGACGGGTTGTGTATACGCTTGGAGTCCACCCACTCAGCGTCAGTTACGGCCTGAAGATAGTGTAGTGAGTCACGGAAACTGGTAGCTATATAATAAATACCACTGTTTCATTTTATTATATAAGCGGACGGCCGAATCCTACGAGCCTTCAATCAGAAGGATGGACACGCACAAATTAGTGTAGTTTAGTGAGTTGTTACTGAATTTAGACTTGTTGCTAATTGTAAATGTATTGCAAATTTAAAGAATAAATAGCGAAAGAACTAACAGTTTAACCTTGCAAGTCCCATATTTCGAAAACATTGTTGTGGAAAACAAAATTTTTCTTATGTGTTATTTATATCCGTACATCCATTTAATAACTATAGTAATATCATTTTGACGAAAAGTAACAAATATCTAAACTCGAGCAATTGCACTTTAGAATTATCTTAGTACTCAAAGTAAGCAAACCTACCTCAGACTTGACAACGCCTTTGCAGAGACTGTGTAAGCAAATGCACAGTGAGGAGCACTTGCAAGAAGCGACAAAGTGGAACGTTTTCTCGACCCTACGTGCCTTGTACGTACATCTACACCTACATCTACAAGGATACTCTGCAAATAATACTTACGTGCCTGGCAGAGGGTTCGTCGAACCACCTTCGCAATTCTCTATTATTCCAATCTCGTATAGCGCGCGGAAAAAACGAACGCCTGTATCTTCCCATGCGAGCTGTGATTTCCCTTATTTTATTGTGGTGATCGTTTCTCCCTACGTAGGTCGCTGTTAACAAATATTTTCACATTCGGAAGAGAAAGTTGGTGATCGAAATTTCGTGAGAAGATTCCGTCGCAACGAAAAAGGCCTTTATTTTAATGGTGTACATTTTCTAAGTGTCTTGACAATAAGGTGCAGTCTTTGGTTAGCCTTCGCCACGACGTTTTCTGCGTGTTCCTTCCAATTTAAGTTGTTCGTAATTGTAATCCATAGGTATTTAGTTGAATTTACGGCCTTTAGATTTATCGTGTAATCGAAATTTAAAGGATTCCTTTTAGCACTCATGTGGATGACCTCACACTTCTCGTTATTTAGGGTCAGTTTCAAACTTTCGCACCACACAGATATCTTTTCTAAATCGTTTTCCAATTTGTTTTGACCTTTTGATGACTTTACTAGTCGATAAACGACAGCGTTAGCTGCAAACAACGTAAGACGGCTGGTCTGATTATCTCCCAAATCGTTTATATAGGTAAGGAGCAGCAAAGGGTCTAAGGGGAACGCCAGAAATCACTTCTGTTGTACTCGATGACTTTCCGCCAGTTACTACGAACTGTGACCCCTCTGACAGGAAATCACAAATCCAGTCATGTTGTGTCTAGGAATCGCGCATACTCTGTTCGGTACACAAACAATCAAACAACTCTTATTAATGAGTTTTTCGTACAATAAGACAAGTACAAGTACTTAACTTTGATCTGAGAATTCTTGTACTCCTCCATATATGATCATCCATAAGTGCGATTACATAGATGTATCGCAAGCAAAGGGCGACATACAAAATAATCAGCCTTCTTCATAATAGAGAAATACAAGTAAGACTCCTGGTCCTAGCGTCAGGTACTAGCATAAGTCTGTCAACTGAACTGCAGTGACGACTGATCTCTAACTGTGCTACGTAGAGATTGCTAATGAAGAGGCTACCATGCGCCAGCTAATGAAGTGGCTAACGTTCAGGCCCCCACAACCGCACTAGTGGTCGACTGTGAAGAGCGGACAAATTGAATAGCTGGGCGGCGGCCATTAGAGTGGTAAACTGACGCGCGGATTTCGAATGTTTATACATCGCTTTTGGTTACAAAATGCCTTCCCCAGAGTTAGGTCACAAACATAATGCCTCATTTAAATGCGTTACTACAATATAGTTTTTAATTTATGAACAAACAGCAACTAGTCACTGTTTATGAATTTATGTTACGTAGTACATGGAATCTGCTGTAGCTAAAAGTTATGCACTGGACCCCTAGCATTTTGAGTAGTTCATTTACGATAGATGTACGCAAAATGCATCAAAATACTCGATGATTTGCCCACTATGTTAATAGATATTTTCTGACTCTACCTTGCTTTAGATTTTATGACGAAAAGTGCGTTATATATGGCGTAGTGCTTTGGCAACTCACGACCAAATTATCAAGTTTCAACCTAACCTAGACCATGAAAACACTACCGATCAGCCAGCTACAACAAACAAGACTTCAGGCAGGCATCCAGTATCGCATTAGTCACAATATTTACTTTCGAAGATGTACACTTCAGTTTATATGTGTGGTTTTTTCATATAATAAATAAAACTCAACAACTGTTCGATCGAGAGAAGTTGTGAAATCAGATTACAATTACACACATTCAGTTGCATTTTATAACGATAAAAAGCCTGCTAACTCAAATTTCGTGTTGCTTGCAACTCAACTTTTATAGTTAAAATAAAATGTGGTTCACAAAGAAAAATTTATCTTCTGCTGTATATGGTCTGGAAAACGAAAGATGGATGGAACAGCATCATCTTTCAGCTTTCTGCGATTTACGTAATTTTCAAGGAAACAACTTTCTTCAAAATGATCGGAACATATAAAATAGTATTCTGTCGGTCGGAAATCTTGCCTCCTGACAGCGTGTAACCATTTTTGTATCAACTGTGGTTTTGAGAAAGGAAACCTGCAAATGTATGCACAGGCATTATGCTAATACCGTGTTACAAAAACATTTACTAAGCAAGTGCACTGACATACAAAACAACTTAAAATATCCACATACCTGTGAAATGTAATATTCGTTCCTTTCTCGAATTTATTTGTACAGTTAATCGCTGCACAACTCTTCACCATTGTACTTCTTTTGATTGGAACGTACAGACAGTTGAAATACGAATAACAAATACTGTATGTACGCCCCAACAAATATACAACGTTGAACCAGGGTCTTCATAAACAACAATACTACACAACACATCAGACTACAACCACTATAATGGCGTCCAGCCGAAGGTTCAAATTATCCCGCGACTACAGCGCCATCAGTGAGTCTAGTTATTTTTTACAAGGTCTTTGCTAACGTTGAAGCTGCTTTCGATGTGGGCTGCCACCAGTTGGGCTCGGCGCTTATGTCGTCGTCACCTAGGGGCCGCTGGTGTGGCGTTGTCGTGCTGGAGGGAGGTCTATATGAAGATGGTATCTGTTCTTTCGAACATATCCGAAAGAACAGGTACCATAGGTGACCATATATTAGAATGAAATGATAATTAAATGAAGACCCTAAGCTGCCGACAGGCGTTGATATAACATCAACGGGGACAGCTGAAAATGTGTGCCTCGCCTGGGACATGTCCGAAAGAACAGACACCATCTTCATATAGTTAAGGCTAACCGGCCATTGACCTACTTCTTCTGTGCTGGATGCACACGCATTGCCCGAACTCTTACGGAACTCGGTAAGATTGTCTGCCGCGAGTAATGAGTGTAATGGGCAAGGTCACTACGATTGTAGTGTGTGGACATTAAGCTGGGAATGTGGTGCAAGGGATAAATCCCTGCAGTCGCACTATCCTCTGTGCCCTCAGTGGATCACACGGATAGAGAGTCTGCCATGTAAGCAGGAGATCCCGGGTTCGAATCCCGGTCGGGGCACACATTTTCAACTGTCCCCGTTGATGTATATCAACGCCTGTCGACAGCTTAGGGTCTTGATTTAATTATCATTTCATGGAGGGAGGTCGGTCAGCGTGCGATTGGCTGACCTGTTCTCACAGCCGTCTCTTCTCTGGAGATTCCCGACTGGAATGGCAGCGCTGACTTTACGCCGTAACAAGTCACATAACTGAGACGATATTCCATACGCACGAAATTTCAGTACGAGCCGCTTGTGTGGTACAGTGTCCGGAAATCCAGAACTATGGAATCAATTTGTAATCAATAGCACTCAACACTTCGTGCGAGTAAAGAGCTAGTTGTGTTTCACCGACTGTCTGTAAATACACTCCTGGAAATGGAAAAAAGAACACATTGACACCGGTGTGTCAGACCCACCACTCCGGACACTGCGAGAGGGCTGTACAAGCAATGATCACACGCACGGCACAGCGGACACACCAGGAACCGCGGTGTTGGCCGTCGAATGGCGCTAGCTGCGCAGCATTTGTGCACCGCCGCCGTCAGTGTCAGCCAGTTTGCCGTGGCATACGGAGCTCCATCGCAGTCTTTAACACTGGTAGCATTCCGCGACAGCGTGGACGTGAACCGTATGTGCAGTTGACGGACTTTGAGCGAGGGCTTATAGTGGGCATGCGGGAGGCCGGGTGGACGTACCGCCGAATTGCTCAACACGTGGGGCGTGAGGTCTCCACAGTACATCGATGTTGTCGCCAGTGGTCGGCGGAAGGTGCACGTGCCCGTCGACCTGGGACCGGACCGCAGCGACGCACGATTGCACGCCAAGACCGTAGGATCCTACGCAGTGCCGTAGGGGACCGCACCGCCACTTCCCAGCAAATTAGGGACACTGTTGCTCCTGGGGTATCGGCGAAGACCATTCGCAACCGTCTCCATGAAGCTGGGATACGGTCCCGCACACCGTTAGGCCGTCTTCCGCTTACGCCCCAACATCGTGCAGCCCGCCTCCAGTGGTGTCGCGACAGGCGTGAATGGAGGGACGAATGGAGACGTGTCGACTTCAGCGATGAGAGTCGCTTCTGCCTTGGTGCCAATGATGGTCGTATGCGTGTTTGGCGCCGTGCAGGTGAGCGCCACAATCAGGACTGCATACGACCGAAGCACACAGGGCCAGCACCCGGCATCATGGTGAGGGGAGCGATCTCCTACACTGGCCGTACACCACCAGTGATCGTCGAGGGGACACTGAATAGTGCACGGTACATCCAAACCGTCATCGAACCCATCGTTCTACCATTCCTAGACCGGCAAGGGAACTTGCTGTTCCAACAGGACAATGCACGTCCGCATGTATCCCGTGCCACCCAACGTGCTCTATAAGGTGTAAGTCAACTACCCTGGCCAGCAAGATCTCCGCATCTGTCCCCCATTGAGCATGTTTGGGACTGGATGAAGCGTCGTCTCAAGCGGTCTGCACGTCCAACACGAACGCTGATCCAACTGAGGCGCCAGGTGGAAATGGCATGGCAAGCCGTTCCACAGGACTACATCCAGCATCTCTACGATCGTCTCCATGGGAGAATAGCAGCCTGCATTGCTGCGAAAGGTGGATATACACTGTACTAGTGCCGACATTGTGCATGCTCTGTTGCCTGTGTCTATGTGCCTGTGGTTCTGTCAGTGTGACCATGTGATGTATCTGGCCCCAGGAATGTGTCAATAAAGTTTCCCCTTCCTGGGACAATGAATTCACGGTGTTCTTATTTCAATTTCCAGGAGTGTAGATCGTTTTCTTCAAGGTAATTCATTACTGTTTACTCTCACGAATTCTTTTCTTTTCAACTTGTAAGTTCCAAATTCTCCACCTGAAGATGATAGTGTGAGCCATCGAAACGCGTAGTGGAAGAATAAATAAATGTTGACACAGTAAACTGTTTTATTTGTAAAACGGCGTCTACTTAAGGAAAAATGTAACTGCTGTCCTCTCTTCCTGCACGACAGACAGAATGACAGAAGCTGTTGCAAGTGTGGGTGTGGGCCGTTGCAGGCTTACCCCAGCTGGGCGTGGCACTCGACGGCGTCGCGGCCCAACTGCTCGACGCTGGTGTCGGTGTACCGGGCGCGCGCCGACCGCTGCGACCGGCTGTGGGTGCTGGACAGCGGCCTCATGGACTCGCTGGGCACCTTCACGCGCGTCTGCCCGCCCAAGCTGGTCGTGTTCGACCTGCGCACCGACGCGCCCGTGCGCTCCGTCACCTTCCCGCAGGACGTGCTGCGGCCCAGCTCGCTGCTCACCAACCTCGTCATCGACGACGAGGGCTCCCGCTCGTGCGACGACGTCTTCGTCTACATGAGCGACAGCGCCGCGCCCGGGCTCGTCGTGTACGACGCGGGCCGCGACTCCGCCTGGAGGGTCAGCCAGTCCTACATGTGGCCGCACCCCGACCGCAGCGCCTTCCAGGTAGGCCGCCCTCCACCCAGCCTCACCACCTCCCCTTCTTCCTTCACCTACTCTCATTCCAGTAACCAGACAACTCGCATTATCACTCCATAATAACAAGGATGAGCCAAATTCTTCGAGTACATGTTTGACACTGTGCCAGTCGTTGGGGGCGATTGAATTTTATGTTATTCTTGAAGAATCAAGTTTGCCAGGTTCGCTAGTAATTGTTGGTATTACTATTAGCGCTTTCGACAGACCTACGCTGTCTTCTTCCGATCCTGTAACATTGTTAGATGTACGTGCTTTTCACAACACTGAAAGCCACATAGTGATGCGTCAAATTGTAATACAAAGTGGCAGGGAACATCAGTATGACACAAATAAAATCGCACACAATGAAAAACATGCAACCTTCACATATATATTGAAAAATGCAGGCACTTTAGCGTATTTCCATTAATGAAACAACCGATAAAGTGGCACTAAACACTCAAATATTGCACTGAAGTATATGTAGCACACGACATGCTATTGATCAAAAGACCTATGTAACGAAATATGTTAGCCATCTGAAGATCGGCACGATAGTCCGAAATGGTTATGGCACTAAAATTAAACTTTTTAAAATATTTGTGCCGTGATTCACCAACAATCAGCAACAGCTTCGGGATTCACAAGATCCAACATAGATAAAATGAGATTAAGACTGGACAATTTGATACGACATGTATCGTTTTCCCGCTCTTCATTTGGCTATGAAAATTCGGACAACAATTTTCCCTCAAGTAACTAATTTCGTTTTTGTTATTTACTGTGATTACTTTCAAGCAATTAAATATTTCTAGGATGAATTTTCAATCTGCCATGGAGTGTTCGCTTATATGAAACTTCCTGGCACATTAAAACTGTGTGTCGGACCAGGACTCGAATTCAAGATCTTTGCCTTTTTCGAAAGGTTCAAATGGCTCTGAGCACTATGGGACTTAACGTCTGACGTCATCAGCCCCGAAGAACTTAGAACTACTGAAACCTAACTAACCTAAGGACATCACACACATCGATGCCCGAGGCAGGATTCGAACCTGCGACCGTAGCGGTTGCGCGGTTCCAGACTGAAGCACCTAGAACCGCTCGGTCACTCCCGCCGGCGCATTTTGTGATGTGTGATGTAGCAACTGAGCTACGCGAGGAAGAGTGACCACCCGTCCTGGCACCTATACTTCGGCCGCCAGTTCGTCTACTACATCCGAGCCTTCACAGTACTTCCGTGCTACTTGCGGCTCTAGCACTCTTGCAAGGAAGGGTACTGCGGAGACACGGGTTAGCCACAGCCTGGGCTGTGACGGGGCAGACGTCTGAGCTGTAGAAAAGCTATGTGTCCGCAGTACCCTTCCTCGCAAGAGTGCTAGAGCCGAAAGTAGCGCGGAAGTACTGTGAAGTCTCGGATGAGTTAACGGCCGAAGTAAAGGTGCCAGGACGGGTCGTGAGTCGTTCTTGGGGAGCGTAGTTCGTTTGCTCGCAAAAGGGAAAGATTCCTTGTTCCAGTCCTTGGCCAGCACACAGTTTTAATCTGCCAGGAAGTTTCAATTAATATTACTCTGCTAAAGTAGATCTCACCCTGATAAATTTGATATCCCCTTTCTGTTCCTGCCACTCTTCATTTGACTACGAAAATTCAGACAAAAATCATTCATGTACTTTCTGGGGAGTCTTATTTTCAATCCGTTCAAACATTTGATACCAAATATAAAGATATGTATTGATTACAGTTCATTCTTTTGGACATATGTTGTTGTTGTTGTGTTGTTGTGGTCTTCAGTCCTGAGACTGGTTTGATGCAGCTCTCCATGCTACTCTATCCTGTGCAAGCTCTTCATCTCCCAGTGCCTACTGCAGCCAACATCCTTCTGAATTTGGTTAGTGTATTCATCTCTTGGTCTCCCTCTACGATTTTTACCCTCCACGCTGCCCGCCAATACCAAATTGGCGATCTCTTGATGCCTCAGAACATGTCCTACCAACCGATCCCTTCTTCTAGTCACGTTGTGCCACAAACTCCTCCCCAATTCAATACCTCCTCATTAGTTACGTGATCTACCCATCTAATCTTCAGCATTCTTCTGTAGCACCACATTTCGAAAGCTTCTATTCTCTTCTTGTCCTAACTATTTATCTTCCATGTTTCACTTCCATACATGGCTACACTACATACAAATACTTTCAGAAACAAAATCCTCACACTTAAATCTGTACTCGATGTTAACAAATTTCGCTACTTCAGAAACGCTTTCCTTGCCATTGCCAGCCTACATTTTATATCCTCCCTACTTCGACCATAATCAGTTATTTTGCTCCCCAAATAGCAAAACTCCTTTACTACTTTAAGTGTCTCATTTCCTAATCTAATTCCCTCAGCATCACCCGACTTAATTCGACTACATTCCATTATCCTCGTTTTGCTTTTGTTGATGTTCATCTTATACCCTCCTTTCAAGACACTGTCCATTCCGTTCAACTGCTCTTCCAAGTCCTTTGCTGTCTCTGACAGAATTACAATGTCATCGGCGAACCTCAAAGTTTTTATTTCTTCTCCATGGATTTTAATACCTACTCCGAACTTTTCTTTTGTGTCCTTTACTGCTTGCTCAATATACAGATTGAATAGCATCGGGGATAGGCTACAACCCTATCTCACTCCCTTCCCAACCACTGCTTCCCTTTCATGTCCCTCGACTCTTATAACTGCCATCTGATTACTGTACAAATTGTAAATAGCCTTTAGCTCCCTGTATGTTACCCCTACCACCTTCAGCATTTGAAAGAGTGTATTCCAGTCAACATTGTCAAAAGCTTTCTCTAAGTCTACAAATGCTAGAAACGTAGGTTTGCCTTTCCTTAATCTTCCTTCTAAGATAAGTCATAGGGTCAGTATTGCCTCACGAGTTCCAACATTTCTACGGAATCCAAACTGATCTTCCCCGAGGTCGCCTTCTACCAGTTTTTCCATTCGTCTGTAAAGAATTCCCGTTAGTATTTTGCAGCTGTAACTTATTAAACTGATAGTTCTGTAATTTTCACATGTGTCAACACCTGCTTTCTTTGGGATTGGAATTATTATATTCTTCTTGAAGTCTGGGGGTATTTCACCTGTCTCATACACCTTGCTCACTAGATGGTAGAGTTTTGTCAGGATTGGCTCTCCCAAGGCTGTCTGTAGTTCTAATGGAATGTTGTCTACTCCCGGGGCCTTGTTTCGACTCAGGTCTTTCAGTGCTCTGTCAAACTCTTCACGCAGTTTCGTATCTCCCATTTCATCTTCATCTACCTCCTCTTCCATTTCCGAACTATTGTCTTCAAGAACATCGCCCCTGTATAGCCCTTCTATATACTCCTTCCACCTTTCTGCTTTCCCTTGTTTCCTTAGAACTGGGTTTCCATCTGAGCTCTTGGTAATCATGCAAGTGGTTCTCTTTTCTCCAAAGGTCTCTTTAATTTTCTTGTAGGCAGTATCTATCTTACCCCTAGTGAGATAAGCCTCTACATCCTTACATTTGTCCTCTAGCCATCCCTGCTTAGCCATTTTGCACTTCCTGTCGATCTCATTTTTGAGACGTTTGTATTCCTTTTTACCTACTTCACTTACTGCATTTTTGTATTTTCTCATTTCATTCATTAAATTCAGTATCTCTTCTGTTGCCCAAGGATTTCTACTACCCTCGTCTTTTTAACTACTTGATCCTCTGCTGCCTTCACTATTTCATTCCTCAAAGCTACCCATTCTTCTTCTACTGTATTTTTTTCCCACATTCCTCTCAATTGCTTTCTTATGCTCTCCCTGAAACTCTGTACAACCTCTGGTTCTTTCAGTTTATATAGGTCCCATCTCCTTAAATTCCCACCTTTTTGCAGTTTCTTCAGTATTAATCTACAGTTCATAACCAATAGATTGTGGTCAGAGTCCACATCTGCCCCTGGAAATGTCTTACAATTTAAAATCTGGTTCCTAAACCTCTGTCTTACCATTATATAATCTATCTGAAACCTGTCAGTATCTCCAGGGTTCTTCCGTGTATACAACCTTCTTTCATGATTCTTGAACCAAGAGTTAGTTATGGTTAAGTTATGCTCTGTGCAAAATTCTACCAGGCGGCTTCCTCTTTCATTTCTTAGCCCTAATCCATATTCACCTACTACGTTTCCTTCTCTACCTTTTCCTATTGTCGAATTCCAGTCACCCATGACTATTAAATTTTCGTCTCCCTTCACTACCTGAATAATTTCTTTTATCTCATCATACATTTCATCAATTTCTTCATCATCTGCAGAGCTTGTTGGCATATAAGCTTGTACTACTGTAGTAGGCATGGGCTTCGTGTCTATCTTGGCCACAGTAATGCGTTCACTATGCTGTTTGTAGTAGCTTACCCGCACTCCTATTTTTTATTCATTATTAAACCTACTCCTTCATTACCCCTATTTGATTTTGTATTTATAACCCTGTATTCACCTGACCAAAAGTTTTGTTCCTTCTGCCACCGAACTTCACTAATTCCCACTATATCTAACTTTAACCTATCCATTTCCCTTTTTAAATTTTCTAACCTACCTGCCCGATTAAGGGATCTGACATTCCACGGTTTGACCCGTAGAACGCCAGTTTTCTTTCTCCTGATAACGACATCCTCTTGAGTAGTCCCCGCCCGGAAATCCGAATGTGGGACTATTTTACCTCCGGAATATTTTACCCAAGAGGACGCCATCATCATTTAATCATACAGTAAAGCTGCATGCCTTCGGGAAAAATTACGGCTGTAGTTTCCTTTGGAGATATAATCCATATAAGTAGTTTGGAGATATAATCCATTTAAACTACTTATATATTTGTTACGCCATGTCATAGAGAGTAGAGTTGTACAACTACTGTAGTCTACCGCAGACTTTCGTAAGTAAGCGTAGACTATGCTAGTTATCCTAGAAGCCTCAGTCAGTTAGGATCGTAACCCGTTACCTGTAGGTTAGATGTGTCGCATGCCTTTACCTCATTTCGATCCCTTTGTTTGTGTATGCGTCAGTGCCTCACTAGATGCTCCCCCGGAACCGGTAGCGATGAACCGTCTAGAAAAACTGACTGAGAGTATATAAAGGCCCGAGTTACCTGAGAAACATTGTTGTTCTACATAGTTATCATCTTATCTTTTATTTAAAATCAACAGTATTTATAGCAATTTGACTGAAACTGTGAATTTTAAGTTCAGGTTTTATTTTAAACCTGCTGATTTGTAATGTGAAACGGACAGATGTTGTAGTAAGAATAAAAAATTACAGATTCATCATATAGTGCTAGAAAACGCAATTTACATACTTAGTCGACCATATATAAGTTTCTATTATTTATGAAAGAGTTTGTCACTTATCAATAATAACAGCAAATGTTGCCTTTGATCATAATGAAGAACATTCTACTGAGTATAAAATAACAACAAAAATTATATGGATTTTTTTATGTTTGTGCATGTGCGTTAAGGTGACAAAAGTCATGGGATGCCTCGTAACATAGTGCCGGTGCAGGATGTTGTGCATGAACTGGTCTCTCGATTATGTCCCATAAATGTCGATGGGATTCACGTCAGACTATCTCGGTGGCCATTTTATTCGCTCGAATTGTCCAAAATGTTTTTCAAACGAATATCAAACAACTGACAAGTTTGGGAACGTGGAATCGTGAACGGCTGTAAATGGTCGCCATTACGGAGCCACCACCAGCTTTCACAGTACGTTGCTGACGACATGGGTCCACGGCTTCGTGGGGTGTGCTCCACAGTCGAACCCTACCATCACCTCCCACCAACAGAAATCGGGACTCAGGTGATCAGGTCATGGTTTCCCAGTCATCTAGGGCCCAACCGATAGGGTCATGAGCCCAGGAGAGGCGCTGCAGCCGGTGCCGCACTGTTACCAAAGGCACTCGCGTCGGTCGTCTGCTGCAATAGCCCATTAACGCCAAATTCCGCCGCACTGTCTTAACGGATATGTTCCTCTTACATCCCACACTGATTACGCAGTATTGCCTGATTACGCAGTATTGCTTCTCTGTTAGCACTAACAACTCTACGCAAACGTCGGTGCTGTCGGTCGTTAAGTAAAGGCCTCGTTCGTGCTGAGAGCTAAAGCCTGAAATTTGGTATTCTCGACCCAATCTTGACACTATGGATCTCGGAATACTGGATGCCCTAACGGTTTCCGAAGTGAAGAGTCCTATGCGTGTAGCTCCAACTGCAATTCCGCATTCAAAGTCTGTTAATTTCCGTTGTGCGGCCACAATCCCGTCGGAAAAATCATTTCACACGAATCACCAGCGTACAAATGATAGCTCAGCGAAAGCACTGCCTTTTTGTACCTAGTCTGCGTGATGCTACCGCCTTCCGTGTACGTTCATATCGCTATCCCATCCTTTTCGTCACGTCAGTGTAAACTGTATTTGCATCCTTTGCAGCATTTGCTTTGATTAGAAAAAAGCACAAGGGAACACGAACAACTAATTTTTATTAATCAAAAATACAATTTATATTCTATACGGATATAACATATAGAATGGACTAACACTGAACGAAGTGAGGTTCTAATTATACTGGCCAATAAAAAAAATTTAATGTTTCTTGCGCTTCATGAGTCAATTTTCATTAATTTTGGGTCGACAAAATCGAATATGACAATGAAAAATTTTCCTTAGCTCTGGTTTCTGTGATACCCACTAGGTGCAAGTATTTCGTATTAACGGGTTAAGAAAAAAGATACGCATTAATCACATATGCTAACAACAACTGAAATGTATTTGGAGTTTTTTAAATGGTAGTTACGTTTTAAGACTTCTAAATTGCTGGAAGAATACGTCACAGATGATTGGATCTGAAGAGAATCTTGTGGTGGCTGCACGAGACCGTCGTCTTTTAGCTTGCCTCTGCGACGGAGTTCCGGAGCAGCCCTACACAAAGACCAACAGTAATACGCAAGAACTGCTTCATTCCAATGGCCCTGAAATCTCTTTTCAATAACACAAAACGTCCTGATGGAATATTTCTCCATGTTCATCACTGACAACTCCACAACTAGAAGGGACAAAGTCTGGGTGGGAGTGGAGAAAAGGGATTCTAAGATATTTTTGCAGGAACACTGTCATCAACTGTGTAGTTATCACTTCTCTTCTTGTGTAAAATCCACGAGCAACTTCTTTGAAGGCTTCCCAAGCTCCATTTTCTTTCCCCTCCAAAACTTTGTCAGTTGCAACATCCTTTACAAGCTTTCGAATTTGTGGTCCAATAAAAATACCTTCCTTAACTTATACGTCACTTAATCCCAGAAATTTCTCTCTTTTGTACTTAAAGGCCCATCCTTCCTCGTTCACGCCTATGACAAAATTTTACATCAAAGCCACCTTGATATGCAGGGGTGGAAGAAGAACGTCTTTTGGGTCCACGAGAGGCTCGGAAACGACATTTTTCTAGCTACGGTTAAGATTTCTTGTAGGCCAATCTGCTTTAATATAATGTGATTTCCTATCCCTACGGTTCCACATACATGAATAGCAGCAATGTTTTGTGTACTCTAGCTGCATTCCTAAGTGTATGGAAATGACTTTTAGATCACCACATATTTCCCATTTGTCTTCATGATATTTGATTGAGTCGAAGAGGGCTATCATATTCGCGTATGTCTTCTTCGTGTGAATTGCATCACCCACAGGAATAGAAGGAAGACGGTTGCCATTGTGAAGTAACACAGGTTTCAAACTAAGCTTGGAGTCTATGAATAGCCTCCATTCAGTTGGATCACGGTTTAAATTCAAAGATTTCATCAACTCATTAATTTAGCAGCAAGCAACAAGATTGTTTTTCTTCTCCAAAAAGGGAAGCAGTTCGATGTGATTTTTCCTGTACTGTAGGACTGTGACATCAATTTCTAGAAGATTCCATAGCTGTTATCGAGTCCCAAGAATTTCTGTCTTCTCATTTGACATAACAAGATCTCCAATGAGATCACTCAATTCCGCTTGACTCATTCTGTGCGGTTAATCAGCTTTTCCCTTAAAATCAGGGTCACGGGATGTGGACGGCTTGTTTGGCTCTTCTCCTTCTTCTTGTTCTACACTGTCTTCATTTTCTACTTCAAACATACAATTTTCTGGGTGGAGTAGGAACTGGTAAAAGCCCGGAATGCGGAAGAGGTCGATTAGCAGATCGAAGATTCGGGTACAGAACTGTTCTTTTCTTCATAGGCAATCCTACCATTATAGGTGAAGTCAAGCAATATAGCAGTCATCTGTATGGTTTGTAGGCTCAAGCCGAACCATAAGCACAGCAAAAGCCATCGATCGTTTCTTATTTTTTAGCCATTCTCGAAGTGGTACTAAACATGCGTTGCGTGGCGGCTAAGGCGTGTCCTGGTTCCCTACTTTCATACCAAAATAATGCTTCAAAAAAGGCTTGAGATTGCGTTTCGGTGAGAAAAATATTATTTCACTGCAAGGGTAACAAAAATTATTCACCTTAATTACACAGTTTCGTGGCATTTTTACGAATTTTACACTACAAAAGCGCTCTCAAACCAGAAATTCTGCTGTAATTACAGCAGAAACTGTATGAAAACTCACAGGCACAGCAACAGTATCTATTTTCATAACTTAAAAACAGCTTAAAAGCATTTGTGTTTTGTTATTGGAGAGATGTGCCAACTCTGAAATCGAAATTTCCTGAAAACTGAAAATCCTGACTGTAAAAATAAAATGTAACCAACGCAGGAGCTAATATGGCACATTTATGGCGACTTTGTAATTCAGCGGATGGAAATACATAATTCTGTTTTAGAGCCAGAAACATTTTCAGTGTTGACCAGTGCTATGTGCAAAACAAACAAAACCCAAAGAGAAGTCGTCGGCTCCCAGTTTCTCATTCACACTTCCATTTATGTTTCTTTCCCTCCCAAAGCCACCAATACCACCGGTAATCCTACTGTTTAGTGCGTCATTTCTATACTTTACCAAAAGTACAGTAGTTTTGGTAGAGCGCAACTGTAATTGGGAGCTGAGAGCCGGTGTTGTGCGGCAGGTGGCTGGCGAGTCGTTCACGCTGATGGACGGCGTGCTGGGCCTGGCGCTGTCTCCGCCGCAGCCGCAGCTGCACCCCCACCCCCTGGCCGGCCACGGGCAGCCCGCCTCGGGCTCGCGCCTCCTCTACTTCCAGCCCATGGCGGAGACGCGCCTCTTCTCGGTGCCGACGTCGGCGCTGCGCGGCGGCCCTCTGCGCGAGCTGGAGGAGCTGCCGGTGTCCGTCGTGGGCCACAAGTCGTCTCAGTCGGCCGTGCTGCACGTGGACCAGCGCGACGGCGCCGTCTGGATCAGCCCCGTCACAGAGGCCGCCGTCGCCTCCTGGCAGCCCGCCACCGACACCGCCAGCGTCGTCGCCTACAGGTCAGCACCACCTCGCCTCTCGCGTGTCACAGGACATAAACTTCTTTGCCACGATCGATATTAATAACCTTTATTCTCGATAACCGGTTTCGGTAATCAGTGCACCATCCTCAGATCTCGACA
Source organism: Schistocerca piceifrons (assembly GCF_021461385.2). NCBI lineage: Eukaryota > Metazoa > Arthropoda > Insecta > Orthoptera > Acrididae > Schistocerca > Schistocerca piceifrons. The sequence goes on along the minus strand of NC_060139.1, from coordinate 38,431,177 downwards.
TCAGGTTATTGCGTATCTACATCTACATCCATACTCCGCAAGCCACCTGGCGGAGTGTGGCGGAGGGTACCTTGAGTACCTCTATCGGTTCTCCCCTCTATTCCAGCCTCGTATTGTTCGTGGAAAGAAGGATTGTCGGTATGCTTCTGTGTGGGCTCTAATCTCTCTGATTTTGTCCTCGTGGCTCTTCGCGAGATATACGTAGGAGGGAGCAATATACTGCCTGACTCCTCGGTCAAGGTATGTCCTCGAAACTTCAACAAAAGCCCGTACCGAGCTACTGAGCGTCTCTCCTGCAGAGTCTTCCACTGGAGTTTATCTATCATCTCCGTAACGCTTTCGCGATTGCTAAATGATCCTGTAACGAAGCGCACTGCTCTCCGTTGGATCTTCTCTATCTGTTCTATCAACCCTATCTGGTACGGATCCCACACTGCTGAGAAATATTCAAGCAGTGGGCGAACAAGCGTAGTGTAACCTACTTCCTTTGTTTTCGGATTGAATTTCCTTAGGATTCTTCCAATGAATCTCAGTCTGGCATCTTCTTTACCAACGATCAACTTTATATGATCATTCCATTTTAAATCACATCAACAAAAGCAAAGGATAATGGAATATAGTCGAATTGGCTCCTTTTACCGACCTCCCGACTCAGCAGCATTAGTGGCAGAACAACTGAGAGAAAATTTTGAATACATTTCACATAAATTTTCTCAGCATGTTATAGTCTTAGGTGGAGATTTCAGTTTACCAGATATAGACTGGGACACTCAGATGTTTAGGACGGGTGGTAGGGAAAGAGCATCGAGTGACATTATATTGAGTGCACTATCCGAAAATTACCTCGAGCAATTAAACAGAGAACCGACTCGTGGAGATAACATCTTGGACCTACTGATAACAAACAGACCCGAGCTTTTCGACTCTGTATGTACAGAACAGGGAATCAGTGATCATAAGGCCGTTGCAGCATCCCTGAATATGGAAGTTAGTAGGAATATAAAAAAAGGGAGGAAGGTTTATCTGTTTAGCAAGAGTAATAGAAGGCAGATTTCAGACTACCTAACAGATCAAAATGAAAATTTCTGTTCCGACACTGACAATGTTGAGTGTTTATGGAAAAAGTTCAAGGCAATCGTAAAATGTGTTTTAGACAGGTACGTGCCGAGTGAACCTGTGAGGGACGGGAAAAACCCACCGTGGTACAACAGCAAAATTAGGAAACTACTGCGAAAGCAAAGAGAGCTTCACTCTAAGTTTAAACGCAGCCAAAACCTCTCAGACAAACAGAAACTAAACGATGTCAAAGTTAGCGTAAGGAGGGCTATGCGTGAAGCGTTCAGTGAATTCGAAAGTAAAATTCTATGTACCGACTTGACAGAAAATCCTAGGAAGTTCTGGTCTTACGTTAAATCAGTAAGTGGCTCGAAACAGCATATCCAGACACTCCGGGATGATGATAGCATTGAAACAGTGGGTGACACGGGTAAAGCTGATATACTAAACACCTTTTTCCAAAGCTGTTTCACAGAGGAAGACTGCACTGCATTTCCTTCTCTAAATCCTCGCACAAACGAAAAACTGGCTGACATCGAAATAAGTGTCCAAGGAATAGAAAAGCAACTGGAATCACTCAACAGAGGAAAGTCCACTGGACCTGACGGGATACCAATTCGATTCTACACAGAGTACGCGAAAGAACTGGCCCCCCTTCTAACAGCCGTGTACCGCAAGTCTCTAGAGGAACGGAAGGTTCCAAATGATTGGAAAAGAGCACAGGTAGTCCCAGTCTTCAAGAAGGGTCGTCGAGCAGATGCGCAAAACTATAGACCAATATCTCTGACGTCGATCTGTTGTAGAATTTTAGAACATGTTTTTTGCTCGAGTATCATGTCGTTTTTGGAAACCCAGAATTTACTATGTAGGAATCAACATGGATTCCGGAAACAGCGATCGTGTGAGACCCAACTCGCTTTATTTGTTCATGAGACTCAGAAAATATTAGATACAGGCTCCCAGGTAGATGCTATTTTCCTTGACTTCCAGAAGGCGTTCGAACAGTTCCACACTGTCGCCAGATAAACAAAGTAAGAGCCTACGGAATATCAGACCAGCTGTGTGGCTGGATTGAAGAGTTTTTAGCAAACGGAACTCAGCATGTTGTTATTAATGGAGAGACGTCTACAGACGTTAAAGTAACCTCTGGCGTGCCACAGGGGAGTGTTATGGGACCATTGCTTTTCACAATATATATAAATGACCTAACAGATAGTGTCGGAAGTCCCATGCGGCTTTTCGCGGATGATGCTGTAGTATACAGAGAAGTTGCAGCATTAGAAAATTGTAGCGAAATGCAGGAAGATCTGCAGCGGATAGGCACTTGGTGCAGGGAGTGGCAACTGACCCTTAACATAGACAAATGTAATGTATTGCGAATACATAGAAAGAAGGATCCTTTATTGTATGATTATATGATAGCGGAACAAACACTGGTAGCAGTTACTTCTGTAAAATATCTGGGAGTATGCGTGCGGAACGATTTGAAGTGGAATGATCATATAAAATTAATTGTTGGTAAGGCGGGTACCAGGTTGAGATTCATTGGGAGAGTGCTTAGAAAATGTAGTCCATCAACAAAGGAGGTGGCTTACAAAACACCCGTTCGACCTATACTTGAGTATTGCTCGTCAGTGTGGGATCCGTACCAGATTGGGTTGACGGAGGAGATAGAGAAGATCCAAGGAAGAGCGGCGCGTTTCGTCACAGGGTTATTTGGTAACCGTGATAGCGTTACGGAGATGTTTAGCAAACTCAAGTGGCAGACTCTGCAAGAGAGGCGCTCTGCATCGCGGTGTAGCTTGCTTGCTAGGTTTCGAGAGGGTGCGTTTCTGGATGAGGTATCGAATATATTGCTTCCCCCTACTTATACCTCCCGAGGAGATCACGAATGTAAAATTAGAGAGATTAGAGCGCGCACGGAGGCTTTCAGACAGTCGTTCTTCCCGCGAACCATACGCGACTGCAACAGGAAAGGGAGGTAATGACAGTGGCACGTAAAGTGCCCTCCGCCACACACCGTTGGGTGGCTTGCGGAGTATAAATGTAGATGTAGAATTAAATCAGGTGACACTGAGAGAATCACATTAGGAAATGAGGCAATTAAAGCACTAGATGAGTTTTGCTATTTGGAAAGCAAAATAACTGATGATTGTGGAAGTAGAGAGGCTAGCAAATACCAAGAAAAGCGTTTCTGAAGAAGAGAATTTTGTTAACATCTTGTATACATTTAAGTCTCAGGAAATATTTCCTAAAAGTATTTGGATGTGAAACATGGACGATAAATAGTTTAGACAAGAAGAGAATAGAAGCTTTAGAAGTGTGGTGCTACAGAAGAATGCTGAAGAGTAGTTGAGTAGGAAACTAACTAATGATGAGATATTCAATAGAATCAGGAAGAAGAGTAATTTGTGGCACAACTTGACTAGAAGAAGGGATCGGTTAGTGGGACACGTCCTACGGCATCAATGGATCACCATTTTAGTGATGGTGGGAAGCGTGGAGGGTGAAAATCGTAGAGGGAGGCCAATACTTGAATACAGTAAGCAGATTCAGAAGGATGTAGGTTGCAGTAGTTATTGGGAGATGAAGACACTTGCACAGTATAGAGTAGCATGGAGAGCTGCATGAAACCAGTCTCTGGACTGAAGACCACAACAACAAAAACAACAACAACAGCAATTCTGACATGCCTCTGCATCAGTCTTATAATTTGCTACGTATACGCCAGTTTACGAGTTCTCGTACGGCTATTCTGAGAAATATACAAAACCTGACTCTCGAGATCTGAGGATAGGAACATTGATTATCGAAACCTATTATCGAGATAAAAGTTATTATCTTGGCAAAGAAGTTCATCTTCTATAATCTGTTATTACAGATCGCCACTAGCGGCTCAAAATGAGTAAACTGAAACATGATCAATAGCATGACAGATTAGGAGGGGGGGGGGGGGGCACTGAGATAAATACATATTATGACCACTGCTTACCACCAAACTAAGTGCCACGTGACGCCGTTGCTGGCACGAGATGCATGAGAGAACTGCAGGATGGTTATAATTAAACTTACCGTGAAATTAATACCCCTAGCTCCATACAAGCGTTGATATACGTCAACGGGGAGAGTTGAAAATGTGTATTCCGAACGGGACTTGAACTCGTGATCTCCTGCTTATATGGTAGACGCTCTATCCATCTGAGCCACTAAGGACACACAGGATAGTACGCCTGCAGGGACTTATGTCTGGCGCGCCTCCCGTGGAGACCCACAGTCCCAACTTACTGTCCCGCACTATAGTCATAGTGCCCCTGCCCATTATACTCATTACTCGCGGCTTTTTGCCGATTCCCGTAAGGGTTCGAGCACTGCTTGTGCATCCGCACAGAAGAAGATGGTCAAATGGCCGGCGAGCCTTAACTACGAAGATGGTATGTGTTCTTGCGAACATGTCTCAGCAGGAGATCCATGGTTCGTGTCCGTCCGTATATCAACGCCTATATGCAGCTAGGGGTATTCATTTCATTGTAATTTCATTTTAAAGAGCTGCATGGTCACCGATGGTTTCGGACATGTCCGAAAGATCAGATACCATCTTCATATATATATATATATATGTAAAAACTGACAGTGTTACGAGTGCTGCTGTGCAGACTGTATACATCGCAGTACGCTGAAACACCGTAGGTATGTTACTTCATTGCTCCGCTCGCGGATTATGCTGACAAAATAGTAGTTCCAATTTCTGCCACCAGGTGAAAATATGGCACTGTAAGAAGTCAGAGTGTGGAGTTGCGCAGGGCGAGAGGGGGAACGATCAAACACATGATAAGAGCGGTTCTGGCAGGTTTATTAGGATACGGTCATAAGTTACAACATATGGTCTGTATGAGTCTCTGTACACAGCAACGTGCTGTATCTGAAGCATGGCATGGTCGACACTAGCTCGCAACAAAGCCAGTGTAATTAGAGCGATTCGTCGACGTACGGTATCCTTCAGATATCCCCACAACCAGAAGTCACGTGGATTTAGTTCGGTCGGTCAGGATGGCCACACATCTTTAAATTGCCTAGAGATGATGATCGTTAACAAAGATATCTCAAAGTATATCATCCACCAGGCAAGCGACATGTCGTTACGTCCCGTCTGCCATCATAATAGTGGTTGCATTCTTGCAAGGCTTGAATCACACGTTACACTAGGCGGTTCTTGTAACATACAGCTGTCATCGCCTCGAAGGAAAACGTACCGAGAATGAAGGATTGAAACCACACCACAAGGACAAATAAACAGAGTGCTGTGGATGTTCCTGCACAACATGCTGCATAGCAGAATCCCATATGCGTCAGTTCTGTGCATTCACGAGACTGTGCAGAGTAAAATGTGCCTCGTCCATCCAAAGAATATTCTGCGGCCACAAGTCATCCTTTTCCATGCGTACCAGATAACGAACGGCAAAGTCATGGCTCTGAAGCCCGTCTTGGGACTTCATTTGGTGCAAATTTAGAGTCTTATAGAGATATCAGTGTAAAATAGGCCGCATAAGATTTTGCAATACTGATTTCCACGACACAGCCAGACCATTGGCTGCAGGATTTGAGACAAGTGCTTCCCGGTCGGCTATAGCTACAACTTCACTAACAACTTCCTTGGGAATGCGCCGCCTCCCCCCCCCCCCCCCCCCCCCCCCGCCACCTTCTCTTCTGCAGAACCTATTTCACCAGTTTCTTCACATTTCTTGATCACATTTCTTAGCCCATTTTACTGACATGGCAGCTCTTCGCAGCTGTTTCTGTCATCGATATTCCTGCAATGCAGCGCTAATGTCGCTGCCGTCCTGATAAAAAAAACTTTACCAGCAGTGTACGCTCTTTCTTTTCAGCAGCCATTGCGTTTTCTACGGAAAACTTCAACCTTCTTAACTCTTTACACCAGCAGTCGCTTCACAAAAGAAATCAACACAAGCTGCCAGGCGTCAAATCAGGAACTCATTTAACGTTCTAACTGCTTACAGTGCCATATTTTTCACTTCGTGACAGAAAGTGGAACTATTATTTTTGTCAGCATACTCGGCGAGCGCACCGCTTAGAGAACGTACTTGCGATGTTACAGCATCCTGCGACTCACATGGCCCGCACTACAGCACCCTAAACATTTAATTATAAATACACGGTATATAGAGTGAATCGCCTAAAACTTGCACCGCAGATATTGCTGTGCAGTTTTCACAGGATGAATTGGTAGTCAGGGGCTTGTACTCTTAGCCTATGTACGAATTGTAATAACACTTAGAAAGAGTATTATTTGCTCAAACTTACCCTAATTTAAACGGAACTATGCCTGTTGACATTAACGAGCTAAAAGTATGGTAAGTTAGAATGAGAGTGGTGTTTGTTGCAGCATACTAGTGCGACTCTTTTAGGAGGCTAAACTCATACATTCCTGGTTTGATGAACATTCAGACACGCTATCGCACGTGGACTGTTCAGCTAAATTACTCGACTTTACTTCCATTGAAAATATCTGTACTAACTACATCTACACCAATACTTCACAATTCACAGTTAAGTGCCTGGCAGAGGAGCCAACATAATATTTTCGCATTCAGACCGTTTCTCACAGAAATTTTGTGAAAGATCTAACTGCAACCAAATACGCACTTTTTTTAATGATTGCCACTGCAACTCGCGTCTCATATCTGGGACACTCTCTCCCCTATTTCACTACGAAAAGAGCTGCCCTTCTTTGAACTTTTTCGATATCCTGCATTAATACTATCAGACAGGGATCCCATATCTCACTGCAGTAATGTTGGCAGCGTCTTCAGTGCATCTGTTGCATATTGTAGGTGTACTCCCGATAAATCACACTCTTTCGATCGCTTACCGCACAACGTGTGACGGTTGCAAATTAAGTTAATCGAAACTGCAATCCATATGTATCTAGCTGAAATAAAAGTCTTTAGATTTGCAGTGATTTATCCCGAAACCGAAATTTAGCGGATCCCTTTAAATACTCCTGTGGATGACCTCACAATTTTCATTATTTACATTCCATTGCCACTTCTCCCACCTTACAGATACCTTCTCCAAATCATTTTGTGATTGGTTTTGGTGTTCTGATGACTTCACTAGACGGCAAATAACAGCATCATCTGCAAACAGTCTCAGAAGGCTGATCAAATTGTCTCCTACATCACCTTCATGCATTAGGAAAAGCTAAGCGCCTGTAACATTTTCCTGGGGAGCGCCAGCTATTAATTTGGTTTTACTGTATGACTTTCCGTCAGTTACTACGAGCTGTGGCCTCTCTGACAGCACAACTATGACAATACTATATAGGCGCACAATTTCATTATAAGCCGCTTATGAGGAACGGTATCAAGAACCTTCTGGAAATCTAGAAGTGTGGAATCAGTGTGAGATCTCCTATTGATACACTCAATGATACTGTAGGTGAATAACAACGGTGTAACACAGGAATCAACATCCTTGAAATGTGTTTGATCTACAGGATATACACTATTGGTCATTAAAATTGTTACACCACGAAGATGCCGTGCAACAGACGCGAAATTTGACCGACAGAAAGAAGATGATGTGATATGCAAATGATTAGCTTTTCAGAGCATTCACAAAAGGTTGGCGCCGGTGGCGACACCTACAACGTGCTGACATGAGGAAAGTTGCCAACCGATTTCTCATACACAAACAGCATTTGGCCGGCGTTGCCTGGTGAAACGTTGTTGTGATGCCTCGTGTAAGGAGGATAAATGCATACCATCACATTTCCGACTTTGATAAAGGTCGGATTGTAGCCTATCGTAATTGCGGTTTATCGTATCGCGAGATTACTGCTCGCGTTGGTCGAGATCCAATGACTGTTAGCAGAATATGGAATCGGTGGGTTCAGGAGGGTAATACGGAACGCCGTGCTGGATCCCAACGGCCTCGTATCACTAGCAGTCGGGATGACAGGCTTCTTATCCGCATGGCTATAACGGATCGTGCAGCCACGTGTCGATACCTGAGTCAACAGATGGGGACGTTTGCAAGGCAACAACCATCTGCACGAACAGGTCTACGACGTTCGCAGCTGCATGGACTATCAGCTCGGAGACCAAGGCTGCGGTTACCCTTGACGCTGCATCACAGACAGGAGCGCCTGCGATGGGGTACTAGACGACGAACCTGAGAGCACGAATGGCAAAACGTCATTTTTCGGATCAATCCAGGTTCTGTTTACAGCATCATGATGGTCGCATCCGTGTTTGGTGACATCGCGGCGAGCGCACATTGGAAGCGTGTATTCGTCATCGCCATACTGGCGTATCACCCAGGGTGATGGTATGGGGTGTCACTGGTTACACGTCTCGGTCACCTCTTGTTCGCATTGACAGCACTTTGAACAGTGGACGTTACATTTCAGATGTGTTACGACCCGTGGCTCTACCCTTCATTCGATTCCTGCGAAACCGTACATTTCAGAAGGATAATGCACGACCGCATGTTGCAGGTCCTGTAAGGGCCTTTCTGGGTACAGAAAATGTTCGACTGCTGCCCTGGCCAGTACATTCTCCAGGTCTCTTACCAACTGAAAACGTCTGGTCAATGGTGGCCGAGCAACTGGCTCGTAACAATACGCCAGTAACTACTCTTGGTGAACTGTGGTATCGTGTTGAAGCTGCATGGGCAGCGATACCTGTACACGCCATCCAAGCTCTGTTTGACTCAATGCCCAGGCGTATCGAGGCCGTTATTACGGCCAGAGGTGGTTGTTCTGGGTACTGATTTCTCAGGATCTATGCACCTAAACTGCGTGAAAATGAAATCACATGTCAGTTCTAGTATAATATCTTTGTCCAGTGAATACCCGTTTATCATCTTCATTTCTTCTTGGTGTAGCAATTTTAATGGCCAGTAGTGTAATTATCTAAAACTATCTTCGGCTATGTATGGAGTTTTCTCCTCTAGAAACGAAGCGATTACCAAAGCCAGGGGCTGTTTTCTACGGTCTTCCCGGCGACTACTCTTTTGTACGGTGTGTTTATTTTTTGGAGGCAACTTTGTGTAGAGTCTTTGTATGCAGTGGTGTGCACGGTCAGAGTGCTGAGGGCGCGCTGCTGTCGCTGTTGCAGCCCTGACCTGATCCAGTTCTCGTCGGAGCTGATCCTGGCGCCGCGCGACGACTACAACGTGTGGATGCTGTCTTCGCGTTTCCAGAAGTTCTTCCGGCGCACCTACAACCCGCACGAGATCAACATGCGCATCCTGCGCATCCGCCTCGCGCCCACCGTCGGGCCCTACTTCGGCCCCGGACTCCTCAACAACACCCTCGTCTTCGACGGCTTCTAGAGCGCCCGCCACCGGACCACTCGCAGAGGTCACCTGTTGCTCGGACGGTTGCGTCGTTCTCCACTCCAGCCTCGTCTCGTTACTGTTTTCGAAAACTTTTGGCTTTTCATCTCTCCTCCCGCAAAATTTGTCTGAGAAGTATCACGAACAAACTGGAAAATTACCTATGTTCTTATTTACTCATTTACTCAATTCAGCTGTAACGGAATATTTGTACTGCAGCAATATTATCATATAATCATGTTCCTACGAGCGTCAGTCAGCTGCAAATGCAGAACTTTTCAGTTGTCTGTCGACCAGCAAAATGAAAGTCCCCTATTAAATAGATGTCGTATTACTCTCTGAGCTTCTTCCTGACATTACTTGACTTCATTGCAGTTTTCAGATGGTTGATGACTGGTCATAACAGCTTATGTACACAATATTTTTTTATCACATTAAACTTAAATCTTACTGAATAATACACACAGACCAGTAAGTTTTCTCCCACCATAGGAACAGCAGCTGAGGTTCACATTCAAAATGATTGTGAAATTATGAGATATTTCGACTAAATGAAATCTGTATTTCAGATTCTGTTTCTAGACCAACTTTTACATAATTCGAGCTATGGCCACAGTTTGTCACTTTTTTCTTCCCTCCCTTCTCAGACACTGAAGAGACAAATGTCAATATCAAGTTTAAACGACAATAGCTATCATATAACTTTACCTAACCATGTACGGTTTGCTAGTGTATAATAACGTTTATGTGCAATATACAATTCTGTACAGCAAAATCGGATTCTGTAGCTACGAATTTGATGGTAAAATCGCTTGAATTAGAGCTCTAAAACTAGCCGTAATGATTAACGGCATCGGACCGTATTCCTTCGAATTTTCTTTATATGCACAAATCAACAAGTGCTTCTTACTTGTATAAACAGTTACGAATCCCTGTGCTCACATTAAATGAAACACGCAACTTCCTGTTTAAGCTAAACCAACGAATCTCTCACGGTATCTCTTTCTTCCAGAAGTTCAGACTTAGATATTACTTACTTGAGACTTCATTGCAGTGTCTAAAATGTTACAATCCCCTACACTTCGTCATCTAGAGATAATTATATCCAAGAACGCAAAATAAAAATAATAATGGAAAAGTATCTTTAACAGAATGTAGCAGTTGTTCGTCGATGTCTACAGCTTTTTACTGGTCATTTCTGCAGTGGCCCAATGCATTTTTTTACCGTCAGTTTATTCTTTTTCAGAACACTGCTGACCGATTCGGAGAGCAACTTGTGAATTAATCATCATTAACTGTCATGATTCTAGCGACGTTTCAACCCATAATGTTGGCACCATCTTTCTAAAGTGGCAGAAAAGCATATTAATATTAAAGATTTCGTTCGATGTTTTCATTCTTCACTTTTATTTCCTGTGCCAAAGAGATCCGTGTATTTTTATGATAGGCTTACCATATAGGCCTTAGCACACGTCAAAAGAATAGAATGTACGTTTGTAAAGCGTTATTGTTGTTTAATTATTGAAAGTGGAAAAACTATTCTATTTTAAATAAACTTACCTCAGTCACTTGTTTTGCTGCCATGCGCCAATACATTTAACTTGAAGTGAACAGTAGTACGTTACATATGTACTACAGTAATAGCTAATACACAAACGGAAAATCTCCCCTGAGTTTGCATCCAAACAGACCACCGTCCATGTAAAGGACTTAATGATGTTGTTAATATGTTTGTTATTTATTTTTGTACATACTCAACAGAATTTTGTAATTACCATCTTTTTGTAACTTTTTGCACTCTCATGTTCTTGTTTCTGCGGTTACACGAAATAGTTTTTAAAATAAATTTTATTTTGGAAGTATCGTTGTTAAATTGTAAACGCAATGTTCCTTGCTTTCCCTTGTCTTCCATAAGGATATAACTTTACAGTTTTATGGCTTTATTATTAATGAAAAATCGTGATAAATTAATGCAAAATCCAATTATATTTTAAACAATAAACTGTAAAATAAAAATTTTAATAAATTTACTTTGTTTAATCAAAATTGTAATTCATGTCATGAAATTGGTCTCTCTAGTCAAAACTGTTGTAGCTCTCAATCGCAGTAAACAAGAAAAAATACAAAGAGGAAAAAATATGCGAATTATACACGTAGTGAAAAACTGTTATTGTTAAAAGCTAGTAGCAAAATTAGTGCCACTGTCATTTAAGCTGTAAAGGGTTAATTTTCTAGATGCAAATCAAACGAAAATCTTACGAGTTATACTTTTACAAAGTAACTATCATGAAATTATTCTTGAAATAAATATACATAAACGTCAAAGAGCTGAGGAAGATACCGAAAATTGCACTAGATATTTTTCGCTGTTTTATCACATAAGTCATTCAGCGTTATCTAACCTCAGTATCAAAATAACGCAATACACGTGATAATAAATCTTCAGCAAAGAGTCACATTCGGTTAAAAATCGACTAAGGAGGCTACACACACACTTTGAAAAAGTATTCACGCTGATGGGGAGATGTCTCAGTGTTGAAAAACGTGGAGCTCACCTATGCTGCCGTTTTAATGCTCTGGTGCTCGTCGGTTTGCAAGGATGAACTGTTAGCCACGCCCAGCTTTCACTGTAGTGACCACCTGCGCTGATCACATTTCACTTTCACCGATCTATGTGCACCATCCTTAAACCAGTAAACATTTTTTCCTCGAACAGTGTGACCGTATTATCCACATTTCAGCCAATTTCACGTTCTCCTTCAAATAGAGTGTATTCGTAGCAATTTTGCATTAAAAGGTCAGTCCCGTTCAAGCTTGAAAGACTAAGGTGGTGGAAATGTCATCATTTAGACAAATATAAGCAGCAACAAATCAAGTCTTACTGAATATCATGCCTGGCAATCAGTGTATACTTCTGAAAAGACGTGTTGCAAACACCAAGAGCTGCATTTTATTACATATTTGGTCACCTGACGATGATCCTTTTAGGAAAGGGGGCGATGTCTGCAATACATCAAATTGAATATAGATATTCAGTTACTAATCATTGCAACGTGTAATAACAAAGCAAAAGATCACTTTTATACAGTAAATGTACTTATCTACTTAAGGAGTAGTTTTGACAGACTACCAACAGTTGTTGCTGCATCACGGGAAAAGGCAGCTATTTTAGTGCATAGGCGACTTGCACAGCGTTGCAGTCCTAATTTGTGATAACGTTTTTGAGTAGTGAAGCTGTTAAACCTGTGAAAATTCACCGTAGGATTAAAGCACTGAACGGTGATTCGTGTGTGTCCCTGGAGTAAGTTCAAGAATGGTGCGAATAATTTACACGTAGACAAAGACATGGGATTCCTCCTAATATCGTGTCCTTTTGATCCTGCTTATGCCCAGCATAGGGCAACAACCCGACGTGACATGGGACTCATATCTACTTTCTTTTAGGATGCAAAAGGGGTTATTCTGGAGGATTACATCGAAATGGGATTATGAGTGACCAATAACTCATATACAAATATGATACTAAATCATATTCTCCCTGCAGTCAGGGTAAACGACGAGGTCTTCTGTCTGCAGATGTTTCGCTGCAACCGTCCCACCGTATCAACAATACAGGCTATGGAATTTGAGTGTCTCGAACTCCTACTTTACTCACATAACTCCGAATCCATTGTTCGGACGACTCAAGGAAGCGTTGGGAGCCAAGTGTTTCAGAGGTGATGGAGAGTTGCAAACCACGGCGAACGAGTGGCTGCGGTTACAACGAAAACAATTATTTCCACGATTTACCGGTGGAGTTCCGAAGCGATGAAATGGTTGCATTATAAACTAAAGATACTATTAAAAAATTCTATATCTGTAATTGTCGTATTATGTCTTACGTACAACAATAAATGTTGATAGTTTTGATGTGAATCATCCTCTTACAATATTTTACGACCATGATATTAACAAACATAAATACCGCACGGCGTTTTTGGCTGTGATCTCTCCTAAGGCTTCAGCCAAATCAAATGCAATGATTTTTTAAATTCTAGCCACTAGGCAACTGTCCTACGTGAAACGTGACTGTTTAGTCTAGCTGAGTGATGAGTCCATCCTTAGTGTAATTCGTGTTTATGTTGATGACGACGAGAGAGAGAATAGAGACGTTAAACCGAGGTACCAACACGTCTACTATCGAACAGCACCAAGAGCGACGTCGTGTTTGAGGTCCCCATGCGACCAGCAAATCACTGTCAAGGGTGTCGCGTTTCCCCAGTACGTGGTACTCTGTGCAGAGGTCTGGTATTTAACCCAGGACATTGGTGCAAGGTCTGGTGACCAGAAAACTGGTGCCACTATCTCTCCTTCCCATTGAAAAGGTGGAAATCTGTCCCACCACCTGATCTCAACCAGCTGAAACGCTTCTGCCCTTTTTAAAATGCGGCATTTGTGAGTTCGCTCTGCCATCCAGTTACGAAGTCATGGATAACCGGTATCTTAATTAGTGTCCTCATATTTAGGTACCAGTACTGTAGGGTTGAGTTGTTATGCGCTACTTGGAGCTCTGTAGCAGTCTGACTGCTTCTCAAAAAACTCCACAGATCCATCCTCTGGACCGGAACGTAAGGAACGGAGTGCCGATTCCCTTCAACCGCCTATTAGTGTCCCACACATGTGAATGGGAGCAAAGTCCGCATGTTGCACCTAACTGGGTCCACCTGTACTACCAAGCTTCCCTCCTTCCCTCTCTCGCAGCTCATCTCCTTCTCTTTCCTTTCTCTGTCCATCACCTATTCTCCCCTCTCTTGGTCCATTTCCTCTTCTATGCTTTCTTTGTCCTTTTCTTCCTCCTCCTCTCGTCCATCTCCTCCTCCCTCCTTTCTTTCCCCATCTCTTCCTCCCCTGTGTCTCTTTCTATCTCTTTTCCTTTTCTCTCTCCTTCTCCCCCCTCTGTCCACTTCCCGTGCCCCCTCTCTGTTCATCCCCTCATATGCCCTATCTACGTCGATCTAATCTATGCCCCCTCTCTGTCAATTTCTTCCTCCCCTCACCCACGTTATCATTCTGACCCCAATGGGAGGCTAGTGGTCCTTACCCCACAGTATTTCGTTCCTGATTTGTAGCTAATATGTATACCCAATTTGGCTGAAATAGTTCCACGGGTTCAGGATGAATTTTTTGCATGTCAATTGCCTGTATATGCACATCTCAAATATATTTCACATATATTTAACATGTTTAAAACATATTTGTTCACATTTTTCACTTGTGTCCCTAGCGAATTTCGCCTGCAGTTTAGCTTTCAAGCAGCTCAACGCTTACGACATCGTATATTCTGAACTTGATGTTGAACAACGATATAATTTTGCAAGTACATCCAGTGGTATATGTGTTTGCCGTCTGCGAAATGCGTAGTGTATAGAGATAACAGTAAAAAAAGTAATAAATAAAAACATGACGCATTATGCAGCAGTTTTTCACACATTTCAGTGTTTGTGATGTCGTATCTTGTGACTAGGTGGCATACACTAATATATTTTTGTATGTACATTCAGCAGCATATTCGGAGTTTGTGTGCCAAACGTGTTGAGATTAGAGTTAGTAGGGAGGAAGTAATAAATGTAAACATCATGTACGATGCGGCAGTTTGTCACATCTCTCAATGTTTACGACGACGGATCTCATGAGCTGTGTGCCGCATAGTGATATAATTTTTCTGGTGCATTCAGTGGTATATGTGAGTACTTTCTGCAAAATGCGTCATGAATGCATTTAGTAGTAAGGAAGTAATAAATTAAAACGCCTTGATTCATGCGGCAGTTTTACGGCGTAAACAGCGAAAATGTAGCAGGCGATAAACTTTTTTCCCTCGACCGTTCTTTGGAGACTGTCAGTAAGAAAAGTTTCCTAAGGATTTGAAATTGTGTTTAAAATTTATTTCAAGCCACTAAGCGCTCTCATTCTCAAGTACTGGATGACTATGGCCATCGAGCGTTGTGGGTTGCACTGGTTTTTCATTCACTCCTCCACTCCTTTGATAGGTAGGTGGTTACTATCCACAGTGATGTTTCCCAGACATTAAGTGATATATGCACCAAGTTTGGTCGAATTCGGTTCTGTTGTTTTGGAGGAGATGTGAAACATACATACATCCATTTGTTGAATTGTATGGAAATACTTGGAATGCAAGTCATGTGTGTGCGTGTGTGTGATGATTGAATACCTCTTTCCTTTACTAAAATGAGTCGTATCCACTATAATTTGTAGCGTGTAGTGTATCAGGAGCTGACTAAATAGATTATATCCGGAAAAAAGATCCCTACGCATGATGAAGGAATCATGCGAATGGGACGGAAAAAGGTAGATCTACATGTACAGACAAGCAAACGATTACAATTTCAGAAAAAAAACTGGATAATTTGTTGAAGAGAAAGAACTTTACAAAGAGAGCAAGTCAGTAACGCGTTGGTTGGTCCACCTCAGGCCCTTATGGAAGCAGTTATTCGAATTGGCATTGATTGATAAAGTTAATGGATGTCCTAGTGAAGCACATAGTCCCAATTCCATCCCACTGGCGTGTTAGAAATTTACGATCTGCCTCAAATGTTGTCAATTGGCAAGAAATCCAACGACCTTAGTGGCCAAGGTAGATTTTCGCCAGCACGAAGACAAACAATAAAAACTGTCGCTGAAATGTATTCCAAGGATGGCTTGCTATGAAGGGCAACAAAACGGGGCGCGGAATATCCTAGATGTACCGCTGTGCTATTAGGGTTCTGCGGATGACAACCAAAGGGCTCCTGCTATGAAAAGAAATGGCAGTCCAGACCATTACACCCGGTTGTCCGACGGCACGGCGGGCGGTAGTTAGGTTGGTATCTCCCGGCTATCCAGAGAGTCTTCGCTCGTCAGTTCGAAGTGGGACTCAGCACTGATGACAATTCCACTCCAGTGAGTAAGATTCCAGGCCGAATGTGTGTGGCACCACTGCAAACGGGCTCGTTGATGTACAGAGGTCAGTCGCAGTCGGTGCAAAGAGCTCAGATCCCTCTCCGTGAGCCGCCTATTAATGATCTTTGTGGTCACTGAGCATCAGATGCACGTCAGATTGATGATAATCATGAATCCGTGGCTCTCAGTCCTTCTCTGACGATTGCTCGGACAGTACGTTCGGTCGTTACTAAAGGTCGACCGCTTCCTTCTTGACGCTGTGCTCAAATGTCTGGGCGCATCACACCCGAGTTGCGTCTATCAGTAGGAAGGCTGGCGCCTACGAGTTATGCGACCGCCTACCTCGGATGTATTGGTGGTTGCTGCTACTGTGGGCGCTACGACTACCCACAGCATGTATGACTAAGGATCACGGCTGATTGTGATTGAGGGAACACTGACGACCTAACGGTACGGTAAGGGACATCTTGCGCCCTCACATGTTACCTCTCATGCGACAGTATCGTGGTATCAGCAGGACAATGCTCTTGTACCCATGGTACGTGATCCTATAAACTGTCAGCGAGATGTTGAGGTACTTTCGTAGCTGGCAAGAGCAGTCTCCAACAGAACATATGTCTGACCAGCACGCCCTCGTGTCAGTACCCGCGGTATCAAGGACGAGTTCCAACAGTTGTGAACCAGCTTGCCTAGGGTATCCTGCTGCTTGATGACGCCTTTCCCAACCGAAGAGTGCATCCGTCCAAACCAAATGGAGTGTAATGACATACTCATATGAGGGCTCGCACTGTCAAGTTCTTCGTAAACTTGACTCGATTTTACGGTCATTGAATTAACATCACATTGTCTCTCGATCCATGAAGTTTCATTACGTTTTTTCCTCCCCTTCTGGGTGTTTGATTTCTTTTATAAGACAGACTACATTTTGCGCCATGACCACATTTGCAAGTGCTCAGGAATTAGAAGTCAAAACCGGTGTTTACTTGTGAATCGATCACTGGTAGACACACTTTGTGAAGCGTGTAGCACGTAGACGACAACACTTTTGGAACTGCCATCCGACATGAAAACTGGTTACTGGTCAAGTACCCTCTCACATATGCATTTGTAGGAAAGCGCAGCTGTGAGAGGAAACATTACGCTGCCTGTCTGCCATGTTTCCCTCAGGAAGAAACAAATTATGATCAATACTGTTCCTACTGCTGGTAATAAGGAACAGGCAATTTATGTTCTACATGTTACGTCACTCTAGCATCGGTTTGTGGGGTGTATTCGGTGAAAATTTCTTTGTCAAGTTTCGACGAATGACCCTTTCAGATCTTATCTTTATAATGAGTGCATTCCGTCTCTAAGTACGAGTCTGTAAGAACACATCTATGGCTGAATAACATCCTCACTATACTCAAAACGTTTTATACCCAGAAATTTCTTTTCGTGTAGGAATAGGCCAAAGTTCATCTAATTAATTGGTTAGATGATCTACGAAATTGCGTTTTTGATGCTTTTGAGTCATCAGTCTTATGACTGGTTTGATGCAGCCCACCACGAATTCCTCTCCTGCACCAACCTCTTCATCTCAGACTAGCAACTACAGGCTACATCCTCAATTATTTTCTGGATTTATTCGAATCGCTGTCTTTCGGTATAGTTTTTACCCTCTACAGCGCCCTCTAGTAACACGATGTCTTAACAGATGTCCTGTCATCCTATCCCTTCGTCTTGTCAATGTTTTCCATACGTTCCTTTCCTTGCCGATTCTGCGGACAAACTCCTCATTCTTTACCTTATCGGCCCCCATGTTTTCAACATTCTTCTGTAGCAACACTTTTCAAATACTTGGATTCTCTTCTGTTCCGGTTTCCCACAATGTTTCACTACCATACAACACTGTGCTGCAAACGTATATTATTATAAATATCTTCCTCAAATTAAGGCTATGTTTGATATTAGTAGACTGCTCCTGGCCAGGAATGCCTTTTTTGCCAGTGCTAGTCTGCGTTTTATGGCCTGCCTGCTCCGTCCGTCATGGGTTGTTTTGCTGCCTAAATAGATGAATCCTTTAACTTCGTCTGCTGTGTGATCCCAAATTTTGATATTAAGTTTCTCGTTGTTCTCATTTCTGCTACTTCTCATTACTTTTGTCTTCCCCGATTAGCTTTTAGAGCATATTCTGTATTCATTACGTCGTTCATTCCATTCAACAGCGCCTACAATTCTTCTTCGTTTTCACCGCAAATAGCATTGTCATCAGCGAATTTTATCCTTGACATCCTTTCACTCTTAATTTTAATCCCAGCCTTGAACCTTTCTTTCATTTCCGTCATTGCTTCTTCAATGTACAAATTGAACAGTAGTGGCGAAAGACGACATCCCAGTCCGACATCCTTTTAAATACGAAAGCTTGGTTCTTCGTCTTCCAATCTTATTATCCCCTCTTGCTTTTTGTACATTTTGTATATTACCCATCTTTCCCTGTGACTTACTCCTATTTTTCTGAGAATTTCGAAAATCTTGCGCCATTTTACGCTGTCGAAGGATTTTTCCAGGTCGGCAGATCCTATGACCGTGTCTTAACTTTT
Organism: Schistocerca piceifrons; assembly: GCF_021461385.2. NCBI lineage: Eukaryota > Metazoa > Arthropoda > Insecta > Orthoptera > Acrididae > Schistocerca > Schistocerca piceifrons. Next base: position 38,412,248 of record NC_060139.1, on the reverse strand, counting down.
CTTCAGTCTTGCTTCCTTTACCAGCCACAACGTCAGAACTGCCCCTTTGGTTGCTTTACCTTTCCTAAATCCAAACTGATAGTCATCTAACACATCCTCAATTTTCTTTTCCATTCTTCTGTATATTAATCTTGTCAGCAACTTGGATGCATGAGCTATTAAACTGATTGTGGTATAATTCTCACACTTGACGGTTCTTGCAATACTGGGATTGTGAGGATGATATCTTTTGGGAAAGTCTGATGGTGTATCGCCAGACTCATACATTCTACACAGCCAAGTCATTAGTCCTTTCGTTGCCTTTTTCCCCCAATGATTTTAGAAATTCTGATAGAATTTTACCAACCGCTTCTACCTTATTTGATCTTAAGTCATCCAGAGGTATTTTAAATTATGATTATAATGCTGAATCCCCTGTCTCATCACTGTCGACTTCCGTTTCTTCCTCTATCACGTTATCAGCCAAGTCCGCACCCTCATAGAGGACTTCAGCGCACACTCTCTTCACCTATTCGCTCTCTCTCCTTTCCTACAGTGAAAATCTCATTTCATTCTTAAAGTTCCTGCTCTTGCTTCTAATTTCACCGAAGATTGTTTTGACTTTTCTATATGCTGAGTCAGTCTTTCCGACAGCATTTTTTTATTTCTTCAGTTTCCCATTTCACCTTAGCTTCCCCGCGCTTCCTGTTTATTTCATTCCTAAGTGATTTATTTTTCTGTATTCCTGAATTTCCCTGAACATTTTTGTACTTCCTTCTTTCGTCGATCAGCTGAAGTATTTGTTCTATTACTCATGGTTTCTTTGCAGTTACCTTTCTTTTACTTACGTTTCTCTCCCCAACTTGTGTGATGGACCTTTCTAGAGATGTCCATTCCTCTCCAACTAAAGTGGCTAATGATCTGTTCATTATCCCAGTATCTACAGCCTCAGAGAACTTCAAGCGTATCTCTCCTTTCGTTTGTATGTCCGCACCTCTTTTCTTTGCACATTGATTCTTCCTGACTAGTCTCTTCACCTTCAGCCTACTCTTCATCATTACTAAAATGTGATCTGAGTCTATGTCTGCTGCTCGTTATGCCTTACAATCCAATACCTGATTTCGAAATCTCTGACTGACCATGATGTAACCTAACTGCAATTTCCCGTATCTCCCGCCTTTTGCAAATATTCCTTTTCGTTTTGTGATTTTTGAACAGAGAACTCTATTAATCTTTCACGTCTCTGATTCCTACGTTAAATCCCATATTCTCCCGTAACCATTTCTTCTAGTCCCTACCCTACAAGCGCACTACAGTTCCCCATGAGTATTAGATTTTTATCTCCCTCTCTGCATTGAAACTACTGTTCGACATCGTCTTATACTTTCTCTATCTCCTCATCCACTGCCAGCAACGTCGGCATGTATGCCATTGTTGTCGGTGTAAGTTTCCTATATATTCTGATGAGAACAACTCTATCACTGAACTGTTTACAGTAACTCACTCTCTGTTCTACCTTCATATTCATAGCGAAACCCACTCCAGTTATACCATTTTCTGCTGCTGTTTGTGTTATGCAATACTGATCTCGCCAAAAATCCTTGTCTTCTTTCCATTTCACTTCAGTGTCTTCCAATTACACCAATATTGAGCTTCTGTATTTTCCTTTTCAGAGTATCTAGGTTCCGTACTATGTTTAAACCTCCGACATACCATGCCCCCCGCCGGCTGAGCGGTTTGAGGTACTTCAGTCCGGAACCGCGCTGCTGCTACGGTCGCAGGTTCGAATCCTGCCTCGGGCATGGATGTGTGTGATGTCCTTAGGTTAGCTAGGTTTAAGTAGTTCTAAGTCTAGGGGACTGATGACCTCAGATGTAAAGTCCATTAGTGCTTAGAGCCACTTGAACCAACCATGCCACGACTAGTAGAATGTTATCCTCTCGTTGGTTATTCAATGTTTTTCTCATTAATCTCCTCTCCCTAGGCAGTCCCCTTCCGGAGATCAGAATGGCGGTGGCAAAGTAGTCCCACATCTTTTGCCAGCGGAGAGTTTATCATGACATTTTTTCGGCTACAGACCACATGTCCTGTGGAATACATTATGTATCTTCAATGTAGTGGTTTCCACTGCCTTCTGCATCCTCATGCCGTTGATCATAGCTTTATCTTCCACCTTTTAAAAGCGGTTTCCCACCCCAAGGGCAAGAAAGTGCCCTGAACCTGTGTCCGCTCCCCCGTTCTCTTTGTCAAGGTAATTAGAAGACCGAAGGTGACTTTTTATGCCGGATGTCTTCGGTTGCTATTTCTGATGATATATACTCAAAATTTAAGTCTTAGGTTCCTCTTTCCTAAGCATCTTTGTTATCAGGGACATTGTTCTGACGAAGGTTTATATTTGTTTCTTCCTTTACTTTTTCATTCTTCTTTCACTTTATACAGTTCAAGATTCATGTCGTGCTCTCACCATTTATATCTTGCTGGTTCAGAATCCTTTTGTAATATTTGTCAGTTATTGTCTTACCCTTTTCAAAGTAACGATTTAGAAGAATTCTTTTCACACCTCAGAAAAGAATGGCAATTACTGTTTGTCTTTAGGGTAAAGCCTACCTGCTTCCACTCACTGCTTTGACTGGTGTATCGTTTTGGTTGTAACGTGATGTCTCACCCATATATACGGACATAATCAGTTGAATTAATTTTGAAAGTGTGGAAAATATAAGAGTAACTTTTTTTGTATTTAATCTAAGTCAGTATTCAACAGACGGTGTAAGCACCTCCCACAAATCTTTCTCATAGGGAATTGTTCATTAAAAATATACTGTTGTCTTTTTTTGTTACTACTGCAGCGTTAGTTACTTTCTAAATCATTAATCAGTTGTCGCCTGTGATTGCAGCTTTGCAATGTCTCTTGCGTCAACTCTCTTCAAGAGATTCAAGAGGGACATGGCTACGTTTGTATTCAGCATCACATTTCCAAACTGCATTACGAACTACCATAGGTTTGAAGAAATTTCGATTGGCCGTAATGTCTCCAACGCAGAAAATTGTATGACAGTTCACGATTCTATTTTATCCATTTACGCTAAACATACACAGGACGACTACTTCAGCAAGCGTAAATAAAACTCTCCTGCACCTCAAGTTGACTCCAGATGTGACTCCTTAATTTTAACTTTATGTACCAACGGAGAAAAAGCACAATTTCATTGTCACAACGCACTCATTTTCTTCCTGCTCTAATAAATGAGTCATTGTTGCTCATCGCAGCCGCAACAAGAATAACAATCTGCAGTCTTTTTTCTCTGAGTGAGAAGGAAGACAATATATATTGGTAAGAGGTGTAAACAGTCGAATATGATTTGTCATACTCAATTCTACCAAAGAGAGAACGATACGATGGTAGACTGGGCATGTGTTACGCCTCAATGAATCTGTTGATTCTGCTAAACAACCAGCTAGTAATTTATTACAAAACCAACGCGGATACGGCGTGACAGGAAAATTAAATTATTCAGACACCTCTCTAGGGTCTGGGGACTTTTAATAACGTCCTGTTGCGTCAAGATCCTCGTACCGAGCGGGAGAGAGCAGTGACTAAAACGCTGGACTCGCATACGGCAGGACGACAGTTCAAACCCGCGTCCGGCCAATTTGATATAGGTTTTCCGTGATTTCCCTAAATCGTTTAAGGCAAATGTTAGGATGGTTCCTTCGGAAGGGCATGGCCGCTTTCCTTCTACATCCTTCCCTAATCAGATCTTGTGCTCTGTCCCTAGTGACCTCGATATCGACGTACGTTAAACACCAAACACCGCTTCCTTCAACATCGTCGTGTGTACACTATGAAACACTTTCACTTCCTATCTAGGACTGCGGAAAACGTGTATCCGTATTATATCACTGGACGAAACAATTTCTTCTTTCCTGTAGTTCTAGATATAATGTAGAAAGTATGAGAGCGCCAGAGCACAGCCTTCACCTCGTAGCTTCGAAGTTTTTGGCTTCTTTGAGTGATCAGCATATATTTATTTCATTAATATTTCGGCATGTTTCAGCCACACAGAAATTACTTCTTAAAGGATCTAACGTTGTGACGTCTCACTTCACGGAACTTGCGATGAAATGAAAGTAATTCATTTTCTGCTACCAAAGTGTAGCACTTTGCGGAAATTTTTATTCTGAATTTCAGATTTGCTGAGAATTGTTAATGAAGGAACCTAAGGGACTGTTGACAATGAGACAGAAAGACGAGATGGATTAAAATGGAACAAGGTGGCGGAGGCATTCGAAGAAGAAGAATAGACATTATTATTATTGTTATTATTATCAGTAATAAAATCAGTTTAATATTTTTCTGTATGTGGCTTGTCTTCTAGGTAGCCATCACACAATGAAAGTTCCATAATAAATGACCAGTTTGGTTTTCTAAGAGTAGTTTAGTTTGCAGAAATAATAAATAAAAAGAAATTGTTTGTATTTTCAGATATTCTTCCGCGCCTGGTATTTCAGTGGTTTACTTTTTACATACGAATAAGTGTTATTCTTCTTTTCCGATTGAATTTGATCTTATCCCTTGTATTTCATAATTTTCGTTCATACTGTGTGCCAGTTAACTCAAAATCTGGCAACCCACGTGAAACACAGCCACTCGAGGTCTACCGGGCCCCACAAAAACACAGGGCTTTATCTGGGCAACTGCAGCTATTAACAAGCAGTGCAAAGCGTGCTGCAACTCGAGTTTTACCGACATCGGCAAGGAGCCCAGTTAGTAATCAGAATACCATATTTACTTTTACATATCGTTTCAACAAAACTTCAAGAGTGGACTCGTCATATAAAGAGAAGAAAGAAAGTCTGATAAATATGGGCTCTAAAATGCCTACCTTACGAACTATGAGCACCTCTTCATCTTCGATACTGTGAAACAACTCTCTTGTACTGCAAGCTCTTTTTTCATATTTTTGGAGGGGGTAGCATATATCAAAACAAGGAAAATATATCCGGTAAAAATAGGACACTTTAAGACCTATGAGCATATGTTGACCTTCGAAACTGTGAAACACACCTCTTACGTTGAACAAGAGCCCATGGCTTTCGAGATGTGAATTTGAGAGCATATGTTTACTGGACATTTTTTCTTGATTTGATCCATCTCCTCTCAAAATATGGAAACCAAAGAGCTTGCAGTAGAAGAGATACGTTTTGCAGTATCGAATATGAAGAGGTGCTCATAGCTCTTGCGGCATCCAATTTAGTTCTCATGTTTACTGTTTTGACAAAAATGGTTCAAATGGCTCTAATCACTATGCGACTTAACGTCTGAGGTCATCAGTCCCCTAGACTTAGAACTACTTAAACCTAACTAACCTAAGGACATCACTCACATCCATGCCCGAGGCAGGATTCGAACCTGCGACCGTAGCAGTCGCGCGGTTCCGGACTGAGCGCCTAGAACCGCTAGACCACTGCGGCCGGCTACTGTTCTGACATTGAGTTTCGAACACCCTGCACAATACCTTGTAACAGGTATTTATAAGACCTGTTGCAGGCAGCTAGAGAACCGGTTCTGTAAACTGATAGCTTCAATAAATAAATGGATAAATGAATGAATGCATGAACGTGCCTTAATCCATCAGCTGCACCTTTTGGGTTTAGACATCTGCATAAACTGAAGGCTAACTATGCGACTGATCTTCAGCAACATATGCCATCTGCGACTCTTCTTGTCTGGGAATGTGTCAGGAATTCCTCTATGGCTCACACTTGCATAGAGGAATATCTAAAGTATGTAGATCCTGTAACTACCTATCTACTTAAAGTATGTATGATACAAGTTACTGTTTCGGTCGTCATCAGCGTTTGTGTCTCTAGACGGCTATCATTTTAAGCATAATTTCTGTATTCTACATCATCGTCGGTCTCCTTGATACTTGAAAGGTAACCACTGCTCTTATAGTTAACTGTCTACGTTGTTTGAAAAGAGTATCACGGATCAAATTTTGACTGGTTTTGATTTGTATGATATTGGCAATTAACGTACGCATAGATCTACGTCTGATCGCCCCTTAAAATGAGAGGTTTCCCGAAGAGAGAGTGTTAAAATAAACTAATAAATAAAAAATTAAAAAAGTAAATTTTAGAACCCAGCTGGCTCTCCTTCCGAGCACAGAAATTTTACATTGGCTCACTGTTTTACCTTGGATTGCCATCCCAGACACCATTTCGTAAAAAGGTGTGCTAGTTGCACTATCGCCGCTTGTTTCCAGAATGACATTCTAACATGTGCAGCTCTTTAATTGAACAGTTTTATTCATTGCTGGTTTCCGTCTACTTGGCCATTTTTGGATTCAAAAAACTGAAAATCATGTTCATTTATCAGTCGTATATTATTGCTACTTGCTGGTTTAAATTCATTAATAACTTCCACGTATCTAACAATAATATTACTGAAACTTCCTGGCAGATTAAAACTGTGTGCCCGACCGGGACTCGAACTCAGGACCTTTGCCTTTCGCGGGCAAGTGCTCTTGCCTGCGAAAGGCAAAGGTCCCGAGTTCGAATCCCGGTCTGGCACACAGTTTTAATTTGCCAGGAAGTTTCATATCAGCGCACACTCCGCTGCAGAGTGAAAATCTCATTCTGGAATAATATTACTAACTGTACTGCCCACATATGTAGTACTACTGGATTTGTGCAGCACAATCAGCAACATTCGTGCTGCGTATATGGACGCTTGTTGTTATTGTTGTTGTAGTCTTCAGTCCTGAGACTGGATTGATGCAGCTCTCCATGCTACTCTATCCTGTGCAAGCTTCTTCATCTCCCAGTACGTACTGCAACCTACATCCTTCTGAATCTGCTTAGTGTATTCATCTCTTGGTCTCCATCTACGATTTTTACCCTCCACGCCGCCCTCCAATGCTAAATTTGTGATCCCTTGATGCCTCAGAACATGTCCTACCAACCGGTCCCTTCTTCTTGTCAAGTTGTGTCACAAACTCCTCTTCTCCCCAATTCTATTCAATACCTTCTAATTAGTTATGTGATCTACCCATCTAATCTTCAGCAATCTTCTGTAGCACCACATTTCGAAAGCTTCTATTCTCTTCTTGTCCAAACTATTTATCGGCCATGTTTCACTTCCATACATGGCTACACTCTATACAAATACTTTCAGAAACGACTTCCTGACACTTAAATCTATACTCGATGTTAACAAATTTCTCTTCTTTAGAAATTCTTCCCTTGTCATTGCTCAAAAATGGTTCAAATGGCTCTGAGCACTATGGGACTTAACATCTATGGTCATCAGTCCCCTAGAACTTAGAACTACTTAAACTTAACTAACCTAAGGACCTCACACAACACCCAGTCATCACGAGACAGAGAAAATCCCTGACCCCGCCGGGAATCTAACCCGGGATCCCGGGCGCGGGAAGCGAGAACGCTACCGCACGACCACGAGCTGCGGACCCTTGCCATTGCCAGTCTACATTTTATATCTTCTCTACTTCGACCATCATCAGTTATTTTGCTACCCAAATAAGAAAACTCCTTTACTACTATAAGTGTCTCATTTCCTAATCTGATTCCCTCAGCATCACCCGACTTAATTCGACTACATTCCATTATCCTCGTTTTGCTTTTGTTTATGTTGATCTTATATCCTCCTTTCAAGACACTGTCCATTCCGTTCAACTGCTCTTCTAAGTCCTTTGCTGTCTCTGACAGAATTACAATGTCATCGGCGAACCTCAAAGTTTTTATTTCTTCTCCACTGGTTGTAAACAGCCTGTGAGTGTAGTATATCACTGACACACATACATGAATATGAACTTTCTGTACTTGAAGATTTCCATGTAGATTAAAACCTAAAGCCCATAAAGTTAATTCAGTATCATCTGCTACTTATTACACCTCTTTGTTAGGTAATATAATAGGGCTTCCCTCTCAAAAAGTTCTCTATACTAAGGGCCCTTTCTTTACACTATAATTTGGAAGTTTATAAGTCATGAGCAAGTTTGCAATACATCATAAATGGCTCTGTAAGAAACATACTCCTACTACTATGCCCCAGCTCTCTCACGGGCGTTTGCCAGGGAGAATAAAAAGTAGGCGTCGGCCTGAGTAATTTGTTTCTGTAAATAGCTGTATGCCTTTAGTTGTGATGCAGCGCACAATCCGGGAAACAAAAAGACGGAAAACGGAGATCATTAACGCTAACATGGGTAGGCTTGTTCAAACGTGTGTGAATTCCTAATGGACAAACTGCTGAGGTCATCGGTCGCTAAACTTAGACATTGCCTGAACTACCTTAAACTAACGTATGCTAAGGACAACACACACACCCACGCCCGAGGGAGAGCTCGAACCTCGGGCGGGAGAGGGTAGGCTCGTTTAGGATTATGAATATTTTCGGTATTAATACTCCTTCTTATTCAAATAAGTTTTGGAGAAAATATTTCGAGACGTGAAAAAGAACAGAAGAAGAAATAATAAATAAAATAAAACTTCTAAGAAAGAGAGAGAACCTTGAAATGAGTGCTCAGCTTTTGCTGATGATTTAGCAGTATTAGCAGAGAATCTACAAGATACAACACGGGAGATAAATATTCTCCAAGGAGTAGCAGAAAAAAGCTGTATTACAAATTTCGTTTGAAAAAACCTTATACATTATCAATGTTAGAGATGCAGCAAAATGTGTGAATCATGCTACATAAAAATAAAGAAAATCTCTGAATTTAAATACTTTGGAGAAATAAACCATTCGAGCGCTCAGGACCAAGCAACTAACATAAATAGAGCCAAAAAATGGAAATTATGCTCCGCTAAACAAAGAAATCGTACAATAAAAAATTCTTCTATAGGCTGTTTGTAAAATGAATGTAAAAAATGAGAGGACTGGTAGAGTGTGTCATAACTAGCAACTTTCGCATATCGACGTACGTCCGCATTCCTAGCGTCCGGCGCTAGGAGTCACTTAACAGCATCGCGCGCCAGAAGGAAAGTAGGCATACAGCCCGTCATCTGTGTCGACATGGTAGCATATCTCTACGGCAACGTTTGCAATTTATTTGTGAGATCAAGGTAAATGAGAGGTGGGGTTAACATTTCACGACCTTTATTTGGAAACAGTTACAAAAACTGATGGAAATTACGTCCTCCTGTTTGAATTTACGCGTGCAACCGTAGGCCTTCAAGGCAAATGCGCTCTTACGATATCTTGCCAGTGGACAACTCACCCCAGGTACCCCTCTTTCTCTCTCTTAGAGATCTGTGGATTGCGGTGAACGTGCGTAGACCTGGCACTCGAAAATCCAGAAACCACTGGACGTACAACAGTTGAGCAGCGAGAGCATTTCCATCTGCCGCCCCATGTGCATGTCTGCCCTTTCCTACCAAGAAAAGCGCTCCATTTGCTGTCTGCTCAGCGTCCCAACAAATGCCACAAGAAAATCCATAGTGTTGTCCCGCCCGGAGTACCTGTTACCATTTCGACTCGGACTGTGGATTGTATGCCTTCCTTCCCGGTAGTGTGCGACGCTGTTAAATACCGCTTAGCACCAAATGCTAAGGGATGCACACATGGGATGCTATGTGAAAGTTGCTTACTATGGCCTACCGTACCAGCCCTCCCATCTCATACATTCATTTTGGAAACTCACTGTACATTAATAAAAAATTTGAGATCTTACAATGTGGTTATCAAAACTTGGAGTCTCTATGTCTCATAATGGCCCGTCATAATCACACACAAAGACTTAAGTAATTTGAACAATAAAGAAAGAAGATTAAATGGACAAATTTTGGATCCGAAGAATGAAAGTAGTGTTTCAGGACTGAGAAGCAACAACGAGGTGTATGAAAAAACTGAGACAATAATAAATACCGTGAGAAAGAGGAGGATTACATTTTATGGCCATTTAAAAGCAATGGATAGGAAGAGGCTGACAAAAAATATTCTGTTTTGACGAAACAAACACCCAACTTTCATTGTTTATAGAAGGTAAGAAGCATATATGATAGTTGGGTGTAGCACATAAGGGCATAGAAAACAGAGAAGAAGAGAGAAGGGTCATTGGTAGAGGAAAAAGGGAGTACAGAGAGCAAGAATGAAGAAATTTTGGAATGCCAAACAAAAGGGAAAGAATACGATGTCATTAATCTGCTGTCATCTGGTCCTGAGTTGGAAAAATTCCAATAACAATAATAATAATAATAAAAATAATAACAATAATAATAACGAATCTTATTATTGATGTTCTGTCGTCCTTCATTTCAATCTTTTACTTCTGGCGATACTTCTTTCAGGTAAAGATTAAAGAGTGACATAGAAAGACTGCATTCCTCAATTTAAAAAAATGGTTCAAATGGCTCTAAGCAGTACGGCACTTAACATCTGAGGTCATCAGTCCCCTAGAACTTAGAACTACTAAAACTTAACTAACCTAAGGACATCACACATATCCATGTCCGAGGCAGGATTCAAACCTGCGACTGTAGCGGTCGCGCGGTTCCAGACTGAAGCGTCTAGAACCGCTCGGCCACTCCGACTGGCATTCCTCAATCGTTTTTAATCGGAGAACTTCGTTATTATTGTACCTTCTAGGTTCAGGCACATACTGTATATTACCTGTGGCTTCCTATAGCTTACACTTATTTTTCTGAGAATTTCGATAGTCTTATCCCCCTTTAAATCGTCGAACGCTTTTTCTAGGTCTGTATTTTTCACGTTAACACATCATTGCCTTAAGTGAAATAAGCGTCGATAAGATTGAGAAAAACATCGTAGGATCAACTGAAAAGTGTACTTCAGACGTTTGTATTTGTAGTCAGATATTAGACAACTAGCCCGTCATTTGTATAGAGAAACTCTTAATTCAGGCCTAATTTTCGCAGATATTTTCTTTCCTGGGACAAGAAGTAAATATTTTAGTAAACACATATTGATCATTAATGAAGTTAAGGAGTACTACATTATATTTAATTTATTTATAATTAAGGCAATGAAACACATAATGAAAGTGACATTCTGCGTTAACTCAGTTTTTGGTGCTGCACGAAATCGGAGTTATTACTTACCCTCTACCGTTTACTAGCAGTGGCAGCATTGTTTTCGTTGGAAGATATATTTCTCTTCCTTCTTGGGGTTATTCTCCAAGCCACTAGTGCTAACCTCGCATCATACGATGTAGCAGTCGGCGGCTGCAGAAAATTGAGAAGCACGACAGGAGAGCCCCTGAATGCGTAGGCAACTGACAATACATGGAAGCTTCCTGGGTGTTTGATGATCTAGGCGTTAGGTTGCTCTATACCGAAAAGTTACGCCTACAGCGAACTACGTCAGATTGATCAGAAGATACCAAAATTAAAAAGGACGATAGATATACGACCCGCATAAAGCTATTCCATAATGCTTAGAGGTAAAATAAAGCTAGAGACATGCAACTACACTCCTGGAAATGGAAAAAAGAACACATTGACACCGGTGTGTCAGACCCACCATACTTGCTCCGGACACTGCGAGAGGGCTGTACAAGCAATGATCACACGCACGGCACAGCGGACACACCAGGAACCGCGGTGTTGGCCGTCGAATGGCGCTAGCTGCGCAGCATTTGTGCACCGCCGCCGTCAGTGTCAGCCAGTTTGCCGTGGCATACGGAGCTCCATCGCAGTCTTTAACACTGGTAGCATGCCGCGACAGCGTGGACGTGAACCGTATGTGCAGTTGACGGACTTTCAGCGAGGGCGTATAGTGGGCATGCGGGAGGCCGGGTGGACGTACCGCCGAATTGCTCAACACGTGGGGCATGAGGTCTCCACAGTACATCGATGTTGTCGCCAGTGGTCGGTGGAAGGTGCACGTGCCCGTCGACCTGGGACCGGACCGCAGCGACGCACGGATGCACGCCAAGACCGTAGGATCCTACGCAGTGCCGTAGGGGACCGCACCGCCACTTCCCAGCAAATTAGGGACACTGTTGCTCCTGGGGTATCGGCGAGGACCATTCGCAACCGTCTCCATGAAGCTGGGCTACGGTCCCGCACACCGTTAGGACGTCTTCCGCTCACGCCCCAACATCGTGCATCCCGCCTCCAGTAGTGTCGCGACAGGCGTGAATGGAGGGACGAATGGAGACGTGTCGTCTTCAGCGATGAGAGTCGCTTCTGCCTTGTTGCCAATGATGGTCGTATGCGTGTTTGGCGCCGTGCAGGTGGGCGCCACAATCAGGACTGCATACGACCGAGGCACACAGGGCCAACACCCGGCATCATGGTGTGGGGAGCGATCTCCTACACTGGCCGTACACCACTGGTGATCGTCGAGGGGACACTGAATAGTGCACGGTACATCCAAACCGTCATCGAACCCATCGTTCTACCATTCCTAGACCGGCAAGGGAACTTGCTGTTCCAACAGGACAGTGCACGTCCGCATGTATCCCGTGCCACCCAACGTGCTCTAGAAGGTGTAAGTCAACTACCCTGGCCAGCAAGATCTCCAGATCTGTCCCCCATTGAGCATGTTTGGGACTGGATGAAGCGTCGTCTCACGCGGTCTGCACGTCCAGCACGAACGCTGGTCCAACTGAGGCGCCAGGTGGAAGTGGCATGGCAAGCCGTTCCACAGGACTACATCCAGCATCTCTACGATCGTCTCCATGGGAGAATAGCAGCCTGCATTGCTGCGAAAGGTGGATATACACTGTACTAGTACCGACATTGTGCATGCTCTGTTGCCTGTGTCTATGTGCCTGTGGTTCTGTCAGTGTGATCATGTGATGTATCTGACCCCAGGAATGTGTCAATAAAGTTTCCCCTTCCTGGGACAATGAATTCACGGTGTTCTTATTTCAATTTCCAGGAGTGTATAAACTATTACAATGTTTGCTACATTGCTCTAATTGTAAGTATAAACATATTAGTACTACTGAATTAAGAGCCCTCTTGCAGAATTGTAAACATTTCTTATTATATTATTGCAGCAAAAAAATTAATGCATTAATACAACACCTCCAGTGCTCTCAGCCAAGGACTGCTTTATCCCTTGGGGAATCCATCTTAGGATGGAAGTAAAGCCGGTGGTCGGGAGGATGTATGAAGAGAGTTGACGAGGGGGAGGAGGAAGGAACGAAAGGGGTAGACAGGGAATGTGGTTATAAAAGAGCTCTACCGTTTTATAATATCCTATTCTGCTACTCCTCCAAGTAACTCATCAGCTGTCCTCACCAGGACGAGTGCAGCCCATTCCCGTTCTACTATAAAGAATTATCTTAGGCGGTGTGTGGAAACGATCACCGACATTGTGGGGAGCATTCAAACACACTGAGCGTTCAGAGCAAGAGAAAGTTCTTGTTTTATGAGATGCTTCAGCCTTATGAGTAATCGTCTACGTGATTTAAGAAAGTTTTCTCGCTTACTGAAGCGCTTTTAAACAAAATTCTAGTGTGCAGAATTTTTCCGATGTATTTCGGTTCCGTGTTATTCACTACAGTTTTGAGACTGTATCACAACACCTGAAATAAATTCTCGAGAACAACATGAATCAATTTAGTGAAACTTAGGCAAGTCAGTATTATGGATCTTTCAGTGTACCCTACCAGTATTTTCGTATCCAGACACGCACGAAGCATTTTTACCAAACATGAACTGATGACCTGTCGTGAGCCATTTTATTGTGTTTTCACCGCTAATCCAAAGTAGCTACAAAATTACGCAGATATCTTTCAGTTACACAGGTTTACCCACAATCATTCTTCCCACGCACTATTCGGTGCTCCATTCTTTAAATTTCTTTTTCTTTTTTTTAGTTTTAGACATAAAAACGAAAACGCACAGTTCACGTTGAATAAACAATTGGAATTAAAGCACCATAGCATTCTGGCTAATTTAGATTGTTTGTATGATTATGTGTTAATATGAAATAAAATTCTGTGTTATTCTCACTTGCAAAGATAGCGACCCAGGACTCCTCCTTGTCGTGAGTATATGACGTCACACTGTCCACATGGACATTATCCTTCCCGCCAGCCAGCTAGTCTCTCTTCGTCGTTTGTGTGGGCCGCTGTCACCCTGCCCTGCACTGCTGTCACACTGGCAAGACATTGCCACCTGATACTGTCCACATAGTAATTTTCATAGTTTCGCGACTAATCATATCAGCAGTGACAATATTTTATCGCCACTCCGGCCCGTTTTTAAAGCCTCCTCTCACTATAAAATATTTTCTTCTTTCTTTTTAGATACAGGAAAATTTTAAGGAATGGAGCAAGTCTTCTTTACCTTTCGCTCGCCACAGTATTGACGACATTCTCTGAATAGTAAATTTTGACTAGGAACAACGGTTATGCCTATGATCTGTTAACATTGTGAGTATATATTAGACATTCCTTTATTAGTTTTAACATCGACAAAATGTGGTGACACTGTACTCGGTTTTTTATCTTCTAGGCTGCATCTGATGATGCGGCCTGAAGCCGCGAAACCAGGTGTGTTTTAACAAACAACAACTTTACCAGCTGTGGGAGGAGCTCTTCTTAACATCATACATCGCAACAAGTTGACCGGAATGTGCTAATTTTTGAAACGGCCTCACAACACTAACTTTGAGTGAAAAAGTAATGGTAAGGTTTAAAGTCACTTTCACATACTGGACTATTCTGTTTTGGTACATTACATACTGTAGTTTTAGATAAAGTATACTGTGAAATCGTTGGTTATTGAGACATGAAAGTCCGCAGCTCGTGGTCGTGCGGTAGCGTTCTCCCTTCCCGCGCCCGGGTTCGATTCCCGGCGGGGTCAGGGATTTTCTCCTCCTAGTGATGACTGGGTGTTGTGTGATGTCCTTACGTTAGATAGTTTAAGTAGTTCTAAGTTCTAGGGGACTGATGACCATAGATGTTAAGTCCCATAGTGCTCAGAGCCATTTGAACCATTTTTTTGTGACATGAAGAGTAAGTCGATGTGGATTTCGACATTTGCTAAAGAAGACTGTTTTGCCTGCTTCTCTATCGATTTGACAACAATTTTAAAGCTGCGTATTATATTAACTGTTACTTAAATCGTCCACGTACAATCTGATATTGAAACAGGAGTGAATATTTGTGATCATGTTGAAGAGTTTGTTACATGTTTGTGAATGTTCAGAAGAACATTTTACAATTTACTCTTAGGTACCTACAGATCGTCCATTACTATCAAGATCGATATGAAGCTTTAAATTATGGTCAATATTTTATAACGTGACCTTGCACTGATGAACCACCGTCAACTGCTTCCTGACGTAACATCAGTTGGCGATATTCTTCTCTGTGTGTTCTTCAGTTTTGCACTTTGATGTGCTTAAGTCCACAGAAATCAGAAAATACTAATAAATTAAAGCAAAAATATAATTTATATGTGTCTATGTCACTAATTCGTAATATTTCAGTAGTATAGTTCCACCATGTTCATAGCTTATCGATCACACTTGCCTGTGGTAGACAGTATTTATGGTTGTGAATGATGGTTATATAATGAGTAGAACTAGATTAGACGATTTTATCTGCATGAACTACATTTACCCTTCACATATAAGAATGTTAACAGTTAAATATATAAACAGTTCGTGTATAAATGCTCTGAGAACATTAGACATGCATATAGCTAACCACACCAAACAACAAACATGAGAGATGCATCCATCTCTCTTTTGCTCTGACGACGCGCGTGATATTCGGATATCTTGTAATCTCTTCCCGCAACCGCTGGTTTTGACAGAGTTACACGTGCAGGAAGCTGTTACACAATTAATCACTGGGAGGAAGTTTCCTTGCTGTCGAATGTTTCCTGTTGCACAAAATCGCTATCAAAAGACCACAGAATTCGTCGACCTCTGTAATCTAACAACTCAACCACAAAATCTTATGGATTATCATAGTGTTGTTTACATCTCTGGGGAAAGATATTTCTGTACAGAAAATTTTTGAGAAAGAAATATGCAGCAAATTGATGTAACGTGCCGATGTTCTGCTCATGTCAGCTGCTGGTAGTCGATTTACTGGCATGTTTATTCAAAACGCTAGACAGAGGTGTCCATTACTTCGATAGCGGAGTCCACAATTTTGTGGTGTAAGCTGACACAGTTTTCCAACTGTCGCGTTAAGTAGGCGTAGAAATGCGTCACGATTCACACCATTATTCAGGAATAAAGAAAATATACTGATACACTCACGTCCTGTAACGTGTAGTTTTGGAGGAACTCTCGAGTAATCTGCACAGTATACCTTTCAAGAGCGATATTTATATAAAGACCAGTTCGTTATGCTACGGTAGTAAGCGGGAACTGTGTTTAAAATGTACTCCGTACCCACCATAACTGGCCAATTTCAGTTACGCAGAAGCTTTCCACGTAATTACAACTACCCTTGTCCATTCATTAAAGCCCACATCATTCTAAAATTTCGAATGAACCATTCACTTAAGGTGAGCTACACTAGCCACGACTAAAAAGTGGAACTGTTGTATTTCATCAAGCAGGGATTAATTACGAAGGGCTCTATTTGAGTAGCAGATAACACTTCAGCATCGACTTCTGAGTCAGGTATTGTAACTACTGGAGTTCCGTGTCGGGATGACTGGTAGTGTTTGAACCACAAGAGTACTGTTTCTACCAAACATCGGGCAAACGTCAAAAATACCACTACAGATATGCCCACTAATAAATTTTTACTGCCGCGTGGGATAGCCGCGCGGTGTAGGACGCCTTGCTATGGTTCGCGCGGCTCCCCCTTCGAAGGTTCGAGTCCTCCCTCGCACATGGGGGTGTGTGTTGTCCTTAGCGTAAATTAGTTAAAGTTGGATTAAGTATTGTGTAAGCCTAGGGTCCGATGACATCAGCAGTTTGGTCCCTTGGGAACTTGCCACGACGACTTGCTGAAAGATCAAAACCTTTCCGAACATCTAATAACCTCAACGTTCACCACAAAATGAACTGAGTTTCTTGCAATACAGTCACTGGAAACACACAACCATTACGCTGACCAATGCTGAGAAGGCGGCCGAACTTTTAAAAATGAGATATTTTTGTCTCTCCAAAAGCACACATTCCACTACATCTGTACGGTTTCCAATACATGATTCCCTTTATTGTGAAAAAAGAGTATTTACAACAATATGTGTGTACCTAAAACTATTATCGAAATAACAATCTTCGTATGTTCTAATCAGTCTTCATAGCTTGTGCATAATTCTCTGAGGTGTGCACTATGCAAGTCTGTATAAATTATAATAAAATCTTGACACTGCATTTTTTACTGGAATACAGCGTGAGAGCTGCATTAGAGGGAAGCTATTTTATGTCAGAGGTGTAAATATAGGTACAAGGCACGAGTGAGCAGAAAATATCTTATCTCTTTTGTTTTTTAGCAATTATCATCTTTCACTGAATTTCTACAGTTGTACTACATTTAACAGCCGCATGGATGATTATGTTTTACTAGGAAGTCCATGAATCTTTATAAATGTTACACTGATCTCTCTGTGTTTTAAATGATTGCATGATGGAGTCTTCCTAACAGAAGAGCAATCGGTGACGGGAACTTCACTTAAAATGTTTCCCTCCTCTTTACACCGCTCCAATGTCCATAATTACAATGTTGTACTATTTTTTCATTTCACAGTACGTTGTGAAAGTGACACTGCAGTTGACATGTATTTGTTTCGCACGCAGTTGTCTTATCAAAATATACTTGAAACAACGTTAGACTCAGACGCTAAATATGCAATTAGCGTTTCTACTGACTGCAATCCATGTCGTCTCGTCCAGTTGCCTTGCAGTACTGCGAGTCATCCACAAAATGCGATGAGTGGGCACTTTATTTATTTCTTTGAGAATTATAATTATTCTATTTTAACCATTGCTAATGGAACAAGTAGTACGAACTGCGTGTAAGGATAAAAATCATTTAATTACGAAAACAGTTTCCCGAAGTTTTGGTAAGCAGATCTTTTGGCCTCTAACGCCAACGTTCTTGGTGCCTCTGCTAACACAGATCTAGAGCGTATTTTTCCGTGCGTTGGAGATGCGTGTAACTAATTGCTGTTATTCTTTGTAAATACTCGAGATCACTTATTGACTCACAAAGCTTGCGACGTAGGACTACTGCTAATCAGACAAGAATCTTGTCCTCCTGTCCTGATGTCGCATTCTGTCGTCCTCTGACACTTTGTCTACAGCTCTTAGGCCCAAGTCACCCAGATGTAAACAGCTACAATACTACTGCGTCCCACAAGGGTAGCAGTTCCACCCTGTGATATATCTCTTTACTTAATAATGGTCATTTATCGATTACTTGTCGTACAGTGCTTTGCCATTGACTGAATTGAGGTGTACATCATCTATTTTTTTCATTTGTTGTGTTATCATTTCCACTATCAAAAGTACATTGCTGTAATGAATATCTTACCTTCTAAAGTCTACAATTGCTGACACGTATAATCTAAGTTAAATTTCCGTGATTTTTTCCACAGACGCCCTGAGCTTTGAGAGGTACGTAAGACAGTTGTTTCCTGATAGTGAAAACCTCCAATGAACAACTATTGTAGCGCATTTTCTCGCAGCAGAGATTTGGAAGTTACTACTCCAATTCGTGTGGTTTCCTGGCGTGGGAATGAATATATGAAAGTCAGTATACTTTTGAAAAAAAGAAAGTTGCAAATTATGTTATCCACTTGCTACAAAGGTTACATGCAGAAATGTAACATGAAGATAGCTGATTAAACATCTAATGAATGACTTGATATGCACGTCAAATTTTCAAAACGATGCTCAAACTGGGCAACGTACTTCTTTGGTGTTTATGACTCTGCTGTCGAAAACGTGATGAAACTGTTATTCCCGAAATACGGATAGGATGACACGAATGGGATGCAAGAATAAAGGGCACAGACAAATTGCTAATTTTAAAGCAAAGGCATGGAAAGAGTTGTCTTCCCCATGCAAAACGTTAGCACCTGAAATTTGCAAATCCCATACGAGAAAATTCAATACATAACAGACAGTGAAATAGGTCTTTGAAGAATTACATAGAAAGGACAAATTGTTCAGAATAAGAAGCAAACTGAAGGATCCTCTTGGATGGTTAGAAATCGGGCAGATGAAAAATAAGAAGAAACAATCTGAATAAGATGAATTCTTCATAGGTAGAAAACAACAGGAGAAACCTCACTAGTGCAAAATCAAGATTTTATCTAACACTCAAATATGCTTAATCTCTTTACAATGGCAGATTTATTACCCTTATAAGGGCGGAATTAATTAACAAACTAAAATTGATAGAGAGAGTCATTCTGAGATGGGTACTGAATAAAGTGGGATGTGTCTTAATAAAAGACGAGTGAACAAGGAATCATATACTGAAGTGCCAAAGAAACTGATACAGGCATGCTTATTCTAATACAGAGGTATGTAAACAGGCAGAATACGCCACTGCGGTCGGCAACGCCTGTATAAGGCAACAAGTGTCTGGCGCAGTTGTTTGATCGGTTACTGCTGGTACAATGGCAGGTTATCAAGATTTAAGTCGGCGCACAATCGATGGGACATAACATCTCCGAGATAGCGATGAAGCAGGGATTTTCCAGTGCGACCATTTCACGACAGTACCGCGAATATCAGGAATCCGGTAAAACATGAAATCTCCGACATGGCTGCGGCTGGTGAAAGATCCCGCAAGAACGGGACCAACGACGACTGAAGAGAATCGGTCAGCGTGACAGAAATGCAACCCTTCCGCAAACTGGTGCAGATTTCAATGCTGGGCCATCAACAAGTGTCAGTGTCCGAACAGTCAGGCAGCAGCAGTGGGCCAAGAGGACAAATACCGCGTCACAAACCAGCGACATTACGTAAACTCGGTTTCACACTGAGGTGCAAAAGCAATAGTTCATGCAGCACACCATGACGCCACACATCAGTCCTTGGTTTGTGAAACGTGAATCTTCCTCTGTTCATGACACTTCTGCTTCGTCTACTGTGTCTATGACGTTATAGAATTCAACAAAATAGAGTAGTGGCTAGTTTGCATTCGGAGAAAATGTAAAATCTGAACTAACATTAATAGAGACGCTGGATGTAGAACATAGATAGTGAAGAAGAGATTGTTATAGACGCGATAGGTTGTAGACTATGTAAGAAATAAATAATGATAATAAGTAGGAGGTTTCATCGCCAGTGGAACAACCATTTGCAACACACACGCACGAACACACACAAACACACACACACACACACACACACACACACACACACACATACACATATACACAAAAGAAGGAAAAAACCTACGTACCACGAAGGAATTATCCGAGTTGTAGGGAAATCGGTAGATGTAAGGTACGTGTCAGACTGGTTTCCCACAGCTGTCCGGGGGGTCTCCACACACGCCTTATCTTCAGTGATGAGTCCCTCTTCGATGTGAGCCCCACTGACCAACGAAGTCGTGCCTGGATACTCCCCAGACAGCGGTGTGATACCAACTAGACTTCCGCCCACCATACAGTCCGACAACAAGGAGTGGTGGTCTGGGGTGTCATTCCACTTCTTGGCAGGAATCATTTGGTTGCCATCCGCGGTACCCTTACAGCCCACTGGTACTTGACGATATTCTACGCTCCATTTTGTTGCCCTTCATGGCAAGCCACCTTGGGCTTATATTTCAGCAAGATAACGGTCGCCCGCACATTGCCCTCGTTCCCACTGCTAGTCTCCGTGCTTGCCAGACACTACCTTGGTACACACTACCTTGGCCAGCAATGTCGTCGGATCTCTCCCCAGTTGATAATATCCGGAGCATTGTGAGCAGGGTCCTCAATCTTCCAGAGATTTTGAGTATCTAACGAGTCAATAAGACAGCATTTTGCGCTATATGCCTCAGGTGGACATTGTAAATGAATATTATAATTTTTTTAATGAATATATAGACACTAGTCCAACTACCAGAGAGTAATGCGTAAAGCATTTGCTGAACAAAAGAAGCTTTACGCTCTTCGTTTATTAGTTTTAGAATAAGTTACCTTTCGCTGTTATCCTGTCCTAGTGTTAAGACGTGTTGTGCCATTTGTTACTGATAAAATTGCGTTAAATAATGGAAGTGAATTTGAAGCAGAGCGATTTCGTCTTTTGTGATACCATAGGTCCCAGCTCCTGAAATTCTGGAAAATTATTTCTATTATTTTAATTTTATGCAGGGAATTTAGATGGAGGCGACGATCTTCACGGTGACGTTGCTCAACAATAAAGGTACGTGAATGTGTTCATCTTTTCCTTTCGTTGCCGCTACCGTCAATTTCAACATATTTACAGCGACATTCAGAACCTGCAGTCTTTCTTTTCATTTAATTTCGAAGTCCACGCATTTAGGTTCTAAGATGAATAAATGCATTTAACTGTGATTCCTTTTATCCAGGCCACGGGGGAGATTGCACACAAAATGTACGTGCCTCTATCCCGTTCGTATGTTCGCATACACTTGAGTGTGTACAAGCGTAACTATATTTAAGACTCATTTCCTAGATAGTATTAACGCTTTTTTTCCGCTCTTTCGCGAATGTACGTGCCCTCTTATTTGATGTAGTCAGTCGGCCGTATTCTTTAATAACATCATTTTTAATTTTCAGTTGCTTAGTTTCTAAAATTGATCTTTGGCTGTGTCGCAACAGCGCTTCCGCGCTTCACGCGAAATATTTATTACGCGATTTCCACAGCAACTTTTATTTCAAAATTTCGACGACCGACTGAATAAACATTTTTATAACAATAACAATAGCAAAACACAATAATATACGAGGACGCGTTACAAATGACGACCGAGTGCCATGACGTTTGTTAATTTTCAGAAAAATTTACTACATATTTCAAGTGTAAATATTTACAAGGTGTATACGGGGACAAGAAAAAAAATTCCCGGATATCCCGTTTAAAAAATATGCATTTTCCCGGGCGAAAATACACTTTTTCCGTGCTAAGTGACAGTAGGTTTTCCGTAGATTTTCCCTCGGAACTGTAACACTTATCAATACTTTGAATGGTTAACGTTTTATACACTCGCGTAGAACTTCCGCAAAAAAAAAAAAAAAAAAAAAAAAAAAAAAAAAAAAAAAAAAAAAAAAAAAAAAAAAAAGGACGGGGGAGAGAAGTTAGGCAAGGACTTTTAATGAAAAAAAGGAGATAAGCTTTGCAAAGACTTTTAATGAAAAACAGGACAGAAGTTTTGGAAAGACTTTTGATTGGCAGCAACATATACGCTGCATAATTTTGTATTACGAAAGTATAAATTCGAATTGCACCAAACACAGCGCGTTAGTTTCTGGAGTGTTGAAACCGAAGTTGCGATGTCTTTTTGTAAACCAATCATATGTCACGCCACGTGATCTCGCCAGCCGATGACAGCAGATGTTCAGAGCATAGGACACGTGTTATAGTCAGCCAATAGCTAGATCACTGGTTACGCAGCGAGAACAAACAAAGAGGAAAAGTTAACGGTTTACATTAATGTACATAGTATAGCTACAAGAAAAGTTAAGCTTTCACATATAATATTGGTCTCTAAGGTTAACAAGCTACAACAGAAGCTAAGCTTTCACCTGTAGTATTGATCGTTTTTTTGCGTGTCTTATACTTTATGATGCATCACGTAAATGTGCAGGTAATTTTAAAATTATGACATAAATGTTTAGGCTCGAAATTCTTGTAAGTGGCTGGTCCTCAAACAGTTCAGTTTTGAACGCTTTGTGATTTAGAAATCCATCCCACTTTCCCACACATAATTCATCTTGCATAAAAATAAATTTACTTTGAAAGAAACGCTTTTCGAACCACCATTCGCAATAATATCCGGAGACTGTCAGAAATAGGTTCGATTTACCAGTTGCCAGAGAGCGCCAGAAAACAGGCATTATTGCACATGCGCAGCTGCAGCGGTGTAGGAAGCCTGCATGTTCGTATGTATAAAGCACTAAGAGAGCTTACATTACAGCATAAAAGAAACAGGGCACCAGAGGATACTCCCAAGAGCATCGGAATTTCGTAAACCATACCAAAATGCATAATTCGGCTTGACGTGAATATTGGTTTTTTCCTGATTCTCAATGAAATAGGTCCCATCTGTGGTTTTTGGGACGTAAATTTGCTTGGAGTACCAGTACTCTACGCTCTCATTTTTGGTTCTTTACTATGGCATAATGCCATACATAGCACAAGATGATGACGTGCACTTGAAATTTAGCGAACAGTTGGAACTAGCCAATACCGTGGAATGAAACACTTCGTTTCAAATAAAATGATTGCCTCAGCGGAAAGGTTAATAAAGCCAAATTTCTTTAGCAAACTTGCAAAAATAGCTTCACTGTTCCGCAAGGCGATTAATGCTTGACTGCTATTAACTTGGAAATAAAATCAGAAAACTACAACTAATAATATATTTTTGCCCTCCGTAATTATGTGAGTGCATTTTAATTCACTCGATAACTCCCGGCCACAGAAATCCGTTTTGTTTTCATTTGACGTTGGAGCTGTAAACGAAGAGAAGCAGCCAAATCACGTAACTTAAACACGGATCACGTGGAGACTAGCCCCCTCCCCACTACAACTCAGACAACTCTACGATGCGCAAATTTGGCAGCTAGGGCGCGCGAGAAAATTTTTCTCTTTGCATCTGGTTGCTTGCTGCTACTGCCGGTACAGCTAACAGCCACATTTCAAGTAGCGGGAAAAGGTACTACTCATACGCGAGTCAACTGCGCATGCGCATCAGCCCGCTTGCAAGTGGTCAAACGAACCTAATGTGAACAGTTGTGACATCATGCTCATAGCAAGCAGTCCATTGTTACGAAGAATTACCTAGTCTTCACCCTATGGCCTTTGACATATTTTTGCTATTTGCAGACAATTTCGCGTGCATGGTGTTTTGTTGTAAATTGCACATTTCCTTTGTCACTAAAGCTTTTTTCCCCTCTCGTTTATATTTTATTGCTGCAGTATCATTCTCCAGTAATTGTTGCAGTATCATTCTCCAGTAGCAGGATACAGTAACATTCTTTGCTAGAGAGTCAATTCTTACCAGTCAAAATTACAATAATTTAACTGAAAGCTAAAAGAATGAAAAATTACCGGAATCCCGAAAAATTCCCGGGTTTATTTCCGGTTTTCTCCCGGATGAAAAAATTCCCAGGTTTTTCCCGGATTTCCCGGTTGTCCCGGGTCGTATACACCCTGATTTAAGTAATTTTTCTCATCCATTATTGCGACTATAACCAATTGTTTCTGTTACATGTTACGCTAACTGCGTATAAGATCACCAAATTTACTAATGAAATGAGCCCATATAATTCACATATATATCCATAAAATAAAAATTTTGAAAAAAGAACGAACTTCTGGAACATCAAATTTTTAACCGACTACCAATAAAACGACTGGAAAAAGAAAATACGCTTTTAGTTTACCGTAAATGTGGGACTGAATAGCATTTTTCCGACACCCACAGCGTAGCACGCGTTTTTTTCAAAATTTCATTTTTGTACATGATTTGCAGATTGCTGCTAGTAAAATATACGTGAATGCGTCACAAGATGGCGGATCATTTTCACTGATTGTGCGCGTAAAAGTCATTTATCAGTCTACTGTTTACCAGAGACATATTTTACTACATTGAATTACGCGAAAGAGCGCGACGTCATCTGTGATTTGTTTATATGTAGTACGAGCCGCAATAGTAGTGAAGTTCGGCTGCACATTGGTTTACGATTACATACAGCTATGGTGAAATTAAGATCACAAACCAAAACTATGGATAATTCGTCAGATGAGAAATCAGTTGCTCAACTTATACCTGGCACAGAGATAGAAAACATTTCAGACACAGATACCGCAGTCGCAGCTACTAGTGGTACTCAGTCGCAAGCGACAGACGAAAATATGTCAAACCTAGAAATTGTTGCGGATTCCGCAGATGTACCAGGCCCAGCAGAGCCAGGAATTATGCAGATGTTCAGAATAATAAAAACACAGATAGGGAATGTAACAGTCCAAATGAATACACAGATAGAAAATGTCACAGCACAGATAGGGAATGTAACAGCCCACAGGCCGAAAATGTGACAGCACAGATAGGGAATGTAACAGTCCAAATGAATCCACAGATAGAAAATGTCACAGCACAGATAGGGAATGTAACAGTCCAAATGAATCCACAGATAGAAAATGTCACAGCACAGATAGGGAATGTAACTGACCAAATGAACAAGCTAGACAGTGATGTAAAAACCCTTACTGAAATGCACAATAACCCGACGACACAACTCAAAATGGTTCAAATGGCTCTGAGCGCTATGGGACTTAACATCTGAGGTCATCAGTCCCCTAGACTTAGAGACTTAGAACTACTTAAACCTAACTAACCTAAGGACATCACAAACATCCATGCCCGAGGCAGGATTCGAACCTGCGACCGTAGCAGTCGCGCGGTTCCGGACTGCGCGCCTAGAACCGCTAGACCGCCGCGGCCGGCGACGACACAACTGACACAACTAAAAGGAGAGGTAGGGGATCAGGTAATAGAAGTGGTGCGTGAAGATCTAAACTGTATGAATCGGGATATCGATAACTTGAAAACCACAGTTAAAGATGTGCCAAATCAGATAAGTAAGTTAACTCAAACTTTCACTGCCATGGGTGTACAGCAAACCAAGCTCAATACAAAAGTGCAGGAAGCTGTAAATCAAGTTGAGAACTTGACAAAACAGCAGAAACAGTAATTCGAGGGCTTTTTAGAAGAAAAAGACACACACATAAACAGTACTCTAGAAACAGAGCTACACAAAGTAATAAGTAACACAAAACACATCTTAAGTTAAACACCAAACTGACATAGGCCAGATACAGAAAACTTTGACACAGGACTTACCAGGTTGGCAGAGTCAAATAGTCGAACAACTAAACAGGAAACTTGGTACAATGAACGAACGAAACCAACTTGCAGCAGAAGAACTTGAGAACATACCCACAGCACTCGAATGTACATGTGTATTCACCAAACAATGAGGTGTACGGTAACCAACGACACCGTGACGAAAGAAGGGAACAGCAGATAGCTGAACCCACTTTGTCATCAGTTTTGTTAGAAGAGAGTCTTATAAAACACCGTCAGTTTCAAGTGTTTATCCCGGAAAAGAAATCCAAGCATCCGGTAATTTTTATAAAGTCATTTCAAAAATGTATTGCCTAAAACGTGGACGGAACAGCAAAAGATACAATATTTTACGGGTTATATCCCAGGCGACGGTGCGTTATGGGCTATGGAAATGTCAGAAAATTGTCAGACACTACAACAGTTTGAAAGCGCGTTTCTTTCAAAGTATTGGTCACATTGCGTGCAAGACAGATTAAGAAAAGCCTTATTCAACCCTGAACAATATAATCCAAAATTTGGCCCGCTCCGAAAGTACTTTGAGAAATATTTAAATAAAACAAGATTCTGGGATGAACTAGTGACACACACGGACGTCCTACGCATTCTGAAAGCTAAACTAGAGCTAAATATTTGGGAAAAGCTAGTACAACTACCCGAAAGCAATTTGGAGTATTTTCTATCTGTCTTGAACTCTTTTGACTTAATTAATGA
The DNA here is from genome assembly GCF_021461385.2 of Schistocerca piceifrons. Taxonomy (NCBI): domain Eukaryota; kingdom Metazoa; phylum Arthropoda; class Insecta; order Orthoptera; family Acrididae; genus Schistocerca; species Schistocerca piceifrons. The sequence continues at coordinate 38,385,606 of NC_060139.1, read as the reverse complement.
AGACGTAGGACAAAGCCACACCAATAAAAATAATTTCCGTAGCAGCGGTGGCAACCAACCTCCGAAGCGCCAGCCGCGGTACGGCGTCAAGAATGTAGCGTATGCGGCTGTCACGACCGGTTTTTGTCGATTCCGCTGCAGCAGCGCATATGCCAGGCCCGAATTCGGGAGGCAGTTTCAATAACAACTATAATCAAAATTTCAGTCCAGGATTTAATAGAAAAAGAAAAAAATGGGGTCAGAAACTACTCTGGCTATTCCAGTAACCGGAAGCGAAACTGGAATAGGAACGATAACGGAAATCAGTGGGGTAGCGCTCACAGTAATTTTCAGCCTCAGTTTAGCAACAACACGGGTAACTCACGAAATGTCCAGTGGCAGTACCCGATTAGAAATCAACACTATCAGTCCCAAGCTCAAAGTTACATTACGCCTCTAAACTCAGGCGAAATCATGATCGCAATGTGCAATGGAGTAACAACACGTCAGGGGTGAATATTATAGAAGTAACGAAGGAAACACCTACAAACAGTAATAATGGGGCGTTAAACTAAACGTGGCCTCATTATGCTCCCCAATGTTGGCCATGAATAGACGTGGGGGCGATCCATGCTACCATGGTAATAACTTGCTAAGATATCAAGATGAAACGGACATGCGTGATTTGTTAACCAATGAGGCAGAACCACAGTTGTATGAAGAGGATGGTATAGTGCAAGCTAGCATACAGGCTATAGTAGGAATAATACCCACTCATATCCTTGAGGATATTGGCGCAAAAATTAGTGTTATGTCGAAGGCACTGTTTAAAGAGACTGACAGCCACAAAGCTTTACCGACCTATCCAGTGCAGAACTGCAGGATATTAGGAGCCATAGGTGGAAAATCTAAATTAATTAAGGTACAAACCAAGTTCGACATACAAATTGAAGATATTGTTTTTCAGGTTATTTTTCTAGTAGTGGAAGGACTGACGGAACGGTTTATCTTTGGCATGGATTTCTTAAAGGAAAAATTTGTAAAAATCGACCTAAAAACTGGAAAGTGATATCTGTTTATAAATGGGAAGAACTGTACTGTAGATTTGATAAAAGCCAAAAGTAGCAACGCCAAGCCTTGTCAAGCTATACACATCCAAATTTTAAAAGTCAACACTTTTCGACGCCATGACTCGAACGAAATATGATGTCAGCAAGTAGAGCAGCACGGATTTGAGGATAAAATATCAGAATGCACAGGAATCTCTCAGCAACAAAAGGACGACCTCAGAAGTGTATTGTTACGTTATGTACGCGTGTTCGACAAGAAACCTGGAGTTATTAGAAAGTATCAATATCGCATGGATGTCCGGCCCCACTACACGTTCTGCAGAAACACGTATTCCATACCGTGGTCACAAAGAGAGGCGGTGGCACAGCAGATACGAAGGACGCTTGCATGGAATATTATAGAGACCTCCTTATCGCCATATTGCAGCCCATTGCTTGCAGTAAAGAAAGCGGATAAATCGGTGCGACTTGTTCTCGATGCCAGGGAAATCAATAAGATTATTGTTCCAGTAACCACCTGACCTGAAAACCTAGAAGAACAATTGCAGCGGTTCCACGGAGTACAATTTTTAACTTGTGTCGACCTCGGTAGTTCGTACTGGCAAATTCCCCTATCACCTGAAAGTAGGAAATACACTGCATTCATATTTGCAGGCAGGTCCTACCAGTACTGCGTTTTTCCCTTCGGGTTAAACGTGAGTGCTGGTGTTTTGATCACTGCACTCGACACCGTGTTAGAAGCTGACCTCTTAGACAAACTCACAGTATATATAGACAACATCTTAATAGCAACACCTACTTGGGATGAACATATAGAACTTTTAGACAGGATGTTACAGAGGTTTTCAGCAGCTGGTGTTACAGAGAACGTTAAGAAATCTAAATTTGTAATAAAAGACATCAAATTTCTCGGTCACATAATTTCGCCCGCTGGGATAAACCCTGACCCTGTGAAACTATTAGCCATAAAAAATTTTCCAGCCCCTTGCACAAAGCGACAGCTAAAGACATTCGTAGGCTTGTGTTCATTTTTCCGCCGGTTCGTTCTGAACCAATTGCTCAATAGCTCTGCATTATTAGACCTGGTAAACTCCAATATTTTAGGACATTCTGACATCAGCAAAGATTTTTGTATAGCGGCAGATGCTTCATTTTCGGGATTAGGAGCCTGTCTGCTTCAGCTGGACGAAGGTGAGGGCACGGACAATGTTAAAGTTATTGGTTTTGCTAGCCGCACATTATCAGAATGTGAACGCAGATATTTCACCACAGAGTTAGAAGTCCTTTCTATTGTGTGGGCATCCAAGAAATTTAATTATTATCTATTTGGAAAACATAAACGAGTCTACAGTGACCACCAGGCGTTAAGCTTTTTACTCACATGTAAGTTATTACATAATCGCCTTGCACGGTGAACTTTATTTTTGCAGTCTTATGATTTTGAAATTATATATGTGAAGGGCAAAGACAACGTAATCACCGATGCACTGTCACGGTTACCCCAAGGATTATCCGAGTTTGAAGAGTTGATAGAACAAAACACAGAATTTAAGGTTATGCTCATAAAAGACACTAAATTTAGAAAATACACTTCTGGAAATGGAAAAAGGAACACATTGACACCGGTGTGTCAGACCCACCATACTTGCTCCGGACACTGCGAGAGGGCTGTACAAGCAATGATCACACGCACGGCGCAGCGGACACACCAGGAACCGCGGTGTTGGCCGTCGAATGGCGCTAGCTGCGCAGCATTTGTGCACCGCCGCCATCAGTGTCAGCCAGTTTGCCGTGGCATACGGAGCTCCATCGCAGTCTTTAACACTGGTAGCATGCCGCGACAGCGTGGACGTGAACCGTATGTGCAGTTGACAGACTTTGAGCGAGGGCGTATAGTGGGCATGCGGGAGGCCGGGTGGACGTACCCCCGAATTGCTCAACACGTGGGGCGTGAGGTCTCCACAGTACATCGATGTTGCCGCCAGTGGTCGGCGGAAGGTGCACGTGCCCGTCGACCTGGGACCGGACCGCAGCGACGCACGGATGCACGCCAAGACCGTAGGATCCTACGCAGTGCCGTAGGGGACCGCACCGCCACTTCCCAGCAAATTAGGGACACTGTTGCTCCTGGGGTATCGGCGAGGACCATTCGCAACCGTCTCCATGAAGCTGGGCTACGGTCCCGCACACCGTTAGGCCGTCTTCCGCTCACGCCCCAACATCGTGCAGCCCGCCTCCAGTGGTGTCGCGACAGGCGTGAATGGAGGGACGAATGGAGACGTCTCGTCTTCAGCGATGAGAGTCGCTTCTGCCTTGGTGCCAATGATGGTCGTATGCGTGTTTGGCGCCGTGCAGGTGAGCGCCACAATCAGGACTGCATACGACCGAGGCACACAGGGCCAACACCCGGCATCATGGTGTGGGGAGCGATCTCCTACACTGGCCGTACACCACTGGTGATCGTCGAGGGGACACTGAATAGTGCACGGTACATCCAAACCGTCATCGAACCCATCGTTCTACCATTCCTAGACCGGCAAGGGAACTTGCTGTTCCAACAGGACAATGCACGTCTGCATGTATCCCGTGCCACCCAACGTGCTCTAGAAGGTGTAAGTCAACTACCCTGGCCAGCAAGATCTCCGGATCTGTCCCCCATTGAGCATGTTTGGGACTGGATGAAGCGTCGTCTCGCGCGGTCTGCACGTCCAGCACGAACGCTGTTCCAACTGAGGCGCCAGGTGGAAATGGCATGGCAAGCCGTTCCACAGGACTACATCCAGCATCTCTACGATCGTCTCCATGGGAGAATAGCAGCCTGCATTGCTGCGAAAGGTGGATATACACTGTACTAGTGCCGACATTGTGCATGCTCTGTTGCCTGTGTCTATGTGCCTGTGGTTCTGTCAGTGTGATCATGTGATGTATCTGACCCCAGGAATGTGTCAATAAAGTTTCCCCCCTTCCTGGGACAATGAATTCACGGTGTTCTTATTTCAATTTCCAGGAGTGTATTCTTTGGATATGTGTAACAACATGGCGAAATTGCAGGAAGAAGATGAGTGGTGGAAGAAAGTCAGATTTCAATTAAACAATAACCCACCTGCACCTGTACGACAGCATTGCAAGTTGTATAAAGATGTGTTGTTCTATACGAGAAACCTAAGCAGCGGCGTGTGGTTCGTTTGTGTTCCCGAAGCGTGAGAGAAAAGTTTAATTTGGCATACTCATTTCACTTGGGGATACTATGGTGCCCGCAAATGCTGTAAAAAGTTGAATGTGTACTGCTCAGGGTGTCTACGTGGACAAGGAAAAAAATTTCCCGGATTTTTCCGGATTTCTCGGTTAAAAATACACTTTCTCCCGGGCGAAAATACACTTTTTCCGTGTTAAGTCACCGTATACTATTCCTTGGCATTATAAAACTCGTCAATCCTTTGAATGTTTATGGTTTTATATACCGACGTGGAAATACCTCGGGGGGGGGGGGGGGGGGGGGAACACGTTTTGAAACACCTTTCCATGTGCAGCAATATGTACGCACCATATTTTCGTATTACAAAGGTATAAATTCGAATTCCATCAAATACCGCATATTACTTTCCAAAGCATTGAAATCGCGATTGCGATGCGTTTTTGTAAGCCACTCGTAACATGTCACGTGATCTCGCCAGCTTCAGTCCGGAACCGCGCTGCTGCTACGTTCGCAGGTTCAAATCCTGCTTTGGGCATGGATGTGTGTGATGTCCGTAGGTTAGTTAGGTTTAAGTAGTTCTAAGGTCTAGGGGACTGGTGACCTCAGACGTTAAGTCCAGTAGTGCTCAGAGCCATTTGAACCATTTTGTGCCTCCAACGTTTGTATTTGTAGTCATATATTAGACAACGAGCCCATCATGTGTGTAGAGAAACTCTTAATTCAGGCCTAATTTTGGCAGATATTTGTTTTCTCGGGACAAGAAATAAATATTTTAGTAAACACGTATTGATCATTAATGAAGTTAAGAAATACTACATGATATTTAATTTTTTAATCATTACGCCAATGAAACACACAATGAAAGTGGCATTCTGCGTGAACTCAGTTCTTGTGAAAACTGATGTGGCTGCTTCAGTGAAGCCAATAGTTGGAGTTGGCATTCAACTAAAGTGAAAATAGGTCAATCTTCGTGTAGTACTGCTGATGCAAAAGGATGAAATGATGGAGGAAAAACGAAACAAGGTCACTGTAGGCACCTTATAGCGCCGTTGACGAAAGGAGAGCATGTTAGCGATGTTAGTGACTGGACTGGAGTAGGCAGTGGTGGGAGGATGTAAGGGACAGATCTTACATCTAAGTCTATTACAGAGGTATGAGCCACGAGGTAAAAAATTGGGAGCAGGAATTGTGTAAGGATGGACGAGTATGATGCCTAGGTTTGGTGGACAGCGGAATGCCACTGTGGGAGGGGTGGGAAGGATAGTGGGTAGGACATTTCACATTTTACGGCACGACGAGAGGTAATCGAAACCCTGGTGTAGAATGTAATTCATTCCAGGGTGGTACTGAGTTACAAGGGGAATGCTCCTCTATAGCTGGACGGTGGGACTTTGGGAGGTGGTGGGAGACTGGAAAGATAAAGCATGGGAGATTTGTTTTTGTGCAAGGTTGGGAGGATAATTCGGTCAGTGAAGGCTTCAGCGAGACCTCGGTATGTTTCGAGAGGGACTGCTCGTCACTGTAAATGCGACGACCACGGGTGTACGGAAGGGATTTCTTCATATGGAACGCATGGCAGCTGTCGAAGTGGAGGTATTGCTGGTGGTTGTAGGTTTGATATGGAATGAGGTAGCCATCTTTGGGGGGGAGGTCAACATCTACAATCAATACTGTATTTTCCACTGTTTGGTAGTATCCAACAGTTATTTGTGTTGATGTGTAGGACACGCTGAGATATATTTGACGCTAAATAGCGCTTACACTAGTTAATAGTACGAAGACTGCAGTCTTTCTGTTCATTTCATTTCGTATTCCACGCATTTACCTTCTAAGATGAATAAATCTATTTAACTGTAATTCCTTTTATCCAGGCCACGGGGGATGATTGCACTCAAAATGTAGGTGCCTCTATCCCGTTCGTATGTTCGCATACATTTGAGTGTGTACAAGTGTAACTATATTTAAGATTCATTTCCTAGACAGTTTTTTTTAACCACTCATTCGCGAATGTACGTGCCCTCTTATTTAAAGTCAGTCGGCTGTATTCTTTAATAACATTATTTGTAACATTCAGTGGTTTAGTTTCCACAATTGATCTTTGCCTGTGTCGCAACAGTGCTTCGCGCGAAATAGTTACTACGTGACATCCACAATAACTTTTATTTCAAAATTTCGACGACCGACTGAATAAAGATTTTTCTAACAATAACAATAGCAGAACATAATAATATAAGAGGACGTGTTACAACATCCAGGAACTCTATCAGTCGATACCAAGCCAAATAACTGCTTGTGTAGGAGCCATCGCGTTATTGACTTGGTCAGTTTGTGAAGCTCTTTCTCTTAAACAAACCATCCAATTTTTCTGAAATTTTAACCTTTTGTTTGTCTGTACATACACATCACATCTATTGATTTCCGTCCACTTCGGATAATTCCTTCGTGGTGTGTCGTTTTTTGTTGTTATTTTTTTATCACAGACTGTATGTGTTCAGTCGTCTGTAAGGGTAAAACGCCGACGCTGTCGACACACGTTTAAGGAAGGGTAATACATTACTGAAATAACGACGTAATTTCCTCTGAAGCTGTGAAACTTTAATATTCGACCCTACAGCCAATCTGTCTGTGCTGTCAATAACTCGAGAGCAAAAAAGTAAGTAAACGGAAACAGCAGGTTGCCACGGGAAACAACAGTTATGGAAGCATTTCCGAGCAGCTCACCTGCAGTTTATCGTACGCAACTGAGTGCGATGTTTTAAAACGCCACTGACAGCCACGTCACTTGGTTTCTGTTGTTACAGGCTGTGAGGCAGCTAGTCGCATATATACAATTAACGGCGCAATGAAAGCAGTTAATCTGAAGGACGTTCTCTTCGGATCTTCGACACGTGTAGATTATTCACCAGACGTTAAATTCTACGTCATCGTGGCGCCGGTTTATAGGTTGCTGCAGTTGTTGGGCCTCGTACCGCTACATGTGGGGGACGGTTCTCCCAGCCTTTTTACGATAGGGAAGAGGAAGATTAGGATTTCTATGTCGCCGATATGGCTAGCCGTGTCAGCTACAGCGTTACTGCGGGGGATGTACGTGCGTATCAACGGTCTAGGAGTAACAAAAGTAACGGCCGTTCCAGACATAATAGTGAAGAATATTTTATGGTACAAAGTAGTTCATTTACAAGCAAAAGGGACCTTCGGGGGTTGTAAACGGTTTGCCGAGTTTCTGACCGCAATTAACCTGGCCGATAGTTACTTATGTATTACGGAGAAAGAGGGGAAGAAAATGTTAAGCGTGATTGCGGCGACGACTGGGATAGTGTTCGTGGTGGCAGCACACTTCTTGGGGGTGGAAATGTTCCACCGGTATCCGGGGAAAGAGAAGCTGCTGAACGGCTTTCTGCACGCGGTCTACGCGATCTTCGAAAGTTTCGTGTCGGTGTACCTGGTGTGCCTGGCGCTGGAGTTGTGGGTGAGGTTCAAGGTGCTGAACGCGCGGCTGCGGCAGGCGGTGCTGGAGCGGCTGGAGGCGGGGGCGGCGTGGCGGCGCGCGGCCTGCGACTGCGAGGCGAGGGCGCGCCGGCTGCGGCTGGCGCACGCGGCGCTCCAGCGCGGCGCGGAGCTGCTGCAGGAGCACGCGGGCGCCGCGGCGCTGCTGGAGGTGGGCGGCGCCTTCTGCGGCGGCGTCTACAGCGCGTACGAGCTGCTGGTGCTGGGGCTGCTGGCGCCGGGCGGCGGGCGGCGCGCGCTGCTCAGCGGCTCGGCGCTGCTGTCGGCCGCCTGGCTGGCGCTGCACGCGGGCCGCCTGTGCGCCCTCGCGCTGTCCAGCGCCGCCGTGGCCGACGAGGCGCGCGCCGCGCACCTGCTGCTGGGGCGCGCCGCCGCGCTGCTGCCCGCCGCGGCCGCGCCGGAGGTGCGCGCCTTCCTGCGGCAGGTGGGGGCCGCCCCAGCGCCGCACCTCAGCGCCGCCGGCTACGTCACGCTGGACAGGCGGCTGCTCATCTCCGTGCTCGCCACCGCCGTCACCTACCTCGTCATCCTGGGCCAGATGGCGGACAAGTGAGATCCGCCACTCGTCCACAACTCACCTCGTACACATGAAGAGTCTGTAGTTTGATGCGACATAATTGTCCTGTTGACAACAAATTTCGTGCTATTCTAGAACTCCCACAAACGTTCAGCACGTCAGATTTGATTTGTATGCACTCCTGGCAGACCTGACAGCAACCGCTCAATCTTCTGTTACTTTATAGCAGGGGCGGGCAGGAATTCTGCACGTGTGCGGTGCACATGCACGTTGCAGTTAACAGGTGTTCTGCGTGCACACAGGGGCCAACTGGCCACCCGCTTCTCTCCCCTCCCCACCATTAGTGATGGGGAGCTCGTGAATGAGTCGTTCAAATGAACGCTTCACTCCAGTGAAGTGTGAACTAACCACACAGTTTCAATGAACTGGTACTTCAAACTCCTCACAGATAGCACACTACACACTTTTTTCTAGGTCATTCACTCACTTCCCCTTTCCCTCTCCCACTACATCGGCGCTAAGTCACTCATCCTCCCTTCATTTCAGTCCACCCTCTACTGCCTGTCGACCAGTCACGCGGTGTTTGTGGGGAACGATAGGTTTATGATGGGTCGGGGTGGTGAGGGGCGAGGGGAAGGCAACGTCAGCTGCTTCCTGCAGTGCTGACATCATTACCCGTGACTGTTTGTGCAGTAAAACTTCGCGTCCACGGGTAGCCTACCATTGGCAGCGCTTGCAGACAAATGAATATTAAAGAGATAGATGAAGAGGTTGGCTGTGTGAGCACGCACAGCCAACATCAAAATAAAAGGTTTGTTAATAACACTGAAAGAGGGATTTCGCCTGAAATCGTACCAATGACCACAGGTGCCAGTTTACGTTTTGAATCTGGAGGGTTATTATTCTCAACAAAAATAAAATCTACAGGAAAACTTCTGAATAATTACATAATGTACGTATATAGACTTTGTGACAGTGGTAAACATACTCATTTTATTTTGGATTAAATTTTAAAATGAACATAAAATTGGACTGCATTTCTTTGGTAGCCCTAGTTTTCAGTCCATGAATAAATGGTTCAAATAACTCTGCGCACTATGCAACTTAACTTCTGAGGTCATCAGTCGCCTAGAACTTAGAACTAATTAAATGTAACTAACCTAAGACATCACACACATCCATGCCCAAGGAAGGATTCGAACCTGCTCGGCTCGAGACTGTACCGCCTAGAACCGCACGGCCACTCCTGCCGGCAGTCCATGAATACAACAAATAACGTTTCATTTGGCAGACAAAAACTTTTTTCGGTGCTTCATGAGGAAATGTCGAGCAAGATTAAATGTAATACCTTCTTTATATGTGACAGGCTTATCTGTTTATCTTTCCTTTGTCCCCTACGACCATGCTCTATTTAACTCAGACGCTGTAAGAGCATAAAACGTTGCGTGCACGTTACTGCATAGTTCGGCTATCTGTTGGTAAAATTATGAAGTAGTACGAAGCTTTATTGTACGAGTGAGGCGAAGCGAGCGAAGCCGCGGCTGAGCGGCGAAGTGGGGAACTTCGCCAGGCTTCCGTACTTCATGAATGAACTACTTGATTTGAACGCTTCACGGCAAAGAGTGAAATGAATGAAGTACTTCACGGGAATGAACGAGTTCGACCCATCTCTACCCACCATACCGTCTCTCCGCTTCTTCCTCTGTAATGCGTTTTGTTTCCTGGCCTGCTTTGTTGAATGAAGGAATAAGGTTAGTAGGAGTGCTTGAGAGAAATACTGGTTTGAAAGAGTACCTATTGCCTACGATACGTTTTATTTAATTATCACAGGTGGAGTTTACAATACATTTAATGTCTGGAACAAAATTTCTACGTACAGACAAAAGCAAACAGTTATGTAAATTTTCATTACTGATGTTTGCTCTTAACCGTGACTTATTGATTTTCATAACAGAAAAAAATCTCTCACAAACGTATGTCGAGCCAAACATTGACATTATCTTCATGGCTTCACGATGGAGACGAGGAAACTCTTGCTGTGAAAAGTCGTGATAAAAATCTATTACACGTCTTGCCAAAAGGAACTTGTCTCTCACACGAGAATTACGCTGTAGATCTATTAATTACATTTGCAAATTCGGATGAATATCATCTACAGAAACAGCAGATTGTCTCGAGAACTATTCAAAACCTTGGGATAAGTAAGATATATCCCCAAATCGCTTGAGAAATTCCTCTTTTATTGCACTAAGAACGGCAACATACTGAAATTTATTATAATGGCGTTCAATATTAAACTTCCGCTGACCAGCGAGAATACTGTCACGTATTATACATTTCCAGTTGTTAGGTTTTTGCACAGAGAAAAAATGATTATCCCATTCCTTTTTAAAAGATAGCAAATCTCCAATTCTCCGTTTCCTTGATTCACTCTGCATGTTACGGTTATTGAAATACAACGTTCACTACGTAGTGGTCGCTTTGCATCAACGTCCGCAGCTTAGCCTGGCACTACACTGCTGCAACCTGCCGGCTGTCGCTACTGCCCCGGTCGATGACTGCACGCGAGCAGCACACGTGCAGCACTGTGTGCTCATGAGCCGCGTGCAACGTTTGCCTTGCTCATATTCTGGGTTGCTTGTACTCTGGGTTTCTTGTACCAGAACAATCTCCTTTCCTTTCCCATCAATCAACACTTTCTTTTTTTCTTTTGCTGCCGCCATTATCCCGCATCGTGTGCAGGGTCGGCAGGGCTGAGTAGGGAGTTGGCATGGTTAATTTGAAGGGGTGGCCGGATGCCCTTCCTGCCTTGCTCATATTCTGGGTTGCTTGTACTCTGGGTTTCTTGTACCAGAACAATCTCCTTCCCTCCCCCGTCCATCAACACTTTCTTTCTTTCTATCTTTTGCTGCCGCCATTATCCCGCATTGTGCGCAGGGTCGGCAGGGCTAAGTAGGGAGTTGGCATGGTTAATTTGAAGGGGTGGCCGGATGCCCTTCCTGCCGCCACCCCATACCCCCCGGGACGGAATTAGTGTACCCCAGATGTCTGCGTCCAGTGTAAATCGTGAAATAGTGTGAATGTGGTTCAAATGTCTGCAAGTCGTGTAACTGAGGCGAGACGTGGGGACCAGCCCGGTATTCACCTAGTAGGATGTGGAAAACCGCCTAAAAACCACATCCAGGCTGGCCGGCATGCCAGCCGCCGTCGTTAATCCACCGGGCGAATTCGATCCGGGGCCAGAGCGCCTACCCAACTCCAAGAAGCAGCACGTTAGCACTCTCGGCTACCCTGGCCGGTCCCCGTCCATCAACTCTCTCCCCATTACATTACAACGAAACTTCGAAACCCACCCCAGATTTAACATAATACCCCTTTCCATTTCCATTACAGCATTATTCGTCTCTCCAACACTTAGCTTCAGGGCACTCTTGCCCATCTTTATCACACCTCCCCAATACTAAAAAAAATACACAGTAACAATAAATTGCATTATTATTAAAACTAGTAATTGGCCGTAATAACTTTAATAACATTAATAGTGATGATAAAATACTGGAGGAATTAAGAACGATAGTGATTAGTTATCATGTAACAAACTCAATAATACATATACATGTCCAAAAAGAGCTGATACCACCTATATAATTAAGGCAATGACGGTCAAAGATCCCCTCAGTGCAGATGCACACCAGACTCCAACTCTGAAATGAATCAGCAAGAGGCCGTGGCACAAGTTGAGAATTGTGATTTGACGGGAGGTACGGTAGGGCTGTCTGTGCGGTTGCTGTGACCATTGTCTTCAGATGGCGTATTATTCAACGCTTCTGCCTAGTAACTGGAGAACCAGTGTTCGAATCCTGATCTGGAATAAATTTTCAACTTATCCCATTGATATAATTCAGTGCCCACTGGCAGCTAATATCTTTAACTCCTTTGTGTCTTGATGAGTAATAAAAGGTAATAATTGCGAATAACAATAGTAGTAACACAATAGTAATAAAAATAAAATAACGGTCTCATTAGGAATGATATTGATTAGTTTAGCACTTCTAAAGTCTTTTTTGACATTAGAAGAAGTGGGAAGGATAAAGAAAGAGAAGATTGAAACTAAAGAGACAATGACACGAGAGTACAGAAAACCAAGACATGAAACACCGAGGGCTGCGAATACTGATTTCATGCCACCTGAGCTATACACTACAGAACGAACTCCAGGATACATATAATATGGAGTGGGCCCCGAGGTGTAAAGCAAGACTGTACATAAGTGCTGGCTGAGTATACATACTGAAATCAACTGACTCCTGAGGATTCATGAACTGATTCGACTGCGAAGGATGTAATGAGGCCCTTGTATCCTCTCCTGAGATAAGATGACTCACAGCTGTTGTATCTGGTCCTTGGTATCCTGGACACGGGTCCTGGGATGTATTTGACACCTGAGCTGGTCCCATACATGTTCTATTGGGGACGGACCTGGGATATTGCTGGTCACGGAATTAGCACGACTGAAAACAGTACAATTAACTTTGGGTCTCCCCTTGTGTGTGCTTGAGTATAAATCAGTCTTCTCGCTGCAGTAATGATGTCTTTAGATTCTCCATGCTGCTGCAAGATATTTATCTCCTCTTCAAATGAGGTTCGACATATGTAAATTTCAAGTAAAAAATTTTCTCATATTTTCTGAAGCTATTTTGCAACTATGTGCAAGACTGGGCGTGACTGTTGCTTCCGCAGACAACGAACTCATGTTACTCCACGCTACACACTGCACACGGCACTGCCACCGCCGGGACATACGTCGTCGTGGTGTAAATATACACAAAAAATTAAGATATTTCATAGTACAGTTACATACTTGTTGTGTGACAAATTACAGTTAAACATTCGGTAGTTTATCATTTTAGTTGTGTCACAAACATCAGCAGAGCTCAAAGTTTTTCACCAGACAATAAATTTACGAATCCATTTACATTACAATGTGCAGTTACATAAAGTTAAATCCAATAACAATGACAGCCATAGAAATACGAATAACAGTAACATAACGGCGAATTAAGAGTTGCTAATATGTTTTTAGTGTTTGGCATCAAGTACTTTTTACTGAGCTAATGCTTTTTACTTAGAAAGGTCCTGAAATCTGGGTTCCGTAGTTTACGTTTTGACAATGATGAATCGTTTTGCAATTAGATTCTGGTGAATATTTTAGCAGTTTGACCACATACTAGTTAAATACAGTCAAATTTTTTTTTTCTAATTCATATATATGTACAGAAAACCAAAATCTGTTCATTGTGAATGTTATACAGCTAACGTAAATTCTGCTTGTAAGAAATATCAATAGATTCGTTTTGTCTATCCCCATTTTGCCACGCTCCACCCCCGCTCCGAATCCCCCTCCTGCTCCCTGAGAATTGCACCTGCATTTTATGTGTATACCTCTGTCTTTGAGGTATGGATTTGCCAGTGTGTTTCCTGATTACTATGACATGGGTACTATCTATACATTAAATGAAGTGCCACTAAAAATAAAATTCATAAAAATAATGTTTTCATATATCAACAACTTAATGAAACAGCGTCACTGAGGTAATATTTTGAATCATTAAAATTTTTCATTGATATGTGTTTGAAAGTTCGATTGTATTATTACTTCAGTTTTCCGTGGTGCCTCTCAGAAATCCTTTTATCTTCCATGTGAACACCTAATTATGTGCTTGGTGAAAGACGGCAAACTTCATTATCCAGTGTTCTACCTTTCCTAAAGTGATGAGTTAAACCTCGACTCACTTCATTACGTAGTTCCTCATACTACACATTATCTTCATTCCCAAGCCGGCCGGAGTGGCCGAGCAGTTCTAGGCGCTACAGTCTGGAACCGCGCGACCGCTACGGTCGCAGGTTCGAATCCTGCCTGGGGCATGGATGTGTGTGATGTCTTTAGGTTAGTTAGGTTTAAGTAGTTCTGGGTTCTAGGGGACTGATGACCTCAGAATTTAAGTCCCATGGTGCTCAGAGCCATTTTTTTTTCATTCCCATACTGTGAAACAGAACACAAAACAATTATTATAGAACAGCTTATTCAATACCCGATGCTCAAAATAAAATATGGTAAATACTTATAGAGCCAAATTAAATTCGTTACTAATCGGATCATTTGGCCAGAGTTACAGCTGGTAAGTAAAAGCATTATAACTTCTGCGGACTCTTTCTTTACGTTAGCAATGCAGGTGCATGGGTTGTGCACCAAAGTACCTGTGTATCAAAGGTCCTCATAGTTTGGTATACATATTTACAACTAATAGTGATATCAAAAGGTATCATTTCTGAGCACAACGCGACACCATTCATCAGCATCCCACGCTTCCTAGTCGCGATATCATTCCAACTACAGCAGTTGAATTGTGGAGTTCACGGCAGCGTACGCGTGTGACAGTAATTCTTCAGCTGCTGCTAGCATGCAACCAGTGCTGTGGGATGGCACAGAATGATGTAGGGAGTCTGTAAAACGGTCTCGGATGGCGGATGCAGATGAGCTTGGTGCGAAATACGACGTTCCTGGCTTGTGGTGGTCTGGCGTGGTTGACCAAAACATCGACGAATACAGAGCCTGCCCTCACGTTCCGACATCGGACCGCCATCACACCCGAATGTCCCACAAAAATATAGATGTACCTCATTCGACCAGCCAAATGGAGAATCACAGTGAGGTTCGTTCCAAACTCGGTCAGGAGCTGATAATGCTGTCACACCAGTACGCAGCGTCTCCGTGTGCTTCACACTGATCACTCAACATCTGATGCTGTTGACGCCCCTTGTATGTCCTTGTTAACAACACTAAACACGAACAACACTAATGCACTCAGTTGCCCATTTTACCAGTCAGACAGAATTGTAACTTTGATCATTTACATACTCTTGTGTGTACGTGTTCGAAGCTACTTTAACATCTGATAATGTGATCTCGGTGCTTAACTTTTTTAATTGGGCAGTGTATCAGTGTATTTCAAAACTCTCTGGTTGTGTGGATAAACACCAGATGAAGATGTCGACGATGATATTCCAAACTAAAAGTGCCGGGTATTTTAGGCTTGCACCTGTGAATGGGGCTAATAAAATAATATCAAATTTCGCAATTTCGGGTAAACAACTGTATCTAGGCTCGTAGCATACTCTGTAAGGCAGTTAAAATTTCACGCTTCCTGTGAGAGAACCAGTGCACATACATGTAACCTTTCGATTTTAATGTAAAATTGCCCGTTTTAGTCTTGGATACAAAGACTTAATTGTTCATTACCACGTTCATGTGTCCTCTGAGGAATGCGGCATGTACTTAATCAAAAATCATCTCGTTTATGACACAGATTTTCATATAGTGAGGTCCCATTGGTAACAGGAATCTTTCAGATTGTTTGAATGTTGAAAATCATGACTGGGTAACGACATCCCATATAAATACTCAGTTCCCAAACTCCGTTTTATTAACAAAATTTGTAGGTATGAATGTGGGCACCGAGCATAGACTAATTAATAATTTTACTTCACGTAGAATACAATATAAAATACCATAAATTTTCTCACAGTTTTTCTTTTTACATCTTTAGTCGTTAGACTGTTTCGATGCAGTCTTCCATCTTTTCCTGTAATGTGCCGATCTTTTCATCCTCACACAACATTCTTTATGATCTATTTCGTTGCCTGCTACAATTTTTTTCCCATTCCACTACCTCTGGCCCAAGACAACAACTTACGGATGCCAGAGCAGATGTCCTACTAACCTCTACGTGATTCTTGTAAAGGTCACTGATAAACTTTTTTCTTTACCTAAGCTTTCTAGTGTGTCTTCATTTAGTACTCACAGCTAAGTTCACGAAATACTAATAGATATCAAATAATGCTGGATCATGTCACAGTAATCCGTACAGAAGGAGCTGGATTCACTTTCTAAGGCTATGATTACGTGTCTAATTTCTTCTCATTAAAACGCTTGTAGGTAATTACGATACTCTGCTTTACTGACAGATTTATGAATTGGCTCGTCAACAGCTTAAATTAATGCTCGACTTGTCCCCCTGCATGCCATTAGTTTAGATCTCTGTCATTTACTCCACATTTCGCTGTTTTCCCCAAACTTCAGGTTAGATTTAATACGATTAATTTCAGCTCTGACTTGTTCCTGTACTGAGTACATGGTGATTGTCGGATACGTCGGATAAAGGACAATACTTTCCGTTCAACTTACGTTGAAAGGTTCAAAGCACTGATATTTCTGTATATGAATGAAAGAAGCTAGTTTTATCATTTTAAATAATAAATAAAGCACCTTTTTGTACCTTATCATTGTGTAATTTCTATTGTTTTACATAGTATCAATTCTCGTATTCTTTTAAAAGTTAGGAAATTAGTAATAAGGAATCTCTGTATGATATTACTTAAAAACAAAAATTCCCAGGTATTTGCATTTTTTGTTTAAAATGTGACGTTTTACTTTTGCACCACACACAAAAAAGAGGGCTCACACGTACCAATAACGTTGATGTTTTAATTTCTGTAATCAGCATTGCATAGCTTCAATGTATTTAAAGAACGGCATCATGAAACTACCAAAATCTATCATGACGCATGTTTGCTCACAGACAACTAATTTTGGGCAAGCGAACATCTTCAAGTAACGGATTTACATACTTGAAGTTAAATGTGGGTTTCTAGGCCTCAAATATACATAATTGTTTTAAGCTACAGCATCTGTCACATGCACAGGCATCTATTGTCTAATGCAAATATATAGCCTGCGTCATGTAAACGTAGCTATATGTTTGACGCTAACTTGGTATAGTGTAACTCCATGACTTGAGGATGTTCACTTGCCCAGAAAGACATGTAGGTGAGTAGACATACATCACGACGGAATTTGGTCGTTTCATGATGCCGTCCTGTTGATTTCATATGTTATTCACAATTTAATAATATATCTTATCGGGAGAGCAAAGTACTATTGGAAGTTGTGCTCAATGATGTTCCAAGTAGTTCTGCATCAGATATTTTAATAGTATATTTAATAGATTATATTCACTGTAAAACATTGCTGGATGTGATATATTAGTCCTAAAATCTACTGGCACTAGTTTAAAATCTGTATGGGATTATTTGCATATTTGTAACTGACTATAGAGTCGACATGTCAATGATACAGAGATCTTTGCTGAGAGAAAGGAAGTACTAATTTCTTTTCCTTTTTTTCGTTAGGTCACCAAGCAGTTTTAAAAATGTGTGCTTCTTTATTGTCAAACGCACTGTTAGACAGAGTAGAAAGCTTCGGATTCTCAATACTATATTTCTTTGTAGTGCTGTGTTTGTGCATGTAGCTACTAACCACTAATAAACACGTTCACGTGAAATTAAATACAGTGACAGAATTTCTCACTTTCTAAATATATGGTTGGAAGATATGCTTTAATAAAACTCACATCATTGAAATTCATTTGTTTGCTGCAATGATCAGTTGAACCTCTCTTATTCTTACTGTACATCCAAAATGTCTTACCACAGAATATCAGTAAACGAAAATATGTTCACACACTGCTTCAAATTTAGTTGAAAATTATTATTATGAGAAAGGTAGGTGAACCTATCGATTTTAAAATGTCATTATAAGATTTCACATTTCTATTTATCAACAGTTTGTACCCCATAAACTTCTGATCCACTTACTAATTCATGTTGCTACATCATATTTCAAGATGGTGTGATACTTTATGTATTCTGCATATCATTACATTAATAAAGAACTAATTTAAATTCATTTTGCGTGCTTGTTTCAATAAAGATATTTCATTAAATTTCTCGAATAATACCTAACCTTATAACAAACCTTAGATTTGTTACTTGTAACCTGTCTCGTTCTTCCCCCAGTGCGGCAATTTTCCACCTGCATCTCACGATTTATTGGTTCCTTTTACATATCTTTCAGTTAGAGATCCTTAACACAACGAAGTTTTAATTATACGTCATTGTTTATTTGTCTTTTTCTTTTCGTACATTGGTCTACTTACAGTGAGGGAGCTGGCACCACATCTACACACACAAGTCACCTGATTCCCGTAAATTCCGGGGAGGGAGGCGATGAGCTCTGACGCCACGTTCAATAACATCACACATATGTTCGATCGCGTTCAGATATGGCGAGCTGGGGTTCCAGAACCTCTACTCGAACCCACCACTGAATCACCCTCGAACCACTGAATCACACTCCCGACCTTGCTATATGGCGGATTCTCTAGTTGAAAAATGGCATTGCTGTCGGGAAACATGATCGTCATGAAGGGGTGTACGTGGTCTGCAGCCAGTGTACGATACTCCTTGGCCGTCACGGTGCTTTGCACGAGCTCCATTGGATCCACAGATGCCCACGTGAATGTTCCCCAGAGCATAACGGAGCTGCTGCCAGCTTGTCTCCACCCCGGTGTCAAGGAGCTATTCTCCTGGAAGCCGACGGATTCGCGCCCTCCTATCGACGTGATAAAGAAGGTATCGGCATTCATCAGACCATGCAACGCTCTGCGACTGCACCAACGTCCAATGCCAACGGTATATGCGGATTTCAGTCTTAGTTGCCCATTTCGTGGTGTTAAGATAGGCACAAGCATGGGTCATCGGCTGTTGAGGTCCATCGTTAGCCAGTGTTTGGTCCACTGCGTGTTCATACACAGTTGTAGTCCGCCCATCATTAAAGTCTGATGTTAGTTCCGCCACAGTGCGCCCCCCGTCCTGTTTCACCAGTCTGCCCAGCCTACGACGACCGACATCTCTAATGAGAGGTAGCTGCTCAACTCCACGACTTCTGGACGCGGTTTCACCTTGGTTTCGCTACGTGTTGAAGACTCCTCGAATACCTGACAAGTGGTGCAGTTTCCGAAATGCTCGTTCCGAGCGTGCGGGCCACCACAGTCTGCACTCGGTAAAACTCAGATACATCGCGCCTCTTCCCCACGGACAGCACGCTCACTGATACTACATGCAACGTGTCTGACTAGCAGTCATTCCTCGCCAAGTGATGTTGCTATCACCTGGACGGTTATACATCGATAGAAGGTCGGTGGTCACAATGTTCTGGCTGTTCAGAAAAGTTGTGTATTGGTTCCTGTATGGTGCTATAGCGAAGCGATTGCTCTTCATTGCACTGATTTAGTCTGCTGTCAAATATTATTCACCGATACACAGCAGAGATGTTTGAAGGCCAGAAGCACTGAGATCTTTGTGGAAATCAGCAATGACAACTGCGGCATAGCATGGACCAAACAAATATTAATCCGAACCTTCTTTATGTGTAGAGAGACCAGACGAAAGACAAACTGTAACATAACAAAATTTCCCAACATAATGATTAATATATCCGTGTAATCACCTATTAAGTACTTTAAGAGGTGTAAAAACTTAAATGTAAGCAAACAACCTCAGTTTATGAGTGTGATGTACAATGTAACGATGTAATGCATAGCTGGGTCCACTAATCTCATGAAGTTCCACGACGAGGAGATTTCACAGCAGTGCAATGAAGTAACCACTAATAGAGCTGTTTGAGATTCTAAATTCGTGCAGACAATTTCCAATTTAGAATCGAAAATTGCTTGTTAAATGCCATAGTCAATATCCTATTCTTATTATGAATATTCTATTTAGGGTTTCCGTACCTCAACCAGTAAAAACGGAACCCTTATAGGATCAACTTTGTTGTCGTCTGTCTGTGTACCGATCGGTGCAACTGTTAAAAACTTTATCCTCAGGAAAGGGAAGAGAAATCAAGTTGAAATTTATGTCACATATTATGATCTACGGTTCCTTGACGATGTAAAAAAGTGAAGCTTCTAAGTAAGTCAATGCACTCAAAAGATTCGGCGATTTGTGCTGCCTATTTTGATACTCGAAAACTCACTCATCAAAACTTACGTGGTACTTTCCTCATGAAATTGGCCAAGAAGCACCGTGTCATTATAAACCAAAGAAAAAAATCCGAAAATTGTTAATTTATAATTATTTCACAAGAAGAAAAATGTGTCATTTGTTTCCAGACTGTCTGTCTGTTAATGCGTCCTTTTTCCCTGGAACCGTTAGAAGTATCTGGTTGAAATTTACGTCACATACTAAGGTTTGTGGTCCCTTGGTGGTAAAATAAATATTACCTTTTAAGTCAATGCAAGCAAATATACGGCTATTTTTGTCAAATATTTTGATACCCACAAACTAACTCATTAAAACTTATAGGGTACTGCCCCTTGAGGTAGAATCATGAAATTTGGCAAGAAGAAAGGCTTCACAGTACAAGTAAAATAAAAGAATCAGAAAATTGTTAATCTGTGATTACATCACACAAAAATATTTGTTTTGTCATTTGTTATCCGATATCAAACTTGCAATTAAAACGCTCTCGAGAGTCTTGGAATCCCTGGGAACGATATCATGCCATTATCTGTGTCTGTAACAGGCAAAAAATCATCGTGATCCTCGATTCTTGGAGTGGGTGAACTGTGTATGTACGTAATTAAGTTTGTACGGAATATTTACTGTGCGAGTCCTCCTGGCGCACGGCTATTTTTTTGTTTTGTGTAATAATTACAATTACCTTAACCTGATTACGACGATGATAATAACCATCAAATAGCGGAATCACTCTACAGCTTTAATTAACATATTTGATTAAAATCGATAACTGCAAAAAAGTCGTGGTTTAGAGTGAAAATCAGTTTTCGTGTCGTGTGAACGTGCTACAGAATGCCGAGCGGAGACTCAAACTCATGTTTATGTTAAGTACCAGCAACTTAGCTTACCGTAATCAACACTAGCAACTAGTGATAGAAAGAAATTGTGACAATTCAAGTGTCTTGAATTAATACTTCTTCTACTTCACAATTTGTCTCTTTCAAATCATCAGCTTCATTATGTTGCTGTTGTTGTCTTCAGTCCTGAGACTGGTTTGATGCAGCTCTCCATGCTACTCTATCCTGTGCAAGCTTCTTCATCTCCCAGTACTTACTGCAACCGACATCCTTTTGAATCTGTTTAGTGTATTCATCTCTTGGTCTCCCTCTACGAATTTTACCCTCCACGCTGACCTCCAATGCTAAATTGGAAAAACTGATAGAAGCCGACCTCGGGGAAGGGATTCCGTAGAAATGTTGCAACACTTGAGGCAATACTGACACTACGACTTATCTTAGAAGCTAGATTAAGGAAAGGCAAACCTACGTTTCTAGCATTTGTAGACTTCGAGAAAGCTTTTGACAATGTTGACTGGAATAATCTCCTTCAAATTCTGAAGGTGCCAGGGGTAAAATACAGGGAGCGAAAGGTTATTTACAATTTGTACAGAAAGCAGATGGCAGTTACAAGAGTCGAGGGGCATGAAAGGGAAGCAGTGGTTGGGAGGGGATTGAGACAGGGTTGTAGCCTCTCCCCGATATTATTCAATCTGTATATTGAGCAAGCAATAAAGGAAACAAAAGAAAAGTTCGGAGTAGGTATTAAAATCCATGGAGAAGAAATAGAAACTTTGAGGTTCGCCGATGACAATGTAATTCTGTCAGAGACAGCAAAGGATTTGTTAGAGCAGTTGAACGGATTGGACAGTGTCTTGAAAGGAGGGTATAAGATGAACATCAACAAAAGCAAAACGAGTATAATGGAATGTAGTCGGGTGATGCTGAGGGAATTAGATTAGGAGAGACACTTAAAGTAGTAAAGGAGTTTTGCTATTTGGGGAGCAAAATAACTGACGATGGTCGAAGTAGAGAGGATATAAAATGTAGACTGGCAATGGCAAGGAAAGCGTTTCTGAAGGAGAAAAATTTGTTAACATCGAGTATAGATTTAAATGTCAGCAAGTCGTTTCTGAAAGTACTTGTATGGAGTGTAGCCACGTATGGAAGTGAAACGTGGACGATAAATAGTTTGGACAAAAAGAGAATAGAAGCTTACGAAATGTGGTGCTACAGAAGAATGCTGAAGATTAGATGGGTAGATTACATAACTAAGGAGGAGGTATTGAATAGAATTGGGGAGAAGAGGAGCTTGTGGCAGAACTTCACTAGAAGAAGGGATCGGTTGGTAGGACATGTTCTGAAACATCGAGGGATCACCAATTTAGTATTGGAGGGCAGCGTGGAGGGTAAAAATCGTAGAGGGAGACCAAGAGATGAATACACTAAGCAGATTCAGAAGGATGTAGGTTGCGGTAGGGACTGGGAGATGAAGAAGCTTGCACAGGGTAGAGTAGCATGGAGAGCTGCATCAAACCAGTCTCAGGACTGAAGACCACAACAACAACATCGATCCCCATGATAAACTCATGACAAGAGCTGGAGAGCTGGGGAGTATTTTAAGGGAGCTAGTGTGAAGCTATGATGCAAAACTCTGTTGGCAGTGATCGAATGTGTCGTTCTATTCCGAGTTTTCCTTTATTTTCACTTATTTCTAATTATGCTATAACTGTCTCGCATTAAAACAAAGTTGCTCTGTAACTATTTTCTGCTTGTCAACCTGAGTCTTTCATGTTAGTTACCTTAATTGATCTTCTTTGTCATTCTCTCCTGGTTCAATATGAGCCGTGGCGCGGCTCTCGGGTGCAAGAGGCTATCGATTACTCCTCTGGTTGAGGTTGGCACTATGTGCGATCGCGAGCGCCTCCTGTCGGAGCGGGTTCTAACGAGGGAGTGAGTGCGAGTACGGGAGTCTGGGGCGGGCAGCAGGGGAGAACGGACATTGCGGCCGCAGTCTGAGGCGACAAGACAAGAGTTGTTGTGCACGGCCGACAAGGGAGCGTTGAGCAAGGCGGCAGTCAGCATCGCTTTCCGGGGGACAGAGAGTTGCGGCAGTCCAGCGAGCAGACACCTGGTCCGGGAGCTGTGCTCCGGTTTGTGGACGTGACGTGGGTCGTATTTTGGCGCAGTGTAGTTTGCTTGGTACGCATCTGCTGCTCCCTTTATGCCCACGTGTGTTGTTCTGTCCGTATGTGCATTGAAAAGTTTACGCTCCGGCTGGAACAGTGGCTTGTGCTTTACGTTCATGCACCCTGACTCATTTGCTTTGATGCAGGCAACTGTAATTTCAGAGATCTTTTTTTTTTCGTCGCGATTGTCTTAGCCCGGTGGTGCCTAGTATCCGAGAACAAGACAGCTAACGTGTGACCTGTTGTTTTGGGTTTTGGAGTCCGGTTTGGGCAACCTAGTTATCACGCACACAAATGTATTGCTGCCGAGTGAGGTTAGTCCTAATCTTGTCGAACTGAGCTTTCAGTGACTGGCTCGTCTGCAAATTAATTAATTTAACCTTCGTGGTGTGTTGTTTTTTTTTGCTTTCAATGGTGAATTTCTTGTCATTCATTTGTGTATGCTTCGCCGTTAATGATAACTGTGAGTAAGATAGCAAGGTATTGAAGGGCTTGCGTATCGTGACTGTATTTTTGGCAACTGTTTAAGGGGCTCCGGAAAGGCTCAAAATCATGAAAAGTTCCATTTTTACTTTTTTGCGTTTTCTGAATCTTCAGACTATTACCTTTTAATAGATATATAATTTATTCAATTCCGAAGACTACAACTATTTTTAATTTTTTTTGAAATGTGTTCTACATGGGCGTGACCCACTATGGCGCTGTTAAACTGCTGTCAAATGGTGTTATTATTAACGTCCGTGTTCATCAGGTACATTTTAGTGATGTGAGGTAAAGTATGTGTTGTGGCTAACCTGTGATGGTTCAATATATATCGCTGTTGTGATTGTCGTTTGTTTCATGTTTATTTACTCTGTCGTTATCTCGAAAATATTCGTAATTAATTCTGTTTCTTGAGTCTCTGTTTTGTTGATACATAATAATGAGTAAAAGTAAAGTTATTAGAAATCCTCTGAAGGCTTTTAAGAAAAGGAGAAATGTTGGAAAGCCAAAGGTATGTGTTATTACTGTAAACAATAAAGACGATAACCAAGTGAGTGAACCTAACCTCTCAAGTACACCTGCCCATAGCAGTCAAAGTGGGAAAGAAAATACTTCACAGAAGAAGCTTGGTTCAATGAGTGAAAACTATGAATGTTTTATGGGCGAATCGGATGTGAATGAAATATTTGATATGTCGGTTCTCAAAGGAATTTTTTCAAACTGTGTAAGATGTATTCATTGTAGTGAAGTTGGTGTGGAACTCTCCATAATAAAGCACATAGGACTTGCTAGTGAAATACAACTGAAATGTGATAAGTGTTCTTACATGACCGCCTTTTGGAACAGTGTTGCAGTAACTGCAACTGAAGAAAATGGTAGGAAAATCTACGAACACAACAACGAGCGATGCTTGCTTTAGACAAGGAACGCCTTCGGGCTGCAGACAGGGCTGTAAAGAGTCTAGAAATACAAGCAAGAGTAAACAGGAGGAGGAACAAGAGGAAGCTGGAGGAGGAGTTTGCAGAGGATGAAGATAATCCATCCTATGGACCTGGAATGCACTAAAAAGTTAATCCAATCTTTGTCGCTCGATTCCCAAAACTTTTATTTTCTCATAGTAATTACATGTTTTCTAAGGATCTTCCAAACATATTTGTTTCAAACTTTCAGTAAATGTTACACAGTACCTTCTGCATAATTTAACACAGCCTTTTTCCAAAAAACTGTATATTTTTGAATATATAAATAAAAAATTGCAAAAAAAATGTTGTGAATTTTCATTACAATTGAAAAAAAATCATCTTTAATAACTGAACTAAAATTTTGTAAAATCCCTGTGTTAAGTTGTAGCCCATATTCCAATAAATAATCTGTAAAAAGTTCAACTTCCTACCTCAAATACTTTGTGAGGAAAGATGTAATTTATAAGCGTTATTTTAACATTGCAAGTATAGGGCGTTCCGAAGCCCCTTAATTTGATTTCTTGTTTATCGGTCTGGTGAAAACATATGCCAAGTTTACTAATTTCCGCCTGTGGTCCGGAAGTTGGTCTGAAGGTAAATCCGTTGGTAAATCTTTCCTGGACCTAACTGTTAACTGATCTTGCGTTGAACTAATGCCATTATTAAATCGTTTCTTGTGTGCTGTAAATTGTATTACCATAGACAAGGAGACAGGGCACATTGTTTGGTCGAGGGGTAGGCACAGTTGCTGCTTTGCGCGTGGCGTCTTGTCGCTCGCTATCATTTCCCGCGTTAGTACGGGCGGCGTGAGTTTTGTTTGCTCGCGGTTGTATGGCCGCTAGTCAGCTGTGCCTGCTCCCGCTTCAGGGTGTGCCGTGTTTCGTAAGGCGTACGCCGACTTTGTCACTGCTACTCCTGTGTTGCTGTCGGTCGCTTACCGAAACGTTAGTCTGTTTCAGCACGGCGGCCACTGGGCCGTCAAGATGTCGGTTGATGACCAGCGTTGGGGCGGTCGTCCGCTCTGAGTGACTTCGGTCGCTTGGACTTGGCATTTACCTTCTGGTTAAACAAATCAAACTTGTTTATTTGCTGTAAATTCCTAAGTAGTTTGTGAGAAAAGTTATAACTCAGCTTTTCAAGATTTTACACAATTCAAGCTGTTTGGTAAGGCATTTTCCTATCTATATTTTATTTAAATGAGAATTATATATTGGGGTTATTCACCTGTTGAAGTTAAACTTAAAATTTGTAACTTAGCTTTCATGATTTTACTTAATTTAAGCATTCTTGTAAAGCAGTCCTTTATCTACGTTTTATTGATTGATAATTCTTTATTGGGGTTATTCACTGGTTGAAGGTTAGCATATGTTTGTAAGCAAGTTTGTCCTTGCTTAATTGAGATTTGTTAAGAGCCTTTATGGCTGGAAGATCATTAAAGCTTGGGTGCTTGTAATTGTGAATACTGTTGTCTGTCTGTTGTGGGCTACCCTTCCACTTCCACAGCCAAGCTGTTCTATCTACCAGTACACAATACACTATTTACACTTTCCACTTACCTCACTTGCTGTTACTTTGTATTCGTTTCACAGGTGACTGATGATTGCAGCTTATTTTGAGTAAGATACCATATGCTTTACACACGAGTAAGTTGCAAAAATGAACGCTAGAACCAAGATTATTCTTGTCGTTGATACGCTAAAAATAATTATATTTTGTTTACGTTTCACGCGACATTGTATTACAAGTTGCATTATTTGAATAACTGAAATTTATACTTTTTCTGAAGTTAATTATTCGTCTACGGATTGTAGCAAAGTGGAATCTAAGGTACCGCTAATGAAGATTGTTTTAGGTAATATGTTTGACGATTCCTCCGATCGATACATTGGTCGAGACATGTTAATCATTGTTGTACCCGTGAAGGTAGTTGGAAGGCGAAATTGTCATCCTGCAATTGCACGTCTAATTCCATTTATAAAGAATCCACTGACCTGCAATTATAGCAAGGGATAGTTACTGTTTCAGGTGTAAATACGGAGTAAACTCAGTGAATTCCAATTTTATGGAATTTTGGATGTGGAGTTAAAACTTTTATCTCCCGCTGTACTGCTTCCATTTTCCACAGAAAAACTGCGTTTCCCGTGACTGGTTGTTCGTTTGCATCATCCTTATTGGACAAATAACAGCAATTTCACTAATACAGTCTTTTAAATGTGCTGCTTACATAATGGCATCAGCATCTCTCCGTCTAGAAACTGATAATACTTCGTGCGTTTGTATCTGTATCCATTTTCCAATTGTATCCCATTAAATGGAATAGGGATGTATCGTGTAACACTGGTGTTGTGAGTTTATACCAACTAACGGAAATTATAATTTAATGTGCAATCTGACTTGATCAGTATCGACCCTTACGTCAGGTACGCGATACAATAAAGTAATGAACAAGTAATTGTGCGACTTTTTGGTTGCACCGAGTCGCCTGTGAAAGGTGCGGGTGATTCACGAAACGCGATACGCTCCATTGCACTACTGCTCTCCGCTGCAGCAGCCCAAAAGAGAGATTCGCCGAGCAGGCAGCTCTGTAACTTCTCGTGCGAATCAGCACTGCCTGGTTTTACGGTTCTTATAGACGGTCCATGTGAAACTGGGAGACCTCAGTCACATCCTCTCTTCTGCATTTCTCTCAAACAGATTGTCGTTAGAGGTAGCTGCCTTTACTAAAGCAGCGTTCAGAGACTGCCTCATAACTGCTTTCACACGTTCTACATACCAGCAGAACCAACATCAGTACTCACGCCGCACTTTTATTATGTGGGATGAGGCACACATAACTCCCCCCCCCCCCCCCCCCCCCCCGCCCCCGAGTATAGAGGGTGTTACAAAAAGGTACGGCCAAACTTTCAGGAAACATTCCTCACACAAAAATAAAGAAAAGATGTTATGTGGACATGCGTCCGGAAACGCTTAATTTCCATGTTAGAACTCATTTTAGTTTCTTCCACCTACGCTCAATGGACCACGTTATCATGATTTCATACGGTATACTCTACCTGTGCTGCTAGAACATGTGCCTTTACAAGTACGACACAACATGTGGTTCATGCACGATGGAGCTCCTGCACATTTCAGTCGAAGTGTTCGTACACTTCTCAACAACAGATTCGGTGACCGATGGATTGGTAGAGGCGGACCAATTCCATGGCCTTCACGCTCTCCTGACCTCAACCCTCTTGACTTTGATTTATGGGGGCATTTGAAAGCTCTTGTCTACGCAACCCTGGTACCAAATGTAGAGACTCTTCGTGCTCGTATTGTGGACGGCTGTGATACAACACGCCATTCTCCAGGGCTGCATCAGCGCATCAGGGATTCCATGCGACGGAGGGTGGATGCATGATCCTCGCTAACGGAAGACATTTTGAACATTTCCTGAAACAAAGTGTTTGAAGTCACGCTGGTACGTTCTGTTGCTGTGTGTTTCCATTCCATGATTAATGTGATTTGAAGAGAAGTAATAAAATGAGCTCTAACATGGAAAGTAAGCGTTTCAGGACACATGTCCACATAACATATTTTCTTTCTTTGTGTGTGAGGAATGTTTCCTGAAAGTTTGGCCGCACCTTTTTGTAATACCCTGCATATATACAAACATATTTCTGTTCTCTTATTAACCATCGAGATATGGGCACCTTTCCCTTTTAAATTCAACAAACCTTTTTTCCACAATAATTGTTCCTTTGAGATAAATTCAACATTTTTTATGCATCCTCAGCAAGAAATTAATTAGCGTGAATACCACTAATTATGCCATATACATACTGGAACTCTTGCAGTTTCGCACTCATTTGATGTGTTAAGGATATAAAACCAAAGACAAAGAAATTTGTTAAGTTGCTCTAACACATCGTAGTTAATGTCCATTTTGACCCTAACTGATTCAAATAATCCAAATGCTACCTATTATTTTTGTCGTGGAGATATTCAAATTACACTCATTTCCTACTGACAGGCAGAAACAGTGTCATTCGTAGATCATTTCTGTTCCAGCTAAGGTCTGTGATACTTTGCGAAGAGCATTTTGTCTAGAGTAGCTATTTATTTTAAACTGTTCTGGTAATATTTTTTAAAATTTCTTTACCTCATTGTCAACACATAAATCAAACAAAGGAGTTAATGCACGGCACCTCTGTCTAAGTTCTTGGATTACTGCAGCCTGCGACGTTTCATTTAAAATTTTAAAATGTATTCTATTGTACGTGCTTTGAAATACTAAGGAACATAAGCAGATACATTAAAGTCTCTATGTTTTGTATGAGTATTAACTGTGTTATACCGTTCTGTACATCATTTATAATTGCTCCTGCTATTATCACACCTCTTCTCTTTACTGTCTTTGCATACATTTTTTATGCTATAAGTGGAAAGCCCATATTCCGGTCATTAATTATTTGATTTTTTATTACGTCTTTTAATGCAGTTTACTGTCGCACTATTGCATACATTGACCTTTCGTTTCGTTCTTAATGTAACATTTTATAAAAATCCCTTAAAATAAATTAAAGATATGCTACGTTTGATCTGACTTACCTAATCTGAAACACACATTCCATATGTAAAGCAACGTATACAGTATGCATCGTAGTTATAGAGCAACCTGAAGGTTTCATGTGCTGCGCACAGAGTCCATAAATCGCTAATGTAGATGAAATATGATGGCAGGATTTGTGAAGGAAAGGAGGTGTTCACATTAAGTGGCGTCGCCGTCTGTGTGTGATACATCAGGATGAAAAAATCTTTAAATTTGAAACAAAACAGTTACAAAGATAAAAAGTTGATGAAATCATTATAATTCAAACAAAACAGATACAACGAAAATTAAGGAGAGTGTACAAAATCAAATTCATAATGCAATAGAATTTTGCAACCACAATCCCGAATCGAGTCCTGCCTGAAATATAATATCACACAAGTAACACACGGCAACTGTGCACAGCACGTGATGTACGCGGTTGACACAAATGCACGAATGGATATGTCATCACCTTTTCAACTTTGTTCCTTCTTATTTATCCGTGTTCTGTGTGAGCAGGTTTTTGTAATGTCAGTCTCACTTCAGTGACATTTTGTTTGGAAACAAAATAAATTACTGCGAAATTGCTGAATTAATAAATTTTTTTCACTTCAGTGTGAGACAGCTTTGTCTTTCTCAGAGTGATCATGACAATGGCAATCTCCTTTCACCAACACATACTCTCCACCGTAAAGTCTGACCGTCGTTACATTATGCCTGCTTCATGGCGAAACTGAGAATGTCGTCTCTCTTCACTGTAATTTTTATAAAGGGACACGTTGGATAGCCATGATGATTCAGTGTATGCCGAGTACTACGTTCCTTCAAAAAAAATAACCAGTTCTTTTCTTTCACGTGCCACTGAAATGCCTTAGCGATATGTTGTTGCTATTACATCGTTCTTCACTACTTCCGAGTAACCATGTTACTTCTACACTGAAGCACCAAACAAACTGGTATAGGCATGCGTATTCAAATATAGAGATATGTAAACAGGTAGGATACGGCTCTGCGTTCGGCAACGCCTATGTAACACAATAAGTGTCTGGCGCATTTGTTAGCTTGGTTACTGCTGCTACAATGGTAGGCTGTCATGATTTAAGTGAGTTTGAAGGTGGTATTACAGTCGGCGCACGAGCTATGGGACACAGCATCTCCGAAGTAGCGATGAAATGGGGATTTTCCCGTACTACTATTTCACGAGTGTACTGTGAACATCAGGAATCCTGTAAAACATCAAATCTCCGACATCGCTGCGGCCGCGAAAAGATCCTGTAAGAACGGGACCAACGACGACAGAAGAGAACAGTTCAACGTGACAGAAGTGCAACCCTTCCGCAAATTCCTGCAGATTTCAGTGCTGGGCAGTCAACAAGTGTTAGCGTATGAAACATTCAACTAAACACCTTCGATATGAGCTTTCGGAGCCGAAGGTCCACTTGTGTACCATTGATGACCACACGACACGAAGCTTTACGCCTCGCCTGGGCCCGTCAACACCGACATTGGACTGTTGATCACTGGAAACATGTTGCCTGGTCGGACGAGCCTCGGTTCAAATTGTATGGAGCAGATGGACGTGTAAGGGTATGGAGACAACCTCATGAATCCTTGGAGCGCTGCGTGTCAGCACAGGACTGTTGAAGCTGGAGCAAGCTCTGTAATGGTGTGAGACGTGTCCAGTTGGAATGATATGGAACTCCTGATACGTCTGACAGGTGACACGTACGTAAGAATCGTGTCTGATCACCTGTATCCGTTCATGTCCACTGTGCATTCCGACGGACGTGGGAAATTCCAGTAGGACAATGCGACACCCCACACATCCACAATTGCTACAGATTGGCTACAGGAACACTCTACTGAGTTTAAACACTTCCGCTGGTCACCAAAATCCCAAGACATGAACATTATTGAGCATATCTGGGATGCCTTGCAACCTGCTGTTCAGAAGAGATCTCCACCGCCTCGTACTCTTACGCATTTATGGACAGCCCTACTGTCATTTCCCTCCAGCTCTACTTCAGACATTAGTCGAGTCCATGCCACGTTGTGATGACGCAGTTCTGAGTGCTCTCGGGGGCCCCTACATGATATTAGGCAGGTATACCAGTTTCTTTGTCTTTTAAGCGTATCTCGTTTGCTTTCGAATCTGCTGTTATTTGTAACTAAGGCAACCATTTTGCAATGTCTAATTTACGGTAGCCACAATGTAATGTGAAACTTTTCACTTACGTGTCGAAAGTCTTTACAAGCGGACTACGTGTGAAATTTTGGAGGAGGCTTACGATTATTATGATCTAGGTCGTATTTAGAAGTGGTCATTAATCGCCTAAACATGGAGCTGGACTACAGAGGCTTTCGACATAGATTGGTGGCGCTCCTGTCTGGAAAATCAAGTAGTGTCTATTAGGTAAACAACATAGAAAGGATAAATTTCATTTGCATCACGTTATGAGATTTTTGCTGAAAGTTTTAACTTGTATTAAATAGCGGCAATGTTTGCTCTTCGACTGATCACTGAGTGGTTCCAAAGAACGTTTATAAGGGACTCCTTGAACATTTTGGCTGTATGACCCAATGGTAACAGTTTCTGAACAGAGGAGAGAAGTAGTGTTGATAAGACAAAACAAAAACTTTTGTTAGTTAAACAAAAACATCGTTAAAAAAACGATTCTTTTTTGGGCAGACCTCATATTCGGCAAGGCATATGCAATGTTAATGATTGCTTCATTAGAGCAATCTTGTATTATTGCCTACTGAATGCAATAAAGATTCTAATACAACAACAAGAACAGAAATAAGAAGTCCAACAATTCTGGCTACACAACCTCGTTTACTCCTTAGAATTCTTAATTGGTAATCTTCTTCTATTCCTGTCTCCTTCCCACCCATCCTCCTCCCTCTCCTAGTCCCCCTCTCCATCTGGTTCCTCTTCCTCCCTATTATCCTACTCTTCCCTCTCCATCAGTTTTTTCCTCTCTCATCTCCCCTCTCTTCCTGCTTACTTTCGATCACCTCTCTCTCTTCAACCCACTCAATGCCCCATTCAACCTTCAGTCCCTCCCACTTGTCTTCCCCCTCGTCCTCCCATTGTCCCCCTCATAAAGTACATCCCTTGTACCACCTCACCCCTTCATCACCCCATCCCCCTGTCTAGTCTCATCCCCCTTGTCTCCCCACACTCTCTTGTCATCCACTGCTTCCTACCCCCCTCGACCTCACGTCACAGCTCGTCCATCCTACTCTTTCGCCCCATCCTCTCCCCGCACTCACCCATCTCCTCTTGTCCCTCCCTCATTGTACCTCGTCCTCTTCCCCTCATCCCTCCTCCCACAAATCACCCTTCATTAAGACCTCTCTTCCCCTGTTGGTTCCAACAGCATTTCCTACCTCCCCCTGGGCGCTGATAACCGCGCAGTTGAGCGCCCCACAAACCAAACGTCATCACACACACACACACATACACTACCTCCCCCCCCCCTTCCTGCAGCCTCTCCCCTTCTCCCTCCTCTCCCATCGGCCTTTCTCTCCACATCAAGACGATAATACACGAGCATGAGCACTTGTGCCCATTTCCTAAACACCCTGATTCCGAAGTCGCTTTAAGCATGTTACAGCACATCAGCTGGAGCAACACGGTATTGAAAATTACTCAGCAGTAGAGTTTGTGTTTCACAGATGTGTAATAATATGCCCATTCAAACAAACAGCTTTTATTTTTGATTCTGCTTTTCTTTTTTAAAAAGAAAAGTGATATTTTTAATCCATTAAGGCTAATTCTTTGACCCATGGTTCTACTTAAATATAAGCCAAAACATTACGGTATATTGATAATTTTTACTTATGGACCGTCTGACAGCAACTGAATAAAACACAATTTTAGTGCCATACGCGTTTCGCCTTTGTTTTCTGCAAGGCATCATCAGTGGCAGGTTGCGTGGACAATTGCTTGCACATTACGCTCCTGTTGCATTTTTGGTGTTGTTCTTCTTCTTCTTATGAACGCCAATTTGCTTGTTTTAAAACAAGCGTTCAGTGCATAGTGCTGTGGAATGTAGAAAAAAACCGCAAACTGGCGTTCATAAGAAGAAGAAGAATAACACCAAAAATGCAACAGGAGCGTAATATGTAAGAAATTGTCCACGCTACCTGTCACTGATGATGCCTTGCAGAGAATAAAGGCGAAACGCGTATGGCACTAAAATTGTGTTTTATTCAGTTGTTATCAGACGGTCCATAAGTAAAAATTATCAATATACCGTAATATTACACGCAACTGAGGAAGACAGGACTACAAAAGTTGAAAACCAAAACATGTTCACAGATACATGGTTGCTACAAATACTTTCCAGCTGTTTAAAGCTCTCTAACGTGGCAAGCCGCGCTTCCAGTAGCGAAACACAGCAGCCTCCCTGGAGAAAAGTAGCTCGCTGATTATTCAGTGCCACTTTCTGCATGTGAACGTCTTATTTCAACAATGCCTCTGTATGAAATACGTACTCTTGACCACTCTGTGGCGTTGTGTTTTCCGATATAACTCAGCTGCAGTTGCTTAAAGGTAGTCACTTCCCTTCATAGGCTGTACCTTCTATTTTCAAAATACATTATTTCGTCTTTTAGCAATTAGGTACTTTCTCCCCTTTGGGCACTATCAATCTACATCGCAATAAAAAATTTTCTGCTAACAGTATTCTGAATTTCACATGTAAGTGTGTGTGTTTGGGTGTGGGAGGGTAGGTAGCTAATTGATAAAAATTGGAATAACACGTTTATTTAAAAAATAAGGAAGTCTTCGCGGGAAAATGACTTCCTATAGGATACTTCAGTTGTGTCTAGTAATTTCTCCAAGTGACGAATTATTCTTGCAATGACTCAATAACGTTTACATACGTCTTTATAGCGGTTTGACTTTTCAAATAGGAAGAGCATGGTATGACGTATGTTTCTGCAGCTCGTTCATTATAGTGGCAGTGGCCACTAAATCTTTGTCTTGGAGGCTAATGTAACAAAGTGTACAACGACGAGTTTCTACTTCACTCTTTCTTTATTGACGTTCATTATATGTTTCTATGATCATCCCATTAAAATACTGTGATGTCATGACCATCTAAATACGTTGTGGGCTTAAACAGTGACTGAAAGTCTAAGTAATTTATGAATTAGCAAACGTCACAGTCCTCGAAAGACAATCCATTATAAATGAAGTTCTTCAGATACTGAATGGTAAGCCTGTCTCCTCTAGATACATAAGTAATGAATAATTGGTAATCCTCGTGGATCTGTGTCTGGTGGACCTACATTTTGGAATGTACATATGGAACAATTGTTCGTATCCTTGTAGCGTTATGATACGATTCTCGATGCGATATCCTACGCAGACTGTACCTTTGTGTAAGTGGAATGTGATACTCCAAAACAAATGGAAGTCAAGGAGCATTTACAAACTGATGGGGTATTGTTACGAAAGTTTTGATTGCAAGCCATTAGTCTAATTAATTATGAGTTAAACATCATTTGCAACAAATGTAAAGCGAGTGGTCGGGAAATTACTAGAAGTAGGTGAAATGAATCTAGATACTTCCGTATACAATCGGATCAGACAAGCAGCTTTACTTTTCAAAAAGTTTCAAGACTGGATTAATAAAGAAACAGAGAAAAATTTTAATGCTACAAGTGTTGTACATAGTCTCTCCCACTCGAGTAGAACGCACAGTGTATTGATGGGAGGTGGCTGGATAACATCAGAAAATATGCAGGAGTGACATGCATACGTACAGATGAATACCTTTAACGCATGTAAAAATCCAGAGGTATCCTCTGTCCAGCACTGGATGCCATCCGCCCAATGGTGAGGTTGTTTAGGATATTTATCAAACCGTGAAAGTGTAACTGTAGTGAGTGGTATTCTCACGAGCGTTACACCAATAACATCAACTGTAATTCCTCAGCTGAATAACGTAGATTTGGAAAACAGATTCATAAGTACCGCAGTGACAACGAATCAGATTACTAACAGCGCCATCAGCCATTAAAATTCGCCATGACTGCTGCTAACGCACATAAGGGAAAAATAGGTAGTGTTAATCTGATTTTAAGAGCGGACCGGACGATTTATGAAGTACTTGTGAAATGCAAGAGAGTAGTAGCGAATTTTCCCAGGACCATTATGAGCAAAATGGAGGTGATGCATCCTACAATGTACGAAAACTGCAGTTATGAATGGACGAATAGGGCAATAAAACACAACCAGTAATGAACTACCACTGGGATTTTCATATGGATCATATATCACACACCAGACGGATAGACATATCGTAAAATGAGTGTGTAGTATATGAAAAAGTCTGAAATATGGAACAAACTTTATTCGTGGAATTTTCTTGGGTTGACAGTCAAGTAACGGACTCGTCATTTGCAAATTTTCCACTTCGCGAAATGACGAGACGGAATTCTGCCCAATTATTGCGTCACAACATAGTTCTTTCGTTATTAAAAAAAGAGAATATTTGAACAGATATAGAAATCAACCTTATGAAGACCTTGTTGTCCTCAACATGCACTTTCGTTATTGGACTAACGAAGATGCGATCGCCCCAAGGATATACTCAGTTTCCTTCTCATTTTGTTGGGGTTTAATGACCTGGAAGTCCAGTACAAGAAAGGGGAAAAGTTCACGGTGGCCTCTTGATGTAACCGTAGGACAACTGACATGAACCGATTTTCTGAAAGCCCGGGAAAACTATTACTATGGTCGCACAAATTTGAGCACCTGTACTACGGTCTCCAGCGCTGTTCTCTCAGTGCATGCGAGCTTAAATTTGCTGAACAACAGGTAAAAATGATTCAAATGGCTCTGAGCACTATGCGACTTAACTTCTGAGGTCATCAGTCGCCTAGAACTTAGAACTAATTAAACCAAACTAACCTAAGGACATCACACACATCCGTGCCCGAGGCAGGATTCGAACCTGCGACCGTAGCGGTCGCTCGGCTCCAGACTGTAGCGCCTAGAACCGCAAGGCCACTCCGGCCAGCGAACAAGAAGTAAGTATGCGTATTCGAGTCTCTAATTTTAACTAAATCCCTTCTGTAGGAATCAGCACGAGTTCCGAAAACATCGATCGTACGAAACCCAGCTCGCTCTTTTCGTTCACGAGACCCAGAAAGCAGTAGATAAGGCGCTCAGGTAGATGTCGTGTTACCTGACTTCCGGAAGGCGTTCGATACAGTTCCACTCTGCCGTCTAATGAACAGAACACGAGCGTACAGAATATTAGCCAGCTGTGTGACTGGACTGAAGAGTGTCTACAAACAAGCATTTCTTTCTCAACGGAGAGAAATCTTCAGACATAAAAGTAACTTTTTTTGTAGAAATTCTTCAATCCAGTTACACAACTGATCTGATACACGTACACAGAGAGACCATTTAATGTGTAATTGCACGACTGCAAAAACAGTCACTGGAAGGAGCTATTGCCATGAAAGGTATATCTGAAGTGGAACGCTGCGTAATATTAATCGCGGCCAAGGCACATGCCAGACTAAGATGCAGGAGGATCTGCAGCGAATTGACGCATGGCGCGGGGAATGGCAATTGAATCTCAATGTAGACAAGTGTAATGTGCTGCGAATACATAGAAAGAAAGATCCCTTATCATTTAGCTACAATATAGCAGACAGCAACTGGAAGCAGTTAATTCCATAAATTATCTGGGAGTAAGCATTAGGAGTGATTTAAAATGGAATGATCATATAAAGTTGATTGTCGGTAAAGCAGATGCCAGACTGAGATTCACTGAAAGAATCCTCAGGACATGTCCATCGACAAAGGAAGTAGCTTACAAAACAATCGTCTCATAAATACTTGAGTATTGCTCTTTATGCTGGGATTCCTACCACATAGGATTGATAGCGGACATAGAGGAGATCCAAAGCAAAGCAGCACATTGCTTTACAGGTTCATTTAGTAAGTGCGAAAGCATGACAGAGATGCTTAGAGAGCTCCAATGACAGACGCTGCCAGAGGGGCCTCCTGGATGATGCTGTGGTCTACTGGCAAACTCACAGGAGCGTACGTTCCTCCCGAAGGGTCAAACAATACATTGCTTCCTCCTCTCACGAAAAGATCATAAAGAAGAAATTAGAGAGATTGGAGCCCACGCACAGGCTTACTAGCTATCGTTCTCCCCGCGAACCATTCGAGACGGAACAGCAAAAAAGAGAACTAACACTGGTATACAAAATAGCCTCAACTACACACTTTGAGGTGGCTTACGAAGTACAGTTGTAGCTGTATATGTAAATCTCTTTGAAATTTAGATATTTTAGCACTGATAAACGGTCAGGACATTCTACGATACATAGTATGAAAGTTTATTCTTGTATAACAACAGGTAACAGCTGCATTACATTCGAACATTGCAGCTAGTTTCGGCTTGGTTCAAGTTATTGTATGTGAAAATCATAGTTTCAGTGCGGAGCGTTACCGTGCACACACGTTTAAAGCACTGCTTATTAACTACCTAAAATGCTGCCACTTCCGCATGAAACAGAGTTCTTGCTATGGGTTTTGCCTGAAGATAGCCTAAATTGGACCGAAACTACTACACCGTTTGAACTGAATGCCACACAAACTATCATGTCTTAATTGTAATGAAAATTTCTGTCGACTTCTGATAATCGAAGAATGCAAGTCTTACTAACAATACTACAGATCGACATCTGCTCACCGTAGCACTTGGGATAACACGGCTGTTACCTACCAGAAGCAGTGTTTTACTCATGGTGCTATAAAATACAAGGAGAGGCCCTGACATCACAACAGAGAAGCGGAGATGTTTAGTGGGTAGCCATCTTCACCCTAAAAATATACCGCTCTTCAAAGCTTGTGTCCATATGATTGTCTCTCGTGTATATATATATATATATATATATATGGCCACAATCGTAGTGTTTGGGTGCTCAAATCGTACCGATTGTCACACGAAATCTAAAAGGATAACATTTCATGTGTAAGTTGTCTCGCTAATGTGTTATTTGGCCACTTTTATTGCGGACAAATTTGTGCTACTTGTTTATTTGTAGTGTAGCGTGTTTGTCTCTCATCCATTTCAGATTTTCGAAAGATGAAACTTGAGAAAGGTTTATGGGGAATTCAAAGAAAGATCTGGGGAGCGTCTACAGGGAACACAATATGCTATGCCATTAAATTTTTCTGCTCCTCCAAAACTTTTGCAAAAGGTACGTTAATTCATAGATTCCAACTTCGTGTTTGTGTGTGAAATACGTTTACCAGAGATCACCATAAGTGCTGAGTGATTTACTTTCTCAACATTCATGTTCTGAGATCATATACTCATTTTAGAAGCAAACAGTACCGTAATTTTATAGGTATAAAGTATAAATGAGACACTATGTAGTTTTACGATTCTAATTATTTTCATAACTATCGGTTCTGCAGTAGAATGTTTCACAGTAACGTTACTTTACTTCTCTGCGCTTTTAGGTGCCACAAGCAAGATGTATGTTTAGTATTTATTCGATGTTATATTTGCGTTCCGCTGCTGTTGACAGCTGGTGTCACAACAGCTGCCAATGCATTGCCAACTTTACTTAAATCTTAACATTTGAGAAAATCCAGCGAGTGAAAGTTGTGACTAGTCAACAAATCATTAATTTAAAATTTTCAACACATTATTTTATTTTATTTTATTTATTTATTTTTTTTCTTTTATTTTTTTGCTTATGTGATTATTCTGCCCTTTGCTAACTGTTATGTTCGAAGAGCGTTGTTTATTTTGGGAACCGCTGTTGCAGAAAGTAATAATAATTTATGTGCATCAAAACTTTTGCCGTGTAATGCTAATTTTACGCATCTGTTTGTGTTTTAGTTTGGCCACATGACGTTCCCCTCAATTCAGACACACTCCCTCATGCCAATGTTTTTCATATCAAGAAAACGTTCTACGCTGTATGTGAAGAAAATATGCAAAACAGGAAGTAAACAAGCTTTTCAGGAGCCAAAATGATGCCACAAGCAGCGAAATAGTCATTTGAATCATGGGATAAAGGCCTTGCAGAAGAACTATAGAAATGAAGAGTATTGTAGTGCCTAACAGCAAATTCATTGTAGCCTAATCTAGAGTTGTCACGACTACATCCTAGAATATCAAGTGATATCAAGGTGGGGCACCTGGTTTCGTAAGCAAGGCAGTATGTATGTCCACAGAAGTCAATTAATTTAACAGTGTAGTGAACCACGGACCTTGCAGCTTGCGTGCCTCAGCGATACAGATAGCCGTACCGTAGGTGCAACCACAACGGAGGGGTATCTGTTGAGAGACCAGAAAAACGTGTGGTTCCTGAAGAGGGGCAGCAGCCTTTTCAGTACTTGCTGGGGCAACAGTCTAGATGATTGACTGATCTGACCTTGTAAGACTAACCAAAACAGCCCTGCTGCGCTGGTACTGCGAACGGTTGAAAGCAAGAGGAAACCACAGCCGTAATTTTTCCCGAGAGCATGCAGCTTTACTGCATGGTTAAATGATGATGGCGTCCTCTTGGGTAAAATATTCCGGAGGTAAAATAGTCCACCATTCGGATCTCCGGGCGGGGACTACTCAAGAGGACGTCGTTATCAGGAGAAAGAAAACTGGCGTTCTACGGATCGGAGCGTGGAATGTCAGATCCCTTAATCGGGCAGGTAGGTTAGAAAATTTAGAAAGGGAAATGGATAGGTTAAAGTTAAATATAGTGGGAATTAGTGACGTTCGGTGGCAGGAGGAACAAGACTTTTGGTCAGGCGAATACAGGGTTATAAATACAAAGTCAAATAGGGGTAAAGCAGGAGTATGTTTAATAATGAATAAAAAATAGGAATGCGGGTAAGCTACTACAAACAGCATAGTGAACGCATTATTGTGCCCAAGATAGACACGACGCCCACGCCTACTACAGTAGTACAAGTTTATATGCCAACTAGTTCTGCAGATGACGAAGAAATTGAAGAAATGTATGATGAAATAAAAGAAATTATTCAGATAGTGAAGGGAGACGAAAATTTGGTAGTAGGAAAAGGGAGAGAAGGATACGTAGTAGGTGAATATGGATTGGGGGTGAGAAATGAAAGAGGAAGCCGCCTGGTAGAATTTTGTACAGAGCACAACTTAATCATAGCTAACACTTGGTTCAAGAATCATAAAAGAAGGTTGTATACATGGAAGAAGCCTGGAGGTACTGACAGGTTTCAGATAGATTATATAATGGTAAGACAGAGATTTAGGAACCAGGTTTTAAATTGTAAGTTATTTCCAGGGGCAGATGTGGACTCTGACCACAATCTATTGGTTATGAACTGTAGACTAAAACTGAAGAAACTGCAAAAAGGAAATGGGACCTGGATAAACTGAAAGAGGTTGTACAGAGATTCAGGGAGAGCATAAGGGAACAATTGAAAGGAATGGGGGAAAGAAATACAGTAGAAGAAGAATGGGTGGCTTTGAGAGATGAAGTAGTGAAGGCAGCAGAGGATCTAGTAGGTAAAAAGACGAGGGCTAGTAGAAGTCCTTGGGTAACAGAAGAAATATTGAATTTAATTGATGAAAGGAGAAAATATAAAAATGCAGTAAATGAAGCAGACAAAAGGGAATACAAACGTCTCAAAAATGAGATCGACAGGGAGTGCAAAATGGCTAAGCAGGGATGGCTAGAGGACAAATGTAAGGATGTAGAGGCTTATCTCACTAGGGGTAAGATAGATACTACCTACAGGAAAATTAAAGAGACCTTTGGAGAAAAGAGAACCACTTGTATGAATATCAAGAGCTCAGATGGAAACCCAGTTCTAAGCAAAGTAGGGAAAACAGAAAGGTGGAAGGAGTATATAGACAGTCTATACAACGGCGATGTGCTTGAGGACAATATTATGGTAATGAAAGAGGATGTAGATGAAGATGAAATGGGAGATACGATACTGCGTGAAGAGTTTGACAGAGCACTGAAAGACCTGAGTCGACACAAGGCCCTTGGAGTAGACAACATTCCATTAGAACTACTGACAGCCTTCGGAGAACCAGTCCTGACAAACTGTACCATCTGGTGAGCAAGATGTATGAGACAGGCGAAATACCCTCAGACTTCAAGAAGAATATAATAATTCAAATCCCAAAGAAAGCAGGTGTTGACAGATGTGAAAATTACCGAACTATGATTTTAATAAGTCACGGCTGCAAAATACCAACACGAATTCTGTACAGACGAATAGAAAAACTAGTAGAAGCCGACATCGGCGAAGATCAGTTTGGATTTCGTAGAAATGTTGGAACACGTGAGGCAGTACTGACCTTACGACTTATCTTAGAAGCTAGATTAAGGAAAGGCAAGCCTACTTTTCTAGCATTTGTAGACATAGAGAAAGCTTTTGACAATGTTGACTGGAATACTCTCCTTCAAATTCTGAAGGTGGCAGGGGTAAAATACAGGGAGCGAAAGGCTATTTACAATTTGTACAGAAACCAGATGGCAGTTATAATAGTCGAGGGACATGAAAGGGAAGCAGTGGTTGAGAAGGGAGTGAGATAGGGTTGTAGTCTCTCCCCGATGTTATTCAATCTGTATATTGAGCAAGCAGTGAAGGAAACAAAAGAAAAATTCGGAGTAGGTATTAAAATCAATGGAGAAGAAATAAAAACTTTGAGGTTCGCCGATGACATTGTAATTCTGTCAGAGACAGCAAAGGACTTGGAAGAGCAGTTGAACGGAATGGATAGTGTCCTCAAACAGGATATAAGATGAACATCATCAAAAGCAAAACGAGGATAATGGAATGTAGTCGAATTAAGTCGGGTGATGCTGAGGGAATTAGATTAGGAAGTGAGACACTTAAAGTAGTAAAGGAGTTTTGCTATTTGGGGAGCAAAATAACTGATGACGGTCCAAGTAGAGAGGATATCAAATGTAGACTGGCAAAGGCAAGGAAAGCGTTTCTGAAGAAGAAAAATTTGTTAACATCGAGTATAGATTGAAGAGTCAGGAAGTCGTTTCTGAAAGTATTTGTATGGAGTGTAGCCATGTATGGAAGTGAAACATGGACGATAAATAGTTTAGACAAGAAGAGAATAGCAGCTGTCGAAATGTGGTGCTACAGAAGAATGCTGAAGATTAGATGGGTAGATCACATAACTAATGAGGAGGTATTGAATAGAATTGGGGAGAAGAGGAGTTTGTGGCACAACTTGACAAGAAGAAGGGATCGGTTGGTAGGACATGTTCTGAGGCATCAAGGGATCACAAATTAACTGTTTAGCACTATTTTTTTCTGAAATTGAGTGCTGACGTGAGACTTCAATGACCACTTGACAGTCACTTGGTATTACAGTTCACGTTTTTTCTCACAGAAACAAAAGTGAATGCAAATACAGTAGGGCTAATCCAATTATCTTTGAAGGAAAACGAACTATATATGAAATAATCTACGTTGGTTAATAAGTTGTAAGTTTGTTTTGTTTGTGAAATAAAGGTTTAATTTCACGAATCACTGGAGTGTTATTTCGTTGGATATAAAACGATACCTTATTGTACAAAATTCTGTTTACAGGCATCATGGCTGCACATAAGTGTACTAGTGATTGCAATGGTAAGTTAAAATCATGAGTGAAATATATATTCCCGACTGCGCAAAACTGTCAAACGAGATTGACATTATGTGGAATGAATTCTTAGGAGTGAAATATATATTCCCGACTGCGCAAAACTGTCAAACGAGATTGACATTATGTGGAATGATTTCTTAGAAGTGGGTAAAATGTATGGGAAAGACAAAGATAGGCTTTTCTTGAAATTCAGCTGATAATTTTAGTGGTACTGCTCAACTGCACCTAAGCTCAATGATTCTCATACAGTACTGTCCGTGTACCTCTGATTAAAAACCTTAATTTCAGTGGTTACATCACGAAAGTCGTACTTTTCGGTAGTGAAATGGTCGGAAGGATTTTATGCTGTTTGTACTGTTAACTATTACAGCTATTGTTCATTAAAACGATAGGCTGTTTTGATGCGATGTAGTCAATGCTGAACGAAAGAAATTTCGCAATAATAAATAATGTTATTGTCTCTCTGTTTATGACTATGCCTCCACTAAAATATTTGTAACTAAGTACAGAGTAATATGTGACTGCCAGTTCAGTGGCTTTAAGTAGAGAAACGAAGTTCCATACTGTGTTTTCAGAGAGAAACCATTGTGTTTCATCTTCACGAGATTGCGGACTACCCCGCTCGCTGGTCTCAACCAAATTCTGCTATCAGCAAGGATACGCCATCTTCCTCTATTTTTACCTCCATTGTTTTACAGGATATGAGACATCACTATTATCCATCGACCAGAGGACTGGTTCACCCAGCAAGTTACTGGGGAACGTGAAACTTAATGTGGACGTCGAACCACAAAATGCCTTCATTTAAGAAATTAAGTAACACGTTGAAAGATTAGAAAGAGCTAGAAAATAAGCTAAGATCGAGCCCTGAACATTTGGATTTATAGTCTGACTCACTTATATACACAAAACGAAACATGGTCTCCGTTCTTGAAGAACACAGTCATCCAGTTATAGGTCGAAATTTCGTATTTATTATTCGAAATTTGCAAAAAACCAGTTCGTGATTTCTAGGTAATCTACTCGAAGTAAGACGGTGAACATCGCCTAGAGTCAATGGCGTTGTATGGATGGTAGCGCAGATTTAAATTGATCAAAAAGATTATGTTTAGCTTAGTGAGTTGAATTAATTATATCCTGCGTACTAACTTCATAATTAACAACCTGACAACTGTATACATTTGATCTTCTGTGTATTAATTGCATTAGTACCAAATTTTAACAACAGTGTTCGTTTTACCATTCCAACATCATAGTGAAATTTCACATAATTTAAACTGCATGGCTACTAATCCTACTATAAATTTTTACTTAAAAACTTGCAAGAACCTCAGAGTGGAAGGTTCTTGCTCTAACATGGCGGAAGAAATGACATATAAGGTCACTGTTGCTCTCGTTTAACTCTGACTTCGCTCTGCTTGAAGAAAATAACGCAGGAAGACAGCCTACTGTTATGCATAAGCAGGGTAAGCATGATATACATAGCATGGACTTTGATGCTTACCCTGGCGTATCGAAATAAAGACGCAAATAACTCTAGTTTTTACTATTAGCCACCATGCGTGGTATGTCATCCGCCTGGAATATTTTACCAAGGCTCTAAAATTAGCTTACGCAGTTGTTAGACCCCAGTAATATGACTCGGCTGCACTACGAAGGAATTTCCTTCTCAGAGACATTCGTTATGAATATAATTTGTTTACAAATTCACTTGATGTCAGCTGCTTTCGGTGGAAGATTTAAAGGACATGTGGATACATGGACGAGGGAGACATTTGAAAGGCAACTCCGATTAAGGCTGTGAATTTACTACAATGGTTGATAAACCACATGGAATAAAAGAACTAGCATTAGGTTAACAATAATCTGTACATATTCCCTGTCAGGCTTACAGAGAGTTGCAAGGCAAACACCAGGCGAATGACGTCAAAGGTGGTGATATAAGAGCTGAGAATCCACACAAAAGGGGAGAATAAGCCCACACTAATGTTAAGAAAGACACACG
Source organism: Schistocerca piceifrons (assembly GCF_021461385.2). NCBI lineage: Eukaryota > Metazoa > Arthropoda > Insecta > Orthoptera > Acrididae > Schistocerca > Schistocerca piceifrons. Next base: position 38,340,718 of record NC_060139.1, on the reverse strand, counting down.
CAACTTAGTAACAGAAATGGACAAAACCTACCCCACCACTATTTAATCACACCCAGAGACAGATCGCGCTACAAATGACTCAAGTGGAAGTCAAAGCTTTACCGCCAATTTTAGTAGCAGTGTTTGATGTGTTGTTCTTGCGTGTTGTTGTAAACTAGACTCGTTTGTTACTCTTTAACTTTGTGTGTGTCTGTGTTGTATGTGAACCTGAACATTGCAAGTGGTGTGATTACATAAATTCTATCAGATAAAAAGAGTTGCCAAACCAAACTGAAGCTGAACAGCTGTATTGCAATTAACTTTTATCAAACATAATTCGAAAACGTAAAACTGTATACTAAGCAATCTGTCCTGTCGACGTAGCCGAGTGCAGTGAACATTAGTACAATGCGTGACGTCACAGTATGTGACTTGCACTTGCAACACACAAAATTAACAGAATAAAAGCTCTACATAAAATCAGAAAATGAATTTTGAAAGTATAAATGTCCAAAATGCTTCTATTAAAATGCCCTGTAAATTAATGTACGCAAACAGAGTAAACAAAAGTCCAAACATTGCATGACATACACGCAAATGTAACGCTACACTCTAGGAATAAGACTTTACCTAAACAGAAGCTGGTAATAGTTTTTAAATGCAAAGCTTAAATGTAAATTGTCTCATTATGTTCTAGCTGATATTAAACTGATGACTTTCATGACTTACCTTGCGGCAACGGAAAGTCGGTACTGCTCGAAAGTGGCGAAAATAAAAACACGCAACGAATCAGAAAACCAGCTAAAGAAAAACCACGACCAGTGCTACGCAAAAAATCGACTAGACACGTTATGCTATGTTTCCGCTCAGTTCAGAGTGACAACACACAATTGGAAAGCAACACTTTCTTGCGCAGACGGTGGTAGAAATTCGACTTATTAATTGATTGAAAATGGGACTGTTTGGCAAACTCAGATTCCTTCACAATTATAATCATCTTAAGAAAATCATTTTTTTATAAAAAATATGACTGCCGTGAAATTAGTTAATAAAATGGTAAAAGAGCTGTAACTCCATAATTCTGAGTGCAGACTTTGTGAACAGATGATTTTGTATAATCTCGTCTCGATAATCAAACTAACAGAAGAGAAAACCGCTAAGTATTTCTCTTTCTCAATCTCATGATAAGTCACGGGCGAGAAAGCAATATAGAGATATCATCACCAGAAAAGCTTCATTTCTCAAGTAAATCTTTACCAAATCGTATTTCCAAAAAGTAACATCCTCTGTATTAAAATCTCTGTGTTCTGCAAGTTATTTCTAGACCGCATAGTAGTATAACTAACACCCGACTGCCTCACTTACTTCTCACTGAATGCTACTGGCAACAATGCTGCTGACAACCAAAGATCACAGTGCTTGTATTCAGAACCTCTGTGGTGGCATATATCGACTATCGAAAACTTCTGCTTGAAAAATATCCAGTGTACAAATATGAAGTATGACTCATCGATTAACAATAGAGCTCACATCAGTGAACGCCAAAATATACGCTAGTAACCTTACAGGCAATTAATTAATATTAGTATCGTCACGCAATCAAAATGAAGAAAGCTCTGCTTTTAAACAAACGCAATGTGATTTTCAAGTAAATAAGCCCCAGTGCTGATAGGACTGGGTCCATATTGGCACGAATAAATCGAGGAATCAAATACAGACATCATTCGCAAAAATTACTCGAAAAACGTTTAGTGAAATTAAGGAAGCAGTTTCCTCACAAAAGAAAGGTGTCTGCCATCACTAACCGAAACAAAATTGTACCAATGCATGTTCGGAAGAACGTCCATGCTTACTAGATCGGCGTCCCACCCAACTCACAGCTTCACTAGCCTCCAGTTCTTGGCCGTTGCCCAGAGGACCCCTTTGTTTTAAAAGATTAGGGGTGGTTATCCAGTGGTTTGGCGAGCCAAGGAGCGAGAAAAGCTCTGTCACAGAAAAACAACTTTGCCTATATCTCAAACAGACCAGCCAATTACGTTCACGTAAAGCGCATTCTTTGCTGTAGGGTGTGGGGAGTGTGTCCCACTACCTGTGTTTCTTAGAGAAACAAACGGGATGGCTCTGACTCTAAAATAAACCCCTTGCTAAGCTTCACTAGAGAGGTTCAGCAAAGCTCGCATTACAATACCAGAAAGCACAAGATTGTCTCTGTTTCTCTCACAGGCAGGTCTGAATTACATACACTCACACGTTCATACTTACAGAGAATATTCTGTGAAAATGAGTTGACGAGGGGAGAAAGTTGGTAATTAAACAAAATGAATATACTCACGGAATGCTTGTTCTTTATTAAGATGATAACTGCTCTGAAAGAACAGATACCAATTATCGCATATCCACTACTTTATTAATTATATGACGGTGTATATGTGTTAAAAAAACATCTATTACACCTGAGGTACAGATAAGTAGTGGCTATGAATACTATTTTGTAGAATGAGATTTTCACTCTGCAGCGGAGTGTGCGCTGATATGAAACTTTCCTGCAGAGTGAAAATCTCATTCTGGAAACATCCCCCAGGCTGTGGCTAAGCCATGTCTCCGCAATATCCTTTCTTTCAGGAGTGCTAGTTCTGCAAGGTTCGCAGGAGAGCTTCTGTAAAGTTTGGAAGGTAGGAGACGAGGTACTGGCAGAAGTAAAGCTGTGAGTACCGGGCGTGAGTCGTGCTTCGGTAGTTCAGTTGGTAGAGTACTTGCCCGCGAAAGTCAAACGTACCGAGTTCGAGTCTCGGTCGGGAACACAGTTTTAATCTGCTAGGAAGTTTCATATCAGCGCACACTCCGCTGCAGAGTGAAAATCTCATTCTGGAAACATCCCCCAGGCTGTGGCTGAGCCATGTCTCCGCAATATCCTTTCTTTCAGGAGTGCTAGTTCTGCAAGGTTCGCAGGAGAGCTTCTGTAAAGTTTGGAAGGTAGGAGACGAGGTACTGGCAGAAGTAAAGCTGTGAGTACCGGGCGTGAGTCGTGCTTCGGTAGCTCAGTTGGTAGATCACTTGCCCGCGAAAGGCAAAGGTCCCGAGTTCGAGTCTCGGTCGGGCACACAGTTTTAATCTGCTAGGAAGTTTCATATCAGCGCACACTCCGCTGCAGAGTGAAAATCTGATTCTGGAAACATCCCCCAGGCTGTGGCTAAGCCATGTCTCCGCAATATCCTTTCTTTCAGGAGTGCTAGTTCTGCAAGGTTCGCAGGAGAGCTTCTGTAAAGTTTGGAAGGTAGGAGACTAGATACTGGCAGAAGTAAAGCTGTGAGTACCGGGCGTGAGTTGTGCTTCGGTAGCTCAGTTGGTAGAGCACTTGCCCGCGAAAGGCAAAGGTCCCGAGTTCGAGTCTCGGTCGGGCACACAGTTTTAATCTGCCAGGAAGTTTCACTATTTTGTAATTTTACGTATCTTGCCTGGTTCTGGTGTCCGGGGTTTTCTTCTAATAACATTCCAGGTCTCGTCAATTACATTCACGTTTATTTGTCCTTCCAAAGTCCTTGATACGTTCAATTTGATACATATTCTCTTTGATAATACAACAGCTGACAGAGAGAACTTTCCCAAACAAAAGCGATCACACAAGTACGCATTGACAGACTAAAATAGACACTCACAGCACTGAACTGAACTGGCGCTGCATGGCAGCGTTCCCTATTTATACTTCACAAACAATGAGTGTTTCTGATATTCGTTATTACAGTATCGTGAAATTCACAAATATACAAAAGGTTAACAATGAGAGGATGTACAAAATAAAATATAATTTTGCTACGTAAAATTTCAGGTTAGAAATCGTACAATTTAATCTTTAAAAGTAAATATGAGTTATTTACAATAATGCGTTTTGTTAATTTAAAAAATACGATTTAATTACCGCACAGAAATTGTTCCTAACATTTGCATTATATTGCTCAAGCTGTTTGATTTTTCTATGACACTAAAATTTCGAAATATGTGTCTAAACGTAAGTAATGTAGTTAATTACGAGTGCTGACAATGATCAGTTAATTATTTTGGTAATGATATTAGCTCTGGTTTTCCAAATTTGGGTTTGAAGTTCCATATTGCTAGAAATTACGTAATTTTTGCTTTGGTTCTACCTTTTTTGATTAAATTACAATAACTTTTCCAAATAGAAATTTCGAGATCAATTTACAGTTCATTAACGAAAGGAATAACGATACTAATATTTATGTTTGCTTATTGTTCAATGAATTACAACTGATTATTATATTCGTGATTAAAAATTGATGGTTCATAGTTATTATTATGTTACACATTTACATACTATATAATTGTTAGTCGTTGTATTTAAGTATCAGTCTTTCCTCAAAATAATATCATTACATCATATATCACTCTTCCACAGTGTCTTAAATTTAATATATTTAATAACTGAAATGATCGATACCAGGCTCCACTTTCCGGGTATCGACTATTATAGTAAAGTTGGGGGGGGGGGGGGGCTGGTATGTTATACAATGACCATGGAGCTTATCTAGTAAGAAATGATAATTAATCGAAACCCTCACCGGCCAACAGGTGTTGTTGATAAACCTTAATGGGGACAGCTGAAAATGTGTGCATCGACCATGACTCGAACCCGGGATATCCTGTTTACGCCCAGTCGCTGTATCCATCTGAGCCACCGAGAGCACAGAGGACAGTGCGACTGCAGGGACTTATCCCTTGTACGCTTCCCGTGAGACCCACATTCCTAACTGTCCACAACGCACATTCGTAATGTTCCTAAATGATATTTGCCCATTCATTAATTACTCGCGCCAACTTAAAGTGACGATTCCCGAACAATTCGGGCAAAGTGTGCCCATTCGCACAGGAGGTGGTCAATGGCCGGCCGGCCTTTTGTGTCCAAAAACACCACAACAGTTTTATAAAGTTCGATTCGTGAATTTTCGAGATCAAGGAGGACTTTTGCTTCCCTTCTCATGCAATATGTTGTACATTTCCAATCAGGTAAGCGGGCAACCAATAGACTTCTGAAAACAACCCCTGCGGTATGGCGTGAATATGATCTACAACGTTTTCATGGATCTTACCTGTCGCCTTTCTTTCTTATGATCCACTGAAAAAGACATTATGATAATCAGAAACATTACAGAACTTCTAACGCACTTCCCAGACCCAAGAAAATGGTGCAAACTAGAAAATTCCTCAAGCGGTCTTCATATATTGGATAAGCAACGTTGTGGACCTGGATTCGTGGGAGCTCATAGTGCGATTCCATTGGATGAAGTTCCGGTCCGTACGCACCTGATTCGGAAGAGATTTAGCAGTAGCTTCCAGTATATGTATGTTTGTTTAGGTCCCACTATTGCCGAGTTATTTACACACATACTAAATTCAGCAGTCACTTTTTTGACAGTGTTTTTTACAATTACTCTCTATAATGACTTCGAGGTTGACGGGACGTGAAACCCTAACTTTCTTTTCATTCAGAAGTAAAAATGCTCTTAAATATATTCGTGTATGTGTCTCTAAGATTAATTTTTGTGCTGTTGTCAGCGACGAAATGTTCCCATGAACTCTATCACACCAGATCAGCGCTGCTGCATATTCATCAAACAAGCAAATACTCAGGACGTGACATTGGTTTCTAAGGTGTGTTTGTATTAGGGCATTCTGTGGCAGGCTATTTAGTCAACAGCCATTATTACATTCAGGGCAGTGCATCGCTAATTATCTACTTTACTTGTCTTTATCTGGACAGTGTGGATCGCAGCTCGTACGACTGCCTCTTCTAATTTGTCTTTTTAAATTTAATTTAGCACGTTTAATTCTTGCACAAGTGTTCAGCAGACGGGCTGTTACAGATCTTTCCCCTTTTGGCTCAAATTTCAGCAAATTTATGGGGGAACAAGAGAACGTTCCGCTGTGCCACTTGGCTTGTTGTTGTTGTTGTGGTCTTCAGTCCTGAGACTGGTTTGATGCAGCTCTCCATGCTACTCTATTCTGTGCAAGCATTTTCATCTCCCAGTACCTACAGCAAACTACATCCTTCTGAATCTGCTTAGTGTATTCATCTCTTGGTCTCCCTCTACGATTTTTACCCTCCACGCTGACCTCCAATACTAAATTGGTGATGCCTTGATGCCTCAGAACATGTCCTACCAACCGATCACTTCTTCTGGGCAAGTTGTGCCACAAATTTCTCTTCTCCCCAATCCTATTCAATACTTCCTCATTAGTTATGTGATCTACCCATCTAATCTTCAGCATTCTTCTGCAGCACCACATTTCGAAAGCTTCTATTCTCTTCTTGTCCAAACTATTTATCGTCCATGTTTCACTTCCATACATGGCTACACTCCATACGAATACTTTCAGAAATGACTTCCTGACACTTAAATCAATACTGGATGTTAACAAATTTCTCTTCTTCAGAAACGCTTTCCTTGCCATTGCCAGTCTACATTTGATATCCTCTCTACTTCGACCATCATCAGGTATTTTTCTCCCCAAGTAGCAAAACTCCTTTACTACTTTAAGTGTCTCCTTTCCTAATCTAATTCCCTCAGCATCACCCGACTTAATTAGACTACATTCCATTATCCTTTTTTTTGCTTTTGTTGATGTTCATCTTATATCCTCCTTTCAAGACACTGTCCATTCCGTTCAACTGCTCTTCCAAGTCCTTTGCTGTCTCTGACAGAATTACAATGTCATCGGCGAACCTCAAAGTTTTTATTTCTTCTCCATGAATTTTAATACCTACTCCACTTGGCTTACAATCTCGAATAACGCATGGTAAATCTTGGTCAGATGATCAAGTTACTGCGTGCGGAATACTAAATCAAATCATGTATTGTTAAAAAGGAACTCTTTGTTCACGACTGACAATACTTGCTCCTGATTACAATGAAACACAGACTATCAGACCAAAAGCTCTCAGAACATTCAGTACGTTCGGTAGTGTAACCTCCCCGCAAATATTTGAAAAAGTCAAAAATTTAAATGTTAACGACAATACAACCTAGTGTAACCTCCCCACAAAATAACATGATTTATTGACAATGGCGATTAAATAGAAATTAGCAATCTGACCCAGGTATAAGCTGCCCAGAAAAATGTAAGTCAATTCAATAAAAAAAATGAAATCTCAGTGACAATGAAAACGCAAATAGACCGAAATGTCGATCTTAGGCCCTGATTAAACTCAAATTCTTACCTCAGTAAAACTGCATCTGCTCTTATTTTTCGCCATAGCTTGCGGGAAATACATCGCAAATATTTTGAATTTAAGGGAAACTTTTCTTTAAGGAATACCAAGGGAAATATTTCTTTCAATAAAATGTTTGTTTTGTTAAAGTGCTTGGTTTGAAAACAAAATTATTATTGGGGCGATTCTTGAACAAATTAGTTACAATTACAATACATTATTAGCTGAGCGCAATGCTGCTTCATTATCTTATTTAAAAATAATATACCTCGTCCTGAATCTTGACCAGAGGCCCATGTCGACGCCCGCCGACTCCTCACACACAACTACGACTATCTCTCGCGCGCTACTACCACAGACTACGTCATCTCGCATGAGCTACTACTCTCGAACTGCCTCGTAACTGAACTCTCTCGTAACTCGACTGCAACTGCACTGAACTCTCGTGCGGTCAAGCGCAGACTAGGAACGACAAATAGCTCTCTGGTCAGAGACACTGCAATGCCTCGCCATCGTCGCCACATAACATACGTGTTTCATAACCCTCCACTGGGGGGGCAAAAATTTGGCAGCGATGGTGAGTCATTTAGACCTGCCAAGCACGGCAAAATTTTTTCTTTAATTAATGAACTTTTACAATTTACAGAATATTCAGATGTAGTACATGAATTAAATGTGGTGCACATGCACCAAGTACAAAACAATGACAAAATGTGAGTACAAAACATATTAGCAAATCAGAAAAATGTATATACAAATTATTTGATAGATAACAAAGTGCCCCCGCACTGAAAAATTCTTTAGCATTTTCAGAACAGAATGGCAAAAAATCATGTTGACAAGTGACATGAGTGCACATGCACTGGAGTTCAGAACATATCAGCAAATGACGAAATGTATATACAATGAGTAACAAATGACATAAGTGCATACGCACTGAAGTATTGAACATATCATAAAAAGTATACAGAATGAGTACAAATCATATTGAAAAATGAGAAAAGTGCACAGGCACTGAAGTTCAGTAGAAAACATATTAACACATAAGTGCACATGCACTGAAAAACTCTCTAATATTTTTACGACAAATAAACCTAATGAGTACAAATTATATTGACAAATGACAAAAGTGCACACGGATTGTAGTACTCTCTAGTATTTTTCTACAACAAACAAACAAATCAAGGAGTGTAATAAAGTGCACATGCACTATATAAGTCTTTAGTAATTTCAGGATAACTGATCTTATTAACAAATGAAAGGAAGTGCACACGTACTGTATATGACTTTTACATTTTACAATAATTAGGGAAGGAATAGGAAGGATTGTGTCATGGTTGTAGCACTTAGGTTGCACGCAGCTGCACTGAAAGTCCATATCTTTCCACAGAAGTACAACACCAAGTGAGACAATTTGCAGTTCTTTTCCCAGAAGTATTTATCAGCGTATCCAAGACACTGAAATGTCGTAGTAATATTTCCTGTTATCATTTTGGCAGTACATCAGGTACACCAAACAGTGGGACCATAATAACGTCTTCATCGCTCACGGTGGTGGACAGCATGTCATGTCAACACCACGCTCTTACAAGGCACACCAACGTAGAATTAGTGCAAAAACCAAATATAGTGCTCCATGATCATGAGAATGGACAGGACAAATGGATATTACAGTAATTCCAGGTAGTTAGGTCAGAAGGTGAAGGACATTAAGTCACATAGTAGTCTTCATTGAGAATTACATTAGTAGTTTGCGGCATTCATAGCCCAGTTATTGAACATTTCTGTACCATGTATTTAGTATTACAGAATAATGTTCATAAAATTAACAGATTATAGCAATTATTGGCATCATGGGTAATCGTATTACAATAAACAGTGCCAATCCTTGGCCAGTTACAAAGCATATTTAGTATGATAGAATAATGTTCATCAGAAGTCATCATTGAAAAGGAGAGTCAATTATTGGCATAGCATTAACATAATTCATTGAGTTATACTAATTATTGGCAGTCATTGGCCTGTTACAAAACATCAAAAGTCATCATTGAAAACAGGAGCTAATGAATGGCATAGTATTAACATAATTCATTTAGTTATACTAATTATTGGCACTCAGTGGCCAGTTACAAAACATCAAAAGTCATCATTGAAAACAGACGCTAATGAATGGTATAGTATTAACATAATTCATTTAGTTACACTAATTATTGGCACTCAGTGGCCTGTTACAAAACATCAAAAGTCATCATTGAAAACATGAGCTAATGAATGGCATAGTATTAACATAATTCATTTAGTTATACTAATTATTGGCACTCAGTGGCCTGTTACAAAACATCAAAAGTCATCATTGAAAACAGGAGCTAATGAATGGTATAGTATTAACATAATTCATTTAGTTACACTAATTATTGGCACTCAGTGGCCAGCAAGTATTGAATAGTACAAAACATTGTTCATCATTCAGTATTATTCAGAACTCTCTTAAATGGGTAGCATTATTTGGAACTGGTGATACATTTTTTTTTTTGTTAGCAATGCATTGCTTTGGGTAATTATAAGAGAAAGCAAGAAGAGAAAAAGAAAAAAAAATTTGCTTCTGGGTTGTTCCTGTAAATGAAAAATGTGTAACGTCATTCGTCATGAGTCAGCTGTAGCAAGGTTATGAAACAAGGAAGTATATGTGATCACATTTATAAATGATAGACACAACTGGGTAAAAAAAATGCAAGTACTAGTACAGGTTTAATAACAGGTTTAGTAAGTATCATGAAAAGCTTCTCCTGAAAAAAATACAAACTGGATTATGGAGCTGAAAGAAGAAACGCATACTGTGCTGAAAAGCAGTGAACTTCGAATTAACAGGTAGTGAAATGAGTATAAAAAATGTGTTCCATAGCTGTCCTTTCCAAAACCTTCAGTCATCATACCATACGATATAAAACATACTGTCAAAACAAACTGCAACAAATACTTAAATAACTACATAGCATAAATACATAAACTTCAACATCATCCTCATCTGCAAAGAAAAACTTCATTATCCATATTATCTTAACTTCATTATTATCATCACCTGTAAAGAAAAACTTCATTATTCATAGTAGCATATTCTTCATCATTACTCTTCATCAGCATTCATTATCATCTGCAAAAAATCACTTCATTATTCATTACACAACTATTCCTTATCTCTAGCATATTTCATCACTAAAACTAAGATGTGTAGTTCAGTCTGACAGCCTGCATCAATCGCCTTGTATTCTGAAAGAAAAAATTAGTTAAGACTGCTATTCTACGATGTATAATATATTCTTGTTAATGCTTGTTAATTCTGATCCATTTACTCTTTCTCATAAGGTTTTTGTATCTTCTTTCGTCTATTCCGTATGTGAAATTCCCATTTCAGTTTAATTTATTTCCTTTACGTATCATTTCTTTCTGAAATTGATGAACAAAGATTAATGCCTTGCATTTAAATCATATACCCACTAATTAATGACTGGTTAATGGTGACACAATTAAGCATACAGCATATCATGACAGAAAACGCAATATGTCAAAAGCATAGACAGTGTTCAAATGCAAAAATGTACAGAGAATATCACACAGCAGCAGCAAAAAAAAAAAAAAAAATGTAAAACAGTCACGATATTGAGATATCATAGGGCAAAAAATGTCAAAATCAACTGGTGTGTTATACCTTAACTATTTCACAGTGCATATAAACAAAACATGAAAACAATCGTACATAAAAAGACAATATGTGACGTTCGTTGTGATCAGCTTGTATGTAGTGTAGTTAATAGAGGCAAGAATTAAAGACTTAAATGGAGAGAGAATTTGATAAAATTAATACGTCGCTACATAGAATTGCATAATTATTCATAAATTGCGTAAGTTCATCTGGAAAAATATGCATGGTCTGATGTGTAACGACAAGAAGAGCGACCTGTTAACCTTGCCTTGCCGGGCAATTGCCAAGAAAAAATACGATAGTCATCAATAATTAGTCACATAAATATAATTGCAGAAATGATCATAAAAATTAGTAAATAGCATTACAGCGTGATAAATCGTAAAGTATGTTTACTCAATAAAGGGTTTTATGTTGGATAAATGGTGGTTTCCTTTCGATTTTCTGGTTCTCAGTGTTTCGACGTGTACAACATTGGGGTGAGGAATGCTGCGAATCCGATATGGACCTGCGTATAGAAGTTCAAATTTACTGCACTTACCTTTTATTTTGCTGGATAAATAGTGTGTACGTACTAAAATCTTCTGTCCCACATGAAAGTCACGGCGTGTACAAACCTGTTTTTGCTGTCTTCTCCGGCGCTCTGCGGCACGTTTGATGTTGTTCAGCGCAATGTCAATTATTTCGTGGTGTCGTAATCGACGAGATGTAGGAAAGTTTACTAATTCTTTAATTTTGTTTGGTGGTTCAACGTTTTTCAGTATAACAGACGGAGATAGCATAGTGGATTTATTTGGAATGGAATTAATTACATCTTGGAATGAGAGTATGTGTGTATCCCAATTAATATGTCTTTTGTGGCAGTATATTGTAAACAGTTTACCAATTTCTTTCATTAATCGTTCACAAGGGTTCGAAGAAGCATGGTACTTGGATATATAGATCGGAGAAATGTTTCTAGCTCGTAACATGCATGTCCATATAGCAGAACGAAATTGTGATCCATTATCGGAAATTACTCTCATCACATGCCCTACATGAAATAGAAAATGTTTTACAAATGCTTTCGAAACAGTTTTTGCAGTAGCTTTGCGTAACGGAGTGAAGGTAACAAATTTTGAAGTGAGTTCAACAGCGACAAAGATGTAGCAAAAATCTGTTAGTTTTCGGAATTGGACCAAAAATGTCTACTGCGGCCATATGTCTTAATTTAACAGGTACAATGGGATATAATGGAGGAATGTGTGAAGTGGTGTCTGACTTAGCTTTCTGGCAAATTTTACATGACGCTAAAACTCGTCGTATACGTTTCTCCATGTTGGCAAAATAACAGTTCTATCTCAGTATAAGAAAACATTTTCTTGCTCCGTAATGTGCATAACTTAAATGCGTATACCATATTAATTTGTTAACCAGTTCGTCAGGAATGCATAATAACCAATTGTTGCTGTCTGGATGAGAGCAGCGAAACAGAATGTCATTGCGTACAGTGTAGTGGTTCCTAATCGTAACATTACTCTTACCTTGCCAAAGGTGTTTAATTTCTTTCCACATATTGTCTTTATTTTGCTCTTTTGCTATGTCCTGTAATGACGATGAAATAAAATTTTCAAATGCAACTTGCTGAATGTACATGACGCTGAAATTTGCTTTGCAGAAGTTGGTTGCTACGTCTTGCTGATTGTTGCTGAGAGAACGAGATAGTGCGTCTGCTATAACATTTTGTGTGCCGGGAATGTGAACAATCGTAAAATTAAATTCCTGTAAATAAAGTTTCCATCTGCTTAATCTGTCGTGAGTGAATTTAGCTGAAAGTAAAAATTGTATCGATCTGTGATCTGTGTAAACGGTGGTATGTCTGCCATAAAGAAAATGTCGAAATCTCGTAAATGCCCAATCAACACATAATGTTTAAAGTTCTATAACGGAGTAATTTCGTTCAGCAGGTGACAAAATGCGGCTTGCAAATGCGATAATTTTAATTACTGTTGAGCCGTCGTTTTCAATTTCCTGAAAAATGTGTACGCCTAAAGCGGTGTTGGAACTGTCGGTGGCAATGGAAAAATTTCTGGTAAGATCTGGGTGCGATAAAAGTGGAGCATTCAACAAAGCATGTTTCAGGTTCACAAATTCAGAATGTGCTTGCTTATCCCAAGACCAAATACTGTTTTTACCTGTTAAATGGCATAATCTAGGTGTGTCTAAAGCAGAATGATGAATAAATTTGCGAAAAAAGTTAATTAAGCCCAAAAAACTGCGTAATTGTTTCTTTGTCGTAGGAACAGTAATGTCACGTACAGCTTGAAGTTTTTCCGGGTCAGGCGCAATGCATTCTGCCGAAATTACGTGTCCAAGAAATTTTATGGAAGTTTTGCCAAAGTGCGATTTACTAAGATTAACTGTAAGTCCTTGTGCACGAAAAGTTTGCAACAGTTGTTCAAGAATCAGATTGTGTTCACACCAGTTAGCTTCTGCGATAAGAATGTCGTCTACGTACGTCGTAATTCTGTCCTTAAGTTCTGTCGGAAGTATTGTGTTCAAGCCGCGAATAAAAGCTGCAGAGGAAATAATTAACCCGAATGGTAATTTACAAAATTGATAACAGTCGCCAAAACAGAGAAATGCTGTGTATTTTCTGCAATTCGGATGAAGTTGAATTTGCCAAAATCCCGATTTCAAATCTAATGTAAAATAAATAGCTGTACCGTGAAATTTCTGTAGTAGTTCTTCTAATGTCTGTGGTCGATCTGTTTCATTAATAATTATGTCATTGATGTGACGTGAATCAAGTACGAGGCGAAGTGAGCCATCTTTTTTCTTAACAATATGTAGCGGGTTTATGTACGGACTAACTGCTGGTTCTATAATTCCTTGGTCGAGCATATCTTGCAATTCTTTCTTAACTTGTTCTCTGTGAATATATGGAATAGGATAATGCTTAGCTTTAAATGTGTCGTGCTGTTTGACTTGAAATTCATACATAAATCCGGACATAGTACCAGGAATGTTGTCGAAAACTGGAGCTTGCTGTAAAAGAATTTTGCGCAGTTGCGTGCGTTCGTCGTCTGTATTTGCACTGCTTTGTTTAACTTTGTCAGAAATCATTTGCATTACGTCGTAATCAGCTTCGTCTGGAGTATTATAGTTATGTACGTACGTATCTGTGAATAATGTGGGATTACAGTCTATGTTACGTGATACGGAAATGATCTCTGTGCGATTAATTGTTTGTTCTTCCGCAGATAGTGAGTGCTGAAATTCTATAGCAAATTGTATATTTTCATCTTTCAACGTTAAATAGGAATTCTGAAAATCTACAACTGCGTCGTGTTGTACCAGAAAATTCGTACCTAGGATAACGTCTGTTGTCAATAAAGGAACAATCCAAAAATTAGAGCGAAAAGTATGACCTGCAATACAAAATGATAAATGCGTCTGTAATTTAACGTCTACTCCTTTACTCGATACTGCTCCTTTTACTTTCGTTTTGCCTAAAGGTAATGTAGGATATGTATTCTCTTTGTTACACTCGTTAAAAGTTTCTTCATTTATTACTGACATAGGAGATCCGGAATCAATTACTGCTGAAAATTTCGATGAACCAATTTTAATTTCGATGACAGGATGTGAAATGGTTTTCTGAACAACTGGTCTTTCCTGTAAAAGAGTGTCTCTGATATCGTCAAAAGTAATTACATTTTCGTGAACAATATTCTGTGTGTCAAAGGTAGTGCTTGTGTTATTGAAAGATGCGATCTTTACTGTATCTAGTCAAATTCTATCTGACGTGTTATTATTATCAGGAGGATGTTGTGGCATTTCTACTATTTGAACAGCTCTATTACTTCTTCCAGACGTATTACGCTCTGGATGATACCTACTGTCGGGTTCATTCATGAGAATATGTTCTTGCGGATGGTTTTGCTGTTGGCTAGACCGACTGTTATTATATGTACGCTGATAATTGTGCTCATCGTTTTTACGTCTGTCGTGATAGTCATTCCTATACGGTGCATTGCGATAGGAATTGAAATACTGTGTTTTCTGTACGTAGTTATTTCCTTGCTGCCGTGCGTTACTATTTGTTGGATCTGGGACTATACGTGCACGCGGCGAAACATTAAAGTCTGGTTGACCTTGTGCATTACATTGTTGGTTAGGTATGCTAACCGGCTGATTTTCATGCTGTTGCGGTGGAAAACGTCTATTGTTACTAAAATGTGGTTCCTGTTGCTGAAAATTTTGACGATATTGATAATTATAATTTTGTCTGTTATTACAGTTCTGGTAGTTGTCGTGCCTAAAGCGTCTGTTACTTTTACTATTAAAATTACGTGGCTGATCGTAATTGCTGTAAGTTTGTTGGCCTTGGTTGTTATATGAAAAATTTTTGTTTACGAAGGAATAGTCTGATTGCTGCACTTCTAAAAGCTGCAGCAGATCCGTGAATGCAGAAATGTTTTCTTTTTGCTGACCCGTTAGAAGTGACACTCTTAATGACCGTGGTAATTTAGAGATACATAATTGAATGAGTGCAGATTCACTATAGGGTTCACTCAGGTACTGGTTTTGTTGCACCATGTGCTCAAAAAATTGCGTGACACTAGGAAAATTCGAGTTCTCATAATTTGGTAAGCTAATTAACTGATCTTTAATTCCGCGCTGTGTCGTTTTCGACCAATACGCTGATAGAAATGCATTCTGAAATTCTTCTACTGAATAACATTGTCTCGCGATCGGTCTCATTCGAGTTGCCGGTTCGCCTTCCAAAAAACTGCAAATAAATTCAAGTTTATGTGTTACGGGCCAAGTCGGTTGAAAAGCAAAGCTAAATTGTTGAATCCAATCCAGCGGGTGAATCTGTGTTCTGTCATTCTTAAACACTTTAAATTTTCTTACTGACAGAAAATGTTTGTAATCGAAATTATCGTCTCTGTGTGATGGAACAGGTTCAGGATTGTAAGAGAATCTGTTGAACTGTGGTTGTTCGGAATCTAAGTCCCGTACTCTCTGTTGATTACTTAATTTATACGCGCTGCGTGAGTCTGACAAATGTTCGAAAAGTGGCGTCTGTTGTGATGTGTTATTAACTGAAATATTTTTCATCTCTGTTACTTCTTGCTGTAAGCTTGACAATTTTCTACGCAAGGTGTTATTAGATGAATCGATCTCATTAATTGTCTGCTGTAAATTTTGAAATTCAGGTGTTTGGTTAAATGAAACCGGTGAAGTATCGTCTGATTTGCTGTCATTATTAGTTTCAAGAACGTCAATACGACTGGCCAATTCATCATATTTTTCAGTCAGTATTTTTGCCTGATCATCGGTTTTAGAATCGGAGGCATTAATCTGTTTTTGCAACTTACGTGTAGTTTCGTTCAGTTTTTTAACGTCAGCTTTGACGACATCGGAATCCCGTGTTAGTTCTAATTGTTCGAGTCTGTCGGTCACTGTTTGAAAATCTGTTGTGTACGTGTCTGTTTTCGATTTAAGGTCAGAAATCTCATCATGTAATTCGGTGTTCAACTGTTCAATGGTATTAATTTTGTCCGATACTGTAGCAATATTATTGTCTACGTATGTTTTTGCTTTCGCAAACATTTTACGTTTGTCTTCTTGTCTCTGTGCAGTGATTGTTTCCATTACTTGACGTTTTACTTAATTTTGATCCTGAATAAATTTACGGAAACGCGTATCACTGTTTTGTATGTGAAGACTAAGACGTTCGTTAATTTGAGTGTTCTGTTGTTCGAATTTCGCGTCTATCTTTGCGTCCATTGTGCGCGAAAGTTCTGCTGTCATTGTTTTAAACTGGTCCCGTAATTGTGTAGCTTTTTCAGAGCATTGTTTAGCTACTCCGCTAATTTCGTCTCTAAGTGTTTCTGTTGTAGCTGTTTGCATATCCCTTAATTCTTGAGCAACAGATCTAATTTCTTCGCTATTTTTCTTTGAACAAGCCTCAATTTCCTCATGTAACTGTTCCTTAGTTTCATGACACTGCGCGGCAACGGCTCTAATTTGTTCACTAAGCTGCCTGGAATTGTCTAATTTTTCATTTAGCTTGTCTTGTTTTTCGTTCTGTTGTTTGACCTGTTCACTAAGTTGTTTGAGATTTTCATCATTGTCGTCTAATTTTTTACTCTGTTTGTCTTGTTTTTCATTAAGATTGTCTAATTTTTCATTCTGTTGTCTAGCCTGTTCACTCTGTTGTTTGGAATTGTTATCAAATCTTTCATTAAACTGCTTAGTCATTTGTAGCAACAATGCCATAATTGGATTCGACTCAAAGTCACCATTTCTATTCTCTGTGCTGTTTAATGGTGGATCTGAAATTGTTTCGCTTTCTGTAACCATTTGGTTATTTTGAGATTTACAAAAAGGTTTATCAGTCGGATGTACACTGTCAGACACTATTTCGGAATTAAATAAATCCGTCGTACTTTGTGTATCCTGTTCATTTTCATTAGACAAATTTGTGTGTTCATCACGTGAATTTAGTAAACCGGTTGTGTTAGGTTGGGCAGCGCTCATTACAATAGAGCGTCCCGCGTCATCGATTGTCGTCAAATCAACAGAGGACATAACCGAGTTCGCTTGTTCATCATTAAGATAATAATCATCATTAGTAGTTGGAACGCACTGATTGTCGGTGAACGCAGGATTGTCATCATTACACTGCGTGTCACAATTACTATCGGTCACGTTGTTTAAGTCGGTAATTTCATTCATAATACCTCGCGATACACTATGCAGTCTTTCGCGGCATTTTGCTATAGTCACAATTATTCATAATACAAATAAGCACAATGCAAAAGCAACACACAAATACAACAGAGCAAAGAATTGCCGATGATCTGAGAAAAGAAATTCACAAATTAGTAAAAGCGTTGCGCCATATGATAATTATATTTAAACAAATAAGAGCAGATATCTGGCTACGTTTCAGAAGATTCTCAACGAAATACGATCCTGGACCGGGTGTCGCCAAGTGTAACCTCCCCGCAAATATTTGAAAAAGTCAAAAATTTAAATGTTAACGGCAATACAACCTAGTGTAACCTCCCCACAAAATAACATGATTTGTTGACAATGGCGATTAAATAGAAATTAGCAATCTGACCCAGGTATAAGCTGCCCAGAAAAATGTAAGTCAATTCAATAAAAAAAATGAAATCTCAGTGACAATGAAAACGCAAATAGACCGAAATGTCGATCTTAGGCCCTGATTAAACTCAAATTCTTACCTCAGTAAAACTGCATCTGCTCTTATTTTTCGCCATAGCTTGCGGGAAATACATCGCAAATATTTTGAATTTAAGGGAAACTTTTCTTTAAGGAATACCAAGGGAAATATTTCTTTCAATAAAATATTTGTTTTGTTAAAGTGCTTGGTTTGAAAACAAAATTATTATTGGGGCGATTCTTGAACAAATTAGTTACAATTACAATACATTATTAGCTGAGCGCAATGCTGCTTCATTATCTTACTTAAAAATAATATACCTCGTCCTGAATCTTGACCAGAGGCCCATGTCGACGCCCGCCGACTCCTCACACACAACTACGACTATCTCTCGCGCGCTACTACCACAGACTACGTCATCTCGCATGAGCTACTACTCTCGAACTGCCTCGTAACTGAACTCTCTCGTAACTCGACTGCAACTGCACTGAACTCTCGTGCGGTCAAGCGCAGACTAGGAACGACAAATAGCTCTCTGGTCAGAGACTCTGCAATGCCTCGCCATCGTCGCCACACAACATTCGTGTTTCAGTACATTTAGTTCTTAGAGTTCAACTCTCCAACAATGGCCGGGTCATTAACTGAAGCACTTGTTACTGAAGATTTATGACAATGATACCGTTCACAGACAGCACCGTCGATACAACGAAACCTTTCTATTTTGATCCTTGCATTTCCTGAGGTCATATGAGGTAATAACTGTGACGTAACTTCGTTCAGGTTGAAAGAATACTGCAAGTAAAAAACCGAGCCATCAGGTTCACTAGTATTGTTTATTCATGATCGTCATGTACATCGATATTTAACAACATTTGGGTTATTACACTAACGTCACTCTACATCTGCTTACTTACAGGACTCGTGGATGAGAAAATGATCTTGTTTGAAAGTAACCGCTGTATATGTTTATTGAACACAGTTTAAGGTTTCCAGCACATTCTTAAGAGCATGTAGCCAAACTAGGCTACCGCATAAAATGCGGAAACCGAAGGGGCACCAAATTTGACCAGAAACCTCAAATTTACAACAAAATGCGTTTTTTCTTCTGTGCCTATGCGTTATTAGTGGTTTCGTCTTATGAGTGACAGTATACAAACGTTACCTTTGCAGTCAAGCTCGACAATGACACGCGGCGTTCCACAATGCCCTCACAGGGGCCGCTGTCCTCTAATGGTTCACAGCTAACGCTATGACAGTGAAGACACGTCCGTACAGACTCACAAATGCAGGCAAATGAAAAAAAACAATAACGTGATAATTTACATTTGAAAAGAAGAAGAATTCTGACATACATTGATAATTTATTTCCCGATTCCTCATTTTTATAATCAAATCTCTTTATTAAAACACCTTCTGATGAAGTCATGATCGTCGTACTATTCATACAAACAATCTCATGTTACAGCTTAGAGTTAGTTCTTTGGGAAGGAGGGGGGAGGCGGAAAGGAGCAAACACATTACTCGCCAAGGCCGGCGTCAAAATATTTGGAAACGTCCCGGCATCCACACGAGCCCGGATCTAGTTAGTGGCAGTCTCTCGTACTCATGCTGATGGTTCCGCACCCATCAGATGGCACTTCTACTGAACACTGACGAGGCTATGTGCCGTCGTTTCTTTTTAGGTATGTATGCGAAAACATGCATACCTAATATGTTACAAAACGCCGCGCATAAAAACGGGATTTTATGGTATTCATACCTCGGGAGTCAAATATTTCCGACAGTCCTTGGGCTATGCATCATTTGTGTACCCAGCTTAGTGTCACTGTCGTACAGCACAGGGTCAAAGTACGAATACTGCACACTTAGTCTTGCTTAGGCAAATGGAGAAATTCGGTTGGCTTTTTATGCGTTTTCAGTATTCTACGGTGGGCTTGATGGGACTTAGAGAGGTACTATTAGTTCTACATCTACATCTACATTTATACTCCGCAAGCCACCCAACGGTGTGTGGCGGAGGGCACTTTACGTGCCACTGTCATTACCTCCCGTTCCTGTTCCAATCGCGTATGGTTCGCGGGAAGAACGACTGTCTGAAAGCCTCCGTGCGCGCTCTAATCTCTCTAATTTTACATTCGTGATCTCCTCGGGAGGTATAAGTAGGGGGAATCAATATATTCGATACCCCATCCAGAAACGCACCCTCTCGAAACCTGGCGAGCAAGCTACACCGCGATGCAGAGCGCCTCTCTTGCAGAGTCTGCCACTTGATTTTATTAAACATCTCCGTAACGCTATCACGGTTACCAAATAAACCTGTGACGAAACGCGCCGCTCTTCTTTGGATCTTCTCTATCTTCTCCGTCAACCCGATCTGGTACGGATCCCACACTGATGAGCAATACTCAAGTATAGGTCGAACGAGTGTTTTGTAAGCCACCTCCTTTGTTGATGGACTACATTTTCTAAGCACTCTCCCAATGAATCTCAACCTTACCAACAATTAGTTTTATATGATCATTCCACTTCAAATAGTTCCGCACGCATACTCCCAGATATTTTACAGAAGTAACTGCTACCAGTGTTTGTTCCGCTATCATATAATCATACAATAAAGGATCCTTCATTCTATGTATTCGCAGTACATCACATTTGTCTATGTTAAGGGACAGTTGCCACTCCCTGCACCAAGTGCCTATGCGCTGCAGATCTTCCTGCATTTCGCTACAATTTTCTAATACTGCAACTTCTCTGTATAGTACAGCATCATCCGCGAAAAGACGCATGGAACTTCCGACACTATCTACTAGGTCATATATATATATTGTGAAAAGTAATGGTCCCATAACACTCCCCTGCGGCACGCCAGATGTTACTTTAACGTCTGTAGACGTCTCTCCATTGAGAACAACATGCTGTGTTCTGTTTGCTAAAAACTCTTCAATCCAGCCACACAGCTGGTCTGCTATTCCGTAGGCTCTTACTTTACAGGCGGAACTGTATCGAACGCCTTCCGGAAGACAAGAAAAATAGCATCTACCTGGGAGCTCGTATCTAATATTTTCTGGGTCTCATGAACAAATAAAGCGAGTTGGGTCTCACACGATCGCTGTTTCCGGAATCCATGTTGATTCCTACATAGTAGATTCTGGGTTTCCAAAAACGACATGATACTCGAGCAAAAAACATGTTCTAAAACTCTACAACAGATCGACGTCAGAGATATAGGTCTATAGTTTTACGCATCTGCTCGACGACCCTTCTTGAAGACTGGGACTACCTGTGCCCTTTTCCAATCATTTGGAACCTTCCGTTCCTCTAGAGACTTGCGGTACACGGCTGTTAGAAGGGGGGCAAGTTCTTTCGCGTACTCTGTGTAGAATCGAATTGGTATCCCGTCAGGTCCAGTGGACTTTCCTCTGTTGAGTGATTCCAGTTGCTTTTCTATTCTTGGACACTTATTTCGATGTCAGCCATTTTTTCGTTTGTGCGAGGATTTAGAGAAGGAACTGCAGTGCGGTCTTCCTCTGTGAAACAGCTTTGGAAAAAGGTGTTTAGTATTTCAGCTTTACGCGTGTCATTCTCTGTTTCAATGCCATCATCATCCGGGAGTGTCTGGATGTGCTGTTTCGAGCCACTTACTGATTTAACCTAAGACCAGAACTTCCTAGGATTTTCTGTCAAGTCGGTCAAGTTCGTAGGTGGTTGTTTGGAAAACCGAACAAAAAGGATTTTTTTACTATTTCTTCTCCGTCACCATCTGATCAAAATCCAGCCGATTATTCCCAGACGGCTATGCACAGCAAAAGGCTGAAATTTTTACTATACATTGCTAAGATCCCGATTTCAAACAACCTTACGATTTTTCTTCTTACCTGTATCAGTCTACAAGATACAGATGTTCAAAGTTATCCTACTTCTTCGCCGGCCGATGTGGCCGAGCGGTTCTAGACGCTTCAGTCTAGCACAGCGCGACCGCTACGGTCGCAGGTTCGAATCTTGCCTCGGGCATGGATGTGTGTGATGTCCTTAGGTTAGTTAGGTTTAAGTAGTCCGAGTCTAGGGGACTGATGACCTGAGATGTTAAGTCCCATAGAGCTCAGAACCATTTGAACCATATCCTACTTCTTCACGAAAAATCTGGGGTCTCTTGTTGTAGTACTGAGGCATATGCTACATTTTTTTCACCTAAAATCCAGTGTACGATGTAAAATAGTTTTGCGTTATTTCAGTATCACGTAGGCAAACTATCTAAAGTTTACCGGCCAATACATTTCTTTTCATATGAGTTACATGCCCTGCTGCAGCAGGGAAAACAATAGAACCAGCGGAAAAAAGCTCATATCGGAGCACAGAAAACGCGAATATGTTCCTGTTTATTGAGAAGACTGTAAATGAAAAGTGGGGTCCCAGCTGCCTCATAATATCTTCCTCAGCACCTTCAAACTTTTTCCCAAAACTTTGGGCATGGGAACGTATTCGGGCATTCCTGTGCTGAGAGAGAAGAAGCCAGTGGCAGTGGAAAAGAGAAACATAATAAATACTGGAAGATAGTGGTTGTGTTATGAAAAAAACGAAGGTGTCAATGGCGGTGTGAGAGGAAGAGAGGGTCACAGCACAATGACAGAGCAGCTATAACAAGAGAATGAAGTAGGCAGCGCCAGTTGGGGGGGGAGGGGATATAAAGAGAAAATGTAAGTCGAAGTGGGTGAGAGCCAAGGATAATAAGAGACAGTGTGTGACAATGACAACGAGGAAGAGAGACACCGACAAGGAGAAGAGATAGCAGCAGTAGCAATTAAGGAATGAGATATTAGCAGTGAGAAAGAGCAGGAGGGACAGAGCGACAGTGAGAGAAGACTATAGAAGTAGGACGGAACGAAGGGGACTGTGGCTGTGACGCAGGAGACAATGACAGAGAGACACAAAGAGGTAATGACGATAATTTGAACTGAATGAGTGAGTGAGAAAGGGCAACTTGGGATGGATGGGTATAGGCGACTTATAGCGATGGAGTGAGTGTGAGTTACTGTTATGGAAGCTTGTGGAGTTTAAGATGAGTTGCATGTAAAAAAAGTGCGAATATGTTCACAAGCGAAATTTTTTGAAATCTCTAAAGGCGCTGAGGAGGGCAGAATGAGGCAGCTGGTACCCCACTTTTCAGTCAGAGTCTTAAATAAACAGGAGCATTTTTCCGCTGGTCACGTACTTGACAAGGCAACACTCATCTTGTGGATGCGACCAGGGCAAACATCCACCGCTGCTGGACGTTAAAAAGCTACTCACCTCCTCCATAGTTGCGACTAGCATATTAAGAGTGAGTAAGTTTAATTTTGCAGTTTCAATTAACAATTTTTTTTTAAATTTAGAACGGAACTGTTGATGTAGAGTCCGCAGCTCGTGGTCTTGCGGTAGCGTTCTCGCTTCGCACGCACGGGGTCCCGGGTTCGATTACCGGCGGGGTCAGGGATTTTCTCTGCCTCGTGATGACTGGATGTTGTGTGTGTCTGTCATCATCATTGACTCGCAAGTCGCCGAAGAGGCGTCAACTAAAAAGGACTTGCAGTACGGCGGCCCAACTTCCGCGCATGGGGCCTCCCTGCCAACAATGTCATACGATCGTTTCATTTTTTTTTTTTTTTTTGGTTGGTATAGAGAAGTGCAAAATGGCTAAGCAGGGATGGCTAGAGGACAAATGTAAGCATGTAGAGGCCTATCTCACTAGGGGTAAGATAGATACTGCCTACAGGAAAATTAAAGAGACCTTTGGAGATAAGAGAACGACTTGTATGAATATCAAGAGCTCAGATGGAAACCCAGTTCTAAGCAAAGAAGGGAAGGCAGAAAGGTGGAAGAAGTATATAGAGGGTCTATACAAGGGCGATGTACTTGAGGACAATATTATGAAAATGGAACAGGATGTAGATGAAGATGAAATGGGAGATACGATACTGTGTGAAGAGTTTGACAGAGCACTGAAAGACCTGAGTCGAAACAAGGCCCCCGGAGTAGACAACATTCCATTGGAACTACTGACGGCCTTGGGGGAGCCAGTCATGACAAAACTCTACCATCTGGTGAGCAAGATGTATGAAACAGGCGAAATACCCTCAGACTTCAAGAAGAATATAATAATTCCAATCCCAAAGAAAGCAGGTGTTGAGAGATGTGAAAATTACCGAACTATCAGTTTAATAAGTCACAGCTGCAAAATACTAACACGAATTCTTTACAGACGAATGGAAAAACTAGTAGAAGCCAAACTCGGGGAAGATCAGTTTGGATTCCGTAGAAATGTTGGAACACGTGAGGCAATACCAACCTTACGACTTATCTTAGAAGAAAGATTAAGGAAAGGCAAACCTACGTTTCTAGCATTTGTAGACTTAGAGAAAGCTTTTGACAATGTTGACTGGAATACTCTCTTTCAAATTATAAAAGTGGCAGGGGTAAAATATAGTGAGCGAAAGGCTATTTACAATTTGTACAGAAACCAAATGGCAGTTATAAGAGCCGAGGGACATGAAAGGGAAGCAGTGGTTGGGAAGGGCGTAAGACAGGGTTGTAGCCTCTCCCCGATGTTGTTCAATCTGTATATTGAGCAAGCAGTAAAGGAAACAAAAGAAAAATTCGGAGTAGGTATTAAAATTCATGGAGAAGAAATAAAAACTTTCAGGTTCGCCGATGACATTGTAATTCTGTCATAGACAGAAAAGGACTTGGAAGAGCAGTTGAATGGAATGGACAGTGTCTTGAAAGGAGGATATAAGATGAACATCAACAAAAGCAAAACAAGGATAATGGAATGTAGTCTAATTAAGTCGGGTGATGCTGAGGGAATTAGATTAGGAAATGAGGAACTTAAAGTAGTAAAGGAGTTTTGCTATTTGGGGAGCAAAATAACTGATGATGGTCGAAGTAGAGAGGATATCAAATGTAGGCTGGCAATGGCAAGGAAAGCGTTTCTGAAGAAGAGAAATTTGTTAACATCCAGTATTGATTTAAGTGTCAGGAAGTCATTTCTGAAAGTATTCGTATGCAGTGTAGCCATGTATGGAAGTGAAACATGGACGATAAATAGTTTGGACAAGAAGAGAATAGAAGCTTTCGAAATGTGGTGCTACAGAAGAATGTTGAAGATTAGGTGGGTAGATCACATAACTAATGAGGAAGTATTGAATAGGATTGGGGAGAAGAGAAGTTTGTGGCACAACTTGACCAGAAGAAGGGATCGGATGGTAGGACATGTTCTGAGGCATCAAGGGATCACCAATTTGGTATTGGAGGGCAGCGTGGAGGGTAAAAATCGTAGAGGGAGACCAAGAGATGAATACACTAAGCAGATTCAGAAGGATGTAGGTTGCAGTAGGTACTGGGAGATGAAAAAGCTTGCACAGGATAGAGTAGCATGGAAAGCTGCATCAAACCAGTCTCAGGACTGAAGACCACAACAACAACAACATAGAGACATTGACGCAACGATCAGAATTATTTATCAAAGGAGTGGCTTTCCCCCTGAGGACGTTGAATTGTCTGATGTAGTATCACCTAGAATCTGAACAAATAATTTTAAATTGTGGTACTGTTATAATGGGACACAAAGCGTAAAGAGGCATCATGGCAGCAATGATGAACAGTTAATTCCCAGGTCCATTAATTAATGAAAGGGGAATGTATACGCTTGGTTCTTACTGACAATGAACATTTCTCACAATCACTTTCAATTAGCACATCAGGTAGAGCTTTGACATCCACTACAAATTAGTCGTGACGTCTTTGTTAATGTTTTAGTCCCGAGACCCAGACAACCGCTCGTTTGCCACTTACATAAATGGAAGCAGCCAACATTAGCTCTGTCCCATCCGCATAAATGGAAGCAGCCAACATTAGCTCTGTCCCATCCGCAAGAACTATTCGCGCGTATGACTGTTCACAACTATTTCCATTTCATCTCGTGCGCTTGGGTCCCTGGCTCGAAATCGGCAGAACGCGAATATTTTTCTCCGATAGTATTCCGTTTCCAGCGATGGCACCCAAGAATTCAAAAGTTATCATGCATAATAGTCGTTGCTGAATGTTAATTTTTCGGTAAGTGAAGTGAAATTTGTTTGTTGTACATGTTAATTTCGTCTTAGATTACAAAATTTACTTTCGAATGTAGGAAATATATAAATGTTCGTTATTCTCTGCGTCATTTGAACTTTCGTACACGCTCGGTACGAGACACAAAGTGGAGAAACAGTATATAGAAATTCTTCGGTCTGCCCCGCTCCTCTCGCCACGGCAGTCTAATGATGATGATGATGATGATGATGATGATGTTTGGTTTGTGGGGCGCTCAACTGCGCGGTTATCAGCGCCCGTACAAATTACCAACCTTTTCTCAGTCCAATCTCGCCATTTTCATGAATGATGACGAAATGATGAGTACAAGACAAGTGTAAGTGCTGGCCGGAGACGGCTTCCTCTGTCCCCTGCAACTCCATCAGTTCACGTACAAGAACAAGATTGCAGGCTGGCACTTTTTACGCTGTTAACTAGAGCATACTACGACCCAAACAGTCGCTCACCAATCTTAACTGCACTATTTCTGCCGCTGCACTCTCACCTTAATACGAGGTACGTTCAGTAAATGATGCAACACATTTTTTTCTCCGCCAATTTTGTTTGAGAAATTGTGGAATTTGTTGAGGGACTTCGTACAGTATTGCTACTTCGACTCCTATAGTTTCATAAAGTTCCCATAGGTGGCGGCGCTGTACATTGCCGTCAAAATAGCGTCTGTAATGGAGGTACGTTCCAAGCACTTTTGGTGGAAAAACAGAGCACTGCATATATTCATAGGCGCTTGCAAAATGTCTAGGAAGACTTGGCAGTGAACAAAAGCACGGTTAGTCGTTGGGAGAGCCGTCTGTCATCATCGCAACAAGGTCGCGCAAACCTGTCCTATCTCCCGGGTGCCGGCCAGCCGGACACAGCTGATATTCCTGCAATGTTGGAACGTGCGGTCACTCTCATTCGTGGTGATCGACCTCTCATAATCAAACACCTCGCTGCTCAACTGAACGACTCTGTTGGCAGTGCTGACACACTCGTGGACCGGTTGGGGTACTGAAAGGTGTCTGCCCGCTGGGTTCCACACCGCTTAACACAAGACCGTAAAGAGCAACGAAGGACCATAAGCGCGGTATTACGACGGTAATGCCAAAAGTAAGGTCTCCTATTTTTTATGAGTACATAGACCTGCTTATTTCTACAATGGTTTACATCAGTTTACAGCTTGAACATTTAGCTATTTTTCGACATAATCACCATTTCCATCGATGTATTTTTGTAGACGCTGTGGCAGTTTTTGTATGCCCATGCTGTTGAGAAAGTTATGAACCTCTTCTTTCACCTCGTCGTCGGAGCTGAATCTCTGGGACCACAATTAACGCTGACAGGTACTGTGAGACTCTGAAAAAACCCAAACGGGCAATTGAGAACCGGAGAAGAGGAATGTTGAGCAAGGGCGTACACATTGTCCATGACAACGCTCGCCCACACATCGCTCGGCAAACCGTTGCTCTCCTGCAACAGTTTCAGGGGAACATAATCACCCACCCATCCTATAGTCCTGACTTGGCGCCCAGTGACTATCACCTGTTCCATAGGTTAAAAGAACATTTGGCCGGAAAGCGATTCAACTCCGACGACGAGGTGAAAGAAGAGGTTCATAACTTTCTCAACAGCATGGCGGCGAGCTGGTCTGACATGGGCATACAAAAACTGCCGCAGCGTCTACAAAAATGCATCGACAGAAATGGTGATTATGTTGAAAAATAGATAAATCTTCAAGCTGTAAACTGACGTAAACCATTTTAGAAATAAACAGGTTTATGTACGAGTACTTATAAAAAAATAGGAGACCTTACTTTCGGGATTACCCTCATACTTGCGTGTAACGAGCCTGACCACGACAATTTTTCGTCGAACACCGTCACAGCCGCTCACCACTTGGAACCGCAAACAATCCGGCAATCCATGGAGTGGTTCCGCATCACCTCTCCTCCGGCGAAAAAGTTCAAAGCCGCACCATCAGGCGATAAAGTCATGGCGACTGTCTTTTGAGACTCTGAGGGGATTATTCTGTTTGATGCCGTCCCTTGTGGCACAAAGATCAACCATGAAATGCATTGTTCTAAACTCTGGTAATTGAAGAAACGTCTTCAGCGTGTTCGCTGTCACAAACATGAAACGAACTTCTGCTTTTCCAAGACAATACAAGGCCTTAGACAAGTCTACACACTCGAGGGGAGCTCACAAAACTTCACTGGACTGTTCTTCCTCATCCACACTACAGCCCGGATCTCGCACCTTCGACTTCCACGTGTTTGGTAAAAGGAGAGATCCACTCCGAGGGAAATAGTACGTGGGTGATGTAACTCACGCAACAAGACACTGACTTCGACGTCGAGCACTTGTGGTACCATGCGGGCATACAGGCCCTCGCGGTAACGTGGCGTAAGGCTGTGACATTGAACGGAGATTATGTTGAAAAATATGGTTTTGTTGCCAACAGAGTAGGGAATAATATTCCGTATCGGAGTCCTGAATAAAACCAACCTACTGAACGCCTCTCGTATTTCAAAATTAAAAAAGGAAAAAAAAATGACACAAAATTTAAAGGAAGGTACAAAACAAGTGAATCACTTTACTTTTGTAAAACCGATTTTGGAGAACGATTCCAGGTAACAATGGCAAAAAGTGTACCTCTTTGTTGGTTGCTGGCATTCCAAGAAAAATGGAATTTTGTAGTGCACTACAGACAAAAAATGGTTCAAATGGATCTGAGCACTATGGGGCTTAACATCTGAGGTCATCAGTCCCCTAGAACGTAGAACTACTTAAACCTAACTAACCTAAGGACATCACACACATCCATGCCGGAGGCAGGATTCGAACCTGCGACAGTAGCGGTCGCGTGGGTCCAGATTGAATCGCCTAAAACCGCTCGGCCACAACGGCCGGTACTGCGGACAAATTACTGTTTTTTTTTGCGCTGTTGTTTATTATTCGATCGTGTGACCCGCATCGCTTGTCGTTCATTTCCGCTTGCGGTGCGAGAAGCAGGACTAACAAGGGAAGGCCACGACGTTTGGAACGCGGATTTACTGCAGACTTCGTACACTCGTAGTACTCCATGAGGACAACAAAATGTGTAAGCAGTAGCGCGTACTTCTCAAGCCTTATTGAGAAAATCGCAAGATAATTTCGGTCGTCAAATATACACCTGCGCGTGGCCATTTTTACCATGAAGTGGCGGCAGCCGAGCGGTAACAGCCGGCACGGTAGCTCAGCGTGTTCGGTCAGAGAGCCGGTTGGCCTCTGCAATAAAAAACTGAGTGGAAGGATCAACCACCGATCTTGAACAGGATGTCTTGCGACGGCCGCAACGACCAAACACAACGATCAATAACGAACGAAATGCAACAAAAAAGAAAAAAAATTGGTTACCTTTGAAGCCCCATAGTCGCTGGATCGATGGATCGAGTCCCGTTCGTCAGTTTCTTTTTTTTTTATTTTCAACACAGTCATTTTCTTTACTATTTATATTACAATTGGTATAATGGGACAAATACGTATAATCGGATGAAATTTTGTTAAATTTACAATGTTATTTGGCTGTCTACAAATTTTTACTATCACAAATAATATTCATAAGTATCAGTTAGTAAACGACCAAACGCATAAAGTGATACTGAAAATGTATGGTTGTCCGTGATTTGAGAAATCCCTTATACCTGGAAGGAACCCGAAACTACCTGTTACCTGCAAGTTTTGACCGGCACACGCGGTTTTCGGAAGATGTACAATTAATCGTCGCTTTCGACATTACGAGTACATGTTGAAGGATGGTATTTTTCGTCAAAACATGGAGAACAAAGTTATGAATATAATATTATTTGTGATAGTAAAAATTTGTAGACTGCCGAATAACATCGTAAATTTAATAAAAAATCATCCGATTACACGTATTTGTCCCATTACATCAGTTGTAATATAAATAGTAAAGAAAATGGCTGTTGAAAATAAAATAAAAACTGACGATCGGGACTCGATCCAGCGATACAGCGATTCCGGTGCCTGAATGCTAACCACTCGGTTCGTGGTAAAAATGGCCACGCGCAGGTACATATTTGACGACCGAAATTATCTTGCGATTTTGTCAATAACGCTTGAGAAGTACGCGCTACTGCTTATACATTTTGTTGTCCTCATGGAGTACTACGAGTGTACGAAGTTTGAAGTAAATCCGCGTTCCAAACGTAGTGGCCTCCCCGTGTAAGTGATCACCTACGCAATGGTCTGCTCTCTTTGCGTTTGACGGTCAATCACAGGCTGCCCTGCGACAAGGAAATGGCTGAGAGGCCGGGAAAGTGATGGGGCGTGATGGCCGCGGTTTCGCCAGCGGGCCTTTCCTCGCCCCACCCCCGGGCCCTCCTGGGCAGTGGTGGGCAGAGGCCGTCGCAGCGGCAGTCGACGCGCGCGGCTTCCGTCGCTCGGTGGTGTGCTCGCGGGTTCGTTCGCGTTTGCGGGTCAGTGCGGCAGCCGAAGACACGCTCCACGCCACATCTCGCCGTGAACATCCAACAGGTAAGCCACAGCTGCCTGCAAATTCTTGCCAAATTATGTCTGTTTTCGGCACTTATATCTCCGGTGGCAATTGTTGCAAGACAAATAGCACCGCCTCCATACCTGTCTGCTCCTTCCAGTTTCTCGTGCAACACCGTATCACCTGCTTAAACATCTACCGCAACTGTAAAATTTATAACATCTGGTATGTTAAACGCATTATCTACGCCGATGCATCTTCAGCTTCTTCTTACTCACAGCCATACATTTCTGGAACTAGCTACAATCAGTCTCCACACGATATGTAATCACCTAGTAACAAAGACCAAAGCAGTTTGCTTTAACGCAGCTTCTTTATAGATGTAATCTGAGCACTCTTGTACTTGTGAAACAGCATAAGCGTTTCGTACTTTTCTTCACCCCTCTTTCCGTCTCACACGTTAATTTCCTGTACCGTATCTCCCTTTCACCATCCACCATCAGTCATGTGCGTTCGCCGGCCGGAGTGGACGTGCGGTTCTAGACGCTACAGTCTGGAACCGGGCGACCGCTACGGTCGCAGGTTCGAATCGCTCCTCGGGCATGGATGTGTGTGATGTCCTTAGGTTACTTAGGTTTAATTAGTTCTAAGTTCTAGGTGACTGATGACCTCAGAAGTTAAGTCGCATAGTGCTCAGAGCCATTTGACCCATTTTTTCATCAGCGTTCACTTTCTTCAGCCCTGATTTCTTTTTTGTGTGTGTCGTTTCGTTTTTGCTTCTGTGTGTGTGTGTGTGTGTGTGTGTGTGTGTGTGTGTGTGTGTGTGTGTGTATTTCCGTGTCGCGGTTTTCTATCCTATTACTTATTACATTTGAGTATTTAGCGAAGAAAAACGGGACTATCCGAATGAGTCGGTAATGCGCCCTTTGACCTTGTGAAAATATTTAACCCTACGGTATGAGAGGGGGGTGGAGGGGGAGGGGCAGCAGCAGTCCTGAAACGTGTACCCCTAACAGTGATTCTCTACAAGTTACCAAAAGAAGTTTCGCGAGAGAGACGTCGCCTTTCTTGCAAAGACTTAATTTCCTGAGCACCTCTGTTACATTTTCTTGTGGGCTGTACTGACTCATTACGATCATCGTACAGCGTCTCTGAGTTCGTTCGATGTGTGCTCAAAAGTCTTTTTGTTAGGAATTGCAGTGCTGCAGAACTGCCGAACATATGGTTACACTAACGTCTTGCACGTGGTTTCCTTTACAGATACAATGCAGTTTTTCCGAAACCCTCCAAACAAATCCCCTTTCCTAACACTGATTTCGTGCCATTTCATATCACTGAGCAGTGTTAAGGTAGATATTTAAATGATGTGACCGGCTTTACAAGTTCACCATTAAACTATAATCGCACACTATCGGGTTCTATCTCTTCGTTATCGACAGTATTTTGCATTTATCCATATTTAAAGACAGTTATCATTCATTACACTACGTGGAAGTTTCATCCAGGTCTTTCGGTAAGGTCCTGCAGTGATTTCACAGTGAAATAACGTTAAGGACAAAAGCCGTCCCCATCCGGTGATCTAGATTTATATTCTGTGTTATTTCCCTAAATCACTTAAGACAAATCCCGGGACGGTTCCCTTAAAGAGGATATGGCTGATATTCTTCCCCAATCCCAATTTGAGTCCCCTCTCTAACGACCTCGTCGTCGACAGGATTTTATTCCCTAATCGTTCTCCCTTCTTACTGTACATTCCTGTTTACTTTCCTAGAAAGAACAATGACATCAGCGATGAGTCTGTAAGTGCTGCAGACATTTATTTTCAGAGCTTCAGTAGTCTTATCAGTGTTGTGTAATGAGGTATGTACAGTAGTTCGACAGCCGTAATCATAGCGCAGTTCTTCTTGCTATTGAAAGGGTTATTGTTGCTTTTATTACGTCATAATAGACGCTGAGGCGACAGAAGCCATGGGATAGAGATATGCACATATAGAGATGACGCATGTATCGCGTACACGAACCATTAAAAGGGCAGTTCATTGGCGGAGCTATCATTTGTACTCAGATGATTCATGCGAAAAGGTTTCCGACGCGTTTGTTGGTGCACGACAGGAGTTCACAGACTTTGAACGCAGAATAGTTGTAGCTACACACACGGAACGTTCCAATTCGGTAATCGCTAGGAAAATCAATGTTCTTAGGGTCACAGTGTCAACAGAGAGCCGAGAATGCAAAATTTCAGGTACCACCTCTCACTACGAACAACGCAGTCGCTGACGTCATTCACTTAACGACCGAGAGCAGCGCCGTTTGCGTAGAGTTGTCGGTGCTAACAGACAAGCAACACCGCGTAAAGTAACCTCAGAAAACAATGTGGGATGTGCGACGAACGTATCCGTTACGACTGGGCGGCGGAATTTGACGTCAACGGGCCGTGTCAACAGACAACTGACGCGAGTGTCTCTGCTAACAGCACAACATCGCCTGCAGCGCATCTCCTGGGCACGTG
This sequence comes from Schistocerca piceifrons, assembly GCF_021461385.2. Classification (NCBI taxonomy): domain Eukaryota; kingdom Metazoa; phylum Arthropoda; class Insecta; order Orthoptera; family Acrididae; genus Schistocerca; species Schistocerca piceifrons. The sequence goes on along the minus strand of NC_060139.1, from coordinate 38,307,530 downwards.
ACCTTGTCGATTTGACCATAGACGACTGGAAAACCAGATAAGTATCGATTTCGGTTGGTAAGAGGTGGTGGTACGGTTCGTGTGTGGTGCAGACCCCATGAAACCATGGTCCCAAATTGTCAACAAGACACTGGGCAAGCTGGTCGTGGCTCTATAATCGTGTGCGCTGAGTTTACACGGAATGGACTGTGTCGTGTGACCCGACTGAACTGATCACTGACTGGAAATCGTTATGTTCCGCTACACGAGAGCCATTTGTAGCCATTTATGGAGTTCATGTTCCCAAACAACGATGGAACTTTTATGAATGGCAAATGCGCCATGTCATCGGGCCACACTTTTTCGCGAGTGGTTTGACGAACATCTGGACAATACGAGTCAACGATCTGACCATCTAGTTTGTCTAAAACGTGTCCCACCGAACATTTATGTGACTTATTCGAGAGGTCAGTTCGGGTATAAAATCCTGTACCGGCAACACTTTCGCAACTATGGACTGTTATGGAGACAACATGGCTAAATATTTCTGCAGGGAACTTTCAACAACTTTTTGAGTCCATACCGTGTCGGGTTGCTGCACTCCGCCGGGCAGAAGGAGGTATCCTAAGACTTTTGTAATAAGAAAAGACAATTCAATAACAGACAGAGGGAAGTGGCGCAGTTGTCAGCACACTGTACTCGCACTCCAGAGGACGTCGGTTCAGATCTCCGTCTGCCACCCAGATTTAGGTTTCCCGTGTTCTTTCTAAATAGCTTTAGGAAACTCTTGGGATGATTCATTTGAAAAGTTCACTTCCGATTTCCTTCACCATCCTGTAACCAGAGCTTGTGCTCTGTCTCTAATGACCGCACTGTCGACGAACCGTTAATCTGCAATCTTCCTTTCAATCGTCCTTTTCAATTAGGTGTAAGGTGTGTCTTGAAGTAAGTGTAAGAGACTTCCCAAATTCCATGTTATTGAGAGAAAGAATAGAAAATTTGGTTAAGCTAAGGCTCTTCCGGTCGTTTTTGTTACCAACTGACACGTACGCTTTTGCGAAGTGAATTAATGAAGTTTATACTGGAAACGTCTGTGAAAAATAAACTGTTTTCATTACATATATGAGTGTTTTATTGCAAAGTAAAAGATGGGTCGCGTGCTATGATGTTTTGGAGTAATGCAATTATTTGCTCTTGACCGTGCTGATGTGCACTCCTATTAAGGAAAAAAAAACAAGGAAAACGGGTTACGAAAGAACAGGAAGAAATACGATGTACGTACAAGAAAACCTTCTGAGAAGATATGAAAATTATTTGCTGTATTTGCATGTGTAACGTCTAATAAGTTTCAGCAGTATGATTATGCGTGATACTTTATCTCGCTAAAGTTGCAAATGCGTACAGAAAGAAGCACTACAGACCACAGGTATGCTGCAGAATGAGGCTGGTGAAGATTTAGTCTATGGTATTGAGAGTCTTACAAGGCACTATTAAAATTCATCAACTGAAAAAGAAGTATTTAAAATTACAGAACTACATGTGATGAACGTCGTCTATTCATTATACACAGAGCAACGCACATTTTCACGAGCACGCCTCATTCACGAGCTGCGAAACCATTGTAAATAAACAAACTGTGCTCTGAGATTGACACAGGGAGCCCGATATATATCCTGTAGCGCAATAAAATATTTTTGTTTGGGACTAAACACAGTGTTTTAATGTACACTTCGTTTATGTGTAATATGCTCATAATTCAGCCGCTAAAATAATTAACTTTGGCGTAACTCGTTGTCTATGTAATTCTTCATGTATCTTTACTCTTGCGGCATCTTTAGTAATTTGATTTACACTGTGGTTTATATACCTCTTGAAGATTAGTGTCTCAGTGTTCACTCTAAATGAAATTATGAAATATCTACTCTGTCTTAGGAGGTTCACTAAAATCGTGAAGTATTTGGGGGGTACAAGAGTCAAAAGGAATCAGTTGTAGCCTCAGCTAAGTTACGAATAATTTCGTGCTGTATAATTGAAATAGAGCCCACAGTAATTTTCACTTGCAAGTGAAAAGGTGCTGAAATATGAAATTAATGAGCTTGTAAGTGACTCTCCCGCCGTCACTTCCATTCGCTGCAAGCTGCCGATCGCGGAAAGTATCCCGTTCTCCGGATGTAGCATTCGGCACGGACTCGCTGCGCATGCGCCGATAGCCCTGCTTCATTAAGAGCCATTGGAACTCTTAAACGAAAACATTCTGTCAGACTCCCCACAAGAGCACAACAGATCATTTGAATAACAGCAAAGAGTGTAAAGATACCCGTTGTTCATGGCGTTTGAGGAGGAATTATAAGTATTTCATGAGGCCGTAGAAGCGACAGTTTAGGGTTAACAGTTTCCTATAAACATGTGACCCGTTGTCAATCAATATAGAGTTGCGGCTGTTAGAATGTAACGCGTCTACTAATCCTTACTGAATTAATCAGGCAGCTTAGCGAAAGAATTAATTGAAAAAATGTTCAAATTATGTTCAACAGTCTTTCAGAAACTTTGATATCTACTTCAATCCACGTTTCAGCTCGCTTCGCCGCACTACTCCCAGCTCTTCTGAGAAGATGTTGGTGTGCAGTTCTGAGGGTAGCATTGTTTACGGTAGAAGCTATTAGCTTGATTATTGCGCTCAGTTTCTCAGCAAAGAGTTCCCCTTTTGTATCATCCTCAAAAACGAAAGTATGATGAAATAAGGCGTAGCGAGCTTGATTACCAATGAACAAGATCATATATCAATGAGGGAAAATTAAGTGACATGCTCCACGCTGGGTGGAATATGCAAGGACTCTGACGTGCTGAAAGAACAAAGCTAATTTTCCTTTGTACAGGCATTTCTTTCAATAACACAGTTCAGTATTCAGAAGGTTTCTGTATGTGATGCATGCAATAAGTAAATTTAGTAGGACAACCGACTTTCAGTCACGTCACTGCACATAGTTATAGAGAATTGGTGTTATACGTATGGCAACACAGTGCTGCTTGGATCCTCGTTTGATTGATATATGCGTAAAAGAAGTTTCGTGAGTCAACAAAGTGAATGGACTTCCTTCGGCTGTCACCACCACCAGGATGTTTAGGATATATGTTCCTTCGTATCTGCACTTATCAAAATATTCACTGCTTCGTATCATTCTAATCTGGGCCGTTTCAAACATGGGATTCTTTGTGAAGTCCCCACGGAAAAAAAGTTACGAAATGATGAATAGTCGCTGAATTTCATTGCACCAGTATGGTCTAGACCTGCAAACCGCAGCTCGCGAGCCTCATCCGACGGTTTGGCTCTTCCACGAAATACCACGTGAGAGCGCGTACGTGCAGTGCAAATGGAACTTCGAAGACCACGCACAATAGTAGGTTTTTGGCCTGGACTAATCTACTTGAGGAAGTGGCGTTAGCTGGGGCATAGGTGACGCAGACCACACCCACCCGCACTGTTTTTACAGCTTCTGACAATGTCTTCGAAAGAAGAGGATGCATAATATTTTGAAGGCAGGCGCAACGAGCTGAAATTAATGCAAACTAAAGCAGTGGAAGTACACTCTATTCCACTGAAGAGCTAGAATCGTTTTGGGCGAAGTGTCGAAAAGAAAAACCGCTATCAGCCGAAAGAAGAAGATAATTACAGGGTGTAGTCATATTACTGCTATCAACGCCTGTGCTCGACGTCAGAGGGAAATAACCACTCACAGACAGCAGGTAACAGCAGTAACAAGAGAAGGTACAGGGTGTTTCAAAATGACCGGTATATTTGAAACGGCAATAAAAACTAAACGAGCAGCGATAGAAATACACCGTTTGTTGCAATATGCTTGGGACAACAGTACATTTTCAGGCGGACAAACTTTCGAAATTACAGTAGTTACAATTTTGAACAACAGATGGCGCTGCAAGTGATGTGAAAGATATAGAAGACAACGCAGTCTGTGGGTGCGCCATTCTGTACGTCGTCTTTCTGCTGTAAGCGTGTGCTGTTCACAACGTGCAAGTGTGCTGTAGACAACATGGTTTATTCCTTAGAACAGAGGATTTTTCTGGTGTTGGAATTCCACCGCCTAGAACACAGTGTTGTTGCAACAAGACGAAGTTTTCAACGGAAGTTTAATGTAACCAAAGGATCTGTTTGAAAAATTTCAACGGACTGGGAACGTGATGGATGGACGTGCTGGAAAGGTAGGGCGACCGCGTACGGCAACCACAGAGGGCAACGCGCAGCTAGTGCAGCAGGTGATCCAACAGCGGCCTCGGGTTTCCGTTCGCCGTGTTGCAGCTGCGGTCCAAATGACGCCAACGTCCACGTATCGTCTCATGCGCCAGAGTTTACACCTCTATCCATACAAAATTCAAATGCGGCAACCCCTCAGCGCCGCTACCATTGCTGCACGAGAGACATTCGCTAACGATATAGTGCACAGGATTGATGACGGCGATATGCATGTGGGCAGCATTTGGTTTACTGACGAAGCTTATTTTTACCTGGACGGCTTCGTCAATAAACAGAACTGGCGCATATGGGGAACCGAAAAGCCCCATGTTGCAGTCCCATCGTCCCTGCATCCTCAAAAAGTACTGGTCTGGGCCGCCATTTCTTCCAAAGGAATCATTGGCCCATTTTTCAGATCCGAAACGATTACTGCATCACGCTATCTGGACATTCTTCGTGAATTTGTGGCGGTAGAAACTGCCTTAGACGACACTGCGAACACCTCGTGGTTTATGCAAGATGGTGCCCGGCCACATCGCACGACCGACGTCTTTAATTTCCTGAGTGAATATTTCGATGATCGTGTGATTGCTTTGGGCTATCCGAAACATACAGGAGGCGGCGTGGATTGGCCTCCCTATTCGCCACACATGAACCCCTGTGACTTCTTTCTGTGGGGACACTTGAAAGACCAGGTGTGCCGCCAGAATCCAGAAACAAGTGAACAGCTGAAGCAGTACATCTCATCTGCATGTGAAGCCATACCGCCAGACACGTTGTCAAAGGTTTCGGGTAATTTCATTCAGAGACTACGCCATATTATTGCTACGCATGGTGGATATGTGGAAAATATCGTACTATAGAGTTTCCCAGACCGCAGCGCCATCTGTTGTTGAAAATTGTAACTACTGTAATTTCGAAAGTTTGTCTGCCTGAAAATGTACTGTTGTCCCAAGCATATTGCAACAAACGGTGTATTTCTATCGCTGCTCGTTTAGTTTTTATTGCCGTTTCAAATATACCGGTCATTTTTGAAACACCCTGTATATAAAGCCTGTCGGGGGAAGCGGAAAACGGTGCCTTATTTGTCATTGTGCGAAAACGGAGGAATTATCTGATGTCAAAAAGGGCAGGGTCGTTGGAATTTGGGCAAAGATCGGAAGCATTTCCAAAACGACAACTGTTCGCGTGCCACCATGGTTAAAGTATACCGCTATGGCGCCGAGACAACTGTTATGCTTCACGGGCCACACACAGCAGGGAGGACGCCGGTTGTGGAGCTATGCACGGGCGCAAACACTTGCTGCTACAGAGCTACCAACAGTGTATCCTCAACGATCGTTCAGCGAACGTTGCTGTATATGGACCTCCACAACAGACGCCTGGATCATGCAAGCACTGTGATTGCTGCTCATCGGCGACGAAGGATGGAATCTGCGCGCTAACACCGCAACTGGACAAGTGGAGGAAGAGGAACCACATCTCATGTCCTATCGGACGGTAGTGAATACGGCGTGAAAGGTCTGATAGCAAACATCTTGCCAATCGCTGGAAGCGTCCGGGCCGGAGGACACTCCCCAGGTGAGCTCGTCATTCAGGAAACCATAAAGGATGAACGCAAGTACGCATGTATTCTTGGAGACTGCGGCGCGGCACGTTGCCTTTTTTTTTGCCGCCCTGCCAGTGTCCAGCAATGTTCATTTGTCTAGCTAAAAGCTGTAGCAGAAAATACTAGACCACTACTGTCTATTGCAGGTCGCAACATACATAGAAGTGTCCGGTAAACGGGATGTGGCTAGTACTGAAATAAAAGTTTTAACTTGGCAGTGTAAATTTTCAGTTGTATTTTTACGATAAACATCACTGCCAAGTCCGTACTAACTGTCTACACAATGTAAAGTTCCCACGCACACCACAATCACACACGTAGCAAGTTTATGGTATTTACACCCGTTACCGAAGTTAATAGAGTTCACCGGATCGTTTAGTTATGAAAATGCTCGCTCAAATGTTGTGCACTGTGCTCTACACGTAATACCTATTGCCCGCAGCTCGTGGTCGTGCGGTAGCGTTCTCGCTTTCCGCGCCCGGGTTCCCAGGTTCGATTCCCGGCGGGGTCAGGGATTTTCTCTGCCTCGTGATGACTGGGTGTTGTGTGATGTCCTTAGGTTAGTTAGGTTTAAGTAGTTCTAAGTTCTAGGGGACTGATGACCATAGATGTTAAGTCCCATAGTGCTCAGAGCCATTTGAACCATTTTAATACCTGTTCCAGTCTTAGATCGCACAACACGCCACGCGGTTTTCACTAACAGTCGAAAGCAATAATTTTGATATTCCGTCCGAAATTCCACACGACTTTCACTATACCGTTCACTTAAACACGCTTTGTACTACTTCGCGAACCCGTAATTAGCATTTTTCCGCGATTTTACAGTACTTTCGTCGGAGCTGCTTTCAATGAGATGTTACTAGTTCGAACCCTTAGCCCCGACCGACCTAAATCACACCAAAGGCATTGTTCCCAGCATAGATTGGCGCGAGCCTGCATTTTTCTGATTGGCTGATATGGCAAACAGTAAATCAGGTTGCAGTATTATCCCGCGCTAACCCACGCTTTACTTCAACGACCAATCACAGTAAAACATTTCTTTCTATGGCAATTGCTAAATAAATAAATTTATGAAAGTGTCAAATATAAAATTACTCCTTTGAAATTACCGATTAATTTGTGTTCTACTCACAATTTATTAGTACCATAAACTGACTGCACATTTAAATGTAGTAAATCCCCTGCATAGTTCAACTGGAACTTCGTGAATAAACAAAGCAATTTTCATTTACTTCTGTTCTTCTTCACTCATACAACACTCAGACTGCTAATTACTACACATATAAAACAATTATAATTATGCAAATACATTAAATGTTAATCAAACATAACTTTACAACATTGTTTTGACTACGACTGCTAGCACTGTCCGTCAACTGCTGACCTCTGCCGCCTACTAGTACAACTACGTGCAGCTCTGTAACTCAGGTCCATGTCAGCTGGTGACATCTGTCGATGACTCATGCCTATAACGATATCGTCCTAACAAATAACAGGAGCGATGCGAAGGCGCTACGCCTCAAGACCATGTCCAATCCCACATGCAGTTTCCCCCCCCCCCCCCCCCCCCAACACTGTGGCATCTATCAGCAGGACAATGCAGTGGGTCAGACCGCTTGCAGGAGACATGCGTGGTTCGAAGAGCACCAGCATGAGTTTCCCGTACTCATCTGGCAATCGAACACCCCGGATTTAAACCTAATCGAGAATATGTGGGACTACCATGATGGGTTCGCTCGCACCATCGGTCGCGAACAGAAAAACCTGACGCAGCTGTCCATGGTACTGGACTCGTCCTGACTCCGGATCCTTGTCGGTACCTCACTGACTCTGTTCCTGCACGACTCGCAGCGGTCACACTAATTTCACTGGAGAGCTTATGTTGATAACTTTGTGTTCTGCCTTACAGCAGGTCTCTTCTCGTCAGAGAGGTCCACCGCATGAGCGTCTCGGAAAGTGATTCCAGTGGTGGTTTCCCATTGGCTTCCACTGATGGTGGTGAAATGATAATGAGGACAGCAATACACCCAGTCCCAGAGCGGAGAAAATCTTCGACCAAGCCGGGACTCGAACCCAGGCCCCTTGGCATGACAGACCGCCGTGCTGACTACTCAGCTATCGGGCGGACACTTATCTTGATAATAAACTAAAAAGAGATCATCTGATAAGCGAGTTAATAATGACTTTAATTCGGAAATAAGAGAAACAGACGATGGTAGTGACAAAGAAATAGACACTTATATAATAATAAATAAAAATACGTGTAGATTTGACTGTTGTGTTTTTTTTCTCTTTTATAATATACTTAGTTGGTCTTTATGTTCCTCTATCTTTAGGCGAGAGCGCTGAAGCGAAGATATGTTCATTTTTAATAACTGCAATAGCATTCCTGAGTCATACTCAGCAGAAAAAAACTAGCGTTTGCTGTTCTTTCCGCATTGGAGCATGTATGTGAACAGTTATTTTCAGGCATGAACCTTTCAAGAGTAAACTGAGAGGTTGTCTTAGTGATGAGAACCTGGAATCGTGCTTAAAATCAGAAATAAATTACCCAAACTTTCCAAGGAGATGCAAGGCCGCTCTTCACATTATTTTCTGTCAGATATTGTCATGGTTTACTTTTGTAGATGCCTTATAATTTAGTTTTATTGTTAAATAATATCGTTATTAGGTATGATATCAAGTTTTATTCAACATGCCTAAAGAACTTAGACTAAAGCCTTAAAACGTAAAGTAAAGCCCATTAAGTTAATTTTACGCAGCACTGTGGAGTGAAAGAAGGTGCAGTGTCGAGTGTTGAGAAAGGTTTGCTGAAATGGTGTGCGCATATAGAGAGGATAAACGTAAGGAATAAACGAAACAAGTACACAAGACGAGAGCGGATACAGTAGTCGGATAGTCAATGAGATTGAGGACGTTTTTACCAAAGGCCGGTTTAGGAGTATCCTAATTAGGCCAGTAACAATATACCTGTGCCTATGTAGCTTAAGTTTAAAAAAATTTACTTTCAAACGAAATTTCAGTCGTTGTAATCTTGATATTTGGCTGTTTTGGCTAATGAGTTTGCCGACGACTGGGCTAGACAATACATATTGTTTCCGCAGTAGTGTATTTTGGATTCTAAATTAATTGTTTTTCAAGACGCAACAAAAGCAAGGAAAGTCATTTAAATACAAATAATCAAAGTATATGCAATCGAAATTTTGGAACTCTCCAGAACTGTGAGCACCCAATGTTTTGGAAAGCAGAATTATTCAGAGATTTCAGTTCGTTAATTAAATAACGCGGACAGGAAAGAAACAACAGGACGAGACCACAGTTCATCACGGTGGTTAGCATAATTACTTTACTCAGGGTGTGGCAGTTTGTCTACGTTTGCTACACTGAACATGTTCTTTGTACGTCAGACAAGGTATCCAAAAGGAGCGGATAAACATCTTGGCCATTTTTTATGTCAGACTGAACTGACGCAAGTAACTGTAGAATTCCGGAATGGTATGATTGCACAAATCCAAAACTGAGCCGATTCCGCCACAGAGATTGCAGACTAATAAAGTGTACACTGACCCAACATTGCCAGGTTTTCAAGCGGAAACTCAAGAAAAGTACCACAGACGAACATAGGTCTGGTGGGTATGAGAGATTAATTGGCAGCGACCTCCCTTCCTTGGAGCGTACTCTAGGCACTTAACGCTGGACGCCCTTATTACGTATGGTAGAAGACCGACTGAGCCTCAGGTACAGAGGCCACTGACATAATGATCTTCCGAGAAACTACAGATCTTGATGTCTTCTGCGGTGATGCTGCCGTCCAGAAGACACTCATCAGAAGAACAAATGTGTTATGCCTAGGACATTAGTTTTACTCGATTCCAAAAGAGCGAAGGTGTCTATGAAAATAGTATTAAGGAATAATACGCTTCCTGCGACAGCACTTGGAATGGGTCGTTATCTGTGTCAGCACGATACAAAGCAACCATTGAGGGTCTGAACACACAAATACATACACATACACACACACACACACACACACACACACACACACACACACACACACACCGAGCGAGGTGGCGCAGTGGTTAGCGCACTGGACTCGCATTCGGGAGGACGACGGTTCAATCCCGTCTCCGGCCATCCTGATTTAGGTTTTCCGTGATTTCCCTAAATCGCTTCAGGCAAATGCCGCGATGGTTCCTTTGAAAGGGCACGGCCGATTTCCTTCCCCATCCTTCCCTCGCCCGAGCTTGCGCTCCGTCTCTAATGACCTCGTTGTCGACGGGACGTTAAACACTAATCTCCTCCTCCTCCTCCACACACACACACACACACACACACACACACACACACACGCACACACACACAGATATGCACCATAAACACTTCCTGATGAAGGAAAATCGCAGTCAGATGAAGAGGACACAAAATTAAACTTCATAGTCTGAGAACGTATATAATATTGTTTCCATGATAGCAAAAATGTTCAAATGTTCAAAAAAATGGTTCAAATGGCTCTCAGCACTTTGGGACTTAAGTTCTGAAAGTCATCAGTCCCCTAGAACTTAGAACTACTTAAACCTAACTAACCTAAGGACGTCACAAACATCCATGCCCGATTCAGGATTCGAACCTGCGACTGCAGCTGTCACGCGGTTCCAGACTGTAGCGCCTAGAACCGCTCGGTCACCCCGGTCGGCTCAAATGCGTGTGAATTCCTATGGGACCAAACTGCTGAGGTTATCGGTCCCTAGACTTACACACTACTTAAACTAACGTACGCTAAGGACAACACACACACCCATGCCCCAGGGAGGACTCGAACCTCCGGCGGGTGTGGCCGCCCGCTTCGTGACGTGGCGCCTCAAACCACGCGGCCACTCCGCGCGGCCGTGATAGCAAAATTGATTCAAATTTACAAACAACTCGGCAATATAAGCACCTCCTCTGACCTGCTTACAGCTGTTATTCGGTTCGGAAGGGTGTCACAAGGCTGTTGTATCATTTCTTGAGGCAGTCTGGTCCGCATCTGTTATCACTGGCCCTTGACATCCTTAGGTTGTTCGCAGATGATGCTGTAATTTACCGTCTAGTAAGGTCATCCAAAGACCAGTATCAGTTGCAAAGCGATTTAGAAAAGATTGCTGTATGGTGTGGCAGGTGGCAGTTGACGCTAAACAACGAAAAGTTTGAGGTGATCCACACGAGTTCCAAAAGAAGTCCGTTGGAATTCGATTACTCGATAAACAGTACAATTCTCAAGGCTGTCAATTCAACTAAGTACCTGGGTGTTAAAATTACGAACAACTTCAGTTGCAAAGACGTCATAGATAATATTGTGGGGAAGGCGAGCCAAAGGTTGCGTTTCATTGGCAGGACACTTGGAAGATGCAACAAGTCCACTAAAGAGACAGCTTACACTACACTCGTTCGTCCTCTGTTAGAATGTTGCTGCGCGGTGTGGGACCCTTACCAGGTGGGACTGACGAAGGACATCGAAAGGATGCAAAAAAGGGCAGCTCGTTTTGTATTATCACGTAACAGGGGAGAGAGTGTGGCAGATATGATACGCGAGTTGGGATGGAAGTCATTAAAGCAAAGACGTTTCTCGTCGCGGCGAGATCTATTTACGAAATTTCAGTCACCAACTTTCTCTTCCGAATGTGAAAATATTTTGTTGAGCGCAACCTACATAGGTCGGAATGATCATCAAAATAAAATAAGAGAAATCGGAGCTCGAACAGAAAGGTTTAGGTGTTCGTTTTTCCCGCGCGCTGTTCGGGAGTGGAATGGTAGAGAGATAGTATGACTGTGGTTCGACGAACCCTCTGCAAGCACTTAAATGTGAATTGCAGAGTAATCATGTAGATGTAGATGTAGATACTGGCGCTGGAACGGAGTTCGCGTTCGTCCCACACGAGTTCTTCTGGGGGCGGATCTCGGGATCTCGCTGATCACAGGAGTACCTCAACATCATGCAGACAGCTCACACACACACACACACACATATATATATATATATATATATATATATATATATATATATATATATATATATATATATGTTCGTCCACACACGGCACTTTACATATATACAGGGTTATTACAAATGATTGAAGCGATTTCACAGCTCTATAATAACTTTTTTATTTGAGATATTACCACAATGCTTTGCACACACATACAAAAACTCAAAAAAAATTTTTTAGGTATTCACAAATGTTCGATATGTGCCCCTTTAGTGATTCGGCAGACATCAAGCCGATAATCAAGTTCCTCCCACACTCGGTGCAGCATGTCCCCATCAATGAGTTCGAAAGCATCGTTGATGCGAGCTCGCAGTTCTGGCACGTTTCTTGGTAGAGGAGGTTTAAACACTGAATCTTTCACATAACCCCACAGAAAGAAATCGCATGAGGTTAAGTCGGGAGAGCGTGGAGGCCATGACATGAATTGCTGATCATGATCTCCACCACGACCGATCCATCGGTTTTCCAATCTCCTGTTTAAGAAATGCCGAACATCATGATGGAAGTGCGGTGGAACACCATCCTGTTGAAAGATGAAGTCGGCGCTGTCGGTCTCCAGTTGTGGCATGAGCCAATTTTCCAGCATGTCCAGATACACGTGTCCTGTAACGTTTTTTTCGCAGAAGAAAAAGGAGCCGTAAACTTTAAACCGTGAGATTGCACAAAACACGTTAAGTTTTGGTGAATTGCGAATTTGCTGCACGAATGCGTGAGGATTCTCTACCGCCCAGATTCGCACATTGTGTCTGTTCACTTCACCATTAAGAAAAAATGTTGCTTCATCACTGAAAACAAGTTTCGCACTGAACGCATCCTCTTCCATGAGCTGTTGCAACCGCGTCGAAAATTCAAAGCGTTTGACTTTGTCATCGGGTGTCAGGGCTTGTAGCAATTGTAAACGGTAAGGCTTCTGCTTTAGCCTTTTCAGTAAGATTTTCCAAACCGTCGGCTGTGGTACGTTTAGCTCCCTGCTTGCTTTATTCGTCGACTTCCGCGGGCTGCGCGTGAAACTTGTCCGCACGCGTTCAACCGTTTCTTCGCTCAATGCAGGCCGACCCGTTGATTTCCCCTTACAGAGGCATCCAGAACCTTTAAACTGCGCGTACTGTCGCCGAATGGAGTTGGCAGTTGGTGGATCTTTGTTGAACTTCGTCCTGAAGTGTCGTTGCACTGTTGTGACTGACTGATGTGAGTGCATTTCAAGCACGACATACGCTTTCTCGGCTCCTGTCGCCATTTTGTCTCACTGCGCTCTCGAGCGCTCTGGCGGCAGAAACCTCAAGTGCGGCTTCAGCCGAACAAAACTTTATGAGTTTTTCTACGTATCTGTAGTGTGTCGTGACCATATGTCAATGAATGGAGCTACAGTGAATTTATGAAATCGCTTCAATCATTTGTAATAGCCCTGTATATAAAGTGCCGTGTGTGGACGAACACTGTCCTGTTGGGAAACGGCGCCACGGTACTGTCGCACGAGAGGTAAGACATGAGAACACAAGGTTTCCAAGAGGCACCGTTATGCCGTTACAGCTCCCTCAGCCAATGCCAGGAGTGACCTGAAGTCACACCCGATGGCTCCACACACCATGGCGTCAGGAATAACGCCACTGTCCCTCTCCAAAACATTGAAAGAATGCGACGTCTCCACAGGTCGCTGCTATACTAGCCGACAATGGTCATCCTGGGTGGCGTAAAACCGCGATCCATTGTCGAACACAAGGCGACGCCATTCATTAGCATTCCGTGCTTGCCGGTCACGGCACCACCCCAAACGAAGCAGTTGGTGTCGTGGTGTTGGGGGGCAGCCTCTGCATAGGGGACGGTAGCTCCACAGTCAGACTACTGCTGTTTCCCGACCAGTGGTGCGAGACGACACAGAATGTTGTAGGGAGTACACGTTTGTTCTCGGACGGCAGACACAGATCAGAAAGCGCTACAGTGTGCTTGAGGCAACATACGACGATCTTCCCTTACGGTGGTCGACCAGAACTTAGACGACAGGCGTGCCTGCCACTACGTCTCCACGTAGTCCAACAGCTGGCTAGTGTCACATCCGAATATCCCACATATATCGTTATTGCACGATTCAGACAGTAAGCCAATATCAGCCCACAATAAGTACGTGCAGCATCGGTGAGAACAGGTAGCGTGAAGTCTGCGATCAGCCGGAGCTATCCCATTAGCTCAGTGAGACGAGTTGCTGCCGAGGGGTACGGATATGCAGACTCGTAGATGTTCGAGGCGCGTTCGCGAGAATCGTCAATTGTTTTTATTTAAAGCTTCAAATTGTATCCAATTTACACCTTAACAACGCGGTATATTGTGTATTTATTTCTGTTACTGTTGCCTTTGTTTAAAGATTAAGATCTGCATGAGATTCTTATAAATGTAAACGACCACTCTTTTTCGTTCCTGACACAAAGCCAACAGAAAATAATAGTAGATACAGTAACATCGTCTATATTGAGTCCTTCCTCGGACACGGGTGTCTGTGTGTTGTTCTTAGCATAAGTTAGTTCAAGTCGTGTGTAAGTCTAGGGGTCGATGACCTCCGCAGTTTGGTCTTCTTCTTTTTTTTTTTTTTTAAATAGAGGTGGAGCCCCTCCACGCCCACACCGGCATGATGGCCAACACAAAAGGTCTACTGCCATATCTGCATAGGGGTTAGTATTCACTAAAGTCAGGTGTCGCAGGATGTGGGTACTGCGATGTTTGCGTACGTCTGGTTAGGATTAACCATTAATACGCGCTCATCTGGAGATAGATTGGTCGAAATTTGACGAAGGGTAGCGGTTTGAAGGGCAGAGGAAAAAAAGTGCCAAGGCAAGAGCCAAGGGAAAAAAACCACTGCAAGAGCAGTAGCGGTTGTCTTGCTGCCTGCGATAGGTTGTGCAAGAATAGGCTTTGTTAGTAGTGGGTATCATGCATGTCGATACCTAGACGTTGTGCGTTTGTGCTGCTCGGCGGCTGGCGCTGGGTGCTGGTACAGAGTCCTCGTTCAGCGTCCTGCAACCTGCAACAGTTAGGTTTGTTATCGGTCTTGTGTCCGATAGGTCATATACCGGAGGCACAGTGTGAGGGAGTGTTTTCAGATTGTTCGTGCGTCTGTGGGCGAGCTCGTCGGTGTCCCTGCTGTGGCCTGTTGGTCGGCTCTAATAGTAGCTGGTAGTTACCAGTCAGTGTTGCTGATATGCAGGGGCTTACCGGCGTTTGTCGCTGTTTGCGTATGTTAGTTTACCATAGGTGGTTATGCCCTAGTTAGCAGTGTCTTTGGCCGCTTGTGTTTCCACCTGTGGTCTCTTAGGAATTCACACACATTTGAAAATTTGTATCCAACGACGAACGAAAACACAATAGGTAGGCTAAACCAGATTGCACGTTATCCTACGCTTAATAATTCCAGTCTGCACCTTTGACGTTCACATAACCAGTACTTAGACATACGACCAACGTTCACTTAAGAGAAGATGTTCAAACACTTCCCCACTAGCTGGAGCGTACTTTGCTGGACCCTACGCAACACATCTGCACCCACCACTGCTGAAGCGTCATGTACGTCAGCTATAAGGTCGTCTATATCCATGGGTGGACTACTATAAAGCTATTCCTTTAAGGGCCCCGACAAATAAAAATCTAGTGGATTAATATCCGAGGAACGTGGAGGCCAGAACGCGGAACCACCAAGACCAATCCGTTTCCCTTGAAACGTTTCAGTTAAATAGTTACCCTCTTTCATTCCGAAGTGTGGCGGTGCGCAGTCATGCTGAAACCGTAGCTGTCACTAAATATCAAGTGGAACGTTCTCTAATGTGTCAGGCGAAGTGTTGCAAACAAACGCACGATACAGGGACGCGTTCCACTCTTCCGGCAATAGGTAAGGGCCCAAAAGTACTCCTGTCACGTGTCAGCTCACAGGTGTATGCCAAAGTGTGCATGAAAACCACGTTCACGGGTGACATACGGGCTGTGTTGCGACCAATAATGGCTGTTGTGGAGATTGCAAATACCTTCATGATTGAAGCTAGATTCGTCAGTCCGTTTCACGTTATTTATAAAATGTCCAGTTGGTGCAAAATCTATTCACAAAACGGCACTCGGCGATTGCGGCCATCTGGCCACAGGTATTGAGTTAACGTTTAACAGTATGAATGCAGTTCTTTATCGTGCAACGCTTCAATAATTAGTGTTTCAGATTTGTGCAACTCTCTCACAGTATCGCCGAGGTGACTGGTGAACCGTTTTAAGAATCGCGTCCTCTTTTTGTGGAGTACGTCTGTTTCTTGAACGACCCCAGTCCATTATCTGTGGACGAAGATTGCCAGTTTCCCAAACACGTTGCTCCAGGCGACGAAAAACATTCTTATCGTAATCGTGCCTTTGAAGTTATCATGGAGCACACGCACGAGCAGCAGCAGCAACAGTAGCTTGGTTATAGGATGCATCCAGCACCGAAAGCATACTCACGTATCGATAGTTTGTGTACACCTCGGGAAGCCTCCCCACACGAACGTGATAGGACCAGTTATGGTTGTGCATTGCGCTGTTAGCAGACACATGCATGCAGTTTAATGGATCCCACTGCCCTATGATGGGTTACTGTCATGTGACACAATGATGTCCTGCTTATACACGACGAGCACTAGGGAACGGATGACCAAAGAAATATAGAAAAAAAAGGATCGTCAGCAGGATTCGAACCATAGCTCCACGGTGGATGTGGGTTCGATGTCCCATCAGCGTACTCAGTGAGTTACAGCCGCTTGTACGGCGGTGCGGGATGATACACGTTCTTCTGCACATTCTGTTGCGCTCGACGATGTGACGGTGACGCCAGCTCCTCCTTTTCATAATGCACACTATCTTATTTTGCTACACAAATTTTTGTTTTGAATCTGGATGAGAAATCGCATGCCGACCTCCACCTCCACGTCTGGCACTTTTCCTGGCACTTTATATATAACATGTCGTGTTTCAACATTTTTAGAATATGTTACATATTTTGATTGATTGTGAAGTTATAGTAAAAGAAATATGTCTCAGCATGGTACGAGAAATATAATAATAATACAGGGTGATTCAAAAAGAATACCACAACTTTAGGAATTTAAAACTCTGCAACGACAAAAGGCAGAGCTAAGCACTATGTGTCGGCGAATTAAGGGAGCTATAAAGTTTCATTTAGTTGTACATTTGTTCGCCATTTCAGCCAATAAAGTTTTTGGTCCCTTTTTCTTCGAAGGTGCTACTGTAACTGGACTACAGTATCTGGAGATGTTAGAGAATTGGCTGTTCCCTCAGCTCGAACAAGAAGCACAATAATTCATATTTCAGCAGGATGGAGCGCCACCACGTTGGCACTTATCTGTCCGTAACTACCTGAACGTCAACTACCCGAGGCGATGGATCGGCCGCCAGGCAGCCCGTGACAGAGCACTTCATCACTGGCCTCCAAGAAGCCCTGATCTTACCCCCTGCGAATTTTTCTTATGGGGGTATGTTAAGGATATGGTGTTTCGGCCACCTCTCCCAGCCACCATTGATGATTTGAAACGAGAAATAACAGCAGCTATCCAAACTGTTACGCCTGATATGCTACAGAGAGTGTGGAACGAGTTGGAGTATCGGGTTGATATTGCTCGAGTGTCTGGAGGGGGCCATATTGAACATCTCTGAACTTGTTTTTGAGTGAAAAAAAACCTTTTTAAATACTCTTTGTAATGATGTATAACAGAAGGTTATATTATGTTTCTTTCATTAAATACACATTTTTAAAGTTGTGGTATTCGTTTTGAATCACCCTGTATATTATCCAATAATTAAGAAAAAAGGTACTGCGGTCATCAAATACAAAAATATTCAAAAGATTCTTGTGAGCTGGAAGAACAGACTGAAAGTTAGACTGCCAGATGCTGTAGGATGTTTTTCAAACGGACTAGTACATTACGCTCTGAACGAAGAACATTATTTCAGATAATGTTGCTCAGAATATAGCGGTGCCGGAGACCTCAGAGCAGAATGTGGTAACGTTTAGGCGCGGTTTCGAGACTTTTGCAGAGATTCGTGATGTGGTAAAGGGACTGCCGTCACACTCCAGTGTCCAATTGACAGTCAAAACCATGACCACAGGATTTTGACAGTTCAGAAAACAAAGCAAAAGACTTTTCGAACCCGTGGGAGCGAGATTCACTTTGATTTTTGAGAATAACAGAGTTCAGTTTTGATTGATTTTTCTAACAATGAGAGAACTATGACTGGTCCCCAATTTACTTATTTTACTTCACTGCTGAGACGTTCGAAAGACTACTTATTTAAAAAAGGAACACGATCGGTGCATAATAAAGTGGTTTCTTTTCTTTTCACCATCACAACGGTTCTGTCAAGCGGCAGCTGGCATAATAGTTTTACAGAAGCTCGAACTTCAAGGCGAACTTCAATGCGACATGCTTTTAATAGCTGGCACAACGAAACTGTCTCGAAATTTGGCGGAAAACCAAAAGAGATTTTGGCCGTACGTAAAGTACACTAGCGGCAAGACGCAATCAATACGTTGACCGTGCCATAACATTGGTAATGTCACTGATGACAGTGCCACTAAAGCAGAGTTTCCGAAACTCCTTTACTGAAGACAAAGTAAATATTCCAGAATTCGAATCAGGAAGAGTAAGAAGTGGATATCCTCGGTTCAGTTCAGCCTACTAGCTTAAATCACTTAATAAATGCAAGACCTCCGGTCCAGACTGTACATCAGTTAGGTTCATTTAACAGCATGATGATACAACTGCTCCATACTTAGCAATCATATACAACCGTTGGCTCAACGAAAAATTCGTACCTGAAAACTGGAAATCTGCTCAAGTCACACCAATACCAACTAACATAGATTTGCAGTAGGATTTTGGAACATATACCGCGAAAAAAACCATATATTGACAAATAGCATGGATTCAAGAAATATCGTTATTGAGAAACACAACCACCTCTTTATTCTCACGAAGCAGTGAATGCTATCGACAGGAGATGTGAAGCTGATTTCATATTTTTATATTTCCAGAAGGTTTTTTACTCCGATCGTCACAAGAAACTTCTAATCAAACTGCGTTCCTAGGGAATATCGCCTCAGTATCGCGATTGGATTCGTGATTTCCTATCAGAAAGGTCACAGTTCGTAGTAAAAATTGACGAAAAGTTATTGAGTCAAACTGAAGTAATGCTTGGCGTCCCCCAAGGACGTATTATAGGTCCTCTGAAGTCCTTGGTCTATATAAACGACGTAAGAGACAATGTAGACGCTCTCAGGTTGTTTGCAGATAATGCTGTTATTTACCGTCTTGTGTAGTCATCAGATGACCAAAGCCAATTGCAAGATGAGTAACACAAGATACATGTATGGTGCGAAAAATGTGACGTCTTCCACATGAGTATTAAAAGCAATCCGCTAAATACCGTTAATACTATAAATGACACAAATCTAAAGACTGTCAAGTCAACTAAATACTTAGGGACTAGAATTACGAATAACTTAAATTGGAAAGATCACACAGATAATTTTGTGCGGAAAGCAAGCCAAAGACTATGATTTCTTGGCAGATCACTTAGAAAATGCAGCAGCCTACTAAATAGACTGCCTTCGTCACCCTTGTCCGCTCTTTTATGGAATATTGTTGTGGGATCCGCGTCGTATGGGACTGACGGAGCACGTCGAAAAAGTACAAAGAAGGGAAGGTCGTTTTATATAATTTTCGAATGAGAACAAAAGTGATACGGACATGATACGGGAACTGGTGTGGCAGTCGTTTAAAAAAAGACGTTTTTCGTTGTGACATGATCTTTTCGTGAAATTTCAATCACCAACTTCCTCCTCCGATTGCGAAAATATTCTGCTGGCGCCCAACTGGATAGGGAGAAATGATCATCAAGATAAAGTAAGAGTAATCAGAGCTCGCGCAGAAAGATTTAAGTGCTCGTTTTTCCCGTGCGCCTTTCGAAAGTAGAACGGTAGAAAATTAGCTTGGAGGCGGTACGATGAACCCTCTGCCAGGCACTTAATCGTGAATTGCAGAGATATCATGTAGATGTAGATGTAGATGAATAGAGAAAACAAGAACCGATTTTTATGCAGCTTATCCTCGTGATACAGCTGCAACAGATTTTTTTCTGTTTCCTAAATCGATAATTTCGCCTTATAGGAAGGAATATCCATCAAAACGAGTAATTAATCCCCCTGTAACAGTACTTTTTATACAGTTTCTCATAAACCATTTTTGAAATGAAATGTAAAAATTTTCATATCTTTGTAACAACTGCATAGTTTACGAAGAAAATCATGAAGAGAGAGATAAAGTACCTTAAAAATCTTTCTGTGTTTTGTTTGTTTCCCTTATTTTAAGACAATCCGGTCTTTGTAGAGTGTTCACTGTGAGACTGATAACCACATTTCTTATAGCAGACGTTATCCAGAACTGTGTTTAAGCAATGAAAGTATGAGAAAGAGTCTAACTAAAAAACTTCATCTCTAGAGCAAATGCGTTCTCATAAGGGGGACCGCGCCTACTCGTCATCAAAACGATTTTTTCCCTCCAGATTTATGGGGCTTGACCAGAAACAGAAGTGAAGAAGTGGGAGCTCCAGATGACGAAGCGCTTAGAAAAAAGTAGCATTACGTCGCAGGTCGAGCGACTTCAGTGTAGTTTCAAGCCAGCGGTTGGTGCAGCGGAACAAGTACAGATCGATAATTCGAGGGTCACAGGATCGAGTCCCCACGCCGAAACTCTTATTTTTCAATTTCTACGTCACTTACACTGCAAATAATCGGAAATAATGCTCAATAAAATGTTTTTACTAACATTTTCCTAAAAGGTACGAAAATGAAAGGCAAAGGAAAATTTTCGACCGAGTACTCAAAAGGACTTTTGATGGGTAGTACAAGGAAAAATAGAGGAATGTCATCATTAGTTTAGAAAAATATGAGAAACTTGCAACAGTCTTATACAGTTGCTTTTTCACTGAAAGGATGAAGCCCTACTTGCAGGAGAACAAATTTATCCTATTAACTGATGCGTGGTCAGGACAAACAAATTCACAATTATACGACGAGATTTTTCAAGATGACGAGGGATTAGCATCGTGCAGTGCTAAAGTGATTTCTCCCACATGCACTCTACAAGTGCGGCCCTGAGATGTGTGCTTTTACAGTGAGGTGAAGAAGTCGATCAAAAAACTTATGTCGTAGAAGCAGGTAAAGAAATCACATCTCGAGAAGACTGCATTAAAATGCATTCCATTGAAGGCCACCAGCTATTACCGCCGATATTTGGCGAAATGATGTGCTACAGTGGTTTGCTGCCAAATTGTGAGAGGAGAGAGAACTTTTTGTGAACGTAAACCAAGTTTGTTTTTCTATAGAAACTTTAAAACAACCATCTAATTGTAAAAATGCGACGTTTATTGCTGAACAAAGTGGCAAGAAAATGACTGATCCTCTATTTTTAAGATGAATATCGTCATAGCACATGCAGCTCAACTGAAAAACAATAGAAGTATCCAATTTTATATACAAAGATCTTGTGTACCGCACGCTATCCCCTCCTGGAAATTTATTTACAATCCCGAATTTTCCTTTGCCTTTCTTTTTCAAGTCTTTTGTGAAAATATTAAGAAACACAAGATTTTGAGTATTATTTCGGTTTATTGGCAGTGAAACGTAAAAACTGGAAAAGAAAAGTTTCCTCACAGGGACTCGACCCAACGATTCCCGGATTGCCGTTCTGTACTGTTTCCGCAGCGACAATCGCTGCCTGTAAACTGCGCTAACGTAACTGGCTCATGCCTCGCCTGTCCTCCAGAAAACTGATATTTTTGTTCCAAACGCTTGGCCGTCTGGAGCTTCCACTTCGGTCATATTCATTCCTGGCCAAGCCTTGCATATACCATAGACCTGTATTTGGACAAATGGGTGATTACGAGTATGCGCGGTCCCTAATTCTTAATGAGGCTCACGTACTCTTTCATTCTTCTTACTACACGGGAAACACAGTTTGGACCTGTCATGTTAAAAAATCAAGTTCGGCGGAGTATTCGCTTCTGGAAATTACTGTAGCAAGAGTGTTGGAAAAACGTTAAAGAGACAGTGCACCATTCTGCAGCTACACAGTGTGACAGTGTGTTGTTTTTGTCAGAGGGGAAGCCCAGCACCCGTCAAGAGGAAAGTTTAGGATTCCGAACAGTTGGAACGACGTTGTGGTTGAGGTTTGTTGCGCGCCGGTCCGGAATCATGCTCGAGTTGCTCACGTGGGGATACTGCCCACAACAGGCTGAACCCCAGACTCCACTCCACTTAGGCACACAT
The DNA here is from genome assembly GCF_021461385.2 of Schistocerca piceifrons. NCBI lineage: Eukaryota > Metazoa > Arthropoda > Insecta > Orthoptera > Acrididae > Schistocerca > Schistocerca piceifrons. Next base: position 38,285,325 of record NC_060139.1, on the reverse strand, counting down.
TGTTTGTATTGTGATATGCGTGCGAGAGAATTGCTTCCCCCGCTTCAGTCTAGCATAAGCGTAGCTGTACTCACTGGAAGCACCCAGTTTCTCGGGGAAGCCCATTGTTACAGCGGAACTTCGTTTGTGAAAGTTAAGGCAGAAACAGCGTCACCGTTGCGCAACAGAAGGTGGGAAGGCCAGCCGCGAGGTAAACAGCACACTCCCTTCCAGGGGGACACGGCAGCCTCATGCCTCCCTCCGCACCGGGCTGCCTGTTAGCCCAGGAATAGCTCAATGCCTGACTGGTAGCGCTCTTCTTTAAGTCATATAGCCGATAAGGACACACACAGACACACAGAAAATGGCCTAGAAATCACGAGTGCTTGTGTGTGTGTGTGTGTGTGTGTGTGTGTGTGTGTGTGTGTGTGTGTGTGTGTGGGTGTGTAGTGAGTGAAGTGTTATGAAACAAAGTGTGAATAGTGTGTGCAGAGACCGACAGTGAGATATGAGCGAACAGTGTGGCAATACATTATTTAATAAGTTTTTTGTAAAAAACGTGTTGTATACCAGGAGTAAATCTAATGATTGTATCCAACTAGAAGTCTGTAAATACATGTGTATACGAATTAGCTTATTTTAAATTGATCTAAACTTGTAAATACTTTGACATGTCCTATATCATTGTAAAAAGAGATCTACGGATGAAGAAAGCTACTACTACTACACACACAAACACACACAGATATACATATACTGGCTGATACTTTCTCCCTTGTCACATGTAATGTCACGTCACTATTTCTCCAGTGCCACATACGTTAAAAAGCATATTATTGTCGTTGTTTGTGACTGGAATACGTGTAAAATTTTCTGTTACGAGCTATGTGTGAAATGTATTTACCTCATAATCTTTCATAGATCATCATTCTCATTTACATGCTTCTGCGTTTATATCATTATTCACAATTTTTCAGAGTACTGTAATGAATATACTTTGAGACAGATACAGGGAAAAATCATACGAGTATGAAAACATTCGTATGGGTTGTTTGTACGGCATTGGAATTGCTTTTTATTTTGCTCTTTTACTACAAAACTTGCAGAATTGTCTTCAGCCGCCTGTATATCAGTGTTCATTTTGGTGTAGAGCCGTCCTACCGTAATGTTCGTAGCAAGTGTAAGGAGTGATGGGTTAGACAGAGCAGCAATCACTCGTGAAATTAAGTTGCTTTAATATGACATTTACAGTCACAACGCAGATCAGATTTCGACCTGTGTCAGGTCATTAATGCAGTGCGGAATTGTAGCAGTTGTTCGTGCTCAAGTGAATGCTTACACAGTAATGGTTGAACTGTGTAAGCATTCCCTTGAGCACGAACAACTGCTACAATTCCGCACTGCATTGATAATGACCTGACACAGGTCGAAATCTGATCTGCGTTGTGACTGTAAATGTCATATTAAAGCAACTTAATTTCACGACTGATTGCTGCTCTATCTAATCCAATATAACCACAGTCGTTGCGTGCACCCACCCCATGGAGGGCAACCTGAAGTATAAGGAGTGTTCAAATGAAAAGATACGAAACCAAACCGGTTGACAATTTCATATGCCGCTCTGGGATAACGTATTAAGCCGTCTTGAGAATGGAAGCAACGCTTCGTCACCTCGTCCTAAAAAAAATTTAAAGCCGTGTCCTCAGCAGACAAGGTGATGTTCATCGCCTCCTGACATCCGAGACCCGACTCCACATCGAATTCCGCGAGCACGTGACGTGTACTGTGAGGGACGCCGCAGTCTACTAAAGTCAATCAAGAGCAAACGGCCTGGGCTGCCAACGGAGGCAGTGATTTTGCTCTACGATAACGCGCATCCACACGTCTCTGAGATCACACAAAGTGTAAGGGCAAAGTTTAAGTGGGAACAACTTGAGCATCCTACCTACAGCCCGGAAATGTCGCCCTGTGACTTTCGAGTGTTTGGTCCTCTAAAAAAACAACCCAGGGGGAAGTGCTTCAACTCATATGACGAATTGAGGGACACAGTGGAGGGCTGGCTACTGTCACAGCAACAGGAATTCTGGGAACAGGGAAGCCTTAGGTTGATGAGACAGTGGGGTAGTTGTGCTCAGGCTTCTGGAAATTACTTTGGAACAAAGACTTCAATTATATCCACAGCGTTGTTTCGCACTTTTATTTTGAACACCCCTCATATTTTAAGGCTGTGGTAGATACACAGGGTGGTCGAAAACAGTCTGGAAAGCTTGTAAGATTCTGCTGGGAAATAACTGTAACGAGAAAAATTTCATACGGGGTGCCGGTTCCTAGTCTTTTAGAAATGAAGTCAGCCAGTCAGGCCATCGTGCGCTCAAAGTCAAGCAACCTACCAGTGGAGGTGTCGCCAAACGTATTCTTCGTTTGGTTTCCTCAAACCAAACAATCACAGCTTTTGCTCACCTACCTTAAATTTATCACTTCCGAAAAAAGCACACCTTAGCTAGTAATGAGAATTTCAACACGTGGTAACTCATAGATCAACAGATTTCAGTGCATTAATAACTTTGTGCTACCAAAAATGTAGTGTGTGATGTGTTGTCGAGCAAACGGTGTGCTTTATCAGTTTTACTGTAATCCAAAGAAAATTTAAACAACTTAATCTGGAAAAAAAGTATGGAATGCCAATAATGAAATCACTCCATTTGAAATTTACTCAGTCTAGTGAGCACCGAGTTCTATGGCCCTGTGCAATAAACTGATAAAATTCCCTACGCAAATAAAAAATGAAATACATTTTTCTTAGCTCTTGAGTAGCAACGCCGGCCGTGGTGGCAGAGCGGTTCTAGGCGCTACAGTCTGGAACCGCGCGACCGCTACGGTCGCAGGTTCGAATCCTGCCTCGGGCATGGATGCGTGTGATGTCCTTAGGTTAGTTAGGTTTAAGTAGTTCTAAGTTTTAGGGGACAGATGACCTCGGAAGTTAAGTCACATAGTGCTCAGAGCCATTTGAACCATTTTTTTAGTCGCAACGGATGTAATCTTGATATTCTGTTCTCTCCGCATAACGCACACAAAATATTCAATCTTGGCTCAGTGAAGTGCAATGCCGGCCGTAAAATATCTTGATGCAAATAATGTCAACATATTAGTAGGCAAATGAATAACCTTGCAAATGATCACTGATAATTTTGGATATTGACTCAGCGCTGTGCAATGCTGCCCGCATTAAAGCAGTTACAAACATTAATAATTTTCTGATTCTGACACATTAATAAACTACTGGTCATTAAAATTACTACACCACGAAGATGACGTGCTACAGACGCGAAATTTAACCAACAGGAAGAAGATGCTGTGTCATGGAAATGATTAGCTTCTCAGAGCATTCACACAAGGCTGGTGCCGGTGGTGACACCTACAACGTGCTGACGTGAGGAAAGTTTCCTATTGATTTCTCATACGAATACAGCAGTTGACCGGCGTTGCCTGGTGAAACGTTGTTGTGATGCCTCGTGTAAGGAGGAGAAATGCGTATCATCACGTTTCCGACCTTGATAAAGGTCGGATTGTAGCCTATCGCGATTGCGGTATATCGTATCTCGGCATTGCTGCTAGCGTTGGTCGAGATCCCATGACTGTTAGCAGAATACGGAATCGGTGGGTTCAGGAGGGTAATACGGAAAGCCATGCTGGATCCCAACGGCCTCGTATCACTAGTAGTCGAGATGAGTCAACAGATGGGGACGTTTGCAAGACAACAACCATCTGCACGCACAGTTCGGCGACGTTTGCAGCTGCATGGACTATCAGCTCGGAGATCATGGCTGCGGTTACCCTTGACGTTGCATCACAGACAGGAGCGCCTGCGAAGGCGTACTCAAAGACGAACCTGGGTGCACGAATGGCAAAATGTCATTTTTTCGGATGAATCCAGGTTCTATTTACAGCATCATGATGGTCACATCCGTGTTTGGCGTCATCGCGGTGAACGCACATTGGAAGCGTGTATTCGTCATCGCCATACTGGAGTATCAGCCGGCGTGATGGTATGGGGTGCCATTGGTTACACGTCTCGGTCAACTCCTGTTCGCATTGACGGCACTTTGAACAGTGGACGTTACATTTCAGATGTGTTACGACCCGTGGCTCTAGCCTTCATTCGATCCCTGCGAAACCCTACATTACAGCAGGATAATGCACGACCGCATGTTGCGGGTCCAGTACGGGCCTTTATGGATACAGAAAATGTTCGACTGTTGCCCTGGCCAGCCCATTCTCCAGATCTCTCACCAATTGAAAACGTCTGGCCTATGGTGGCCGAGCAACTGGTCCGTCACAATACGCCAGTCACTACTCTTGATGAACTGTGGTATCTTGTTGAAGCTGCATGAGCAGCTGTACCTGTACACGCCATCCAAGCTCTGTTTGACTCAATGCCCAGGCTAATCAAGGCCGTTATTACGTCCAGAGGTGGTTGTTCTGGGTACTGATTTCTCAGGATCTATGCACCCAAATTGCGTGAAAATGTAATCACATGTCAGTTCTAGTATAATATATTTGTCCAATGAATACCCGTTTATCATCAGCATTTCTTCTTGGTGTAGCAATTTTAATGGCCAGTAGTGTATTTTTCTGACTCTGGTTGAAAAATCATTTCTTTTAAAAATATTGTTTGGATTTAAATAAACACGACATGGAAGAGGATGAGCTACTGATAAGGGGATATGCTAAGACCGAATAGTTCAGTTTCAAACTTATATTCAAAATAAAGTTCCTCCTTTGCAAAATCTAATATGAAACATTTTAAGTTAACTTCAAAATCAATGCACTTCTCAACTATTCAACAATTCTCACTTACTGGCGTAGTTAACAATACTTGGATAGCTATATGACAAAAGTCTAACATCGTTTAACAAAATAGGTTCCAAAATTTAACTTGTTTGTATCAGGATTGCAAAACACTCAAAATATTACAAATCGGGTATATCTAATCAACCTACACGTTAAACCTGATAGCAAATACTTGGTTCCTACATTGAACGGTCAGTACTGTTAAATTAGCAAAAGGCATTTGCGTTGCTGCCTACTTAAAACTAAATATGCAAATTTCATTACCTTACAAAACTGGGTTATGCTGTGTCCATAAGCCAACAGCTAAATTCTCACGGCCAGCGACCAGCTTAAAGTCTTACAGAGTCTTCAGCAGAGTGCAACGCAACTGCTACTGCTCTCCGCGTGCCCTTACTTGCAATCGATTCTGCCTCTCAGGCAACATCTTTGGTTCAGTGGTGTCAAAAAGACAATCTCTTCTACATGCGATAACCATTTCATGTCTTTTTTCATGAAATATTTTACAAAATCGGGCTCCACGTACAAGTGGACCCCTCACAGTACAAACGTTTGAACTTGAGCCCGCAACGACCTAATCGGCTAACTTCGCTATTAATTAAACGGAAAACAGCAAATCATATTGAATTATCTTCTTCACAATAATTTCTCAGTATAGCCTCCCCAGCAACACACAAGGTTTTCAGACCGTTTCTATCTTCCCTGTTCATGGCGACGAAATTGAAGCGTTACGCTGCAACAGAACCGAAATTATCTATGGATGATAACGGTTGGAATTGCGCAATTACCGACGTTACATCGTAAATGCAACTAACGAAATAGTCAGCTGTAATTCCGGGCTTTACACACTTCCAACCACATAAATTTGTCTGTTCATTCTTCTTGAATGGTTCATTAGTTCACTCATTTAGTTGGTGCAACCGTGACTAACAACGTAAAATACCGCATTTAGTCACGTGGCAGAATATAGACGTCATGGGAAACGCCATTGACTAAGCACAGTAGTGGAAGAAAAAATACAATTTAACAACAGGGAATGCATTTAAATGAATGCTGCCTTCCATAAGGTTACCACTTTTGAACTTAATACATATTTACAGAACACAGATCCCTCGAAAGCTATGAGACGCGTACCGCATAAATGAAATCCTATGTACTTGTACAAATGACGTCACTAAATCGGCTAAAAACCGAATAAATGCAAAGAAGAGGTTTCATTCGTGCAAATAATGTAAAAGATTACGAATCAATCGAACACACAACGTTGTTCTACTTAAACGATAACTGTCTTTATAAAATGCAAGAAATCGTTTTAGTTAACCATGTTTTGGCATTGTTCCCGCCAGGCGACCGCACCTACTATCTCTCCTGACAAGGCAGTATCTATCAGAAATTTGTTTCATGAAATGACACGCCTTTTTCTTGCTTCCATAATCGCCAGACGTGAATACTATGCAGCTGTTCTGACCGACTGGGTAGAAATAAGTAACGGATTGTTTCTGTTCTGAGAGGGCTGTTAGCGAGGCACTGTCCTTTATTTTGAGTGTAGCCGTATCCGCCTCGGTAAGCTAGATCGCTGCTGCGTATTTGTGCGAATGTTGCTGATTTAAATGGTGTTAGAAGAAGGAATATCCATCGCAAGGGGAGGGGAGGTGGTGCCAAACAGTTTCTGATCATCTGACTTAAGGCAACATCGTCGGTTAACCCCTTAATGCTCAGTGTCGCGAATTCTCGTCGCACCAATGCCACGCTAATAAACTGAAGGTTAACTGTTTTTGAGAACGAGTGGCGGTAGGTGCAGATTCTACAAGAAGATACCATCACCTCTCACATGTTCTGCAACCTCCTAAATCATCTAAATCATTTGGGTTCTTCTTGAACTAGACAAACTGCAATTTTCCTTGTCATACAAACTAAACCGGCCATCCACTTCAACTACAACTAAGCCTATATTACTGTTTCTGTTAATATCTACTCACATTGTAACCCCCATCCATTTGTGTGACGTCATTTATTCTACTCATATATTAAATACATAGCTAAAACTATGACATGTTTACATTTCTGTCGCGACTATTAATAGCAGCTGAGGGATTAATATGTAACGGGAACACTAATGGTCCACACGCTCTTCGACGGGGTCCAGAAGAAATTAATGTCATGTCTTGAAACAGTTATTTTTTTATTAACATTTATGCCTCGATCTGTACGTAAACTTTAAGAAAAAAAGGCGCGGCAAGAAGGTATTATCCAAGTGGATTGGCAATCAGTAGATGAGTTGTAAATCTACAGATAAACAAATGATTACAATTGCAAAAAATGCACTGTTTATTCAAGAGAAACAGCTTTACAAATTGAGAAAGTCAATAGGCGCTGGTCCACCGCTGTCCCTCATGCAAGCAGTTATTCGGCTTGGCATTGACTGACCGAGTTGTTGAGTGTCTTCCTAAGGGATATTGTGCCAAACTCTAATCAATCCGTCGTCAAAATTCTGAGATGGTTGGAGGGCCCTGCTCTTAATGCTTCGAACCTTTTCAGTCGGGGAGAGATCCAGTGACCTTGATGGCCAAAGTAGGCTTTGGCAAGCACAAATACGAGCACTAGAAACTCTCACCCTGTGCTGAGGGCATTATCTTGCTGAAACGTAAGCTCGCCGGCCGAAGTGGCCATGCGGTTCTAGGCGCTGCAGTCTGGAGCCGCAAGACCGCTACGGTCGCAGGTTCGAATCTTGCCTCGGGCATGGATGTGTGTGATGTTCTTAGGTTAGTTAGGTTTAACTAGTTCTAAGTTCTAGGGGACTAATGACCTCAGAAGTTGAGTCCCATAGTGCTCAGAGCCATTTGAACCATTTGAACCAAACGTAAGCTCAGGATGGTTTGCAACGACGGGAAACAAAACAGGGCGTAGAATATGTCGACATACCGCTGTGCTGTAAGTGTTCTACGGATGACAACCAAAGGGGTCCTCCCCACGAAAAGAAATGACGCCCCAGACCGTTACTCCTGGTTGTCGGGCTGTATGGCGCGAGGCAGTCAGCTTGGAATCCCACAGCTGTCCGGCACACCTCCAGACACATAATCCGCCAGTAACACCACTGACTGGAGTAGCATACTCGATGACCAGTGAAGACGTGTCAGGAGAAGCTACAGACAGCGCTGGGATACAAATTTGACTGGCGTCTGGAGTAGGGCTCGTCATCCAAAAGTGATAGTCTGGGGCGCCATTTCTTTTCATAACAAGACGTCTTTGGTTGTCATCCGCAGCACCCTTCCTGCACAGCGGTACGCCTCGTGTTGTTGTTCTTCATGGCAAGAAATTTGGGGCTTACGTTCCACCGAGACAATGCTCGCCTGCACGTGGCGAGGGCCTCTACTGCTACCTTGCCGCATTGCTCTCCCCAATTGAGAACGTTTGGAACGTTATAGGCGGGATCCTACAACCAACTCGAGACATCGACAATCAAACCCGCCAATTGGACAGAATTTGGGAACACCTCAGTGCATCTACATCTACATCTATATCTACATCTACGTGAATACTCTGCTATTCACAATAAAGTGTATCTACATCTACGTGATTACTCTGCTATTCACAATAAAGTGCCTGGCAGGGGGTTCGATCAACCACCTTCATGCGGTCTCTCTACCATTCCACTCTCGAACGGCACGCGGGAAAAACGAGCACTTAAATTTTTCTGTGCGAGCCCTGATTTCTCTTATTTTACGTGATGATCGTTTCTCCCTATGTAGGTGGGTGCCAACAGAATGTTTTCGCAATCGGAGAAGAAAACTGGTGATTGAAATTTCATGAGAAGATGCCGTCACAACGAAAAACGCCTTTGTTTTAATGATTGCCACTCTAATTCACGTATCATGTCTCTGACACTATCCCCCCTATTTCGCGATAATACAAAGCGAGCTGCCCTTCTTTGTACGTTTTCGATGTCATCCGTCAGTCCCACCTGCTGCGGATCCCACACCGCACAGCAGTACTCCAGAACAGGGTGGACAAACCTAGTGTAAGCAGTCTCTTTGGTAGACCTGTTGCACCTTCTAAGTGTTCTGCCAATGAATCACAGTCTTTGGTTTGCTCTACCACAATATTATCTATGTGATCGTCCCAGTTTACGTTATTTCTAATTGTAATCCCTAAGTATTTAGTTGAATTTACAACCTTCAGATTTGTGTGACTTATTGCGTAATCGAAATTTAGCTGATTTCTTTTAGTACTCCTGTGAATAACTTCACGCTTTCCTGTATTCAGGGTCAATTGCCACTTTTCGCACCATACAGATATCTTATCTAAACCATTTTGCAAGTCGTTTTGATCATCTGATCACTTTATAAGACGGTAAATGTCAGCATCATCTGCAAACAATCTAAGACGGCTACTAAGATTGTCTCCTATATCGTTCATATAGATCAGGAGCAATAGAGGCCCTATAACACTTCCTTGGGAAATGCCGGATATTACTTCTGCTTTGCTCGATGACTTTCCGTCTATTACTACGAACTGTGAACTTTCTGACAGGAAATCACGTATCCAGTCGCACAACTGAGGCGATACTCCGCAGTTTGGTTAGAAGACGCTTGTGAGGAACGGTGTCGAAAGCCTTCTGGAAATCTAAAAATATGGAATCAATCTGACATCCCCTGTCGATAGCACTTATTACTTCATGAGTATAAAGAACTAGTTGTGTTTCACAAGAACGATATTTTCTGAATCCGTTCTGACTATGTGTCAATAAATCGTTTTCTTCGAGGTACTTCACAATGTTTGAATACAGTATATGTTCTAAAACCCTACTGCAAATCGACGTTAGTGATATAGGCCTGTAATTCAGCGGATTACTCCTACTTCCCTTTTTGGGTGACTTGGGCAATTTTCCAGTCTTTAGGTAGGCAAGAGTGCGAGAGGTGAGCCAACGCTTCGTTGACTTACCCAGTTTGTGAAGCTCTTTCTTCCGAATTAATCATGCAATTTTTCTGAAATTGTAATCATTTGTGTGCCTGAACATGTATATCATACCTACCAGTCCCTTTTTTTATTTTTATTTTTTTTTGAGTGTATAATCATTTGTTCATTCACTAATTTTATTCTGTAAGATATCGCTCATGATGTTAATATGTGTCTTGTGGCATTATACTCTGTGTTTCACGGGAGTAAAATACTGTCTACGTGATAACTTCATTCGATTGTAACGGATTTAAGCTTGGATTGCGAGTAGTTTCGGAAGCACTTGGCTAAGTGAAGACGACGTGGATGTTGTGGAATTGCAGTTTTGTTCACCGCATGATCATCCAATGGAGGTTACTGCTGTGTCAAAACAAAGAATATTAAAAGGCTACGATTATGGATTTAAACTGTGCTACTTGTGGCAGGTTGGTAAATGAAAACTCTTGAAAGAATTTTGAACTGTGTTAATTAGATGTTGATATGCATCGAACTGTGATCTGTTACTCAGGACTGTATTAATGCGAGACTAAGATCTTAATCAACCGACTAAAGTTCAACAGACAGAAACTGACTGATTGTGTGGTCCATTCGCGCATTTTACATGTTGTCTGACAGGAATGAAATAAACGTGCGTTGTCTGATAAAATAAACATGAAACTGGCGAAACTGGTCGTGTACGAGAGCTTGAGATGATCATCAAACTTTTATTCTAACATCCGTCCATGGTTACTGACACATTCAGTATGTCGCAAACTGTCTAAGGGTGGAGTCGCAGCCAAGAACCGTATCACACTGAATTTTAATCTGTTAATTACGGATATTATCTATTTTGAATATGCTTTTGCCAAGATCGTACATTTTGTCTTGGTGTATCGTCGGTCGCCGATTTTATTGCGGCATCAGCGAAGCTAAGCCATCCCACCGTCTTCTCTGACATCTTTCTCGTCTTTGACGAAAATCAGCGGTGACAAGAAAAGACGGTGCAGCTACTCAGATCTATGAACATAAGATAAACAATGAACTCCGCGGTGGGTGAATTGTTTGATTAACAAGTTGGGAACAGCACTGTACAAGCTATTTAAACTCAGTCGTTTATTATTTGATACAGACAGATAAAATAGTACAGACAACAGTCAATGCTAATCAAGTAGTTTTAAAGTGCCACATATTCAATGTTATACGGAAATATTTTTCACAGTCTTCTGCTGTTACGAGACATAATAGAAGCAAGCGCCAGAACTCCACTGTAGTTGCGTTGTAGGGTACATTGCTAATTATCTGAATATCTACATCTACATACCTACTCTACAAGCCACTATACAGTGCTTGGCAGGGTATACCATGTAACACACTACACAAGGTACTCGTATAGAATATCAATACCTTGTCGTGTAGTATTATTGAGAGAGCGTGTGCGCCACGCGTTTCTGTGTGTGTGTGTGTGTGTGTGTGTGTGTGTGTGTGTGTGTGTGTTTGTGTGTGTCCTCTGACAGACGGCTAGGCGCTCAGTCCGGAACCGCGCGACTGCTACGGTCGCAGGTTCGAATCCTGCCTCGGGCATGGATGTGTCTGATGTCCTTAGGTTAGTTAGGTTTAAGTAGTTCTAAGTTCTAGGGGACTGATGACCAAAGATGTTAAGTCCCATAGTGCTCAGAGCCATTTGAACCATTTTTTCTTACAGACGGGAAGTAGAATACAGCATTTTGGTAGAAAATCTATTTAGTGGGTGATAACTAGAACCCCACAGTCCACATGGCGAAACCGAATCAGCAGCACTCGGTACCCATGACTCACTATGAACGCGCTCACGGAAGCAAGCAGTCGGCAGTCTCCACACGCGCTTACCACGCGGCGCTCACTCACCGAGTGAGGGGCAAGTGGCGCGCGGCCCAGCCGCAGGATCACACACACGGGGCGTGACAAGCGACCAGTGTGACACGTGGCATGTCAGATACGTGGCACTGGCGTGTCATGCGTATGGCCCTACACTGATAGAAATGAAAATAGTGATGTGGCACTATGTCTTCTTCAAATAATGAAGCTTTCCCAACTTTAGTCAACTAAATTAACATTGACGTATAGGTATCTGAAATACAGGGTGATTCAAAAAGAATACCACAACTTTAGGAATTTAAAACTCTGCAACGACAAAAGGCAGAGCTAAGCACTATCTGTCGGCGAATTAAGGGAGCTATAAAGTTTCATTTAGTTGTACATTTGTTCGCTTGAGGCGCTGTTGACTAGGCGTCAACGTCAGTCGATGCTAAGATGGCGACCGCTCAACAGAAAGCTTTTTGTGTTATTGAGTACGGCAGAAGTGAATCGACGACAGTTGTTCAGCGTGCATTTCGAACGAAGTATGGTGTTAAACCTCCTGATAGGTGGTGTATTAAACGTTGGTATAAACAGTTTACAGTGAATGGGTGTTTGTGCAAAAGGGAAAAGTACAGGACGGCCGAGAACGAGTGATGAAAATGTAGCACGCATCCAGCAAGCATTTGTTCGCAGCCCAGGAAAATCGACTCGCAGAGCTAGCAGAGAGCTACAAATTCCACAATCAACTGTATGGAGAGTCCTACGAAAAAGGTTAGTTATGAAACCTGAACGTCAACTACCCGAGGCGATGGATCGGCCGCCAGGCAGCCCATGACAGAGCACTTCATCACTGGCCTCCAAGAAGCCCTGATCTTACCCCCTGCGATTTTTACTTATGGGGGTATGTTAAGGATATTGTGTTTCGGCCACCTCTCCCAGTCACCATTGATGATTTGAAACGAGAAATAACAGCAGCTGTCCAAACTGTTACGCCTGATATGCTACAGAGAGTGTGGAACGAGTTGGAGTATCGGGTTGATATTGCTCGAGTGTCTGGAGGGGGCCATATTGAACATCTCTGAACTTGTTTTTGAGTGAAAAAAAACCTTTTTAAATACTCTTTGTAATGATGTATAACAGAAGGTTATATTATGTTTCTTTCACTAAATACACATTTTTAAAGTTGTGGTATTCTTTTTGAATCACCCTGTATATTGTTGGGTACATCCTTTTGTTGAAGTTGGCGAGTATGGCTGCAACAGTGATCGGTGAGTATCAAAAGAAATCTGTTCTCAAGTTCATCTGTATTACAGTGTAACTTCAGAAAATATGACACACCAGTTGTCCTAATTTGTCCTTTATTTAATTTAAAAGTACAACATGTTTTGTAAAGACATGACCTCATTATCAAGTTCTCAAAAATTTTGTACCATGCTATAATCACACTGATGGAAAAAAGGAGTTGTACAATATAAACGAATGTTTCTGGGTTGTTTCTTACATTTCAAAGATGATATCTATTCGAATTTCGCGCCAGGCGCTTAAGACTAGCGCTAGTAGCAGCACTTGATGATGAAATCAGGTTTGCGTTAAATACATACTGTAACTGTCATGAGCGTTAGTTACCTTTCAGATTGGCCATGGTGAAATCCCCTTACATAAGATGGAAAAGGAAAAGGACACATGGAAGGGCAGACCCATTATAAACCAATCATTTTTCCTTTGACAGTTTACATTTATCTACAGAACACATCACACTAACAAACCAAATACAATATTAAGCATGCCAAAGAAAGAACAACAGGACTTTTTTTTACGAATAATCAGTTTAAGCCAAAGATCAAAGGCCCCAAGTCACAAGCGAGAAATCAGTAATAAATCCAAACTGCAAGACAATAAGGTAAGACATATGTAAATTAAAGCAATTTGGCCTTGGAATAATCAAAAGAATTACTCTCCCAGAACCTTAAGAACAAATCACCACTTATGACTCTTAAATTTGTTTTAAAAACATTTAAATTAGTTAGTAATTTCGATATTAATGAGACTAGTCTTTGAAAGGAACATCTACAGCTGTGATTCCCAGTTACCAAATCATAAGTCCAAAAATTCTGTTTTCAGAACAGACAAACTGTGAAAGTTAAGCGCCAAGATTTTCTTTTACGGAGTGGAATAGATACAATACGGAAGTGTGCCTAGATTTTCTTTTACATGCGTGGAATGGGTACAATACGGAAGTGATGACAAAATAATTGGAAGAACATCTGAAACATCGACCGCTGGAGAAAGTAAGCCCAAATTTTCCAAATATCAACGCATCAGGTATAGAGACTGAGATAATCTGATTTACAAAATCTGAAGGTTAATCATAAATCAGCTAACTTGTAAATAATATGTAGGCCAAGCAAACTTAAGAAATACGCTGCTAGCGCGAACAGCTCCAATAAGTGTCGGACAGCCACAAACACTCCCGAAAAACACCATGCCGGTGCCTAACAGCTACGAGCTGTTAATACACATCACTCAGGCCAAACATGAGTTGAGAGATACAAGTTAAGAAAATGTAATTTGCCCACGTCTTGATAACTTAACAGCATTATACTTTCCAATCTGCCGTAATAATCAAACACTCATGTTACTAAAAACTGCAGAGAGTAAACACTCCTTAATAACATAGAACGATAAAATGAGGGCGTAATAAACGTCTCCTCCAAAACAACGTAACCTCAGAAAGTTACTTCAAATAGGAAAACAGTCAATAACCCATTTAGGCTACACAGCCAGCGACTCAATTGCGCCAAACTGAAATTTTTATGAGAAGCAGAAGCTTACCTCTAGTAGGTGGTACTGAACTGCTAGCATTTCCAAGCAAGGCTCTCTTCCATGGCGCTTAGGTTTCAGAATCATCTAAAACACAGTCTGAACAGCATACATTAGTTCGACAAATTTCCTTAAAATAATTAAAATATTAAACAGTATACAGGGTGTTACAAAAAGGTACGGCCAAACTTTCAGGAAACATTCCTCACACACAAAGAAAGAAAATATGTTATGTGGACATGTGTCCGGAAACGCTTACTTTCCATGTTAGAGCTCATTTTATTACTTCTCTTCAAATCACATTAATCATGGAATGGAAACTCTCAGCAACAGAACGTACCAGCGTGACTTCAAACACTTTGTTGCAGGAAATGTTCAAAACGTCCTCCGTTAGCGAGGATACATGCATCCACCCTCCGTCGCATGGAATCCCTGATGCGCTGATGCAGCCCTGGAGAATGGCGTATTGTGTCACAGCCGTCCACAATACGAGCATGAAGAGTCTCTACATTTGGTACCGGGTTTGCGTAGACAAAAGCTTTCAAATGCCCCCATAAATGAAAGTCAAGAAGATTGAGGTCAGGAGAGCGTGGAGGCCATGAAATTGGTCCGCCTCTACCAATCCATCGGTCACTGAATCTGTTGTTGAGAAACGTACGAACACTTCGACTGAAATGTGCAGGAGCTCCATCGTGCACGAACCACATGTTGTGTCGTACTTGTAAAGGCACATGTTCTAGCAGAACAGGTAGAGTATCCCGTATGAAATCATGATAACGTGCTCCATTGAGCGTAGGTGGAAGAACATGGAGCCCAATCAAGACATCACCAACAATGCCTGCCCAAACGTTCACAGAAAATCTGTGTTGATGACGTGATTGCACAATTGCGTGCGGATTCTCGTCAGCCCACACATGTTGACTGTGAAAATTTACAATATGATCACGTTGGAATGAAGCCTCATCCGTAAAGAGAACATTTGCACTGAAATGAGGATTGACACTTTGTTGCATGAACCATTCGCAGAAGTGTACCCGTGGAGGCCAATCAGCTGCTGATAGTGCCTGCACACGCTATACATGGTACGGAAACAACTGGTTCTCCCGTAGCACTCTCCATACAGTGACGTGGTCAACGTTACCTTGTACAAAAGCAACTTCTCTGACGCCTACATCAGGGCTATCGTCAACCGCACGAAGAATTGCCTCGTCCATTGCAGGTGTCCTCGTCGTTCTAGGTCTTCCCCAGTCGCGAGTCATAGGCCGGAATGTTCCGTGCTCCCTAAGACACCGATCAATTGCTTCGAACGTCTTCCTGTCGGGACACCTTCGTTCTGGAAATCTGTCTCGATACAAACGTACCGCGCCACGGCTGTTGCCCCGCGCTGATCATACATCAAATGGGCATCTGCCAACTCCGCGTTTGTAAACATTGCACTGACTGCAAAACGACGTTCGTGATGAACACTAACCTGTTGATGCTACGTACTGATGTGCTTGATGCTAGTACTGTAGAGCAATGAGTCGCATGTCAACACAAGCACCGAAGTCAACATTACCTTCCTTCAATTGGGCCAACTGGCGGTGATTCGAGGAAGTACAGTACATACTGACGAAACTAAAATGAGCTCTAACATGGAAATTAAGCGTTTCCGGACACATGTTACATAACATCTTTTCTTTATTTGTGTGTGAGGAATGTTTCCTGAAAGTTTGGCCGTACCTTTTTGTAACACCCAGTATAAAAGAAAATATATTGCAAGGTGTTGAAAACAACCGAGTGATCCCCGTCAGTTTACATATACTTAATAAACCAGATGTACTACAGAGCGTATGAGCAATTTAACACTACTAAATATCCAATTTCATTAAACACTAACAACTTGGGAGGAATGTGTCCACGGTACATAACTGATGGCAGCGGCGGTCACGAGAATGTACGGTCGCAAGAACACCGGGCTCTGCGCGACCACGTGGCACTGCCGAGAGGGAAGGAGCAGCGGTTCGCGCCACAGTGGCACAACGAACTGCTACAAATCGGTTACTTCAAGGACGGCTCTGAGATAGACGCCTTGCAGCGTGCATTCCACTGACCCCAACCACAACCATTTGCGACTTCAGTTGTGTCAAGCGAGAGCTCATTGGGAAGCAGGGCGGACGTCTGTTGTGTTTTCTGATGAAATCTGGTTCTGTTTTGGAGCCAGTGATGGCCGTATGTTGGTTAGAAGGAGGTCAGTTGAGGGCCTGCAGCCAACCTGTCTGCTTGCTGGACACACTGGACCTACACCTGGAGTTATGGTCTGGAGTGCAATTTCATATGACAGCAGAAGCACTCTTGCGGTTATCCAACGCACCCTGACTGCCAATTTGTGCGTCAAGTCTGGTGCCTCGACCTGTTGTGCTGCCGCCCATGAACGATATTCCACAGGATGTTTTCCAACAAGATAACGTTCGCCTACATACGATTTTGTAACCCACCATGCTCTACGGAGTGACGGCGGAGCGTTGCCGTGGTCTGACGCGCTCACCAGATCTGTCTCCAATCGTGCACATATGGGTCATCATCGGATGTCAACTTCAGCGATATCCACAAACAGCATTAACTGTCCCTGTTTGACCGAACAAGTGCAGCGGGCATAGAACTGTATACCACAAACTGACATCCGGCACCTGGACAACACAAGGCATTAACGTTTGCTGCTTGCTTTCAACATTATGGACGTTACACCGTTTATTGATGTACCAGCATTTCACAATTGCAATGGCTTACATTAAACTGTGATCCTGCAAAGTTAATCACTTACATATTTTACCTAGACAATTACACTGTCGAAATTTCATTACCCTATATTATTTATTTTTCGGTGTTGCAATTTTTTTCTTTGTAAAACACGTTACGTTTTTAAATTAAATACAGCACCTAGTTGATAACTGGTGCATCAGCCTTAACAGACTGATAAAGTTCGTTAAGTAAAGTGTTGTTTAGAGGCGAGCTTCCGCTTCCAGATCCTCCATCTTCGCCACAAGAAAACTACAAATATTCTTCTTATTTTGTTGTGTAAAAAGCTTTTGGTGTCGAAAAACACATAATGAGCTCAGATCCCATTCTATGGGGATTTATTAAAGACGTTGTCTATCACGATACTCTAACACCTCCAGAGGACATGCAGGAACGCATCGTGCTTGCTTGTAATTCTCTTGCCGGCCGGAGTGGCCGTGCGGTTCTAGGCGCTTCAGTCTGGAGCCGAGCGACCGCTACGGTCGAAGGTTCGAATCCTGCCTCAGGCATGGATGTGTGTATGTCCTTAGGTTAGTTAGGTTTAATTAGTTCTAAGTTCTAGGCGATCTGGACAAACTGGCGTAGTGCTCAGAGCCATTTGAACAATTTTTTTTTTTTTTTTTAATTCTCTTCAGCGGGCAACACTCAAGCAGTAAATAATTCCTTCATTCAACGAGTGCACCAGTGTATCAGTGTCCAGGGTCACCACTTTGAGCACCTTTGAATGTTCTACTCCTGGCCAGTGGTACAGGAGAGTGGAAGTCAATTTTGTGTTACGTTTTTACTTGGTTTTCATTTGTTTTCTGACAACTCCAGCAAGAGTACGAGTTTGTGATCGTCGGCTCAAAGTCAATGTTATATTATGTGATTAATAACGTTGTGTTTCAGTGAATGGTCCACTATGATACATTTTTGAATAGGTCTTTAGGAGAGGAAATGAATTACCGAATAAAAACTACAGGGAACCATTTAAAAAGGTAATGTCGCTGTTCATATCTTTGTAAAAAAAAGCTACAACTAAGGTAATCATGCTGATTGATGTCCGCCTAACGCCTAAAGAACATTTGCTTGGAATATTTTATAGTCTGCATCTGGACAAACTGTTATTTAGGGTGGTCAAGATAAATGGGAACCCTGTATATCCCCAAATCCATTTTATACCCTTTATTTAGTCAATAGAGTACTTGCTGTACTTTCAAAAAGGGTGTTCTGTAGGGTGTGTAGTTATTTCTGATGTTTTGTGTTTGTTATGTGTGTAGGCTTTAATATGCTCTGCGTACCTAATGTTGAAATTTCACCCTGTTTGTAAGAGGTAGAACATGGAGCACTCCTGGCATGTTGCTTTGGACATTCCAGAGTCTTAGTATGGGTCATGATAACACTTTATATTATGTCTTAGGTTTCACTGTATTTTATTTGATGCGGGAAACCCTACTTTCACTCTGTAATTTTTGAAAATATTTGTGATCTTCTGCGATATATTGCCAAAGTATGGGTTGCTAGATATACATTTGTTTTTGTCTTTTTCTTCTGTGGTGCAGTTTGAGTTTCGGTCTTTCTTCATTTTATTTGGAATATGTCAACCATGGAAACAGTATAATCATTAGCAACTGCAATCTGTTTCACTATATTTATTTATTGTTGCATGTTTTCTTGGTTCATAGTTTTTTAGTTGCCCTATGTAGCATTGATCTGTATGCTGCTTGCTTATGGATGTCCAGGTGACATGAGGTTGCAGGAATTGTGGTGTTGGTCATTGAATTTTTCCCATAAATTTTGAATATACATGTGTTGTTGTTTCCTGTAATATTTAGATCCAGGTAGCTGTTTTTTTTCTTTATTTTCGTGTTCAGTTAAGTCTTTGGCGTCACCTTTCACTAATAGTAGTGTGTCATCTACACATCTCATACAAAATTCTCTTTTCTTTACACGGGATTCTTGACTGCTAAATAACTTTGGTTCCAAGTGATTTATGTATGTGTCAGCTATGGTACCTGATATACATGATATCATTGCTAGGCCATATGGTTCCTTGTAAATGTTTCCATTAAAGGTAAAGCAGCTGTAACTTAGAGTTAGCTGGAGGAATTCCATAAGTTCAATGATCTCTGTGTATGCAAGATTCTTATGTTTCACAAGGTTCTTTTCGAATGCTGTTACAGCTTCTCGTATGATTGTGTCTGAGTAAAGGTTGGAAAGAATCGAGCATCCTGGGGTCTTTTTGCCTTTTAGTTCTTCAGCTAGCATCATGCTATTATTTATATAAAAGTGTTGTTTCATATGTATAATTTTTTCTCAGTATGTTATTCAATTTCTGTACAAAAGCATATCTGTGGAGGACCTGTAACATTATCTCTACCAGCTACACTTAAAAACATCTTTGCAACTGTTGGATTAAATAAGTTACTCTCGATGTGTACAGTGCACTGGAAGTTGAGAATGATGTTTAAGACGTGTGAGACACTGCACAAACGGCCCATAAGAAAACTGTAAATACAAGTTCTTCCAAATTTCGCTACTAACTAATTGTAAAAACTGACAACTAACTAAAAATTGCATTAAAGTCAACAAAACAAAAGCAGAACCTCACACATTGAAAACATTATGTAAAAATGGCAGGACACAAAGAAATACACATTTGAAAATGGAACTCATTTCCCTAAAGGCGTCATGATACATATTAATTATAGAAAATCGTCACTGGTAGCAGAAAAGTTACTTATAAACAAACCCATTGTTTTCACAGTTACATACTTCCACAAAAAAACATTTATAATGGATAAAATGAGATGGGAAACCCCATTACATATATCTGTTTAGATCTCAATCCATTTTCTTTTCTAGAAATTCCTCAAGTTAATTTACATTACTGATATTACTGATATTTCACTTGCAATCATTTCTCACTCTTCATGTTCCATGTTAATGTTGTGCTGTTCACCACTCCTGGGATCGTAAACACCTGCATTTTTCTCCACAAGACCGATGGAATGAATATTGAACTCGGGATAGTTCATTACTCATTGGGGTAAAAGAGACAATCACCCAACAAAATGAGAGAACTTCGTAAACTGTCATTAAGTAGTACAAAATCGTAGCTTGGCAAAGTGCAACACACTACATTCATTTGTCAAGGATGTGGAATGTCAGATGATGCAGTTATATCACATCAATAAGGTAGGCGTGTCCTATTAGCTTCGTGTATTCCACCTGAATCTTCTAGCCATGTGCAAGCCACTTGCCACACTCGTTATCAGCTGTCTAAACAGCGTCGCCTACACGGCACGCCACTTCAGGGGTTTCCTATTTTTTATGTAACTGCTGCTGTGAGTGACGTGCTAGCTCTCTTCATTCCATTCCTCACATGTATCAGCACAGTCCCGGTGAAATGTATCGTGTACAAATGCTTACATGGGTTTTAACACAATATCACTTGAAAGGAAAGAGAATACAGTGGATTCATCCACTTTCTATAGATTAGATAATGGCCTGTGATACTCTGCATAGCTTTATGCTTGAGAGCCATCGCTATGAAACTGAAAATACGTTATCGATCACAGGGTTTGAACAAGTGAAGACAGCTGGACAAATGCATCGAGAAATCTCGAAAAAATTATGTGAAGCACACAAGTTAATGGTGAACTACTTTTTGACTTCAGCTGGGTCCATAAGCCTGCAGTTTTGTAAAACCATAATTGTATAACAGGTTATATAGGGTAAAAAATTTTAGTAAACCAAGGTGAGGGCCAAGGGTCTAATTTGCTGCCTGCTTTCTTTAATATTTATACAGACGATGCCATCCGAAAATGGGAAGGAAGAACGCCAGAAGAGATCCACATAAACTAGAATAAATCCATCGATATAATAATACACGCTCATGATGTTGTATTAATGGCAAATTCTGAAGACTAAAACAAAACTCAATGCATCTTCTAAACTTTATCACTGCGTATTCGCAGCCAATATGCAAGAGATTGCCAGCGCTTGGCATCTGTATGGTATAAGGCAACAGCGTGACTTACCCATGGTTGTCAAGACGCGCTCATGCGGCTGCGTTATAAGGCAAGATAGCATCGCTCATCTTCGGCTACTTCCGCCAACGTTCGCGAAGTGCATTCGTCCCCTCTCTCGCACACCGCAGTCGCGAGAGGGCCACGCGGATAGGCCTCGCACTTCTAGAGGCTCTAGTGACAACAGCATTCGTACCAGCCATAAAAATTCCGTTCTGTGCCATACATTTTATCCACGAACAAGCTAGAAAGCACAGGAAGAACATTCGGAGACAGGATCGAGATATCATCGTTATGGCCTGTTGCTTGTTCTCCAAGCTAATTTACTCCATTCTAAAAGTCAAGAGGTTTTCAGTACAGTTATATTTTTACAAATATAACTAGATTCAGAAGTGTTAGTGTGTCATTGAATCAGAACCTTTCGAAAGTCTCGACGTAGTGAATCTACCTCGATACCTATATCAGTGACTCTAAGGATTATGCGAGTACACAAGCTAAATTTTGCATGATCGATGCTTTAGGATTCAACACTGGTTGCTGCGGAAAACGACAGATGATTCTGAGTAGGCCTTAATATTTGAAGTGAGAATATGTTCTACAATTCTGCTAGAAACGGAGCTGGGTGATGACAATAGATTCCTGGGTCAGTTTCGTTGTCCATCGGATGTGTGTGACTAGTGATTTCTTCCTATAACTGGAAAAAAATATGCTTCATTTACTTCGATATTGGCGTTCGCTGTGCATACCGTGGTGTTAGCACCACATTACATAGGTGCTGTGTCTGATGTTGAAAATAGTTGTTGGACTACATGAAGCACAAACTCTCCGTCGAAATATCGTCAAATACGTATTTGTGCTACAATGACGAATAAAATAACAGGGTGTCAAAGATACTAGCGAGAAACTGGACTTCAGCGTGCTTAGTCTCTTGCATATATTGGCTCACACTAAAACATTTCGGTATTGAGTCATACAAAGAAGTTTAGGTGTTGTGACGTGCATCCTCTGGAAATGGTTGAAGAAGTTTTCAAGATGGAAGCGAATAGTTATAAGGGACATTAGATCGATGGATGACAGACGATTTGTGAGGATGATTTTTTTTTAATATTTGATATAATACTGATTGTGTACTATGATTCCCAAGCACATTTATAGGACCGTGTAAAACCAAAAGGAATTAACCAGGATACGGTTTTTGCTTCGTGGGGAAATTTCCAGTTAATAATCATTTCTTTCAGAAAATCATGAATTCAGCTTTATAGCCATTCTCAACAGCAAGGTGAAATTTCCGATATGTCTATTCGATGATGACACATCATTTACGCGTGTCGGAAATTTTGTGACGTTTCATCACGGGGTTGAGAAAGGCTATAAACCGAAACTACGATTGTGTGAAATAAATGGATAGCAGTCTACGGACAAATGGGGGAAATTTCTTTAAAAAACCGTATTCTGTTTAGGAGGTTTAAAACCTACACTATCTATTCCCTGCAACTATAGGGCCAAATACACTGAAGTACCAAAGAAAGTGGTATAGGCATGCATACTCAAATACAGAGATATGTAAACAGGCATAATACGGTGCTGCGATCGGCAACACCTATACAGGGTGGTCCATTGATGGTGACCGGACAAATATCTCACGAAATAAGCGTCAAACGAAAAAACTACAAAGAACGGAACTCGTCTAGCTTGAAGGTGGAAACCAGATGGCGCTATGGTTGGTCCGCTCGATGGCACTGCCACAGGTCAAACGGATATCATCTGCGTTTTTTAAAAATAGGAACCCCCATTTTTTATTACATATTCGTGTAGTACATAAAGAAATATGAATGTTTTAGTTGAACCACTTTTTTCACTTTGTGATGGAAGGGGCTGTAATAGTCACAAAAATATGGCTCACAATTTTAGACGAACAGTTGGCAACAGGTAGGTTTTTAAATTAAAATACAGAACGTAAGTACGTTTGAACATTTTATTTCGGTTGTCCCAATGTGATACATGTACCTATCTGAACTTATCATTTCTGAGAACGCATGCTGTTACAGCGTGATTACCTGTAAATTCCATATTAATGCAATAAATGCTCAAAATGATGTTCGTCAACCTCAATGCATTTGGCAATACGGGTAACGACATTCCTCTCAACAGCGAGTAGTTCGCCTTCCGTAATGTTCGCACATGCATTGACAATGGGCTGACGCATGTTGTCAGGCATTGTCGGTGGATCACGATAGCAAATATCCTTCAACTTCCCCACAGAAAGAAATCCGGGGACGTCAGATCCGGTGAACATGCTTCGACGACCAATCCACATATCATGAAATATGCTGAAATTTCCTGGCAGATTGAAACTGTGTGCCGGACCGAGACTCGAACTCGGGACCTTTGCCTTTCGCGGGCAAGTGCTCTACCAACTGAGCTACCCAAGCACGACTCACGCCCCGTCCTCACAGCTTTACTTCTGCCGGTACCTCGTCTCCTACCTTCCATTTCATTCTAGAACCATCTCCCAGGCTGTGGCTAAGCCATGTCTCCGCAATATCCTTTCTTTGAGGAGTGCTAGTTCTGCAGGTTCGCAGGAGAGCTTCTGTAAGTTTGGAAGGCAGGAGACGAGGTACTGGCAGAAGCAAAGCTGTGAGGACGGGGCATGAGTCGTGCTTGGGTAGCTCAGTTGGTAGAGCACTTGTCCGCGAAAGGCAAAGGTCCCGAGTTCGAGTCTCGGTCCGGCACACAGTTTTAATCTGCCAGGAAGTTTCATATCAGCGCACACTCCGCTGTAGAGTGAAAATTTCATTCATGAAATATGCTGTTCAATACCGCTTCAACCGTACGCGAGCTATGCGACGGACATCCATCATTTTGGAAGTACATCGCCATTCTGTCATGCAGTGAAACATCTTGTAGTAACATCGGTGGAACATTACGTAGGAAATGAGCATACATTGCACCATTTAGATTGCTATCGATAAAATGAGGGCCAATTATCCTTCCTCCCATAATGCCGCACCTACTATTAACCCGCCAAGGTCGCTGATGTTCCACTCGTCGCAGCCATCGTGGATTTTCCGTTGCCCAATAGTGCATATTATGCTGGTTTACGTAATCCGCTGTTGGTGAATGACGCTTCGTCGTTAAATAGAACGCGTGCAAAAAATCTGTCATCGTCTCGTAATTTCTCTTGTGCCCAGAGGCAGAACTGTAGGCGACGTTCAAAGTCGTCGCCATGCAATTCCTGGTGCATATAAATATGGTACGGGTGCAATCGATATTGATGTAGCATTCTCAACACCGACCTTTTTGAGATTCTCGAGTCTCGCGCAGTTTGTCTGCTACTGATGTGCGGATTAGGAGCGACAGCACCTAAAACACCTATCTGGGCATCATCATTTGTTGCAGGTCGTGGTTGACGTTTCAGATGTGGCTCAACACTTCCTGTTTCCTTAAATAACGTAACTATCCGGCGAATGGTCCGGACACTTGGATGATGTCGTCCAGGACACCGAGCAGCATACATAGCTCACGCCCGTTGGGCATTTTGATCACAATAGCCATACATCAACAAGATATCGACTTTTTTTGCAATTGGTAAACGGTCCATTTTAACACGGGTAGTGTATCACGAAGCAAATACCTTCCCCACTGGCGGAATGTTACATGATACCAAGTACTTATACGTTTGTGACTATTACAGCGCCATCTATCACAAAGCGAAAAAAGTGGTCCAACTAAAACATTCATATTTCTTTACGTACTACACGAATATTTAACAAAAAATGGGGGTTCCTATTTAAAAAACGCAGTTGATATCCGTTTGACCTATGGCAGCGCCATCTAGCGGGCCAACCATAGCGCCATCTGTTTTCCTCCTTCAAGATAGACGAGTTTCGTTCTTTGTAGTTTTCTCGTTTGGCGCTTATTTCGTGAGATATTTGGCCCGGACACTATCATTGGACCACCCCGTGTAAGATAACAAGTATCTGGCGCATTCGTTAGATCGGCTACTGCTGCTACAACGGCAGGTTTTCAAGATTAAAATGAGTTTGAACGTGGTGTTCCAGTCGGCGCACGAGCGACGGGACACAGCATCTCACAGGTAGCGATGAAGTGGGGATTTTCCCGTACGACTATTTCATGAATGTACCGTGAAAAGCAGGAATCCTGTAAAACATCAAATCTCCGACATCACGGCGGCCGGAAAAAGATTCTGCGAAAACGGGAGCAACTACGATTGAAGAGAATCGTTCAACGTGACAAGTGCAACCGTTCCGCAAATTGCTGCAGATTTCAATGCTGGGTCATCAACAAGTGTCAGCGTGCGAACCATTCAAGTTTTTGGAGGCGAAGGCTCACTCGTGTATGCTTTACGATTGCACGATCCAAAGCTTTATGCCTCGCCTGGGCCCATCAACATCGACATTGTACTGCCTGGTCGGACGAATCTCATTTCAAATTGTATCGATTGGTTGGACTTGTACGGACGGGTATACAGACAACGTCATGAATCCATGGACCCTGCCTGTCAGCAGGGGACTGTTCAACTGGTGGTGGCTCTTAACGCTGTGGAGTGTGTGCAGTTGAAGTGATTGGGACCGCTGATACGACTAGGTATGAATCTGACAGGTGACACATACGTAAGCGTCCTGTCTGATCACTTGCATCCATTCTACAACTACATCTACATCTACATCTACATTTATACTCCGCAAGACACACAACGGTGTGTGGCGGAGGGCACATTACGTGCCACTGTCATTACCTCCCTTTCCTGTTCCAGTCGCGTATGGTTCTCGAGAAGCACGACTGCCGGAAAGCCTCCGTGCGCGATCGAATCTCTCTAATTTTACATTTGTGATCTCCTCGGGAGGTATAAGTAAGGGGAAGCAATATATTCGATACCTCATCCAGAAACGCACCCTCTCGAAACCTGGACAGCAAGCTACAGCGCGATGCAGAGCGCCTCTCTTGCAGAGTCTGCCACTTGAGTTTGCTAAACATCTCCATAACGCTATCACGCTTCCCAAATAAGCCTGTGACGAAACGCGCCGCTCTTCTTTGGATCTCCTCTATCTCCTCTGTCAACCCGACCTGGTACGGATCCCACACTGGTGAGCAATACTCAAGTACAGGTCGAACGAGTGTTTTGTAAGCCACCTCCTTTGTTGATGGACTACATTTTCTAAGGACTCTCCCAATGAATCTCAACCTGGTACCTGCCTTACCAATAATTAATTTTATATGATCGTTCCACTTCAAATCGTTCCGTACGCATACTCCCAGATATTTTACAGATTTAACTGCTACCAGTGTTTGTTCCGCTATCATATAATCATACAATAAAGGATCCTTCTTTCTATGTATTCGCAATACATCACATTTGTCTATGTTAAGGGTCAGTTGCCATTCCCTGCACCAAGTGCCTATCCGCTGCAGATCTTCCTGCATTTCGCTGCAATTTTCTACTGGTGCAACTTCTCTGTATACTACAGCATCATCCGCGAAAAGCCGCATGGAACTTTCGACACTATCTACTAGGTCATTTATATATATTGGGAAAAGCAATGGTCCCATAACACTCCCCTGTGGCACGCCAGAGGTTACGTTAACGTCTGTAGACGTCTCTCCATTGAGAACAACATGCTGTGTTCTGTTTGCTAAAAACTCTTCAATCCAGCCACACAGCTGGTCTGATACTCCGTAGGCTCTTACTTTGTTTATCAGGCGACAGTGCGGAACTGCATCGAAGGCCTTCCTGAAGTCAAGGAAATTAGCATCTACCTGGGAGCCAGTATCTGATATTTTCTGGGTCTCATGAACAAATAAAGCAAGTTGGGTGTCACACGATCGCTGTTTCCGGAATCCATGTTGATTCCTACATAGTAGATTCTGGGTTTCAAATGGTTCAAATGGCTCTCAGCACTATGGGACTGAACATCTATGGTCATCAGTCCCCTAGAACTTAGAACTACTTAAACCTAACTAACCTAAGGACAGCACACAACACCCAGCCATCACGAGGCAGAGAAAATCCCTGACCCCGCCGGGAATCGAACCCGGGAGTGGGAGGCGAGAACGCTACCGCACGACCACGAGATGCGGGCTGGGTTTCCAGAAATGACATGATACGCGAGTAAGAAACATGTTCTAAAATTCTACAACAGACCGATGTCAGAGATATAGGCCTATAGTTTTGCTCATCTGCTCGACGACCCTTCTTGAAGACTGGGACTTCCTGTGCTCTTTTCCAATCATTTGGAACCTTCCGTTCCTCTAGAGACTTGCGGTACACGGCTGTTAGAAGGGGGGCAAGTTCTTTCGCGTACTCTGTGTAGAATCGAATTGGTATCCCGTCAGGTCCATTGTGCATTCCGCCGGACTTGCGACACCCCACACATCCAGAATTGGTACAGAGTGGATCCAGGAACAGTTTTGTGAGTTTAAACACCAAACTCCCCAGACATGAACATTATTGAGCATATCTGGGATGCCTTGCAACGTGCTTTTCAGAAGAGATCTCCTCCATCTCGTACTGTTACGGATTTATGGACAGCCCTGCAAGATTCACGGTGTCATTTCCCTCCATCTCTACTTCAGATGTTAGTTGAGTCCGTGTTGCAGCAGTTCTGCGTGCTCGCGCGGGCCCTACACGGCGTATGATCTTTTCCGCCATTTCCATCCGTCATACTTCCGTGAACGATGCTTCTGCCACGTGCATCACGCGACATTGTTATGTCTGCACTGGTGTTCGTGTATAAGTGGGGTAAAGTGGTAGAAAGGAAACGGGATGGGAAAGAGGTAGCAAGGAAATAATTACTTCCAGCCGAACAGTGCATTGCGGCATTGCAACGGCGAGCTGGAACGGGACTCTAACGTTAAAGCTTCGTTTTCCTGGAACGGCTGGTTTAACCACCTAGGCCATTCAGACACACGTTGCATCAGATACAAATTCCCGCTCGCAGCACCGTAACGACCACCGGCCATTAATGTCCGACAGAACAGACGCCACTCATATCTGTAATGCGCTGTTCTTCCCTGTCGGATACAGCTCGTTGGGCAGCAGTAGCTGTTGCCCGCCGTGGGATCTCAGCAGTCAGCCCCCAGCACGCAGCGGCGAATCCGTTTGCACGCGCGCTTTCGCGGAAGGCAGGTAGCCTTGTCGTTAACTACCGTCGGCGTAACAGGACAGAACGGCAGAAGCGGGGAAATAACGCAGAGGCGAAGCGCGCCTGCGCAGAGCGCAGTTGCGGAAGATAGCGGGTAGATAGCGTGCCGTGCTTGGTCGTGCTTGCGCAACGACAAGGCAGCGACACAGCGGCAGAGCTCTCTCCGGGGATGGCTGCGGTGCAGCGTGGCCGTTAGAGCCTGCCGTGAGGCGCTGCCCGGAGCTGAGCAAAGCTTTGCCTGTAGCGACGGTACTGTACGAGGTAGGGCTTCAGTATCAGGGCCGATCAGAATGTGCACAGCTGGCCGTTAAAATTGTAACACCGGAGTGGATAGAAGACAACGGGAAATGATATGTTGCGCATATACACTACTGACCATTAAAATTGCTACACCACGAAGATGACGTGCTACAGACGCGAAATTTAACCGACAGGAAGAAGATGCTGTGATATACAAATGATTAGCTTTTCAG
Source organism: Schistocerca piceifrons (assembly GCF_021461385.2). Classification (NCBI taxonomy): domain Eukaryota; kingdom Metazoa; phylum Arthropoda; class Insecta; order Orthoptera; family Acrididae; genus Schistocerca; species Schistocerca piceifrons. Next base: position 38,256,483 of record NC_060139.1, on the reverse strand, counting down.
AGCATTCACACAAGCTTGGCGCCGGTGGCGACACCTACAAAGTGCTGACATGAGGAAAGCTTCCAATCGATTTCTCATACACAAACTGCAGTAGACCGGCGTTGCCTGGTGAAACGTTGTTGTGATGCCTCGTGTAAGGAGGAGAAATGCATACCATCACGTTTCCGACTTTGATAAGGGTCGGATTGCAGCCTATCGCGATTGTGGTTCATCGTATCGCGACATTGCTGCTCGCATTGGTCAAGATCCAATGACTGTTAGCAGAATATGGAATCGGTGGGTTCAGGAGGGTAATACGGAACGCCGTGCTGGATCCCAACGACCTCGTATCACTAGCAGTCGAGATGACAGGCATCTTATCCGCATGGCTGTAACGGATCGTGCAGCCACGTCTCGGTCCCTGAGTCAACAGATGGGGACGTTTGAAAGAAAACAACCATCTGTACGAACAGTACGGCGACGTTTGCAGCAGCATGGACTATCAGCTCGGAGACCATGGCTGCGGTTACCCTTGACGCTGCATCACAGACAGGAGCGCCTGGGATGCTGTACTCAACAACGAACATGGGTGCACGAATGGCGAAACGTCATTTTTTTCGGATGAATCCAGGTTCTGTTTACAGCATCCTGATGGTCGCATCCGTGTTTGGCGACATCGCGGTAAATGGAAATGTCGTGTGGCTAGGGCCTCCCGTCGGGTAGACCGTTCGCCTGGTGCAGGTCTTTCGATTTGACGCCACTTCGGCGACCTGCGCGTCGATGGGGATGAAATGATGATGATTAGGACAACACAACACCCAGTCCCTGAGCGGATAAAATCTCCGACCCAGCCGGGAATCGAACCCGGGCCCTTAGGATTGACAGTCTGTCACGCTGACCACTCAGCTACCGGGGCGGACATCGCGGTGACCGCACATTGGAATCGTGTATTCGTCATCGCCATACTGGCGTATCACCCGGTGTGATGGTATGGGGTGCCATTGGTTACACGTCTCAGTCACCTCTTGTTCGCGTTGACGGCACTTTGAACAGTGCACGTTACATTTCAGATGTCTTACGACCCGTGGCTCTAGCCTTCATTCGATCCCTGCGAAACCCTACATTTCAGCAGGATAAAGCACGACCCCATGTTGCAGGTCCTGTACGGGCCTTTATGGGTACAGAAAATGTTCGACTGCTGCCCTGGCCAGCCCATTCTCCAGATCTCTCACCTATTGAAAACGTCTGGTCAATGGTGGCCGAGCAACTGGCTCGTCACAATACGCCAGTCACTACTCTTGATGAACTGTGGTATCGTGTTGAAGCTGCATGGGCAGCTGTACCTGTACACGCCATCCAAGCTCTGTTTCACTCAATGTCCAGGCGTATCACGGCCGTTATTACGGCTAGAGGTGGTTGTTCTGGGTACTGTTTTCTCAGGATCTATTCCCTCAAATTGCTTGAAAATGTAACCACATGTCAGTTCTAGTATAACATATTTGTCTAATGAATACCCGTTTATCATCTGTACTTCTTCTTGCTGTAGCAATTTTAATGACCAGTAGTGTATAATATAGTATTGTAGAAAGAATAGGTGGTGTGGATACAAAATAACGGGACTGATGCTGACACAGAGTGAGTATGCAAGCACCAAAGATGAACGATCAACAGCTGTGACACGTGAAGCTTTCTCAGTCCAATGGAGTATCCACGGTGTCTGTAGACAAGTCAGTGTGACCGTGGCCTTCATTTGTGTAAGAGCTGTTATTTTGTTTTGCCGGAGAGTATGATTTGCGTAATAACAGAGCAACGAACTGTCGTGAAGTTTGACATAAAACTTGGGAAGACTGCGCCTGAAACCTACCGTTTACTAAAAGAACTATATGGCGAAGACTGTATATCACGTACGTGAGTATCTGAGTGGTCCGAGCGTTTCCAAGATGGCTGAGATGATGTTGAAGATGACTCATGCCCATGATGCCGTTCAACATCAAAAATGGATGAAAATATTAAAAAAGTAGGCAATCTCATTCGATCTCACTGTCGGTTTGCGATCTGTTGTTGAAACCTTAGGTATTGATGAAAAATGTATTAGGAAAATTTTACAGAACCAGTTTAACAGCCGGCCGGTGTGGCCGAACGGTTCTAGGCGGTTCAGTCTGGAACCGCGCTACCGCTACGGTCGCAGGTTCGAATCCTGCCTCAGGCATGGATGTGTGTGATGTCCTTAGGCGAGTTAGGTTTAAGTAGTTCTAATTTCTAGGGGACCGACGACCTCAGATGTTAAATCCCATAGTGCTCAGAGCCATTTGAACCAGTTTAACATGAGCAAAATATGTGTGAAACTGGTGGCGAAAATTCTCAGAAACGACCAAAGAAGAAGCACCTGACAATGTTTGTACTGACACTTTGAATACCATTGAAAATCATCCTAATTTCGTGGAAATTGTAATAGCATGTGACAGATCTTGGTTCCTCATTTATGTTCCAGTAACTAAGTTCAGATCCACGCACTGGAAGAGCCCGACTTAACCGAGAGCGGAAAAAGCTCGAATGAGCAAATGAAGATTCAAAGCAATGATGATTGTATTTTTTTTTCGATATTCATGGAATTGTGTATCTTCACTGGGTTCTTGCAGGTGAAACTGTTAATCAAGATTACTGCCTTGAGATTCTCCTCAACCCCGTGAGAAAATAAGAAAAAAGGATCCGAGCTGTGGAAGAGCAGGTCATGGGTTCTGCCTCAAGACAACACACCGGCTCACACCGCATTGTTTGTTAAGAGGTTTCTAGAGAAGTACAGTTTCCCAGTGTCAGATCACCCCCCTTATTTGCCTGACCTAGCACCATGTGACTTTTTATCTATTCCCCATAGTGTAATCTGCTTTATAAGGAACAAGTTCACAGTCGGTCGAAGCAGTGAAAGAAAATGCGGCACGCGTCGTCAAGGAGCTCACGGAGGAACACCTCCAGCACTGTTACCATCAATGGAAATGTCGCACAGATGGGTGCAGGAGGGGCATATATTGAAAGTAACAATAACTACATATGTTTGTTTTACAGCAATAGTCCCGTTATTTTATAGCCACTCCTCGCATACGATTAAATTTGTAGGTGATGGTTTGCAGGAAGTGGTACTGACAAGGGAACCTCCCCATAGCACCCCCCTCAGATTTAGTTATAAGTTGGCACAGTGGATAGGCCTTGAAAAACTGAAAACAGATCAATTGAGAAAACAAGAAGAAGTTGTGTGGAACTGTGAAAAAATAAGCAAAATAACTGAGTAGTTCATGGCAGGATAGGCAACATCAAGGACAGTGGGACCGCAGGAGCGCCGTGGTCTCGTGGTAACGTGAGCAGCTGCGGAACGTAAGGTCCTCGGTTCAAATCTTCCATCGAGTGAAAAGTTTAATTTTTTATTTTCAGTTTATGTGACAAACTCTTATGTTTTCATCACTTTTTTGGGAGTGATTATCACATCCACAAGAAAACCTAAATCGGGCAAGATAGAAGAATCTTTTTACCCATTCGCCAAGTGTACAAGTTAGGTGGGTCGACAACAAATTCCTGTCATGTGTCGCACATGCCGTCACCAGTGTCGTATAGAATATATCAGACGTGTTTTACTGTCGAGGAATCGGTTGACCTATGACCGTGCAATCAAATGTTTTCGGTTCCCATTGGAGAGGCACGTCCTTTCGTCTACTAATCGCACGGTTTTGCGATGCGGTCGCAAAACACAGACACTAAACTTATTACAGTAAACAGAGACGTCAATGAACGAACGGACAGATAATAACTATACAAAAATAAAGAAAGTAAAATTTTCACTCGAGGGAATACTACACTCCTGGAAATTGAAATAAGAACACCGTGAATTCATTGTCCCAGGAAGGGGAAACTTTATTGACACATTCCTGGGATCAGATACATCACATGATCACACTGACAGAACCACAGGCACATAGACACAGGCAACAGAGCATGCACAATGTCGGCACTAGTACAGTGTATATCCACCTTTCGCAGCAATGCAGGCTGCTATTCTCCCATGGAGACGATCGTAGAGATGCTGGATGTAGTCCTGTGGAACGGCTTGCCATGCCATTTCCACCTGGCGCCTCAGTTGGACCAGCGTTCGTGCTGAGCGTGCAGACCGCGTGAGACGACGCTTCATCCAGTCCCAAACATGCTCAATGGGGGACAGATCCGGAGACCTTGCTGGCCAGGGTAGTTGACTTACACCTTCTAGAGCACGTTGGGTGGCACGGGATACATGCGGACGTGCATTGTCCTGTTGGAACAGCAAGTTCCCTTGCCGGTCTAGGAATGGTAGAACGATGGGTTCGATGACGGTTTGGATGTACCGTGCACTATTCAGTGTCCCCTCGACGATCACCAGTGGTGTACGGCCAGTGTAGGAGATCGCTCCCCACACCATGATGCCGGGTGTTGGCCCTGTGTGCCTCGGTCGTATGCAGTCCTGATTGTGGCGCTCACCTGCACGGCGCCAAACACGCATACGACCATCATTGGCACCAAGGCAGAAGCGACTCTCATCGCTGAAGACGACACGTCTCCTTTCGTCCCTCCATTCACGCCTGTCGCGACACCACTGGAGGCGGGCTGCACGATGTTGGGGCGTGAGCGGAAGACGGCCTAACGGTGTGCGGGACCGTAGCCCAGCTTCATGGAGACGGTTGCGAATGGTCCTCGCCGATACCCCAGGAGCAACAGTGTCCCTAATTTGCTGGGAAGTGGCGGTGCGGTCCCCTACGGCACTGCGTAGGATCCTACGGTCTTGGCGTGCATCCGTGCGTCGCTGCGGTCCGCTCCCAGGTCGACGGGCACGTGCACCTTCCGCCGACCACTGGCGACAACATCGATGTACTGTGGAGACCTCACGCCCCACGTGTTGAGCAATTCGGCGGTACGTCCACCCGGCCTCCCGCATGCCCACTATACGCCCTCGCTCAAAGTCCGTCAACTGCACATACGGTTCACGTCCACGCTGTCGCGGCATGCTACCAGTGTTAAAGACTGCGATGGAGCTCCGTATGCCACGGCAAACTGGCTGACACTGACGGCGGCGGTGCACAAATGCTGCGCAGCTAGCGCCATTCGACGGCCAACACCGCGGTTCCTGGTGTGTCCGCTGTGCCGTGCGTGTGATCATTGCTTGTACAGCCCTCTCCCAGTGTCCGGAGCAAGTATGGTGGGTCTGACACCGGTGTCAATGTGTTCTTTTTTCCATTTCCAGGAGTGTAGAACCAAGGACCTCTCGTTCAGCAGCCGCTCACGCTACCACGGGGCCACAGCGCTCCTGAGCGCAAATTGTCCATGATGTTGCCTATGTGGCCCATGGACTACTCAGTTTGTAAATTTTGCTTATTTTTTCATAGTTCCACACAACTTCTTCCTGTTTTCTCAATTGATCTGTGTTCAGTTTATCAAGGCCTGTCCACTGTGCCAACTTATAACTAAATCTGAGGGGGGTGCGATGGGGAGGTTCCCTTGTGAGCTTCGATACAGGTACATTGCTCCTTGCTGGTTGCACTCTGTGCCACGGGTCGTCAGTCATAGGGCTTGGCGAGTGGCGGGGTGCCAGTCTCTCCACAGATGTTTTCAATCGACGAAAATCTGGGGATGGGAAAAACCCACTGGCTAAAACCGATAACCGTATTTTACTTTCCTCTGCCGGCTACTGGCCAGTTTCTGTGTTGTTTAGTCCAATGAAGACGTGAAGCTCTATTGTGGCCCTGTGAGAAACGCTGTTTCACCAGGTACCCAACTCCAAATGTACAATGCGTGCAGTTCCGCTCGCAAAGTTCGTTCGGTAACTGACTAACACTGGCGTGCGTTCACTGACAGCAGCAACTCCTGTCGGTTTGGAAACTGAATACCGTTAGAAAGAGTGACGCCATTCTGACGTAGTGTTAAGCTGCAGCTCCCGGCGTTCCATGGCGTCCGATGGTTCTCGAAGTGGCGGAGAAGCTGTGCACACTGCAATTCATATTGCTCTTCTGACAGCAGGCGCCTGGTGTTGTAGTGGCTGCCTGACATACAATCTCTAAAGCAGCTTGGACACGGCGGTTTATCGGGCAGGAGCTAGATACGAATTAGGGGGTCCTTCCCTTGTTTGGGACGTTGAAACCTTAGCTGCTTCCACGCCAGAGAGTGCAATCGTTTTTTATTGTTCCCCTTCTACAAACGTATTTTACCTTCAAACTTCTACTCTGTTCTCTTCCACGCAGTACACCCCTCTATGCTTTCCAGTCCATTGTCAGCATTATTTCTCTTTTCTTTGTACATCTTCTTTCCTAGTGCCAAAAGAAATAACCGGTTCCACCCCTCTCTTTCTTTATCTATTCCTGCTTCTTTTACCCGATGTCGTTCCAGTGTAACCATGCAAGCCACATAAATGCACAGTTTCGCACTATTTCATCGATTACATTCGAACCCAGAATCTGGTTTATTCCGCCCTCTCCCGCCCCCTCCCTTTCCCTTCCAAGAAGTGAATATAGCGTTGCCAAATGTCCTTTGTTTGACGCCCACTTTCTACCGAAAATATACACAGAATGAAATTTTGCTACAGACACTTCCGTACTGTTAGCATGCAAGAAAACGCCCTGTGGCGTCCGAGTGCTCGCATTTTGCTTCACCCGCATATAAGGAATAACAAAGGCCCTATAACTTTATAACTGCGGCTGCTTTCACTTCTAACGACCAAACCGTCATTAAAATAAACGTTCCAAGTCACGTTTGCTCGAGGTTCTTCAACACAGCCTGCTACCCGATCTGATATCCCGCACGTAATATTCTCACGAGGTGCTGTTGCTGGGAAACTGCATCCAATACTTCCTGAAAATCATAAAATATAGTTTGAATTTGGGCTCCGTTATCTGTAGTCTTCTGTGTCTTCTCGTGAACGATGTAACTGTAAGCAAGTGTTAAAAGTTCTACCTACAAAGGGGATATCAGCGACGATCGCAAGCAAAGTTTGCACAAGCAGAGGGTAGGTGATCCGCCGTGATCTTTATACTTGAAATGTCCCCTTAGAAAAATTATAAATGACTGTGCTTAAACTGACACACAATATTTTTTAGCGCAACGCAATCTGACTTTCAAAAATCCCTACAAAAGAATGGCCCTGACTAACATTAACTTATACGTTTCACAAATCACTTACCTCACAAAAATCTTCATTACTCGAACTACAGCAATACAGCGAGCGCCACTACTGCCAGCTAAATAAAAGATTCAAACTACGGAAGGCACTAACTACTGATAGGCATAGTTAGCAAATGAAAGATTTTGATAGAGAACAAACCACGTATTTACCTTAATAGTGTTCAAAAGTCATATATATATATATATATATATATATATATATATATATATATATATATATATTCATGACATCCAGTCTTACAAATTTAATGTCTCTGATGGACACACGTCCAGATCATCCGCTCTCAAAACTCCTCCATCTCTCTCCCCACATCCACCACTGCTGGCGGCTCACCTCCAACTGCGCAACGCTACGCGCTGTTAACTGCCAACTGCCCAACACTACAATAGCAAAATACAACAATGCAAACCAGCCACAGACTGCACACAGCACAGCCAGTGATTTTCATACAGAGCGCTAGGTGACGTTACCAACATAAAAACCTAAACAGCCTACTTACATACTGTATAAGAGCCTTCACACAGTCTTCGTAAATCTGAACGGAAACGAGGGAAAAATTCAGTTCGTATAGCTGAACAACTTTATGTATTCTGCTGTTTCTAAATGCGAATCATGTACGTTAATCACTGAATCCATGGCCAGGAAGTTAGCGTTGCTGGCAACTGGCAAGGAGGTCTGGCGTTCGATTCCCGGTGATCGGCTTGGCTCCTTTCTTGGTGAACAGGTCTGAAACGACGATTATTCAGCATCGGAGAGCCACACTGCCTTTCTCTTTTATATCACTGTGGCGCTTGGAACAATCGAGAGCTATCTAGGTTTCATATCTATCTGTGCTTGGGGCAGCCAGATTGGTTTTTGTAAACGAGTTGTTCTGTTTCCATTGTCATGGCATCCGAACATAAGGTAAATGTCCCACATTTCTTTATCGTGGACTTCAGTGCTATAGGTATGTAATCATGCCACATTTTGCCGCCGTCTTCCTTACAAACTGCAAGCTGTTCCTGACATAACAGGAAACAAAAAGACTCATGTCAGCGTCCGAAAACACACGGTAAGGCTATGGACCATTTGGTTCAGAACTGTTCGTTTCATACTACAACAATATCAAAGATATCCTCATTTCTACTTGTCAGACATGGAACACTGTCAGACACACGCAGTCAGCTACCGAAACCAGCTGTGCTTTCTGAGTGAAAGGCAGGTATGAAGTCTTTATACCTAAGGAAGACATATGGACAGTACAGCCGCCTCTGAAAGTCTCGTCTGCGGTCTTAATGCACTATGGATCCATGATGTCATTCATTTGGCATCAAATATGCATTCGCTCGTACATAGATCTGAGTGAAGATAATGGGCCTAGCCGTTCTTTTCTTTCATTTTCAATCATCCAACAATTGGCGTTCCTACTGTACAAAATCAGCAGTTGATGAAACTTAGACAACAATGTATCCAGCATCTGAAATGGAGAAAGAGGGGAAGCAACTGATATTAGTTTTTTGGAAATGGGAAGCTAAGAGGGAATGAAGCAAAATTTCCTGCAAAATAGAGCTCAGAACTATTGAAAACTATCAAATCATCAAACATACTAATATTACCACTTTATATCAGGTTCCTACTACGTAAGGCAATTAACTGAGAGAGTGTACTTGTACGAGATTTGTACAGGTTATCTTGTTGTTAAGCATATAACATTAACTTTCACATACATGCTAATAGTTTCTATATTCAACTTTTAGTTGAATATTGGCACTGAGTAGTAACACGAAGGAAATAATCGTGAACTGAAAGTGCACTGTTATTGGAAGTCATGTAGTATTTTCTGTTACAAGTAGGGTGGTGAACTGCGAAATACTTTTGAGATTTCGCGGGTACACTCGCCAATAGTCAATAACCGCTACATGAATTGACTGATCCGTCTGTCTTTGTGGTGGAGCAATTGCGCACTTGGCTTGCGGTGACCACAAATGTCGCTCGACTTGTGGAGGGGGGGGGGGGGGGGGGGGAGGGCCCGCATCTGCAGTTGCTCGTCCTTGGGTACCAGGACTCGTTGGGTACGCACTCGATTGTAAATCATGCAGCTTGCGGTTGAAGGAGACGTTATTAATTCACCACTGTCACATTTCATGGGGAGCACAAGAAAGCAAAAGTCCATATAACATCCACTTATTCCTCCACATAGGTCAAGGGTGCAGTGTGGGTGCGACGGTGCCCACGACAATAGAGGAGATGATGAATGAGGAAGAAAAGCTGTAGCTGATTCATGAAAGAACAGATGCTCCTACTGGAGGGAAATTTGTAGCGTGATAAAGTTATCAAGGAGACAGCTGAACGTGACTTTCAGCCGATCCCTTTCCGCATTCCCTTACTAATGTGCATGATTCTCTTGAAGCACCGATATGTGCCGTACAACTTATAACTTATACAGTACCACCAAAAAGTTAATTCACAGTGATTATTAATTTTTAATGAACAGCAGTTTTAAATATTCATTTAATCAATAATGAATATTCCTACAGACTTTGTGTCTCTAATATTAACGTCTATGTTCCTAGTAAAATTATAATGGTGGCGATTTTATCTATGGGTGGAAATGGATAAATAAACATGAGTGCTATGAAAGCTAAGTCTCTGTTCATTCCGACATGGAAATGGCAGCTGAGATTCGTATTATCTGACTTTATGAGTTCCTTCCCTTTCTTTTCCTTTGTCCTCCCTCCACCTTCAATTTACATAAAATCAATAAATGAAATTTATGTTTTGTCAGGCGCGTTTCACTACAATTAGTTTGAGGCACTGCTGGTGGCCTCAAATACACAGACTAACCGAAACATTATAGTCACTGCCGTCTGCGAGACCGAGTGCGGGGCACGTGACGCGTTAAGGGAAACAAATGAACAGACCATAGACGAACAGGGAATCGTTCTAGCGACGATACGCGACCTAAATGGGGAACACTGGGAAAGGCGATTTAGACAATGGGTAGATTGTCGTGCCCGGCTCTTGGGAATGAGGATCGTCGTGAGCACCTACGGAAAGTGGATGAAAGTGAAACCACGATTGGGTAACAAGGTATTAAGCGTCCTCGCTCCATCATCCAACATGGAGGTCGGAGACTTGCCCGCTCTGTAAAGTAGGACAGGCAGATGTGATGACAGAGTACAATGCTGGTACAGGCACAAGTATTTCCGTTGCTGAAAATGGCGCTCCACCGCAAACGACCCCCAACGTTTTCACGACATCGTGAATTACGTTTGCAGTGGGAACGAGATTGGACCTTAGGTCAACGGAAATGTCTCGGTTGTTCCGGTGAATCACGTTTCTTGTCGCCGTGTCTGGATAGTCTGTCATCCAAGGCCACGGCTCCTGGAAATATGCACCGGCCACCGAAGCAGTCTGACGGGCGGAGTGTTATGCCATGGGGGATACTCGCCTGGGCTTCCATGGGACCTGTGATATTAAGTAAGTGCGCAATGACAGCCATGGACTTTGTGAACAATATTTCGAACCACTTGCATCCTTTCATGCTTAATGTCTTACCTGACGGCAATGGCATCTTTCAGCAAGGTAAACGGTTACTTCACAAGGCCAGAATCGCGCTACAGTGTTGAGGAAGGCCATAATAATCTCTCGTTGGTATCTCGGCCACCAAATTTGCCTGATATGAACCCGATCGAACACCCTGGGACACTGTCGGGCAATTGCGCCTCTACCGCAAACCACCTACCCGTAATTTGCCAAAGTTGAGTGATCTGTGCAAAGACCTCTGGTGTCACATACCATCCGAAACGTACAAAGTACTTCTCGAATACACGACAAGCAGAGTCGTTGCTGTAGTGCGTATCAAACGTGAACCAACACGTTATTACATCGATGATCGTCATATTTTCGCTCATCAATGTATATACACATTTTCAAATACATTTTTGGGTAATACGCTTGTAGACTATGAAAGTTCAAGTCCTTGCTCTTTCGGGCTTAAGATAGATTGTATTACTTATGTGTTAATGTTGTACTATACGTGTGTTTGATTTCCCGCTGATATAGTGATATGGAGAATGGGCCCCACCTTGTTGTCTCAGGATGGGTTTCATCTCATATGACCAAAATTTCATTTTTTTTCTCAGGTCTGCCTTATGCCTTTTATGTTGTTTTAAGATTTATTTATAAACTAAATCCCTTCTCCGTGCTGCAGTGATGTAATTTATTATCCAAAGCTGGTTTCACATTTTATTTTCAAGCCACATTCAGTGGACGTTCTTAAATACAATGTTTGTTTTTTCGCAAATAAATTGTGAATTTAAAACAGTTTCAACTTTTGAGCTCCGTCCAAAGGTATAACGATTACTTTTATATGTCCTGACGCTTTCTCTGTTTCCTCTCAGTTTGTTTATTTGTCGAAAACATCAATTGCATTACACCTACAAAACTTTTCTGTGTATTCATGTTAACATTGTTTACAAACTGCCTATTGGCTTCTGTCTCGGGTTCTTCGGCCGACGTTCATCTAATGATTTTTCTGACGTCGGAAAAGTTTATGTCGGAATGACTGGACGATCCATTAACACCAGGATCAAAGAGCATAAGCGACATTGCAGGTTGGGGCAGGCGGAGAAATCGGCCGTGGCAGAGCACGCACTGAATGAGACCGACCACGTAATAAAATTCGCCGACACGGAAGTTCTGGCTGTAGAGAAGCACTATCACACGCGCTTGTTTAGAGAAGCTATAGAAATACAAAAACACGCGAACAGTTTCAACAAGAAAGAGGAAAGCCTTAAGGTAAACGGATCCTGGTTTCCCGTACTGCAGCGAACGACCGTCGCAGGTAGCAAGAGAAGAACCGCACCGGAAATGACCGCGGAGAAGCCCTCGGACGTTGGCGCGCCAGGTACACTCCTGGAAATGGAAAAAAGAACACATTGACACCGGTGTGTCAGACCCACCATACTTGCTCCGGACACTGCGAGAGGGCTGTACAAGCAATGATCACACGCACGGCACAGCGGACACACCAGGAACCGCGGTGTTGGCCGTCGAATGGCGCTAGCTGCGCAGCATTTGTGCACCGCCGCCGTCAGTGTCAGCCAGTTTGCCGTGGCATACGGAGCTCCATCGCAGTCTTTAACACTGGTAGCATGCCGCGACAGCGTGGACGTGAACCGTATGTGCAGTTGACGGACTTTGAGCGAGGGCGTATAGTGGGCATGCGGGAGGCCGGGTGGACGTACCGCCGAATTGCTCAACACGTGGGGCGTGAGGTCTCCACAGTACATCGATGTTGTCGCCAGTGGTCGGCGGAAGGTGCACGTGCCCGTCGACCTGGGAGCGGACCGCAGCGACGCACGGATGCACGCCAAGACCGTAGGATCCTACGCAGTGCCGTAGGGGACCGCACCGCCACTTCCCAGCAAATTAGGGACACTGTTGTTCCTGGGGTATCGGCGAGGACCATTCGCAACCGTCTCCATGAAGCTGGGCTACGGTCCTGCACACCGTTAGGCCGTCTTCCGCTCACGCCCCAACATCGTGCAGCCTGCCTCCAGTGGTGTCGCGACAGGCGTGAATGGAGGGACGAATGGAGACGTGTAGTCTTCAGCGATGAGAGTTGCTTCTGCCTTGGTGCCAATGATGGTCGTATGCGTGTTTGGCGCCGTGCAGGTGAGCGCCACAATCAGGACTGCATACGACCGAGGCACACAGGGCCAACACCCGGCATCATGGTGTGGGGAGCGATCTCCTACACTGGCCGTACACCACTGGTGATCGTCGAGGGGACACTGAATAGTGCACGGTACATCCAAACCGTCATCGAACCCATCGTTCTACCATTCCTAGACTGGCAAGGGAACTTGCTGTTCCAACAGGACAATGCACGTCCGCATGTATCCCGTGCCACCCAACGTGCTCTAGAAGGTGTAAGTCAACTACCCTGGCCAGCAAGATCTCCGGATCTGCCCCCCATTGAGCATGTTTGGGACTGGATGAAGCGTCGTCTCACGCGGTCTGCACGTCCAGCACGAACGCTGGTCCAACTGAGGCGCCAGGTGGAAATGGCATGGCAAGCCGTTCCACAGGACTACATCCAGCATCTCTACGATCGTCTCCATGGGAGAATAGCAGCCTGCATTGCTGCGAAAGGTGGATATACACTGTACTAGTGCCGACATTGTGCATGCTCTGTTGCCTGTGTCTATGTGCCTGTGGTTCTGTCAGTGTGATCATGTGATGTATCTGACCCCAGGAATGTGTCAATAAAGTTTCCCCTTCCTGGGACAATGAATTCACGGTGTTCTTATTTCAATTTCCAGGAGTGTATATATAGTCTGCGGCCGCGAGCTCGGCTTCAGTTCACCACAGGTAATGTAGGGTGAAGCTTTGACAATGCCAGCCACTCGTGCTGGCGAAACGTCAGAAAAATCATTAGATGAACTTCGGCCGAAGAACCCGAGACAGAAGCCAATAGGCAGTTTGTCAACAAGTGGCCACGAAAGCCTTAACAATTTTGTACCAACATTGTTTGTTTTCTTATTTTCTCTCCCTTACCTGGTTCTCTATGCGCTGTATGATTTAAACTAGCAACTAATTAACAAAAGGACTGTAGACTTTTTTGTCTTGTTCAGATAGTCCTTGGAAACGATTTTCTTTTTTGCTGTTCTAGTTACAGAATTCTTTTTATAGTAAGTCTGTTGTGAAGACAGAGGATGTTTTGCGTGCTAATTCTGTTTATTTTCATGCCTTCTTCTCTTGCGATTGTCTTGTGATTATTTTATTTTGGGTGTTCTGTACGTCTTAAGAGATTTATCCCACATTTCCAGGCTCTCAAAATTTATTTGTAACTGACGTCGAGTATTGTACCTATTTGTCCTGCCTGTCTTACACCATGCGTGTTGCACTGCAGTTCGTATATTTCTGCTTTTTTGTATTACTTTGTTGTTTTTTCCCGCTTTTGGATGTTTTACTGGATTGAACGAATGATTTGTATGCACTGTTGTGCCATGCCTTTTGAAATATTTATAGCTTTATGTTAATATCATTCAGTGCCTTCCTTTCTGTTGTACTGTTTATTTTCTGTTGTTGTTTTAATATTGAGTACCTTTATTTGCGTTGAGTTACGTTGTGATGTTGTTTGTCACTGTCTTTTAGTATAATTATTGGCATCTTAATTTTATTGTTGACTGAGTAACCCATTGTTCGTGGCTATCTGCATTATGGTGTCTTTGTTTTTCTTTATTAAGTATTGCAATGGTGAATCTAGTAAGTCATAGGGGCATATCCTTTTCTGCGGGTGTGCGTTGATTTCATGTTCTGTGAAGAAAGGTCTACACATAGGAGATTTTCCGAATCAGAAATAACAGTCGTATAGGAAAGACGCTCTCATAGGTGTTTGCCAGTGGCAACAGTTCAACATACCACATGAACTTGGCGTTGCATTAGTTTGTACTGCCCGTGCGAATCACAGTCACACCCGAGAGTACTAATCAAGTCATATGGGATGTGGCGAACTTCACCCCTCAGGTCATTTGTCAGCAGATTTTCCTAAAGATATTTCATCATCATCATCATCATCATCATCATCATTTAAGACTTATTATGCCTTTCAGCGTTCAGTCTGGAGCATAGCCCCCCTTATAAAATTCCTCCATGATCTCCTATTCAGTGCTAACATTGGTGCCTCTTCTGATGTTAAACCTATTACTTAAAAATCGTTCTTAACCGAATCCAGGTACCTTCTCCTTGGTCTGCCCCGGCTCCTCCTACCCTCTACTGCTGAACTCATGAGTCTCTTGGGTAACCTTGCTTCTCCCACGCGTGTAACATGACCCCACCATCTAAGCCTATTCGCCCTGACTGCTACATCTACATAGTTCATTCCCAGTTTTTCTTTGATTTCCTCATTGTGGACACCCTCCTGCCATTGTTCCCATCTACTAGTACCTGCAATCATCCTAGCTACTTTCATATCCGTAACCTCAACCTTGTTGATAAGGTAACCTGAATCCACCCAGCTTTCGCTCCCATACAACAAAGTTGGTCGAAAGATTGAACGGTGCACAGATAACTTAGTCTTGGTACTGACTTCCTTCTTGCAGAAGAGAGTAGATCGTAGCTGAGCGCTCACTGCATTACCTTTGCTACACCTCGCTTCCAGTTCTTTCACTATGTTGCCATCCTGTGAGAATATGCATCCTAAGTACTTGAAACCGTCCACCTGTTCTAACTTTGTTCCTCCTATTTGGCACTCAATCCGTTTATATTCCTTTCCCAGTGACATTACTTTCGTTTTGGAGATGCTAATCTTCATACCATAGTCCTTACATTTCTGATCTAGCTCTGAAATATTACTTTGCAAACTTTCAATCAAATCTGCCATCACAACTAAGTCATCCGCATATGCAAGACTGCTTATTTTGTTTTCACATACCTTAATCTCACCCAGCCAGTCTATTGTTTTCAACATATGATCTATAAATAATATGAACAACAGTGGAGACAGGTTGCAGCCTTATCTTACCCCTGAAACTACTCTGAACCATGAACTCAATTTACCGTCAACTCTAACTGCTGCCTGACTATCCATGTAAAAACCTTTAATTGCTTGCAAAAGTTTGCCTCCTATTCCATAATCTCGTAGAACAGACAATAACTTCCTCCTAGGAACCTGGTCATATGCCTTTTCTAGATCTATAAAGCATAGATACAATTCCCTGTTCCACTCATAACACTTCTCCATTATTTGCTGTAAGCTAAAGATCTGGTCCTGACAACCTCTAAGAGGCCTAAACCCACACTGATTTTCATCCAATTGGTCCTCAACTAATACTCGCACTTTTCTTTCAACAATACCTGAGAAGATTTTACCCACAACGCTGATTAAAGAGATACCTCTGTAGTTGTTACAATCTTTTCTGGTTCCATGTTTAAAGATTGGTCTGATTACTGCTTTTGTCCAGTCTGATGGAACCTGTCCCGAGTCCCAGGCCAATTCAATTATCCTGTGTAGCCATTTAAGACCTGACATTCCACTGTATTTGATGAGTTCCGACTTAATTTCATCCACCCCAGTTGCTTTATTGCACTGCAATCTATTGACCATTTTCTCCACTTCCTCAAATGTGATCCTATTTCCATCATCATTCCTATCCCATTCTACCTCGAAATCTGAAACATTACTGATCGTATTTTCACCTACATTGAGCAACTCTTCAAAATATTCCCTCCATCTGCCCAAGGCATCCACAGGATCCACCAGCAGTTTTCCTGACCTGTCCAAAATACTTGTCATTTCCTTCTTACCTCCCTTTCGAAGACTGCTAATTACACTCCAGAATCGTTTTCCAGCAGCTTGACCCATAGTCTCCAACCTGTTTCCAAAGTCTTCCCAAGATTTCTTCTTGGATGCTGCAATTATCTGTTTGGCTTTGTTTGTTTCTTCAACATAACTTTCTCTGTCTACCTGAGTTCTAGTATGTAGCCATTTTTGATACGCCTTCTTTTTCCTTTTACAGGCTCCCTTGACTGTGTCATTCCACCAAGCTGTTTGCTTCATCCTACTTTTACACACTACTGTTCCAAGACATTCTTTAGCCACTTCTAGTACTGCGTCCCTGTACCTTGTCCATTCCTTTTTCAGTGACTGTAATTGTCTACATTCAACTAACTGGTACCTTTCTGAGATCGCTGTTATGTACTTGTGCCTGATTTCCTTATCTTCAAGCTTCTCCACTCTTATCCTCCTACATATGGACATGACCTCCTGCACTTTCGGCCTCACAATCCCAATTTCACTGCAGATTAAATGATGATCAGTGCCATCAAAGAATCCCCTGAATACACGTGTGTCCCTCACAGCCTTCCTGAATTCCTGATCTGTTATTACATAGTCAATGACAGATCTGGTTCCCCTGCCTTCCCATGTATACCGGTGAATGTTCTTATGTTTAAAAAAGGAGTTTGTTATTACTAAGCCCATACTGGCACAGAAATCCAAGAGTTGTTTCCCGTTCCTGTTGGCCTCCATATCCTCTCCAAATTTACCCATAACCTTTTCATACCCCTCTGTTCGATTTGCAATCCTGGCGTTAAAATCACCCATGAGCAGAACACTGTCCTTGTCCTTTACTCTAACAACTACATCACTGAGTGCCGCATAAAAACTATCCATCTTATCTTGATCTGTCCCTTCACAATGCGAATATACTGACACAATCCTGATTTTCTTGCTAGACACTGTCAAATCTATCCACATCAGTCGTTCGTTTACATACCTTATTGCAACTACACTGGGTTCCATTTCTTTCCTGATGTAAACCTAATTGAGGCTTATCACTGCCCCTTACAATAGCAATAGTTAACCAACTATTACCAGTTACAACCTCTGTAGTCGTACAAGAAAAATGAATCTTAGCTCCTAAAAAAGTAATAGGTCCATTTAGCAGCTCTTCTTGTGCTACATTATTAGGAGTAAGAGTAAATGTATCAGCAGTCTTGTACACAGGCAATCTTGATCTTCTTCTATATCTTCTCCTCCTGTACGGCATGGCTGTGTGCTCAGTGCGGCTGCCTCGAGTCGAATGAGCGTGCAGCTGCCTCCCTAGCGGATGTACGTCACTGATAAACTGGGCGCGGCAGGAAGTAGCGCGCTGATAATCCAACATGGTGGACCGGAAGCTGAATTTTCCAGCGGATCGCGCTCTGTTAAAACTAGAGCGCGATCCGCCGCGGCGCTGCGGCTGCCAAGCGAAGCTCATTCAAGGTCACCCGCCAATAAGGCGGCGCACACAGCCATATACCTGTTTTTAAGACTGCTACAGGTTTAGCCAGGGGCGGTATTCCTCCTCTGACTCCTGACAGGTAGACCTTGTATTCTCCCACTTCCTCTTCTTTCTCACCCCTTACCCGAATGTCACTAACAGCTAAAACGTCCAGCCCCATCTTACTTGCAGCGTCTGCCAGCTCTACCTTCTTCCCAGAGTAGCCTCCATTGATATTAATAGCTCCCCGTCTCATTACCATTTGTTTGCCAAGTCGTATCTTAGGAGTCCCTGGTTTGTCAGTTAGAGGTGGGACTCCGTCACCTCCAAAGGTCCGAGGCATTTTGCTCTGATTGTTGCCAGCATCATATTTAAAGTACCAGGGAAGCAGGTTGCTAGCCTTACTTGCCCCGAGTCCCATTGGGTTTTACCCCTAACGGTTGAGGGACTAACCGGTAGATTTGGTAGTCTTTGCCATATGAGCACAAAGGTGACCACGACTCAGAATATGTCCGAGATGCCCAGCCTTATTCCACAGTAACTGGTATCCCGACTGTCGTGACCACTTACTTGGCCACTCATACGTTGCCCGTGGTTCATGGACTAGGACATGACTACAGGAACCCAGACCATGAGCCATAATAAGATATTTCATCTACGATGAAATCCCTATTCGTATGAAACTTGGCTGCCTGGTTAACTGCCGTTGTCAACAACACGTAGATGAAAAGATTTAGAGTAGGCGATTTTTGAACATAACAGTAGATGAACACTGCTGTTGACAAACGTCTGTCGAGTTCTGCTTAACAGCATGTGAGCACGAGTAGCAAACAGAAATAGCGCGGTTCGTGTCAAGATAGAAGCACCTCAAACAACGGCTACCTGTTTTTAAGACTGCTACAGGTTTAGCCAGGGGCGGTATTCATGTACAGGGAATGTCTGCGTTAGATGCACTGTGACCATATTTTCTCCTTTTTGTCAGACGATGAACACAGAAATCTGGAGTTAAATCATGTGCTCCTGCTTCTTTACCTGGTGTAGCAGATGGAGACCTATTCTCTCAGTAAGAGAATCCGCACCTCCATTGGCTTTTGATTGGATGATGATGATTTGATGTGAACCATACTAAAAGAGGTTATTCACCTGGCCGCCTTATTGATCAATTTTTGTATGCTGTTTTGAGGGATCGTCCTCAGATAAATCAACCTGAGTTTGGTTATTGAATAGTCTTGGATAATCTTACGTACCGACATCTGTGCCTTTGACGTTCGATGCTACGACGAGTGGACGGCTTTATTGGGACCAAAGAAGAGTTACATGTGTGTTACATATGTCATCTGTGTACACGAAGTACAGTCTAGAACCGCGCGACCGCTACGGTCGCAGGTTCGAACCCTGCCTCGGGCATGGATGTGTCTGATGTCCTTAGTTAGGTTTATGTAGTTCTAAGTTCTAGGTGACCGATGGCCTCAGAAGTTAAGTCCCATAGTGCTCAGAGCCATTTGAACCATTTGGACACGAACTTCACGTGGTTGAATGAAGGAGTAAATGATAAAGTATCCGATTTATTTGCTTTTGGAGGTAGTTTCGAAGCACTGTATTTACACTTACAAAAGTTAAAACTGACCATAACCGGAGGGTTGATTTGAACAGCACAGAGCTCTACTAAAGACAATCCTACTGGAAGTCATATACCCTTGGATTGCTCTCCCTCTGTGCAGAAGTATACAGCAGTTTATAGAGAAATTTATAGTTTAACGATGAAACGGAACCATGCCGCTACTTAAAATTATACGTTTGTATAAAGATTTTCCACAGTAGAAATAAAGACCTATCGAAGTTGAAATATAACAAGTGGATTCATAGTCAGATACTTACCCAGTAAGCCACGATTCGTTAATACTTATCGTACTTTATGTTTTCTAAACCGAGACTGGAAATGACTCATAAAGCTTGCAGTGGTTGGTTATCTTTTACTACGAACTCCAGGAAGTTCTGTGAACCTATGGTCGGAATTGTATTGCTAGATGACTGACGCGAAGGTTTATCACTGTTACAAGTAGTAGGGAAATCATCCTTAATTAACAGCTATTTTCCCGTGTTTAACTTCCAGGAATATTACAGCTGTGTAGCAGACCCGGAGCCAAAACGTGCTCTTTGCCTTTTGCAGGCAGTGCTCTTAACGAATGAGCTATCCAGGCACGACTCACGACCCAGCCTCACAGCGTTACTTCTGTAGGTAGCTCTCTCCGCAGTATCCTTACTTTCAGAAGTGATATTCTACTAAGGCGTGCATGAGAGCTGCGGAGTATGTGAAGTAGACTGGCGACAGGCGCTGGCAGAATTAAAGCTTCGAGGCTGCTGCCTGAATATCTCAGTCGATAGTAATTCAGGGAGGAAAAAAGCAGAAATTAGTCGTTTGCAGTAGGTTTAACTCAACACCACCAGTGTCAAAAATGCTCGTCTGCTCACAACTGATCGCTTCTGCTGCCAAGACTGCTCTTGTGAGCGGAGCGCGGTCATAGGTCCGAACCATCAGCGGTATAGCTGTTAACATAACCAAAGTTATTGCAGAATGCACCGGCGTCGCCGTCAATTAGCCTGCTTCCAGCAGCGTGGGACATGAGGACCACAGCAGTAACGAAGAAAATTGTCTCTGCTGCAAAGTTTACTGGGCCAGGAGGTGCCACTGTATGTGGTGCAAGATCAGATGCTGGAATTGGCAGCAGCAGCTCTTTTCATATGCCATTCTAGGGTCTGCCTGTTTGAGGCCACGAGCTGTTCTGTTTAATGACCTTCTTGTTGTTGTTTTACGAGCATTTTAGCTGACACCAGCTCACTGCCGATGGGGAGTATGCCGACCTTTCAAGAGAGGGAGAAGGGATGGCAACATAGTGACGAGAGATATCCAGTGGGTGAAAAATACATCCCTGACATGTTTGTAATAAAAGTGGTCAACTTCTCATCTTTTCTGACATTGAATAAAATTTGTCAACTTTTCTCCACTGCTTGCTCTCAACAATGGTAAATCTTGAACTGTCTGTTGCATGTATGTAAAATGTAGGAGGCAATAGGAGTGACTAAAACGTCTACAACCAGCTATGAAGGTTGTATTTCAAATTGAGGATTGTGATTAATTCAGAGTAATAATGACACAAATTAAACTCCAGTGAATTATGATACAGATGCTGATAACAGATTTTTTTCAAACATTGCGTACAGGGGCTGGACAGTTATATGGAAACACTGCGGGAAATGCACGCTTGGACATAATGCTACCCAAGCCTGCAGGTTGCGCTGTTGCATTTGACCACCTGCACTGTCCTAAATTATTGCAATGCTCGATCGCGGTTAGGATAGTGTTGTGAGTAGCTGAAGTCGGAGGAAATTGACGTTGAGCGTGGACAAATTGTTGGTGCTCGTATAATGGTTGCTTCCGTAATCTAGGGAGCCGAAGTGATTGGAGTTTCAACTGTTGGGTTGGCAAGAGAGCCAACACCGTGTTACTAGAGGAGGCCGAAATGCACGCGTTTTAGCTTACTGACGTGAGGTCTGGAACATGACAAGGAATGAGAATTCAGAAAGCGGACGTAATTAGTTTCATACTTAACTTTAATCCACTAATGATGAACGTTGCTCTTGACGTGAGTCACAATTTTATCTGCTCAAGGGACGTAGTAACTGAATATGGCGCCTTGCTAGGTCGTAGCAAATGACATAGCTGAAGGCTATGCTAAACTATTGTCTCTGCAAATGAGAGCGTATGTAGACAGTGAACCATCGCTAGCAAAGTCGGCTGTACAGCTGGGGCGAGTGCTAGGGAGTCTCTCTAGACTAGACCTGCCGTATGGCGGCGCTCGGTCTGCAATCACTGATAGTGGCGACACGCGGGTCCGACGTATACTAACGGACCGCGGCCGATTTAAAGGCTACCACCTAGCAAGTGTGGTGTCTGGCGGTGACACATCAACAGACACCGTATCGAAGGTTTATAATGCGTGCAGGGAAAGCGCAAAAATATCGCCCGCTAAATAACTACGTAGACGAAACTATATGTTGAGTGATTTTGACGGACG
The DNA here is from genome assembly GCF_021461385.2 of Schistocerca piceifrons. Lineage (NCBI taxonomy): Eukaryota > Metazoa > Arthropoda > Insecta > Orthoptera > Acrididae > Schistocerca > Schistocerca piceifrons. The sequence goes on along the minus strand of NC_060139.1, from coordinate 38,234,485 downwards.
GTCGTTGAAGAGAATTGAGATGATAAATAAGAGTACAACAGCTCCAAAATTCACTGCAGAACTAAATGACTCAGTCGTGTACCCTGTCAGCACCAAAACAATATGAGGGGAGAGATCCATAAGAAGAGAATTTCATGGCGAGCTGGAGTTCCAAAACTATACATCAGTGAGCCAAGTGCACGTAACAGGAAAACGTGGTGCAGATTCCATAAAAACTGGACTACCAAGCAGTGAAAGAACGTCATTTGGTCAGGTGAGTCCTGTTTCACATTTTTTCCAACTCCTGGCCGAGTTTACTTCCCAAGAGTAAAACATGGACGGGGTTCGGTTATAATGTAGGCAGACATATAGTGTAATTGCACGGACCCATAGTTACTCTGGAAGGTAGCATTACTGCCAAGGACTGTGTGACCATTATGGCTAATGAGGTCCATCGCGTGGTAAAATGCTTCTTCCCAATAGTAATGCTGTGCTCCAGGATGACAGGGCGCCTGCTCACACAGCTTGCACCAGCCAAGCATAAGCATGAGGTTGAACTGTCGTATCTTCCCTGCCCACACCACATGTCAATGTTATTGAGCCTTCGTGGTTTACTTTGGAGAGAAGGGTGCGTGAACGCTAACCAACTCCGTCATCGTTACTTGAATTTGTCACTGTTTTGCAGGAAGAATGATATAAGATTCCCTTGAAAACCGTGGTGTACCTATATTTGTCGTTTACGATACCCCTTATAAGCACCCACGTCGTGATGTGCCGACTCCACTGTAGCTTGAATGGATTTCTAAGTTTGTTTTATATGCTCGACTTCCAATTTCACCACCCAAGTCTCCAGGGTTGAGCAGTTATTGCCCGATGACGACACGCAATACAGTTTGTTAAAGCGGAGTTCGCCGTTATTAATTATGTCTTTAGATTTAATTTTATTACTCGTACAGAGAATCAACGTTCCTTTGTTTAACAGCGCGTCGTCAAAACAAGTATGAAATGCTAATGTCTTTGCATTACATAATGTCAACTATTGAGTTAAAGTTTGTACCGATTTTGCCATTTGAGAGAAGAGAAACCTTAAGCGCTTCTGCTTCTATGGTCTCAGTATCAAATGTGCACTAATTTAAATTTACTTCCTATCTCAGTTCAGTATTTAACACAAATTATATATCAATGTCATTTCAGAGATATTACGTCGGTTCCACACCAATGGAATAAAACGTAATTGTCATTTAACATCACTTTTATTAATAATTCTTTTCCTTATGACGTAAATGTTAATGAGTGATCACTATCTAGAAGGAAAGAGGGACTGATCCTAATCGTGAGATAATAGCTTTTAATGACCCCGCAATCGTTAATTAAATAAAAAGTCACGTTCGAGGATGATATGCGAACAACTTTCGTTACGTCCGTTTTCACGTATCTGTCAAAACTAATCCTGTCGCACACAATTCAAATTAACACTGACGTTAACCCTTTTGTCGGAACATCGAATCGTAACTATTATGTGAAAGTTCTAGTCCCCGAATTAATTCCTTTCAGATACGCGCACGACGGAACAGCAGAACGGAACACAAACGACTAGTTTTAACAATCGAACAACGCAATGACGTTAGATTACGACAATGTCCGCCCAATGAACATCTCTTTGACTTTATCTTCTCTACTCTGCTTAATTAAATTATTCCTAATTACAATTTATTCAGCTACTTAACGAAAACATCTAACAAAAATAAAATAAATTTATCCCAAAGTAAAAGATCCGTTATACCCTGGAAACTGTTTTAAACGCCAACGTGTTTCCTATGTCGTATTCATGGTAATATGTTGCGTTTTTGGTGTTTCCATATTTTTGTCCACCACCTGCATAAAGACTCCTTGCATGAACTACCGATGTTGCCGAGGTGGAGTGCCTTGAGCGCCTCAGCGATACAGACGGCCGTACCGTAGGTGCATCCACAGTGTAGGGATATGTATGGAGCGGCCAGGCAAACATGTTGTTCCTCAAGAGGGGCAGCAGCCTTCTCAATAGCAGGGGTGACAGTCTGGCCTTGTAATGTTATCCAAGATGGCCTTGTTGTGCTGGTACTGCGAACTGCTGAAAACAAGGGCAAACTATAGCCGTTACTCTTCACTTGGACGCACACCTCTTCTGCATTGTTCAACGATGAACGGCATGCTAATAGGTGAAGTAGTCGCACATTCGTGTCTCCGGGCGGGAACTGCTCAGAAGGATATCGTCATCAGCAAAAACAAAACTGGCATTCTACAGATCGAGCGTGAAAAATAAGATCTCTAAATTGAATAGGAAGGTTAGAGCAGTTAAGAAAGGAAATAGATAGGTTAGAGTTAAATACAGTGGAAATCAGTGAGGTGTCGTGGCAGGGAGGACGTATGGTCAGGTCAGTACGGGGCTACAAATACTTAATAATATGCAGGAAAGCAGGAATAGGTTTAATAATGAATAAGAAAATAGAAATGGGGGCAAGCTACTATGAATAGCATAATAAACGAACTGTCGTAGCCGAGATAAAAACGAAGTCAGAATCCACTACAGCAGTAGAAATTTATACGCCAACTAGCTTCGCAGATGGGAAAGGGGATTGAAAGAATCTATGGTGAGATAAGACAATTAATTCAGATAGATATGTCAGATGAAAATGAAATTGTGGTGGGTGACTGGAAGTAGACACAAAAAAAGGAAAGGAAGGAAAAATAGTAGGAGAACATGGACGCGCAGAAGTGATGGAAAGGGGAACCTGCCTGGTAGAATTTTGCGCAGAGCTTAATGTAAAAATTCCTGACAGTTGAGTTAAGTATTGTGTAAGAAGGCTGTATACGTGGAAGAGACATGGAGGCACTCGAAGATTTCAGATTAATTATAAAATGGTACGAAGTTAAGGAGATGGGACCTGATTAAATTAAAAGAACCAGAGGTTATTGAATGTCTCAGATGGTGCATTAGGCAACATTTGATTGAAACACGGGAAGAAAATACATTGAAGACGAAGCGTAGCTTTGAGATATGAAATAACGAAGGCAGCGGAGGACCATATGTGTAAAAAGAAAGGGCCACGAGAAATCCACGGATAACACAGGAGATACTGATTTTATTCGAAGAAAAGAGAAAGTATAAATATTCAGATATGTGTTTCATATTTGTTCCTCTATCAAAACAAGCGCTTCAAAAGAAGACAAATCTGGGGAGGACAATGTCAATAATCAGAAGGTAACTTCCACCATTTATGAACAATAACACAAAAAACAGTGAAGCGTTCGTTAAAGAATCATTTAATGGCGTTGTGTGTGGAAAAGCGAAGGAAAGAAGAGAAGTGCATTCTCTTTCAACGAAACACGTCATGGAAATACTTCCATCAGGCATAGGTCGATCTGGAGATGAAAACCTAAGACCAGCGGTCGTTGTTTAAAGAACTGAGGAAAGCAAAGAGTGGATGATTCATATCAAATGCCTAGTTACTTTTGATTCTTACGAAAAACCATTCGGTGGTAACACAAACTCGTCTTTGAAGTGCTCTGTAATACCCCAGGTAGATGCATCATTATTGTATATGAAACTAACTGGAAATATCATGGAAACAGAGATCTCCAGGATGGAAACTATGCAACATTTATTTGGCATGTCAACCGACCAAAAACTGTTGCAGGTCCTTAGGGGGCAACAAAGATTACCACAATCTCATGATCCAGTATGAAGCAATACGAAGGGTCACTGCCTGAGACTTACACGAGTAAAGCTAACAGAAACAGAAAAGTGCTAAAGAGGTACCGAGAGTGTTACGTGAAGTTTCCTGAAACTCTTGGAAGGTCTGAAGTTTTTAAATTAGTGAAAAAGGTGGTCGCATTCTGTGAGATCTGCAGCAACTCGCTCTACTCACCTTGTTATTCGAACATCCACTGACTACTAATCACCTGTGTCTCATTTGTGTTAGCCTAAATTATATTACGTATACGTGATAATTTTCTTGTCTTTTAGTTTCCAGTTTACATATTGTTTACAACTAGTTTTTGTTTCTAATCCTCGTTGTGCGATAACTAACCTGCTGCAGTCAGGAGCGCCAAGTTCACATGTTACACTGAGACATGTTACACATGTTACTCTGACGCCATCCCACTTCCAAATAATTTCCTGTAAGAGATATATATTACATATAGAGTAAAAAAAAACTTTATTTTACGAGATTTCCCAATTTTTTGCTAACGTCAACTGGCGTCGCCTGGGCTGGCATGGTGTTGAAACATTCATCATTGCGTGCGGTAGTCAGTGTGTTACATACACTGAAGCGCCAAAGAAACTGGTACGGGCATGCGTATTCAAATCCAGAGATATGTAAACAGGCAGAATACGGCGCTGCGGTCGGGAACGCCTATAGAAGACAACAAGTGTCTGCCACAGTTGTTAGATCGGTTACTGCTGCTACAACGGCAGGTTATCAAAATTTAAGTGAGTTTGAACATGGTGCTATAGCCGGCGCACTAGCGATACAACACGGCATCTCCGAGGTAGCGATGACGTGGGGATTTTTACGATCATTTCACGACTGTACCGTGAATATGAGGAATCCGGTAAAACATCAAATCTCAGACATCGCTGCGGCCGGAAACAAGATCCTGCGAGAACGGGACGGGCCGGAAACAAGATCCTGCGAGAACGGGACCGACGACAACTGAAGAGAATCGTTTAGCTTGACTAAAGTGCAGTCCCTCCGCACGTTGCTGCAGATTTCAATGCTGGGCCAGTAACAACTGCCAACGTGCGAACTGTTTCAACGAAACATCGCCGATATGGGCTTTCGGAGCTGAAGGCCCACTCGTGTACCCTTGATGACTGCACGACACAAAGCTTTAAGCCTAGCCTGAGACCATCAACACCGACATTACACTGTTGATGACTGGAAACATGTCGCCTAGTCGGACGGATTTGCTTTCAAATTGTATCGAGCGGATGGACGTGTACGGGTATGGAGACCTCGTGAATCCATGGACCCTGCATGACAGCAGGGGACTGTTCAAACTGATGGAAACTCTGCGTTGGTGCGGGCATGTGCAGTTAGAGTGGTGTATGACCTCTGATACGTCTAGATACGACTCTGGGAGGTGGCACGTACGTAAGCATTCTGTCTGATCACCTGAATCCATTCATGCCAGTGTGCATTCCGACGGACTTGGGCAATTCCAACAGGACACGTCCAGAATTGCTACAGAGTGGCTGCAGGAACACTCTTCTGAGTTTGAAGAATTCCGTTGGCCACCAATCTAGGATGCCTTGCAACGTGCTATTCAGAAGAGATCTCCACCCCCTAGTACTCTTACGGATTTATGGACAGCTCTGCGGGATTCATGGTGTCAATTCCCCACCCCCAGCAGTACTTCAGACATTAGTCGAGTCCATGCCTCATCGTGTTGCGGCACTTCTGCGTACTTGCAGGGATCCTACACGACATTATACAGATGTAGCAGTTTCTTTGGCTCTTCAGTGTAACTGCAAATACGAAATAAGTTTGGTTCACATCAGTATCAATAAGAAGAAGAAGTTTTTGCAACAGACAGCTGATGTATTATTTCACGTCCGCAGTGGCGAAAAAATAAGAGCAAGAATTTTCTGCTACGTTTCACATGCTCTCTCAACTGAGAATCTGATTCCGTTATGGCTATTATTGCTTCCTATTGATAAGTCTCTGTTCTTGGTTAGTTCTTTTTTCGTTTTTTCGGTAATGTCGGACTGAGATAATTGTTCACGTCACCGTACCTTGACCGTGGTTCGTCGTTACTACAACATTTGCAAGATAGGACAGTTCATCCTTGGCTGCTTACCGACCAAAGAGGCTTGGTGTGTTGACAGTACATGCTCGTTTAATTTCTGCTGTGTTTCCTTTTCGATGCAGAAGTGACGGCCAGAGATGGAGAATTTGCTGCGTAGACGCGTTACCTGACGCTCATACTCATTTTTTATTACTTTATTAATTCTGAATTCTTCTTTTCCGTGTAGAAATGTTTGGTAATTTTAGCTTTTCCGCAAATTGCAGAAATAGACATATGTATTTTCTTCAGCGTAGTTTGTAGATGTGTGCTGGTTTGCTGACTCTCTGCTATAGCCGTTTCTTGTGCGGCATCGTCAGGTGTTCCTTGATGTTAACACTTTAGCTTAGTAATTGTTAGGCATGTCTAGATAAGTGTAATACGGCGGTACGTTTTATTCTGAAGTTTCGGAATAGTTTATGCCTGTGCGATTATGTGTTGGACATTTTTAAGCTATCATTCTCATTGATATCATCCTTTAAACAAATTTCTAAAGCATTTCTTCTGTGGTCAGAACCTGCAACATATGCCACTCAGAAAATCAAACATATCATCGAGACATTTGCCATTTCCACAAAGTAGTTGTAATTATTGTATGAAACTCTTCGACGTAAAGATATGGAATATCCTATGTTGATTGACTATGTATTCCCAATTACCTAACGTTCCAAAGGATAAAAATGGTAGAAGACTATAATAATGCAAATAATTCTAGAGTATTTCAGCGTATTTGTTGTCTTTTGTACAGTACTCAAAACGTAGAATATACAACTAATCGAATTGCTTTTCTTCTTCCCTTAGATTTTGTCCGTTTTCCGGGCATCACCGTTTCCGATACTGACTGACATTCAACAAAACATAGATTGGCAATTTTTGTTCTTCTACGTCTTCATCATACATTTGACGTCACTCTTGTTGAATAAAGACTTTCTCTAGACTTTTTCATGAAGTTCGGCCTTCAGCGATTACAATCATGTAACTGGCTCGTAATTTCTACTGTCAGGTACTCCCCTTCCATTACGTCGTCGTCTCGGTCTTTTTTTTCAGCTTTCAGAAACGCAATAGATCCCCTATATTTCCATTCCGTTTACGTTACAGTCACAAACTGTCTGGTGAATAATATGTGCAGGCCGATCAGTAGATATTAATATGGATCGTGTGCCACATTCGCTCTTATGACTTCTTGAACTCGTTTGGGAACACTTTCAATGAAGTATCTGTACACCCGTGGCGAAACGACAGCCCATTATTCTCCAAGAGCTGAAATCAGAATGGGTAGTGAGTGACCTTGGAGGCTGGGATCTCGAGAGAAGTCGACTTTATAAATCATCCCACTGGGTTCAGGTCGCGACTCCGTACAAGCCAGTCCATTTTAGGACGGTTCACAAACCTGTGCGTCACACATGCTGGTTTATGAGAAGATGCATTGTCATTCTGATACAGTCGTCCTCTCCGAAGTGTTCCTCTACTGCACGCAGTACACAAAGCTTTAAAACGTCTTCATAGCCTTCCACACTTGAAGTTTTATTAAGCGCAGTAAGCGGACCACAACCTTAATACGAAAGACACCTCCATACCGTAACATCTGCTCTTCTGCACTCTGTTGGCACTACACAAGATTGCAGGTAAGGAACTCCAGACTTTCGTCAAACCCAAAGCCTCCCATCGGATTGCTACAGCGTATAGTGTGGATCATCACTCCAGATCACTGCCTAGTGGCGTCACTCTTTACACCGTATCAGTTATCGCCTAGCTCTGACTGCAGAAATGTGTGGCTTATGAGGAGCTGCTCGATCGTTGTACTTCAGTTTTTTTAACTCCCACGCACTGTCATTGTCCTAGCTAGACCGCTGGTAGCACTTTGTAACTCACCAGTGATTCCTTCTGCTGATTCCCAGCGATTTTTTCCATCACCCTCTCCAGTGCTCGACGGTCCTTTTCTGCCTGATATTACTTCATTCTGGTCCTGACTTCCGCTTCACAGTCACATCACCAACAGTCCATCTGGGTAGCTTAAGAAGGGCTGCAGTGTCCCTGATGGATTTGTTACTCAGGTAAGATCCAATGACTGGTCCACAACAGATGTCACTGAGCACCCCTGATCGCTCTACTCTGTTGTTATTGTTCCTCTACTGACAACACAGTACTCTTCACCTCCTTTTGTACTGCCGATTCCGCCGTTCGTGACATCTAGTGGCCAATTCCACATTTCATAAACATGTCCGGCTACTTTTGATCAAATAGTATATTAATGAAATGAATTAAATTCACTGAAAGATGTCATCAGCCAGAGGCCTTGCTGCAGTGGCAGCACCGGTTGTCGTCAGATCAGCGACGTTAAGCGCTGTCGGGCATCCAGTCTGCCGAGCGCTGTTGGCAAGCGGGGCGCACTCAACCCTTCTGGGCCACACTCAGGAGCTACTTCCTTGAGAAGTAGGGCGGTCTCGAAAAAAGACATAAAGCTCGAAGAGCGGTGTCCTGACCACGTACCCCTCCATATGCGCGTGCAGTGCCACCCGTGGTCTGAGAATGACACGACGGCCGGTCAATACCGTTACGCCTTAATGGCCTCTGCGGAGTTTAGTTTAATTTTATAAGATGTCATCAAGTATGATGAGATGCTGGTGGATCGCAGTAGTGTTAAGATAGTCGACAGCTGTCTTAGTACTTTAGATTACCATCACAGGTCCGCTGGAAGTTCAGATAAATGTTCCCTGCAATTTACGTCTGTGGCGCGGCACATGTTTCGAGTAGCCATTCGCCTGAGTGACAACATATTCGAACATCGGCTTGGTGTTACAAAAACGTGATGTACCCGACGAGCCGATACATTTTGACTGATCCCCGGTTCGGTTTCAATCATGTCAATCTTTTCCAATCGTAACTTGTGATGCATTCCGTCAACATGGAAACATGTAGGCATCGTCTGTTCCTCTGGGCCTCATTTCAACAACGTGCGCTGATCGATGCGCTGCGAAAATCCTGTGTATGTAGCACTGTGCTCCCTCGTCAGATCTACTACAGATCAGCGCCTACACTGCTTCACTGAGAGGTCAAACCTTCGATCTCCACGTCCGTCACTCAGGTGCCGACGCCCATCACCTTCTCGCCTACTTGTGGCTTCACTGTCTTTCAACCATACTCTGTAGATGCTCATTGCAGTAGCAAGCAAACGGCCAAACAGCTTCAGCTCTTTCTCAGGTGTAGTCGAATTTTCCATTTGCGGCTAGTATCGTCGCTAGAATGATGTTACGTTCGCCTCAGCAATACAGCAGAGCCTCAACGCCTGCAAAGCCAGCAGGCAGCTTCAGTCTTTCCGTGGGTAGTGGTCACAATATTCTGACGTGCAAGTGAGATTAAAAGTGTGGGTGAAGACATTTTGTTCGGGTTTTAAAAAGATTGGAACAGTAGTATTCTGAAACTTCTAGCGTATGTTGAATTATTTTTGACCTATCCCAGAGTTAATACAATGAGGCTACAAAAGTCTTGGGATAAATCCTAATATCTTCTTGGACCTCCTTCTGCCCGAAGAAGCGCAGTAACTCGACGTGGCATGAACTCAAAATGTCGTCGGAAGTCCTCTGCAGAAATAGTGGGCCGTTCTGCCACTGTAGTCGTCCATTATTGCGAAAGTGTTGCCAGTGCAGGGTTTTGTACGCTAGCTGATCTCTCGATTATGTCCAATAAATGTTCGATGGGGCTCATGGACGATCTGAGTGATTCGCTGTAACTGTCCAGAATGTTCTTGAAACCAATCGTGAACAGTTGTGGCTCAGTGACATGGCGCATTGTCATCCAAACAAATGGGAACGTGAAGTCAGTGAATGGCTGCAAACGGTCTCATTGCTTCTGTTGGACCAAAGGACCCAGTCCATTCCACGTAAACAAAGCGCACACCATCACGGAGCCTCCACCAGCTTTACCAGTGCCTTCTTGACAAGTTGGGTCGACGGCTTCGTGGGGTCTGCGCCACACATGAACCATACCATAAACTCTTACCAACTGGAATCGGTACTTATCTGACCAGGCCCTCGCTTTCCAGTCGTATAGGGTCCAATCGACATGGTAACGAGTGCAGAAGAGGCGCTGCAGGCGATGTCGTGATGTTAGCAAAGATACTCGCCTCAGACGCCTGCTGACATAGCCCATTAACGCCAGATTCCGCCGCAGTGTCCTAATGCATACGTTCGACACACGTTCCACAGTGATTTCTGCGGTTATTTCAAGCAGTGTTGCTTGTCTATTAGCACTGATAACTCCACACAAACGCCGCTGCTTTCGGTCGTTAAGTGACGCCGTTGATGACTGTGTTATCTCTGGTGAGAGGTAAAGCCTGAAATTTAGTACTTTCGGCTCACTTTTGACACTACGGATCTCGGAATATCGAATTCCCTTACGAATTCTGAAATCTAGTTCCAATTACCATTCTTTATTCAAGGCTGTTAGTTCCCGTCGTGCAGCCACAATCACTCAGAAAAGTTTTCACGTGACCCACCTGAGTACAGCTGACAGCTCCACCAACGAATTTCCGTTTTATACCTTGTGTACGTGATACTGCCGCCATCTGTATATGTATGGTTCGCTATGCCTTGACTCTGTCGCCTCAGGGTATTCTACGTGTGTATTCTGCGACCCGAGGGCGTCATTCTGTTTGTAGGTAAAAATAAATTGATAAAAGAGAAAATTAATTTACACTAGAGACGTTCTATTTCACGGAATAATAAATGCCGAACATTACACCGGATGAACTTTTGGTTATAGTATACAACCAAAACACAACTTCCTGGAATGGTCGAAGTAGATGTATGAAACAGGTGTAACACCCTCACATTTCAAGAAGAATGTAATATCTCCAACTCCAAAAAAAATAGGTCTGGCACGTGTCAATATTTCAGAACTATTAGTTTAACAACTCATGGTTGCAAAATACTAACACTAATTTAATACTGAAGAATGGACGAACTAGTACAAGCCGACACCGGGGAGGATCAGTTTGGATTCCGCAGAAATGAAGAACCACGCTACGACTGTATGGGGATTAAAGTGTTGATGCTGCGCTGTAAATTACAGTCCGTAGTCTTCGTTGTCATCAATGCGGACGATAAATTCAGCAGCTGGCCGCTGTGACCGAGCGGTTCTGCGCGTTTCAGTCCGAAACCGCACTGCTGCTACGGTCGCAGGTTCGAATCCTGCCTCGGGCATGGATGTTTGTGACGTCCTTAGGTTAGTTAGATTTAAGCAGTTCTAAGGCTAGGGGACTGATGATCTCAGATGTTAAGTCCCATAGTGCTCAGAGCCATTTGAACCTTTTTTTTAATATAATTTCAGCTCCCTTTTCCCGTGTGCATTAGTAATTAAAATGATGAAATAAAATTGTATCTGATGCTATTAACCAGTAAGACAATTAATCGCTAGGGTTATCCAGGTGCAAAATGCGTAAAATAATGACCCGCAGGTATAATGTTTCCATTTGCACTAATAAAAGGTTATTGTCTCTCAAATGTTTACACAAACTAAAAGATTAGTGAAACCAATTATTTCAATAAGTTCTCAAAAGCGACTCGAGCCCCCAATATACCTTCAGGTTAGCTCACTATATAAAATTTGATCACATAAAGAACTGCTGCGAAACATTAACTACGGTCACTCCTAATCATTAAAGGAGAATGAACTGCAGACTAACTCGCATCTAATTAGACTCCAACCAACACACGACGGTAAACTCTAAGTGCCGATTTGTGTCAAAAATCATCGGAGTTCGCCAGAGGTAAAACTGAAACGAAGTCCAATTTTAGTGTTCAGAGTCAGAAACCCACTTCACATGAGAATCACAAGGCCAGACGGTCACCTGTGAGAAAATAATCAGATACCTGACTAGGCCGTGAGTTTTAAAAGTGCAGCTATTGGACTAACCGTAAAACTTTTCTCTTCCTCAGGCATGCGTGGCTGGAATTAACGCACAGCATAACCAAAGCGTTGCTTCATCGAGTTGGCACGGAACGCTCCCCAGATCAGCATAGGTCCAGCCCCACCCATGTCGTAGCGAACTCTCCCCACATCGTGGTGGCCGTCGCCGTTGTACAGAGTGAATCACCTGAAACTTGAACCGCAGATATTACGGAAATTGAAAGTGCTACTGATGTGGGGTTTTCACAAAATTGATTGGTAGTCAGGGGCTCGTATTATTAGCAAATAAACAGACTGTAATAATGATTAGAAAGTGTAATTTTGTGCACATACACACTGCTTTTAATGCCACATTGCCTATTGACCTTAACAAATTAAAAGTAGGGTAAATGAGAATGTCATTGGTATTTCTTTCAGGATTCTAGTGCGATTCATTTACGGGATATCGTGTTTTGAAAAGTTCCGACACTGGAATTTATGCAATACCTGTGGCAGGACACACTAAAGAATGATACTGGTGCATACACTAGTTATATGGATTTTGACCAGTAGCGAGCCAATTGACCTCCACTGACTGTGTTCAAAATGACCACCGGCAGCGGCAATTCACGTTTCTAGTATCATATTGAACGACTGCTGCACGTGTGCTAGCATTTCAGCGGAGATGCCAGAGCTGGCTGCAGTAAAATGTCGTTGCATACCATCGGGTTTAGTTGGTATGTCCTTGCCGACAGCGTCTTTAAGGTTTCCCACAAAATAAAGTGTACATGCTCCAAATTCGGGGAACTATCCAGCCAAGGAACAGGTCCGCTGCGTCCAATCAAACGATTTGGAAACAATTCTTAAGGACTTGGTATAGTACCTCGTTCATTATGGGCTGCACAGCCACCCCATGTTGGTACCACAAGTTCCACGTCTTCTAGCATCCGTGGAAGATAGTCTGTTAGGAGGCTTCGATCCTCGTGCACGTTCGGTGTTCCGTTAACGAGAAACGAGTCTATGAGCTGATGCTCCACTGTCCCACACCACATGTACACACTCCAAGGACGCCGACGTTCCACCTGAAGAAGCCAACGGGCATTGTCAGTCGACCAATACTGCATGTTTCGGTGGTTTACCTGGTCATGATTGGTAAATGTGACTTCATCACTAAACAAGATACACGACACATCTGGAATATCCTGTTCAAATGGTTCAAATGGCTCTGAGCACTATGGAACTTAACATCGATGGTCATCAGTCCCCTAGAACTTAGAACTACTTAAACCTAACTAACCTAAGGACAGCACACAACATCCAGCCATAACGAGGCAGAAAAAATCCCTGACCCCGCCGGGAATCGAACCCGGGAACCCGGGCGTGGGAAGCGAGAACGCTACCGCACGACCACGAGATGCGGGCGGAGTATCATGTCTTAATGCCCATGTACAGAAGTCAACACGATTCTAAAAGCTGTTTCCATGCAGCTCTTGATGGAGAGAGATAAGATAGGGTTGAAACCTATGTCGATCGAGAATTCATAGGACACTTTCCTGACTCATGCTACTTCCTCATGCAATTGCGTGGGAGGTAATGTGCGGATCAACTGCAACAGCATCAAGTACAGCTTCCCTATCTTCTGTCGTCACTTGTCTCTTTTAGTTATATTGTCTAGCCGTTAAGCTGCCACATTCACGTAACTAGTTGAAGAGGTTGATAAATAATTGCCGAAACGGCTTGACCTCTAAAGGGATATCTTGCTGCGTACACCGTACAAGAACAAACTGCATTCTTCCTACACTCTCCATACATCATGAGCACGTCGGCTTTTTCTGCATTGGTAAATCCGAACGTCTAGTCATAATCTACTGTCACACACTGTTTGACTAGCAATTTCTGTTGGTGCATCGTGGGTTCGGGACTGCAGCCGGTCAAATATTTTCCAAAAACTGATCGTCAAATAGCCATACGTTTACAGAAAAAATACACAAAAAATAAATAAATACATATATAACAATAATAAAAAAGCACACGAAAAGTAAAAAAAAGCTAGACAAGCTTCATTCGTTTGTGCTTATGACTTTGCATAGTGTCTGTTTTTGCTTTTTCTTTTTTTTTTTTGTAATGTTTGGTAAGTTCTGCTACAACTCTGTGATCTCAAAATAGTTTCGATGCTAACCAGTATGTTGAAATATTCTGCTTTGTAGTGTTGCATTTGCACAGATCTTAACGCTGCAAATTGCACTTGCTAGGTTTTACCTTATTTTCTGTAACGTCAATTGTGATACACGTTGATATACACTATATGCATACTCATTTGTAACACGCAGGGACCTGAATATGGCATTAATGAGTCGCTGAAGCTGGCAATCTAAATAAAATGAAAACTTACCGTTAATTGACAAATATTGTTTGGTAAATAACTGACTAGCAAGTTGCAGTGCACTCAGGGAACACACAAGCACACAGTAAGCAAAATAGCAACGTCGCACCTAGCATCTGCGCAGGCAGGATGACATAAACAAGTGTAATTGTGGAAACTCTTCAAAATACGATATCTCATAAACGACTCACACTAGAAGTCTGCAACGAACATCATACTCTGATTTACCCTGCTTTTAGTTTGTTAATTCAATAGAAATATTGAATTTAATTGATGAAAGGAGAAAATATAAAAATGCAGTAAGTGAAACAGGCAAAAAGGAATACAAACGTCTCAAAAATGAGATCGACAGGAAGTGCAAAATGGCTAAGCAGGGATGGCTAGAGGACAAATGTAAGGATGTAGAGGCCTATCTCACTAGGGGTAAGATAGATACCGCCTACAGGAAAATTAAAGAGACCTTTGGAGATAAGAGAACGACTTGTATGAATATCAAGAGCTCAGATGGAAACCCAGTTCTAAGCAAAGAAGGGAAAGCAGAAAGGTGGAAGGAGTATATAGAGGGTCTATACAAGGGCAATGTACTTGAGGACAATATTATGGAAATGGAAGAGGATGTAGATGAAGATGAAATGGGAGATATGATACTGCGTGAAGAGTTTGACAGAGCACTGAAAGACCTGAGTCGAAACAAGGCCCCCGGAGTAGACAATATTCCATTGGAACTACTGACGGCCGTGGGAGAGCCAGTCCTGACAAAACTCTACCATCTGGTGAGCAAGATGTATGAAACAGGCGAAATACCCTCAGACTTCAAGAAGAATATAATAATTCCAATCCCAAAGAAAGCAGGTGTTGACAGATGTGAAAATTACCGAACTATCAGTTTAATAAGTCACAGCTGCAAAATACTAACACGAATTCTTTACAGACGAATGGAAAAACTAGTAGAAGCCAACCTCGGGGAAGATCAGTTTGGATTCCGTAGAAACACTGGAACACGTGAGGCAATACTGACCTTACGACTTATCTTAGAAGAAAGATTAAGGAAAGGCAAACCTACGTTTCTAGCATTTGTAGACTTAGAGAAAGCTTTTGACAATGTTGACTGGAATACTCTCTTTCAAATTCTAAAGGTGGCAGGGGTAAAATACAGGGAGCGAAAGGCTATTTACAATTTGTACAGAAACCAGATGGCAGTTATAAGAGTCGAGGGACATGAAAGGGAAGCAGTGGTTGGGAAGGGAGTAAGACAGGGTTGTAGCCTCTCCCCGATGTTGTTCAATCTGTATATTGAGCAAGCAGTAAAGGAAACAAAAGAAAAATTCGGAGTAGGTATTAAAATTCATGGAGAAGAAATAAAAGCTTTGAGGTTCGCCGATGACATTGCAATTCTGTCAGAGACAGCAAAGGACTTGGAAGAGCAGTTGAATGGAATGGACAGTGTCTTGAAAGGAGGATATAAGATGAACATCAACAAAAGCAAAACAAGGATAATGGAATGTAGTCTAATTAAGTCGGGTGATGCTGAGGGAATTAGATTAGGAAATGAGGCACTTACAGTAGTAAAGGAGTTTTGCTATTTGGGGAGCAAAATAACTGATGATGGTCGAAGTAGAGAGGATATAAAATGTAGGCTGGCAATGGCAAGGAAAGCGTTTCTGAAGAAGAGAAATTTGTTAACATCCAGTATAGATTTAAGTGTCAGGAAGTCATTTCTGAAAGTATTCGTATGGAGTGTAGCCATGTATGGAAGTGAAACATGGACGATAAATAGTTTGGGCAAGAAGAGAATAGAAGCTTTCGAAATGTGGTGCTACAGAAGAATGCTGAAGATTAGATGGGTAGATCACATAACTAATGAGGAAGTATTGAATAGGATTGGAGAGAAGAGAAGTTTGTGGCACAATTTGACCAGAAGAAGGGATCGGTTGGTAGGACATGTTCTGAGGCATCAAGGGATCACCAATTTAGTATTGGAGGGCAGCGTGGAGGGTAAAAATCGTAGAGGGAGACCAAGAGATGAATACACTAAGCAGATTCAGAAGGATGTAGGTTGCAGTAGGTACTGGGAGATGAAAAAGCTTGCACAGGATAGAGTAGCATGGAGAGCTGCATCAAACCAGTCTCAGGACTGAAGACCACAACAACAACAACAACAATTCAATAGGCATTGTACCACTTAAAAAAGTGTATATTTGCACAAAAAATTCACTTTCTGAGTATTATCATGATCTGTTCATTTCTAACAATACGAGCCTCTGGCAACTGCGGTGCAAGTTTTAGGTGATTCATCTTTTAAGTTCTAGGTCTACGCCCTCCGGGAAATTCCCGTATACGTCACTTAACGAGGTTCGCAGTTTCACCAGCCTCACTTACTTATACTAACCACACAAACCGCAGCCGGTCCTTGACCTCCCTCATTCTTGCCTTCCACAACTTTCCGTCAGCTGCATCTTCACCTTCCAGTCCCAGTATACGCAAAGTATTATCCTTCAATCTCGTTATCGGCCGTCGTAGTGGTCTCGTTCCCTCAGCTTCTCGAGGCATCAGTGCCTTCATTACCATGTTCCCAACTCTCCTTCTCTCATGTCCCTACCACCTGAGTCTTCTAGTTTTCACACACGCTACGATTTTAGTTAGTGAGTAAAACTGTCTGAGTCCTCTATTCTGCTTATTCTCCATTTTAATTTTCTTTCATTGGCCGATATATTTTTCTCAGTACTTTATTTTCAAAAGTTACAAGTTTTTTTGTGGGTCCATGTATTGCTTGCGTGGCACACCATTGTTTTCATGGTGATCTGACATATTATTATTATTTCTGCCCTGGATAATAACTTAGATCTTATGATTTACTTTACACTTTGATTCCATCACACACATTTTAGTTAGTTTTATCAGCTGGTCTGGTATCCTACACTGCCATTGTCCTCCACATCTCCTCTCTCACTATGCTGCCACATGAGTTGTTGAAGTCTATAGACATACAGAGCATATCCCGATTGTTCTCCCAGTTCTTATCTAGTATTTGTCTTAGTGTGAATATTTGGTCAGTTCTTGACCTACCTTTCTAAACCTCGCCATGCTTTGGATAATATTTCTTCAGTGTATACGTTGGTGTTATTTTATAGCACGTGTATAGTAAGATATCCCTCTACAGTTCTGTGTCAACATTTTGTCTCCATTTTTGCATAAGGCACATACAGAAGCAATTTTCCATTCCTCCGGCATTACTTCTTTCCTCCACACCTCCTTTAACAATTCAGCTAACCGTTCATATGTCTTCTCTTCCCCTTCTTTGATGAGCTCTGCTGATATCATGTCTATGCCTAGGGCCTTCTTATTTTTCAGTCTTCTTATAGCCTCTTTCACCTCCCTCAGAACTGGATCTTCGACTAATGGTAATACGTTCTCATTGTTTTCTGCCCTGTTTTCGTAGTTTTAGGTGTCTACTGGGTTGTTAAGCAGTTCTTTGAAGTATCTCCTCCAATTATCTAGATTCCCTTCGTTTGTTTTTCCATTCTTATCCTTCATTATCACAGATGGTGCTCCTTTCTATAGATTCTCATTGTCCTGTGAAACTGTTTGCTATTGTTCTGGCTATAGTCCTCCTCTGCCTTCTCTATCAGTTTAGTTATGAATGATCTTTTCTCTCGCCTGATTGTTCTCTTCATTTCTCTCGTAGCTATCCTGTATTTTATTTGGTTTTCATGTTTGTTATTGCTCATCATTGTCTGTCTGATTGTTCTCCTGACCTGATCTACTTTTCTGCATAGTTCATTGAACTATAGTTTGCGCTTGATGTTGCTATTATTGTTATCCCCTTGTCTCCTTTATAACTGTTGCTATCTTGTTCCATTTGGTACTGATATCTTCATTTTCTCTCCTGTTGCTTTCGTTCTCTAATTCTGCGAATCTATTTCCAAGCTTAATCTTAAACTGTTTATTCACCTGTTCTTTTAGCCTACTCACATCTACTCTTTGGGTTCTTTTGCCACTCTTGGCATTATTTGGTTGTTTTGGTAATGATTGTATCATCTTTATTAGCACAAGAGAGTAGTCTGATCTTATCTCAGCCCCTCTCATTGTCCTAATGTCTGTCACTGCCTATTTATGTTTCTTCTCTATCAACACATGGTCTGTTTGGTTCCTAGTTAGCCCATCCTGTGAGGTCTGTGCTGCTTTATGTAAGTCTCTATGTAGAAATGATGTACTGACTATTTTCATGTTTCTAGCTGTGGCGAAGTTGATGAGTATTATACCATTTAATTTTATTCAGTGTGCAAATTGAAAATGCTTGTACAGCGTTATCGATGGTTTTCTTGTCCTATTTTGGCATTTAAGTCTACCAGCACAATTCTGGTGTCATAC
The DNA here is from genome assembly GCF_021461385.2 of Schistocerca piceifrons. Classification (NCBI taxonomy): domain Eukaryota; kingdom Metazoa; phylum Arthropoda; class Insecta; order Orthoptera; family Acrididae; genus Schistocerca; species Schistocerca piceifrons. The sequence continues at coordinate 38,216,037 of NC_060139.1, read as the reverse complement.
AGTGATAATCTGAAGCACATCTCGTCTAACATGTCATAGAATTCGCCATTTAGGTCTTCCTCATTGTCCTCGGTTGGGGCATGGACACTTACTAATGAGATGTTTCTTTTTTTACCTTTGATTCTGATGTAGCAGATCCTTTAATTAACAGGTTCTACTGTCATCACATTGACCATTATTTTATCATGTACCTCAAATCCCGCCCGAAATATATGGTGACCATATTTGTTTCCACTGTGTATGTTTCTATACTTTTTCTCTTTGTGCATGTCTTGCCCAGGCCATCTTATCTTCTGCAGGGCTGTAACACCCATCTTTTACTGTTAGTTCTTCATAGAGTAGCTTTTTCTGTACTGTAGCATAAAGTGTTCTTACATACTGTGTTCCCATTCGTAGTCCTTTAGCCATAAGCTTGGATTGTTTTCTGTAACATCTATTCCAATCCGAGGCTGAGTGTGAATGTATAGGAACCCTTCAGTTTTTTACAATGTTGAATGGTTAGTCCAGCGATTAATCCTCCCACTTTATTTAGGCTTGGGACTGGCTAGAAGGCTATCTTCCTCAAAGGTGTGGTTACTGGCTTCACATCTTTTTATACAGAGTACTTACGAATGTTTTGACTGCGCCATTAGCTGCCTGCTAGAATTCTAATCTAAAATGACACATTACATTAAGTTGTATGTACAATAGTTCACCCAATAATTAAGGTTGAAAAACAGCAAACTTCGTCACAGTGTTCAAAAAGGGTTCTTTAGGTTTGTGCCACTAAAGATTATTACACCTATTAATTTATCATCACTTACTTAACAAATTTTTATTGCTCCTTTTGCTGTACAGTTTACATATCTTTAATAGTTCATTAGACGAAAATATGCAAAATCATAAACAACCAATTAAGCATATGATATTAATTATAAATCTTGAGAACTAATGATTGTAATTGTGTTTTAAGATCGCTGCCAATGTATTTTGCCTTGCTCTAAGTACACTTGTTTTGCGATAGATTTTATATCAATATTGAATTGAAGTCCAGTTACAATGTATCTCATTGCTGAAGTAATTACATTATAAATTGCGTGAATGTACCAGTCGAAGCATCTCATCGAGATCTACAAATAAGCTGTCTGATGTTCGCTGTACAATAATTAGTAAAGAAACTATTACACTTTTGCTGACAAGCGGTTGCAGAAAAACTCCTCAATGCTGTATCTTTTTATACACAATGATTACAAATAAGATTGGCACACTGGCAGAATCTTGGTGCTCCCCTCCTTCTTATTACATTACATTACATTAATATTTGTTACATAGTTTATGAAAACAACATTTCATAATGGTGTGCAATGTGTTAGTTTAACATGTCTCTTTACATGATATAATTAATTTATTTTCGTTGCAATTACTATTTCATATCTAAAAATTCATCCACTGGATGGTAGAAGTTTTCATTCAGAATTTTTTTAATTTCTTCTTAAAGGCTGGCTGTCTCTCTGTCAGAGTTTTAATGCTATTTGGTAAATGATGAAAAACTTTTGTGGCAGCATAATTTGTCCTTTTCTGTGCCAATGTCAGATTTAATCACGTGTAGTGAAGATCATCCTTTCATGTAGTGCTGTAGCTATGCACTTTACTGATAATTTTAATCTGGGACAGTTTATTAATAACAAATTTCATAAGTGAATATATGTATTGTTCCTTAACTAAATGTCTGCAAGGTGGACTTTGTTGGGCTACAGCTATTATTCTGATTACATGCTTTTGTCTAATGAGTACCTTTTGTGCAATGTCCTTTATGGTTAATTATCCCAAAACATGATGCCACATGAGAGCAGTGAATTAAATTAGGCATAGTAGGCTAATTTACTGATAGGCTTGTCACCAAAATTTGCAAAAACCCTAACAGTGTAAGTTGTTGAACTAAAACATTTTAGCAGATCATTAATGTTTCTTTCAGTTCAATTTCTCATCAATGCAAACATCTAGAAATTTCGAATATTCTACCTTATCAACAATCTTCTGTTCAAAGTCTAGACTTATCAATTATTTTATGCCATTTACTGTACATAACTGTGTATACTGTGTTTTCTCAAAATTTAGTGAGAGTCTGTTAGCAAACAACCACTTAACAATTTTATGAGAGATAATATTTACAATTTCCTCCACTAATTCTTGTTTTTTCGTGTGATTACTACACTTGCATCATCAGCAAAAAGAACTAGCTTTGCATCTTCATGAATATAAGTGACCAGTCATTAATAGATATTAAGAACAACAAGGGACCCAAGACTTTAACCCTGTGGGTCACTGTTCTTGATACCTCCCCAGTTAGAGGACTCTGCTGATTTTTGCACACCATATGTACTGCTCATTTCAACCAACTGCGTTCTTCCAATTAAGTATGAATGAAACCATTTGTGCACTCTCCCACTCATACCACAATACTTAACCTTATCTAGAAGAATCTCATGGTTCACACAGTCAAAAGCCAATGACAGATCACAAAAAATCCCAATTGGTGATGTCCAAAATCGCAATGGGTGATGTTCAGTTATTCAGCGTATTCAATATTTGATCAATGAAAGCATATATTGCATTTTCTGTTGAAAGACCTTTCTGAGAACCAAATTTATATTTTGCTGCTACTTCATTTTTACAAATATACAAAGCTATCCTTGAATGAATTACTTTTCAAGAATTTTTGATAAAGCTGTCAGAAATGATATTGGAATATAATTAGCATTAGACCTATCCCCCTCGTTATGCACTGGTTTAACAATATAATATTTCAGTCTCTCCAGAATGTGCCCTGATTCAGTGATCTACTATATACGTCACTGAGAATCCTACTTATCTGTTGGGAACAAGCTTTTAGTACTCAATGCCAGCAATTCCATGTGACCTTTAGCTTTTTAGTTAATTCATTGTTTTCCTAATTTCCTAGGAAAGAAGGGTTGAATTTCATTTTTATCAAATTGCTTAAGTACTGCCTCTTCCATATACTACATAGACTTGTATTTTCTAATGAACAGCTGGATCCTAGTTTTCCTACAAAACTTTAAAACATGATTTTTTTAAATATTTTCTACTTATGACTTTTTGTCAACAAACTTTTCGTTGAGTTTGATAGAAATACAGTCTTCCTGTGCTTTTAGTTGCTCTGCAGAGGGTCTATTCTCAGACATAGTGCACACACTTCTAGACTTTTAATAACTTTTCTTAGTACAGTGTAGTAGTTTTTATAATGTTTGACTGTCTGGGTCATTACTCCTTCTAGCTATAACACAAATTTCCCTGTTCTGTTTAGATGGTATTTTTATCCCTTTATTAAGCTATGGATTTTTAAATAGTTTCTTACAATTATGTTTCACTGTTTTCTTAGGGAAACCATTTTCAAATATACTTACAAAGGTTATCAAATAAATTAAATTTTAAATTAGCATCAGGTTCCCTGCACACCTCATCCCAGTCTAACTGTTGCAAGCTTTCCCTAAAATTTGCAATTGTTAAATCGTTAACTGACTGGACTATTTTGGAGGACTTTTTGCATTACAGTATCGAAGTAAGTCATATATTGTAAACAGCCATTCATCATGATCAGAAAGACGTTCTTAACACGAAAAGTTTTTATTTCATTAAATTTATCTTGGTCTACAAAAACATTATCTATCAATGTGCTGCTTTCCTGTAGTACCCAAGTGGGAAAATTAATACCTGATGGCAAACTGAAAGAATCAAATAATATTTCAAGGTCACTCCTTCTATCAGACTCTTTCGGAAAACTTATTTTGAAATCCTCACAAATAATAATTTGCTTCCATCTGTCGGACAGACAGCACAACAAAGAATCTAAGTTTGCCAGAAATAGCTGAAACATCCCTATGGGGACCTAAACACAGCTAAAATGATAGAGGTGCCATTAGTTAATTTAAGCTTCTGTATGTTGTTTACACAAATCTTTTAGCTTCTAAATTTTTCACACAGTGATAAATTTTAACATTTGTGGCAGCTCTTCCTCAGTCCATAATGTCTCTACTTAACTGGGTTGAAAGCTCATATCCAGCTACATTTACCTTTTACATATCTGTGACTATATGAAGTTCAGAGAGGCATAGTACATCTTTTCCACCCTCAGTTTTTAAATCTTCTAAATAAACATATGACGTTTCGTCGTTCGTTTTAGGATTCATCCGTTGCTTTGCATGAGCGCAAACACGAACAATAGTTAGCTGCCATTCTGCGTTCAACGGCTGAGCTGACGTTACGTCTGTATTATTTGCACTTTGACAGATACGCATGGAGCAGCCACTGCATAGTGGTCAGTGAGTGCGAAAATGGGGTTGACACAAGTTAGTACACGGTTGAATTCCAGTGTTCCGGTGCTGCAGCCGACTACACAGACTAGCCGTGCTGGTGCCGTGGCCAGCCTCTACCACACCCGCTCTTCCACACATAGATACAGTCAGCCGTGTCAAAACGTGAGCCCATACCGACGCTACAATTTAGCTTAGACGATAGGTTAATAGCATTTGTACACACAGAGAAAGCTTTGAACAATGTTGACTGGAATACTCTATTCCAAATTCTGAAGGTAGAAGTAATAAAATCCAGGGAGTGCAAGGCTAGTTAAAACTTGTACAGAAATGAGACGTCAGTTACACGAATGGAGGGGGATAAAGGGGAAGCAGTGGTTAAACACACAGTGAGACAGGGTTGTAGCCTATCATCAGTGTTATTCCAAATATACACCGAGAAAGCAGTGAAGGAAATCAAAGAAAAATTAGGAATAGTAATAAAAATTCAGAGAGAAGAAATAAAAACTTCGAGGTTTCCCTACGACTTTGTTATTCTGTAAGAATCAACAGTGTAACGTAATGGACAGTATCTTGAAAAGACGATATAAGACTAAACATCGACGAAAGAGAAACAAGGATATTGGAATGTAGTCGAATCATATCATCTGATGCAGACGGAATTACATTAGAAAACAAGACGCTAGAAGTAGTGTTTGGACAGCAAAATAACTGATGATGGCTGAAGTAGAGAGAATATATAATGTAGACTGGCAATGGCAAGGAATGAGTTTCTGAAGAAGGGACATTTGTTAACGTCGAATGTATTTGTAGGTGTTAAGAAGTCTTTTCTGGAGGTATTTGTATGGTGAGTACCATGTATGGAAGCAAAACATCAACGATGAACAGCTTAAACAAGAAGACAACAGAAGCTTTTGAAATATGGCACTACAGAAGAATGCTGAAGATTGGATGTGTAGATCACATAACTAATGAGGAGGTGCTGAATAGAATTGGGGAGAAAAGAAATTTGTTGAGCAACTTGACTAAAAAAAGGGATTGGTTGACATTCTGAGGCATCGAAAGATCACAAATTTAATATTGGAGGGAAGTTGTGTGTGTGTGTGGAGGGGAGGGGGCTGGGGGAGGGATAAAAAGTCGTAGAGAGAGACCAAGAGATGAGTATAGTAAGCATATTCAACAGGATGTAAACTGCAGTAGTTATTCGGAGATAGGCTTGCACAAGATAGAGTAGCACATAGAGCTGCAATAAAATAGTCTTCGGACTAAAGACCGCAAGTAATAGATTTAATGCTTTAATTAATGGTACCCCACGATTACGACATTTTTGGGACGTTTCCCTCACAACAGCCTTTCCTCGCCGTGACTGAAGTTTGAGGACTTTGGTTGCCCAAAGACTAGTTGCTATGCTTGGTTTTGGGATAGAAAGGTGAGGGACAGAGGCTTCCGCTCCTGGTTGGAACACCAGTTCCCGTCAGACCACCGAAGTTACTCACTGTCGCTCTTGGCTAGCATTTGGATGAATGACCGCCCGGGCCTGCGGGGCGCCGTTGGAAACTGGGCTGCACTCAGACCTTGTTAGCCCATTTGAGGAGCTACATGACTGAAAAGTAGTTGTTGAGGTCACGAAGTCTGACAACGTCCGCTGGCGTGGTGTGGTGATCACATGGCCCTCCATATCCGCATCCAACGACGCCTGTCGGCTGAGGATGACATGGCGGTCGGCGCTACCATCAGGCCTTCCGAGACCTCTTCAGATGGAGCTTAGTTTGGTTTATCTTCAACTACTGCTGCGTCGTACTGTTGATTCTGTTTCAGAATCAACGTTTCATCGTTGGCTGCTCCCGGTGGACCAATGATGGGAAGTTCGCCTTATTCTGTGTGAACTATTCTCCATAACTACACGTTTGGTACACCTTTCTGAGACTGCTTTCTTCCTACAGCTTCAGGTTTCAGAAATTCAGTTCAACCTGTAAGGTCCTCTATCGGTGGAAACAGATAGACATGCTGTCGGAAAAGGCGATGACATTTAGCTGCTATTTTCTATGTGCGCTAGGCTTTCAATGTTGTCTTGGCTGCTTCTGCCCACAAGAGATACAAATACAATATAAGACTGAACGTATTGGTCTGCCATGAACCTAGACTCTCGTCGTGGCAGATACTTGGCTCCTGTCGTTATGAGCTGTCGTTATGAACTGTCATCTCTGCAGCTTTTTTCAGTTGCCCCTCGACGTAACTCTCCTAGATTAAACCAGTGTCGAGGGTCATTCATAGCAGTTGGTCTCCATTTTAGGTTGCAGTGGATAGTGTTCGTAGTAGACTTAGTGGATGCCTAATGAAATATATTTATCTCAGACTGTTGTTGAGGAACTGAAATTCCCTTGAGGTTCGGGGGATTTTTGGACTAGCGGCATCAAACTGGGTGTATGGGAAAATGAACACAGTAGTTGAGGAAAATATTTCAGATATTAGCAGCCTCCCGTACTGTAACAACAGTTTGAAATAGGATCTTTCTTGTACCATTCTACTACAGTTCCTGTCCACGAAGCAAGGACGACTGCATCAAAGTTAGAAGAAAATCAAACGCGTGAATTAGACTGCGTGCGTGGCAGACATTAATGGCACATATTTACTCAGACTAAAACAGCTAACAATAGAATGGCTAATCTCACACCTTCCATTTCAAAGCAGCTTTAATGATTTCCTATAACACAACGTTCTGTCGGAACAACAGGCACAAGGCGATAACTTGTTTCTGGCAGAATTGTCGTTTATGATACCGTCTTCAGATCCTGATTTAGACCTATCTTAACGTATTAGGCGAAAGGTGATATGGTTCCATCTATAAGTTCGTGTTATCCAATCTAGCATCTCTTACTAAATACAATTCAGTGTGTATATACACATCTTCAGTCACAGCTAAATAAGCACCCACAGGTCAACTGAGTTAAAGAGAAAATGAGCAACGGGTCCATGACAGAAGAGGACATGTCCCAGTGTCAGAGAGGAGTGAAGAATCAACACAAGCCCTTCGTTTCTCATTTGCAGGAATCGGCAAAGTGATCACCAACTCATCGCCAGAGGTGCGCTGGAATTCTTGCTCTGGAGCAACACTCAAGTCCTAAAAAACCTGACTTCGGTCCCAAACTTATGACAATCAAATTTCGTGAGTCGTGGCAAAGAACATTTACCCCAGGTGGTACCCAATCCACTGCTATCAGGAACAACCACAACCAGACTATCGCATTATAGTGTGTCTGGACTCACACACAAACACAGGGAGTATGAGACCTGAGGCCAGTTTCATTCAACACTAAAACCCTTTTCGGAATACTAAATATAACTACTCACTTATGATGAAGGAATTTGTATAAACTAGGGCGCAAAAAAAAAAAAAAAAAATGCTGGCTCTCCATGAAATAAGACTGAAGAACATGCAATGGATTTTGGAAGCTACAACTTTTGAAAAGTAAAACAGTCAAATCTATACTAAAAAACACACCAGTTTATTAGTTGATTTTGCAGTCAAAAAAGCCATACTCATTTCTATAATGTGAAGAAATTTTAATATCCAAGATCGCATTCAGTACTATTTATTCCTAATGACCAGTTTCAACAGTTAAGACTGTCATCTTCTGATCTTGAAAAAACTTGTTGGTATAAGTCATGTTCCATTATGACTGTATTACACATGACATGTTGACATTATAGTGAATAACATGTAGTACACTACATCGTTAAAAATGGAAACAGGTTTGTCACAAATACAGACATTACAATTAAAAAGCACCTTCTACAACTACGGAAGTCCACATACATAACAATATACTTATGGTTGTTAGACGTTGAATTGCGCAATAGGCACTTTTTGCACTTGTTTACCCTCAGATGACGAGTTAATACGTCATAGATTCACATTCTTTGAAGTAAAAAGAACATTCTACTGCATGGCTGCATGATGTATCTAACTCGTGATGGAAACGTAAACAAGTGCACAAAAGACTACTCTTACAGAAGTAGTACAAAATCTAAAATCCACAAATGGTAAGCTGATCAAATGGAAAAATCAAAGAAGACCTGTACAACGCCGGCCGCGGTGGCCATGCGGTTCTAGGCGCTGCAGTCCGGAACCGCGGGACTGCTGCGGTCGCAGGTTCGAATCCTGCCTCGAGCATGGATGTGTGTGATGTCCTTAGGTTAGTTAGGTTTAAGAAGTTCTAAGTTCTACGGGACTGATGGCCTAAGATGTTAACTCCCATGGTGCTCAGAGCCATTTTGAACCAGGACAACGTGGTCTGGAGAGAGATACAAAGCCCATAGGAAGAGAATTAAAGAAATGAGGGCGCAAAGAAGGCAAGTTCGAGTCTCTAAGTGCATTAAATAATAATAATAATTATTATTATAAGGTACACATATATGTGTTACTCCTCCGCGTTTTTTTTTTTTTTTTTTCAATGTAGTCTGTCCATCACATATCTTTCCTGCAGTGGAAGTGGATTTGCAGGCCCAATACTTCGCGTCAGTATTAACATGAAGATGTAGCTTGACCTTTCATTTGCTGATTCTGGTTTATTTCTAAAAATAAGGACTTAAACTTTGGAGGCACTATTTCCTGTTGGAAAACTTTTTATATACTCGGGGCACATTAGAATACGATTTGCTGCTGCAGCTTATAATTTGCAAGAGCGGATATCTTGATTCTGCGCTGGTGGTGTTTGATATACAGAATAATCAGTTTCTCCTATCTACGGAAGATGTGTACCACTCATCAGTTGTTAGTAAAATGTCGGTAATTCACTGGAGGCATCCGTGCAAAATATTGTATCTTAACATTAACATCTCTCTTGCAGACGGGGAAGTGCTATACCGGCTAGTAGGTTGTGACCCAGGCCCCGTGCTTCGGACTGGTTGTATTACAATCTGGAGACCGCGGGGCACGCAGGCCTGGATGGTGGAAGGGAAGGGGGGGGGGGGGGGGGAGGGCGGTTTCGCCGCGACACCGGTGTCGCCGCCTCATAAGCTGACTGACTTTAGCCAGGCCGCAATGCAATTCCGATACGGCCCTCCAACCGTTAGAGAAATTAACTCTGCGCCGAAAAGGGGACACAGCGAAGGAAGAGTGGGCTTCCAGCGCGTTTCACAAGAGTACAGCCCGCCACGAAGGAAGCAAGGAGGCCTCTCCGTCATTCACAATCGGTGCGCTCCACTGGTCGCTACAGAAACAACACGGTCGTGCCACTATATTCATCATGCTCACTCCAACTAAACTAACCTGTAATTATCTCTTCGTCGAAGGGACGTTAAACCGCAACTAAACTCCCACACCTCAGACGCTGAAATCGTGCGCTGAAAAAATGTGAAAGTGCGCGATTCCCCGAATGGGCATAGTCTGGCCGTGGATAGCGCCTTGTGTCTATTTTTTTGTCCTCTAGCTATATAGCTCATTTTACATTATTACGATGGAATCAACGTACCCAGCCATTACCTCCTTTGAGTCTACACTGAAAGAGGTGAGTTTATCTGTTACTTTAATTACCGAACTATTCCTTCTATCGCTTGCGTATTATCTCTAACTTAAAAAAGGTGAATAAGAAAACAAGGCTACCTACCGTTATGAATGCGCCCTGTGGCTAAAGTATCGTTTGTCCATTCAGTGACATTTCTTCTCTGGCCAATTCAGTCTATTTCAGCAAACCCGCATATAAATCATGGGTATTTATGTAACGAAAGCATCTTTCGATTTGCAGATACTATATTTGCATTTTCTTTACGCACGTCATTTGTTTCCAAAGATACTCTTGTCGTTTATACGAGGAAACAACGTCGGCCTAAGTTTCACAGATCTCAGCAGTTTCTGCAACAGTAAACGGTCCGTCCACAACAATGGACAGGATCAATATATTCCAAACAGCCGAGCACGAAAATGCGATTTTTCAGAGGGTCACACCTCGGCTTTTGTTCATCACAAAGATAAGGAGACAACTATCTTGGATAGCCATTAGCATAGCGAGCATTTGCATATCCATGGGAACAACGGGCATGCTATAGCTGTCGTACAATACGGGATCAAAATTACACGCTTCCTCCAGCCCAAGCAAGCTGAGCAAATCAGTTCTTTTGCGTTGATTGTGGTCTAGTGTGGACCTTATGCGGATTATAAAATCACCATTTGTTGATGGACATTTCCTTAGGAAACTCAGAAAAACCATGATTTTTGGGTACGAAAAGTACCAATAATTGGGGATGGTCACTTCCATAATTTCTATTCATGGCAGATCGCCGAAATTTTTGCCATAGATGATATTTTCGGAGAACTTTTTTGGGTGCCATTATCCGTTACCGATTTCCATAGGTTCAAAGTTACCGTATTTATGCGCGTAAAATATGCAAATAATAACCGGTCACAATCGTAAACGTAGTTTCAACTGAGGTAGTGAACACATGGCAAAGGTTCTATGCTTATCGGTCACGAACCTGTGATTTTAGTCAGCGTTTTTTCGCCGATAAAATTTTTTGACGTGTTGTCTCTGTATAATGGGCACTTCACACCGTTACAAACATGCAGCGTCAAGAAATGGGCTACAAAGGATCTTAAAATGCCTGAAAAGAAATTACAATTAGTGCCAAAAATTATGTAAACCTGAAAACACTGCAAATTCATTATAATATTTGTAATAACATTTTTACTGTTTTCAGTAGAAATCATGAGCCGCAAGTTTCCGATGAATTGCGATCTATAGGCAAAGTATGCCGAAAAGAATGTGAAACAAACGATTTTGTGTTAACCTCATAATTCGTGTACTTATTTGTTGTTTACATGTGTTCAAAATGGTTCAAATGGCTCTGAGCAGTATGGGACTTAACATCTTAGGTCATCAGTCCCCTAGAACTTAGAACTACTTAAACCTAACTAACCTAAGGACATCACACACATCCATGCCCGAAGCAGGATTCGAACATGCGACCGTAGCGGTCGCGCGGTTCCAGACTGCTTTACATGTGTTAAAGTATATAAATGTGTAAGTACATACACGCATTGTCAAAACTTTAATAACCAGCAGAATTCCTTTTATTTAAGCAGCACACTCTGGAAAGGAAGGGAACCAGCGGAAAGGTTGTCCCGTTGGAGCACAAAAAAGGCGAATACGTTCCTCTTTTTTAAAAAAAAAAATATTATCAGGAAAGTGGAGAACCAGCTGTCTCAATCCTCATTCTGTTTTACTCACCAAAAATTTTGGCATTCGAACATATTCGCGCATTTTTGTGCTGTAAGAGATTATCAGAGAGCGAGTGACGGTAGAACTGAGAGGAGACAGTATTAGTGGGAGAGAAAGAGAGATGAGAATGTAACGGTGAGAGAGCAAAAGTGGCACTGGAACAGAAAGAGAGGTGGTTAAAGGTAATAGCAGTGGAAGCAAAGACAGAGAAGTTATTGATGGTCAGTGGGCGAAAGTGGCAGTACAACATAAAGAGAGATGGATGGGGACAGAGGCAGTGGTAGCAAAAGGGAGAGGAGACAGTGGAAATGATAAATACAAGTGAGTGGAGACTGGACCCTCGCAGAGCAGCTAACATTAGCACGTAGGTATATGGGAGGGCGTATTTTGGAGCGACATTTTAAATACTTGGGTATGGGGAAAACAGAGGTTGGACCCCAGAGTTTTTAGCTGCCGAGGTATGGTGGAAAGCAAGACAAAAAGAGACAGTGTAAGCAAGTGAAGAGACAGTGGTAGTGTGTTTTAATGTAAATGAATGGGAGAAAACGTAGACAGTGGGAGTGTAATTTTTCCTCCTATCTATGTAATTATGGTTGGTTGGTTGGTTCGGGGAAGGAGACCAGACAGCGAGGTATCCGGTCTCATCGGATTAGGGAAGGACGGGGAAGGAAGTCGGCCGTGCCCATTGAAAGGAACCATTCCGGCATTTGTCTGGAGCGATTTAGGGAAATCACGGAAAATCTAAATAAGGATGGCCGGACGCGGGATTGAACCGTCGTCCTCCCGAATGTGAGTCAAGTGTCTAACCACTGCGCCACCTCGCTCGGTGGAGTTATGTAGTTCTCAATTCGTTCGATCTATCAATCATTCATAATAGGAAAAACAGTCATAACTCAGTCACTCGAAATGATTCAGAAATTTTACTTGTTAGAATGAAATCAGGCGATGATTTTTCTTCTCTGCAGACTCGTGCTTTGTGGCAGTCTGCTAATCTGCACAAATAAAATGCCTCGTAATTTTGGGAGCGTTGTATAATCAGTCGGGAAACCTCAGATCAAGAGGATATTTGGCTTTGATGAAGTTTAACCTTCCGAAGAAGTAATGGAGCTCTTGGATTATTAAAGGCAGGTTCGTATCCAGTCTTTCGAAAGTTCCCTTCTGATTAACAACTACGCAATATATCGATGAATATCATTAATTCTCAAATGTCAAATAATGTAAATTGTTACACACATTTTGTATGAAGGAGCTATATATATATATTTCCCTTTTAATCGTACAATTTCGTATCAGTTATCTTTTTTCATAAATCTCAATATTCAGATTACAATTCTTCAAACAATGCTCAGGCTAATCGGCACGAAGACAATCTCGGAAGCTTTTTTCTAACAACCACCAGCGAGAGTACTACAAAGAATAATTATGCACTCATGGCATAGCTATTGTATGAAACTACTTTGCGCATGGATTCTGCGAGTATGAAGATAGAAAATTAGTAAACGTCATTCAAGGGTAGAATTGTATCAGAATAATTCATCGAATATAAAGAGATATTACAGGAGAGAGACATACGGAGGCAGTGGCAGTGAGAGGGAGATGCTGAGTATGAAGGCTTAACTACAAAGAACGATTTGGTAACGGTATTTAGAATGTTCTGTGTTAAAAGAGTGCAAATTTCGACTCCCATATTACAGTCCAGATTTGTTGTCGTCTGACTTTCTTAGTTACGGCAACGTGAAGTTTGTTTTACAGTGGACAAGTACGTGTGCAGCTGGGTAGGGTTGTGTTTCTGTCCAGGCCTAACCTCTGCGAAAGTACTATTGCGGCATATGCTCCAATAACGATAAATGCCTTTTGTTGATTGCTTTTGAGGTACTATATTTTCTGTACCACATTTGGGAATAGCGCCACTTTCATTCGAATGCCTTTGGCATAAGCTGCATGTACAACGAAACAGGTCGCTAAAACAAGCATTTCTACGAGCAAAGCTGACGAAGGGACTGAGCGACAGCACTTGTTCCTGTCATTAGGTGTCTCCACTGGAGTGACGGACCTTGAGTAAGTGCTTGTACCGTAGTATGCGGCCGGTGCAGTGGCACCGAGGTGAAGTTGAAGGCGCAGCGGTGTTCTGCTCAAGGGCGACCTCCAGCCGTGGTCAGTGGCAGGCAACCTGACTCAGCAGGGCTGGCGCGCCGAGCGTGAAAACACTCTCTGTCTGTTGGCGAGCGCCGCCCTCACTGACTGTGCGCCCCAGGCGGCACTGCGTCTGTCCTGACACCTGTCAGCTGGCTCTGCACGGAATCAGGATTCCCCGTCTCGCGTCAGGCGCCCCGTCGTAGCCGGAAACACAGTTTTCACAACACGACGGTCAGCTGTTTTTCGTCACTTTCACTCTTAGTCGGTTCTGCGTGTAACCGTGGTCTTGTGTTCGTTGTTACAGGTATCCTAAATTTGTTTGTGTGGTGTACCTTCGGTACACACACTATCAGATTATTTGACTTGTCGCTCTAACGAAGTAGGCGAGTGTCAGCAATACATCTCGTGGTCTTATCGTGGCGTGTTTATCTTGTGCCGTTAGGCCAGACGATAGAAATGCCACTTGCACACTTAGAGTAGCAGATTGACGGTGACCAACTTTAAACAGAACTTGATTAATTTTCACACACATTTATTAAAACAATTAAAAGGATAAACCTTACGTAACTTGACTCTGGATGCTATTTAGAATTGACAATCTGAAGTTCCTTTGGTCTTGGTACGTTAATCTTATTCTCACATATCTCTGATACTTGACAAAGTTTCTATTCATTTATCTTCGTGACTATGTACAGGAATATGATAATATTATTAAGCGCAGACTGAAACTTGACTATAGACTAATGCAGACTAATGCAGACTGACTAAATGGAGGTCTGTACACTCGTTATAGTATCTCGACCGTTCAGGTATCACTGCGCGAGTGTGTTCCGCGAGGAGAAAGGGTTCGACGTTAGCAGAAATCTCATTGGCTGCATTACATATTAATACGCGGATCGGCGGAAGTAGAATGTGGTCCGTCTCTATGACAGCGCCATCTCGTAGAGCGGAGACGGATGAGCGCTGCGCCTGCGCTGTTGTGCTTAGCGGGGCGCGCTCTAGTGGGAAAGTTGTGAACGCGCTGACTACGCGGAACTATGTACACAACAGCTTGTAAAAACATTTACATCTCCTTGCGGCTACCTCATCCCGTAGCTCTTGCAATCCCAGGCAGTGAAAATGGAAGGAGCTTGTCCCAGATCATGGGCGCGGTAAATATCAACAAGCCGGCGGGATTTTAAATTTATTTCCCATGCAGTATTCGACCGTGTAAGGGTCCTGCATTCGTTAGTAACTGGGAAAGATGGTATGATATCTCAAGTAGCAACAACACTACATTTAGAATCAAACAAAACACAAATTTAGCCTATGGGAGCCTTCATTAAAGTTGTGCAATGGTAAAAGACACTAAGGACATATACAGAGTGTCCGAGGACGAATGGTCAAAAAATGGTTCAAATGGCTCTGAACACTATGGGACTCTGAGGTCATCAGTCCCCTAGAACTTAGAACTACTTAAACCTAACTAACCTGAGGACATCACACACATCCATGCCCGAGGCAGGATTCGAACCTGCGACCGTAGCAGTCGCGCAGTTCCAGACTGTAGCACCTAGAACCGCTCGGCCACCCTGGCTGGCAACGAATGGTCAATAGTCACGGATATGACACGAGCGATCATTTGAGACAAATCTTCATATTGACTTATGCCCTTTTCCGAATGGTTTCCGAGACAGAACACATTTAATGTACGTTTTTAATACATAAGTTGGAGCTGTTTCAAAGAAAATACCTTTTTTGTATGCTGCACATCGAAATTTTTATTTTTATTTATGCACCCAGATGCGTTTCGCCTTTTTTACAAGGCATCTTCATTGGGTGTCAGGTAACTTCTAATTCACTGCATCCAAGCGAACTGCTTTTTCTCATCTGGCAACCAGGTGTACATCTTGCAGTTCACTTTCACTTCACTGTTTACGTTACACATCACTGTAACAGTGATGCAACTGCAATTTATATACAGCTGCTGCGGAAATGGCCACTACTAGAAACGTGTTATTTTTAATATATTTTGTGTATTATTATACACATTCTCATGTTTACATACGCACACATGTACAACAACTAATAAACATTGCAACAGGCGTCTTACAAAGGATCAGTTGAAAAATAGGTATTTTTAACACATTCAGCTCTAGGCATTATTGTACGCGTCACAATACAACTGTTGCACAGTTCACAATAAGTGTTAGAATGTCCCACCGTCAATTTCAATGCATTTGGGCACTCTTGGAAGAGAATGTTGTGTTGTCTGTCTAAGTGCTTCTGCTCATTCGCTAATGAGGGCAGCAGCGTCCATGACGCGACCAGGTAGTTCACCTCGCATGCTCACCTTCCGTTTGTAGACCTCAGGCTTTATCCAGTTCCATCAACAAACATGCAATGGCATTGGTTCTGGCAACCTTGGTGGCATTTAATTGTACTGGCACGACCAATCCCGCGATTAGGATAAATGCTGTTGAGATGTTTCCTCACACGACTGGAAAGTGAGGAGTACCTCCACCATGATAGAACTACACTGCAGTTCGCGTGGCCAAAGGAATGTCCTCAAGGTGTTCAACAAAAAAATTATGAAAAGAGTGCAAGTAATTCTGTCACGCCTTTCGCTCTTCTAAAGTGACTGGACTTATCAACAAGTTACAGACCATGTCGCACCAAAGACTGATCGCAAAAAAAATTTGGAAATTGATTTCCACTGCAGCGTGTGGATTTTCCTGCGGCCGTAGATGATTATTATGTGTGTTGTTGATCCCATTCCGTGGAAACTTTGCTTCATCAAAGAACAGTAGTAACCGAAGCAAATGACGATCGTCATTTAACCATTGAAAAAATTAAAGTCGTGTGCCGTTGTCGCCAATTTGATGATTATCCATACACATTATGTGAAATGGCTACAAGTTTTCGACATGTAGTGTTCGTCACACAGATGTTCGTGCGACACTGATACATGCACAACGTCGTCGTGTGCCGTTAATGCATTTATGTTCTTCTGTTCCTTCACATTGTTGAACTACACGGCCAGAAGAAAATGGGAACTCGGAGTAACCTATTTCACGCAGTGTCCTGAACACCGGTTCTCACTCTGCGGTCAGGAGTTTGATGTATCAGAAGGCTCGATTATATTATCGCAGGAGCCGTAAACATAAACCATAGCAGCACATTCTTTTTTTGTTTATTTATTTACAAGCTGCTCCATTACAGCATTTTTTTTAATACTGCATGAATGAATTGCGTTGTGTGTGTGTTCAGATGGTTCATATGGCTGCGGAGGTCATCAGTCCCCTAAAACGTAGAACTACTTAAGCCTAACTAACCTAAGGACATCACACACATCCATGCCCCAGGCAGGATTCGAACCTGCGACCGTAGTGGTCGCGCGGTTCCAGACTATAGCGCCTAGAACCACTCGGCCACCCCGGCCGGCCGTTTTGTGTGTGTGTGTGTGTGTGTGTGTGTGTGTGTGTGTGTGTGTGTGCGTGTGTATGGAATGCAGTTTAATGTTTCTGTTGTATCATGATGAGAGACGGGAGAGGGTGAGATCCGGTGCCGGAACATTGCCTGCGACTCGTGAATAGCATGAAGGTGCCGCCAACATCGGAGCTTAACGTCGCCATCCGACGGACGGCTCACCGTCAACAGTGTCACATGCCCTCACTTCACGAGACACTGCGGATAAATCTGACATTTAGACCAGGACATTGACACGAAATCTGGTGATCAGTATCTTTACGCTATCACCTCTCTTTCCCTCTCCCTGGCAGTGAAAATTTTTTCCACTACCCCGGTGCGAACCGTCTTATCCCGGACCGAGCCCCACGGCAGAAGTTCGTGTCCCTTTTTTTTTGTTATTGTTCTCGTCATTTAGTCTAGGTGGACGTCACATGACACCCCTTAAAAGTTCATAGTTGTATACTCCACTTCTTCTTCTATCTTCTTTATTTTTATTTTCAGAGAGCAGGTAACCCTCTAGCTGAACGAGCTGGGTTACCGTGCAGTGTGACCTTTATGCTAGCGCGGGTACAAACAGTTAACCGATGCTTCTCTCTCCTATATCCTCAATCGCTAGTACTACTTCTCTCACAACACACCATGGACAACAACGCTTTCTCCGGTCCACTTTAGTGACAGAGAGAAATCCCGAGCAAAGAGGTTGAAAGCAAAGAGGTAGGATGGGTTAGAATAAAACGTCAAAGACATCGGATGGGTAAGATAAATATGTGTGTGGCTCAGATGGCTCTGAGCACTATGGGACTTAACATCTATGGTCATCATTCCCCTAGAACGTAGAACTACTTAAACCTAACTAACCTAAGGACATCACACAACACCCAGTCATCAAAATATGTGTGTGCTAATAGCTCAAAAACAAATGTACATAAAATGTGTTCGATGTTAAGAACCATTCAGAATAGGGCGTATGTCCACAAAATGTTTTTACTACAGGTGAGTGTTTCTGTCATATGCCTGAATATTGACCACTCCTCCTGGGACGTCCTGTACTGAAACCGTACCTAGGTACCGGTACACAGAATTACGATCAAGCCGGAGAAAGAGCACTGAACCAACAGCCAGATTAAGATGACAAAGGGGGAGATTCCGATGAATCTTAGCACACGATGACGCCTTTGGTTTGCCGACGTAGCGTCAGATGGCTGGCTCGCCGATTGAACGAACTGGCGAGGGTACGCGTCACACTGTTGTTTCCTACTGCCTGTGGCAAGTCGCGTCCACGATGATGATCAAGCTGCAGGTGCTGGTCCGATAGGAAGCTGAAACTGAAAGGGTCTGGCGTCAGCAGATCCTTCATTTCTAGGTCGATGCCACACACCTGCACGATTCCGACTTCAAAAAATATATATAAATATATGGATATGGTGTCTGTTCTTTCGAACATGTCCGAAAGAACAGACACCATATCCATATATGTATATAGTTCTGGCAATACCAGCCACGACCTTCTTCCTCAGTGCGGATGCACAAATATTTCCCGAACTCTTACGGGACTTGGTAAGAATGTCTTCCACGAGTAATGAGTGTGTTGGGGTGCGACACTACGAATGTAGCGTGTGGACATATTAGGTGAGAATGTGGGTCTCATGCGAGGCGTGTGCGAGATAGTCCCTGCAGTCGCGCTATCCTTTGTGCCCTCGGTGGCTCAGATGGACGGCCGGCACGGTAGCTCAGCGTGTTCGGTCAGAGGGTTAGCAGCCCTCTGTAATGAGAAAACTGAGTTAATCGAACAACAACGAACTTAAACGGATGTCTTACAACGTCCGCCCCGAGCAGATGCAACGAACGAAGGCGAACAAAATGAGGTAAAAAAAAAGATGGATAGAGAGTCTGGCATGTAAGCAGAAGATCTCGGGTTCGAGTCCCGGTCGGGGCACACATTTTCGCCTCTCCCCGCTGATATATATCAACGCCCGTCAGCAGCTGAAGCTGTTAAATTAATTTTAATTTCAAAAAATAGAGCTGTTGCCAACTAAGTGGGAAGGCAAGGGACAAAGCCTCGTTGCTGAGACGTAGGACCTGACCACGTCTTTTTGTCAACAGAGGTTCCCTATTCTGGTACAGTTCGGACAGGCAGTCCACAGTGATTACAACTCCTCGTAGTCTACAGAAACTCTACAGCCTGTACATCAAGCATAAAGTATTACCGACCGCTGTGCAAGCTACAATCATACCATATTTTCATGACTTTGTTGATTTAGTTTTGTAACTGCAAATTAAATGGAGAATATAAATCTGTTTTTATCGAACAAACAAGGGACAAGATTTTAACTACCCCTTCGAATAAATAAAGCTGCGACATGAAACCTTGTGATGCTGTTAGTTCTTCTATACACTTTCCCCCTTCAGTACGAAAAATTTTCTCCAGTGAAGGATGACTTCAAGGGTGAAGTAAGCTGCAGGTCTTCGTTTTTGGCTGTTCAGCAAAAATTCCAGCTCGAAAATCATTTCGCCGTCATCGTAGAAATGCCTGTCACCCAATGGTTCCTTCATCCGGGGAAAGAAGAAGAAGTCACTGCGTGCCACATCAGGAGACTGCGAGAGGAGAGGGAATATAGTTTGTCCCACAGAGGGGTTTACACGGCATGAGCTTTAATAACTGGACAAAAATAACAAAAACTGTATGTAGATGTTCACGATATTACTGATGATGTTTTACTGTTAGAGTTTAAAGTGTCCTCCATCGGCAGCAGCACGGCGTCTGCAACACAGCGGAACACATCGTCACATATGTCGAGGTTGCCACTGAAATGGATTCACAGGCAGCCACAATCGCGTCTCCCATTCAGCGTACGTGGCTTTGTGGCGTAGATGGTGTCCTTCAAAGTTCCTCACAGAAAGAAGTCTAACGGCATTGGATCGGGAGATCTGTGTGGAAACTCAACACTTTCTCGTCGACCTATCCACCTCTCGAGGTGTGTTTTATCCAGTAATTTCCACACTTCATGATGGTAATGTGACGGTGCACCATATTGTTGAAGAAAAAAATACTACGCTACGCCGATAACACAGGAAGACTAACGGATTCTTTCGTGACATGAGGTTTATCTCTTCCTCAGTATACACAGTTAGGCGATTCATGGTTCCATTCAGTTTAAACGTCGTCTCATCAGTCCAAACAGTGGTATCAGTCAACTGTTCATTATCCCAAATCCATTACCAAAATGCGAGGCGCCTATCCGGATCGTCCTCATTCCGTGAAGCAGTCGGAGAACGTACAGTTTCCACTCTGCTTGCTTTAAAATGCGGTGAACACTTGATTTGCTGAGACCTGATTAACCCGCAGCTTACCGTGTGGACTTTTTTGGGGTTCTTGTGAATACCTGTATCATTGAATCCATCCCTCTTTCGTCTGCTGCTGATTTCTTCCACTTCTTCATATCATACATACTTCTTTCCCTCTCAAATTTGTCGCGAAATTTCGTAATTTTTACTGTGCGCGTCATAGTCTCTCCACTTCTTTTGTGTTTCCCCAGTTCCAATAACATTTTAAAATCCACTTTCCTTCCTTCAAGGGCAAGTCTCCTGCCATCTTATTATTTACGTACAGTTATTGGCAACTGAAAATAAACAAAAGAAAAACAAATGAATGACTACAGACACAAGTCATGGATTACAGTATAGTCACAGTTTGGTAAGGTTATCATTAGTACCTCCTCATTTATTGAAGTTCAATAAACCTTTTTGTGGGACACGCTGTATTTGATGCAGCTCGTCTGGCTGTGTCATACGTAGCATGAGCTGGGTCGTGTCCTGGAGAAAAAGCACCCCATCGCTCAGCTACTCGAGATTCTGCGTCTTGAAACACTTCCCTTAACTCGTTAGAGGGTTTCACAGTACCCTTCTGTGACGGTTTTCTCCTGCGTAATACGTTAGCACCACACTATGGCAGTACCAAAAGCTCTCAGCGTCAACTTGCTCGATGATGGTTGGGTCTTGCATTTTCCGGCGGTGGTGAACACTCTTGTTTCCACGCCTTGCTTTGCTCCTTTCGTCTCGGGATCATAATGATACACCCAGCACTCCTCCTTGATGATTAAGCGGCTAAAGAAGTCATCTAGTCTACCATGACAGAGCAACAATATTTCCGCCGCTGCCTTCGTTCGGAGAGATTTTTGAATACGTGTAATCTGTGATGGAACCTAGCGGGTGGCGACATTTATGATGTTCCAAATGTCATGAAAATAGTGAAAACTTATCCGTGACAAAATTTCGCTCTTTCCACTACAGCTTCGATTGTGGCACACCTGTCTTCGAGCACAAGGGCATCGACTTCTCATGTGACTCCTGGTTCTTCACAGAGGGATCGTCTACCACTTCGTTCTTCGACACAAGTACCTGTTTGAACGCAACCACTGTGTCATAGATTGTTGCCATAGACTTCCAACAACTCAGCATGGAGTTGTAATGTTGTCCCCTTCAAATACATGAAATGAAGTGCCGAACGACGCTTCAGAATGGGAATTTGATAGTGTTCCAGTGCTGCAGATCATCATTGTTTCATTCATCAGTATTCTGACTGGTCTGATGCAATCCGCAACAAATTTCTCTCCTACGCGAAGCTCTTCATCTCAGAGTTGCTCTTGCATCCTACATCCTCAGTTATTTCCTGCATGTATTCCAATCTTTGTCTTTCCGTACACTTTTTACGCTCCTCAGCTCCCTCTGGCACCATGCAGGCGATTCCCTGGTGTCTTAACACATGTGCTGTTATCTTGTCCCTTCTTCTTGTCGTTTGTTTCCCATACGTTTCTTTCGTCGCCGATTCTGCTGAGAATCCACCTAGTTTTCAACATTCTTCGCTGGCAGCACGCCACAATCGTTTCGATTCCTTTCCGCTTTTCACACTGTGCATGATTCATTACCGTACAATGATCTGCTTCAAATGTACATTCTCAGCAACTTCTCCCTCAAATTAAGACCTATGTGTGATGCCAGGAGACGTCCAGGAATGTACTCTTTGCCTGTGCTGGACCGCTTTTTATTATCCTGGTTCCAAGGTAGCAGAAACCCTTCGTCTTCTTCGTGATCACCATTTTTAATGTTAAAATTATCGGTCCTTTAATTTTTGCTAGTTTTCGTAACTTTTGTCTTTTTTCCGATTTACTGCCGACCTATACTCGTATTCTGTACTCAGGCTATTCGTTCCAGTCAACAGATCCTACAATTCTTCTTCATTTCCAATGAGGATAGCAATGTCATCTACATCTACATGGATACTCTGCAAATCACATTTAAGTGCCTGGTAGAGGGTTCATCGAAGCACCTTCACAATTCTCTATTATTCCAATCTCGTATAGCGCGCGGGAAGAATGAACACCTATGTCTTTCCGTACGAGCTCTGATTTCCCTAATTTTATCTTGGTGACCGTTCCTCGCTATGTAAGTAGGTGACAACAAAATATTTTCGCATTCGGAGGAGAAAGTTGGTGATTGGAATTTCGTGACAAGATTCCGTCGCAATGAAAAACGTCTTTCTTTTAATGATGTCCATCCCAAATCCTGTATCATTTCTGTGACACTCTCTCCCATATTTCGCGATAATACAAAACGTGCTGCCTTTCTTTGAACTTTTTCGATGTACTGGGTCAGTCCTATATGGTAAGGATACCACACCGCTCAACAGTATTCTAAAAGTGGACGGACAAGCGTATCTTACCACTGATATCGTTTCCTCCTGAATTTTAAACCCTCTCTTCAACCTTCCCTTTATTTAGGTCATTCCATCTTCGATGTATTGAACGGTAGGGGCGAAAGACTACTGATACCTCAGAACAAAGGTTGGAATAATTTTAATAAAAAGCATATGGAAGGTGGTCCCACATATTTCGTCATTTGTTGTTTCACGAAACATACCTTATTGCTTAACAACTATTATTACTATTACGAATAAAAAACAATGCTCACTATAATTTAAAGAACTTCAATAGGATCAATTCATTAATAAAAACACTTTAACAATTTATACCATTAAGAACGTGGCTTAAAACCAGAATCATATGTAAGTCCCCAAAGACAAGTAGGAAGTCACTCCAACTAGATGTGACTGCAAGCTGGTACAAAAACTAAGTTCTACCAGTAAAACGAATTACAAATGACTACCACTAAAAGTACTCACAATTCCCAAGCATAGATTACACCTTACAAATAGACAACGCCCACCCAAAATAAAGAAAGGATAATATGTCACGTCACTAATTGTGGCTGTTGGAAAGCCGTTAACAATCTGTAAACCTTAATAAAATCCCTTAAGCAATAAAATAGAGGAGCCCCCACAATATGAGAAAAGCTGGGAAGCCATACAGTTTAAATATGACTACCATCTGGTCAACACCAGCAGAAACATTGGCAATGACCCTTAAAAAATGTATAGTCCCACAAAATACAAAATAAACTGGGAAAACATGCAATTTAAACGTGACTCCACAAAGGTACACACCAGCAGAAACATTCACAATGACCCTTAAATAAATATGCAGGTCCCCTAGATACAAGTAAACGCAGCAAGTTATAGCAGACATCTGTCACAGCCAACAGGCAACAAGCACGCAAGTTTTACAATGAACAGAATATGCTAATGACCGTGGGTAAGAAAGGAAAAACTCAGCAGTTCATACTGGCAAGTAAAGAGCTTTAAAACTTAACACGCTGCAGAACTAGCACTAATGCAAGTTTTAAACAACCTAGATTCGTGCGACAATGGAATTGTCGCTGCAGCAGAAGCAGAACGCGTCTCTGTTAAGGGCCCAGGAAACACGAATGCGTCGTCCGCTGCCAAAACTACGTTGCCAACACACATCAGAAGGGAACAGAAATTTTACCAAATAAGGCTACAGACTAGAATGTCTGCGATGTAGGCAATGTTAGCTTATTCCGGAAGTAAGTTACAAAATTATAAATCCTTAAAAATATTTGAAAATTAACGAGGTAAAATATCAGCGGCTGCAAATCCAATTACTAGGTCATGCACATCTATAAAAAGGTGCCTTACCTTCGACACAGACAATGTTACAGTTTCATTCTGAACAACTCAATTGTAACAGAGAATCCTGGTCCACGTGGACGGAACATGGGCTGGAACGACAAATTATGATCAGTTACAGTGACCGATGACCAGGCACGCAGTCACTCGGAGGCGCATTCATATGACAGGTCAATATCACATTTACACAGATGTGGCTTAACGATAACAAGTACCAACAAAAAAATCAACACTTAACTCCACTCAGGTGTGAAAGAGCCGTGGCTTCCAGGATTCCAAGCAGGGGTGTTATTGCCCCCACTCCGTACTGGCGTTCTTCGAGGTGCCGAAAAATTTAAGCTTGCGTCCGCTGCTCTTCCCGCAACTCACCGCTACTAATCGGGCCAGCAAGGGTTTCAATGGTTCAAATGGCTCTGAGCACTATGGGACTTAACATCAATGGTCATCAGTCCCCCAGAACTTAGAACTACTTAAACCTAACTAACCTAAGGACAGCACACAACACCCAGTCATCACGAGGCAGAGAAAATCCCTGACCCCGCCGGGAATCGAACCCGGGCACCCGGGCGTGCGAAGCGAGAACGCTACCGCACGACCACGAGCTGCGGACAGCAAGGGTTTCCGCCGAACGATTTAACCACTCGCGCTTCTCGAGGCCCTTACAGGACAGCAGGAGTCCCCCAAAACCAACAACTTGCTAGCCACGTGCCCTCCAGCTAACTGCCAGTACCAGAACCCGCCAAAAATCAACACATGCGCCTCCACCAAAATCCCTCGCTTCCGACATATGATCAGGATTGATATCGACATCCCAAGTAGTTAGTGGCGCCAGCGGTGCGCCATGCCCGCCAAAAATTAAAGCTGCCACGGCTCAGCTACGTCCCTGTATTACACCATTTCTGGTCTGAGCGCTTTGAGCTTGGTCTTCCAGTCTTATTGTTCTAAAGAAATGGCTCTGAGCACTATGGGACTTAACATCTGTGGTCATCAGTCCCCTAGAACTTAGAACTACTTAAGGACATCACACACATCCATGCCCAAGGCAGGATTCGAACCTGCGACCGTAGCTGTCACGTGGTTCCAGCCTGAAGCGCCTAGAACCGCACGGTCACACCGGTCGGCTCTTATTGTTCTCTCTTGTTTCTTGTACCCATCGACAATGATTACCAGAGCATTATGACCATTATGACCACCTACCTAGTAGCCGGTATGTCCATCTTTGGCACGGACAACAGCGGCGACGCGTCGTGGTATGGAAGCTGTGAGGCCTAGGTAGGTTGCTGGAGGGAGCTTCCACTACATTTGCGCACACAAGGCACCTAATTCCCCTAAATTCCTGGGAGGGGATCGATGAGCTCTAACGCTCTATGTTCCTCGAAGCACTCCATCAGACTCCTGACCTTGTGACATGACACATTGTATGGTTGAAAAATACCACTGCCTTCGGTAAACATGATCATGAATGAGTGTACGTGCTCTGCAACACATACAATACTCCTGAGCGTCATGGTGCCTTGCACGAAGTTCGCTGCACCCATGAATGCCTACACGAATGTTCACCAGAGCGTAATGGAGTCGCCACCAGCTTGACTCCGACCCACATTACAGGTGCTGCTGTACCATAACCTTAAAGCTGGAAACAGGTTATGAAATAAAACTATTTTGTTAAAGCAATTATGGTATAAAGCAACAGAGCAGTGTTACCCTCTGAGAGGAATTTTGTTATGTCGACCGTGTTGTACCTAACGGAGGTGGCTTATCGGAAATGAAAGTCAGAATTACGTAAATGTTTGAACAGTAACAAACGAAATTTTGCCTATCTGCACTGTTTAATGGATAAAGAAAACGGTCGCCAGCCTAACTAGGCAAGAGAATGATTAACATTCTCGTTCAAGAAAATAGTTTTTAGTAATTGTAATGGATAAACACAACCTATACTTTGTCACACGGGAGTGCAGTGAACTCTGACACATACATTTGTTTACGTTAAGATTGAAGCTAGCAGTTAGAGCAGCACAAACTATTTGCAAAATTATAACAGATACCGAAACACACTATTACTTTCAGGCCTTGTTCAAACTGAATGGTCTTTATAACGTTACTATTTATATTCACTGCAGAATCCTTAATTGGATATAGGTTAAGTCTCTCTCAGTTAAATACTTTACTATTTCAAATGAATGTTAATTGGAATCCACTGAAAGGTTGCTTCTCACTATCATTTGAAGAAAGAAATTATGATTTTCATAATTAATGGTCTTTCCGTTACTTCTTACTCAGCATTAACACAATAGACAAACTGTGGATCCAGTTATACTATTAATATGCACTTCCAATACAGAAGAGAGACAAACACTTAGCAATCATGAACATATAATTTCCTACTATTGCAGTTTTCCACTTTTACTACAGCGAAACACAATGTTGACAAAATTGCAAGAAACTGACTCACCTTTTATAATTTACTACAGATAGCAAGGTGATCTTTTGCTAAGCAAAACTTTATAAGCCTGTCTTAAGAACTTTTAATTTTTAATTTGGCAACAACACATTAATAAGCAGTTTTAATAGGAAAATTATTTTCAGAAAGCATCATTTACTTTAACTCACTCTCTTGCCACATTAACTTTAACTTTATTTTTACTATGTTCAAGTGCCATTAATTAGCAAAACACTGGGCTTTAATGTTCTTTCAGTAGGGATACTCGGTAATCACTTTAGTTCAAACGGAGAGGAACCTGAGAGGTGTTATGGTAAGGAAAAAAATCAAGGTAGGTACATAAATTCAGTTATAAATTACCTTATATTTGAGCACACTAACACCCCCATTAAGCTGATCCTTCACTGTACATCATTGTAGCATTCCGATACAATGAATTGCGCAATCTGGTGGCAACTGCATGTTGGTACGTGGAATTGCAGGTAGAATTGCTGGACTCTGTCAGTTCTTGGTGGCGATGATAGATACAAATTCCAAAATAGTTCCAGCTATTTATCCATCCATCCGAGGCATTGGAAAGTAGCAGAAAAAGCCTCTCTCGGAACCAGCAGAACATGCATCTTTTACATGGCAGTGCATAGTTTGGTAGCTCGTCCCCGACTCGTAGCTCGTCCCCGACTGACTCTTGTTCCACCTTTTCCCCCTAGGCCAAACACAATTTGCACGCGCTAATCAGTTCCGTTCCCGAGGGGAACCACTACACCTTTTACATACAAACTCACTAAGAACCCTAAGTGAGGATCAGCAGTTTACATAACAGCAACCAAATTCATTCAATAAAACAGAACATTTGCATATATTGACATTTCTACAAAAAATTATTCACACAGAAATTACACTTATATATAGTAAGTTTTGTTCCCTCCAAATGGGACAAAGAATTTAAATGCCAGATACACTACATTGCATAGAACCAAACGGAGACATCAAATTTCTTACAAAAAAAAAGTATACAATTTTGTGTTATCTAATCAATCAAACACATTGACAGAAGCTCAATGTTATAACATTAAATAAAACAAAAGGCAAAATAAATCAGTACAGCATTAGAGTCATGGTGTTACAAGCTGTTCACCTGGAAGTCGGTGGATTCGCGCCCTCCCATCGCCATGATGAAGACGGTATCGGGATTGATCAGACCATGCAACGCTCTGAGACCAAGTCAATGTCCAGTCCCCATGGTTACATGCCCATTTTAGTCGTAGGTACCGATACCTTGGTGTTAAGATTGTCACACGCATGGGTTGTCGGCTAAGGCGGCCCATCGTTAGGAGTGTTCGGTGCACTGCGTGTTCAGGCACACTTGTACTCTGTCCAACATTAAAGTCTGATTTTAGTTCCGCCACAGTTCGCCGCCTGTCCTGTTTCACCAGTGTGACCAGCCTACGACGTCCAGCATCTGTAATGGGGGTGGCCGCGCAACCCCATAACGTGTTGATGTGCTTTCACGTCGGTGTTGCCACTTGTTGAAGACACTCACCACAGCACTCTTCGAAGTCTCGACAGGTCGTGCTGTTTCCGAGATGCTGGTGCCGAGCCTCTGGACCATCACAATCTGCCCCTCGTTCAAACTCAGACAGATCGCGCACGCCTTCCCATTCTACACACAGAGACAGCACCCTCAATGACAGAATATGCAGCGTGCGTGTGTCCAACTAGCAGTCATTCCCCGGAAGGTGATTCTGCTGTCGCCTGGACTTGTTAATATCGATAGTAGATAGGTACTCATACTGTTCTTGTTGATCAGTGTATATTATCCGTCTCCCTGTACAGCTTACTCCTATTTTTCTCAGAGTTTCAAATATCTTGCACCATTTCACATTGCCGAATGGTTGCTGGAGGTCAACAATCCTGTGGCGTGCCCTGATTTTTCTTCAGTCTTGTTTCGATTACCAAGCGCAGAAACAGAACTAACTTCACCTTTCCTAAAGCCAAACTGATAGTCATCTGAGAGATCCTCAGTCCCATTCTTCTGTAGGTTCCTGTTGTTAGCAGCTGGATGCATAAGCCATTAAGCTGATTGTGAGGTGGTTGTCGCACTTATCTGAAGATATGTGCTAGCAAACAGTAAAAAAATCGTCTATCAAACACGCTATACCTACTATTTGTATCATTACCATTGCCTGCTATGTACAAAAATACACTAAAAAAAAAACTAAACTGCTCCCGAACCGACCATGAAGGGCCAACGGTATTGACCCATCACCGTTTCATCCTCAGCTCATAGGCGTCACTGGATGCGGATATGGAGGGGCACGTGGTCAGCACACCGCTCTCCCGGTCGTATGTCAGTGCACGAGACTGGAGCTGCTACTTCTCAATCAAGTAGCTGTCCAGTTTGCCTCACAAGGGCTGCGTGCAACCCGCTTGCCAACAGAGCTCGTCAGAGCGGAGGGTCACCCATCCAAGTGCTAGCCCAGCCCGACAGTGCTTAACTTCGGTGATCTGACGGGAACCGGTGTTACCACTGCGGCAAGGCCGTTGGCACGAAAATAAACACACTGAAGTTTAATTACCCTGTTAAAAACTTACTTTATTTAAATATTGCGAAAATATGCAGTTTACATCTACATCTACATGACTACTCTGCAATTCACATTTAAGTGCTTGGCAGAGGGTTCATCCCTATCATTCCACTTCAGAACAGCGCGCGGCAAAAACGAACACCTAAACCTTTCTATTCGATCTCCGATTTCTCTTATTTTATTTTGATGATCATTCCTACCTATGTAGGTTGGGCTCAACAAAATATTTTCGCGTTCGGAAGAGAAAGTTGGTGACTGAAATTTCGCAAATAGATCTCGCCGTGACGAAAAACGTCTTTGCAGGTTCGAATCCTGCCTCGCGCATGGATGTGTGTGATGTCCTTAGGTTAGTTAGGTTTAAGTAGTTCTAGGGGACTGATGACCACAGCAGTTGAGTCCCATAGTGCTCAGAGCCATTTTTGAACCAAAAACGTCTTTGCTTTAATGGTTCAAATGGCTCTGAGCACTATGGGACTTAACAGCTATGGTCATCAGTCCCCTAGAACTTAGAACTACTTAAACTTAACTAACCTAAGGACATCACACAACACCCAGTCAACACGAGGCAGAGAAAATCCCTGACCCCGCCGGGAATCGAACCCGGGAACCCGAGCGTGGGAAGCTAGAATGCTACCGCACTTGCTTTAATGACTTCCATCCCAACTCGCGTATCATATCTGCCACACTCTCTCCCCTATTACGTGATAATACAAAACGAGCTGCCCTTTTTTGCACCCTTTCGATGTCCTCCGTCAGTCCCACCTGGTAAGGATCCCACACCGCGCAGCAATATTCTAACAGAGGACGAACGAGTGTAGTGTAAGCTGTCTCTTTAGTGGACTTGTTGCATCTTCTAAGTGTCCTGCCAATGAAACGCAACCTTTGGCTCGCCTTCCCCACAATATTATCTATGTGGTCCTTCCAACTGAAGTTGTTCGTAATTTTAACACCCAGGTACTTAGTTGAATTGTCAGCCTTGAGAATTGTACTATTTATCGAGTAATCGAATTCCAACGGATTTCTTTTGGAACTCATGTGGATCACCACACACTTTTCGTTATTTAGCGTTAACTGCCACCTGCCACACCATACAGCAATCTTTTCTAAATCGCTTTGCAACTGATACTGGTCTTCGAATGATCTTACTAGACGGTAAATTACAGCATCATCTGCGAACAACCTAAGAGAACTGCTCAGATTGTCACCCAGGTCATTTATATAGATCATGAACAACATAGGTCCCAGGACGCTTCCCTGGGGAACACCTGATATCACTTCAGTTTTACTCGATGATTTGCCGTTATTACTACGATCTGCGACCTTCCTGACAGGAAATCACGAGTCCAGTCGCACAACTGAGACGATACCCCATAGGCCCGCAGCTTGATTAGAAGTAGCTTGTGAGGAACGGTGTCAAAAGCTTTCCGGAAATCCAGAAATACGGAATCAACTTGAGATCCCCTGTCGATAGCGGCCATTACTTCGTGCGAATAAAGAGCTAGCTGCGTTGCACAAGAACGATGTTTTCTGAGACCATGCTGATTACGTATCAATAGATCGTTCCCTTCGAGGTGATTCATAATGTTTGAATACAGTATATGCTCCAAAACCCTACTGCAAAACGACGTCAATGATATAGGTCTGTAATTCGATGGATTACTCCTATCCTTCTTAAGCACTGGTGCGACCTGCGCATTTTTCCAATCTGTCGGTACAGATCTATCGGTGAGCGAGCCGTTGTATATGTTCGCTAAGTAGGGAGCTATTGTGTCAGCGTAATCTGAAAGGAACCTAATCGGTATACAATGTGGACCTGAAGACTTGCCCGTATCAAGCGATTTGAGTTGCTTCGCAACCCCTAAGGTACCTACTTCTAAGACACTCATGCTAGCAGCTGTTCGTGTTTCAAATTCTGGAATATTCCATTCGTCTTCCCTGGTGAAGGAATTTCGGCAAACTGTGTCAATAACTCCGCTTTAGCGGCACAGTCGTCGGTAACAGTACCATCGGCACTGCCCAGCGATGGTATAGACTGCGTCTTGTCGCATACGACCAGAATTTCTTCGGATTTTCTACCAAATTTCGAGACAATGTTTCGCTGTGGAACCTATTAAAGGCATCTCGCATCGAAGACCGTGCCAAATTTCGCGCGTCTGTAAATTTTAGCCAATCTTCGGGATTTCTGCTTCACTGACACTGGTATTGTTATTGGAGAGTGTGACGAAGTTTCACAGACGCTCTGTGTTTCTTGTAGCTGCAGAAATACATGGAGAGCGTAGTTGAGCTCACCGGAGTGCTACATCCGGACAGCAGGTTGCAGAAGTAGTGGCAGGATTTGCTGGTCCCACACAGTCATTGGCCGCAGCGGCACGGATCAATCGCCACAACAGCAGCGGCAGAAGCCGCGCTTCCGCGGCATGGCTGTTGCGGTCAGCACGCCGCGTCACCAGCGAGGCCGCACCCTTCCGGCCTACGCCCACACTCTCTCTCCTCTGTAAATTGACTGACGTCGAACTGCAGCTTCCTGTTCACGTAGCTTCTGTTTACTGTTTGGGGTGTATGTGTGTGTGTGTGTGTGTGTGTGTGTGTGTGTGTGTGAGTGGCGTGCGGCGCTGGGGATAAGTGGACGCGTGGGAGGGGGTGGGAGTGGACAAGCCACCAGTTCTCTGTCGACTCCTGGTAGCTGAGTCATCAGCGCGACGGAATGTCGTACCTAATGGCCCGGGTTCGATTACCGGCTGGGTGTTGTGTTGTTCTTATCATCATCATTTCTTCCCCATCGACACACAAGTCGCCGAAATGGAGTCAGCTCGGAAGACTTGCATCAGCCGAACGGTCTACCTGACGGGACGCCCTAGCCACACGGCATTTCCATTTACCAGTTCTCTCATTGTTTGGATGCAGCCCGCCACTGCTGCCTTTGCTATACGAACCTCTTCATCGCAGAGTAACATTTACGCACAAACAACTCAATTATTTTTTTTCGATATATTTCAATCTTCAGGCAGAAAAAATATAAAAAGGCAGTAAATGAAGTAGGCAAAGAGGAACACAAACGTCTCAAAAATGAGATCGACAGGAAGTGCAAAATGGCTAAGCAGGGATGGCTAGAGGACAAATGTAAGGATGTAGAGGCTTACCTCACTTGGGGTAAGATAGATACTGCCTACAGGAAAACTAGAGAGACTTTTGGAGAAAAGAGAACCATTTGTGTGAATATCAAGCTCAGATGGAAACCCAGTTCTAAGCAAAGAAGGGAAACCAGAAACGTGGAAGGAGTATATAGAGGATCTGTGCAAGGGTGATGTTCTGGAGGACAATATTATGGAAATGTAAGAGGAGGTATCTGAATATGAAATCAGAGATATGGTAGTACCTGAAGACTTTGACAGAGCACTGAAAGACCTAAGTCGAAACAAGGCCCCGGGAGTAGACAACATTCCATTAGAACTACTGACTCTACCATCTGGTGAGCAGTATGTATCAGTCAGGCGAATTACCCTCAGGCTTCAAGAAGAATATAATAATTCCAATCCCAAAGAAAGCAGGTGTTGACAGATGTGAAAATTACCGAACTATCAGTTTAATAAGTCACAGCTGCAAAATAATAACGCGAATTCTTTACAGACGAATGGAAAAACTGGTAGAAGCTGACCTCGGGGAAGATAAGTTTGGATTCCGTAGAAATATTGGAACACGTGAGGCAATACTAACCCTACGACTTATCTTAGAAGACAGATTAAGGAAAGGCAAACATACGTTTCTAGCTTTTGTACACTTAGAGAAAGCTTTTGACACTTTTGACTGGAATACTCTCTTTCAAATTCTGAGGGTGGCAGGGGTAAAATACAGGGAGCGAAAGGCTATTTACAATTTGTACAGAAACCAGATGGCAATTATAAGAGTTGAGGGGCATGAAAGGGAAGCAGTGATTGGGAAGGGAGTGAGATAGGGTTGTAGCCTATCCGCGATGTTATTCAATCTGTATATTGAGCAAGCAGTAAAGGATATAAAAGAAAAATTCGGAGTAGGTATTAAAATCCAGGGAGAAGAAATAAAAACTTTGAGGTTCGCCGATGACATTGTAATTCTGTCAGAGACAGCAAAGAACCTGCAAGAGCAGCTGAACGGAATGGACAGTGTGTTAAAAGGAGGATATAAGATGAACATCAACAAAAGCAAAACGAGGATAATGGAATATAGTCGGGTGATTTTGAGGGAATTAGATTGGGAAATGAGACACTTAAAGTAGTACAGGAGTATTGCTATTTGCGGAGCAAAATAACTGATGATGGTCGATGTAGAGAGGATATAAAATGTAGACTGGCAATGGCAAGGAAAGCGTTTCTGATGAAGAGAAATTTGGTAACATCGAGTATTGATTTAAGTGTCAGGAAGTCGTTTCTGAAAGTATTTGTATCGAGTGTAACCATGTATGGAAGTGAAACGTGTACGATAAATACATAGTTTGGACAAGAAGAGAATAGAAGGTTTAGAAATGGGGTGCTACAGAAGAATGCTGAAGATTAGATGGTTAGATCACATAATTAATAAAGAGGTATTGAACAGAATTGGGGAGAAAAGGAGTTTGTGGCACAACCTGACTAGAAGAAGGGATCGGTTGGTAGGACATGTTCTGAGTCATCAAGGGATCACCAATTTATTACTGGAAGGCAGCATGGAGTGTAAAATCGTAGAGGGAGACCAAGAGATGAATACACTAAGCAGATTCAGAAGGATGTAGGTTGCAGTAGGTACTGGGAGATGAAGAAGCTTGCACAGGATAGAGTAGCATGGAGAGCTGCATCAAACCAGTCTCTGGACTGAAGACCAAAACAACAACAACATGTTGCCCTAGAGTTCTTGCTTCCTACAGACGTCCTCTAGTAAGATGGAAGTTATTTCTTGATGTTGTACACATATCCTACCAGCTTGCCCCTTCTTCTTTCCATATTTCTCACAATTTTCGTTTCGAGCCATTTCCGCTGAGAGCTTACTCATTTAATATCAGTTCACCTAATTTTCAGCGTCCTTCTACACTGTCCAGCCACATTAATGTGACCACCTGTGAAAAGTTTAAATAACCGCCTTTTGCAGCGCAGACTGCTGCGTGACGTGCAGGAAGTCAGTCAGTGACGTTCTGGAAGGTGCTGACTGGGATGTGGAGCCATGTCGACTCCAGCGACGTGCTCGGCTGTGCTAGGTTTCCCGGTTGAGGACCCATGGCGCCAACAGCCTGATCGAGGTGGTCCCACAGGTTCTTGATTGGATTTAAATCCTGGGATGTTGGTGGCCAGAGGAGTACGGTAAACTCATCCCAGTGCCCTTGGAACCAGGCACGTACACTGCTAGCTATGTGACACGATGCATTGTCCTGTTGGTAGATGCAATCGTACTGAGGAGAGACGAACTGCGTGTAAGGGCGGTCAAAGGCCCCAGGAATAGATGCATACCTGTGTTGATCCTTGGCCTTCCGGAATGACGAGATGACCCAGAGAAAACCGCGGTACCATTCCCCAGACCATAACGCGCCAGTTATCCTATGGAGCATAAAATGTGATACATCAGAAAAGGCCACCCATCGCCATTCTGTAGACGACCAGTTGGGTACTTGCGTGGAAATTCCAGCCTTCGTCGCCGATGAAGCGGGGTGTATGAACCAGGCACCTGCTGCAAGGGCGTCACGCAGCAACGTTCTCTGAACAGTCGTTCAGGAGAGACTGTTAGTGACCCCTTGGTTCACTCCGGCTTTCAGTTGTTCAGGCAGCGTGGGATTATCCGAGCGGTCTAAGGCGTCATGGAGTGTGCGGCTGGTCCCTACGGAGGTTCGAGTCCTCCCTCGGGCATTGGTGTGCGTCTTTGTCCTTAATATAATTTAGGTTAAGGGGGGTAGGACATCAAACGGGCCGACTTGGAGCAGGAGAGGCACCACAGGACATTTTATTTTCTACCGTATATACTTTTACAAGTAAATTCATAAAACTTTGTCAGCATAACCAGGAAGGATTCAGGATTCACACTCAAAACAGTGGAAGAGCAAAAACATAACAAAATAAATTTTTTTATAGATATGAAATTTCATCATTTTTTCACTTACTGTAGGCTGCATTTGTTGCTATAGGTACATTTTCCTTCACAAGTAAGAGAAATTCTTTGATGAATTTTGCACAGCATACAAACCATGCTTACAGGTGTATGGAACTCTAGAATTTTCCAAATCTGTTGAAAACTGTGGTAAAAATTGAGATAATTAACAACAAAATTTGATTTTTTTCTAAACATAAAGTTTAAAACGTAACAGCTCATTCATTTTTCATAAATTAAATAGATTCTAGATTTTGAGACACCTGTAAGTATGGTTTTGTACGCTGTGCAAAGTTCATCGAACAGTCTCTCTTACTTATGAAGAAAAGTGTACCTATAGAAATCCGAATTGGAACTGTAGTGTTCAATGTCCGCTCGGTTGGCATCTTTTCCTCTTCGAAGCTCTGACTGAGAAACCCAGCCAGCGAGTCAGCAGTCTCCCAGTGCGTTGACAGATCATTCGGCCTAGTCGCCTACCCAAGTTTCATAGTCCTTTGAGCTTCTAAACTTCAGGGCTGGTGATCTTCATGTAGTCGATCAACCTCGTTTAAATTCATCTCTATAGTTGGTTATAATGAGTAGTCTAGAAAATTGTACACTTAAGCGTGTTTGATAAAGTCATCAGGCATATTCTCTCATGTTCATTTCGTTGTATTTTTGTCCCTTTTTTCCAATACCAACACAGTACTTCCCATTATTCGTACTGAGCGTAGTGGCATAGTGATTGTTAATTCACTAGACTGGTGTTCGAAAATAGTTAACAGTTCGTCCGTCCTTCCCGATATGCGTTTGTCGTCGCTTCCGAAAATCACTCCAGGCGAATGTCGGGACGCATCTTTCAACACAGCCCTGACCCGTTTCCCTCCCCTTTACAACTATATATAAATTCCGTGAACCACCGTATACCTCATGGAAGAGAATACAACCTGTCCTTTTCCATTCTTGTCTGTAGTGAGGGAAAATATGAATGTATCTCTGGCTGCCCTCCTAATCTTTCTTTTCACAATATAATTATTCCTACTTGTACTACACGATGGAGGCAGTTCGCAGCTGGTGGTCTAGTGGCTATCGTTGCTGCCTCTGCATCACGGAGTCCCGGGTTCGATTTCCCGCCGCGTTGGGGATTTTGTCTGCTCGTGAACTGAGTGTTTGTGCTGTCCTCATAATTTCATCATCATTCGTCAAAGTGGCAAGATTGGACTGTGTAGACATTGGGAGTTTGTCCAGGCGCTGATGAATCGCCCAGTTGAGCGCCCCAGAATCCAAACATCATCATCAACGATGGAGGCAACAGAACTGTTGCATAGCCTAATACGAGTTCATAGAATTTATCCAGCAGGCTTTCACGAGAACGTTGTGATCTTTTTCCAAAGATTCCTTTTCAGTGTCCTGAGAATTTACGTTAGACTTTAATATGAGCTCCACTGACCTATTATAAACGATCGAATAGCGTTCTAGAATGGTCACACTAACATTTTGTACGCGGTTTGCCTTACATATGTATTGCAATTCGCCAGAATCCATCCAATAAATCTAAGTCTTCCATTCGTCACCCGTACTGCTGATCTATATGTTCCTCATGTCTACGTTATTACCCCGAGGTACTGAAAATCTCCACAAGCTTGCCGATGCTTTGGTAATTCCATAGTATCGGGTTCTTTCTATGTGTTATAGGCATTATCTTGCATTAACAACATTTAAAAAGAACTGCAATTCATTACTCATAGTGGGAATAGTGTTCTAGTTGTTCTGCGTTTCCTTTCGACGACAGCAATGTCAAAGAGCAGTCTATGAGCCTTGCTGACCCAATCTGATATAGATTTTAATTCTCTTACCTTCCTTACTTCGTAGACGAAGTCTTTTTCTATTCTGTTATTTGTTTCTTTCCCTGTAAGTTCTGTAAGCGTTTAAGTACATTTATTAAGCTGGATTTTATTCGTAACAGCCAATAAAGCAACTCTCTCTCTCCCCCCCCCCCCCCTCTCTCTCTCTCTCTCTCTCTCTCTCTCTCGCTCCCCTCTGCCGCTGACGATATGAAATTGACGTCCTCCCAAATGGGTTCAAATAAATTTCACTAAAGAATATTTCTTCTTCATCCCACTTGACTCACTTTTAAGCTTCTTCCACCAAATGGGTTCAAATAAAATTCACTGAAGCATATTTCTTCTTCATCCCACTGACCCACTTTTAAGCTTCTTCCGTAACTGTATAAAGTAGTACCGTGCAATAGACGTCATGCTTAACTCCTCCGTTAATCATAAATTTTCCTCTACTTTATGAAATACAGTTAGTTCTGTAGCCTCACTGCAGATGTTCCTTAATAAAGCAATACCTGTAAAATCGATTTCTTGTTTTGCAGGTGCTGTTTTCACAGATTTTCCCTGAACGAAGCCGAAGCCAGTGCGATATAAGTGGGTAAGTAAAAGATTACGCAAGCTGTTGCTTCAGTTCTTTGGCATTTGCTTCCATCACTATCTGTCGCCTGTCGTCGGCAGATTGAGCCGAGTTTGCTCCAAACTGAATGTTGGAGCATCAACCATCAGTTCGTGTGCAGAGAATGCAAAGTTATGCCTTTATACGCTTGCACTCTAGAACATCACTGTTGTATTTGATTCTGGAGACTTTAAGTTGTTACAGAGTATAAAATCCACTGAAGAATCCAAGAATAGTGTAGAATCTGTGTTTTTTTTCTGTGAAGAAGACGATTTTCGTACGAGCGAACAGCAGAATTATGAAACAAGGGTTGCGAAGGTGCGTTACTCACTGAGGAAGTTCAGATATTAGTTAATAAGAAGGTGAATTTCTATCGCTTTAAAGGTAATGTATTTCCATGCCAACATATTATAACACAAAGGACGTACTTTTTGGTAAGTTTCGTAATAAATCAATAAAACACCAAAAAAGGTTTGCGAACGACATTACAAGGAAAATTTATATATAAAAGGAAACCAAACACCATTACTTAGAATGTTATTTTTACTTAATATCATGAGGCTATGCTGAGTCGTCTTTTCTGAGAACCTCAATATATCACGTCCTTGACGCACACACGCAGTAAATTATTCGCAAATATTAGAAAGTCCGACTTTTTACTTTTTGGTTCCTTGTGACCTTGTAAGGTCTATTAGGTCACCACTTCTTTCAATAGTTAGTCTTGTGTGAGCCGTAATGGAGACGAATCGCACATTAATGTTGTTAAGTCTTCTTGGTGCAGAACTGATTCTGGTTGCAGTATTTTATGATGGATTCATTCACAAACACTTGTATATTTTACACTTTGCATGTAGGTTACATAAAATACTGTCTTATCTTCTTATACAAATCAAGACGTTTGTGCCTCTCACACATTTTTCAGAACAAGAGAAGAGGCCACCTCGGAAAGGTAACAAGAAAGTTCGTAAGGATTCAATTTTTCTTTTCAAGTAATGCTTGTCTGACATTTTCAATGATTATATTGTGTTTGTTACATAGAATCGTGGTTATATTTCTTTAAAAATACACGCTTCGTCTTACAAATTTTTAGAATGATGAT
This sequence comes from Schistocerca piceifrons, assembly GCF_021461385.2. Taxonomy (NCBI): domain Eukaryota; kingdom Metazoa; phylum Arthropoda; class Insecta; order Orthoptera; family Acrididae; genus Schistocerca; species Schistocerca piceifrons. The sequence continues at coordinate 38,177,241 of NC_060139.1, read as the reverse complement.
TTTTTTTCAAGTACTAAGTAAAATCACAGTGCGCACTAGCAATCTCAAAAGCCACTGTGAGGTCTTGTCTAGTTTGGTATTACCAAAAATTTAACATATTCTCTTAACGTCATGTACCAACCAGAAATGGTAATCTGGATAATATAAATTAGAAAAAATTAGACCTGCTAAAACATTACTGAGGAACAAAGGCTTACTTTACTGGTGAATCGACGACACTGTACAGCATGGAGAAAACAACGAAAAGCTGCATTCTGAAAACTTTTGGTTTGTAATGACCAGCCTTGCCCACACATTCGATTTTTGGTGATAGTTTTTCTCACACTCGACAATAACATCTCTATTTGGTTCTATGCCATCTTTGCCCAAGACAGCCCAAAACGTATATCGACTCCTTTTACAATGTTTACTTTTCCCTTCTAAATCGGTTCTTTCATTTCCGTCATTTATTTTTAAAGTGATTTATGCCTGACCTTCCGGGCATTAAAATTTAGCCCAACCTACCGTATCTAGAAGTAAAAAGTGTACTAAATCGACTTTACTCCAGTATACTCGTAGTTGTTTTCCAGGCTTCAATTTGTGTTAGACATTCGTATGACATCATTCTGAATGTCATGTTCGAGGATTACGTCGGCCAGATAGAGAATCGACTTCTGAGGGTAACGTCTTACACCTCCTAGTAAATAGCAGAACTGTTATTTTCGAATTATTTAAAGTAGACGATGGCGTCAGTGATCCTAAGGCTGTAATAGTTTCAGTGCCTAAGGGTGTTATTAGGAATGTTAAAAATGACAGGAAAATATTTTTGCTTAGCACAAGCGACAGGATACAACTGCAGAGAATCTGATACTCAACATCAAATATTCACTTCTAAGGGCGAATTTATGGACAAGTGGACAACGTTCAGACGCATCTTTCAATAGCCGTTAGACAAGTATGTTCCCAGCAAGCCATTTTATATAGTTTCTACAAAAGTGAAGATTATTTCATCACAGATGTAAGCGAAGTTAAATCATAACTGAGAAACAAAACTCAAACGAAGCTAAAATGAGTGTAAGTAGAGCAATGAGAGAAGAGTTTAATGAAATTTAAATTAATATGTTCCCAACCAATCTGACTAGAAACCCTCAGAGGTTTTGGCTTTACGTAAAATCAGTAAACGGGTCTAAATAATCTATTAAGTCGCTCAGTGACAATACTGCGTGGCTCCTAGCCGAAAGATGACACAGGGAAGGCCGAAATAATGAATTCAGACTTCTGAAACTGTTTCCCGCGGAAGATACGGTCTCTCCTTCCAATCGTCGTAATACGGTCCCTTCACGAATTCCGAAATGACAAATAGTGAGGTAAGCGAGAGCGGAATAAAAAACCAACAACAATCGATTAATAGTGGAAAGGCATCTGTACAAGAGGAGATACCTGTAAGGTTCTGCAAATATTACGCGAAAGCATTTGCTCCACTTTTAGGAGCAGTTTATTGTTAAGTCGCCGGAGTAACGAAGGGTACCTAGCGACTGACAACAAGCGCTGATCATCCCCGTTGTCAAGAGGGTCTTATGATAATGTACACTCTTGGCCATTAAAATTGCTACACCAAGAAAAAATGCAGATGATAAACGGGTATTCATTGGACAAATATATTATACTAGAACTGACATGTGATTACATTTTCACGCAATTTGGGTGCATAGATCCTGCGAAATCAGTACCTAGAACAACCATCTCTGGCCGTAATAACGGACTTGATACGACTGGGCATTGAGTCAAACAGAGCTTGGATGGCGTGTACAGGTACAGCTGCCCGTGCAGCTTCAACACGATACCACAGTTCATCAACAGAAGTGACTGGCGTATTCTGACGAGCCAGTTGCACGGCCACCATTGACCAGACGTTTTCAATTGGTGATAGATCTGGAGAATGTGCTGGCCAGGGCAGCAGTCGACCATTTTCTGTATCCAGAAAGGCCCGTACAGGACCTGCAATATGCGGTCGTGCATTATCCTGCTGAAATGTAGGGTTTCGCAGGGATCGAATGAAGGGTAGAGCCACGGATCGTAACTCATCTGAAATGTAACGTCCACTGTCCAAAGTACCGTCAATGCGTACAAGAGGTGACCGAGACGTTTAACCAATGGCCCCCCATACCATCATGCCGGGTGATACGTCAGTATGACGATGACGAATACACGCTTCCAATGTGCATTCACCGCGATGTCGCCAAACATGGATGCGACCATCATGATGCTGTAAACTGAACCTGATTTCATCCGAAAAAATGACGTTTTGCCATTCGTGCACCCAGGTTCGTCGTTGAGTACACCATCGCAGGCGCTCCTGTCTGTGATGCAGCGTCAAGGGTAACCGCAGCCATGGTCTCCCAGCTGATAGTCCATGCTGCTGCAACATCGTCGAACTGTTCGTGCAGGTGGTTGCTGTCTTGCATATGTCCACATCTGTTGAGTCAGGGATCGAGACGTGGCTGCACGATCCGTTACAGCCATGCGGATGAGACGCCTGTCATCTCGACTGCTAGTGATACTAGGCCGCTGGGATCCAGCACGGCGTTCCGTATTACCCTCCTGAACCTACCGATTCCATGTTCTGCTAAGAGTCATTGGATCTCGACCAACGCGAGCAGCAATGGCCGCTATCGACAGGGCATCTCAAGTTGATTCCGTATTTCTAGATTTCCGGAAAGCTTTTGACACCGTTCCTCACAAGCGACTTCTAATCAAGCTGCGGGCCTATGGGGTATCGTCTCAGTTGTGCGACTGGATTCGTGATTTCCTGTTAGGAAGGTCGCAGTTCGTAGTAATAGATGGCAAATCATCGAGTAAAACTGAAGTGATATCTGGTGTTCCCGAGGGAAGCAACCTGGGACCTCTGCTGTTCCTGATCTATATAAATGACCTGGGTGACAATCTGAGCAGTTCTCTTAGGTTGTTCGCAGATGCTGTAATTTACCGTCTAGTAAGGTCATCCGAAGACCAGTATCAGTTGCAAAGCGATTTAGAAAAGATTGCTGTATGGTGTGGCAGGTGGCAGTTGACACTAAATAACGAAAAGTGTGATGTGATCCACATGAGTTCCAAAAGAAATCCGATGGAATTCGATTACTCGATAAATAGAACAATTCTCAAGGCTGTCAATTCAACTAAGTACCTGGGTGTTAAAATTACGAACAACTTCAGTTGGAAGGACCACATAGATAATATTGTGGGGAAGGCGAGCCAAAGGTTGCGTTTCATTGGCAGGACACTTGGAAGATGCAACAAGTCCACTAAAGAGACAGCTTACACTTCACTCGTTCGTCCTCTGTTAGAATGTTGCTGCGCGGTGTGGGATCCTTACCAGGTGTGATTGACGGAGGACATCGAAAGGGTGCAAAAAAGGGCAGCTCGTTTTGTATTATCACGTAAAAGGGGAGAGAGTCTAGCAGATATGATACGCGAGTTGGGATGGGAGTCATTAAAGCAAAGACGTTTTTCGTCGCGGCGAGATCTATTTACGAAATTTCAGTCTCCAACTTTCTCTTCCGAATGCGAAAATATTTTATTGAGCCCAACCTACATAGGTAGGAATGATCATCAAAATAAAATAAGAGAAATCAGAGCTCGAACAGAAAGGTTTAGGAGTTCGTTTTTCCCGCGCGCTGTTCGGGAGTGGAATGGTAGAGAGACAGTATGATTGTGCCATGCACTTAAATGTGAATTGCAGAGTAGTCATGTAGATGTAAATGTAGATGTAGATACGTTAAACCGCAATCGCGATGGGCTACAATCCGACCTTTATCAAAGTCGGAAACGTGATAGTACCCATTTCTCCTCCTTACACAAAACGTTTCACCAGGCAACGCCGGTCAACTGCTGTTTGTGTATGAGAAATCGGTTGGAAACTTTCCTCATGTCAGCGCGTTGTAGGTGTCGCCACCGGCGCCAACCTTGTGTGAATGCTGTGAAAAGCTAATCATTTGCATATCATGGCATCTTTTTCCTGTCGGTTAAATTTCGCGTCTGTAGCACGTGATCTTCGTGGTGTAGAAATTTTAATGGCCAGTAGTGTACATAATTATGGGACTATATCGCTGACGCCAATTTTATGTAGAATTATGGGACATGTTTTATGGCTCACGTATTATGTCATTTTTGGAGAACAAGAATCTGCTCTATAATAACCAATATGGATTCCACGAACAGAGAGTTTGTGAAACTCTGCTCCCTTTATTGGTCCATGAGATCCATAGCGCTGCAGACATAGGCGCTCAGGTTGCCCCGATGTCCCTTGACTTTAGGATGGCTTTTGACACATCCCGCACTGCCGTTTTGTGAAAAAAATACAAGGTTACCGAGTGGGCCATCAGACCAGATTTGTGACAGGATCCAGCATATGCACATAGACGTCAACATGTCGCTCTTGATGGAACAAAATCTATATATGTTAAGGTAATTTCTGGAGTACCAAAGAAAAGAGGTACGGCCGTTTCTGTGTAAAATATTCATAAATTATTTAGTGGATAACGACAGAAGCTCCATAAGGCTGTCTGCAGATGACACGGTTGTCTACGAGAAGTTAGCAACGCCAGCAGGACTGCAGAGGTTTGATGAATGATGCACGGGCTGGCAGTCGACCTTGAAAGTAAATAAATGTGGCATATTGAGCATCAATAGGCGTACAGTGACACTATTGGTGGCAAATCGCTGGAAACAGTAACTACCGTGAAATACCTAACAGTAACGACGTGGAGCGACCTAGAGTGGAATGACCATATAGAACAAGTAGTAGGAAAAGCAGATGCCAAACTGAGATTCATAGGAAGAATATTAGGGAAACGTAATTCAGCCACGACAGAGATGGCTTAAAAAACACTAATTCGACCGATTCGTGAGTCTTTGTCGTCAGTATGGGAACGTTACCAGATTGGATTAATATATGACTAAATACAAAGAACAGCGGCGCATTTCGTCACGGGATCGCTTACTCGGCACGAGAGCGTTACGGAGGTGCTCAAAAACCTCCAGTGGCAGGTGCTACAAGAGAAGCGTCATGCATCACGGAGAAATTGACTATTCAAATACAAAGAGAGTACTTTCCGATAAGAGTTGGGTAAGATATAGTTTCCTCCCACATACGTCTCGCGAAATGACGAGAAAATGCAACAAATTTGAGCTAATGTGGAGGAAATAAAACAGGTAAGGGGGTATCAGATGTACCTGAAGTACCCTCCGCTACACACATAACGTGGCTTCCGAAGTACACATATACATGTAGATTTGTTTGATGCAGGTCGCCACGATTTCGTCTCTTGTGGTAGTCTAATCAATTTAGAGTAGCACTTACATCTACGCTAAAACAATTCAGACAAATTATTGAAATGGGATTAAATTATTTAGTCCACACAAACAGATGCGAGTAGCATCCTCTTATTGTTTATAAGGGACAATGAAAAATGTTCATTTCAGGGCATTGCTGTATAGTGTATATGCGTCGTAGCGCGACTGCGATGCGGGTACATAAGCACCGATACGTAGGCAAGGGATTAGCGTCGCATTCGTGTCTTTCCGACGTGCTTTCGGCAAATGCGGAAACGTGAACTGCGGCGACATTATTACCAAATGAGTCCGAACAAGACCAGCCTCCTTTCCTTGACTGCCGAAGGACAAACACTTGTTAACATGAACAACATGTATGGGACATCATGTCTGTCAAAAACCACCCTTGTGATGGTGCATCAAGTTCCACTCTGGTTGCAATTCGACAAAAGCCCTTGCAGACATCGTACCTTCGTTCCTTAAAAAAAAACATTGAAGGGTCGACGATTCATATCGGACGATGATAGGGAGCAGGGACTTTGTCACACATCAGCGTACGGTGTTCTACAAACGGCTATCTTCAACCTGGTGTACCTGTAGGATTATTACCTCAATGCTCACTGCTATTTTGCCTGATTGGCTTCCAGATTCTGGACTGTACGGCCTTCGAGCGGAAACGTTTTGATCGCACCTTATATATATATATACTGTTGGACACAACTGTGAGCTCTCCAGAGCAACGAAACTCAAGGAGAGGATGTGGAATGAGGTCGTATTTTTAATACTCGAAATCACCAGACAACAGAATTACTAGGCGTAATTTTTACTTGGTACTTATTGTTTCTTCACACTACCGTAAACATTAATATTCCTCGAATAATGTGCCTCATCTACTATTGAACTGTTGCTAAACTGGTAATTTATTTATTTGTTTACACATTTATCTATTTACTCATAATAGTACACTTCTTTGATACAACAATGGATCGTCACATATTAAATGAGATTCATGTTACTTATTACGCCACTTATTTTTTTATTCTGTATAGTGAAATGAGTCCGCCGCTCGTCGTCTCGCGGTTGCTTTCTCGCTTCCCAAGCGCAGGGTCCCGGGTTCGATTCCCGGAGGGGTCAGTGATTTTCACCTGCCCCAAGATGACTGGGTAGTGTTGTGCCGTCTTCATCATCATTCATCCCCATTACGGTCGCAGGAAGACAACGGCAGACCACCTCCATTAAGACTCTGCCTAGTATGGCGGTGCGGGTCTCCCGCATCGTTCCCCTACACACTGTCAAGAAGCAGGGACATCATCTCCATAGTGAACTGAGTTTGCTGTGTCTAGAACACTTTTTTTCCGTATTTCTGTTTCTTTCTGTTACTGTCGCTCTACTATTTAGATAGTTTCATATCCAGTATTCTACATATGGTTATCCCATGGCACCCTTTTCCAGTCTTAGTCGTGTGTTTCTTACTTTGACGGAAAAAGTGTCATAGGTTTTCGTTTTTTCAATCTGTTGTATTAAACTTTAAGGATATCTCTAACCGATGCTGCTATCAATACTTTTACAACTGCGTGTGCTGCTACTACTACTACTACTACTGCTACAATAACAACACAACTGCTATAAATATACAATGGCCCTATTACCAGTACTGCAACCTCGATTTTTCTGCAGTAACTTCTACTGCTAAAACGTATGATACAAAACACTAATTGCTAGCATTACCTTATGATACTGTAGAGGGCGCGCAGTTAAGTAGCATATTATATTGTGCAGTTTCACGTAATTTGCCTCCCTTGTTGTTTAAGATGGGCATACGTTGGAATGTACCTGATTACTGTATGCCTTGTGCACCAGATAGATCATGATATTAAACCGGTACAACGTAAATCAGTGAAATGTAAAAATTTTCTGCCAACAAAATACGCGACACAGGCGACATGCGTCTGCCCTACTTCGTAGCCGTTCGCAAAGTGATCGTTGCTAGCAACACTCAGCGACTAGCTGTTTACAATTTTTAGCACAAAATTTTTGAAGCCGTAACTGGAACAACAGCAGTGTTGTATGTAATTTAACCAAAAAACGATCAGTCGAGACCGCAATTATTGTGATTATTTTCTGGTAACTGGTTTCAGTCACAGATAGACCATCTTTAGACCAGTATGTATCTTTGGAACTAAAACAGAACATCAGGAATAGCACAGCTATTCACCTTATACAATATTAAATAAGCAACATAGTTGTGAAAAAAAATACGTCGTGTACATATTCATTGGTGATACGTGGAGTGTATGCGCAAAATTTAGTATGCGCTAAGAGGAACTATCTTCAACTGCTGTCTAGCATAGAGGTGCTACGAGTTACAAAGAGAGAGCTTCGCCTATCAGTTTGTGCATGATAAGCTGAACAACCAACAACTTTAATGTGACGTCGATGGTTACGATGCCACAACGTAGGTGGACGCTCTGGCAGGTTGGCGCTACGAGAGAATAAGAACTACGCAGACCACAGCGTCCTCTGGTCGACGCTGTGGAGCTCAGAGAGTGCCGTCTTGAATTCGCCCCATTTCATCAAGAGCAGACGGCCTGGAAATACCGCTTCTACTACCTAGTGGGCTAACTTGCTGTTGAGAATTTGTATTAGTTACGTGCAGTTAAAGTTTGTACAGCAACGAGTATTTGTTAGTTTTGTGATTACACAGAGCAGTCATCCTAACTTCACAGGATTAGACATTGACGACGGCTTCACACCTACGTGCTCATCCTAGCCAAGTTATGTTGTTGTGGTCTTCAGTCCTGAGATTGGTTTGATGCAGCTGTCCATGCTACTCTATCCTGTGCAAGTTTCTTCATTTCCCAGTACTTACTGCAACCTATATCCTTCTGAATCTGCTTAGTGTATTCATCCCTTGGTCTCGCTCTACGATTTTTACCCTCCACGCTGCCCTACAAGGCTAAATTTGTAATCCCTTGATGCCTCAGATCATGTCCTACCAACCGATCCCTTCTTCTACTCAAGTTGTGGCACAAACTCCTCTTCTCCCCAATTCTATTCAATACCTCTTCATTAGTTATGTGATCTACCCATCTAATCTTCAGCATTCTTCTGTAGCACCACATTTCGAAAGCTTCTATTCTCTTCTTGTCCAAATTATTCATCGTGCATGTTTCACTTCCATACATGGCTACACTCCATACAAATACTTTCAGAAACGACTTCCTGACACTTAAATCTATACTCGATGTTAACAAATTTCTCTTCTTCAGAAACACTTTCCTTGCCATTGCCAGTCTACATTTTATAACCTCTCTACTTCGGCCATCATCAGTTACTTTGCTCCCCAAATAGCAAAACTCTTTTACTACTTTAAGTGTCTCATTTCCTAATCTAATTCCGTCAGCATCACCCGACTTAATTCGACTACATTCCATCATCCTCGTTTTGCTTTTGTTGATGTTCATCTTATATCCTCCTTTCAAGACACTGTCCATTCCGTTCAACTGCTCTTCCAAGTCCTTTGCTGTCTCTGATAGAATTACAATGTCATCGGCGAACCTCAAGTTTTTATTTCTTCTCCATGGATTTTAATACCTACTCCGAATTTTTCTTTTGTTTCCTTTACTGCTTGCTCAATATACAGATTGAATAACATCGGGGAGTGGCTACAACCCTGTCTCACTCCCTCCCCAACCGCTGCTTCCCTTTCATGCCCCTCGACTCTTATAACTGCCATCTGGTTTCTGTACAAATTGAAAATAGCCTTTCCCTCCCTGTATTTTAGCCCTGCCACCTTTAGAATTTGAAAGAGACTATTCCAGTCAACATTGTCAAAAGCTTTCTCTAAGTCTACAAATGCTAGAAATGTAGGTTTGCCTTTCCTTAATCTATTTTCTAAGATAAGTCGTAGGGTCAGTATTGCCTCACGTGTTCCACCATTTCTGCGGAATCCAAAGTGATCTTCGCTGAGGTCGGCTTCTACCAGTTTTTCCATTCGTCTGTTCAAGATCCAAGTTAGGTATGCATTTGATATTTACTTGTGTTTTTGACTCTATTAAAAGTGTTAAAGTTTCATGCAGTACCGAAGTGCTTTAGCTCCCCTGCTCCTACTCGCTTCTTTCACTCTTGGCCGGCCAGTGGCCAAGCTGTTCTAGGCACTTCAGTCCGGAACCGCGCTGCTGCTACGGTAGCAGGTTCGAATCCTGCCTCGGGCGTGGATGTGTGTGATGTCCTTAGGTCAGTTAGGTTTAAGTAGTTCTAAGTCTGTGGGACAGATGACCTCAGATGTTAAGTTCCATTGTGCTCAGATCCATTTCAACCTTCACTCTCGGTCTACATTACAGAAGCAGTTCACAGGAGCAGATCCACGCACCGCCCATCCAGGCGGTACACAAAATTTAATACACACAAAATTGCTTGTGTATAATTATAAAAAGCTTCATCTAGTGCATGTCAGATTCCAACGTTAATTACAATAAGAAACATTTAAAATACCTTTAAATTAATTTAGAAAGAGATTAAATATTTGAGAAGACGTGAATAGCTGCCCTCTGTGTGCAACAGACGAAAATATTGAATCGTGGATATCTTGCTAAAGACCATCGCATCGGCTATTCATAGATCGGCGCAAAGATGTGTAGAACAGGACGCCGCCGATTAGCAAGGGAATGGACGTTCGCTGGGGCCGCTGCTCCAGGGATAATAGAAATATGTGCCCGCTGGCCGCCAGTAACGAATAATGTAGCGATACTTGCCCATCGTTTTGCTTCAAAACACTTAAATGGGCATAAGGGCTCTGTAATATTTACAAATAATGATTCATATTTAAGAATTTTTAAAAAATAATGACAATATTTTAAAATTAACTGAAGAAAGAACAGAACCTCCGGCAATCAAAAAGTTCCTGGACTTAATAGGTAATAGTTTAAATGTATTAGTAGTTCTCAAAAATAGATCAGAATTTGGCGTTAACACATGAGGGAGTGCAGCATTGCTATAAGTTTTAGGCTATACGGGAGCTTCCTATTTGTAAACATAAAATGAAGTACAGCATAAAATACATGCTAAACGAACACTCAAAAATAAAACTATCTTGCTAAAAGCTGTAAAAAAATAAGGTTGGATCAATAAGAAATTGAAAACAGAAGAGTAGTAAGCACATTATAATAAATCATCAAATAAGTCGTAAAAAGTTTCTCTTTAATCGACTTGTTCGTTGATAAGGCACGAAAATGTGAGACAGCTAGAATCATCCAGGTTGAAGTCCCGTAAACCGGCATGTAAAACGGCCATGGAATTGTAAAGGAACCATTTCGACCCAAATACAGCTGGCGGAAAGAATGGACATCTTCTCTCACAGGGCACCTTGAAAGTTGAAGATCCAACGGTAAGGCTTAATGGTTTCAGCTTGCCAAGATACACTTGGAGCAGGCTTAACCGTTTCACATGTGGTGTGGGAAGATGTGCTTCGATTCTTCATAAATGGGGTTGGGTGGACACCCCATACCGTGACTGTGCTGACCTTCCACAAACAGTGAAGCATATAGCAGTGATCTGCCCCCTCCGTGCCTTCCCTGGAAAGCTAGTCGATTCGAACCTGGTTACTTCCGAAACGGTGGATTGGATCAATGGCTTAGATATAAAGATCTAAACTGTATTTTAATGTGTCTGTGGTATTGTATTTTATGTGTAATTGTAATTGTTATGTATCATACGCAAAATAAATAAATAAGACACTGGTGCCGATTTTTGTGCCGAATTTAAATCTCTATTTCTTCCAGAGTGTCCAATAAAAGACCTGTAGGAGTGTTATGTGGCTTTTTACGTTGTCACTGATTGTCGCCAGTGGGTGTTCACGTTGTTGTACACGTTGTCCAAATAGATATTTACTGCATGAAACTCCAGTAATACGTTCCTTAAAGCGAATATTGAAATTATGGCCTGTCTGTCCTATACTGATAATCACATTTACTTCTCGTAACTCTGTAAACGTCGGAATAATAAATAGTGTTTCGATTATTGCCTACAATATTTTTCAGTTTCCTCTGAGAGACTAACGTAATTTATGTTAACTGTTTTCACAATGCAGCATTAAGTGGAACGTTTCTTACGTTTACCTATGAAAATAAAACTTCATCATCGTCTTCAAGTATTAGGCGCTTTGGCCTATTCCGCCTCAGAAGTGTTCACGTCATCTCTTTAAGGGACATCCATTGTTTATCTTCCTTGTTAGGTTATATTGCATTGCAGCTTCAGCTATCCTGTAACTAGACATACGTTGGTCATGGTCTAACCAGTTCAATCGGTATTTTTTATTATATTTGTAATGGCTTCAACATTTAGTTCTTTTCTAATATCGATGTTTCTTTTATGGTCCAGTAATTAATATCCCGTTACAAACTGGAGGAACTTCATTTCTAATGATTCAATTCGTCATAAGTATAATTTTTCCTCTGTAACCAATATAATTTCTGAGCGCAAAGGTTACAATATGTCACTTTATTATATTTAGTATAAAGTTTAAGCTATATTAACTCGACGAGATCTGATTTATATACCAACTGAAATATTTATTACAACGCATGTATTGAACACCTCAAAACAAAGATCTCCAAAATTCTCAAAAAATTTTGCTGTAAAATACTTCAAAATTTATTCTGTAATAATGTTTTTACGATGAATACTCTTTTTACTTTGTGATGTTTCTCTTCTGCTGTATGATCCTTGCACTTATAGTTTCCCGACGCCATATTTGTTTACAAGATATGACAGTATACGTGTGGTTGGTGCCACAGTGAAAGTAACCCGTGACCACTGGAGGTACTCCATTTTACTTGTTTTATTTTTATCGTTAGATACACGTTTAGATGTTAGTAAAAAGAAACCGAAAACCATGTCCTGAAATAGTGTTTTGTTTTTCCCACTAGACAGCACCACAATTTCCTCCAAGAGCGTAACACAACACACAGACGCATTTCTTACTAACACATGTTAATTCATCTGATGATGGAGGTTTAAAGCTTTGAAATGCGTCGTAGAGATAAATAAACAGCGACTGGTGGCAGTGAACTAGTTGTTTCATTTAATTTTAGTGTGCAACATTCGCTTCCATACTGAAGCAACAACAAATCTGTTACTCTGTAATGATTAATTAATGTTTCTTCCCGTACGTTATGTTTTAATGTACGTTGTACGGTTCCACATAAGTATCTGAATCTGGCCACTTTTTGCTCTATGTCATCTGACTTGAGAAATTTGAAATTGTACCCTAATATTTCAACGAAATTGGCAACCGTGTGTACCTTCCTCAGCGTACACTTTGGCACAGGCTATTAAACCTATATTGCATTGCAGCGTTCCAGCTGTTGCTGTCTGAAGTATTTTTTTATGAGGAAAGCTAGATGCATCTGTTCGAGTGTTGTTTCTGGGTGGTATTCTACGCTCATTTTTTGTGTAAATGACGGACTGGTTGTCAACCTTCGCCTCGTAACACACAATACACAAACTGTCTAAACACGGAGATTCCTGCACTGCGGCTACTGTGGACATTCGAACATGAAAATCAAGCAAAAAAAAAAAATTGCTAATTCGTGTCTTACGTAGTTCATCCAATATAGATACCGCTATTTCCTATATCACACAAGACGGCACGAAGTACGTTTGTGCCGTTCTCTCAAGATTATGGTTTATTCTTCTCTGTAACGCTGTTGCAAAGAAAGCAAAGCACGATGTTCTTGGAGGGGCAATGGCACAGTAAACAGTGCTGAGTAAATTTACTCGGCCTCCGACCAGAGAAACAGATGACGACAAATACGCTGTTATAGAGGAACTTGAGGATGACGCACGTCTCCACCCAACTCACAGCTTGAGGAGGCGCAGTCTCTCGCGTTCTTCAAGCTCTGTCACATCTTCGTCTACGAACAGTGATTTGTGAAAACTTTATGACCCAGAAATAGTAGTGCAATGACCCGATATTGGCACAGAATGTTCACGAAATAGTCCCACCAAACTTTTACCTCACAAGGAGAGGTCTTACAAGGTCTGAGATTAGGGACGTTAACACCCGTCATATGTTCGATGAGGATGTCACCTAGTGAATTTTGAGGCGGGGACAGCCACTGGAATTCTTCGCCGTCCTCCTAAAACCTTCGCACTGCCGTATTATTACAGTCTTATAATAATAAAGGGAACAACCATTAGTGGATTAAATAATACTGAGTTGTCCGCAAATTCTGCTGTGTACTCTGAACAAACACTAGGATCAGGAAGGCCTAGGTGACATTGCCGTGAGTAATCTGATCGTGCGTCGCAGAAGACGGCATATACTGACGCGACAGTCCGTTTGATACGACAGAATATTTTGCGTTCCACTCAGGAGGCACGTTGTCTACTTACTAGCTGATTGTTCAACTACTTGTTGAGCCAAGTCTTATATTAAAGACAAAAATGCCACTTCTAAACTCAAAGTGACTTTACTTACGCGTTTTAAAGGTAAAAGTGAAGCACACAAATTATAAAAGCAAAATCATTTTCAAAATCGCTGTAGTATTAATACAATACAACACAATACTTAATCATAAAGAAATATTTTTAGATTGTTCGCCAGGAATAAAAATCAATAAACTGCTGAGTAAACTCACGTTTGAGAAAGCAACATAAAGTAGGAGAAGTATGGCGATCTCCAATTCACACCACAATACTTACCAAACTGACGCACTCTGTTGAGTTTTGTGGCGTGGGCTGGAAATCGTCAGATTTTTCCAGCTTCATATTCTGACTTTAGGATGTGACGTGAACGTGATCGAAACGCAAGTCTCACTGGAGATAACAATCTGTTTACTGAAAGTAAAATTTTCTTGAGTCCCTTTATTACCAGGGTAGTAACAGGATGATGAAATATCCGTTAAGACTTCAGGGAGTAACTTACAGCGCACTAGAAGGACCCGTACAGGATAAAACAGAAGGGGAAGACAGAGATTGAAATATTTGCAACGAATAATTGAGAGTAGAGCAAGCGCTGATTTGAAGGGGCTGGTACAAGAGAAGAGAATAAGTCGTGCTAGGCCTCATCAAACCAGTCAGAACATTGACCCAAGAAAGACCATTTCTTTACGAACTCATCTGTACCGCCGCAAAGTTTTGCCCGGTCTAGGTTCTATAGTAATTTTTAGTTTTCTGGAAGGTCTTACATAATTCTTTCAGTATCTGAAAATATTAGTTCTAAAGCTGGACTTAAAATCGTCGAGGCACCAAACACTCTCGTGATCCCGGAAGCTATGGATTCAACATTGATATCATTCGTTTTCGATCATTTTTGCATACCACCTTTCTTGACACGTTCCTGTAGTATGAGTGTTAGTGATGTATTACAACCACGGTATTTTTTTTTTCACATAATGCTTCATATTTGTACCACATTTCGTTGAAATTCCCTCACGTAGAAATTTCCCTCACTATCTCAATATTTTCCTCAAGACCGTTTCTCATGTACGCATCAAGTTTAGCTGAGTTTGCTACATGCGCTCAAGAATCCAGTTGAACAATTAATGGTCGCTTTTACCAACAGTTTCACAAAGAGATGAGAAAATTCGGAACGATAAGGTGTTGCAAACTCATACCAGGAAAGTAATAAACTGCACAACTTGGTGAACGAGTCTTATATGGAAAGACAGAGTGTACTGATAAAGTACGTACTGGAGCACTATTTGAAACCGAGTTCAAGTGTTCATTCTCGTCCTTTTTTTCTGTAGTTTGCGTAGCTATTTCTGAGTAACTGTCACGATGGTTCCTTCTGTCAGTTTCCTCGCGTGACCCTCCGACGTCGATACGTTACCGTGCTAGTATATGACGAACGTCTGTGTGTAAAATCTAATCAAAGAATAGAAAAATAAATAATAACGGCAAAGTGCCTCAACGCGATTACTTACGTATTAAAATATATCGATACGAAGGGAGAAATTACCCAAGAACACAATAAAACTGAAAAGAAATCTCACATCTCAGTAAAAGAAATCTGAAAATACAAAGAACTTTAATCAAATCTTTGGAAACCTACAAAGACAGCAATAAAATGAGTGAAAGATTAGAACTAAAACAGAAAAATGAGAATGTTAATTGGTGCTGTCATCGTTAAGAAATAATATATGATCAAGACAGTGCTTTAGCCTATTTACTAAGAAGTGAAGCAAAAGCGATTTCCGAAAGCTTAGGTGAATATATACCTCGTATCCTTCGGTATTTCGATAGTTGTTTATCAGATGATGAATTCAGTCCCAAACTTCCAACAGATATGAAACTTTTAAACGAAATCATTCCGCTTTAGCCTGTTAATACATTATTTATTGAGTTACAGTTTCCGCATGTGGTCATTTTCAAGCATTGTGGTATTTTGTAATCCACTCAATAAAATAAAGCTGTGATATGCAGTGTAAGAGCAGTAACAGTAGTGCATAAATTCACCATCCACTGGTGAAATAATGATATAAACACTTAAGTTTAAATTCTAGTAGAAGACGTGGTAAATGGAGCGCAAAAGTGACAAAGATTCTTTTACCACGCACAGTACACGACATTTGAGCTTATGTGTTTATACTATTATTTCATCAGCTTTTTAACGTGTGTGGTGCATCGAACAGCAAATAAATTCAGACCATCACATACATTATTTTTTGTGTTTAAAATTTTGTGTACGCTTTTTCAAAGGAAAATGTAATTGATGTACCGACTGACGACGAAAGAGTCCATATGGCAACATTTGTACTAAATGTACAGTTGAACGGGGATGCAGCCTTAAAGTTTTTCATCGACGGCAGCTAAGAAATCCCTGGCTGTTCGCTTTTGTCATTTACCGTCCTGATATTGTAAGATAAGCATCATTGTCTGTACCTCTCAAGAATCACTAATAAATTAAGCAAATTTTTATTCAGAATGTGCATAATTAATTACAATACCAGTCCATATATTTATGTTAATTATTATTACGTTTCTAGATCAATTTTTCAGATTTTTTTTTTTTTGTGAGAGTGACGCAACACTCCGACGTGGCACCTATCCGCCGTTAGCGTGACTTCGTTACTAATTGTCAGCATCTTTTTCTCTTATCGTACAACCTGAACGTGCAATCATTACTCATACGGCATAGAGCGCTTATCAGATCGCGATACGCAATTTGCATTTTCAAAAATTCTAGCGGTCAGCATCTTTAGTTGTGCTGCTCCTAATACTAGTATAGGGCAATTACAAGGTGCATTCTTAAATTATTTCGGAATTCATTTAGTGAGCGAGGTGGAAACCAACTCACAAATTGCTCTCACACAGCATGTCACAGTTTATGTGAGTTGCAACATCTCAGTGCTTAAAAATGACCATACGTCGAAATTTCAATCGCAGTAAATAATGCTTTAACAACCTAAAGAGAAATTATTTCATTTAAAATTTTAATGACGGCTGTGGACCCACTCATCATCAAACATGTGAAACTGTTATTTCCTTACCTTCCAGTATGCATAATTTTTCTTAGGAAGTTTTGAGTGATGGAGCAATGCATTATATGTAGCACATCCTCTGTCAAATATATGTTAGACACCTCACACTCCAAAGATTTCAGGTCGCTTAAATAAACACTTGATGCGAGAAATAATCTTAATCCAACGATAAATAAAGCAAACTAACAATCATGAGCAATTAGTCAGATCGGCGAACAAATACACTGTATTATGCGCACGCACATGGGGGTACGGATGAAGCTGTCTGAGGAAAGGCAGTGTTAAATCTCGAAACAATATGTATTTCAGTACCGCTCCAGGAAAGGGACACGCCCATTGTTGAGTCGCTACAGGGACAGTTCCCAAGAAAAAGAAACGAAGAAAGCCACGTCTATATTGGACATATTATGTACACTATAAAATGAAACAAAAATATGAGGATAACCAAGACACAGAATCCGCAGTGCAACGTCGCTCTGCACAAATACACAAATACCGTGAAGAAACGTGATATTCCAAGGGAACACTCGTTGCAATACTTACAAAATAAACCAAGAACCAACGACAAATGAAACCCTACAAAAGACCGTGTTTCTCGTCAAAACATGTAATTTTAATGATTGACGTTCCCAACAATCAAATATTGAAACCAAAACTATGTCACTAAAATACTAGAATAAGAGTCAGTAAGCAAAATGACAACGAACAGAGGACAATCCAGGATGGAATGTAACAATATTATGAAAAGAATAGTTGCATCTCACCATATAGCGGAGATACTGAGTCGCAGATAGGCACAACAAAAAAGACTGCCAGGAAATGAGCTTTCGGCCAACAAGGCCATCGTCGGAGGTAGAACATACACTCACACACTCACGTAAATGCTACTCACACACACATGACCGCAGTCTCTGGCTGCTGTGGCCTCAGCAGTATTTACGTGAGTCTGTGGTATGTATGTATTCTTTTCGTAATACTGTCACAGTGAAATAATATTCGCAAGAGAAAGGGGACCCTTTTGCACGCAAAACACATTGCGTGTCTGTCAGCGGAAGATCTCTTGGATACACGATATGCGAAAAACACTAGATCGTTCGAAGAAATTCGGAGTTGGATTATATACCTATGTAGCAGTATATACCTCTTTGGCTGTAACTGATAATCGCTGGTGTCGTGAGGCAAATTTTCGGCGATTCACGAGAAATCGACGCTATCTTGTCAATGAAAAAACGAATTTAGAAGATACCAAATAAATTCCCAACTCCGCTCTTGGTTTCCCGTCCTGTCGCAGAAGTCTCACTGTCCAAAGCTCTTTAAATTCTATTGTAAAGAGGACAGGACTGGGATGTGCAGGGACTGAAGTATGGACACTCTCTTAGCCATACACTGCAACACTACTGGGCCTTACCAAATTGGCAATCGCCGATAACGTCAACTTTCTGTGAAGGGTTCAGCCTGACCTTCACGGTACCTAACGACTAAGAATCCGACTGTAATTTCGTAATCGCGAAAGAGGTGAAACAGTAGCAGATGCAAAGCGAACGGGTTTTGAACTGACGTTCTACTAATACGAAAGTAAACTATAATTATAGTCCGTGAGACGAGTGATTGGTAGTGACAGTTCCGGCGGGCAGACGGCGCTGTTGCCGAACATGGCTCACAGCACGCGGCGCCCTGTCTGCTACACGCATTCTCTAGCAGCAGAAATAAAAGCGAGACAAAATACAAGTCGTATTGGTACGCGTGAATTTATTTAAAGTTGATGCTTGAAATATATTAACTCGAAAACTGATAAGAGCTATTTAGTACAAGTATCTAAGATGCTGAAACATAATAAAGTTATTTGTTAAACTTCACAACTGAAACGAAAACTATTTTCGCAAGTTGTTGAACATTAGCAGTTTTGGTTTCCATTGTTAAGTATTAGCATTATTAATTTTACTACAAGCTACAGAATAATTGGTCAGTGTATTAAGAGTTATAATCTGAAGAAAGTACTCACAATATGATGATCTGGTTGTAGATCGATAGCAAACTCCCTCCTTACATTCCTAAATACGTTGTAGTTACTGTAATGGAAAAACACCACTCACATCACTGTCAGAATCTGATTTGACATTGTCTTCCTCAGCACTACTCGAACTATCACTGCTCTCTGCCAGATGTATAATTAAATTTTCGATGCATTCTTCCACAACCCCTTCGGGTTTGGTTGCCTCTCTGATGGCACTTGCAGTGCTGTTTACAATTTTAGCCGACGTCTCGCTTGTCACTTTATTGATATCTGCTGGAAGGAGAGTTTCCACTTCAGAGATCGTGAATTTTTTATTGTTTGCAGCAATGTAATTTTTTATCTGCGCCCACACTCCTTCAATTGCATTGAAGTGACAGTGGTATGGAGGAAGCTGAACGATTTCATGCCCGTGCCTTTTAGCAATCTCGTCAATTACATATGTTGGAAATTGGGGTTTCTTTTGTGCCACAATTTCGAGCAGTTCCGCCTTCCTTAAATCTTCTCTGAAATCTACTTTTCGCCGTTTCAACCACTGAATGATATCGTCTTTTTTTGTTGCCAAGGTTGGTGCCTTATCGTGAACAACGGAATGATAAGGCGCATTGTCCATAACAATCACTGATGGACTTGTCAGATTCGTCATAAGCGATATCTCGAACCATTCTTGAAATACTACACTGTTCATTTCTTCATGGTAATCTCCCGTCTTTTTTGACCGAAACATTTTCAAGCAGTTTGGCACAAAAACTTTCGATGTTCCTGCATGTAAGTCAATAATACGCCCTCCTTTGCCAACAGGCACTGCCATTGTCCCCTCGGGCGTTACATCATTCCAGCCTCTACGTAAAGAATGGCTGGCATTGACCCAAGTTTCATCTAACCGCACTATACTTTCGAATTCCACACCCATGATCCTGCGCAGAAATCTGCACCGCCATGCAACTACATCTGTCCTTTCCATTAATATTTTGCGTCCGTTAAACAGTGAATAGCTGAAGTCTATGTCTTTCAACACTGTACGCAATGAAAGTTTGCTCCCTTTAAAAAGATCGTCTTTCTGAAGCGACACCTGTAATTTAGATAGAGTGGGATGTTCCCTTCTCTTATAATAGCTGTATATATGACGACGAATAGCGTCTTTCTGAAAATCGTCCAAAGCTGTCACCTGCTTATTTCTCGGTCGCTTCTTTCCTGGTGTGTGCAGCTTTGTTGTGCCACTCTCGTCACAATCTGTTCTTTCCCTATCTTTACAACAGTGTTCTTACTTATTTTCAATGCTGCTGCAGTTCTCTTCACAACCTGAACAACAGGAATTAAGGGCCCACCTTTGTCCTTTTCTTTCTCAAAGTAATCCGTCACAGAGCACAAGAATTCACGGGCCTGGGTGTGTAGCACATTTCTTCCTCCGTTTCACTTCTTGTGTTGGGCTGGTACTACTCGCCGCACTAGACATTGTTTACAACGAAACATAAA
The DNA here is from genome assembly GCF_021461385.2 of Schistocerca piceifrons. NCBI lineage: Eukaryota > Metazoa > Arthropoda > Insecta > Orthoptera > Acrididae > Schistocerca > Schistocerca piceifrons. The sequence goes on along the minus strand of NC_060139.1, from coordinate 38,156,961 downwards.
CAAAGAAACACTAAAAACAACAAAAACGAAATAAACTGCGAATTCAACTTCAGACAAACGACGAACGACCGCACCGCCTGCACGCGAGACACTGGTAAGTTTCATAAGCAGTGTTGCCAACTCTAAAAAACCCGAGTCGCTAGATTCAATATCAAAAGTCGCTAGAAAGTCGCTAAAACTGATTTTACTAGGGGTGTACTGAAAATTTCGTGCTGTGAAATGGTGCAATAGGCCAGTGGAGGGGGCGGGGGTAATAAAATATTAATAAAAATTGTCTCATACGTAGTTGCTATATTGTCTTAATTAAATGACGCATCGCTTGCAACAACATACATATAAAATACGCTAACGTTTAATTAAACATGTTATCATAATTGACGCAAACACATAAATTGTTGTTTCAATCACAGTAGTCAAATATACTATAAATTAAAACTATATTTGTAACAAAAGAAAGCAAGAACTCAAATTAGGTTACAAAATATATACATACCGGTATGTGAGCTATTCATCGTCGTCACTCAGAAGATCGAATAACTCTTCTGTTTCATGCTCTGACAACTGTAGTTGTAGAGGGTTGAACGTCGCCCAAAAGATGATGTTGCAGTTCGACTGGGTTTATCGCAAAAGAGCAACTTTTGTTCGTTCCAATAAGCTCCAATACGTCTGACGGTATGTCAAAAGATGCGCAATCTTTATTTTGTTTCTTCAGCTGGTCTCTCAATATGATCAAAGCATTAATTGTCTTTAGCGATATCTGTTGCTTTGTTTAGTTTTTATAATGTTCATAGAACTGAATATTCTTTCCACTTCTACATCTGAATGCGGTAGACATAGAACAGTCATTGCTAGCTGTGAAATCAAAGAAAAAGGATTCTCTCCTGCGGCATTTTTATACTGCAAAACCTCACTCCAAAATCGAACAGTGTTAGTAGTGTTATTCCACCTAATTGAGTTGATATTATGCCATTCTTGCAGCATACCGTCTATGAAATCGCCACTAAAACCCAATTCTTTGGCTACATCCGCTACAGCATTATTTTTCAAAAAATGGTTCAGATGGCTCTGAGCACTATGCGGCTCAACTGCTGAGGTCATTAGTCGCCTAGAACTTAGAACTAATTAAACCTAACTAACCTAAGGACAGCACACAACACCTAGCCATCACGAGGCAGAGAAAATCCCTGGCCCCGCCGGGAATCGAACCCGGGAACCCGGGCGTGGGAAGCGAGAACGCTACCGCACGACCACGAGATGCGGGCCATTATTGTTATTCACTTTTAGTGTTTCTTCAACATTCAGCATTGACATTTTTTTCAGGATCATAACGTTACTCGGCAGTCTTTGTTGGATTTCTTTTATGAGTTTCAGACTAAACTGAATGCATCTCTTCTTCAAATAAACTTTATTTTCTTCAGACAAACTTGACTCAGGCAATTTCTGTTCAAACATAAAGCCAAGGTTCGGATTTGCGTACATACATTCGTTTGGAACTGGTGTTGTCAACAAATCAACAGTTGGAAAAATTATGTTTAGTCCGAGTGACTGCATGAGAAATATAAGTGTATCTAGTAATTTAGTGGGGTCATTGTCTTCTCCTTCAAAAGCTTTTATTGCTATTTGTACGTCTTTTAAAGCATGTTTAAGGTAAAACATGATGATTTGAGTCGTCACAATACATCTTGTACAAAAGATCGGCAGTGTAACAATTGTCTTGAACCTGACCAAGTGAAAAATGTAGCATTAGTTCTTCCCACTGCTCCAGAATTCTTCATATTGCTGGTTCAATTGAAAGCCAATGTGTTGCACAGAACTTCAAAATTTTTAGTGGCTGTTTTCCGTCTCATAAACCTTTTTATATTCCTCTTGTCTTTTCGATGAAATGGAGAACGAATTGTAGGTTTCCCGTACAAGAAACTCTGTTTCTAGGTATGGTATTCACTGAGGCGTGCGAAACTGCAAGCTGAAGAGAGTGACAAATGCAACGGATCAATACCAAATGCTTCAAACCATACTCTCTTGAGTTGTTCGAAAAGCCCATTGCTTATTCCAACCACTGCAGAAGCATTATCTGTGCCAATTCCTACCATATTAGCGATTGGAAGTTTGAGATTTTTCAAAGAATTCACAAGAACAGCAGCTAGATTTCTTGCATCTGCAGTATCTACTACAGCGAGTTTGAGAAATGCTGATCTAATGGTTTGGTTGTTTACACTATAGTACCGTATAACGATACCTAGCATTTTAGATATTGACACGTCTGTGGATTCATCAAAGTACACTGTATTTTTTGTTACCTATATCTTCAACCGACGATTGTGTAAAATATGGAGCCAAAACTTCAGTTATAATGTTAGTGCACTTTGTACTATGTAATTGCATCTTTTTAGCGCCCTCATCACCGGAAAACACCTTCTTGCACAGTATTCCTAAATGATCTACAGCTAAAATAGAACAATGTTCAGCAATAAATAAAGAAAGGGCGCCTTCCGCTCTGCTTGCTATTCTAACTGTAGTTTTCGGAACAATTTTCACAGGTAAGGTGGTTTGTGTTCTTTTAAATCAATTTTTGTTTATGCGTAATAGTTTTCGAATGCTTTCTAATATCACACAATGTAGCATAAAACTCTGTTGCACATACTTGACATCTTGCCTTGGATAAGTCTTCAATGACTGGTTTCAGCCACCCATTGAATTCAGGTTCTGCTTCCCACGCATCCCGATATTTTTGAGCGTAATGCTTCTTCCTCCGCGGTAAATCCATTATGTAAGCCACCACAACGTAAGTTTCACCAATTTATAATCACTGAAAATACATTAAAACTCAGGCGAACTAGAGGTCATGAAACAATCTACTCACTCGGTAACTCGATATCAGTCCTATTGTTCATTGCTTAAAGCGTAATAATGTCTGAGATAACCCCACCGTATTGTTCTTGCGTTACCACTGTGCATGTGGTAATAATTTGACTGCGAGTTAACATTTCGAAAAATTAGAGGTTGCTGGACAGAAATGTATTTTATTATACTTAATACTACGTGTTGTTTGTCAATTCGAAAAATAAAGGGAGTTCAAAAGTTGAATTATAGATCGATACGCTAACGACGATAACAGGCTAGTGGGTAATGAATAATGAATTGTTCTATAGTCAAGGTTTTCTTACTCTGTAGGCAATTCCCACATTCAGGTTTACTAAATGCTGAACAATGCTACATGATCTGCTAAGAACTTAATTTAACTTAGTAAATCTAGAACTAAGTGTAGTACCCAATCTATAGTTAAAATCTTAGTTTTGTTAATGAAAATACTCGCCCAAAATAGTTTTGATTTGTACTTCAAAAGTCGTCAGTACTCCAAAAGTCGCCAGATAAGTCGCTAAATAATTTTTGTCGCTAAAAAGTTTTTTTTTGTCGCTAAGACGAAGGCAAAAGTCGCCATTTCTAGCAACAAAGTCGCTAAATTGGCAACACTGTTCATAAGCGCGCGCGACCGGGTTTCAGAGCGGCAACGTGGCCCTTGCTACCCACTCAAAGTCAGGCCGTCATTGGCTGCCTGCCTGCGATCGCTAGGCAACGGAAAGACGCTGCCGAGCTGTCAATACCAAAGACTTGTCTCCCAGACTATATATATACATGGGACTCTAATTAAGCAATGCGGTATCAAGTTTTATGACAAAGCGGAAATAAACTTCATCTAATGAAACTAACCTCACTTGATACACTAACTAATCTCTTCTAACACAGTTACTCTCAACATTATACAGCAACTCATCCTAGCAAATAGCACAACAACTAACCTTTATACCGAACACTGAATGGCCAACAAATGCAGCGGTACACGCTGTCTCACAATAACACTTACTGTTGGCACAAACCACTATGTAGTATGATGAACAACTGCAGAAGGGCACATGAACCTAACAAAATCAGACTGGCAATACCATGAACTATTATTATTTTAATTAACTATCATAAAAAAGATCATGATTTGAAACAATACTGATTACTTTTGGCTTCAGAAGTTGGCACATGAAGTTACTGTCTACAAACGTGCAGTAGAATTATTATTTATAAGAAAACTTTTGGTGCAGAATAAATAATTATACTGATTGCTACACCTGCTCAGAAGGAACCGTTACTTTCATTTATCATACAAGTTAAATGGCTTATGTGGTCCCTTAAACTGGGATGGTTTGAAGAACCGTAATCAATTGTAAATAGTAACGCACAAAATTAAGAAAATGGCAAATATCTTTAGTCACAGCTTTAAGTATAATGAAAAATGCAAAATTAGTTAAACAGCTAACAGTGGGACCTAGCAGCTAGTCTCCTATTGGACTCAAAGTCAACCTGGATTAGTAAATGACTACACAACTTCAAAAATTACTTTAAAACATTCTATACAAAGATACAAACACCTGTTCAAAGCGATATAATACTGCTGTGTTTTTATAACTTTTTCTTACAGCCAGCAGCAAGCACTTTATATTTTTATCGTTGATTATTTTAATGTTAGCTTTTCATTTAATGAAACGGTTTCTTAATGAACACACTTTAGGAAATGTAAGATGAAAAATTGTGTGGAGTAAATCATTTGTTACTGTACAGAATACTAACCAAACTTCATACTCCACAAAGTTAATAAAACTGCAAAATGTTTTACTGCCAAAATTATCAGTTTAATAAAAACGAGATTAATTCACTTGGAAAGGACCCTGTCTAAGAATGTGACTGTAGACAATCACGGGAGTGCGCAAGCAAGTTAGAAGTTCCCCAAAAACTTATTATTCAGTCATAATACCTAGTCCACTGGATTTACATATTTAGATAACGGTTCTGCTGAAAGTGGTGGCGATTGTGACAAATCACAGTGGCTACAAAGCTGGTGGTAAAGTAACCATGGTTCTTGATGTTAGTCACGCCCTGATATCTCTTCTTGGCGTCGGGAAATTAACGAACAGGGCCAATAATTATACCATTGTCGATAGGCCGCTTTATATTCCATCCGAAGCTAATTCTCATACTCGCAAGCTCTTCTTGCCTCAATTTATACATTCAAACTAATCGCCATAGCGGACCAAAGGCTGGCGCTGACCACTCGGTCTCACAGCCAGAACTTGAACTGCCACTCGCCACAAAACACACAAGCGCCTATACGCGCCAAGTCCACCTTCTCCAGTCTTACCAAACGATTTCTGCAGCGGCGGGCCTTTACTACAGGTTTTACATTTAGCTTCCCTACTTATAGACCAGTAAAATATACAGCGCTTTTACAAATTGTTACAGTCACAGAATATTACAAATAAAACCAGAGGTACAGTTACAATTTAATCCCTTAAAGCGCCAAAATAATTAACATGTTGTTGTTGTTGTGGTCTTCAGTCCTGAGACTGGTTTGATGCAGCTCTCCGTGCTACTCTATCCTGTGCAAGCTTCTTTATCTCCCAGTACCTACTGCAACCTACATCCTTCTGAATCTGTTTAGTGTATTCATCTCTTGGTCTCCCTCTACGGTTTTCACCCTCCACGCTGCACTCCAATACTAAATTGGTGATCTCTTGATGTCTCAGAACATGTCCTACCAACCGATCCCTTCTTCTAGTCAAATTGTGCCACAAACTCCTCTTCTCCCCAATTCTATTCAATACCTCCTCATTAGTTATGTGATCTACCCATCTAATCTTCAGCATTCTTCTGTAGCACCACATTTTGAAAGCTTCTATTCTCTTCTTGTCCAAACTATTTATAGTCCATGTTTCACTTCCATACATGGTTACACTCCATACAAATACTTTCAGAAACGACTTAATAATAATTAACATAATTATTGTACATCAATCTACCAAAGATCTTGACTGTGCAGATATACTAGTGTACAATGTCAGCAGAGAACTTATACAGAATGTAACTAATTCTGTCGATTAATTCTATCTATTATTGGTGTTAAAAGACCTATGGACGACCGCTAAACGATGTATTTAGTTGGCGAGATGTCACTTAACTATTTCAACTTTCAAAAATTAATGTACGTTTTGCTCATCGCAGCAAATAAGTTAACTATAGCAAATATGTTTAATGTTCTGACTCTTCGTACACTAAATAATCGATAACAACCACTTTTCATAAAAAGATCTGTAGCACTTACGTAATTCACGGTCTCTCCTCAATGAAAATAAAGATGACAACTTCTTAGAATAAAGAATGCCTCAGTTTGTCCACAACATACTCATGTTTTCATGAAGAAACTGCTTGTAGTCTTCTGCGCCAGGTATTCGTAGCTTGACCTCCTGCCGTCTTCTTGCCTCTTCGAAGGTCTCCTTACACTTGTCATTTCTCTGTTAAAATTTCCTACTTGACCAAAGCGACTCTTTACATATAAATGGTATGCAATTGAGGTTACAAGAAACGTTGCAACATACTGAAAGAAAATATTAAGTTTCACTAACGTTTGAATACAAAATAAAGGAAAGAGATTAAGGATATATCAATAACTATACTCTTCACTACAGATGAAGTCAAATATTGAACACGCATTACATTGCATAATGGCAGAGAATATATGCGTTATAGTAAATTCGGAAAAGTTGAATTTTATTTCATAAGGACAAATCTGGAACACCGACGGCCTTTTCTGTAATGAGTATCGAAACAAAAATCAACTTCTGATGTTTCGTAATATGAAGTTGCAAAGATTTGTAGACAATACGGTGAAAGGTGTTGTTTGATTCAATCACCCTTCACTTGAATCACTTATTTTTCGCATCGATTATTGGTGAGTTCTTTGCCTTTATATTTTGATTGCCAGTTGATCGATTTCAATATTTATCTCTGCTACACGGGATGGACTTAAGTTTTACTTGTGGTCTTTGGAATCCGTAGCTCAGCTAATTTACGGGTGGGGCTTCATCCCGCCACGTGAGCAGTTAGAGTATGAAAGGAAGACTTGGTCAGACGTGGGCAGTCTTGAGTCGTCTCGCCATTTAATGCCGTGCATGTTATTGTGAGTTAGTCGGCGCTGAACAGTTTTACGTATGAAGTGCCTGTTATTGTGAGTTTGAGCGGGCAAGTAGCGTTGAGCGGAAGAGGCCGTTTGAAAGTTGTTTGTATTACACAAGCTGGGGTGTTACAGTTCTGCAACCAGTCGGTTGAAGAGAAGCACTACTTAAAACTGGCATTGGTACTGTACTGAGAGTGGCTACACTATTATATTTTGAGAGAGCGAGCTATATTTTTGAAATGATTAAATGGCTCTGAGCACTATGGGACTTAACTTCTGAGGTCATCAGTCCCCTAGAACTTACAACTACTTAAAACTAACTAGCCTAAGGACAGCACACACATCCATGTCCGAGGCAGGTTCAAATGTTTCAAATGGCTCTGAGCACTATGGGACTCAACATCTTAGGTCATAAGTCCCCTAGAACTTAGAACTACTTAAACCTAACTAACCTAAGGACATCACACACACCCATGCCCGAGGCAGGATTCGAACCTGCGACCGTAGCAGTCCCGCGGTTGCGGACTGCAGCGCCAGAACCGCACGGCCACCGCGGCCGGCTGTCCGAGGCAGGATTCGAACCACCGCCACTCTGGCCGGCTTGAAATGATTACAACAAGTACATATCTCTCCTGTCTTTTTATTCTGCTCAGTAACAGGAGGTAAGGTGTCATTATTTTCCTCCCGGTTTGGTGTGATGTAGCTGTGTAGTGAGACTGACGGGATTTTCCTGCAAACCGTGTATCAGTTTTATGACCAGACTGTGATCAACATACAGCATTATGATTACGTTCGTGTCCGACGTTTAACCTGCGACCGTGAGTTAGTAAGTCGTCGTTTCAGTCAGCTAACTCAAACAGACTGGTAATATTTCTTTGTGTTATTCCTTGTATCCGAATCAGCAGTCGAGCAGAATGTGACTGTATTAAGTGTAGCAGAAGGTTAGAGTCGTGTTAATCTGTTTGAGGGTTCGTAACGATAATTATTTCAATAAATCAGAAGTTTATTTGAAATTTCCATTTTCGTTAGCATGTCATGCTTTTCTGAAGTCATAACAAACAAACATTTTTTGATTAATGCTAGTCCGGATTATTAACTTATTTCTACTTAGGTAAGACGTCTTTGAAGAGTGGCAGTTGCTTTTTTCGGTCAACATTGTGAATGTATCGTAAATCATCATGCAGAACAACAAAACTGCGCCTGGCGAGCTCTAATATTTGTCTTGTGTGTGACACTGTCAATCCGTGTTTGAGTAAACGCGTCTGCGATTTAGTTTCTTTATCCTCTCTTTAAAGCAGTCGGAACACGGACCGTGCCGTCGAACGTTAACGTTGAGCGTGCCAAGTTCCACGTGCTGCAGAACGCTCAGGAACGATGCGACTTGTGCATACGGCACGTGGGCCCCAACGTTAGCCCTATCAAAACGCACATTTCCTCCATCGACCAATCAATAATGACACAGGCTTATAAAAGTTCCATTACAAACAGTGCGGTAAAATTTTGGAATACTTCTCCGCATAAGATAAACATTATTTCATCATTCCCACATTTTAGTACAACCCCAAGGTCATTCTTACTTGATCAGTATTCCTACCCAGTAGCAGAATCCTTGCAACACGTGAATTACGAAGCGTAAAAGAAAAAGGAGCAAAATATCTTTATACAAGTAGCCCAAGCTGTCCTCTAGATTAAGCCAATCGAACAAAGTCACCCCCTTATATTTACATAACATCAAATATTGAAAATGGTTCAAATGGTTCTGAGCACTATGGGACTTAACATCTATGGTCATCAGTCCCCTAGAACTTAGAACTATTTAAACCTAACTAACCTAAGGACAGCACACAACACCCAGCCATCACGAGGCAGAGAAAATCCCTGACCCCGCCGGGAATCGAACCCGGGAACCCGGGCGTGGGAAGCGAGAACGCTACCGCACGACCACGAGATGCGGGCGACAGACGAATGGAAAAACTGGTAGAAGCCGACCTCGGGGGAGATCAGTTTGGATTCTGTAGAAATGTTGGAACGCGTGAGGCAATACTGACCTTACGACTTATCTGAGATGAAAGATTAAGGAAAGGCAAACCTACATTTCTAGCATTTGTAGACTTAGAGAAAGCTTTTGACAATGTTGACTGGAATACTCTCTTTCAAATTCTGAGGGTGGCAGGGGTAAAATACAGGGAGGGAAAGGTTGTTTACAATTTGTACAGAAACCAGATTGCAGTTATAAGAGTCGAGGGGCATGAAAGGGAAGCAGTGGTTGGGAAAGGAGTGAGACAGGGTTGTAGCCTCTCCCCGATGTTATTCAATCTGTATATTGAGCAAGCAGTAAAGGAAATAAAAGAAAAATTCGGAATAGGTATTAAAATCCATGGAGAAGAAATAAAAACTTTGAGGTTCGCCGATGACATTGTAATTCTGTCAGAGACAGCAAAGGACTTGGAAGAGCAGTTGAACGGAATGGACACTGTCTTGAAAGGTGGATATAAGATGAACATCAACAAAAGTAAAACGAGGATAATGGAATGTAGTCGAATTAAGTCGGGTGATGCTGAGAGAATTAGATTAGGAAATGAGACACTTAAAGTAGTAAAGGAGTTTTGCTATTTGGGGAGCAAAATAACTGATGATGGTCGAAGTAGAGAGGATATAAAATGTAGACTGGCAATGGCACGAATAGCGTTTCTGAAGAAGAGAAATTTGTTAACATCGAGTATAGACTTAAGTGTCAGGAAGTCGTTTCTGAAAGTATTTGTATGGAGTGTAGCCATGTATGGAATTGAAACATGGACGATAAATAGTTTGGACAAGAAGAGAGTAGAAGCTTTCGAAATGTGGTGCTACAGAAGAATGTTGAAGATTAGGTGGGTAGATCACATAACTAATGAGGAGGTATAGAATAGGATTGGGGAGAAGAGAAATTTGTGGCACAACTTGACTAGAGGAAGGGACCGGTTGGTAGGACATGTCCTGAGGCATCAAGGGATCACAAATTTAGCATTGGAGGGCAGCGTGGAGGGTAAAAATCGTAGAGGGAGACCAAGAGATGAATACACTAAGCAGATTCAGAAGGATGTAGGTTGCAGTAGGTACTGGGAGATGAAGGAGCTTGCACAGGATAGATTAGCATGGATAGCTGCATCAAATCAGTCTCAGGACTGAAGACCACAACAACAACAACAACTTATATTAAACGAATAATAAAGTATCAGAACCCAATAAAAACGCGAATGTTAGGAAAAGAATTATGGAAGTGGCAAGACGCGAACCACTGCCACAACATAACAACTATAGAGGGGGCAGTCACGCTACTCATTACGCTACTCCAATAACAGACCCCGAGTATCTACTCATAGTATATTAGGTCTTGCGAAAAACCTTAATCGAAAATTTGCTACTAATTGAAATTTAATGATAACAAATTGTACCAAGAACAATGCTTTTTGGGTGGATCTTCAGTGTGTCGCTGCCTTCAAATAGCCTACTCTCATAATACGCAAGTTACAGTAATTCTTTTGCCGCGAATATGATGTTTCTCATTATTTTATTGGGACGAATCACACAGTTAACAACGGTGTATCCAGTGATTCTCAGTTTACTGGTGCTCCGAAACGGCATATATACATATAGGCTTGAAATGAATGCCAACATGGCGCCTCACAACTCTGTACTGAAGGGAGACGGCGTGCGTGTGACGTAGGTGGCGTTGTGCCCTCTCATTGGTCAACGCTCAGACGCATGCTCAGAATATCTGACATGCCAGATATTGCTCTGCACGTTCGGAAAGACTCCCGAACGTGCTATTCCACGCTATGATGTCAGAAACTCGGCACGCTCAACGCTCAATTTTCCGATGCACGGTCCGTGCGCCGACGGCTTAAGGATAGGAACTGGCCTTCAGTGACGTACACAGGTTGTTTATTGACTGAGCCATACCAGAATATCTTCAAAGTATGACAGACTGTACCGTTGCAAGTTGTATATAGGTATATATGCACGTCGTTATGACGAATAAAGTACGCTAGACTATTAACAGACGCCGTACAACTATCCGACGACATGCGTTCCAATCCTCTGCAGCTAACAGAAGACTCAATTTTCGACTGAGATAAGTAAATTTAGGTCAGATGTTACGATTTTCTCATGTTAGTTCTCTCAGTTCGGCGCGGTGAAGCCTAGTGAACCGACAAATGCGCAACGATTTTTTAAAAACAATATTTCCTGTCTTATGACATTGGACTACCGAATCGAAATAAATGATTCGAGGAAGCAAGTTATGGGAACCGTACGTTGTGCATGCTGATGGTAATGCTGCTTTCTCTTTTGGTAAACCAGGTGGCTTGCTTCGGCATTCACTGCGACCACTGTCGGCAAAAGAGTTGCGGTGGAGGCAGCCGATGGTGGAAAGCCGCTTCCTGGCCGCTGATGGGTGCGTGACGGAATGCGGGCAGAGGCCAAAAACAAGTCCGAGCCTACCCCAACACCGACTGGTGCCTAGTACTCCAGAAGATCTGTTGGCCACTGCGCATCGGTTTCACACATTCGTAGCACTCAGTAACACATCTTTTACTCACTGTCGGAAGAATTATTTATCCGATTTACCACCGTAATAGAAATCTGAATGTTATTGTTTGAAACTAAGGACCTAAAAAACAAAATATACAAAGGATCAGTGAAAGGGAGCAGGCAGATCCAAAGACTCGGACTGAGAAAACACTGTTCAGTAAATTCAGAGAACCTGTATTCGAAGATGACTGTGCAATATTACGCCGCCACCAACGTATATATCGCGAGGGGATCAAGAGAAAAGGACAGAAAGACGCGTAAGGAGGCACCTAGACAGCCATCTCTTTCTTTGCTCAATACTCGAATGGAACAGGAAAAAAATTTATAATATATCAACATAGTAACTATTCTCGCAAGAACAGATACCACTGATGACCGTGCAGCTTCTCTAGAATAAATGATAATTAATTGAAACCCTCAGCTGCCGACAGGCATTGTTGATATACCTCGATGGGGACAGCTGAGAAGGTGTGCACCGACCGGGACTCAAACCCGGGATCTCCTGCTTACATGGCAGACGCTGTATCCATCGGAGCCACCGAGGACACAGATGAATAGCGCGACTGCAGAGACTTATCCCTTGCACGCTTCCCGTGAGACCCACATTCCCAACTGTCCACAATCTACGTACGTAATATACCTAATAGACATCTGTCCATCCACTCATTACTCGCGCCAACTAAAGTGACGATTCCCGTAAGAGTTCCGGCAACCTGTGCACATTCGCACAGACGAAGGTCAATGGCGGGGTAGCCTTTAACTAAATATGAAGATAGTAACTGTTCTCGAAAGAACAGATACCTCTGATAACCGTGCAGCTTCTCTAGAATAAATGATAATTAACTGAAACGCTCAGCTGCCGACAGGTCCCCCCATCGAGGTATATCAACAACACCTGTCTGCAGCTGAGGGTTTCAATTAATTATCATTTAAAATTTATAATGTTGGTCCGATATATCCTGTGACATGCACAGCACAGTAACTTGTGAACCATTTATGTAGACGTGGTGGCGTTATATAGGGCTGGAGTCACTCGCTTGAATGTGAACCAATACCGAGTAAAATTTTGGTGTGGTTTCTCTCGCGTGTAAAGCTGATTATGAAGTTTCCCCTAGCAAGTACACAGTAACAGAAAAAAAGTCACCTGAAGAGCCCCAATTTTCTAGCTAAATGGAATGGCATTCCAAAAGTCCGATGAAAGCTGAAGACTGAACATGGCTTCAGACCTGTCCTCTCCGAACCTTAATCTACAGAAAAAAGGTGAAGAAGAGAACTACAAGAGAGAGAGAGAGAAATATCAAACAATTTATTCACCTAGAATGAGATTTTCACTCTGCAGCGGAGTGTGCGCTGATATGAAACTTTCTGGCAGATTAAAACTGTGTGCCAGACCGAGACTCGAACTCGGGACCTTTGCCTTTCGCGGGGAAGTGCTCTACCATCTGAGCTACCGAAGCACGACTCACACCCGGTACTCTCAGCTTTACTTCTGCCAGTATCTCGTCTCCTACCTTCCAAACTTTACAGAAGCTCTCCTGCGAACCTTGCAGAACTAGCACTCCTGAAAGAAAGGATACAGCGGATACATGGCTTAGCCACAGCCTGGGTGATGTTTCCAGAATGATATTTTCACTCTGCAGCGGAGTGAGCGCTGATATGAAACTTCCTGGCAGTTTAATACTGTGTGCCCGACCGGGACTCGAACTCGGGACCTTTGCCTTTCGTGGGCAAGTGCCCTACCATCTGAGCTACCGAAGCACGACTCACGCCCGGTACAATCATGACGAAGGTGACATGAGTATAAACTGTGTCGCAAGTGTCCTGTTTAGCTTCAAGTTAAAGAGTTAAGTAAGAGACAACTTCAAGTGTTGTAGTTATGGGATGAAAGTGAATTGACCTCGTTAATGCTACAAGATCATAACTTCCTAGACAATAGTCGCTGACATGCAGAATCTTACGGATGAGGCGCTGTGCTATATACGAGCTATCCACGTTTTTATTTTGGTCAAGTTATTTTACTTCATCAATCAGAATACACTCTAAGACAAAATAAATAAATAAGTAAAACGCGACGCACCACGAAGGAATTATCCGCATGGGACGGGAATCGCTACATGTCATTTACATGTACAGACAAACAATTGACTACAATCTCAGAAAATTTGAATGACGTTGAAAGGTGGCTACACTGTGCCACTGCGCCAGAGAGTGCGCCAAAGAGTACTATTAAGCCGCCTCCACAGTGCTTGTTATGAGATTGTAGAAGTCAGTGGTTGTTGAGAGTTCGTGGCAGTCAGTGCTAGTAGAGAGCTCGTGGAAGTCTGTGCTAGCAGAGAGCTCGTAGAGGACAGTGTGTGTTAAGAACTCATAGAGGCAGTGTGTGCGTGGGAGAGCTCGTGGTTGTTGTGAAGTTGGAGCAAGATGTTGTAGTAAAGAGTATAGTTCCATGTCTTATGCAGTTATTTGATGGGAGAGATAGCAGATGTTATTGTAATGAGTGCATTTCGTCAATATATATGAAGGTAAAATTTATAATGTTCCTTTATTAGTTGTGTATCTGAAATAATGTGTCACTACAGGTTCAGTCAACAAAGCATCTGGCTCGTGTTCTTGTATTAGAGTGAATTTTGGTTTTCTTGCGTAATTATAGTTTTTCTAAATTTCTTTTGTCACGTCGGTATAATTGGTATTTAAGAATTCTTGTCTTGTTTGAGAAGAACCGTGCCAGATGTGGACGTTGAGTCACACTCCCACATACAGAACAGTTACTTTTGTGCTTATTGGTTTTGTTGGTTTTTTAGTTGCTGGGGACTTAATTAATTAACTGTGTTTACTGAAATTTTCTTACATTGTTCTCTGCAGTCAGATAGAGTAACAATTCTAGTCAGGGCCAACCGATTACGAGACTTACGTAATCGGACATACAGCTACAGTTACTAAAATTAAAAAATATTTTCAATCAAATATATTTAATTAAGCTCCCATGCACGTGGCGACCGCTGCTTCGGATCGTCCCTTGGAATTTTTCTGATTGTGAAAATTGTAGACTGTAGTATTGTTGTAGTAATTTTGAGTTTAGTGATTGTAGTCTGTATTGAGTGTGTAGATTTGGTAATTGGCATTCTTCTAATGGTATTTTTCAAAATTTAATTTTTATTGCCTTGTATACGCGTTTGACAATTTTGTGCAATTATTTCAATTGTTCGTTAATCGTGTTTGAGGGAGACATCTAGTGTGAATAGTATTGTTGGAGATAAAGAGTCATTGTGTGTAATTTTCGTACAGTGACGAATCTTTCGTATATTTTGTAAATGATTACGCGATCTATGAAAAAGGCGAAAATGATGAATAGTGAGAATAACGAAATTGTTGACATGGCGAACTCGCCAACACAGGAAAACAGTATGGTGGATGATGGAGTTGAAAACAATGTAATAAGTCGGGAAAATAGTCCAGAACCATTTCAAAATTTTTCTCAATCAGAAAATTTGCAGAATACGAGATTAATGACAGAAGATTCTGGAATAGTATCGAACACAGATAGCCTTATGGCTATGCAGAAGGAAGTTAGTTTTGAGGGAAATGTTAGGGGCGAAAGGAATTTCGAAAAAGTTAGTACGGAGCAGTTGATGAGTGCAATATTAAATTTGGGATCACAGTTACGATCTGAATTAAAAACAGAGATAGGAACAATTAAAACACAGATGGGATCAATGGAAACACGGTTTGGATCTGAATTAAAAACAGAGATAGGAACAATTAAAACAGAGATGGGAACAATGGAAACACGGATAGATTCACGAATAGGGACATGTTTCAAAAATATGAAAGATGAATTAAAGAAAGAAATCAGGGAAGAAGTACAACCGATTCTGAATTCTCACAATAATAGATTAATTGCAGTAGAAATCAGACAAAGGGAACAGGATAGAGAACAGGAAGAAAGAGATCGCGTGATAGTACAGAATTTTACAGAGTTAAATTTACAACGTGCAAAGGATAAGGAAGAAATATTTGAGAGAATCGAAGGATCCGTACCTAATGACAGATTAAATAACCTAACACAACAATATGTACAGCTAGCTACCAAATGTGACAATACTGAAACCCGAGTCGCGACACTTACGGAAGACGTAAACAAACAGAAAGAAAAAATAGGTGACTTATCGGAAAGAGTTGAGGAAATTTCAGATAAATTGACAAATCTTAGTTTACATGGGGACAGAGATTCGGATGATACAGCCCCATTACCATTTGCAGAAACCGAAGAGTATCAGAACATAAATAAGCATGTTGAGAATCAGGGAAAATTTAATGAACGCGTGAAAAGAGAATTTGAGGCATTACGGAAGCAAGTCAAACAAATTGAAGGCGAAATAGTAGGAAAGGACAGTAGAAGGAACTTAGAATCACAGATAGCAGAGGGGTATGAAGAAAGCAATTTATTTCATTTACGGGATGCAGTAAGAGAGCGCGAGGCGCGTGAATTTAACAATAATCGACATTCGGACCGGGACAGACGCGGTAGGTCTTTGTCGCCACGAGGTGCAAACATTGACTATAAACACTTCTTAACTGTTCGGAAGATTAAGATACTCCGCAATTCTAAGAATGACATACATCCATGTGCATGGTTAGATCAATTTACGTACGCACTTCCGCCAAAGTTGCCATTAAGTCACAAACTAGAAATTATGTGCGGCTATTAATGTCCTCAGGGGATTCACTACTCTAAGTGAATATGTGCCGTAGCGAGCATAGGGCCCCGAGCTGTAGTGGTGCTATTTCTCTTTTAGTTTTCTGTACCGCTGCCTACTCTTTTACTATTCTTTGCATCTGTCAAACCAGCTCTTCGACTATCAATCTATCTAGTGAGTAAGTGAACAATAACCGGATATGACTGTTTTACCCAAAAGTGACTTTGGAAATTACCGATTGCACTTACTGTACCTATTGCAGCATTTATTCGTAGTTTAAACGAAATGTTACCTGTTTATCTTCGTGACAATGTTACTTCATATGTTGACGATATTATTATTGCTAAACATTCCTGGAGTGAGAACAACAAAATTTTGGATTCATTATTACGTATCTTTGCAAGAGTTGGCATTACAGTGAACTTGGAAAAATCGGAATTTGGTCGTTCTCAGGTGAAATTTCTCGGTCACATTATTTCTACAGAAGGTATTCTTCCTGATCCAGAGAAATTAGACGCTATTCGTAATTATGCTGTTCCTACCACAAAACGTGATGTTCGTAGTTTTCTTGGTCTCTGTAATTTTCTTCGACGCTTTGTTAGATTGGACGATTTGGCCACACCTCGTTTTTGCGATCTATCTGGAAAGTTCTTTTTAAACGAAAATCCGTCGACAACTTTGTTTGGTTAGTTTGTATTCCTGATGAGTGGGTTAATAAGCTGATTTGGTATACGCATTTCAGTTATGCACACTTTGGTTCCAGAAAATGCTTTCATAAATTACGAGAAAATTGTTACTTCAGTAATATGGAAAAACGTATTCGATCTGTTCTTGCCAAATGCAAATTATGTCAAATGGCTAAGCCTCCAACGATTTCTCACAGAGCACCGTTGTTTCCCGTCATTCCAGCGAAATTAAAGGAGATGGCTGCAGTCGATTTGTTTGGTCCAGTGGTTCGATCTACTAATGGTTTTGCGTACATTTTCGTAGCAGTGGAACTGACATCAAAATATGTGTGTTTTACACCTTTACGCAAAGCAACAGCTCGTTCAGTATCTAACGCTTTCATCAAACATTTTCTTAAAGAAGTTGGTCATGTTGATAAGGTTATATCAGATAATGGATCACAGTTTCGTTCTAAAATTTGGCTTCGTACTTTACACCGTCGTAAAATTAAACCAATCTTCATTTCACTTTTTCACCCTCAATCTAACGCTTCAGAGAGATGGATGAAGGAAATCAATAAATTGTGTTGTCTTTATTGTCATCAGAATCACAGAACTTGGGATCAGTATCTTCATATTTTTCAAAACATTCTGAATGAACTTCCTAATGACTCAACTTCTTTACCGCCTCTATTGATATTAAAAAATAAAGTACCAACAAATCGCATTTCTGAAATCGTTCCTTTTCCGCCTTCACGGAAACTGCGACATTCTGAAGTTGTCAACCTGGCTCTACGAAATATTGCGTCTGCGGCTGCAAGAAGAGAGAAATCAGCTAGACGTCCTGGTCGTTCAAAAATCTTTTCAGTTGGTCAAAAAGTATTAATTAAGTCCCACCGTTTGTCTCACAAAGGAAAAGGCTTGTGTCGCAAATTTTTTCTGCTTTATAACGGTCCATATAGAATTCGCAAAATTATTCATGATAACACTGTTGAAGTAGAAACTCTTAAATCTCGACGCTCTAAAGGAATACATCATATATCAAACGTTAAAATTTTTGTGGAATGACATACTTTTGAGAAACTGACAGCTAGATGTAAACATGCGGAGAGTACAAGGATACCGCGCTGTGTTTTGGCGGCGGCACATACTCAAAGCAACAGTCAAGTCTGCGCGCCGCACAAGGCAGTCGTTGACCGCGAACAATAGCTTCCTACGTCACGCGCCTACAGCTGATCGAGCGCTCAGTGCGAATGCACTGACAGCCGTAAACAAACACACAGTCTAATTTCTCCGACTAAATTCTGTATAAAGCTATAAGGACTTGTTGAATTGTGATATTAACATTCAGTATTTTGCAGGATACGGTTGTATAAAGTATTTAAGAACTTCAGGTAAATTCTGTGCGTGTCCGACGTTAAGACGACTTGCTATCGGGAAATTTTCAGGAAGAATGTAATTTCGAAGAAGAAACTAATAAACTAAAAAAGGTAACTATTAATTGAGTTTATTTTTCAGGTAACATATTTCCACTTAGGTACGTACTTAGACGTAATTTGCTGCTCGCGATTACGTGATTCATACTTTGTGCTAATTTCATGTTCTATGGATTTACTTGTGAAGCGACGTGCTTGTATACATTTACTGATTTTGACAATTATTGATTAATGAACTGGGTTGACTTGTATATATTATGCATCGCTTGGCTGCTATGCTTTTTCACTGATGTCATTTTTTTTTTTTAATTATGTGCCTGCTGTGCTTATTTATTTAAATTGTAATGGTAACCTGATTTATTGTGCTGATGTGTTTAGGTATGTAAGTTATACTTTGTGATTTATCTGCTTGCGCCTCCATGTTTACTTATTAAGATTACATATGAACATTTATTTGCTTATGCTGATATGATGCTAATGACCTGTTTATTACGTAAGATATATGTTTGCTGCTTTTTGTATGGATTACATATTTACACATTTCTGTTTTGTTGCCATAACTGCTCTTTAATTTGGTGTATAGCAATGCTGATGTACTGTGTATAAACATAGAGTTTAGGTTACACTGTGGTATTAATTATAGATTGTTCGCTTGGCAAAGCCTCGTTGTAGGAATTGTGCTGCATCCACTAGTTGACATTCTGTTCTCTACTGGTGTATTTACTCGCTATTGCTTGTTTTGCTTACGCTCAGTGCCTTATATTTTAAGATAAGAAAATTAACTGCTATAATTCGACGAACGACATTAGTACAAGAAAGTCATAGAAGTCACATGAGCTGAGGTTTTATGGAAGCTGTATAAATTTATGCTAATAGGAAGGAAGCTAACGACATGACATACCAATACTAGGTTTAGACCATTAACAGTTATTACACTGCATTTTTCGTGAGCAATTGAAATAGGAAGTGACACTTGACACAAGAAATACTCCACATGTTTGCTTCTGTCTGCTATGATTCTTGAAGTGGTGTACACACTGTGAAACATTATGATTATTCACACTCCGTTATCGTACTTAATTACTGAGAGTTATTCGAACTAAGTCTGTTAGAGGTCAGGTATGCATTTCTTTTATTTAATGATGGACAAGGAACCAAAATGTATCTTATAATTTATAATGAGTAGAAAATTTGGGTCAGATGGATTACACAGAGGTTGTGTGTGGACACTGTGTCTTCGGATTGTATGGGATGCTGAATTGAAGTTGCATTAGGATTTTATCTGTACTTGTTCAAGGAGACTGACTAGAGGAAAGAGTTGTTATGGAAGTGAAATGATATTGGTGCTGAGGTTTATATGTAGCGACGTATTATTGAGGTATTGAGAGTATATTAAGTTGTTGATTACTGGAGTTTTTGTGGACGAGAGGTAAGGTAAATGATGTTGATGATAAGAGTTATATGTATCGACGTATTGAAGAAGTATTAGTGACGTATTGAGATTATGTGATGCTAATGATTATTGGAGTTTTGGTGTATAAGAGGTAAAGTAAGTGAGGAGCATATTTTTTTTTTGTTGGTCTTATGTAACAAGGAGGATGAAGAGAGCAGACTAGAACACTAAAATAGAAGGAAGATAGTCTATACACACACTTTGTTAAATCACTAAGCAGTATATACTTTTTTTTGGAGAGAGGAAGTAATTGCATTTCGTGGCTCACTGACAGTTGTTCAACAACAGTACATTTTGATCTGGCTTGGCAAACATTGGTCTTGACATGATGACTATGACGTTGACTTAACTATTAGTGACTGTTATACATTGCTGCCAGTACTACTTGATACACATGATGAACATCAGATTTTGACAGAATTACATTTACACAATTAACACTATTCAGTTACACAGTAGTACTTAATGTGGATGAGAGATGAGTGAGTGTGTTCTGTGTGTTTTCCTTTACTAATCCTACCCACCTATCTCCTAAATATTATTTTATTTGTTTGTAGTGGCTTGCACTGACACCCATGAATATTATAGGTTTACTGGTATTTGTGTATTGTAATAGTTAATAGGATAATTATCTGATATCATTTATGTGTTTGTTATGATTTGTATGTTTAGTGTAAAAGCACTGTATGTGCATTCAAACTATTGTTCATGCCTGAACTGTCTGATTAGTGAAGATAAATATTCTGAACTGTTCCCTGCACTTTTCAATATGATGTGTGACATTTAGTCATGTTTAATTTCTGCTGATGAACTGTGTGATCAGTGTTAGTGAATTTTGTGGAACTGCTTCTGCTGAGAAATGTGACTTGTTGTTGTCTGCACCTGCTCAACATTGCTGGGTGCAACTGATGGACTACTCCTACTGAAATGATATCACTTGTTGGTGTCTGTTTCTGCTCTCAACATTGCTGGGTGCAACTGATGGATTGCTTCTACTGAAATGGTGTCACTTGTTGCTGTCTGCACCAACTCAACATTGCTGGGTGCCACTGATGAACTGCTTCTACTGAATTAATGTGACTTGTTGCTGGGTGTACCTGCTAAACTTTACTGGGTGCAACTAATGGACTGTTTTTACTGAAATGAAGTCACTTGTTGCTGTCTGCACCTACTCAACATTGCTGGGTGCCTCTGATGGACTGCTTCTACTGAACTAATGTGACTTGTTGCTGTGTGTACCTCTTGAACTTTACTGGGTGCCACAGATGGGACTGCTTCTACTGAAATGATGGTCACTTGTTGGTGTCTGCACCTGCTCAACATTGCTGGGTGCAACTGATGAACTGTTTTTACTGAAATGGTATTACTTGTTGGTGTCTGCACCTGCTCTCAACATTGCTGGGTGCAACTGGTGAACTGCTTTTACTGAAATGAAGTCACTTGTTGCTGTCTGCACCAACTCAACATTGCTGGGTGCCACTGATGAACTACTTCTAGTGAACTAATGTGACTTGTTGCTGTGTGTACCTCTTGAACTTTACTGAGTGCCACTGTTAGAACTGTTTCTACTGAAATGATGTTACTTTTTGCTGTCTGCACCTACTCAACATTGCTGGGTGCCACAGATGGACTGTTTTTACTGAAATGGTATTACTTGTTGGTGTCTGCACCTGCTCTCAACATTGCTGGGTGCAACTGGTGAACTGCTTTTACTGAAATGAAGTCACTTGTTGCTGTCTGCACCAACTCAACATTGCTGGGTGCCACTGATGAACTGCTTCTACTGAACTAATGTGACTTGTTGCTGGGTGTACCTGCTAAACTTTACTGGGTGCAACTGATGGACTGCTTCTACTGAAAAGATGTCACCTGTTAGTATCTTTTTTTTGTATAAACTAATCATTGAAAGCATTTTATGTGAACATTTGTATAAACTGATTTTTTGTATATTGTGTAAACTATTATGTAAAGTCACATGTATGAAAATAATTTGTATTGCCTTCTGTATTTCATATGTTAGGTTAGTAAAAGGTCAGTGCAAAGCCAAAATTTTAACTATTTATGTGACATTTAGGTATTAATATTATCTTTTATTTTTGTCTGTATTTTTCTGGACGAATTTGGTGGTATTTTCACCACCAATGCTGGCAAAAATACCATCAAATTCTGGCCTGTGGAGGAGGGGCATATGAAAGGTGGCTACACTGTGCCAGAGAGTGCGCCAAAGAGTACTATTAAGCCGCCTCCACAGTGCTTGTTATGAGATTGTAGAAGTCAGTGGTTGTTGAGAGTTCGTGGCAGTCAGTGCTAGTAGAGAGCTCGTGGAAGTCTGTGCTAGCAGAGAGCTCGTAGAGGACAGTGTGTGTTAAGAACTCATAGAGGCAGTGTGTGCGTGGGAGAGCTCGTGGTTGTTGTGAAGTTGGAGCAAGATGTTGTAGTAAAGAGTATAGTTCCATGTCTTATGCAGTTATTTGATGAGAGAGATAGCAGATGTTATTGTAATGAGTGCATTTCGTCAATATATATGAAGGTAAAATTTATAATGTTCCTTTATTAGTTGTGTATCTGAAATAATGTGTCACTACAGGTTCAGTCAACAAAGCATCTGGCTCGTGTTCTTGTATTAGAGTGAATTTTGGTTTTCTTGCGTAATTATAGTTTTTCTAAATTTCTTTTGTCACGTCGGTATAATTGGTATTTAAGAATTCTTGTCTTGTTTGAGAAGAACCGTGCCAGATGTGGACGTTGAGTCACACTCCCACATACAGAACAGTTACTTTTGTGCTTATTGGTTTTGTTGGTTTTTTAGTTGCTGGGGACTTAATTAATTAACTGTGTTTACTGAAATTTTCTTACATTGTTCTCTGCAGTCAGATAGCGTAACAATTCTAGTCAGGGCCAACCGATTACGAGACTTACGTAATCGGACATACAGCTACAGTTACTAAAATTAAAAAATATTTTCAATCAAATATATTTAATTAAGCCCCCATGCAACGTATTCAAGAGAACGAGCTTCAAACATTGAGCAACGCAATAACGCGTTGGTCCACCTCCAGCCCTGATGCAAGCTGTTACACGGCTTGGCACTGATTGGTAGAGTTGTTGAATATCCTCCTGGGGGATATGTGTCAAAGTTTGTCAGATTGGCGCATTGGATAGTCAAAATCCCGAGCTGGTTAGAGGGCGCTGCCGATAATGCCCCAAACGTTCTCAATTCAGATAGATCCGACGACCTTGCTGGACAAGGAAGGGTTTGGCAAGCACGAAGAAAGCAGTATGAATTGTTGCAGTACGCGGAGTGGCATTGTGTTGCTAAAATGTAACCCCAGGGCGGTTTGTCATGAAAGGCAACAAAATGGGGCGTAGAATGTCGCCGACGTACAGCTGTGCTGTAAGGGTGCCACAAATGTCAACAAAAACCGTCGTGCTATGAAAAGCACCCGTGGTCTATGGGTAGTATCTTTGACTGCTAATCAAAACGTCCACGCCCCGCGTTCGAAACCATCCACTGATTAAGTGCTGATTAAAAAAAGGAGGAAGAGCGGACAGAGGTTCTGCCACTCTTTTGTCCTTGGGGTGGGAAACTGCCCCTAAAGGTGGAAGAATCAGCAACGATCAACGGGGTGAGGATGCAGAAGGCAATGGAAACCAATGCACTAAAGACACATAACGTGTAACCAAAAGACATGTGGCCTGCAATTGAAAAAGATTCCGGAATAGTTCCCCATTCGGATCTCTGGGACCGGACTGCCAAAGGGTAGGTGACCATGACAAAAAGACCGAATAACCGACGAAACGATAACGTTCTACGAGTTGGGACGTGGACTGTCAGAAGCTTGAACGTAGTAGGTACGCTAGAAAATCTAAAAAGAGAAACGCAAAGGGGTCAGTAAAGTGCAATGTAAGGAAGACACGGATATCTGGTTAGATGAGTATAGGGTAATATCAACAGCAGCAGAAAATGGTATAACGGGAGTAGGATTCGTTGTTAAGGGGAAAATAGGGCAGAGTGTGTGTTACTGTGATATCGAAAGCAGACTAGTAGTGGCAAACAGGGCATTCCTGGCTAAGGGAAATCTACTTGTACCAAATATTTGAGGAAGAAATTTCTGAAGATGTACGTTTGAAGCACAGCATTTTATGGTAGTGGAACACTGTCTGTGCGAAAACCGGAAAAAAAGGGAATGAAGCATTTGAGATGTGTGCTTCTAAGGCGCTGCAGTCATGGACTGTGCGGCTGGTTCCGGCGGAGGTTCGAGTCCTCCCTCGGGCGTGTGTGTGTGTTTGTCCTTAGGATAATTTAGGTTAAGTAGTGTGTAAGCTTAGGGACTGATGACCTTAGCAGTTAAGTCCCATAAGATTTCACACACATTTGACCATATTTTTTGAAACTGAAGAAACGACTTTAGCGTGTTCGTTTCCACAAAAATGCAAACGAATTTCCCCTTCTCCAAGACTACGCAAGGTTTTACTCAATTCTGCACTCCCGAGAGGAGCTCACAGAACTTCATTGGACTGTTCTTCCTCAACCACAGTACAGCCTGGATGTCGCACCTTCCGACTTCCATCTGTTTGACTCAATGAAGGTTGCACCCCGCGGAAGCAGTAGGTACATGACGAGGACACTACTGACGCAGCAAGACGTTGGCTCTGACGTCCACCAGTAGAGTGGTACGATGCCCACGTAGACGCCCTCCCAATAGGATGTCCCAGTCGTATTGAATGGGGACTATCTTGAAAATTAGGGTGTTGTAGCTAAAAGAATGGGGTATACTGGAATCCTGAATAAAACCAACCTGCTTTAAAAAAAAAAAAAAAAGATGTTGCGTTAGCTTACTGAACGCCCCTCGTAATTGCACATGCGGTTCGTCTTTAGACTAATGTTGCTGATTATCTACAATGAAAATGTCGCCAGATCACCTACATAATCCTTCAAAAAAGCCCAGTGAGTACCACTGGAAGGCATAGGTACCATCATTAACCAAGAACTTTCTTCTTCCATCTGTGAGTGGAATACCGATCTGCACGTTTTTTGTATGTAGTCCCCACTATCGTACACTTCGTAAAATAACTACAAAACGGAAACTGTAAAACATTCTTGCAATCTATTTGTTTTTCTAAGCTTACTCGGCAGCATTATGCAAAACCAACGTCGTTCTTACTCCGATTTCTACTTACGGTCCCTGTGTATTACCTTGCCACTTTGGTATTATCTAAAAAATACGGCTTCAGCCTCGACTCATTCCTAACTCGTATTCTTTGCCATAATCATTTCGTCCTGGAGTTCTACAATGGAAATGGGCGCCGGCCGGAGTGGCCGAGCGGTTCTAGGCGCTACAGTCTGGAACCGCACGACCGCTACGGTCGCAGGTTCGAATCCTGCCTCGGGCATGGATGTGTGTGATGTCCTTAGGTTAGTTAGGTGTAAGTAGTTCTAAGTTCTAGGGGACTGATGACCTCAGATGTTAAGTCTCATAGTGCTCAGAGCCATCTGAACGATTTTTGTAGTAGGAATGTGTAGGAAGGATACAAATAAAGAAAAGAGAAACTTAGAAAGTGTTATAATCTGTATTTCTGATTTGATGATGTAGAGAAAATGACACATCAGGAGTTCTTTCCTCCTAACTCACGACACAAATAAATATCCAGAAATCTCACAATACCGCAACAGTAGGAAACCATATCAGACTGATGCAGCACAAACAAATTTTCAACGTATCTCAGCCCTAATACATCACATTATAGCGCAACACCGTATGGTGCCAACAATATAATTTTCTTTCGTTCAAGCACTGAATCAGTAACATACAATCCTCTCTCGTTCTGTGAAACTCCAGATGTTAGCCATACAAACTGTGAGAAAATAGGTTTACTAATCTCTGTTGTTACCTTTTTCGTGTGTATTTATAATCTGTTGGATCGTCAGCTGCAAACTAATAATTTAATCAGCTGTTAATATCGTCACTTACGCATCTGAAGGCTGCGATCTGCATTCATGGAACAAGCGTACCGCTTTTCATTTAAAAAGCGTCATCAGTGCCTTCTGTTGTTAATTAATGGGGAAAAAGCAATGCATGAATCATTTACGAGTCAACTGATTTGTTCCCAGTGACTGCGTGATAGAGCGTACCGTTGCCGAGAGGGAGCCACAAAAAAATTCTATGCACTTTCTAAAAGCAGTGGTGTTCATTACCGGTAGAAAATGCATCCAGTAAGAAAGAGTGAGAATGTAAGAAGAGCTAAAAAGGAACAGAAAGTGCAGTCCAGCTCACAAAAAATGGATAGGAAAAAGAAGAGTCATTATGCACCTTAGAGAAACTTCTTTTCTGGAGAAGTCTGTTCCTGTTTTCCCGTTTTATCTACGGATTGGTGGCAGGCTGGTGTATAAGATTAAAGACCAATGATCCGGAGCCAATTTCTCAGTCGGTACTGGAATTTTTATTACGACTTATCTCTAATTTCGTCTCTGCAAATGTGAAAAATACGAAGTTGTACCGTGGTTCAGAGTCCGTGTAAAACTCAATTACCGTCCAGGAGCACTCCCTCGCGAACTACCCCACGCTACTTTCACGTTTATGAACAGAGACATACAGAACTTCACTTGTTGGACTGTCTTCAATGTAGTCACAAAAATGGTTCTGTAAGCTCGTACTGTTCAGTAGGTGACAGAGCAACACAACAGAATGTGTCCCGGAAGTCAAGGAGCACTCCGTGTACCTCTGCGCCACGTTTACCAGCTGGCGGATAACTGTAGCAAATAGAGCGGACTGTTGTTGATAATTCTTCCGGGTTATATGGCCGTGGTCCATGGAATACTTCTACTCCTAACGTTTCGTCCAATACTACGTTGGACATCCTGAGAGGTATGGCTGGTCCTTTTGAGTCCCGCCGACTGTTGGAAAGTGAAGTTCCTCGGTCAGATGGCGACGCTCTACTCTAAGCCAATGAGGCGGAGTTCCGTCTTGTTGAAATATGAAGTCTGGGATATGTGCTATCAGTTTAGGAAACAACCAGTCCTGCAACGTTCCATTTTTCCCAGCAAAAAAAAAAAAAAAAAAAATAAATAAATAAATAAAATAATAAAAAAATAAAATAAAAAAATAAAATAGTGCCCTTACATCTTTCTGGTGAAACAGCAGTGAGGACAATCGACTTTGCAGTAACTACTCTTTGAATATCCACCGTAACGTTGGGAGTGGCAGTGTCCCATATGCCAACGTTGTGATCATTCACTTTACCGTTTATGCCGACCGTCGCCTCATCACTGAACACGAGTAGGGATGTAAATTCATCATCTTCCATTGCTTCCTGGAAAAAGTTTACATGTGAATCAGAGTGAAACCTGCAAAGACTTAAACAAAACTTTAAAATATACTCTCCTAATTGATTATTAGTACAAATGGATGGGCCAAATATACACTCCTGGAAATTGAAATAAGAACACCGTGAATTCATTGTTTCAGGAAGGGGAAACTTTATTGACACATTCCTGGGGTCAGATACATCACATGATCACACTGACAGAACCACAGGCACATAGACACAGGCAACAGAGCATGCACAATGTCGGCACTAGTACAGTGTATATCCACCTTTCGCAGCAATGCAGGCTGCTATTCTCCCATGGAGACGATCGTAGAGATGCTGGATGTAGTCCTGTGGAACGGCTTGCCATGCCATTTCCACCTGGCGCCTCAGTTGGACCAGCGTTCGTGCTGGACGTGCAGACCGCGTGAGACGACGCTTCATCCAGTCCCAAACATGCTCAATGGGGGACAGATCCGGAGATCTTGCTGGCCAGGGTAGTTGACTTACACCTTCTAGAGCACGTTGGGTGGCACGGGATACATGCGGACGTGCATTGTCCTGTTGGAACAGCAAGTTCCCTTGCCGGTCTAGGAATGGTAGAACGATGGGTTCGATGACGGTTTGGATGTACCGTGCACTATTCAGTGTCCCCTCGACGATCACCAGTGGTGTACGGCCAGTGTAGGAGATCGCTCCCCACACCATGATGCCGGGTGTTGGCCCTGTGTGCCTCGGTCGTATGCAGTCCTGATTGTGGCGCTCACGTGCACGGCGCCAAACACGCATACGACCATCATTGGCACCAAGGCAGAAGCGACTCTCATCGCTGAAGACGACGCGTCTCCATTCGTCCCTCCATTCACGCCTGTCGCGACACCACTGGAGGCGGGCTGCACGATGTTGGGGCGTGAGCGGAAGACGGCCTAACGGTGTGCGGGACCGTAGCCCAGCTTCATGGAGACGGTTGCGAATGGTCCTCGCCGATACCCCAGGAGCAACAGTGTCCCTAATTTGCTGGGAACTGGCGGTGCGGTCACCTACGGCACTGCGTAGGATCCTACGGTCTTGGCGTGCATCCGTGCGTCGCTGCGGTCCGGTCCCAGGTCGACGGGCACGTGCACCTTCCGCCGACCACTGGCGACAACATCGATGTACTGTGGAGACCTCACGCCCCACGTGTTGAGCAATTCGGCGGTACGTGCACCCGGCCTCCCGCATGCCCACTATACGCCCTCGCTCAAAGTCCGTCAACTGCACATACGGTTCACGTCCACGCTGTCGCGGCATGCTACCAGTGTTAAAGACTGCGATGGAGCTCCGTATGCCACGGCAAACTGGCTGACACTGACGGCGGCGGTGCACAAATGCTGCGCAGCTAGCGCCATTCGACGGCCAACACCGCGGTTCCTGGTGTGTCCGCTGTGCCGTGCGTGTGATCATTGCTTGTACAGCCCTCTCGCAGTGTCCGGAGCAAGTATGGTGGGTCTGACACACCGGTGTCAATGTGTTCTTTTTTCCATTTCCAGGAGTGTATTTGAAGCTGTAAGACATAAGAATCTGTAAACACTTAAACGACTTACTTGGCGTGGTTACTGCCTCCTGTGAGTCGTAGACACTGATCAGTCTAAATGGTTCAGATGGCTCTGAGCACTAAGGGACATAACTTCTCAGGTCATCAGTCCCCTAGAACTTAGAACTACTTAAACCTAACTAACCTAAGGACATCACACACATCCATGCCCGAGGCAGGATTCGAACCTGCGACAGTAGCAGCAGCGCGGTTCCGGACTGAAGCGCCTAGAACCGCTCGGCCACTCTGGCCGGCTGAGCAGTAGTAGCGAACAGAGAATTGGCTGCACGAACAAAATGACTCGTGTTACGATGTAGAGATATTTTCATCCAAAGAACTATTGTTGAACTCATATTTTCGTCATTTTATGTCACCAATACGGAGTCAGCAGAATCGCTGTTGCAACAGTGTCTTTCTCAATGTGCAACGGCGCTTCGTATTAACGAACACGATTAAACAATATGCCTCTTCCAGAAACAGAAAATTACTTCCAAATAATGAACTAATGAAACTAATAAGTGACACCGTCATGAGCTTCTTCACATTACTTCCATATATCTTGGAAGAGAAAGTAAATTAGCAAGTACTGAAAGAGTCCGCTTTCTGCCCAGTTATTATTGTGGTTGCGCAGCAATGACGCTGTTAAAGAGAAATATTTTTACTCACTCTGCAGAGCGATGGGCTAGCGTATTCGTAAGACACACCAGATTGGAACAGCATGTACCCGTATCCCTGTAATTCCACTAAGTATTCTCTGGGTGTGTTGACGCCTCTGGACAAAACTTCAATTACACATAGCTCCCCTTTGTCGTCATTTCTTTCCCTATCCAAAAATTCCACCAGATGTACGTTTGAAGGATAAATAATCACAAATGAGTGATATCTGCGACCGATATCCCGTTGTAAAAATGACATCTGTTAATGTCCGCAGCTCGTGGTCGTGCGGTAGCGTTCTCGCTTCCCGCGCCCGGGTTCCCGGGTTCGATTCCCGGCGGGATCAGTGATTTTCTCTGCCTCGTGATGACTGGGTGTTGTGTGATGTCCTTCGGTTAGTTAGGTTTAAGTAGTTCTAAGTTCTAGGGGACTGATGACCGTAGATGTTAAGTCCCATAGTGCTGAGAGCCATTTGAACCATCTGTTAAACATTTCTTCTTAATGAATTCAAACATGGGTCATTTAAGTAACAGCTGTTTTTGATGACATGGTGACAACAATGTGTTGGTGTGGCCGCACGAGAGCTAGGACTTTAGAGCCTGTACTGAAATTTTTAGGAGACAGGCGTGGATAAATGTGGAATAATTGTAAAATATGAACAAGTTGTAAAATATCCCTAAACACACACGCACATACACACACACACACTCATACGCAGAGAGAGACGGAGAGAGACAATACGCCTCTAATTCACCTGGTTGCGCTATTGGCGTTCCTTGTACTTCACGAATCCTCTT
Organism: Schistocerca piceifrons; assembly: GCF_021461385.2. Lineage (NCBI taxonomy): Eukaryota > Metazoa > Arthropoda > Insecta > Orthoptera > Acrididae > Schistocerca > Schistocerca piceifrons. Next base: position 38,126,809 of record NC_060139.1, on the reverse strand, counting down.
ATTTTCCTATAACTCTGCAACGCTCGGAAACTGATGACTGTATAGTCCCATCTCTGGTGCGTGATGATTTGCCTCTAAATTCACACTTTCGCACGGCTGAGTATCGAGGCTGATAAGGTGAGAATAATACAGTTAACACTCAGTTGTTAGTGTTGGATACCATGCTCGGAGAAAGCACATTGCCGACGAGAAACCGAGCGTATGCTCTTCGCTGGAGGACAGTAGAGAGTCTCCGGGATTCCCCGGGAATCACCTGCGCAGGGTTTGCGCGTGACTTCGGTCAGGAGCAGCACTCTGCGAAGTGTGTCACGCGGCCAAGCAGCGCCTGCGAACTCAGCGACGATCAGCTGGCGCGCCGGCCAAGTGTGGCTGTACAGCGTCAGCCAGCCACTGCTAGTCGAGCGTCGACCCGGGAACACAGCCATGCAGTCACAGCAAGGGCCTGCAAGGCCCGCATCACATCACAGAGGTGTCCACGACACAGTGACGAATGTTGTTCATGTCTGTACTCGTGAAAGAAACGACAGATTTCCCACTGGTCAAGTTTCGTAACTGACGCCATGTATTACACTACCGGCCATTAAAATTGCGACACCACGAAGATGACGTGCTAAAGACGCGAAATTTAACTGACGGGATATGCAAATGATTGGCTTTTCAGAGCATTCACACAAGGCTGGCGCCGGTGGCGACACCTACAACGTGCTGACATGAGGAAAGTTTCCAACCGATTTCTCATACACAAACAGCAGTCGACCGGCGTTGCCTGGTGAAACGTTGTAGTGATGCCTCGTGTAAGGAGGAGAAATGCGTACCATCACGTTTCCGACTTTGATAAAGGTCGGATTGTAGCCTATCGCGATTGCGGTTTATCGTATCGTGACATTGCTGCTCGCGTTGGTCGAGATCCAATGACTTTTAGCAGAATATGGAATCGGCGGGTTCAGGATGTTAATACGGAACGCCGTACTGGATCCCAACGGGCTCGTATCATTAGCAGTCGAGATGACAGGCATCTTATCCGCATGTCTGTAACGGATCGTGCAGCCACGTCTCGATCTCTGAGTCAACAGATGGGGACGTTTAGAAGACAACAACCATCTGCATGAACAGTTGGACGACGTTTGCAGCAGCATGGACTATCAGCTCGGAAACCATGGCTGCGGTTACCTTTGACGCTGCATCACAGACAGGAGCGCCTGCGATGGTGTACTCAACGACGAACTTGGGTGCACGAATGGCAAAAAGTAATTTTTCGGATGAATCCAGGTTCTGTTTACAGCATCATGATGGTCGTATCCGTGTTTGGCGACATCGCGCTGAACGCACATTGGAAGCGTATATTCGTCATCGCCATACTGGCGCATCACCCGGCGTGATGGTATGGGGTGCCATTGGTTACACGTCTCGGACGCCTCTTGTTCGCATTGATGGCACTTTGAACAGTGGACGTTATATTTCACATGTGTTACGACCCGTGGTTCTACCCTTCATTCGATCCCTGCGAAACCCTACATTTCAGCAGGATAATGCATGACCGCATGTTGCAGGTCCTGTACGGGCCTTTCTGGATACAGAAAATGTTCGACTGCTGCCCTGGCCAGCACATTCTCCAGATCTATCACCAATTGAAAACGACTGGTCAATGGTGGCCGAGCAACTGGCTCGTCACAATACGCCAGTCACTACTCTTGATGAACTGTGTTATCTTGTTGAAGCTGCATGGGTAGCTGTACCTGTACACGCCATCCAAGCTCTGTTTGACTGAATGCCCAGGCGTATCAAGGCCGTTATTACGGCCAGAGGTGGTTGTTCTGGGTACTGATTTCTCAAGATCTATGCACCCAAACTGCGTGAAAATGTAATCACATGTCAGTTGTAGTATAATATATTTGTCCAATGAATACCCGTTTATCATCTGCATTTCTTCTTGGTGTAGCAATTTTAATGGCCAGTAGTGTACTTATGTCAGATATGCAATATTGCCCTTTTCTGTTGGCAGGTGATCATGTTTCCAGAAGATAGGAGAGAAATACGGGCAGAAGTAAAGCTGTAAGTGCGAATCGTCAATCCTACCTGGATAGCTCAGTCGGTAAGAGCGTTGTGTGAAAAGCAGGTTCAGGGCTCGAGCTCGTCTCGGGCACATAGTTTTATCAGCCAGGAAGTATCGGTGATCGTTTAGACTGAAATCAGTAGTATTTAAATATTACTCATTCTGCACTATCTGGTGGATTACTATGACGCTCTTCGAAACGAAGGGCGTCAGAATCTGAAGGAGTTCAGAACACCGCTGTAGGCCAGACTGTTAAGCTCACTCACGCAGGAGCATTCTACAAAGTGACTATTTCGAACCGTTGCTAAGACCGATTATCATCAGTATTTGGCTGGTGTTCACGTTGGTATACAGAATATAGCAGACTGGCGATATGCCATATAGCAAAAGGCAACAAGTGCGAGAATTATAGCGCAGTCAGCTTAACAGTTCATGCGTCCAAGTTGCTGATGATATTAATACACAGAAGAACGGAAAATGAAACTGAAGATATGTTAGATGATGATCATTTTGGCTTTGGGAAATGGTAAAGGCATCAGAGAGCCAGTTCTGATGCTGCAGTTGATAATCGAAGCAGGACTGAATATAAATCAAGAGCCGTTCATAGGATTCGTCGACCTGGAAAACCGTTCGACAATGTTCAAATGGTTCAAATGGCTCTGAGTCCTATGGGACTCAACTTCTGAGTTCATTAGTCCCCTAGAACTTAGAACTAGTTAAACCTAATAACCTAAGGACATCACACACATCCATGCACGAGGCAGGGTTCGAACCTGCGACCGTAGCGGTCTCGCGGTTCCAGACTGTAGCGCCTAGAACCGCACGGCCACTTCGGCCGGCCGTTCGACAATGTAAAATATGTGTAAGACATTCGAATTGCTGATAAAAGTAGGGGTAAAGAATAGAGGATAGCGTTCTACGAGTCCGGTCGTGGAATGTCTGAAGACTTAATGTGGCAGGAAGCTAGAAAATCTGAAAGAGAAATGCTAAGGTTCAGTCTAGATACAGTGGGGGTCAGTGAAGTGAGATGGAAAGAAAACAAGGATATCAACAGCAGCAGAAAAAGGTATAAAGGGAGCAGGATTGGTTATGAACAGGGTGGTGAGGCAGAGAGTGAGTTACTGCAAACGGTTCACAGCCAGGAGAGAACAATCTGCAATTACGATTTTAAAAACTAATATTTACATGCATACAAACAGTAAAGAACATTATTTATGTTTAACAGCCATAAAACAAAACCCCACTGATGATGCTGCAGCTGTAGTGAAACATGTTTGGGATAAAAAACAAAATTGTGTTTTGCTACAGGCGGACCTCATCCAAAAGCATATCTATTGTTACAGCAAACACGGACAAAAGAGCTTCAACCCCAAGATGAAAAGATATCGATAATAAGATTCGATGATGGCTTTGCTATTCTCAGTGAACGTGAAGAAGAATTACAGGTGCTGCTGACTGGAATAAACAGTCTAATGAGTGCAGAACATGGATGGAGAGTAAATCGAAGAAAGACGGAAGTAATGAGAACTATCAGAAATGAGAACAGCGAAAACCTTAACAACGGAATTGAGGATCACGAAATAGGCAGCAAAATATCACATGATGGGTAGAGCAAGGAGGACAAAAAAAGCAGACTGCACTGGCAAAAAGTGCATTCCTCACCAAGAGAAGTCTGCTAATATCAAAAATACGTCTTAATTTGTGGATGAAATTTCTGAGAGTGTATTTCTGGAGCACAGCATTTCATGACTGTGAAACATGAACTGCGGGAAAACTGGAACAAGAGAGAATCGAAGCATTTGAGATGTTGCGCTACGGAATAATGTTGAAAATGAGGTGGACTGATAAGGTGAAAAATGATATCTTTTAAGACATCAGAGAATAATTTCCGGGGTACTAAATGGAGCTGTAGAGGGTAAAAATTGTAGGGAAAGACTAGTAATTACGTTGTAGTAGTACTCTGAGATGAAAAGGTTGGAACAGGAGAGGAATTCGTGGGGTGTTACATCAGGCCAGTGAGAGGACAAGAGAAGAAAAGGTATCCTGCCACATTTCATAAAACTCATACTGTGCACCACTGGCATGAACTGATTCGCAAAACAATTCCGCAGTCTTATATAGAGGGAGAGGACGTGACAATGTTTATGGTGCTTCGACGTTAAGCCAGGCGGTTCCCTTGTAGTTGTTCGAGAGCAACTTGCTGTGTGCAGGAACAAGGCTTCTCCTTTTCCATTCCTTTAATTTCTGTTTTCATTGATAATCACGCAAACAAAACACTAGTATTCCTCAGTCGTTCACAATATACAGCTCCACGGTTGTCAGCCTGAGAAAACGAAGGGAGCGTGCTTCACTACTTCTGTACATCATACGGAAACCGATCACAATGCTTGGGTGGGAACTAATGGCTGGATCATAGGCTATAGTGGACTCTAAGAGCAATTCACATTATGAAATTATTGTCTTCATTTGTTACAGATCAGATCTACTCTAAAATCTAAGCTGCACTCGTTACAGTAGCGTTACTGCATATAGAAGTAAAGTCCCTGAAGCCAAAACAAGTGAAACGGGTTTATCTGTTCTCGTATCATACTTTTTCTGTAGCAGAAGACCTCTTTTATTTAACCAGCACACACAAGGCAAAGAATTCAGTCAATAGTGAACCGTCAAAGTCACTAGCGTACCTAGAAAACAAATTCTGCAGTTTGTATCACTAAGAAGTGCACTCAAACTGATTACGACCGAAATCAGCTGAAGAATAGTTATGGAGGACCATACTTAACTGAAGAGGAGCTTGTGGGACAACTTGACTAGAAGAAGGGATCGGTTGGTAGGACATGTTCTGAGGCATCAAGGGATCACCAGTTTAGTATTGGAGGGCAGCGTGGAGGGTAAAAATCGTAGAGGGAGACCAAGAGATGAATACACTAAGCAGATTCAGAAGGATGTAGGCTGCAGTACGTACTGGGAGATGAAGAAGCTTGCACAGGATAGAGTAGCATGGAGATCTGCATCAAACCAGTCTCAGGACTGAAGACCACAACAACAACAACTTAACTCGATAAAAAATCCAAATTACGTAAAAATTAATTTGACAACACTAGAAAAACTTTGGCACAAAATGAAACACGATAGGCTCGAATAATAAAACGCTGAACGATGTGAAACTACGCTGGATAGCAACGCAGTCAACTGACATAACGCAGCTGAATTACGTCTTAAGCAGCGAATATAAATAGAAGAAATTCACCCACAGAAAACTATCCACACACCACACCGTATCCAGAAATGTACACATGATGCCAAATAATGTAAACAATTTGCTCAGTACAATGCAGCAGGAAAAATTAGTTTTTTTTTTTAATTTAAGGACGCTCCTAATAAGTGTCTGAAAAGTTTCAAATGTTAGTTCCATGAGTTTTTAACTTCATTAGTGAATAATTAATTACCATTACGGAAGAACTGATCATAATAGTGTCAAAGAAACAAGATCTAATACATGGTTTTAATTCGATGTCATCTATTTTCTCTCCTAAATTACTCCAAACATGCTGTAGTCTGTAAGACAAGGGAGAATCGATCACTAAATCGCTTTTGTGCGACTGTTTCTCTCGTTTACCTCGGCCAATCAGGTAATATGATTTTTCTCGCGTTTTGGTGGTAACGCACAGTATTTCTGCAGTTATAGGTGACAATGGCTTTCAGGTAGTACTGCAGGTAAGGCTTTGGCACTGCGCACCTGAAGACAATGCCGACGTTTTACCATTGCAGATGTTGGCAAGTAACTGCAGTCGGCACCTCCGGTCCTGTAGTGACGAGCAAGCTGCCCGCTCGTTTAAGCACGACAGACGTGCTTTTGTGTAGCTATAACAACTTGAACAAACCGATAGGCATCCCCATAAGCTCGCCGCAGTTTTCGGCCCAGCAATCTTATAGCCGTCTGTCCGGTTGCCTATTGGAAAGGGTACTGTCCATAGTGACTGTATAGCGTATACTGAAGTCGCAGAACAGTGTCGTATACGTTGCACGGTAGCGACTCTTTGTCACTAACAGAACACGAAGATCACAGTGCTGCAAGAGGGAATAGAAATATTTCTCGTATGTTTCGCATAGTTTCCATAGCTTTTTCCTCGTGTACAGGATCCACCAGGGGAACGGTCAATACTCAGGGATATGTCAGGAACGATCATTCGAAGCAAGAACTTTTAGTTCAAATGACTCTAAGCACTATAGGACTTAACATCTGAGGTCATCAGTGCCCTAGAACTTAGAACTACTTAAACCAAACTAATCTAAGGACAAAAAATGGCTCTGAGCACTATGGGACTTAACATCTATGGTCATCAGTCCCCTAGAACTTAGAACTACTTAAACCTAACTAACAGCACACAACACCCAGCCATCACGAGGCAGAGAAAATCCCTGACCCCCCCGGGAATCGAACCCGGGAACCCGGGAACCCGGGCGTGGGGAATCTAAGGATCTAAGGACATCACACACATCCATGCCCGAGACAGGATTCGAACCTGCGGCCGTAGTAGTCGCGCGGTTCCAGACTGAAGCGCCTAGAACCGCTCGGCCACACGGCCGGCCTATTATTGTTATTCTGCAGTGTGCCCACCTGCCCAGGACTTTCTCCTCCTTCCTAGTCTACGAATTACCGAGATAACAACAGTATGCATTTCAGAGCCCATGTCCACTAGGCTATCCCCCCCCCCCCCCCCCCTCTCTCTCTCTCTTTTTTTTTTTTTTTTTTTTTTTTTTTTTTTTTTTTTTTTTTTTTTGCGAATACTGCCTTCTCCAAAAGTATGGAAAGCAATGCGCTTGCGTTAGCAGAGACTTCTTTCACAGTATCGAAGGTGAAGAAGTACGCGCAGTTCTTTAGGTATGGATTTTACAGCCCATGTTTACTAGAATTTTTTGGTTCGAATGGTCGTTCCTGTCATATACATTGGACATTGTACCTCAGCTGCCAACTGTTGTGTCATATGTCAAGATATTCACATTAAGAAACATTTTTGGAACTGAATCGATGCGTCTTTGCTGATCACGATCATTATGTTAAGGTTCAGTTTTGGCGTCTGATGCAATTGAATATTCAATAATCTGATAATATTCTTTACATATTTGAGTGTTTTCCGTGACTACCGAAATCGGTTATACAGTGCTCAAATTACAATTTTGACGGTTGAATGTTTTTTTTTCCTTTTTTCTATATACAGCCATAACATGGTAGACTTATCCAGCGTGATATGTGTTGTGTTTTAAAAGTCGTACAGGACGTTAGATAGGTATGTTCAGTAGTCGTATAGATGCTCGACGTATTTCAGATTTTTGATCTTTGATTCTTATGTAATGGAACGATCATATGAAGGTTGTAGTAGAGAAGGCAAATGGTCGACTTCGGTGTATTGGGGGAATTTTGGGAAAGTGTGTTTTATCTGTAAAGTAGATCCAATATAGGACGTTAGCGTGACCTATTCTTCGGTACTACTCAAGTGTCTGGGATCCTCAGCAGGTCGGACTGAAGGAGAACATTGGATCAATTTATGTGCGGGTTGCTAGATTTGTTACAGGTAGGCTCGAACAACACGCAGGTATTGCGAAGGTACTTTAGGAACTCAAATGGGAATCCCTGGAGGGAAAGCGACATTCTTTTCGAGGAATACTGCTGAGAAAACTCAGAGCCGGCATTTGAAGCTGGCTCCAGAACGTTTGTACTGTTTACGTGAGGACCACGAAGATAAGAGAAATTAGGGCTCTTGCGGAGGCATATCGACAGTCGCTTTTCCCTCGTTCTACGCACATCAAAAAAAAGGTTTGCATCACCCCGGTTGTCAGAACTCCTGAAGATGGACTTTGACTGTCGATATTGGATCACAGACACAGTCCCTTTGACTGTTCACAGATGTCAGTAAAGCTGTCGAAAGATCTAAACAATCGGGCAAGAGCAGACGGAGGGGGCCCGACTGCCGAAGAGCTCCAGTCATTCCACCAGGAAGGAGGTACACGGCTAGTGTTGTCTGTAGTTCAACCATGCCTAGATGGTCAATACTGCGGTTCGATCGCGCCCGCATTCTTACTTTGTGCCAGGATGGGCTCTCAGCAGGGGAAGTGTCTAGGCATCTCGTAGTGAACCAAAGCGATGTTGTTCGGACATGGAGGAGATACAGAGAGACAGGAACTGTCGATGGCGGGCCTCGCTCAGGCCGCAGTGGATGACCGCTCTCTACGGATTAGGTCTCGGAGGAACCCTGACAGCAACACCACCATGTTGAATAATGCATTTCGTGCAGCCACAGGACGTCGTGTTACGACTGAAACTGTGCGCAATAGGCTGCATGATGGGCAACTTCACTCCCAACATCCATGGAGAGGTCCACCTTTGCAACTACGACACCATCCAGCGCGGTACAGATGGGCCCAACAACATGTTGAATGGACCACTCTGGATTGGTATCACGTTCTCCTCACCGATGAGTGTCCCATATGCCTTCAACCAGACAATCGTAGGAGGCGTGTTTGGAGGCAACCCGGTCAGGCTGAACGCCTTAGACACACTGTCGACTGCAGCAAGGTGGAAGTTCCCTGCTGCTTTTTGGTGGTATTATGTGGGGCCGACGTACACCGCTGGTGGTCACGGAAGGCGCCGTAATGGCTATACAATACGTGAATGCCATCCTCCAACCGATAATGCAACGATATCGGCAGCATATTAGCGAGGCATTCGTCTTCAAGGATGACAATTCACGCCCCCATTGTGCACATCTTATGAATGACTTCCTTCAGGATAACGACATCGCTCGACTAGAGAGGCCAGCATGTTCTCCAGACAAGAACCCTATATAACATGCCTGGCATAGATTGAAAGGGCTGTTTATGGACGATGTGACCCACCAACCACTCTGAGGAATCTATGCCGAATCGCCGTTGAGGAGTGGGACAATCTAGACCAGCATTGCCTTTATGAACTTGTGGATAGTATGTCACGACGAATACAGGCATGCAACACTGCAAGAGGACGTGCTACTGGGTATTAGAGGTACCGGTGTTTACAGCTATCTGGACCACCACCTCCGAAGGTCTCGCTGTATGGTTGGTACAACATGCAATGTGTGGTTTTCGTGAGGAATAAACAGAGTGAAAATGATGTTTATGTTGACCTCTATTTCAATTTTCTGTACAGGTTCCAGAACTCTCGGAACTGAGGTGATGCAAAACTTTATTTGAGGTGTGTATTTGCGATTGGAATAGGAAAGGACATGAAGAATAGTGGTACAATGTGCTCTCCGCCACGCACCGTGCGGTGGCTTGCGGAGCGTCTGTGCAGATGAAAATGTAGAAACTTGAAGCTGCTGTCACTCCCTCGTCTCACACGCGCTGCAATACGGCACATTTTTCCCAGCGAGGAATGTCTCTGAGGAGATCTTAGATTTATAAGTGAAACTTCCCCTTTGATCAATTATACGTGACTGTGCTTAAACTGACACACAATATTTTGTTAGCGCAACGCAATCTGACTTTCAAAATTCCCTACAAAAGAATGGCCCTGACTAACATTAAACTATACCTTTCACAAATCACTTACCTCACAAAAATCTTTGCTGCTCAAGCTACTGCAATACAGCGAGCGCCACTACTGCCAGCTAAATAAAAGATTCAAACTATGGAAGGCACTAACTACTGATAGGGATAGTTAGCAAATGAAAGATATTAATAGAGAACAAACAATGTATTTACCTTGATATCATCATATATAAATATAGCAGTTCATGACAAATTTCAAAACTCCGCCATCTCTCTCCCCACATCCACCACTGCTGGCGGCTCACCTCCAACTGCGCAACGCTACGCGCTCTTCACATCCAGCTGCCGCTGCCCAACACTACAATGGCGAGTATTACAACAATGCAAAGCAGCCACAGACTGCACACAGCACAGCCAGTGATTTTCATACAGAGGTGGCGATACCAATAAAAAAAACTAAACAGCCTACTTACATAGCCCCCATGCTCCCCACAAAAAATTTTACAAATTGTATTGGGCAGTGGCCAATACAGATTTGAAAAAAATTTTTCATAATTACAATAACAAAGAAATCAAATGCACACATTTATTGATACAATGTTGGTCAAAAGCTAAAATTTTCTCACAGTCCATAAAGACAGTTCTCATCATTCGTCACAGTAAAATTGCAGTGTTTTTCTCAAAGTCTGAGCAGTAAAGGAAAATGCACACAGAAGTAGTGGATTTCCATGCAATCTTGAAGAAGTAGTGTTGTCCTTCCAACGGAACGACAGTGCTGACTCTTGACATACATACAGGGAATGGGCCACAACAGAGCAAACTCACAGCAGAGACAGTCGAAATTTTGAAGAGTATTGGTAGGTAGGTCATCACAGAGCAGACCCACTGTAGTCCTGGTAGAGATTACGGTATTGGTGGGCCACCAGAGGTGCAGACCCACTGCAGTCCTTGTAGAAATAATGGTATTGATGGATCATCAAAGATGTAGACCCATTGTAGTCCTTGTAGAGATAATGGTACTGGTGGGTCATCAAAGATGCAGACCCACTGTAGTCCTTGTAGAGATAGCCAGCAGCCATCTGTTGTGACTGTGCAGGTGCACAATCACCATTGAAGAGTCTTGCGGATAATATAGCAAGTCCATAAACCACCACTTGTGCACTCACAAAGTTTTTGAAATTGTCCTTAGAACCAGCAATGCTGTTATCCAGTCCCTTGCTGAGTTATTAACACACGTGCAAACACTAACAGTCCCTACTTCTCACATATTGTCCATATACTATGACCAACAGAAACGTGTGCAGTGAAATGTAACTAACAAGTTAATAATATCATGAACTGGTGACAATTACAATTTAATAACATAAGAATACAATTACAAAGGTACAAAAACATCATTAAAGAACATAATAGTACAGATAACATTGGTAGTAATATGGGCTTTACAAAAGAATCGAAATAACATATACATCAGTGTTACAGGAATTATGACATGAGTACATACATAAAAGATCAGAGTAACTTTCGAAACATCAACTTCACACATGAGCATTAAACAGAACAGAATTAATAATATCTAACATCTTTACAAAGTAAATAACATATTATTAATGCCAATTATATTCGAGGATAACAGTATTCCTCATCATAGTGAATGTAGCTTAATATTAAAAGAAGAAAAAAATTCTATGAAATTACACAGAGACAGGAAGAAAACAAATACACAAGGGTACACAAACACATAGTGGGATAACACCAATAGGAAAGGACAGGGTTCGTTTTCAGTGTAACATGTGGTACTGCAGTCCAACCCAAAACTTCATATATCTTTCCTCTTATTTCATCCTTTGTTTCCACCAAAAAAAATTCTATCTAAGCATGCTTTCTGTACTTATATGTTCACACATTTCTTACCTCAACATTAATTTCCAAGAAAATCCTACCTAAACAAGTTTTCTGTACCTTTTTTTCGTATGACTTCTCAATGCATTTCTTCCAATTCATCGAAACTCATTCTCTTAGAGGCTACCCCCTCTTAAGCTAACTTAAATCTACTGAGCTCAGATGCTAAACTAAGGAACGAGGCAATGCAGCAGCACAAAATAAGTAACACAAACAACAATGACCAAAAAAATGGAAAATTGCAAAGCAAGCTACAGTAAATCTAAATTACCAAGCAATGCAACATTACAACTAATATGAGCCAATGTGCAGCAACAAGAAAAATAAATGAGTCGTAAAATTGGCTTAGCAGAGTAACACAAAGTCAAATTCAGTAACACTACGCCTGGCAAACAGCAGTAACTTATACCTAAACATGACATAGCTGAAGCAGAAAAAATATTACAGCAAAAACAACAATGCAGATAAGGGAAATGTATATTCACATCTTAATATCTATGTAATTAAAGTGGTGCACCACAACAACTGATTGTAAAAAGAAATATTACCATGTACTTGAAAAGAAAATTATGTATTACTGTTACTAGTTCCTTCTTATTGTTCTTTCCTTTCCAAGTGCTCCTTTTTTAAAGAATGTGGATCATAAAATAATTATTTAATAGATCTGTTGACAGAAAGTGTTCACATTAGCAAATGCATTTCATTTTATAAAAGCAATGCTGCAACACAGCTGGAAACCAGATATCAAATGAAATTAGCAACTATGAAAAGCAAAGCATAAAAATATCATTCAGTAGTCATGTGACATTTCATAAGTTAGTAGAAATTCTCTCAACTCTCATAGAAAGACGCTTGTCATAATCAGGTGTGCAGATGTAAAAATATTTCTTGTCATTTTATTAGGCATTTCAGTAAATATCATAAATTACGAGCTCCACAGTATGCTTTCAACAAGGAAATGTCAGTAGCACGGACAATGGCCTCCCCTTTTTTTTTTCTACCTGTGCCACTGAAAGGCTAATGGCTTTTTTTTTTTTTTTTTTTTCGGGCGGCTGTCGCCCAGTTGGGTGCCCGCGACGCATTATGTGCAGGTGGTCACTTAACTTTCTTACAGAAATATTTACGACAGCAGTTTCCGCTACAGTGACAGTCTCACATAAAAATATTTCACAGGTCAACAATTAGCATTGCAAATCTGTAGAAACAAAATCCTATAAATATAAGTGTCCAAAAAAATTTTCGCCGGCACTGTGATACATTCATGCATTTACACACCTTTCATAACTCTTAAAGTACGATTCTTGGTTTCCAACATCCTGTTTCACAAGTCAACAGTCCCTACCCACTATTCATTACTCCTTACCTTATTACACATATACGTATCCATCGACACTCGTCAATATTTCGTCATTATAAATATGAAGCATAATCAAATAACTCATATAGCCTCAGCCTATTAATCATAAACATACCTCAGCAGCATAATACACATCGTCGTCGTAAAAATAACATCATAACACCTCAGTCAAATCTCAAAATCGTCGTAGCTTCCTCCAATAATTAAAAAAATTCTCTGCTCATGTCAAAAGTGTCATCTGCCTCAAACGTACTTTAAAAATCATGAATCCATACCAAATACATCATTCAAAGCTCTCATAGTATCACAATGGTTCCGAAAAAATATGAAGAGTTCACACAGTACAGACAAAATACAATTTCGTAAGTGTGAAGTTATCCAATGGTGTAATTACGTAAACATGTGTCACTGACATAGTAAAAAACATGCTTATCTCTCAGTTAAATGATCAGATCGCTGTGTAATTTATGTTTTAGAGAAATATGGTACCGATGTGTAAAGTTGTATAAGCAAATACCATATTAGCTAGGGTTCCTTGTGCTTGCCAAACACATGGTACACAAAGTAGGCGTGTACCCCCCTGAGGATTAATGTAATTATACCCTCAGGTGTTACAGATTACAGCAATGGAATGAAATGTATCACGGAAAACTTTCTTTGTAATTCAAAAATCTTTAAAAATAAATGTTTTAAGTACAAAATTAATCACTCAAATACGTGTACTGTAGCGCTAAATGTGCGTCTTGTTGCAACATAATCTGTGTGGAAGTGTCGTAGTTATTGTCCTCCGAAAGCTAAGTTCTGCAGAAGTCAATGTACTTACCTCATAATACACAAAAGTGAAATGCTTTGCGTATAAATGTCTTAGTTATTACGCTTATTGCCGTGATGAAGAAAGTACTGTACTGTAACGTATTGTTGTGCTACGGAAAAGGCAGTCTCATTGTAGCTATACTACAAAAGTTACTACTAAAACCCGTTTTACTTTCCAGAATAAAACAGAAAACTGTGCAGATATAAAACAGAAACACTGCAAAAGCAACATTGTAAATTTTCACTCATTAGTAGCGTCGTGATAAAACCGTGTAGTTGTCACATAAACTAACCACTGTGTCGTCTGGTATCTCACAGAAAGTACTTTAAACCCAGAATGTATTTTCAAGTAAACCAAAATGTTGCATTAAAATCTCATTAGCAGTACTGGTAAATGTTCTAAGTATGTGAGCCTTATAGTCGTTACGTAATCGTGCAACTAACAAGCAAGAATGTACAAATACAACACTGTGTCGTCTGTTCACTATAACAATGCATTCGTAATTTCTGTTTAAAAATGTTCCCTAGGTTCTAGACTGGATATTTAACTTCAAACATAGTTGTATGTTAACAGTTTCTTAAGTCTGACACAGCATACTAGTCATGTGAAGTGAAAAGTTTTATGGCAAAGACAAAGTTAAAAAGCAGATTATCTTTCAATAAACGGTTTTACATGTGAAATGTGGTGTAAACCTTTACTCTTCCTAGTACGCAGAGTTTCAACTTCAACGCAATTATCATGTGGTATACGTCGGATTCTGTAAGGTCCATTGTAAACTAGAAAGAATTTGTGACTCAAGTGTTTCTTCTTATGTGACAATGAATGAGCTTTAATGAGAACCTTCTGACCAATATACAATTTCTTTGGATTTGCTTTACCGTGCAGTTTTCTCCTTTTGTCTGCTGCAGATTTTGTATTTTTAAGAGCCAAATCAATTATGTCTTTGTGTCGAAGTTTACGTGTATTTGGGAAAGGTACAAGCTCTCTGATTCTGTTTGGTGGTTCTTCATTCTTTAGTACAAGAGTAGGTGGTAAAGCAGTGGAATCATGAGGCATTTCATTCAGCACATTTTGAAATAAGTGTAAATATCTGTCCCAATGCTGATGCTTTCTGTGATAATAAAGTCCGCAAAGCTTATTGATTTCTTTCATAATCCGTTCAGACGGGTTACAATGTGGTGAGTACAATGAAATAAAAACAGGTTTGATTTTATGGTTGCGAAGCATGCGTGACCAAACAGCAGATCTAAATTGCGGTCCGTTATCTGAAATGACTTTGCTAACGTGTCCAACTTCACGTAAGAAATTTTTAACAAAGGCGTTGGATACAGATCGTCCAGTGGCTTTACGTAACGGAGTGAAAGAAACAAATTTTGAAGTAAGTTCAACAGCGACTAGAACGTACGAAAATCCATTGGATGTTCTGACAAGCGGTCCCAAGAGACCAACAGCAGCAAATTCTTTTAATTTAGAAGGAATAATAGGAAACAACGGAGCACGATGTGAGACAGTAGATGGTTTCGCCTTTTGACAAAGTTTACAAATAGACAAGACTCTTCGAATTCTTTTTTCCATATTGTTAAAATAACAAGTCGTTCGAAGAATATGATAACATTTTCGTGGACCAAAATGTGCGTAGCTGAAATGAATGTACCAAATGAGCTTATTAACAAAATCGTCAGGAATGCAAAGTACCCATAGCTTGTCATCAACAGTGGAGCGCTTGAACAGTATGTTGTTTCTAACCAGATAATAATGCCGAATCTGTGTGTGTGTCTTTTCATGCCATTTGCTCTTGATGTCTTTCCAAATCGGATCTTTATCTTGTTCATGAGCAATGTCCTTTAAAGATGTGGTGATGAAGTTTTCAAAGGCGACTTTCTGAATGTAAAGAATACTGAAATTTTTCTCGAGGTTGCCTTCTGTGGTACTTTTCTCAAGCCCAGCCGGTGCGCGTGACAGTGCGTCCGCAACAATGTTCTCCTTGCCGGGAATGTAGACTATTGTGAAGCGGAATTCTTGCAGAAACAATGCCCAACGTTTTAACCTGTCATGATTTAATTTTGAAGACATAAGAAATTGTAATGCACGATGATCACTGTATACTTTTACGTGCTTACCAGAAAGAAAGAAACGGAATTTGTTAAATGCCCAAACGATAGCTAAAGCTTCTAATTCAGTAACGGAATAATTTTTTTCAGATTTTGTTAGCACTCGGCTAGCAAAAGCAATGGTTTTCTGAATGCTAGTGTCATTTTATATGGCTTCTTGAAATAAATGGGCACCAAGACCGACTTTAGAAGAATCCGTGCTAAGGCAGAAATCTTGTGACAGATCTGGATGAGCTAAGATTGGCGCGTGAAGTAACGCTTCTTTCAAAGAATTGAATTCCAATTGTGCTTGTTCGTCCCAGTTCCAAATAGTATTTTTTCCAGTGAGAGAACAAAGTTTTGGTGTAACAAGAATTTGCATATTCAGAAAACGACGGTAAAAATTTACGAGACCTAGAAAACTGCGGACTTGTCTTTTTGTGGATGGAACTGGAATGGCTCTGATTGCTTCTAACTTTTCAGGATCCGGCTGAATGCCTTCAGAAGAAATAATATGTCCCAAAAACTTCACCTTTGTCCTACCGAATTCAGACTTTTCCAAGTTAACTGTAATTCCAGATTCTGCAAAAATACGTAACAAACTGTTGAGGATGCGATTATGTAGTTCCCATGAAGCTTCTGCTATTAGAATATCGTCCACATATAAGGTGATGTGACGTTTTAAGAACTCAGGTAATATGAAATTTAGCCCGCGAATGAATGCTGCTGAAGAAATGTTCAAACCAAAGGGAAGTTTCCGAAACTGATAACAAACGCCGAAACAAAGGAAAGCTGTGTATTTTCTACATTCTGGATGAAGTTCGATCTGATAAAAGCTGGATCTGAGATCAATGGAAGACAACACTTTTACACCATTTAAATTTTGAAGAAGTTCTTCCAACGTTTGCGGCCTGTCTGTTTCAGGAATAATGATCGTATTGATTTGTCTCGAATCTAAGACAAGCCTGATCGATCCATTTTTCTTCTCAACAACATGTAATGGATTGTTG
This sequence comes from Schistocerca piceifrons, assembly GCF_021461385.2. NCBI lineage: Eukaryota > Metazoa > Arthropoda > Insecta > Orthoptera > Acrididae > Schistocerca > Schistocerca piceifrons. Next base: position 38,110,059 of record NC_060139.1, on the reverse strand, counting down.
TATGAGCTTACTGCAGGCTCAATAATGCCCTAGTCAAGCATAGATTGTATTTCTGTTCTAACACGGTCCCTATAATGTGCTGGAATTACATATGGTCGAACACAAAATTTAGTATGCTCACAAACACGAAATTGGTATTGAAATCCCTTGATTGTTCCTGTTTTATGAGTAAAAACTGTGGAATGTTCTTGTAAAAGCTCAAAAAGGTCCTGCCTATCAGTGTCATTACAATTCTCAATTGTTTGAATTTTATTCTGAATTAACTCATTAATTTCAAATATGCCGTCGATATCATCCCTGTCAGTACTTGCAGAGTGATTGTTAGTGTCAAGTTCCGTCGAAAATTCCGAACTGTTGTCTAACAGGAGGTAAAGCCGATTAATTTCTTCGTCATGGTTTGAGAGCCAATCTTCAAATTTCAAAGCTACTGACTTACCTTCTTTTTCTAAAGTTATTTCAGCATCGTGAAAGTTTAAGATTGCTTTGTATTCATTCAAAAAGTCTACTCCCAGAATAATTTCTGTCGACAATAATGGAACAATAAGAAAGTTCATAGAGAAGCTGTGGCTTTGACAAAAGAATTCTAAGTTGGTTTGTTGGCGTACATCTACACTTTTTCCAAAGATTGCACCTTGTAATTTAATCTTACGTAACGGAAGTGTGGGACAATCGTTCGATTTGTTGCATTTGCTAAAGGCTGTTTCACTAATTACTGAAATGGGACTGCCAGAGTCAAGTACTGCCGTAAATTTTACGTCATTTACTGTAATGTGAATCACAGGATATGCAATGTTGTTATGTTTTATGTCGTGTTCCTGGAGTAAGATGTCCCTAATGTCTTCCATTTTTACGTAATTACTAGCTACGGCAGCTGCGTCGTCAGTTTCATAAGTACGTTTTGTGGCTGCCAGCGGTATGAGTCATTGCCTATTGTGTCTTTGTTGGCGCGCGTCGTTATTGGGGTTTGGAGACCTAACTTCTACAAATTCACTTTGTTGAGAGCGGTCTGCTCTGTTTGAATCCCGCCAGTTCTGATGCAATTCAGGTCTGTCGTTACGATCATATCGTCTGTCGTCATGTCGGTAGATTCCATAGTTCCTTTCTTGTCGGTCACATGGTGGAGAATTTCTCCCTGAATCGTAACTGCGCGCTGGACCGTTGCATCTGAAGTTATTCTGTCTCTCTTGATAATAATTATTTTGGTTCCCATATTGTCTGTTTCTCTTATTGTCTCTGTGATAGTCATTACCACGGAGAGGTGATCTTTCCCTGTAGTTATTACTACTCTGCCAACGGTTGTCATACGGGTGGTGTCTGTTTTGGTCACGATTTGTGTTGTGAGAATCGTGTCAAGTTATTACTTCTTTCATCGCGGAATTGCGACGGATGTGACCTGTAATTGTTGTGTTCCTGGTTTCGCGTTCCGCGATTGTCAGTGTCAATTTCTAATTCTTGTAAAAGTCCCTGAAATGCTTCAATGTCGTCTTTGCAACGTCCTGCCAAAATATTATGTCGTAAATGTTCAGGCAGTTTGATTAAGCAAATGCAGATGAGTTCTGAGGGGCTGTATGGGTTTGAAAGATACTGATTCTTATGCAACATGTCTTCAAAATATTTCATAAGACTGGAAAATTCAGATTGTTCGAAACGTTTCATCATTATGATGCTATGTTTTACTCGGTCTTGTGTGGCTTGAGACCAATATGCTGAGAGGAAGGCATGGTAAAACTCTCGTTCACTGTGGCAATCGTGAATTACCGATCGCATTCTTACAGCTGGTTCATTCTCCAAGTAGCCACACATAAATTTTAATCTGTGTTCTAACGACCAGTTGGGAGGAAAACAATGCGAGAATTGATGGAGCCATGCTTGTGGATGAATGTCGTTGCCAGAATTCTTAAATGTTTTGAATTTACGTGTAGTAATGAACAGCTTATAGTCAAAATCATCATGTCGGCGAGTCGCATATCGGTCATTGTTAGGTCGTGTCGGCCGTTCCATATCAAAATTCGGTGCACATTGCCAATTTCTTTCATAACTTCCGAAATGCCCTGTGTTGTTATTTTGTGGCTGTTCCGTATTTCTGTGTCCCTCTTCCCGTATTGGGGCGCGAGTATCCTCTGAAATACGTAATTCTTGTATTACCTGTGTCAGCTGATCTTGTACTTCCCGGATTTCTCTTTTGTACTGTGTATTGATTTGATTTTGATTCTGTTTGAATTTTCTAATTTGTTCATACTCTTCTGTGTCAGTGAAGGCTACAGGTCTTGTGTCATTCAGATCATCATCTACCTTTGTAGATAAGTTAGTGACCTGATCCGAAAGTTCGGCTACTTTCTCCGATAGTGAACACATTTCCTCAGCGTGTTTTTCTGAACCAAGTTTCAGAGTGTCCATTTGTGTTGAAATCGAATCTACTGTGTCCTTTAAGTTTTCCTGAGTTATTGCAAGTTGCATAACCGAATCGGTAGATGCAACTGAGTCAATTTTAGCCCACAAGGTCTCATGATGTTCATGAACAATGGCTTGCAGTTCTTTTATGGCTGCTTCGTGATTCTGTAATGCATTTTCATGCCGCGAAAAAATAGGTTGAAAATGCTCACAAATTTTTGTTTTTACGTCATTACAGACTTTTTGACATTTCGATTCAATGTTATGTAACTCAGTAGTTAAATCTTCACGTGTTTGTTCAAGTGTGGTGTCTAACTTTTGAAGATTTTGTTCCATTGCGTCTAACTTTTTAAGATTTTGTTCCATTGTGTCTAACGTTTGAAGCTTTTGCTGTGTTTGTCCCATTTGTTGTATTAATTGTAATAACAATGCATTAGTGTCTGGAATCTGTTCCTCTACGCTTTTCGGCAGTACATTTGCACTGGCAACATTCACATTTTGACAAGCAGAAAATGTGTCTTGACTTATTTGAGCAAACGGTGAGGACGCAAAACCTGAATCTACAGTATTTGCAAAATTGTGTCCTGTCATTTCGGATTCCTGAGGCGAGCTGTTGCCGAGCGATCGATCGATAATGCTTCCCTGTTCACTAACTGATTCACTGCCTACACCATTGTTTGCCGCCCGCTCCATTTCCCTATGCACAATTACCAAATTACTACTTTGAACATTAGTTAATTCATTACTCTGCGGCGCTAACACACTGCTTTCGTCTTCACTGTCATTTCTCAATTTACTTTGGAGCCTAGTATTACGTTTTTCACACGCCATTATAGTCACAATATTTCACGATAACACAGAAAAGCACAATTTGAAGAGCAAAAATAAGAGAACACATTAACATAACACTGAAAATAATATCTAGTTAATTGCAGCTGCGAAATACTTGGTGCAAATCTACATGCATGCCACAACTGTTTTACTGTACAACAATGAAAGACTGCAACTACAAAGGAGATTCTCTCTACAATTACGCGCTAGCAATAAACAAAAGCTACACTAATCACACAAACTACAAGGAAAAAAAAAATCAGAAGATTCCAGTGAGGTATCCTCGGCTAAGGGTCGACATATGAAACTTCCCCTTTGATCAATTATACGTGACTGTGCTTAAACTGACACACAATATTTTGTTAGCGCAACGCAATCTGACTTTCAAAATTCCCTACAAAAGAATGGCCCTGACTAACATTAAACTATACCTTTCACAAATCACTTACCTCACAAAAATCTTCGCTGCTCAAGCTACTGCAATACAGCGAGCGCCACTACTGCCAGCTAAATAAAAGATTCAAACTATGGAAGGCACTAACTACTGATAGGGATAGTTAGCAAATGAAAGATATTAATAGAGAACAAACAATGTATTTACCTTGATATCATCATATATAAATATAGCAGTTCATGACAAATTTCAAAACTCCGCCATCTCTCTCCCCACATCCACCACTGCTGGCGGCTCACCTCCAACTGCGCAACGCTACGCGCTCTTCACATCCAGCTGCCGCTGCCCAACACTACAATGGCAGACAACAATGTAAACTAGCCACAGACTGCACACAGCACAGCCAGTGATTTTCATACAGAGGTGGCGTTACCAATAAAAAAACCTAAACAGCCTACTTACATAAGTCTCCATTTTGACTATTGAGAAAACCACTTCCAAAAGTGGCCTCACCGTCATGCTGGAAATTCCTGCTACGCAATGATTTTTTCATGCAATGAAAGAGAAAGAAGTCACTGGGTGTCATCTCAGGATATGGGTATTGTGGCAAAGTTTCATATCCCAGAGAAGAAGAAAAACTCTTGGAGGTCTTCTCGCTATGCTTCATCTTGTTATCTTGCAGTTAGCTCGTCAGGAGATTTCTGTAGTACGCGTCTGTGACGGTTTGCCTCTTACGAGGAGTACTCATAATCTGTTGGCACCACACCACGGGAGTCCTAAAAACCACTCACTACCAGCTTGTCGATGATGGTTGAGTTTTCGCCTTTTTCGGCGATGGTGAACCCACACGTTTTGACTGGTTGCTTTATTTCATTGTCTCGTGGTCTTAATGATACGTCCAGCACTCAGGCATGGCGGTCAGTCGGCTAAAGAAGTCCTCTAGCTTGTCCCGAGACAGCTGCCACGTATCTGCTGCTGCCTCAGTCCGGAGGACTTTTTTAATGGTAGTGAGCAGTCGAGGTTCGCAGCGGGAGGTGACGTTTGTTTGTCATTTTCAAAATTCCGTGCAAGATGTTGATAACTGATCCATAACTGATTTTTCTCTTATTTCCGCTATCGCCTCTACTGTGACACACCGTGTAACCTCCCCCCTCACTTATCGACCTTAATGACAGTGAAAAATTAAACCGCGTGTACCTAATGGAAATTTGGGAAAAGCAATCGTCACCGAAGTTAATCTATCGGTAAAGAGGGAGGAAAGGGTTACATCTAAATGAAAGGAAAAATGCAAATGAAACTGGTGGAAATTAATTTTTAAAAGGGGTAAAGTTAATAAAGAAAGTAAATGTGCTGCCGTTACGTTAACAATTAACTAGCGGTAATTAGATATTTGAGATTTGGGGGAAATCACGGTCGCCAGTCCTAAGGACAATTACTATAGTAACTGAAAAAGCAAGGTAATTACACATATAATTAGCACTAGAAGCGTGGCAACTGAAGGTTGACACGTGTAGTGTGAAAACTGAAAGTTTGTCAGAAGTAATAAATTTCGCTACACTTAATTTAGCAAAAGAATTAATGAAACCGGAAAATCGAAAGTTAATTTAGTGACTGAAGTTAATAGTGAGCTTTCTTTCTGAAGCACATCGAAAGACAGTTAGTCTTGGACTACCTCAACAATCATTTCAAAAGCTACTTGAATCTACGCAATTTAGAAATAAGAGAATTAACCTTGAACTTGAATTAAATGATTCTGAACAATTAACAATAGTAAAATTTAGTACGTACCAAGCTGAGCTGCAGTCACAGGTAACTAAAATACGGTAACAAAACTCGCACTCTTAATTCGTGCTTGTGCAATCTAAATATTGTAGCCAGCTGAACTTTGAAATTAAAGCAGTGAAATCGAATGATGCTGGCGTTTGAATTTCAACGACCCTCGGGCTCATTTCGTAAAAGGAAGGGACCCTGCTTGGCAATGCAATTTGGGACAATGAGCAACAAAGGTTCATGCTAAGTTGCTGTAATTATAGTTACGAAAATGGAACAAGATTAAAAGCTGAGGTCTGCCATACAGCTCTAAAACTTTACGTGCGTCCAGTCTTCCTTGTCGGTTGATTGAAGGTTTGAAGCCGTCGATCGAGGAGGTGGCGACAGTCACTCATTGTCGGCCGTCGCTGTTGCAGAAGCTGGATGTTGGCGCGCCTTCTTCTCGACACGGTCACCAGGCGAAACGGGCTCTTGATGTGCGCCAGCTAATGCTTCCCGTCCGCGACACCATGTCAGAAACTATCATCGCGAGTCGAGCGCAATTACATGCTGCCAAACCCCGAAAGCGCGGCAACTCGCGGGAGCGTCACACAACACCTGCTCCACTCGCTACTCCCGCCAGACTCCGACTGCTCAGCCCGCGCTCCACGCGGCAGAGTTAACACTACCAAAGATCCTACACACTTTGATTCTTCACACGACCCATCGATGTAATCGTTCGATAGCAGTTTTCCCTAGGCAAGACCCAGCGTAAAATACAAATAATATTTACGAAACAAACCAATTATACATCGACATGAGTGCATAAATATATATATACAAACAGTAAAACAATTACAATATATAAAGAGACAGAAATGTCATATCTTGAGGTAACAAAACAAGGAAAAAAAATAATAGTACAATAGATGGAAATAGGAGGATATGCATTTCCGGCGTTACAACCGGTCTTCGACTGCCAGAGCCTCCACTTCTTTGGAGGGTCCCGGTTTTTTGCAGGGAAATGGTGCAACACATCGTTTCTCGTCATGCAAAATTGTCTGACCACACTGGAAGGGTTTGCGCCGCTTAACCACTGCCTTATGTGATGGTGCATTGTTACCGTGCACTGCAACAGCGTGGATACTTGCAAAAATGAATTAGTTCACGATATTCCACTTTACTGATGTGGTGCGCCATTTTTTTGGTTCGCTTATGGCATGCTACGATTCTGTGACGCCTGGATTTCAGTATGTACCAGTAATGCAGACATTTAACTGAAAATAAACAAAAAATTAATTACATTCTTTCCTGAGATGATAATAAAAAATTTAGAAGAACCCCTCGTAAAGGAAAGAGACGTCCTCGATCTTTGCGTCCACTACGTTCGTATTGAACCTAACATCTATGATTTGCTATGGGAAGCCCTGGGGACTAGGTCACACCTACCAGAACATGAATTAGTTCTATCTTGTCTAGCTGCAAATGGCAGCCACTGTGAGTAGTGATAAAAACATGACTAAACTGCGTAGTCTCTCGTGGAAATATGCACGATAAAGCCAGCTGTCCCTCTTATGTAAAACCCCCAAAAAACCGTAAAAACATTAACCAAACCGAATAAGCTGCTCCACGAGATTTTCTTTTCCATCGGTGGACTTCCCCCGTTTCCCCAAAGGGTCGCACCAAAAGTTCATTGTGCCCTGGAGATGCCGGTTTTCCAGCAGATGCACCATGACTTGTCAGCTTCCGAAGTAGCTGTGTCGGCCGAAAAAAGTATCTGACGTCGTCTGTAATTCGCAGGTACGAAGCTAGAAAGATGTACTGTAGCTCCTGGGTTTTTCCTGAATGATGGCACGTCACAGAAAGTGGATAAAACGCGCCCGTAAGCATTCAATTTACCGTCTACATAACGTCAGATTCATCTTTACGATTTGGGTACTTTTTAAATAGTTACTATTTTTTCTACTAGTTCCATAACATGCTCTCTACGACAAAATCTTGTGCCACTTTTTTTTCAGTTTTTCGCTTTTGTACAACTTCCTCGGAATTTGCCGTTTGATAATGCCTAAAAGCTGCATTACGCTTTTGGTGCAAGCCTTTTTGTCAAAAATTTAAATGTACTGAAACGTTGTAATTGGCCGTTTTCAGACAATTCCAAGAAGCTGCAAAACACATCAGCTGTCATAACCGTGATGTACAGGACAGATCACGTAACTCTGTCTTATGACGATGGTTCCAAACACATCAGCTTTTGCGTGTTTTCAAACGTTACGACAGCTCTTGTACTAGACAGTTGCTTTCCGTCACTTGAAATTTATCGGTGTTGATTCACCAAAGCTTAACGTAAAGACTTTTAATGTTAGAATATGTCAATTATTTGTTTTGTCTTTTATTTTACGCTGCTTCTTGTAGCTGAATGGATACCTTAGCGAATGAACCAGTAACGTCTGCCTCCTTGTTGTCTGAGGCGTCAACAGATTTCTTGCACATCTCATGTACATCTACATGTCTACCCTGCAATCCACACGTGTCTGGCAGAGAATTCATCGAACCACTTTCAGACTATTAATCTGCCATTCCGTTCTCGAATAGCGCGCGGGAAAAACGAACATTGAAATCTTTCCGTCGGAAGTCTTTATTCTTTTATTTTATTTTCTCACTGCGTAAACGGGCACCAACAGAATATTTTTGCAATCAGAGGAAAAAACTGGTGATTGAAATTACGTGAAAATATCTCGCCACAACAAAAAGCGCCTTCGTTTTAATGATTGTCATCCCAAATCGCTTATGATATCTGTGACACTCTCCCCTATTTAGTGATAATACAAAACAAGCTGCCCTTCTTTGAACTTTTTCGATGTCCTCCGTCAATCCTATCTGGTACGGATCCCACATCGCACAGCACTATTCCAGAAGAGGGCGAAGAAGTGTAGTGTAAGTAGCCTCTTTGGTATGCCTGTTACATCTAAGTGTGCTGCCAATAAAGCGCATTTTTGGTTCGCCTTTCCCACAACATTTTCTATGTGATCGACCAAACTTAAATTGCTCGTAGTTGTAACACGTGGTTATTTACTTGACTTGACAGTCCTTAGACTTGTGTGATTTATCGTGGAACAGACATTTAACGGATACCTTTTGGTACTCAAGTTGATGACTTCACACTTTCCATTATTTAGAGTCAGCTGACACTTTTCGCACCATATAGATATCGTGTATAAGTCGTTTTTCAACCGGTTTCGATCTTCTGATGGCTTCACTAGAGGACAAATGGACTGATAAGGTAAAGAATGGGGAAAGAATCGGCGAGGAAAGGAATATATGGAAAACACTGACAAGAAGGTTCAGGACGATAGGACATGTGTTAAAGCATCATGGAGTAACATCCATGGCTATAAAGAGAGCTGTAGAAGATAAAAACTATAGCGGAAGACAGAGATTGGAGTACATCCAGAAAATAACTGAGGACGCACGTTTTAAGTGCTACAGTGGGATTAAAAGTTTGGTACAGGAGAGGCATTCATCGTGGACAGCATCAAACCGGTTAGAAGAGCAATGACTTAACAAAGAAAGAAGCATCATCTGCAAACAATCTACACTTTCGCAACAGCAGAGGTACTACAACACTTCCATGCGGAACACCACACATCACTTCTGTTTTACTCCATGACTTCCCGTCGATTACTTTGAATTATGATATTTCTGACAGGATATTACGAATCCAGTAGCACAACTGATACTCCACAGACAGGCAATTTGATTAGAAGTAGTTTGTGAGGAATGGTATCATAAGCCTTCTGGAACTCTAGAGACGTTAAATCAATTTGAAATCCCCTGTCAACGGCATTTAATACTTCATGTGAATAAAGAGCAAGCTGTATTTTCTGAATCCATGCTGACTATATGTCATTAAATGGTTTTCACGAGGTAATTCATAACGTACGAGTGCAGTATATGTTCCAAAATTCAACCTCAAATCGATGTCAGTGATATGCGTCTGCAATTCAAAGAGTTATTCCTAGATTCTTTCGTAAAAATTGGTGTGACCTGTGCAATTTTGCAGTCTTTTGATACGAGTCTTTCGTCAAGCGAGTGGTTGTATATGGTTGGTAAGCATGAGGCTATATATCAGCAAACTCTGAATGGAATTTAATCGGTATACAGTCAGGAGCGGAAGACTTGACTTTGTTAAGTGATTTAAGCTGCTTCGCTACATCTAAGGTACCTTCTTCGAAGTTAGTAAAGTTGGTATCTTCGCAGCTTTTCTTGATTCGAATTCTGGAATATTTAGTTTGCCCTCTCAGATGAAGGAATGAATTTTGGAAAACCGTATTCAGTAACTTCGAGTTAGTGACACTTTTAGCCGTAACATTACCATTACTGCCGCAAGGTGAAGGTATTGATTGTGTCTTGTCACCTGTGTACTTTACATACGACCAGAAACTCTTTGGATTTTCTGCTTGGTTTCGAGACAAAGTTTCGTTGTGGAAACCCTGATTGAGTCACAACTTATTTTAGAGTTAAGTAAAACATCACTAACATTGGAGACTTTGGGTTCTTTTAAACTTGGCATGCTTTTTCGTTGCTGGTGCTATAGTGTTCTGCTCTGTTTTGTGTACCGTGCCGTCTCGGTTCCATCTCTTATTAATTTGTTTGGTATGCGTCTCTCAACTGCCACCGAAACTTATACGGTCTACGTTTACATATTATGGAAGGAGTCGAGACTGTCTGTTAGGAAGGGTTCAAGAGAAATTTTATCGGTTTTTTAAAATAAATATACTGTAATTTGCTTCTGTTTTTGGTGGATTTGTATGTGACGGTATTCAGTCTTGCTACAACTATGTTGTGGTAACTACGGTATGTTGATGATTTTCACTTATGGACCGTCTGACAGCAACTGAATAAAACACAATTTTAGTGCCATACGCGTTTCGCCTTTATTTTCTGCAAGGCATCATCAGTGGCCTGTAATATGTACATATGTTAGCTATTTTATTTACATTTTTTGTCACTGTGCCTATAGGTTATAAACAGTTCTGGTGGTTGGTATTTCCTATTAAGTAGTAATGTTTTGAACTGTACTTACAGGTTGCGTAGACAGTTTCTTACATATTATGCTCCTGTTGCATTTTTGGTCTTGTTCTTCTTCCTATGAGCGCCAATTTGCTGTTTTTTCTGCATTCCACAGCACTATGCACTGAACGCTTTTTTTAATGCAATGTTTTGGTTTCTGTTGCCGACTGTCAAATGTTTTTGCCAAAGATCGAATATTACTGCCAAACTTATGAGTGTAACTATCGAAGTATCAGTGGTCTGTTCGTGTATGCATTTGTGTGTGCGCTTGTGTGTGTGTGTGTTTTGGTGTCATATTATTTTATTTTATTTTATTGTATTTAATTATTTATTTTTGTTTATGTCCTGTGTATGTGTGTGTGTGTTTTGGTGTGATATATATATATATATATGTTGTGGTAACTAATTGCTGTATTCGTCATGATGTTCCCTATTTACTAATGATTATTTGCTGCTAAGAGGTCAAGCAAGTGTGTTTTCACAACCACTTACACTTCGAGTGGACTGCTCGTCTATTGTTCCTGACGTGTTATTCTGAGAAGAAACGAGCGAATACGCAGCGTGCAAGGATAGGGCAACTAAATAACGGGAATATTTCAGATGTGTCCAATTTATTCTTCTCTGCCTAATCAACGATCCACGTTTCATGTGTCATGTTGTTGTTGTGGTCTTCAGTCCTGAGACTGGTTTGATGCAGCTCTCCATGCTACTCTATCCTGTGCAAGCTTCTCCATCTCCCAGTACCTACTGCAACCTACACCCTTCTGAATCTGCTTAGTGTATTCATCTCTTGGTCTCCCTCTACGATTTTTACCCTCCATGCTGCCCTCCAACGCTAAATTTGTGATCCCTTGATGCCTCAAAACATGTCCTACCAACCGATTCCTTCTTCTAGTCAAGTTGTGCCACAAACTCCTCTTCTCCCCAATCCTGTTCAATACCTCATCATTAGTTACGTGATCTACCCATCTAATCTTCAGCATTCTTCTGTAGCACCACATTTCGAAAGCTTCTATTCTCTTCTTGTCCAAACTATTTATCGTCCATGTTTCACTTCCATACATGGCTACACTCCATACAAATACTTTCAGAAATGACTTCCTGACACTTAAATCTATACTCGATGTTAACAAATTTCTCTTCTTCAGAAACGCTTTCCTTGCCATTGCCAGTCTACATTTTATATCCTCTCTACTTCGACCATCATCAGTTACTTTACTCCCTAAATAGCAATACTCCTTTACTACTTTAAGTGTCTCATTTCCTAATCTAATCCCCTCAGCATCACCCGATTTAATTTGACTACATTCCATTATCCTCGTTTTACTTTTGTTGATGTTCATCTTATATCCACCTTTCAAGACAGTGTCCATTCCGTTCAACTGCTCTTCCAAGTCCTTTACTGTCTCTGACAGAATTACAATGTCATCGGCGAACCTCAAAGTTTTTACTTCTTCTCCATGAATTTTAATACCTACTCCGAATTTTTCTTTTGTTTCCTTTACTGCTTGCTCAATATACAGATTGAATAACATCGGGGACAGGCTACAACCCTGTCTCACTCCCTTCCCAACCGCTGCTTCCCTTTCATGCCCCTCGACTCTTATAACTGCCATCTGGTTTCTGTACAAATTGTAAATAGCCTTTCGCTCCCTGCGTTTTACCCCTGCCACCTTCATAATTTGAAAGAGAGTATTCCAGTTAACGTTGTCAAAAGCTTTCTCTAAGTCTACAAATGCTAGAAACGTAGGTTTGCCTTTTCTTAATCTTTCTTCTAAGATAAGTCGTAAGGTTAGTATTGCCTCACGTGTTCCAACATTTCTACGGAATCCAAACTGATCTTCCCCTAGGTCCGCTTCTACCAGTTTTTCCATTCGTCTGTAAAGAATTCGCGTTAGTATTTTGCAGCTGTGACTTATTAAACTGATAGTTCGGTAATTTTCACATCTGTCAACACCTGCTTTCTTTGGGATTGGAATTACTATATTCTTCTTGAAGTCTCTGGGTATTTCGCCTGTCTCATACATCTTGCTCACCAGATGGTAGAGTTTTGTCATGACTGGCTCTCCCAAGGCCATCAGTAGTTCTAATGGAATGTTGTTTCGACTCAGATCTTTCAGTGCTCTGTCAAACTCTTCACGCAGTATCTTATCTCCCATTTCATCTTCATCTACATCCTCTTCCATTTCCATAATATTGTCCTCAAGTACATCGCCCTTGTATAAACCCTCTATATACTCCTTCCACCTTTCTGCCTTCCCTTCATGTGTCATGTGGATAATGAAAAGGCCTTCCCACAAGGTCCCAGAGCGGTCTCGTCTTGCCAAAAACCTTAATTTTCTGCCGAGCAGTTCTAGAGGACACTTTTTTTGGTGGAGTAGAGTAACTATCGAACTATGACTCAGACCTATGAGACGCATCTCTGAGATCTTTCTGTTCTGATCTAGTCGAAACCTGCATGTGAAACGTCGGATGTGGAACGCCACTTGAGCGCGTTCAGTAGGAACAGTGCGAATAATGGGACTTAAAGTAACGTCGACGGGTAGTCACTAGAAACGGAACGCAGTGTCGTACTGGAGGAGGATGGTTCGGCCGTGCCCTTTAAAAAGAACTACACCTGTATTCACCCTAGGAGATTTGTTCATTTCTGCACACCTACATACGGCTTTCTCGACGCTTCCCATTGCTCATCCAAAAAAAGTTCGTTACACTGCAGCTGAAAGCTTTTTGACAAAACTTTAAATGTGCTAGTACATCACGGTATGAATCTTTATGTGCGAGAATGCATTTGAACATTCTTCCTCTCAAATAAGAGTCCAGTATTCCACCAAGGCACCACTTTGCTCTGTGATTGTGTTGTATCAGTAGAAGGGCGTATTGTAGTCTCTCCAAGTGAAGGCACCCTAGGAAATTTCGTACCCGTGCAGATAATCTGCGCCTCAGTGACACCAACGGGGGAGAGATTCTGTGCGTGAAGATTGCGCTGCCTCCGTCATATACCTGACATAGAAATCATAAAATGGAAATAACGTAGGAGTCTTCAGAATCGTAATAAAGAAGTAAAGAAATATTCAGAATATGTAAGCGTTTGGACAGTACAACATTTTGTCTCTCTCGGTCAGTGAAATGTAACAGTGTTTTGTAAATATTCTACATCTACATCCACATTTATACTTCGCAAGCCACCCAACGGTGTGTGGCGGAGGGCACTTTACGTGCCACTGTCGTTACCTCCCTTTCCTGTTCCAGTCGCGTATGGTTCGCGGGAAGAACGACTGCCGGAAAACCTCCGTGCGCGCTCGAATCTCTCTAATTTTACATTTGTGATCTCCTCGGGAGGTATAAGTAGGGGGAAGCAATATATTCGATACCTAATCGAGAAACACACCCTCTCGAAACCTGGACAGCAAGCTACACCGCGATGCAGAGCGCCTCTCTTGCAAAGTCTGCCACTTGAGTTTGCTAAACATCTCCGTAACGCTATCACGCTTACCAAATAACCCTGTGCCGAAACGCGCCGCTCTTCTTTGGATCTTCTCTATCTCCTCTGTCAACCCGACCTGGTACGGATTCCACAACGATGAGCAATACTCAAATATAGGTCGAACGAGTGTTTTGTAAGCCACCTCCTTTGTTGCATTACAGACAAGCTGGATTCAGGTCTATTTCCAGCAATCCAGAAATATGTTTTTCGTGATTTTCCTAAATCATATGAGGTAAACGCTGGAACTAGAAACTTCCTCTCCCTCTCCCCCCCTCTCCCCCGAACCCCAAACTCCTTCTCTTCCTACTTCTTCTCTTCAGCCACCTCTGATTACCTGCCAGTTCACGAATAAAATGTTGAAAATAGTGTTTTTGGAAAACAGTTCCCATTACGTGCACCGTGGAATCTATGTCACACGTGGCGAATATATAGCTCCCTTTCATACAGAAGGCACGAAGAACGTCTAGGGTTTTTTGATCTAATAGGAAGATGGCTCTCGCTATACTTCACAATAGGCTAGTTTACTAGCGTTCATGAGGTTTAAAATGAGCAATAAGCTCGTTTTGTTGTAATGTGCTTGTGATGCAAATATTGTTTGTTGTGCTAGTAAACAGGATGCTGAGTCCAGATAAAACACCAGTAACAATAGCCCAACAGGTCGAGGAATGGCTGAAAGAACGTGCATGACGTAAGCGGATGACAAATAACTCACAGTGTCCTTGCTGTTCTTGGAAAGGAGTCTGGCCGCATAGAAAGTCATCAGCTGCCTCAGTGCTGCAACTACCTTCAGTAGCTACGACGGATTTACTGCATACTGGCTGAAAGAAACAACACGACTGTGAATTGCTTTATACCATTTTATTTCCTGACATGAGTTTATCTCCTTCTTGGTCTGCTAGAAGCTGTTCGCCAGATAAAGGTTCGATATACATCTTCATACAACTGTTCCTACATTTATATCTGTACTACACATACCACCTTATTGTGATTGGCGGAGGATCATTCGAGTAGTATTATAATGTCTCTTTCAGGATTACTACATTACTCGGTGACGTCACGCAACGTCGTTCAGTGAATTTCTATGTCTCCCACTATGTCTGGCAGCTAGCTTTCCTTGGCCCCAGATCCCTAGGTCGCTTCTGACACGTACTCTGGTTATTTTAGTTAGATTTTCTTTTCAGTCGTATCCTTCCGGTTTGTCCGATGTATATTAACTCACAATCGTCATATCCAATTCTATATATTCCTGATTTATTTAATGGTTACATTCCTTGGGTGATCCGTCATTTTCAGTGGAGGAGGAGGAGGAGATTACTGTTTAACGTCCCGTCGACAACGAGGTCATTAGAGACGGAGCACAAGCTCGGATTAGGGAAGTATGGGGAAGGAAATCGGCCGTGCCCTTTCTAAGGAACCATCCAGCCATTTGCCTGAAGCGATTTAGGGAAATCACGGAAAACCTAAATCAGGATGGCCGGACGCGGGATTGAACCGTCGTCCTCCCGAATGCGAGTCCAGTGTGCTAACCACTGCGCTACCTCGCTCGGTTCAGTGGAGGAGACTGTTGCACCTGAATGATGGTGTATATGGGAATTCATGATATTATCTAGTCGGTAATTAAATCTAATGACTGATCTTACACTGAAGAGAATAAGAAACTGGTACACCTGCTTAATATCGTGTAAAGCCCCCCGAGCACGCAGAACTGACGCAACACGACGTGGCATGGACTCGACTAATGTCTGAAGTAGTGCTGGAGGGAACTGACACCATGAATCCTGCAGGGCTGTCCATATATCCGTAAGAGTAAAAAGGCGTGGAGAACCCTTCTGAACAACACGTTGCAAGGCATCCCATATAATGTTCATGTCTGGGGAGTTTGGTGGCCAGCAGAATTGTTTAATCTAAAAAGAGTGTTCCTGGAGACACTCTGTAGCAATTCTGGACCTGCTGGGTGTCGCATTGTCCTGCTGGAATTGCCCAAGTCCGGCGGAATGCACAATGGACATGAATGGATGCAGGTGATGAAACAGGATGCTTACTTACGTATCACCTGTTAGAGTCGTATCTAGATGTATCAGGGGTCTCATATCACACCAACTGCACACGCCCCACGCCACTAGAGAGCGTCCACCAGGTTGAACAGTTCCCTGGTAACATGCAACGTCCATGGATTCATGGGGTTGTCTCCATACCCGTACACGTCCATTCACTCGAAACAATTTGAAACGAGACACGTCCGACCAGGCAACGTGTTTCCAGTCATCAGCAGTCCAATGTCGGTGTTTACGGGCCCAGGTGAGGGGTAAAGCTTTGTATCGTGCAGTCATCAAGGGTACACGAATGGGCCCTCGGCTCCGAAAGCTCATATCGATGATGTTTCGTTGAACGGTTCGCACGCTGACACTTGTTGACGGCCCAGCACTGAAATCTGCAGCAATCTGCGGAATGGTTGCACTTCTGTCACGTTGAACGATGCTCTTCAGTCGTCATTGGTCCGTTCTTGCAGGATCTTTTTCCGTCCCCAGCGATGTCGGAGATTTGATGTTTTACCGGATTCCTCATATTCATAGTACACTCGTGAAATTGTCGTACGGGAAGATACCCACTCGGAAATGCTGTGTCCAATCGATCGTGCCCCGACTGTAACACCACGTTCAAACTCACTTAAATCTTGGTAACCTGCCATTGTAGCAGCAGTAACCGATCTAACAACTGCGCCAGACACTTGTTTTATATAGGCGTTGCCGATCGCAGCGCCATATTCTGCCTGTTTACATATCTCTATATTTGAATAAACATGCCTATACAGTTTCTTCGGCGCTTCAGTGTAGAATCACATGAAGGAACGCGCACTATAGACCGCCTTAAACAGTTTCCAGCATTTTCTGTTGCCTTTATTGTTGTGAGACATGTTGTGTTTGGTGCATCCTTCGTAAATATCTTTTCTACGTATGTAAGTGTTATTTTGGGGATATTGTTAATTGGTCAGTTATATTTATGGCGAGTGAAATGCTGTATATTTTTAAGGCCAGTTACGTAACATGTCACATTTCGTCAGTCGTGCAGCATCTTGCACCTTGAAACAGACGGTATCTTTACCATGGAGTACATGATATTTGCAAAAGAAACTGAATTTCTTTATTGACTTGTATTTTGCGTGTATCTAAAATGTAAATTTGTGTTAATGCCAATAGCTTCTATTTCAAAACATTTTTAACTTGTAACTTCTGATAATACTTCTTATTTTTATTACACTTACTGACTATTGGTGTGTAAGAGAGTAATAATTTTCAATGCGATAATTTTCAGTGCGATACGATCTGTAGCTGCGATGAATTTTTTGAAAGATTTCATGATGCCGTCAGCTGTCACTCTCTGTATTTTATGTAAGATTTCACAATTTTGACCATAGACAATTTCCAAGTAGAAGTAATAAAGTAAAACATAGACTGCTATAATAGAGTACTGACAAGACATTTCTCGATTTCAACACTTTTAAATCTGAATAGAACATTTGTTCCCAGGCGCATAAACATGTATCTTGGAACAGTTTTTCACACTTCGAAAAACCTTACTTTTTTGGAGAAATTTTTGTAATTTCTGAAAAACACTGCAGTGATTCTGTCATTCGAAAATGGATTAAGAAAACACAGAGTGAATCAAAAAGGATTTTACGCTTGTTGAGACAACTTACAGAATCGGTAGAGGTGCGATTTTGTAGCAAACAACCTAAAGTTTCTAGAATGAAATTTTCACTCTACAGCGGAGAGTGCGCTGATATGAAACTTCCTGGCAGATTAAAACTGTGTGCCGGACCGAGACTCGAACTCGGGACTTTTGCCTTTCGCGGGCAAGTGCTCTACCAACTGAGCTACCCAAGCACGACTCCCGCCCCGTCTTCACAGCTTTACTTCTGCCAGTACCTCGTCTCCTACGTTCCAAACTTCACAGAAGCTCTCCTGCGAACCTTGCAGAACTAGCACTCCTGAAAGAAAGGATATTGCGGAGACATGGCTTAGCCACAGCCTGGGGGATGTTCTGCAAGGTTCGCAGGAGAGCTTCTGTAAAGTTTGGAAGGTAGGAGACGAGGTACTGGCAGAAGTAAAGCTGTGGGGAGGGGGCGTGAGTCGTGGTTGGGTAGCTCAGTCGGTAGAGCACTTTCCCGCGAAAGGCGAAGGTCCCGAGTTCGAGTCTCGGTCGGGCACACAGTTTTAATCTGCCAGGAAGTTTCAACCAAAAGTTTTATTCACGTACTGCATCAGTACCCCATTCCGCCACCAGGAGCGCCAGCTTAGTGCACAGTTGAAATGGTTGCTTTCAGTGGTGCGAAGCGTGATTGCTGTGCGGTTTAGTTTCAAAAATGGTTCAAATGGCTCTGAGCACTATGGGACTTAACTGCTGTGGTCATAACTCACCTAGAACTTAGAACTACTTAAACCTAACTAACCTAAGGACATCACACACATCCATGCCCGAGGCAGGATTCGAACCTGCGACCGTAGCTGTCGTGTGGTTCCAGAATGTAGCGCCTTTAACCGCTCGGCCACTCCGGCCGGCGTTTAGTTTCATGAAACGAACTCTGCAACAACTGTTCGGAGTAAATTTAGCATCGAATACACTAAAGAATCTCTAAGCAGGACTAAAATTTACTTTTGGCACGAGGATTTCGTCGATATGGGTTATTCACTGTATTAAGATAAATCACTATGTTGCCCGCGTGTTAATAATTACGTCGAACAGGTTAGGAAGAGCTTTGACCGCAATCCACAAAAACCAACGCGATGTGCGTCTCACGGGACTGGCATTCCACAAAGGACTGTTTGGTGAATACTGCCTAGGCGTTTACACTTGAAACCGTACAGTTTCACAATTGCATAGCACATTAGCAACGCAGGGTAAGGTTTCTCGTGGGGAATTCTTTGCGGAAATGTTGCATCGGATAGAGGAAGACGATAAATTCCTGAACACCCTAATCTTCAGCGATGAGTCAACATTTCACATCAGTGGCATGGTGAACACCCACAAATGCAGAATACGGGACAGTGAAAATCCACTTGCAATCCCGTAACACGTTCATGATAGCCCGAAAGTTAATTTGTTTTGTGCTATTAGTAAATTGTAAGTGTACAACACTTTGCTCTACGTGGAGAAAACTGTCCCTGGTATTGTGTATCTGGATATGCTTGAAAACTTTTTAATTACACAGATCGATGAAGATGACCGAGATGGGACTGTTTAGTACCAGCAAGACCGTGGACCCCTGATTACCTCACGCAAGTTCGAGGTTTTCTCGATAATCGCTTCCCAGGTCGGTGGATTTGCCGTGAAGAGCCAATCGTATGGCCACCTTGCTCTCCAGACTTGACACCTGTGGATTTCTTTTTTTGGAGTTTTATTAAAGACCGTGTGTTTGTGCCTCCGCAACGAAACAATTTAGTCGACCTGAAAGATCGAATCTATGCTGTTGTTGGACAAGTTACACTTGATTTTCTGCAACGAGTGTGGGAAGAAATTAATTACTGGTGCGATGTTTGCCGCCTCGCAAATGGTAATCTCTCCGAACCAAAATGACACTTGACACTTTTATGGGAAACTTGAGGTTGTATGCTACAAAATGAATCTACCGATGCTGTAAGTTATCTCAATAAATTTCTATATCGTCAAAAGTTGTAAAGTCCTTTTTAACTTACCCTTCTATTACACTTCTACTGCAGGGCTGGACAGAAGTGAATGTCTCAAAGGTGTTCCAAGGTACAACACTTCCCTCTATTGTTTACGACACGAAATCTGATTTTCACCTCGATATTTTTGAAAAATTTTGCTTTTTTGTTTGAGGCCTTAGCATACTACAGGAGAATTGGGAAGTCAGGTTTTTGTGTAGCTGTTCCTCTCTGTAGAGTAAAGCCGTTGGTGCCTGACTTTCGCTTGCTTTTCAACTTTCATGTGTATGTTTCTTTAACCATTTGGAGCGGATGGCGTCGTGTAATCGCCTGGGCCTGATCACATACGAATGCCTTGAAAAACCTATCTTTTCCGCAGCTGTTGGCGTACTTACCGTGGAAGCAATGTACAGTAAGACCGCGATGATTTGGCACTCGATAACTCTGCAGACCCGAATGTCCGGGACGCATCAGAAATGTTCCCTCATTTTTATGTCGTCGCCTTTGATAGTATTGTCAGACGCCTTCGAGATACATCGCAACCGTCCAATTTTCTGCCTGACTGAGCGATTATATTCTCGCCAACATAAGCCAGTTTCATTGTTAGGCCAGGAGATAACTATGACATCACTGGTCGACGAAGCTGAGATGGGCGATGTATATGTCGAGTCGATAATTGTTCGTTCCGAAATTGTACGAATGCTAAATTCTACATCTACTAAACTGCTTTGTCAGCAGGAGGCGTTGATGAATGGACGTTGATGAAGACTTTCAGCTATCGAAGAAGAGCTACTGGCGATCTGATGTTGCAAAGAGTTTTTAACCCACAGAACGCACCAGACAGAGTGACGAATAAGAGACGCCTACAAATCACGTCTCATGGGCTGAAGCTTCAGAAGCCTTAAACACTTCTGTTAAATTCGCTGAATGTATCCACTAATATAATACTTCTGTAGTTGCGAGTCTGAAAATCGCACAAAATAATTTTGTCATAAAAGAGCTCAACCCCAGAAACAAGTTAGCATTTCTGCAATTTTCCAGGGAATTCAGAAATAAATTTCAGTAAAACATCAGTGGTAGATACCACTAAGATATAACCACATCCTTCACAACGTCAGAGATTTTTTTATGATCCTAAAGACAGTGATTACAACTAAACTACATCAAATTCTTGGCCATAGCTTTTATTAATTAGCTTGACGTTGATCTTTTGAAACCAGTTATTTTATAATTGGGGGACAAAAAATATTCGTGTGTATCGAACTTTTCTAACACTTTGAGGCTTAAACTGATTAAATGGAACAGGTTAGTATTCGACTTTTAATTCAATTTTGCTTTCACGGAAAGGTAATACATACTTTTAATTTTTTTATATTTTAGTCTTCCACTTTGTGTTTCATAAATAACAGTTACTTTCGTGTACATTAAACTCCAGGTTTCACTTGTATCCTTTTTTCCTCGCCAGTTTTTCAGAAATAGCCTTGATAATCCGGCAAATCTGATAATCCGGCATTCACACGTCCCAGAGCCTGCGGGATAATCAAGGTCCTATACTGTATTACTGTCGTGAAAAACAAAGGAAGCGACAGTCTAGAAATACGCGTCCTCCGTAACATGTGAGTTAAGGGGAAGAGCGCCACACCTGCCCCCCCCCCCCCCCCCCCCCCCCTGATTCCCCGAAGCGCTATTGCCCAGAGCTACCTCGTTCTAACGGCTTTGGTGCTGAGACAAACTGCACAGATGCGGCTATTGGGATACATGAGAAGCTATCTCCTTGGAATTAACACAACTACCACGTCACTGTAAGCAAAACCAAATTTACGCTCTCCCTTCGCTCTGTGTCTTTATGGGTATGTAAACTCACAAGGCAAAATGTGTGACAGCTCGTGAAAAAGAGCACACTGATCGCTTTGGATGGCTGTAGGCGAGAGGTCACCAAACATTTTTCACAGCGGGCCGGATAACTGACAAAATGACAAGCGCTGGCTGCATCATCATTCTGCACAATACTTGCAAGCCAGAACGAAAGCTCAGGGAAAAAAGATGAAAAACTAAGTTCAGCATTATGTAAAGGTTTTTTAAATTACCGCTACCAGTCACAAACTTTGTCAACTGTTGTATTACTTATTTATTTAGCGACATGTTTCGAGGGTTAAACCTCATCTTCAGACTGAATGGCATTACAAAAACAACTTTACAATAAGGTCATGTTGATAATAAATAGTCTTTTCATAAATATTGTAGTCATTCTGTAGAAGAAGAGAAACATAGTAAGAGGCGATGACACTTTGGAAGCTGGACTGATGTTTGCAAATGGCTCTAAGCACTATGGGACTTAACATCTATGGTCATCAGTCCCCTAGAACTTAGAACTACTTAAACCTAACTAACCTAAGGACATCACACAACACCCAGCCATCACGAGGCAGAGAAAATCCCTGACCCCGCCGGGAATCGAGCCCGAGAACCCGGGCGTGGGAAGCGAGAACGCTACCGCACGACCACGAGATGCGGGCTGTTCTTCTGGCGTGGCAGTCTCGTTGTGATGTGTTGCGGTGTTTCCATTTCCGTGACCCTCTCGGTCACTGTTCACAAATTGTCACTAATATAGCAGCTAACTTGGAAACACAATCACAAACAGTTCTGCAGTGCAGTGGACAAGATGGCGGTCGAAATACAGCTGGTTTCCATTTTACTATCGATTTGCCGATCTATCTTCACAAATAGTCACTAATATAGCAGCTAACTTGGAAACACGATCGCAAACAGTTCTGCAGTGCAGTGGAAAGGATGGCGCTCGAAATACAGCTTGTTTCGATTTAACTATCGATTTGCCGATCTTGTCTAACAATTTAAATATTAGAATATACAAAACTATTAGTCTACCAGTTATGCTGTGTGGGTGTGAGACTTGGTCTCTCACTGTGCAAAACGAAAACCCGTTTCGAGTACTTGAAAACAAAATTTTGAGGAAAATTTTCGGAGCAAAAAAGGGATGACATAAGCGGAGAGTGGCGAAAACTGCATAACGAAGATGTTCACGAACTCTATTCAAGCCCTGACATAAACAGTATTATTAAATCACGTAGGCTGCGATGGGCGGGTCACGTAGCTCGAATGGATGAGGGCAGGGCAGCGCGTAGAGTACTGGTAGGGTACTTAGAGGGAAAACGTCCTGTGGGGTGACCGAGGCGTAGATGGGAGGACAATGTGAAGGCTGATTTGAGGAGCCTAGGTATTGAAGGGGAATGGAAGGAAATAGCCCAAGACAGGGACAGATGGCGAAAATACGTTGCTGCTGTCATGGACTCTCGAGTCCGGTATGACCAGTGAGTAAGTAAGTAAGTATGTGGGGTCAGATGTTTACATGTCGTCTGCCCGTCTTGTTATCGTATTACAGATGTAGGTTGACGAAATACATTAAAAGTTGAGCACCTGTTACAATATTATTGGACACATCATGATATAAGCTATTTAATTTTGATTTTACATATTTATAAGCTATTGCTGGGGCTCGAGTCAAACGACTGTCATGTTAAGTTTCTTTTATTCTAGGAGTACTGTAGTGAAATTGGAAAAGAAATATGAATTTTTGAAGTCTGTCATTTCATTCAGGATCTCGTTATTCCCCATGTGGCCATGGATGAATATTTCCATTTCTTTCAAGATGTCCATTTTCCAGCTCTTTCCTAAATCATTTAGTACTTTGAGATCGTTGTCTATTGTAACACTGTGTCCTGTTTCATTTATATGTTTCGATATAGCTGATTTATTCGGTTTGCCAAGTCTGAAACAGTCAATGTTTTCTTTAAAGCGGGTTTTAAAATTTCTTCGCGTTTGGCCAATTTAATATTTGTTGCAATGGCTGCAATTAAATTTATAAATTACTGCTTTGTTAAGTTTCTCTGTGGGATGTGAGATGTCATGTATCAGTTCCTTTTTTAAGTTGTTGTTGGTGGCAAAGGTGATCCCAATTTCTGTTTTTTTTGAACAGTTTGGCTATTTTGTCTGATATGACGCCTAGATATGGTAACGTTATGTACTTGGATTTTTGGATGTTATGTGAGTAAGACGTGTTAGATTGTTTGTTTTATTTTTAGTTGTGCGTTGTGATAGAGTGTCTATTTCATGTCCGTGATAGCCATTATTTCGTGCAATGTATTTAACACTATTCATAGCTTCAAATTCCCTAAACTCAGCATTCCGTGTTAACCATGGGTGAGTGGCATTCAATGCACAAGAAAAGGACAACCAACAAATTTATTTACTGAAAGCGTAATTAAAGAAGGCAACGTTAGCAGGAAGATAGTTATGTCACAGCCAGTGTGCACAGATACGAATCACACAAAAATAAGTCACAGAAAACATCAGTGAGATTTTTGAAGCAGACGTTTGGCTGTCAAGGTATCATCATTGTTTGGTTTGGTATTTCTGCATCCAATCAAGGGAATTGCTTGTTCCATACACTGATTCCATAGTAGCAGCAAATGTCTTCAGTTTCGGAATCTCGATATCAGGTATGTGTGGTGTCACCGCCAGACACCACACTTGCTAGGTGGTAGCCTTTAAATCGGCCGCGGTCCATTAGTATACGTCGGACCCGCGTGTCGCCACTGTCAGTAATTGCAGACCGAGCGCCACCACACGGCAGGTCTAGAGAGACGTCCTGGCACTCGCCCCAGTTGTACAGCCGACTTTGCTAGGAAAGGTTCACTGAGAATTACGCTCTCATTTGCCGAGACGATAGTTAGCATAGCCTTCAGCTAAGTCAATTGCTACGACCTAGCAAGGCGCCATTTATCCTTTGCTATGTATCTAATGAAGCATGTACAGTAACAAGACCAATGTTCACCAATTGTGGATTAAAGTTAAGTATTCCAACAGCTACGTACTTTTCTTTATAGCATTCATTACGTATCCTGTTTCAGACCTCACGCCAGCCTGCGTGAGTTTAAGCGAGTGCCTTTCGGTTACCCGTCACTGTGGATTGGCTGTCTTGCCAGTCCACAACAGTATGCACCGGTAAACTTCAACAGGTTTCCCTTCTCTGTGGATATTGTCACGTAAAATGGCAGAGTCAGCCACTATTTTGGACCACAATGATAAAATATTTATTCAGACGTGCAAGTCATTTGTAAGCAAATCAGTGAGTACCAAACGTAGTTCAACTGGCACAACATGAAGGCTACAAAGGAACGAATTTTGGAACAGAAGAATGTCACACTCATTATTGTCAAGATCTGAAAATCGCTCCAAAAATATTTCTACAAGTCACAAATAATTTTTTTTTGTTCGGAAAATGCAGGTTGGCATCTTCAAGGGCAGTAGCACAATACTCTTTGCAGTAGTGACAATGAGGAAAGCTTGCTCCTTCCAGTTATGTTACAAACAATAACAGCTTTCTCCAAAATCCTTTGTTGATTCTACAGAAATTACAGATGAGGTTATCGCTGCGCTGAATTTTAAAGTTCAGTTCATTCATAGGGGTTGTGACGTCGACCACAAATGACAACTTCGGTAGCCAGGTAGGATCTGACAACTCTATCTTTTTCAGTGAGAAAAATATCCATTTCGTTTTGGAGCTCCTGAGAACAAAGCAAAACTTTACTGCAGCTGAGCCTCCTCTCTGAGCATGATTAGGCAAGTCACAGAACTCAGAATTCAGTTTCTCCAAGAAAAGACTGGAACAGACGGAGATAGAGTGTATGCCCCCAAATGAAGTTCACAGCAGCAGAACAAACTGGTTTCAGTGCACAAGAAATATCAAAGTGTTTCCCACAGAGTGCTTGTTGATGAATGATGCAGTGAATGAACAGAGCACCCGGAATTTGCAAATATTCGAACTGATTCCTGATCATTGACTACAGCAAATTGAATGCACATAGCAGCCACGAGTGAAGATCTCCAAATATTCTAAAAATTAAATTGAAATTGTTTCACACTGTCTCGTGTTCCATACGTTTTATGAACCTAATGGGACAGATGAGCTGACATCGCCAGAAGGATCTGGCCTACGGGTCTTAGTTTGGTAACCCCTGGTGTAGACAGTGTAGAAATGGTATCATGTGGTCATGTGACTTTTCAACGCTGTTGGAAGTCATGGCAGTGAAGGAGTGTGCTTTTGCGTCAATCTGTTGTATGGAACCAGGGCAGTAAGATGTATCGACGGGGACATGTAACTAAATGGCGGAAAGGAATTAGTGTTTGTAAATGCCCATAACCGATGCCTCAATGAATTTTCCCGATTTGTTGGCATATCAACGCATACTGTCCAGCGTGTCTGCAAGGAATGATGTCCCACTGACAGCCGTGTAACAATGTAATAGACATTTGGAGTTGGATACCTCGCAAACACAACAGCACACGGAGAAGCATATCTTCAGTCATCGTCATCATCAATCTTTTGCCCTAGGGCATGTCTTCGCATGTAGCTCTCCTGTCATTTGTTACCCACTTCGTTTTTTTTATAATTGTTTCCTATCATTATACCATCCACCCTCTTGTATTTTCTGCGTCCTCTTCTTCTTCCATTCACCGTTCCTTTCATAGCATCCATCAGTAAACAATCTCTTCTCATCCAGTGTCAAAGCCAATTGTGTTTCCTCTTCCTCACTACCTTTAAAATTTCTCTCTCTTCTCCCACTGTTCTCAACACCTACTCATTTCACACGTTGTCTACCCATTTTATCCCTTCCATCCTCCTCCAAAATCATATCTCTAATACTTCTATTCTTCATTCTTCCTCTTTATTCAGTGTTCATATCTCAGTTCCATATCATGTCAGTCTCCATATGAAGGACTTTGTCAAACCTCTTCCTCAGGTCCCTGGCCATGCACCCACGTAGATGCCTCCTCTGCTTATGGAAGGCCTCCCTGCTAACTGTTATACATGTTTCCGCAGTGTGATGTTTAAGACTTCCATTGACATTTTTAACTTCCACAGTACACTTTTCAAGACTTGTGTTACTGCTTCAATTTTTCTATCACGATGTAGATGGATGTTTGGCCTGCGCATCATTCCCTCAGAATCCTGCATGACATCTGCTGAAACTATATTATACACTCGTGGAAATGGAAAAAAGAACACATTGACACCGGTGTGTCAGACCCACCATACTTGCTCCGGACACTGCGAGAGGGCTGTACAAGCAATGATCACACGCACGGCACAGCGGACACACCAGGAACCGCGGTGTTGGCCGTCGAATGGCGCTACCTGCGCAGCATTTGTGCACCGCCGCCGTCAGTGTCAGCCAGTTTGCCGTGGCATACGGAGCTCCATCGCAGTCTTTAACACTGGTAGCATGCCGCGACAGCGTGGACGTGAACCGTATGTGCAGTTGACGGACTTTGAGCGAGGGCGTATAGTGGGCATGCGGGAGGCCGGGTGGACGTACCGCCGAATTGCTCAACACGTGGGGCGTGAGGTCTCCACAGTACATCGATGTTGTCGCCAGTGGTCGGCGGAAGGTGCACGTGCCCGTCGACCTGGGACCAGACCGCAGCGACGCACGGATGCAAGCCAAGACCGTAGGATCCTACGCAGTGCCGTAGGGGACCGCACCGCCACTTCCCAGCAAATTAGGGACACTGTGGTCCTGGGGTATCGGCGAGGACCATTCGCAACCGTCTCCATGAAGCTGGGCTACGGTCCCGCACACCGTTAGGCCGTCTTCCGCTCACGCCCCAACATCGTGCAGCCCGCCTCCAGTGGTGTCGCGACAGGCGTGAATGGAGGGACGAATGGAGACGTGTCGTCTTCAGCGATGAGAGTCGCTTCTGCCTTGGTGCCAATGATGGTCGTATGCGTGTTTGGCGCCGTGCAGGTGAGCGCCACAATCAGGACTGCATACGACCGAGGCACACAGGGCCAACACCCGGCATCATGGTGTGGGGAGCGATCTCCTACACTGGCCGTACACCACTGGTGATCGTCGAGGGGACACTGAATAGTGCACCGTACATCCAAACCGTCATCGAACCCATCGTTCTACCATTCCTAGACCGGCAAGGGAACTTGCTGTTCCAACAGGACAATGCATGTCCGCATGTATCCCGTGCCACCCAACGTGCTCTAGAAGGTGTAAGTCAACTACCCTGGCCAGCAAGATCTCCGGATCTGTCCCCCATAGAGCATGTTTGGGACTGGATGAAGCGTCGTCTCACGCGGTCTGCACGTCCAACACGAACGCTGATCCAACTGAGGCGTCAGGTGGAAATGGCATGGCAAGCCGTTCCACAGGACTACATCCAGCATCTCTACGATCGTCTCCATGGGAGAATAGCAGCCTGCATTGCTGCGAAAGGTGGATATACACTGTACTAGTGCCGACATTGTGCATGCTCTGTTGCCTGTGTCTATGTGCCTGTGGTTCTGTCAGTGTGACCATGTGATGTATCTGACCCCAGGAATGTGTCAATAAAGTTTCCCCTTCCTGGGACAATGAATTCACGGTGTTCTTATTTCAATTTCCAGGAGTGTATATTTATGTAGTCACGTATTGCTACTCTATCTACTAAAGAGAAACTCCTTAAAGTTTAACGTATGTAATTCAGTTTTCTTGTGTTATTAATAAATAGATACCCATACATTGTATAATACTAGCTATCCCTGCGCACTGGTATAAATTCATTGAATTTAGTATCAGTTCCTACATGCGCTTGATAAATGTGTTTTAAATTCATCTTACCCTGTTTTATAATTTTTATTCGTGATAGATCCTCGAAATTTTTACCATATCACATAATGTTTTCGGGAACTTCGAAACTTTTTTCCATATTATTTTCGATTAACGAGACCCAGAGGTTCAAAGTTACCGTACATATGCAGAAATCGGCGAAAATCAGTTTTTACCCGTCAGCCACCATTATCTAAATAAACATTCAAAATGGCTCAAATTTTAATTGTACATTCCTTGGACATTCTCCTAAGAAGGCCATTTTCCCGTTGTCGAAAATCTGTACCCTTCATCAAGTTACACACGAAAAGCCATGACTTTTGGGTACCAAAAGTACCAATGTGTGCATGAGCATTGCTATGCTTCTGTCCATGGCGAATCACCGAAAATTTTACCATATGTTCTTAGGACGATGTTCCTGGGGGAGTTTGAATCTGTTTTTGATATCTTTATCCAGTCCGCCTCCGTAGCGCAGCGGTAGCGTTTCCGCCTACCACGCAGGGGGCCCGGGTTCGATTCCCGGCAGAGGACTGGGTGTTGTGCGTCCTGTATCCACATTCTCGTTATCATTGGCCCGCAATTCGCAGAAAGTGGAGTCAGCTAAAAAGGGCTTGCAATGCGGTGGCTGAACTCCCCCGCATGGGGTCTCCCTGTCGATAATGCCATACGTTCATTTTTTACCGCGATCCAAACGATCAAAGTTAACATACGTATTCACGGAAATATGCACATAATATCTGGTTTCAGGCACAAATGTAATTTTAACTACCATAGAGAACGTATGGCCAGAGTTCTAGCGTAATTGCAGGGGTTCTGAGGCTACCAAACTACGTTTTTAGTCAGCATTTTTTCACCAATAAAACTTTATGACGCACTGTCTCCATATAATGGCCAATTCACGCCTATATAAATAAGGCCAAAGTTGCACTGCAGTGACAAAAAATTTGATGAAAATGGTCTTCAGATGCCTGAAACGAACTTAAAAAAAGCTGTAAGAAATTATATAAAGTTATTAAGGAGGAGGACGTGGCGAAGGTAACTCAGCGGAATGATGTGGACACACTCTGAGAAGAGCACGCGGAAGAAAGCCATCTGCTACACCGTCGAGTTTCAGACAATTCCGGGAATTATTCTTCACCTGGCATCTCACAAGATCTTCCTGGTGAGACGTTTGGGAACACTCGGCGCTAAATTAATTGAGCATGGGTCATTTCTGGGCAGTGACTGTGTCTCAGTGGGTTCCTAGTGTTCCTCCTGTTGCAGTAGAAACCTTCGTTTACGTCAGCACTTTGTGACTTAACGAAGTACGTTGCCCCTGGTTCGTGTTTCAGTTCAGCTTCTTGGTCAGAATCTCGTGGTCGCCGCCCACGTACTTACTGTCTCTAAATTTGAATATGACGGCCTGCGTTACCGCACGTGCCGCATCTAACCGCTTTCCGGGGGCCGCACAAGTGCCGCATTTGCCTTACAGTATAGCAAATTACTGTGTAGTAGTTCGTTAAATTTGACATTCCCTTCTTGTTTACTTATGTTTTATGTATTAAATATGTCTTGAAACTTAATTCTCGAGGCATTCTGTAGTAAATTTACTGAGCCACTAATTACTACGTCGCGGCAATGAAAGCTTTCTGGCACATCCCGGAGGAATCTCTGTAGCCAACCTTTTGGTAGTATTTAAGAATGCGAGGTTCTGTCTGTCACATGTGCCACCATATTATCTTTTTCTAGTTCCGCGCCAAGGACGTAGTATTTTAACTTGGTTAATGATAGACGTTTGAACTTATTCCGGGCTACAGGGACCAAGAGGTCGCGGTCCTTCCAATTTCTAAAATTTGTTACATCGATTTGAGAAGCATTTTTTTTATTAGAAACGACTGTGCGTGCATTGCCGTTAATTATTATTGTTACTATTGTTGTTGTTGTGGTCTTCAGTCTTGAGCCTGGTTTGGTACAGCTCTCCATACTACTCTATCCTGTGCAAGCTTCTTCATCTCCCAGTACCTACTGCAACCTACATCTTTCTGAATCTGCTTAGTGTATTCATCTCTTGGTCTCCCTCTACGATTTTTACCCTCCACGATGTACTCCAATACTAAATTGGTGATCCCCTGATGCCTCAGAATATGTCCTACCAAGTGGTCCCTCCTCCTAGTCAAGTTGTGCCACAAATTTCTCTTCTCCCCAATTCTATTCAATGCCTCCTCATTAGTGATGTGATCTACCCATCTAATCTTCAGCATTCTTCTGTAGTACCACATTTCGAAAGTTTCTATTCTCTTCTTGTTTAAACTATTTATCGTCCATGTTCAGCATCCATACATGGCTATACTCCGTACAAATACCTTCAGAAACGACTTCCTGACACTTAAATCTATACTCGATGTTAAAAAATTTCTCTTCTTCAGAAACGCTTTCCTTGCCATTGCCAGTCTACATTTTATATCCTCTCTACTTCGACCATCATCAGTTATTTTGCTCCACAAATAGCAAAACTCCTTTACTACTTTAAGTGTCTCATTTCCTAATCTAATCCCCTCAGCATCACCCGACTTAATTCGACTACATCCCACTATCCTTGTTTTGCTTTTGTTCATGTTCTTCTTATATCCTCCTTTCAAGACACTATCCATTCCGTTCAACTGCTCTTCCAAGTCCTTTGCTGTCTCTGACAGAATTACAATGTCATCGGCGAACCTCAAAGTTTTTATTTCTTCTCCATGGATTTTAATACCTACTCCGAATTTTTCTTTTGTTTCCTTTATTGCTTGCTCAATATACAGATTGAATAACATCGGGGAGAGGCTACAACCCTGTCTTACTCCCTTCCCAACCACTGCTTCCCTTTCATGCCCCTCAACTCTTATAACTGCCATCTAGTTTCTGTACAAATTGTAAATAGGCTTTTGCTCCCTGTATTTCACCCCTGCCGCATTCAGAAATTGAAAGAGAGTATTCCAGTCAACATTGTCAAAAGCTTTCTCTAAGTCTACAAATGCTAGAAACGTAGGTTTGCCTTTCCTTAATCTTTCTTCTAACATAAGTCGTAAGGTCAGTGTTGCCTCACGTGTTCCAACATTTCTACGGAATCCAAACTGATCTTCCCCGAGGTCGGCTTCCACCAGTTTTTCCATTCGTATGTAAAGAATTCGCGTTAGTATTTTGCATCCGTGGCTTATTAAAGTGGTAGTTCGGTAATTTTCACATCTGTCAACACTTGCTTTCTTTGGGATTGGAATTATTATATTCTTCTTGAAGTCTGAGGGCATTTCGCCTGTCTCATACATCTTGCTCACCAGATGGTAGAGTTTTGTCAGGGCTGGCTCTCCCAAGGCTATCAGTATTTCTAATGGAGTGTTGTCTACTCCCGAGGCCTTGTTGCTATTATCATTATTATTATTGTTATTAGTGGTGGTGTTCAGCCAACGAGTAGTGTCTTGTCACGGGTTTGTAATTGGTGCGCAAATTTTGTGATTATCACGTCAGTCTCCCAGGATACATGCCTTGGGCGTTTTCGTGCTGCCTGACGTAGCCTCCGGTGCCGCCGCCCCTGATTTCAAGTTTTACGATTGTCAGTTATATTATGTACCTGCATAGTCACATGTGTTTACTTCTGGTGTTCTAGAAGACGAAAGCCAGAATTCTGAGCCTAAGTAGGGCCAGCGGCGACGGGTACTCTGGATCAATTATTTTTTATTGTGTTTGAAACACGCTTCGTAAAATTTATCTAGATGTTATTCATTTTCAGGCCTTAGTAAGCATTTTGTACTCCCTAGTCAACTTTCTGACGCTCAGCTCCTGAAACTATTAAATGATATTAATTTTGTCTAGCCAGTCTCGTGTTTCAGAAAGTTAATCAAACGTTTCCTTTCAAAATGAACTAGCTTAAATAGTGTAGTTAAGTTACTTTCACTTTTCAATATAAAAATCTTAACCATCATTCACCTTGATATGTGTTTCATTGAATGTCAACAGGTTTTAATAAATGTTGTTTTGTAGCTTGTCGGCGGTGTGGGTGATGTTCAGTCGCACCTCTCCCCAGTTCTTCCACCTGTAAGCAACCAGGCGCGGAATGTAGCGTCAATGGACATGAATGGATGCAGGTAATTGGACAGGATGCTTGCATACGTGTCACCTGACAGAGTCGTATCTAGACGTATCAGGGGCCCCATTTCACTCCAACCGCTTGCGCCCCACACCATTACAGAGCCTCCACCGGCTTGAACAGTCCTCTGCTCACTTGTAGGGTCCATGGATTCATGAGGTTGTCTGCATACCGTACACGTCCATTCGCCCCATACAATTTCAAACGAGACTCGTCCAACCAGGCAACATGTTTCCACTCATCGACAGGCCAATGTCGGTGTTGACGGGTCCAGGCGAGGCGCAAAGCTTTGTGTCGTACATTCATCAAGGGTACACGAGTGGGCCTTCGGTTTGAAAAGCCCACATCGATCACGTTTCGTTGAATGGTTCTCACGCTGATATTTATTGATGGCCCATCATTGAAATCTGCTGCAATTTGAAGAAGGGTTGCACTTCTGTCCCGTTGAACGATTCTCTTCAGTCGTCGTTGTTCCCGTTCTTGCAGGATCTTTTCCCGGCCGCAGCGATATCGGAGATTTGATGTTTTACCGGATTCCTGATATTCTCGGTACACTCGTGAAGTGGTCGTAAGGGGAAAATCCCCACTTTATCACTACATCGCAGACGCTGTGCCTCATCGCTCGTGCGCCAACTATAGTCCCATGTTCAAATTCACTTAAATCTTGATAACCTGCCATTGTAGGTAGCCAATTTAACGACTGCGCCAAACACTTGTCTAATACAGGAGTTGGCGACCGCAGTGCTGTATTCTGCTTGTTTACATATCTCTGTATTTGAATACGTAAGCCTGTACCAGTTTCTTTGGCGCTTCAGTTTAAAAAACTATTACTGGGGAAACCAATGTTTCCATGACAATTACAGTAGCCTTCTTCTGGGTCAATTACTAATTCAGAAGGCTACTGCAACCTTCGCTGAAACATCAGTTTCACTATTTTCCACAATATGACGTGCTACCACACCCGGAAAATTTTTATGTCAAGGTAAAGCTTAACCACAAGACATTTTCAAATACCAGAGTGTCCACAAGACATACTTAAAAAATTCTGGGATGAGAAATGCAATTTAAGTTCATGAAAATCGAACCCGCAAGAGCGAACAGTTAATAAATTATGTGGTTTTCGCAGTTTCCACATGTGCTACACAGAGCCATGGTATAATCTCCGAGATGCTTAAGAAAGATCATTGGTGATCGATCCAAGTCCTAAAAAAGAACTGTGCCGATCTCTAAAAGTGTCTTGAGAGGAGTGAAAGGCTGCAATACATCTTCCAGTCCAATGCCTCAGATCCTCTTCAGCGTTCAGCTAACTTAGTGGCTCATCCACACAGCGGTTACCTTCACGTGCAAGAAATTAATCTACCAGATCAATGCATGCTGGCATTACAGTCCGTGAAGAGAAATTCTGCAGCAGTAGTATCTGTGAAATGTCGTACGCTGCAGTACCTCACAAAGAATGATGGTACCTTCACTTGACCTCTTAATACACAGGGTGTTACAAAAAGGTACGGCCAAACTTTCAGGAAACATTCCTCACACACAAAGAAAGAAAATATGTTGTGTGGACATGTGTCCGGAAACGCTTACTTTCCATATTAGAGCACATTTTATTACTTCCCTTCAAATCACATTAATCATGGAATGGAAACACACAGCAACAGAACGTACCAGCGTGACTTCAAACACTTTGCTACAGGAAATGTTCAAAATGTCTTCCGTTAGCGAGGATCATGCATCCACCCTCCGTCGCATGGAATCCCTGATGCGCTGATGCGGCCCTGGAGAATGGCGTGTTGTATCACAGCCGTCCACAATACGAGCACGAAGAGTCTTTACGTTTGGTACCGGGGTTGCGTAGACAAGAGCTTTCAAATGCCCCCATAAATGAAAGTCAAGAGGGTTGAGGTCAGGAGAGCGTGGAGGTCATGGAATTGGTCCGCCTCTACCAATCCATCGGTCACCGAATCTATTGTTGAGAAGCGTACCAACACTTCAACTGAAATGTGCAGGAGCTCCATCGTGCATGAACCACATGTTGTGTCGTACTTGCAAAGGCACATGTTCTAGCAGCACAGGTAGAGTATCCCGTATGAATTCATGATAACGTGCTCCATTGAGCGTAGGTGGAAGAACATGGGGCCCAATCAAGACCACCAACAATGCCTGCCCAAACGTTCACAGAAAATCTGTGTTGATGACGTGATTGCACAATTGCGTGCGGATTCTCGTCAGCCCACACATGTTGATTGTGAAAATTTACAATTTGGTCGCGTTAGAATGATGCCTCATCCGTAAAGAGAACATTTGCACTGAAATGAGGATTGACGTATTGTTGGATGAACCATTCACAGAAGTGTACCCGTGGAGGCCAATCAGCTGCTGATAGTGCCTGCACACGCTGTACAGGGTACGGAAACAACTGGTTCTCCCGTAGCACTCTCCATACAGTGACGTGGTCAACGTTACCTTGTACAGCAGCAACTTCTCTGACGCTGACATTAGGGTTATCGTCAACTGCGCGAAGAATTGCCTCGTCCATTGCAGGTGTCCTCGTCGTTCTAGGTCTTCCCCAGTCGCGAGTCATAGGCTGGAATGTTCCGTGCTCCCTAAGACGCCGATCAATTGCTTCGAACGTCTTCCTGTCGGGACACCTTCGTTCTGGAAATCTGTCTCGATACAACGTACCGCGCCACGGCTATTGCCCCGTGCTAATCCATACATAAAATGGGCATCTGCCAACTCCGCGTTTGTAAACATTGCACTGACTGCAAAACCACGTTCGTGATGAACACTAACCTGTTGATGCTACGTACTGATGTGAGGGACATATAAGGTAACATACAGCTCTCAGCCTTCGCTAAACATTTCGCCAGGAAACCGCAACTCGTGATGAAGTCGCAAGCTCTGCAGACAACTGTCTTGCAGACCTAATTAGATTACGTCGTACGGGTAGGCCTTGATATTGTTCCAGTAGTGAAGCTGGTGCTCATCGTCGACCATGTACTTCGAACATTTCCTGCGTCTCGTAACCATTGCCATAAACTTGTCTGCTTGCCTGCTTTATGGCATCTCCAGCTCCGCTAGAATGCTTTTTTGGTCTGACTTTTAGGCTCCCAAGGTTTCTAGACTCCAGTGATGGGTACCAATGTCGTCTTCAATTAATTATGTTATGAAATACTAAAAGGTAATACATTCTGCCGCTCCGAAAGCAAAACTACCAATGAGGTTTCATGTATTGCTTTTTCTGTACTGTATTTCGTAGTATTTGGATCACGTAAGTATTGCTAGCAAGACAGGAAGGTATCCATTTCTAATGACCGATAGTCTTACACCCTGCAGCTGGATATTGGGTGGAACATCGCCAACTGCGCAAAGTAATGGAACTCGGGTGCTGACAGGATTCGGGCAAATCGTCGTTCGTGAGTGAAGTGAGCGAATGACATGTTTGTTCCAGAATAAAATTTTCAGTCTGGAGCAGGGTGTGAATTGAAGTGAAACTTCTTGGCAGATTAAAACTATGTGTCGAGCCGAGACTCTAACTCGGAACCTTTGCCTTTCGTGGGCAAGTGCTCTACCGACTGAGCTGCCCAGGCACGACTGACGATCCGTTCAAATGGCCCTGAGCACTATGGGACTCAACATCTGAGGTCATAAGTCCCCTAGAACTTAGAACTATTTAAACCTAAGTAACCTAAGGACATCACACACATCCATGCCCGAGGCAGGATTCAAACCTGCGACCGTAGCGGTCGCGCGGTTCCAGACTGAAGCGCCTACAACCGCTCGGCCACAACGGCCGGCGACGATCCCTCCTCACAGCTTAGTAGTAATTGGGTACGTTGTTGCTCAGTTGGCATGTTTTTATCACACAACCTTTTTTGACGACTTAATGAAATTAGTTCTATTTTAATACGAATTAATTAAATTAATTTTATTTTAATTTTTAATTAATATTAATCATGAAAATTTTCAGGCGTGTAAATACACTCCTGGAAATGGAAAAAAGAACACATTGACACCGTGTGTGTCAGACCCACCATACTTGCTCCGGACACTGCGAGAGGGCTGTACAAGCAATGATCACACGCGCGGCACAGCGGACACACCAGGAACCGCGGTGTTGGCCGTCGAATGGCGCTAGCTGCGCAGCATTTGTGCACCGCCGCCGTCAGTGTCAGCCAGTTTGCCGTGGCATACGGAGCTCCATCGCAGTCTTTAACACTGGTAGCATGCCGCGACAGCGTGGACGTGAACCGTATGTGCAGTTGACGGACTTTGAGCGAGGGCGTATAGTGGGCATGCGGGAGGCCGGGTGGACGTACCGCCGAATTGCTCAACACGTGGGGCGTGAGGTCTCCACAGTACATCGATGTTGTCGCCAGTGGTCGGCGGAAGGTGCACGTGCCCGTCGACCTGGGACCGGACCGCAGCGGCGCACGATTGCACGCCAAGACCGTAGGATCCTACGCAGTGCCGTAGGGGACCGCACCGCCACTTCCCAGCAAATTAGGGACACTGTTGCTCCTGGGGTATCGGCGAGGACCATTCGCAACCGTCTCCATGAAGCTGGGCTACGGTCCCGCACACCGTTAGGCCGTCTTCCGCTCACGCCCCAACATCGTGCAGCCCGCCTCCAGTGGTGTCGCGACAGGCGTGAATGGAGGGACGAATGGAGACGTGTCGTCTTCAGCGATAAGAGTCGCTTCTGCCTTGGTGACAATTATGGTCGTATGCGTGTTTGGCGCCGTGCAGGTGAGCGCCACAATCAGGACTGCATACGACCGAGGCACACAGGGCCAACACCCGGCATCATGGTGTGGGGAGCGATCTCCTACACTGGCCGTACACCACTGGTGATCGTCGAGGGGACACTGAATAGTGCACCGTACATCCAAACCGTCATCGAACCCATCGTTCTACCATTCCTAGACCGGCAAGGGAACTTGCTGTTCCAACAGGACAATGCACGTCCGCATGTATCCCGTGCCACCCAACGTGCTCTAGAAGGTGTAAGTCAACTACCCTGGCCAGCAAGATCTCCGGATCTGTCCCCCATAGAGCATGTTTGGGACTGGATGAAGCGTCGTCTCACGCGGTCTGCACGTCCCGCACGAACGCTGGTCCAACTGAGGCGCCAGGTGGAAATGGCATGGCAAGCCGTTCCACAGGACTACATCCAGCATCTCTACGATCGTCTCCATGGGAGAATAGCAGCCTGCATTGCTGCGAAAGGTGGATATACACTGTACTAGTGCCGACATTGTGCATGCTCTGTTGCCTGTGTCTATGTGCCTGTGGTTCTGTCAGTGTGATCATGTGATGTATCTGACCCCAGGAATGTGTCAATAAAGTTTCCCCTTCCTGGGACAATGAATTCACGGTGTTCTTATTTCAATTTCCAGGAGTGTATATCGTAGATCTTTACTCTAGAATTTGAATTTATCCATGTTAAGCAGTCTCTTCCCACAGTATTGTTGTAGTTATTATACCTGAAAATCCTAGGAAATAAAATTCATTAAAATGAAATAATATTAATAATTCGTATTAAAATAAAATTAATTTAATTAATTCGTCAAAAAAGAGTGTGCAATAATGGCATGCCTACTGCGTTCAACGTACGCACTTAGTACTCTGCTTTACTTATGATTTATAAAGTTGGACACGAGGTATCGGCGGATGTGAAGCTTTTATTACTGTTCGTGAGTCGTGCTATGGTAATTCGATCTGTTAGTGAATTGGATAAAAGGGATGGCGACACATTATGTTTATCGAAAAGGTGATAAGAATGTCTTACACTGTGGTGTATTCTAGAAGAGGGACATACGATCCTACAGTGGCACAAACACTGTAGTACTAATTTTGCCAATTATTTGTATTATGCGCAGCCTCTCCGGCATGTTGAAGTTACCAGGTGCGGGACGAGAAGAATGACGATAACGTTCAGTTAGAAGGCTACGTTCACGCCTGAGATACTCGGGGGACTAAGTTACTATTTATCGATATGATAATCTGGATCGGCTCACTGGCTCGTTGCAGGGCCCTGTTTTGCGGCGGTTTCCTTACATAAGGAGGCGAAGGATGCCTTGTTTCACCCGATTTTCCTTTCCGCTCATATTCTTGGAAGATGTCTGCAACCATGTAATTTCATATATGTGAAATGAGTTGATGTAATAAATCTGATATAGGTAGGTGGAGCACTTACCTGCGAAACAGAAAGGTCCCGAGTTCGAATCTCGGTTCGGCATATAGTTTTAATCTGCCTGAAAGCTAACATATTTATTGACTGATCTGACTGTTTAGTTTTTTGCGAATTCCGATCACTTTCTACTGTTGTTATTTGAAGTTACTACTGAAAATAATTTGTTAACTTCAAAACAGATTACGATAAACGTCATTTGGGAAAATTTTGCTGTAATCAATGATAGGTTTACAGTCATCTTGCAGTCTGCAAGATGAACTTTCCCACTTACAAAGAGTGTTTGAAGACAATGGGTACTCTCCACAACAAATACAGAGGGCACTGAGAATGAAACCGAAAGAGGCCTCAAAGAAAGCAGAAGAAGGTGAAGATGGCCTTCCTGCCATATGTGGGTAGCCTCTCATCAAAAATAGGACGCACTCTCGGCAGACACAAAGTAAAAGTAATTTTTCGTCCTCCACTTAAGACAGCTGCACTCGTGGGCTCCATCAAAGATGATTTGCTGCTCCGAAAATCTGGAGTTTACAAAATTCCATGTGAATGTGGCCTTTCTTACATCGGACAAACAACTCGTACTGTCCAAGAAAGATGTACAGAACACCAGAGGTACACACGACTTTTACAACCTAACAAGTCGGCAGTGGCAGAGCACTGTATTGATAATGGTCACAGTATGTTGTATGACAACGTCGAAATTTTGGCAACTAAGTCGTCCTTTTGGGACTAGATAGTAAAGGAGGCAATTGAAATTCGCTTGACGACGAACTTAATTAATAGAGACAATGGTTTCAATCTTGATAAATCCTGGAATCCGACACTTGCTGTAATAAACTCACAAAGACGTCGTCACAGTGCAGCTCACAATGATATATCGATATGCCAACAAAGATCAACTGCGGAGTCATAGATACAACTCGCGCATTATGCACGTCTCTGCCACTGACCAACGTCTCTGGCGCATTTGCATCTCTGGCCGCATGCGCAGTCGCTCGGTACAACAGTATAAAGGGACGAAGCGAGCACTGGAGCGGCAGTCTTGCGGCTCACTCTGAAGATGTCTGAACGTTATACAGCCGAAATATTAGAAGAAGGAGATTTCTTGCGGCTGCACACCCGAAAGTTAATGGAACAGGTTTACAGTTTGTTTGTAGAGCCGAGTTCAAATTTCTCGTGGCGGACAAGGCTAAAGAGCAAGTATGTACTGAAGCCTTGGACTGTCAAGTCTTCTGTACCGAATATTTTTATTACACTGACAACCAAAGTGTTCGTCTATAACTACGATGATAAATATCGTTAAAAAATTATCCATTTATCGAATATTCTGGTTAATTAAACTTGTATGGGATGTGCGTATGTTTTGTGAAACGTAGTTATTTATCTAATAGGTAAATGCAGTACTGTTTACTCAGGTCCAAAGTGGTCATTACCAATCAAAATTTTAACCTGATTACAAATAAACATTGTGATCCAAGATTGTAATTATAATAAAGTTAATTAGAAAATACCTAGCCTACCTTAAACCAAACAATTTTTTTATCTAATCGGTACGTGAACTACGAAAAATCACTTGGAAACGAAACATCGACTTCCAAGCAGTTAATAAAGGTACAGCTGCTGCCTTGGCTGCGCCTTCCTTAGTCGCCTCCAGTGCGACTTCGTCTTCAGCTTCTTCCTCTCATGCCTTTGTCCTGCTTCAGCGCAGGGTCGGCATGGTTATGAAGCGATTTCGCGCGATCATTGAAGGTGTGGCCGGACGCCCTTCCTGCCGTCACCCCATTGCACCCCTCCCCTCCACCCTGCCCCCCCCCCCCCCCCCCCCCGCAACCACCACCAGCCCCACCGTCCCTGGGACGAAATACATGTACCGTAACTGTCTGCGTGCAGTGTTGTTGTTCATGCCAAAGTGAGGGGAATTTCTGTCCTTGAGAATCGTGTAACTGAGGCCGGACTTTCGTTCAAAAAATTGCTCTGACCACTATGGGACTTGACATCTGTGGTCATCAGTCCCCTTGAACTTAGAACTTCTTAAACCTAACTAACCTAAGGACATCACACACATCCATGCCCGAGGCAGGATTCGAACCTGCGACCGTAGCGTTCACACCGTTCAAGACTGAAGCGCCTGAAACCGCACGGCCACATCGGCCGGCGGACTTTCGTACCAAACTATTATTCATGTAGGGCGATATGGGAAACCGCCTAAAAGCCATATACACTACTGCCCATTAAAATTGCTACACCAAGAAGAAATGCAGCTGATAAACTGGTATTCATTGGAAAAGTATATTATGCTAGAACTGACATGTGATTACATTTTCACGCAATTTGGGTGCACAGATCCTGAGAAATCAGTACCCACCTATGGCCGTAATAAGAGCCTTGATACGCCTGGACATTGAGTCAAACAGAGCTCGAATGGCGTGTACAGGTACAGCTGCCCATGTAGCTTCAACACCATACCACAGTTCATCAAGAGTAGCGACTGGCGTATTGTGACGAGCCAGTTGCTCGGCCACCATTGACCAGACGTTTTCAATTGGTAAGAGATCTGGAGAATATGCTGGCCAGGGCAGCAGTCGAACATTTTTGTATCCAGGAAGGCCCTTACAGGACCTGCAACATGCGGTCGTGCATTATCCTGCTGAAATGCAGGGTTTCGCAGGGACCGAATGAAGTGCAGAGCCACGGGTCGCAACCCATCTGAAATGTAACGTCTACTGTTCAAAGTGCCGTCAATGCGAACAAGAGGTGACCGAGACGTGTAACCAATGGCACCCCATACCATCACGCCGGGTGACACGCCAGTACGGCGATGACGAATACACGCTTCCAATGTGCGTCCACCGTGCTGTCGCCAAACACGGATGCGACCATCATGACGCTGTAAACAGTACCTAGATTCATCCGAAAAAATGACGTTTTGCCGTTCGTGCACCCAGGTTCGTCGTCGAGTACACCATCGCAGGCGCTCCTGTCTGTGATGCAGCGTCAAGGGTAACCGCAGCCATGGTCTCCGAGCTGATAGTCCATGCTGCTGCAAACTTCGTCGAACTGTTCGTGCATTCGGTTGTTGTCTTGCAAACGTCCCCATCTGTTGACTCAGGGATCGAGACGTGGCTGCACGATCCGTTACAGCCATGCGGATAAGATGCCTGTCATCTCGACTGCTAGTGATACGACGCCGTTGGGATCCAGCACGGCGCTCCGTATTACCCTCCTGAACCCACCGATTCCATATTCGGCTAACAGCCATTGGAGCTCGACCACCGCGAGCAGCAATGTCGCGATACGATAAACCGCAATCGCGATAGGCTACAATCCGACCTTTATCAAAGTCGGAAAAGTGGTGGTACGCATTTCTCCTCTTTACACGAGGCATCACAACAACGTTTCACCAGGCAACGCCAGTCAAATGCTGTTTGTGTATGAGAAATCGGTTGGAAACTTTCCTCATGGCAGCACGTTGTAGGTGTCGCCCCCGGCTCCAACCTTGTGTGAATGCTCTGAAAATCTAATCATTTGCATATCACAGCATCTTCTTCCTGTCGGTTAAATTTCGCGTCTATATCACGTCATCTTCGTGGTGTAGCAATTTTAATGGCCAGTAGTGTACAAGGCGGCCGGCATACCGACCTTCGTCGTTTACCAGACAGGCGTATTACATCTGGGGCAGTCGCACATCATAGTCTCCTGAGGGCGCCTTAACAAGCACAACTATCTGGGCGGGTTACAAGTTCGTCTTCAGCATTGTCAGAAATGCACTGGACTATGTCAAAATCATTCTAAAGGAAATTGCTTAGGGATATAAACGACGTGAAAGCCAAGGAACATCATTTAACAGATTTTTTTTTAAAAAGAGGTGGAGCCCCTCCACGCCCACACCGGCATGATGGCCAACACAAAAGGTCTACTGCCATCTCTGCATAGGGGTTAGCATTCACTAAAGTGAGGTGTCGCAGGATGTGGGTACTGCGATGTCTGCGTACGTCTGGTTAGGATTAACCATTAATTCGCGCTCATCTGGAGATAGATTGGTCGAAATCTGACGAAGGGTAGCGGTTTGAAGGGCAGAGGAAAAAAAGTGCCAAAGCAAGAGCCAAGGGGAAACAACCTCTGCGAAAGTTAGGTCGGGCGGCAAGAGCAGTAGCGGTTGTCTTGCTGCCTGCGATAGGTTGTGTAAGGATAGGCTTTGTTAGTAGTGGGTATCATGCATGTCGACACCTTGACGTTGTGCGTTTGTGCTGCTCGGCGGCTGGCGCTGGGTGCTGGTACAGAGTCCTCGTTCAGCGTCCTGCAACCTGCAACAGTTAGGTTTGTTATCGGTCTTGTGTCCGATAGGTCATATACCGGAGGCACAGTGTGAGGGAGTGTTGGCAGATTGTTCGTGCGTCTGTGGGCGAGCTCGTCGGTGTCCCTGCTGTGGCCTGTTGGTCGGCTCTAATAGCAGCTGGGAGTTGCCAGTCAGTGTTGCTGATATGCAGGGGCTTACCGACGTTTGTCACTGTTTGCGTATGTTAGTTTACCTTAGGTGGTTATGCCCTAGCTAGCAGTGTCTTTGGTCGCTTGTGTTTCCACCTGTGGTTGTGATCGTAGTTTCCCAGAGTGAGGATGAAAGGATTGTTCGAGTGTCTCGAGTTCCTGTATAGTCGTGTGGCGTGTTTCTTGAATACTTCCTTGAGGGTATCAAGGCGGTATTCATGGTGAAGATCCACGGTGCGTGTGTAGCGTGGAGCATTGCTGATGATTCGTAGCACCTTGTTCTGTATGATCTGCAGGCGGCGCAGTCGTGTGGGAGCTGCATATCCCCAGACGGGAGCTGCGTACGTCATCAGAGGTCTAATCAGTGTCATGTATAAGGACCTCGACACCCTCCTATTCAGTGTGCTTGCCCTGTTGAGCATTGGGTAGAGTTGTTTGAGCCTCGCGTGCGCTCGGTTGGCAACGTACTCGATGTGGTCCCCCCATGTAAGTTTCCGGTCTAGCCAGACACCAAGGTATCTGACTTTCTCTCGGAAACGTATTCAAAAAAATGGCTCTGAGCACTATGGGACTCAACTGCTGAGGTCATTAGTCCCCTAGAACTTAGAACTAGTTAAACCTAACTAACCTAAGGACATCACAAACATCCATGCCCGAGGCAGGATTCGAACCCGCGACCGTAGCGGTCCTGCGGTTCCAGACTGCAGCGCCTTTAACCGCACGGCCACTTCGGCCGGCCCGGAAACGTATTGGGCGTGTATGTAGTGTTATCGGTCTACAGTGTTTGGTGTTTGCGCAGTAGTTTCGGTCTGCGTGTGAACAGAACTGCTTCGCACTTG
Organism: Schistocerca piceifrons; assembly: GCF_021461385.2. Classification (NCBI taxonomy): domain Eukaryota; kingdom Metazoa; phylum Arthropoda; class Insecta; order Orthoptera; family Acrididae; genus Schistocerca; species Schistocerca piceifrons. Next base: position 38,066,183 of record NC_060139.1, on the reverse strand, counting down.
TCGACGTTTACTTTAATACGCCATCGCTCCAGCCAAGGCTCAGCTGTTCTGAGTGCTGTCTGTATTCGTGAGTTGATGTTCGACGGTTTCCAGTCTTGCGCGAGGATGGCTGTGTCATCCGCGTAGACGGCTAACGTCGTGTTTCGTGTCGCTGGGAAGTCATTAATGTACAGGTTAAACAAGATGGGCCCTAGGATGCTTCCTTTAACAGAAGAAATGATTCCACTAGATAACGAGCCATCATCTATTGTAGAAAGGATCGGAATTACAAGATTCTTACACCAAGTTGTTCCCCGCTATGAAATGCAAAGCAGTACGTACATTGTACGATAGAATTTACGAGAAATAGAAAGATAAATTTCAGGCTCTCTCTAGCTTTCTTTACCTTCTGATACATGTACCTTCCTTCATCGGAGTTTCACAGCTCACTGGTTCTTCTAATTTCAACTGGAACACTGAGTTCTTGCGGTGGAGTCTTTTTACCTTCTCACACTGGAGAAAACATTGAGATACCGACCGAAGCAAAATACATTCACTCACTAACGACAGTGGCTGTAACACAGTGAAAGGTATTCTTCATTTGGTTTTGCTGCTCCTGCAGTGGCCGTGTTTGGAGATGAAATTACTGGACATAAGATCAGCTCGTTATACAAGAAACCGTTTTTATTGAAACCCAAACATGTTTCAACACTTTCGTGCCATCGGTAGTCGGTATTTTTGTAGTTAAGGAGTTCGATAGTGGAAATAACGCCACTTCTACATGATAATGCTGTCTCCTGCTAATGTTGGCAGCTGCTTATACAATTACGTTAACAGGCTGAAATTTTGACATCCTTCAACTGAGGAATAGGGAACCCAAAGGCAAAAATATACTGTGAGAATAGTAATGACTGCCACTAGGAACTTCCTGCCCGTACACAGCAAGTTGGTCACAGGTCACGATTGGATGTAAGAAAAGAATTAATAACGGATTAGAAAGGATGAACATTTATTCTATCTAACATAAGGAAGAAATGTCAGAGTTATACATAAAACAGTTTCTGATTGTTTGTCTAACGTGGGTAGTTTTACTTGTATCGCGCTAAGGAAGACCACTTAAGTAAGGACGGAGAGCCGGCCGGAGTGGCCGAGCGGTTCTACGCGGTACAGTCTGGAACCGCGCGACCGCTACGGTCGCAGGTTCGAATCCTGCCTCGGGCATGGATGTGTGTGATGTCCTCAGCTTAGTTAGGTTTAAGTAGTTCTAAGTTCTAGGGGACTGATGACCTCAGAAGTTGAGTCCCATAGTGCTCAGAGCCATTTGAACCATTTTTTTAAGGACGGAGAGCTTGGGCACATCACTGACACCACAGAGGAAACAATAATGCCGCGATCTATTTTCCTTACGTTTGTGGTCCTTATTTCCATAAAGCTAGTAACTCTGAATGATTCCTAAGTTACAAATACTAAAAGAACTATTTTCATTTCAAAAGTTAGTTTCACTTTATTAATGCACTGCTGTTGTGCCCATGACGTGATTGGAATTTTACTTTCTGACGTCATATAGCTCAGTAAAATCGAAACCAATGAACTGGAGAAACGCTGGGGGCGGAACGGGACCAGGGCTTGCTGGGAAATCGCGGAAGAGCTGTCTTAATGTGAGGAGGTAGAACTTGTGAACAATTCTGTCACGAGTACATCACTAACTGTCATATATAAATACGTATGACTAATGAAGCCCTCAGATACTTTGGAGGAATTTAGGACACACGTATCTGTCAAACAAATTTCAGTCTTTTAACTGACCAAATTCCCATCTTCACCATTATCCGTCACTTGCAACCATTTTGTTTTACCAAATCCCCTATGGATCTGTTAGAAAGCGCCACGCACTCTACCATTATTCTGGCATTGATATTAACTTCAGGACTAAAATCAGAGCGTTTAAAGGAACATACGAAATTTACATATTTTTAAAAACCTAGCAGCCTGTGCCTTAAACAGTTCACAGTTCCTTTATCGACTTATTTCGTCCTGGAGAAAGCCACTGTCCTTCCGGACAACCAGAAGTCACATGCTGAAACACCTGTCACTCTTCAGTCTTTTGTTTCTTTAGCATGAAGAGTTGTCTACACTACATCTGTATCACATTCCTCAAGCCATGGCGTGTGGCGGAAGGTACTTGTGGTATCACTAACTTATCCCCCTGCCCTGTTCAATTCGTGAATGGCGAATGCGAAGAATGATTTCTCGAATTTACTCTTCATGGTCATTGCACGACATTTATGTGAGAGGAATTAATATGTTGTCAGACACTTCGTGCAAAGTGCTCTCTTGAAATTTCAGTGGTAAACCTCTCCCTAATGCACAACACCTTTCTCCTAACGATTGCCAAAGGAGTTTGTTGAGCATTTTGGTAACGCGCTCTCACCAACTAAACGATTTCATGAAGAAAAACGGCGCTCTTCGTTGTATCTTCTCTTTCTCTTCTATCAGTCCTAACTGGTAAGGATCCCATATTGATGAACAATACTCAACAGTCGGTCGAACAAGCGCCTTATAAGCCGCATCCTTCGTGGATGAGTTACATTTCGTTAAGATTATTTCTATGAATCTCAGTCTGGCATTTGCTTTTCCTAATATTTGTGCTATGCGGTCATTCCACGTAAGCGCGCTCTGGATAATTACTCCTAGATTCTGTTTCTAGCAGTTTCCTCACCAATAGTGTAGTTGTACAGTAGTGGATTTCTACTCTTAGGTATGCGCAATTTGTTACACTCATTTAGGTTCACGGTCAACTGCCAGGGCCTGCAGCATTCATCAGTCCTCTGCAGGTCATTCTGCAAATCGGTACTGTCTTCTGGCATTGCGACTTTCTTACAGATAACCGCACCATCTGCGAACAGTCTTCAAGAGCATCCAACGCGCTCTGTAAGATCATTTATATATTATTATCAACGATTCAGTCGCATTTCCTTATCTTACTAACAAGGGAACCTCCCCATCGCAGCCCCCTCAGATTTACTTATAAGTTGGCTCAGTGGATAGGCCTTGAAAAACTGAACACAGATCAATCGAGAAAACAGGAAGAAGTTGTGTGGAACTATGAAAAAAATAAGCAAAATATACAAACTGAGTAGTCCATGTGCAAGATAGGCAACATCAAGCATAATATCAGCTCAGGAGCCCCGTGGTCCCGTGGTTAGCGTTAGGAACTGCGGAACAAGAGGTCCTTTGTTCAAGACTTCCCTCGAGTGAAAAGTGTACATTCTTTATTTTCGCAAAGTTATGATCTGTCCGTTCGTTCATTGACGTCTCTGTTCACTATAATAAGTTTAGTGTCTGCGTTTTGCGACCGCGAGCTATATTTGGTGGATTCATGTTGCCCACGGAATACATCTCACGTATTTAATGCACTCTCGTCCAAAGTAGCGAACAGTCAACTGCCAGCCAGGGAGCCTCGTTAGCAGGAATACTCTCTCTTCCGTGCGCTGTTGTCGACTGACGTCGTGTGTTTCGATGTTTGTTTAGGTGTAGCGTCCCCATACTACGGCGCAGTTACCTCGCATCGGACGGACAGATAATAATTGTCTGAAAATAAAAAATTAAACATTTCACTCGAGGGAAGACATGAACTAAGGACCTCTTGTTTCGCAGCTGCTCACGCTAACCACGGGACCACGGCGCTCCTGAGCTTACACTCTCCTTGATGTTGCATATCTTGCGCATGGACTAATCAGTTTGTGTATTTTGCTTATTTTTTTCATAGTTCCACATAACTTCTTCCTGTTTTCTCGATTGATCTGTGTTCAGGTTTTCAAGGCCTATCCACTGTGCCAACTTATAACTAAATCTGAGGGGGGTGCGATCGGGAGGTTCCGTTGTAAGAGATAAATTCACATTCTTAAAGAGCGCCTTCTTTCAGCTATAATTTAACGTGTTGCACAGTCATTGCTGCCACAATCTCATACGCTGTTTTAAATCATCACTGACTGCCTTTCACGTTATCATCTTTGTGTGGCTGACACAGTCAGTATGGTCAGATGTTCTAAATGGTTCAAATGGCACTGAGGACTATGGGACTCAACTGCTGAGGTCATAAGTCCCCTAGAACTTAGAACTACTTAAACCTAGCTAACCTAAGGACAACACACACATCCATGCCCTAGGCAGGATTCGAACCCGCGACCGTAGCGGTCGCGCGGTTCCAGACTGTAGCGCCAGAACCGCTCGGCCACCAGCGGCCGGCGGTCAGATGTTCTAAGTTCCCCGTATCCACAGCTAACAACTGCACCTCAGTTCACCTGTGTATATACTGATGAGCCAGAACATCATGACCACCTGCTTAATGGCGTGTTGGTCCACCTTTCGACCGCCTTTCTGCTTGCCATAGTAGTCTTCCGTCGATGTCTAGGCATAGGTCACGCAATTCTCATAAATTTCGGGCTGGTGGTTTGTGGACGCGAAGTTGGCATCCGACAGCGCCCCAGACGTGCTGCATCGGATTAAGGTCAGACGAATTTGATGACCAAGACATCTACATGAGTTGCGTCCCTCAAACCGCAATAGCACGATTCTGGTGTTGTGGTATGTGTATTTGTCTTGCTGAAAGATGCCATCAATATCGAGGATGACAGTAAGCGTGATGAGATGCAGGTGGTCCGAGATACAGTCATGTTGTCCACAGCTGTTACTGTGCCTTCAGTGCCACCAAAAGTCCCACGGAATCTGAGGCGAACGTCCCACACAGCATAACAGTGCCCCCACTGCCACTGCCCTGCGTCTATGACGCGGTGCAGGTTTCGAGCAGTTGTTCGGCTGGACGACGGCGAATCCATAGGTCATCATCTACCTGGACCACAGACGTGATTCACTCGACCAGCTGACGCATTTCCATTGGTCCACGCTCCAGTCTCTACGATCCCGTACCCACTGCGATCGTAATTGTCGATGTCGTTGCGTCAACAGGGGAACGCGTGAGGGTCGTCTTCGGCGTTCATCAATGTGCGCGGAGCTTGGTGCTCTGAAACAGTTTTGCCTGCAACAGCTTTGTACTCTGCTGTCATATCTGACACAGATCGCCGCCTGTCGAGCTTTAGAGAACGGGCAAGACTCCCAACTCCACATTCTGTGATGAGGTGCGAACGTCTTACACTTTGTCGCCTACTCATTGTTTTCATCGATCTTCAAAAACTTTCGATAGGTGTTCACATCAGTAGCACCCGGACTGCCTATCAGCTTCCCAAAAAATGGCTCAAATGGCTCTAAGCACTATGGGACTTAACATCTGAGGTCATCAGTCCCCTAGACTTAAAAATGGTTCAAATGGCTCTGAGTACGAGGTGCATTCAAGTTCTAAGGCCTCCGATTTGTTTTCTGATTAACTACTCCCCCGAAATCGATGAAACTGGCGTTACTTCTCGACGTAATCACCCTGAAGACGTACACATTTTTCACAACGCTGACGCCATGATTCCATGGCAGCGGCGAAGGCTTTTTAGGAGTTTGTCTTGACCACTGGAAAATCGCTGAGGCAATAGCAGCACGGCTGGTGAATGTGCGGCCACAGAGAGTGTCTTTCATTGTTGGAAAAAGTCAAAAGTCACTAAGATCCAGGTCAGGTGAGTAGGGAGCATGAGGAATCACTTCAAAGTTGTTATCACGAAGAAACTGTTGCGTAACGTTAGCTCAATGTGCGGGTGCGTTGTCTTGGTGAAACAGCACACGCGCAGCCCTTCCCGGACGTTTTTGTTGCAGTTCAGGAAGGAATTTGTTCTTCAAAACATTTTCGTAGGATGCACCTGTTACCGTAGTGCCCTTTGGAACGCAATGGGTAAGGATTACGCCCTCGCTGTCCCAGAACATGGACACCATCATTTTTTCAGCACTGGCGATTACCCGAAATTTTTTTTGTGGTGGTGAAACTGTGTGCTTCCATTGAGCTGACTGGCGCTTTGTTTCTGGATTGAAAAATGGCATCCACGTCTCATCCATTGACACAACCGACGAAAAAAAAGTCTTATTCATGCTGTCGTTGCGCGTCAACATTGCTTGGCAACATGCCACACGGGCAGCCATGTGGTCGTCTGTCAGCATTCGTGGCACCCACCTGGATGACACTTTTCGCATTTTCAGGTCGTCATGCAGGATTGTGTGCACAGAACCCACAGAAATGCCAACTCTGGAGGCGATCTGTTCAACAGTCATTCGGCGATCCCCCAAAACAATTCTCTCCACTTTTTCGATCATGTCGTCAGACCGGCTTGTGCGAGCCCGAGGTTGTTTCGGTTTTTTGTCACACGATGTTCTGCCTTCATTAAACTGTCGCACCACGAACGCACTTTCGACACATCCATAACTCCATCACCACATGTCTCCTTCAACTGTCGATGAATTTCAATTGGTTTCACAGCACGCAAATTCAGAAAACGAATGATTGCACGCTGTTCAAGTAAGGAAAACGTCGCCATTTTAAGTATTTAAAACAGTTCTCATTCTCGCCGCTGGCGGTAAAATTCCATCTGCCGTACGGTGCTGCCATCTCTGGGACGTATTGACAATGAACGCGGCCTCATTTTAAAACAATGCACATGTTTCTATCTCTTTCCAGTCCGGAGAAAAAAAATCGGAGGCCTTACAACTTGAATGCACCTCGTACTACAGGACTTAACTTCTGAGGTCATTAGCACCCTAGACGTAGAACTACTTAAACCTAACTGCCCTAAGGACATCACACACATCCATGACCGAAGCAGGATTCGAACCTGCGACCGTAGCAGCAGGGCGATTCCGGACTGAAAAACCTAGAACCGCTCGGCCACAGCGGCCGGCAGCAAAGTCGAGTAATATCAGACGGGAGAGGGGCGAAAATCTTTGACACTATGTTACCAATATGTCGACCATTTCGGAAGTCTCCATCTTCGATGCAAGGCTTTATTTTCAAATGGAAACAGGGGTGGTGTGACCTTTCGGACAGACTGATAATTACACGAGAGAAACAACGGTGGCTCTCATGTGAGCACAGCTTTTAGTGGTTCTGTCAGTTATTGCGTATTTATTACTTACAAGTGATGTGAAAGCTGATGGCGTTAATACAAACTGAATGCTTTGAGGTCGATCTGATATGAGGAGAGAGGAGCACCCGTCTTACGCGGAAGATTTCAACGAACAGCTCCTGGACAGACCACCCATTGCCCACAGTGCGGTGGTGAAACCTCTCGCGAAATTCCGTGAAACTGGCTCTGTCGCAGACAAACCGAAAGTTAGACGACTGAAAACGGCTATGGATGAATAAACGTTAACCGCTGCTCTGGCATCGGTCAGCAAGAGCACAGGGCGCAGGTTTCGCCGTACCTCGAAGGAAACTGTTGCTAGTGGTGCACAAATAATGAGAATTCTGGCTCATTGGTTAAGGACCATGAGGAATGAATGAAGCGAATGGCAACAATGTTACAACGTGCTGGACAGCATGTCGACAGTATCATATAGGCTGTATATGTCATCATGAGCATTTGACTTGTTCTGTATAAAACGTGACATAACTCTAGAATGAATAAAGCTATGCTCAAATGAAAGACACCATTTATTTCCTCGTGTAATTCTCTGTCTGGAAGTGTCGAATGTCCCCTTCCAATTTGAAAAACACGAGCTGCATCCAAGGCGGCGGCTTCGAAAATAGCAAGCATGTTGATAACATAGCCACACAGGTTTCCCCCTTCTCCTATCACATACTACTTGACTTTAAACTTCTGTTTATTTACCCGTTTTAGTTTTGGAAGAGTGGTTCCACATTATGTACCACTCCCACTTTTAATTGTCTATACATGTGTAATAACTGCTACATGTCTATTTCGGTTCTACCCACGCCCAAATACTTCCTAGGAATTTGATTTTGCCGTATTATTCCCTTTATTCTTCATGGCCTGTTTTCATAACCAAAATTCAGCGCGCTTGTATATTGTTTGAAGATGTATGGGTAACATTCATAATATCAGTACGAGGTATTGCGATGAAGTGCGCTTGTATGCACCAGATAATCTGGACAAAAATTCGCCAATATGCTTGCAGCTTGTCCAACTATGGTTAGTACTAGTGTACGAGCGCATAACAGGGATTTATTAGCTTCTCCAGATCCAATAACGTTTCATCGTGTAACACATTTGCTATGAGACCAGATGAAACCTAGCGTGTCCCGTTTGCGTTTTTTGCTCATTATATTCAGAACCTGGTGACATATTCTTCATCATGTTTACGTAAAATTTGTTTATGAATGTGCATGCTCCATAACATCTCTCAATGAATCTGTAAGCTGCAGTTATTTTCGGCCATGTTTCTCTCTGACGTAACACTCAAACTATTCTCTTGCCACATTATACTGTAGAGGCCGAGGCTGTCTCCGACATCGTATCATAGGGTTATGGAAACAATGCTCTCACTAATAAAATTGTGTGCACAGTATTTAATGGTAGGATTTAGAGGTATTTACACCAAAGATCTATCCCGAAAGGGCCGGCCGGAGTGGCCGTGCGGTTCTAGACGCTACAGTCCGGAACCGAGCGACCGCTACGGTCGCAGGTTCGAATCCTGCCTCGGGAATGGATGTGTGTGATGTCCTTAGGTTAGTTAGGTTTAATTAGTTCTAAGTTGTAGGCGACTGACGACCTGAGAAGTTAAATCGCATAGTGCTCAGAGTCATTTGAACCATTTTTTTATCCCGAAAGTAGGGTTCTTCGGATGTATGTCTATTATGCTTTCTGCTGTTCATCAAGGGACAAATCAGTTCGACCTCTCTTAGCACTAATCTTGGGCACTTAAATACAGGTCATCTGGGGCACTGGTTACCTCTTTATAGGGAATAATAGAGGCCCCCAAAGATTAACAAAAGCTCCGGCTGTTTCTCGATTTACACGATAACATAGTATCCGTGCTAATGCCGAACAAACTTTGTGACACATTTGCAGCGTCTTCGTTCGATATTATTACAGTTAACCTAACTGTTAAAAGGGTACATCATAGTGTCTAAGTGGGAAGCAGTTGCTACATCTATGTTTCTTTAAGTTGCTCTTGCAATATTGTCCTTTAAGACTTTTTTCTCTTCGGATTCTCTCCTTTGATAATGACAGTATTATTTTGACATCCTCCTATTTCGGTGTACTGTGATCACCAGAAAACATTCTTTCTCTTACCACTTTAGATACCTCCACGTTTATTCCATCTATATTTACAGATTTCCAAGTATTCTGCTTTGTTGCTGTAACTTGTAATTCTGTGCGTCCAAACAGGACAAACAAATGTATCGTTTCGACCAGATGTGCCCTCTTTAGTTTGGAGTCACAGGTAACGCACTGTGTCGCCAACATTCTGGACGCAGAGGAGTACATCCCATAGCAGATGTTCCAACCAACGCGCATATTTTTTCTTAACAAGCTGCCGAACGATTTATCAGGTAGAACACGTGATATTCTCACTGTCGTTTACTCTCCATCTGATATTCCTCTTCCATTTAAAAATTATGTACACAACAATTTATTTACGTAGTTTCGACGCACACGTCATAACCACATATTATAAAATGTCTGCTGCAAATACTTGAAATATTTAAATGTTATACAGAGTGAATCACCTAAACCTCGTACCGCAGATCCTGTGGAAATGGGAAGCGCTATTGGTGTGCAGTTTTCACGGAATGGACTGGTATTTTAGCGAATAAACAGATCGTAATAATGCTTGCAAAGAGCATTTTTTGTGCAAACATACACTTTTTAGTGAAATAATGCTTATTGAATCACGCAAACTAAAATTTGGGTAAATTAGAATGTCACTGGAGTTTGTTGTAGGACTATAATGCGAGTCACTTACCAGATAGCGTATTTTGAAACGTTTCCGCACCGACCCGTTTGTGCCATTCAACCTGCGTAGCTGGTAGGTACGATGTTATTACATTTGCATACAGCGTGTGTTTATGTTCTTTGAGTGCTTTGTGACTTGATAGTCAGTTAATGGGCGAAAGTCCAAGCAATAGGTGTGGCGCGCGATAGTAAACCATCAAAACCATCAGCTCCTAGGCCTGTGTTTCACAGACGGAACACTGAACGAGCACCAGTATCACAGCCTCCTAACAACCATCTTCCATTGTTTTTATTTATTTATTTATTGTTCCGTGGGACCACATTTAGGAGAAGTCTCCATGGTCATGGAACGAGTCAATACATGAAATTATAACATGATTGTAGAAACAGATAAAATGAAATATAAGAAACATATTCAGGTGACAAGTCGTTAGTTTAAATAAAGAAAATCAAGAATGTAACACTGGAATTTGCTTAATTTTTTAGCTCTTCCAGGAGCTCCTCGACAGAATAGAAGGAGTGAGCCATGAGGAAACTCTTCAGTTTAGACTTAAAAGTGTCTGGGCTACTGCTAAGATTTTTGAGTTCTTGTGGTAGCTTATTGAAAATGGATGCAGCAGAATACTGTACTCCTTTCTGCACAAGAGTCAAGGAAGTGCATTCCACATGCAGATTTGATTTCTGCCTAGTATTAACTGAGTGAAAGCTGCTAACTCTTGGGAATAAGCTAATATTGCTAACGACAAACGACATTAAAGAAAATATATACTGTGAGGGCAATGTCAAAATTCCCAGACTATTGAATAGGGGTCGACAAGAGGTTTTCGAACTTACACCATACATAGCTCGAACAGCCCGTTTTTGAGCCAAAAATACCCTTTTTGAATCAGAAGAATTACCCCAAAAAATAATACCATATGACATAAGCGTATGAAAATATGCGAAGTATACTACTTTTCGTGTTGAAATGTCACTTATTTCAGATACTGTTCTAATGGTAAATAAAGCGGCATTTAGTTTCTGAACAAGATCCTGAACATGGGCTTTCCACAACAGCTTACTATCTATCCGTACGCCTAGGAACTTGAACTGTTCCGTCTCGCTTATAACATGCCCATTCTGTCTGATTAAAATGTCAGTTCTTGTTGAATTGTGGGTTAGAAACTGTAAAAACTGAGTCTTACTGTGATTTAGCATCAAATTATTTTCCACAAGCCACGAACTTATATCATGAACTACATTACTTGATAATGTTTCAATATTACACACAAGATCCTTCACTACCAAGGTGGTGTCATCAGCAAACAGAAATATTTTTGAATCACCTGTAATACTAGAAGGCATATCATTTACATAAATAAGAAACAGCAGTGGCCCCAGCACCGACCCTTGGGGAACGCCCCATTTAACAGTAGAAGACATTGTAGAAGAATTTCCTCTGCAGACTAGAAGGAACCTGTGGTACCAAAATGATGGCTGTCCAGTCCATATCGCACGTACTACAGTGTGTCTTCATGAATTGTTTCCAAATTGTTGGATTGAATGCAGAGGAACTGTACCTTGACCGCCTCGTTCCCCGGATTTGACGTCTTTAGACTTTTTCTGAGCGGAAAGTTGAAAGACGCTGCCTAAAAGGACATACCAACTACGCCCGATGGTATGCAAAGACGTATTATTACAGCCTGCCTGGACATCTCCGCTGAACGCCGGCCGGAGTGGTCGAGAGGCTCTAGGCGCTTCAGTCTGGAACCGCGCGACCGCTGTGCTCGCAGGTTCGAATCCTGCCTCGGGCATGGACGTGTGTGATGTCCTCAGGTTAGTTAGGTTTAAGTAGTTCTAAGTTCTAGGGGACTGATGACCTCCGATGTTAAGTCCCATAGTGGTCAGAGCCATTTTAACCATTTGAACCATCTCCGCTGAAGCGGTAGCACATGTGCAGCAGTCGTTCCATATCACACTGGAAGCGTGTAATGCCGCTGCGGGAGTTCATTTCGAACATAACCAGTGATGGTCAGTTGTCTCGTTACTGGTCAGAATCACACTAACTATTGTATGCACTTTCGTTGTTCTTTTGTGTGTACTACCGCTATTATAGTACAAGTGTCAGCGGGGAAACTTTTCAAAATACGATATCTCGTAAACGACTCGCACTACAGCCCTGCAACAGACTTCACTGACATTCTAACTTATCCCGCTTTCAGTCTGCTAATTTTAATAGGCGTTGTTCCATTTAGAAAAGTGTATGTTTTCACAAGAAGTACACTCAGTATTATTACAATATGTGTATTGGCTAACAATACGAGCCTCTGACTACCAACCCATCCTGTGAAAACCGCACATAAACAGCACTTTTCTATTTCCGCAATACTTGCGGTGTAAGTTTTAAATGATTCACCCTCTATTGTTAATAATAAAACGTACTGTGTGGGATTCTATTATAACCAGAACAGTCGACAATAGATCACATGTTATCACAAAAATGGTTCAAATGGCTCTGAGCACTATGGGACTCAACTGCTGAGGTCATTAGTCCCCTAGAACTTAGAACTAGTTAAACCTAAGTAACCTAATGACATCACAAACATCCATGCCCGAGGCAGGATTCGAACCTGTGACCGTAGCGGTCTCGCGGTTCCAGACTGCAGCGCCTTTAACCGCACGGCCACTTCGGCCGGCATGTTATCGCTGCTAAGATATTGTTAATAAGAAAACGTAGTGTGTGGGGTTCTATTATAACCAGAACAGTCGACAATAGATCACATGTTATCACTGCTAAGAAATTCGTCACAAATTGTGGGCAGTTGGGGCTTCTCACAAATCATGCGCATAACGGTAAATTCTTTGTACAACCGGCAACTTATCTTGGTGACTTTGATGATGCTCAAATAACCAGATTCGGCTATCGACGAATTTACTCGGTTTTTGAAGAACAAGAATTTCTGTGGTGCACATCGCCTTTATCGTTACGTCTCTCACTGGAGGTCATTAACTATTTCTGTGGTGCTCTAGCGCTGGCCCGTCTGAACATCCTGGTTTTCGGTTTTCAGTAGTTTCTCAGAATCGGTCATGGAACACGCTAGGAAGTAGGACGCTTGCTCTGAACAAGGACAAGTCTTATTCCCTGCCGCATCCAACTAGTTCGATACTCTATTCCATCTCCAATTACATTGCGTCGACAGTACGTTGAATTATAATCTTCCTTCCTCCAAAATACTTTCAGGAAATGGTTGTTGCACCGACTTACAGCTGATGTTAAACGTAAGTAAATAGTGTCGAATACCCATAATGTTACTTCAGTTTTAGCAGCAGCTTAGGCTGAGAAGCGGAAGTGACTATGGGTTGGAAGGGTGGGGAGGCATTCACTTTTCTTGTCATAATACACAATTTATGGTAACATAAATACCGCAAATGATTCTAAACAAGCAAAGCTGTCAAAATATACGGAGTAATGACAGAACATTACGGGCAACCTGTTAAATAATTTCACGATGAGTAGAACAACCTCTAGAGGGAGAAAACTGCGCCTATGATTCAGAGAAAGATAAAAGCTTGTCAAATAAATACACAGTGAATAACAACAATTAAAATTTGTTAATGAATACACACTGAATAGTACGCATATTCTGAGTGACAGTGAAAATATACGTGATTCCTGTCCAATAGTTAAGATTTTCTAAATAAATCCACAGTGGACAAAACAAAAACTTATGAGGGAAAAGCCAATATTAACGGTAGCACAAAAACGGAAGTATAAATTACACTTAGAAGTAAATCCACACAATGCACAGAATAATGCGGCTGTAATTTCTCTTGCTCAAACCCCAGAAATGAACAATGAATTGGAGACCATAACCATCACTATTAATTAATTTACCACAAAACAGTCTTAATTCCAGATGCAAGTGCTTTATAAATTCAAAATACAAATTTACATCAGCCTGTATTTTTGCAAGGACTGTACGAAATAATTTCAATCATGAAACTCATAGCAAGGCGTTACCAACCAACAGAGTCAGTTAATGACCGTGTAATAACATTGACAACTTTGTATAGAACCCCTGACCATGGACGTTCCGCATTACCAGGACCTGTTCTGTTTCCTGAAGCACACAAGCGACTGTATAGCGGGCAAACTTAAGGCTAGTTTACACGACACATTAGTTTGCGCAACTCGTTTAGTGAAATGGGTTTCCAGCAAATGGTTTCGTGTACGACTGTAGACACAGAGACAGAAGTGTACACTTCAGTTTCGTCGTTTTGTGAATGCCGGAGTCGCCTCCGAAATGGAAGTTTTGGCAGCCGCACGAGTCGCGGCGGAGTTAATGCTTGTCTGCATGAAATCACTGCTTAAGAAAATAAACAAGACACGTGTCTGGATTCACGACTGCATAAAGAAAAGACGTCAGCACGGACGCTCAGCAACCTTGCTGAAATAAACTGTTATGGAAGACCCGTCAAGTTATTTCAGAATAACCATCACTATTAATTAATTTACCACAAAATACTTTTATATTCCAGATGAAGTGCTAGAATAATCAGAACAGTTTGCGTTTCCTCTAACCAGATTTAATATCGCAGTAAGGAAGAAAGATACCGTAATGCGTGAAGCATTGTCGCCAGAACTGGAACCACAAATCACACTGCCTTTCCTGGCAAGTGGGAATTCATATTCGTCCCATGAACAGTGTTTGACTTGTCTGCAGTTTTCTCAATTCTTTTGTGTACGAACTCATAAGCGAACTCATAAGCGAACGATATCGTCAACCTATTCGTGCGCAGGGAAGCCTCAAGCGCAGCAACATGCTCCAACTTTTTTTTTTTTTATAATCCACATCGTTAACATCCCACGAACACCTATATGTATCACAGATATCCAAAATGCGAACAATTTTCCCCGTTCCCAACTTCATTTTTTTTTTTTTTTTTTTTTTTTTACACTGTGCCGATATGACACCTAACCTCAAAACAAGTGTAACTACTAGGTTCGCCAAAGCTGGACCAAGATGAATATTTTCAGTTTCAGCGCACATGCGCAGTGGTCGGTACTGCAGTTGCACACCGCCTAGTCTCGTCGTGTAAACTAGGTTTTAAATACATTAGCGGAGAAACCAGACCCTACCTAGGTACTTACTTGTAGCTTTGCGTTCACGCCCGTACCACACAACGTCTGGCCTTGCGCTTAATGTTTATGACGTCGTATCTCCTGATCTGTCGTAGAATGATATAATTTTATACGTAAATTCAGTGGTATATGTGGATACTGTCCGCAAAATGTGTTGCGAGTAGAACAAGTACCAACGAAGTAATAAATTTAAATATATGGTTGAAGCGTCAGTGTGTCACTCATCTCATTGTTTATGCCACATCATCTCTTGAACTATATGTCGTACAATGATATAATTTTGCACTTAGATTCAGTGGCATACGTGAATACTCCCCCCGCCCCATGAATCATGGACCTTGCCGTTGGTGGGTAGGCTTGCATGCCTCAACGATACAGATAGCCGTACCGTAGGTGCAACCACAACGGAGGGGTATCTGTTGAGAGGCCAGACAAACGTGTGGTTCCTGAA
Source organism: Schistocerca piceifrons (assembly GCF_021461385.2). NCBI lineage: Eukaryota > Metazoa > Arthropoda > Insecta > Orthoptera > Acrididae > Schistocerca > Schistocerca piceifrons. The sequence continues at coordinate 38,050,783 of NC_060139.1, read as the reverse complement.
GAGGGGCAGCAGCCTTTTCAGTAGTTGCAGGGGCAACAGTCTGGATGATTGACTGATCTGGCCTTGTGACACTAACCAAAACGGCCTTGCTGTGCTGGTCCTGCGAACGGCTGGAAGCAAGGGTAAACTACAGCCGTAATTTTTCCCGAGGGTATGCAGCTTTACTGTATCAGTCTCTGGACTGAAGACCACAACAACAACAACGTGAATACTGTCCGTAAAATCTGTCGCGAATAAAATTAGTAGTAAAGATGTAATAAATTATAACGTACCTCATGCGTCATGCAGTACTTTTACTGCATGAACAGCGGAACAATAATAAGCCATAAGCATTTCTTCTATTATCATTTTTCAGCGGTTGACAGCGAGAAAAAATTTCGTTCAGGTTTAAAATCTTGTGTAATGTCTGTTGCATGTAGCTAAGCGCTCTCATTCAGAGATACTGGATGGATAAAGTCGCGGGCTATGCTTCTTTTTCACCGCCAACCCCACCTATTTGATGGACAGGTTGTTCTGAAGACCACGACATTTATTGCTTGACCGTAAGGTACATGTGTGCCAAGTTTGGTTGAAGCCGGTCCACTGATTTAGGAGGAGATGTGGAACACACACACACACACACACACACACACACACACGCACACACACACACACACACACACACACACACTACCATTCACGAGTGGAGTGTGTGTGTGTGTGCGCGAACAAATTTCATGAAGCGGCAAACATACCTGAAACGAGAGTCAGAATGCCCAACTCCTTAAACAGATGTCTACAAGATGATTGTGGGTGAGCACCATATATTACTCTTACAGAACGTTTTTGAGGAATGAAGATTTTCTTCCTTAAAGATGAGCTACCCCATAACATTATTCCATATGTCATTATTGAATGAAAATATGCAAAATATCTCAGCTTACTGATTTGTCTCTCCTCAAGATTTGCAAAGATGCTAATTGTGAATGTGTCTGAACTAAAGCCTTTTAAGAGTTCCAAATGTACTTTTTTCACTCTAAATCGTCATCAATATGAACATCTACGAATTTTGAAGTTTCCACCGTATTTATTCTTTCATCACCGTGTGTTGCTCTTATCCCCTAGATTTGCAGAACTGTATATGTCCTATCTTTTTAAAACAGAGGGTGAGACCATTTTCAGAAAACCAGTCAATGATAGATTAAGGACATTGTTTACCATTTATTCTATTTCTGTATCTATTGTTGGATAGATTACAAGACTAGTGTCATCTGTAAAAATAACTAATTCGGCTTGTCGTGTATTAGACTGAAGGTCGTTTACATATTCATATATAAGGAGCAGTAGTGGACCTAAGATTGAGCCTTGAGGAACCCCATACGTGATTTCTCCCCAGTCAGACTAATGTCCCTGGACTACTTTGTATGAATTGTTAAGTACAGCTTTCTCCATTCTTTTGTTTTGATATGACATCATCCATTGGTTGGCTGTACTGTAACACCATAAAATTTCAATTTATCTAGGAAAATACTGTGGTGCGCACAGTCAAATGCCTTAGATATGTCGCTGAAAATACCATCTGGCGCTGTTTTATTACTTAACGCTCGTAAAATTTGGTGGGTGAACATGTAAATGGCATTCTTAATAGAGCAACGCTTCTGAAATCCACCACTTAACATTCGACTTCAATGTGCAGTAACCACTCACAGATGGCAGGTGGCAGCAGTAACAGTGGAGGGTATAGAGACCGTGTCAGGGGGACGCGGAAAACAGCACAGTCGTTGTCGTAAAGTGGAAACGGAACAATTTATTTGTTGTCCTGACGCGCATTGTGGGGTTTTGCGCACTCGTCTCGTGTAGGATGCCTAAGGAATGGTGCGGTGCTGCAATGCTACACAACAATTCAAGCAAGTAACATTAGTAGTTTTATTTCAATAAACCAGATTTGACAATACTTAACTTGAATGTACAGCAAGTGTCGCAAACGATGGGCGACTTGCAAACAGTAATGATCTTGGCTATAGACCAAGTCCAAACAAGCAATGGATATGGATCACTGATAACTGTTCTCGTAGCACTGTGCTAGGTCGGGCTGATACTGTCCACTAATGTCCAGCCGAGGCTGGCAGGAGCGGCACTTATATTCACTTCTAGAAGTCGCTGTCCTTGTCAGCAGGATATTGGCTGACGTCGCCTCTCAACCTTCTCTGGTCTTGCGTTCTTCGTCTTCGTTTTGGCCCTTGTGGTTACGCCAGAACATTTCGGACGGACCGTCGTCATGTAGGGAGTGCAACCACGACGGAGGATCCAGGAATGTGGGCGCAACGTCGGGCCGGAAGCTGTAGCTGCAGGGGACGTCAAGTTTCCAGCCGTACGCCGCCATCCAACCTGAGCTCTGGCGGAAACTTCCCCCGGAAAACGACCAGAACGGTACGCGCCGACCTCCTGCTGCCATGAACTAGGTGAAGAAAGCGGCGACTGCTGCGTTGTTTGCGTGTCCAGCTCCGTCGGTAAGAGGACGCGGAGGAGGCGAAGCCTCCGTCTCCATGGGGTCGCCCTGTGGTGTCGTGATGGTACCCTCTGGCGGCTGCTGTGGCTGCGATGTCATCCGGACCCTTGAATCTGGGGGAAGAGAGATTGAAAGATCATAGTGTACATGACAGAAGCGAAGCTGATTTTCATGGTGGCGCTGCAAACCAGTTGGACGTGAAAGAAGATGCGTGGAAGCGCCAAGTCGACGGACGATCTCGCCTCGCGCCCACCGTCTGCTGCCGCTAAAAACCCTGTAGAACACAATATCGTGTGGCGCGAAGCGATACTTGCGGCCTTCCTCCGGTGGCGGATGCTGAGGAGAGTGGAGCAGATGGAGCGGTGCGCCATGGCGGCGGCCGTGAAGGAATTACTCCGGCGACGGTCCATCTCGTGGGTGCCAACGATAGGAGGCGAGAAACAGTTTCAATGTTTGATCCCTGGGGTGTGCGGAGCGAAGTTTGGTCATCTGGTGCTTGAAGGCTCTGGCAAAACGTTCCGCTTCGCCGTTTGACTGTGGATGGAACGGCGCGCTAGTTAGATGCCGTATGCCGTTGCGTTCACGGAATGTTTAAAATTCATTTGACGTGAACTGAGGTCCGTTGTCTGACACTATTACTTCAGGTAAGATGCGAACACCTGAACTGTGCTACGTGTCGTTGTCGAGGTCATTGGCACAACCAAACGGGACCTGCTATATGAATCAACCACGATCAACCACTGAGTGTTTCAAAAAGGTGCCGTAAAGTCTATGTGCACACTTTGCCATGGCGATTGCGACTTAGGCCAAGCAGAGATTTTTTGTGACGGAGAGGACTGATTTTCCTCATAGGCGTGACACTGTGACGTCATCTGTTCTACTTGGGCGTCCATACCCTGCCAAGTACAGTGTCGATGCGCTACTTGTTGCGTACGAAGTAGCGACCAGCGCCTAATTTGTCCATGAGAGCCTCTGGGCGTGGCAGTGTATAAGCGTCAGTCACAGTTTCTGGGCTGACTATTGACTTAAAGTCAACACAGAGGCGAATGCGACCTTAAGGTTTGGGGAGCAAAACCAGTGGACTCGCCCATTGACTAGCCTGCATGGGCGCAATAGCAGCAGCGACTTTGTCCCTTTTTGCATTTGGAACAGTTCTGGTCCGGCAAAATTTCAGCTGAGTATTATGTGCAACAAAATTATTAGCCTTGTCTAAACCTTCAGGAAAGAGTTCTGGGAATTCTTTTCGCAATCTAGCGGCAGTATTTTGCATGGAATGCAGATACTGACAACACGTTGTCCTGAATGTTAAAGCCAAACAAATCAAAAGAATCAAGACCAAATATGATCTCGACTTCACGCGATTGTAGCACTGTGAAAATCACTGTTGACGTATTCGGGCGATACATGGCAGTCAAAGTATATGTTCCGAGAACAGGGATGCCTTGTCCATTATAAGCCATCATTTGCTTGCTAGTATTAGAGAGACATGAAGAGGTAACAGTTCATATGTGTGACGATTTAGTAATATGACAGAGGCACCCCTGTTCAACTGACATTTCACACGTTTCCCACAAAGAAGTACACGAACAAAAAGTTTGTTTGACTGATGTATCATTGACGAAACTGCACGCTTGCTAGTTGCATACTTGGAATACACAACATTAATGACATTGGTCTTGTGACTACAGTACGCCGATTTCTTATGTTCGTTTCATTGCAGACATACAGATTGCACATGTCCTTTCCTACCACAAGCGTAACACTGAGCTTGTCTGGAGGGGCAGTCTTGTCGATTGTGCCGTGAATAACACCCAAGACTTAATTCTGTTCGCCTGTGTAGCCGCATGTTTAGCGATCTGCTTACGCGGCATGGAGAGGTGTTGTTTACTCTGCGTAGCTAGCGCAATCCGCTGGGGGCGATCGCAAGCAAGGGGCTCAACCCGAGAAATAGCTGACTGCTCAAATGTATGAGCCGACAAGGCACCGGACTCTTACTGATCTAGTATTTGCACTATCTGCTGGAATGATGGATGAGACTGTTTCAAAATCTGTTCTCTGAGTTTGACATCAGGCACACTGTATCACACAACATAATATCTGAATATAGAGTACCGAAAGCACATTTGAATTTGCATTTCCTTACCATACCCTTCAAGTCTGTTGCCCACTCTTGATAAGTTTGTTCAGATCGTTTTTTGCAAGTAAAGAATTGATAGCTAGCTGCTACCACATACTCTTGTTGATCATAATAGTTATTTAGCGAAGCGATCACTTGGACATAATTAAGTTCACTCAGAGAGGGGTTAGGATAAAGTTTTGTGGTTAGGCGGAACACCGCACATCCTACCGTTGAAAATAGATGAGGAAGTTTCACGGTACCTGGTATATTGTGAGCTAATAATTGTGCTTCGAACTATGATAACCACTCGAGCCATTCCTCTTCTTGGTCACAAAACTGACGAGAAGGTGGTATAGCAGCTGTAGTAGGCGGTGCTTGTTCTGTCGGGCGCGCAGCTGCTGCACCGTGCTGAGCAGTGCCGAAATCTGCTGCGTGTGGAACTGAAACATCTGCATTAGACGTGAGGCATCTAACGCTCGCGGTTGTGAGGCCTAAGCAGGGGCTGGGACAGGAGTGGTGGACATGTTGGAAGGCACAAATGCAAAAAAAAAAAAACCAGGCAAAAAATATGTACAAAGAAAACACTGATTACCAAAAACGACAAGAAAGTGGTAAAGCAATGAGCGCCCCTGCAAAGTAAAGTAAAAAAAAAAATTAAGGCGCCAGCACAATATACGAAAAGTTCGTGGCCGACGGGCACTGGGTTTGGAGGAAGCTCGTCACTAAAATGTTGAGTCTTTATCGCCAAATGTGGATTCCTGCCCACTCGTCTTGTATAGGGTGCCTAAAGGATCCTGCGTTCCCGGAATGCTATATAACAATTCAAGCAAATAACATTTGTAGTTTTACAAGGGCTATTCGGAAAATAAGGAACGATAGGTCGCGAAATGGAAACCACAGTGAAAATGAAAACTGTTTTATTTGCAACGGTTAGCTACAACTTCCAGCTACTTTTCTACACAGTCGCCGCTCAGACTTAGACGTATGCCATAGCGTTGTACCAACTTTTCAATTCCATCGTTATAGAAGACAGCCGCCAGTGCTTTCCGTCAATTTTCTACTCTGTGTCAAAATATTGTCTTCATACCCAGCGGTTCATATGAGCAGAGACGAATCTCAGGGGTAGCCAATTACGGGCTGTATTGTAGGTGATCAAACACTTCCCATAGAAAACGCTGCAGGAGCATCTTCATTGCCCCAGCAGAGTGCGGCCGAGAATTGTCGTGCAGAACGAACCACATGACAGTTATGTTATGTGGCTTGCATAGTTTCAGGCGAAATCTTTCGCCAGGCTCTCATACTTGGCGGGAGATGCTAATTTCTAGCCATCTTTACGTTCTCACTGTGAGCTCAGAACTGAAAAGAGAAACATGTTGCGATCCAGGGTCATACTAGACACAGTGCCCAACGCATCTGTGCAAAGCTTCATCAGATTTTCACTGTATTTTCCATTTCGTGACCGGTCGTTCCTTACTTTCCGAATAACCCTCGTATTTCAATAAAGCAGATTGACAATACCTAATTTTGTATTTAGGACAAGTGTTGCAAGTGATGGGCAACATGCAGTAATGTTCTTCGCTATACACAAAGTCTAAACAACCAATAGATATGGATTACTAACAACTGTTCTCGTATCACTCTCTGCTAGGCCGTGCTAATACTTTGCGAATACTGTCCACTAATGTCTGGCCCAGGCTGGCAGGAGCGGCGCTTATATTCACTTCTTGCATAGGTCGCTCCTGGCGCGGCGCGGTCCTTGCCAGCAGGCTACTGCCTGGCGTCGTCTCGCAGCCTTCTCTTGTCTTGCGTTCTTCCTCTTTGTTCCACTGCTTGTGGTTACGCCAGAACAGGCATGACCATTGGCTTTCGAGCCAAGGGTGAAATAATTTCCGACACGGTGAAATTTGTAAACTGTTCGCTTCTGCCATAGTCAAAGTAATCCGTGCCTTGTAAAATGGCGCTATCCAAAAACGGCGCCGAAGCAAGTGTTGTGCACCACGACCCATAGCTGACAGGGGTGAGCGACGGCTGCAGAGATGTGTACGGGCGAATACACGTGAAACTGCTGAGAAGTGGACCGCCCAGGTGAACGAAGGGGCTATCGACAGCGTCTCCCTAGAGACTGTCCATCAAACACTGCTGTCTATGGACCTTCGCAACTCGCGTCTGGTTCATGCATCGCTCCAACTGTTGTTCGTCGGCGACAAAGGCTGGTATTTGCACGCCAGTAACGCAATTGGGCGCCGACTGAGAGGCAACAAGTGGTCTTTTCAGACAAGCCATGTTTTATCCTCTATCGGGCAGACGGCCATTGGCGTGAACGGCGCGAAACGTGTGAAAGCAAACATCCTGCAGCCAGGCGGGAGTTTATAGTCGGGTGAATGTTTTCTTAACATACCCTGGGTGATTTGGTGGTTCGCGAAGTCACAACGGATACACACGAGTTCGCATTGTCCTCGGGGAGCCGGCCACTGTGGCCGATCGGTTCTTGGTGCTTCAGTCCGGAACCGCGCTGCTGCTACGGTCGCAGGTTCGAATCCTTCCTCGGGCATGGATGTTTGTGATGTCCAAAGGTTAGTTAGGTTTAAGTAGTTCCAAGTTGGAATCCGCCACGTGCAGGACCAGGGGAGCGGGATACAATAGCACAGAATCGTGACATGCACTAAAGATGATATAGACTAGAACTTAGTTTGTAGGACTTAGAATTAGGAAATTAAAATAGGTTCCTGCAGCTGTTAAACATCCTTGGTCTGCCTAGTGTCAGGGCCACGCTCATCGGGGTTAGCTCGGTGAGCAAGGCTGTATAGTAGATTTATAATCTTGCTGACACACCTGTGACGCCGCAGGCAGTAGAGATTAGACCTTAGCAGCTATCATAAAGTAGAGTATTAATAGAATTATAGCTGCCCATAATAAATCTGTGCTGACTGTAGTTCAGTTGTTAACTTGTAAACTAGCTGCAATTATAGTAATTTGGTTCATAAAAGGACCCATTAATAAATAAAGAATTTAATAAAAAGATCTACATCTACATCCATACTCCGCAAGCCACCTGACGATGTGTGGCAGAGGGTACTTTGAGTACCTCTATCGGTTCTCCCTTCTATTCCAGTCTCGTATTGTTCGTGGAAAGAAAGATCGTCGGTATGCCTCTGTGTAGGCTCTAATCTCTCTGATTTTATCCTCATGGTCTCTTCGGGAGATATACGTAGGAGGGAGCAATATACTGCTTGACTCCTCGGTGAAGGTATGTTCTCGAAACTTCAACAAAAGCCATCACCGAGCTACTGAGCGTCTCTTTTGCAGAGTCTTCCACTGGAGTTTATCTATCATCTCTGTAACGCTTTCGCGATAACTAAATGGTCCTGTAACGAAGCGCGTTGCTCGCCGTTGGATCTTCTCTATCTCTTCTCTCAACCCTATCTGGTACGGATCCCACACTGGTGAGCAGTATTCAAGCAGTGGGCGAACAAGTCTACTGTAACCTACTTCCTTTGTTTTCGGATTGCATTTCCTGAGGATTCTTCCAATGAATCTCAGTCTGGCATCTGCTTTACCGACGATCAACTTTATATCATCATTCCATTTTAAATCACTCCTAATGCCTACTCCCAGATAATTTATGGAATTAACTGCTTCCAGTAGCTGACCTGCTATATTGTCGCTAAATAATAAAGGATCTTTCTTTCTGTGTATTCGCAGCACATTACACTTGTCTACATTGAGATTCAATTGCCATTGCCTGCACCATGCGTCAGTTCATTGCAGATCCTCCTGCATTTCAGTACAAGTTTCCATTGTTAGAACTTCTCGATATACTACAGCATCATCCACAAAAAGCCTCAGTGAACTTCCTATGTCATCCACAAGGTCATTTATGTATATTGTGAATAGCAACGGTCCTACGACACTCCCCTGCGGCACACCTGAAATCACTCTTACTTCGGAAGACCTCTCTCCATTAACAATGACATGCTGCGTTCTGTTATCTAGGAGCTCTTCAATCCAATCACACAATTGGTCTGATAGTCCATATGCTCTTACTTTGTTCATTAAACGACTGTGGGGAACTGTATCGAACGCCTTGCGGAAGTCAAGAACCACGGAATCTACCTGGGAACCCGTCTCTATGGCCCTCTTAGTCTCGTCGACGAATAGCGCGAGGTGGGTTTCACACGATCGTCTTTTTCGAAACCCATGCTGATTCCTACAGAGTAGATTTCTAGTCTCCAGAAAAGTCATTATACTCGAACGTAATACGTGTTCCAAAATTCTGCAACTGATCGACGTTAGAGATGGTTCTCCACATCTGTTCGACGTCCCTTCTTGAAAACGGGTATGACCTGTGCCCCTTTCCAGTCTTTTGGAACGCTAAGGTCTTCTAGAGACCTACGGTATACCGCTGCAAGAAGGGGGGAAGTTCCTTCGCGTATTCTGTGTAAAATCGAACTGGAATCCCATCTGGTGCAGCGGCCTTTCCTCTTTTGAGCGATTTTAATTGTTTTTCTACCCCTCTGTCATCTATTTCGGTATCTACCATTTTGTCATCTGTGCGACAATCTAGAGAAGGAACTACAGTACAGTCTACCTCTGTGAAACAACTTTGGAAAAAGACATTTATTATTTCGGCCTTTAGTCTGTCATCCTCTGTTTCAGTACCATTTTGGTCACAGAGTGTCTGGACATTTTGTTTTGATCCACCTACCGCTTTGAAATAAGACCAAAATTTCTTAGAATTTTCTGCCAAGTCAGTACATAGAACTTCACTTTCGAATTCGTTCAACGCCTCTCGCGTAGCCCTCCTCACACTACATTTCGCTTTGTGTAATTTTTGTTTGTCTGCAAGGCTTTGGCTATGTTTATGTTTGCTGTGAAGCTCCCTTTGCTTCCGCAGCAGTTTTATAACTCGGTTGTTGTACCACTGTGGCTCTTTTCCATCTCTTACTTTCTTGCTTGGCACATACTCATCTAGTGCAATCTAGGTTACTGATGACCTCAGATGTTAAGTCCCATAGTGCTTAGAGTCATTTGAACCATTTTGTCCTCGGGAACCACGTGTACTCTTGTACGCACTTTGTTTTTTCCTCTGCGCGATGGCATCTACCAGCAGGACAATGCAGCGTCTCACACAGCTCGCAGTGTGCTTGCGTTTTTCGAAGAGCGCCACGATTAGTTTACTGTATTCCCCTCGCCGACCAACTTCCCAGATTTAAGCCCAGTCGAAAATCTCGTGGACCGTCTGAATCGATCTGTTCGCGCCATGGATCCTCAGCCGCGAAACCTAGCGCAGCTGCCCACGGCACTAAAGTCAGCACGGCCCCACGTCCCTGTCGATGACTCCCAGAACCTCACTGACTCCCTTCCGGCACATCTCGCATCAGTCCGCACTGCAAAATGTGGTTATTCAGGCTTCTGACACGTGGTCACATTAAGGTGACTGGACAGAGTAGTTAATCTGGCATCCCGGTCCGGAGAGTTTGAAAGCCCGCCGGAAGGTATGGAGTTTGGTGAGAGCCGCTAGACGGCACTGGGAGCGATGCTGTCGCCGCTGCCACCGCCTCCGCAATGAGACGGGCGCCGTGCCGGCCCATCCGCGTTCGCGGCCGACCTTTAAAGCTAGCGGCCCAGCACCTCGACAGGTCAATCCTTCCAAAACCCAGGCGATCATTGTAGGCAAACCACCCGTTCCTTCTGCCTCCCTGATTTTCACATCACCATCTATGGCCGTCCTATCGCCCTCACCTCCACCCTCAAGTACCTTGGCGTCACCCTCCACCGTCGCCTCTTCTGGACCCCCCATCTCCGGACGATCCAAGCCAAGGCACGCTCCCGACTCTGTCTCCTCAAGCTCCATTCTGGCCGCACGTGGGGTCTGGGCCACTCCACAATCCTCCACACCTATAAATCCCTCATCTGCCCCATCCTCTGTTATGACCACCCCACCTGGATCTCTGGCCCACCTACCTTCTACAAGTCCCTTCTAATCTTGGAACGCCATGCGCTCCATCTCGCCTATTGCATCCGCCTCCCTTCCCCCACACGGATCCTCTATGACTTAATTCCTTTCCCACACCTCCTCCTCTTCCTTCAACGGATACGGATCCTTTACACCTCCCGTAAACTTGATCCCCCTCACCCACTTGTCTCTCCCATCCTTTCCCACCCCCATCAGCTGCTGCGCCTTTACACCTGCATCCCACCTGCTCTCCATGTTACCAAACTCCATACCCTTGCCCAAGGTGGCTTCTGCGAACTCCCCCTCCCTGATGATGCCCTCGTCCCCTCCATCTACCCCTTCTACCAACTTTGATCTTCCCTTCCACCTCCTGTGTTTTTCCACCAGGCCATCCTGTTTCCCTTCTCTCCCTTCTCACTTCCTGACCCTTCCTCCCTCCCTCCCTCTTCCCCTCCCCACGCTTCCACATACCCTCTACCCTCTCCCCTCCCCCTCCCTTCTTCTCTCCCACTGGCATCTCCCCCCCCCTCCATCCTACCCTTACGTCTTCCCTCTGGCAGGCCCTCGGCTTTTTCGTCTGCACAGTACGTTTTTAGTGCGCCGGAGATCGTCACCACTGTGCTGGTGTTTGTCTTCCCGTCAGTTACTCAGTGTCTCTCCTTCAGTGCTCTTCCGTTCACGTGTGAAACTCTGTCTCCGTTGTGTACAGTGCTGAGCGTTTTTATACAAAAAGTGCGTCCGTGAACGCCTTCGTTTATTTTAATATGTATGTCTCCTGTCTTTATCCTCCATGTACGTTTGTTTATTTGTTTTCCTGTTTTATGTATGTTTTTTTCTGTGGCCGAAGAGTGGCATAGATAGGCCGCTGCTGGCCTACCTTTCTGTAAACGTTTTAAAATTACAATAAACAAAAGAAAAACACTCGGCAGTCAGTCCGACTTCTCCAGGACTCAGTCAACCACGCTCACGTGCAGACTCACGTGCAAATGGTTAAACAACGACCTCAAGCTTTTCTTTCTGCTGATGAAGGAGATGCATAAGAACAGGAAGCCACCTCGGTACCTGAAGTATTGCAATGCATAAAGGCGCTCTCCGGCAAGATGTATCAGAGGCATGGTGATATCGAAGCCAAGATACTAAAAGAATTGTCTCCAGAAGCCACCTACTATCTCGCCTACACCTTCTCCAACATAATGAGGCAAAGAGTCTACCCCACGACGTGGAAGCGAGCGGTCGTTGTCGCACTTCTCACACCCGGCAAAAATCGGGCAGATCCAAAAAGCTACGGGCCAACAAGTTTACTGCCAACATTGAGCAAAGCCTTTGAGAGCATTCTCTTTCACCGACTGAATCGCAGCCTTAGCCAAGACGACGTCCTACCTGCAGAGCAGTTTGGTTTCAGACCTGGAAATTCTACATCGGTACAGCTACTGTGGGTAGTATAAAAAGCCATACAAGCCTTCAACAGCAACGAATACTTGCCATGATATCCTTCGATGTCACGCGCGCGATTCTTTGGCACTGTGGGCTCTTGTACAAGGAATGAGTGGATGATTGGTGAAATTACTCTCTGATTGCCTCGAAGGCAGGACCTTTGTCGTCAGAACTTCTCACGGTGAAACAACGCCCCGAGAAGTACAGGGTTTTTACAAATGATTGAAGCGATTTCACAGCTCTACAATAGCTTTATTATTTGAGATATTTTCACAATGCTTTGCACACACATACAAAAACTCAAAAAGTTTATTTAGGCATTCACAAATGTTCGATATGTGCCCCTTTAGCGATTCGGCAGACATCAAGCCGATAATCAAGCTCCTCCCACACTCGGCGCAGCATGTCCCCATCAATGAGTTCGAAAGCATCGTTGATGCGAGCTCGCAGTTCTGGCACGTTTCTTGGTAGAGGAGGTTTAAACACTGAATTTTTCACATAACCCCACAGAAAGAAATCGCATGGAGTTAAGTCGGGAGAGCGTGGAGGCCATGACATGAATTGCTGATCATGATCTCCACCACGACCGATCCATCGGTTTTCCAATCTCCTGTTTAAGAAATGCCGAACATCATGATGGAAGTGCGGTGGAGCACCATCCTGTGGTACGTTTAGCTCCCTGCTTGCTTTATTCGTCGACTTCCGCGGGCTACGCGTGAAACTTGCCCGCACGCGTTCAACCGTTTCTTCGCTCACTGCAGGAGGACCCGTCGATTTCCCCTTACAGAGGCATACAGAAGCTTTAAACTGCGCATACCATCGCCGAATGGAGTTAGCAGTTGGTGGATCTTTGTTGAACTTCGTCCTCAAGTGTCGTTGCACTGTTATGACTGACTGATGTGAGTGCATTTCAAGCACGACATACGCTTTCTCGGCTCCTGTCGCCATTTTGTCTCACTGCGTTCTCGAGCGCTCTGGTGGCAGAAACCTGAAGTGCGGCTTCAGCCGAACAAAACTTTATGAGTTTTTCAACGTATCTGTAGTATGTCGTGACCATATGTCAATGAATGGAGCTACAGTGAATTTATGAAATCGCTTCAATCATTTGTAATAGCCCTGTACGTGCAGGAGTACAACACGGTGCGGTAAGAGCCCCTGTCTTGTATAACGCCTATACCGCCGACCTCCCTGCGTCGCCACGTGTCAAAAGAAACGGCTACGGTGGCCGGTAGCTGTCAAGCAAATATTACAAACTGCCTCTTCTGACATCGAAAGATGGGCAACAAACTATTCACGTGTTTCAATGCTACAAAAAGTGAAGCTCTACTACTAACTAGGAGGCGACCGCCGAAACTTCCCCACATTACGCTTCAAACGGCCTATTCCATTGACACCGTCTGCGAGGTATCTGGGTATGGCTTTGGACTACTAACTCCCATGGAAGGACCACGTTGATACAGTCAAAAATATGATGACCAAGGCGGCCGATGTGGCCGAGCGGTTCTAGGCGCTTCAGTCTGGAACCGCGCGACCGCTACGGTTGCAGGTTCGAATCCTGCCTCGGGCATGGATGTGTGTGATGTCCTTACGTTAGTTAGGTGTAAGTAGTTCTAAGTTCTAGGGGACTGATGACCTCATATGTTAAGTCTCATTGTGCTCAGACCCATTTGAACCATTTTTGATGATGACCAGCACACTGGGCGCTCTTTATCCCCTCATCAATCAGCGTTCAGCTCTCATCACCACATGTGGGCTTCAGATTTATAGGTCTTAGTTCCGGCCGATAAAGGACTACGCCTGCCCCGCCTGGGGAACAACTGCGAAAACTCATCTCATCAAACTCCAACGCCTCCAAAACAAGTATAACGGATATAACATGTCCCGAGGAATTCTCAGCGGCGTTCCTATGCGACGCAGTTGATGAGAAACTCGTGCTTTGTAGATTTAAATATCACGCAATGAAATTTTACAAGAAGACGAGAAGTTCCAAAAACCCTTTGATCCGTCGCCTCGGAACGCGCAACGACATTGCCGACCGTTACAAGCGGCCCTTGGCCCTGCTTGACAGGCAGTGCGGCCACAAGAAGCTGACCTCCCAGTCAAACCTAATTCCTGACACCATATAGACACATTCAGACACGAGGCAGATGAATAAACAAAATCACACTAAATAGTAGGCAATAACCACTCGGGAAACATTGCACCGTCAGTACAACGCAATTTCCGCTTGGGACGATGCTTGCCTAGCTCGACAGTCAGTCATGATTTCTCTGTACTGTTGTACTGATATCGCTACTCATCGTTGTCTTGGTTCCGAATTCGCTGTGTCTCAAGAAGAGAACACGGCAAGTGGCATAACCTTACTTCCCAGAAACTTCGTTCAGTAGAAGGGGAGTGAAAATAAGCAAACACGTCTCTCGGCTTATCTATTTCTGAGAAAACGACTGTCAAAGTTGTCGTCAAAATTTAGATGCCCTATTGCTTGCGCTGATAGCAACCTACCTGGGGCACAGTGGCTAGGTCGCAGCCTCTCACTTCTGCGTCCCATGTTCGAAAACCGATTACTGTTTTTATCGTTTTCGTTTATCCACCCTTATACCTAGGTTACTACACGAATGTTCCTTATCAAGTTTGGGGATACAAGGACATTGTATTAATTGTATAATTGCAGCTTGGTTTCACAATAAGTGTAATACATGTATTATATGTGCGTGTGGTATTTTCAGAGGTTACAATCTTTTTAAATTCTCATATTCTTTTACGAGAGTTGTACAGAAAGTAAGTTCCGATCGGTGCTTAATGGAAACCACAGTGAAACTCAGAAACACTTTATTTGCAAGAGTTAGCTACACTTTCCAGACACTTCTCTACGTAGTCACCGCTCCGACTTAGACATCTATCGTAGCGTTATACCAAATTTCCAACACCATCGTCATAGAAGGCAGCCGCCTGTGCTCTCCGATAATTCTCTACGCTGGTCTATAGCGCGTAGCCTGCTCCCAAGTGCTGTCTTCGTATCCAGCGTTTAATGTGAACGGAGATGATACTCAGGAAGAACCAATTAGCACTGCGTTGTGAGTGACCCCATCCAAAAGACTGCAGGGGCGTCTTCCCTGCTCCTGCAGAGTGCGGCTGAGAATTGCGATGAAGAAGGAAGTGCGTGGCAGTTGTGTTATGTGGGCTGCAGTCATTAAGGCGAAGCCTCTCAGTGGGCCCTCCTACTTGGCAGGAGACATGCGATCGACGGTCACACTACAGATACTACCCAACACATCCGTGCAAAGCTTCATCGGATTTTCACTGGGGTGTCCATTGCGCGACCGATTGTAACTTACTTTCTGGACAACCCTCGTATTTCATTCTAATACCAATTCTTAATTCTTATATTTTATTCTTATGTTTATTCTTCAGGAAGATTTGTACATGGACGATACCGATTGTACAAACATTCGAAACAGAAATTCCAAAATGTGCAATATGACACAACGCGTCATGAAAGTTTAGGTTGCACACATCCCCACTGTAAATTACAAGATGCACATTGTAAACACATTGCAGATAAGAGAATTCACCGTGTTGGGGAAGTAAGATTAATTCGTAAGAAAGCGCGAATATGTCAAGACGTTTTGATTTAGATGTATCTGAACGTGCCGGGTAAGCCGAAAAGCTAGTTCCCTTCCTCTTCCCGTCACATATTCACTTTTTTTTGCGCTGCGATAGGAGTATTTTACAATCTGGTTCCCAATTTCCACTTTGCCATAATTTTGATATTAGGCCACCATAGCCTGGCAATCGATGCAGATTTTTGTTGACTCGGGCGACAAATAATGCGGGATGGGCTTATTTATTATCTATCGAATCATGTCGACGAATGATCCGGGATAGGCCTATTTATTGTGTTTCGAACCATGTTGCTTATATCGTGGCGACGGATAAAGTTTTGACAAAATAGCGGGATTACCATTAATTACAGCTATTTGTCTATCACCTTACAAAATTTGAACCTATGCACACAAGTCTGAAACATAGAAGTGGCACGCGCCAAAAAAATAAAAAAAACCTCACAAAAAGGTGTTTTTGCACGTAAAATCAGAATGAAGTTTCATTTTTTAAAGGGAGTTTTCAGTTTTATCGTAAGAATCAATTTTTTATTTATTTGACTCGGTTCACACTGATTCCGCACATTAAGTTTACGTAAGAATGAATTTTATGTCCTACATTTAGCTCGATTTTAGACCATCGTATCTCGACAACAGATAAAGATAACCGGGTAAAAAGAAAATCGTTTTCACTCTATTCGTTTATCTACCACCGTGCAAAGTTTGAACCGATTCCTACAAATTTAAAGTTTAGAAGCGGCGCACTTCAAAAACGTCCCAGAAAATGTATTTTTTGCATCCTAAAGAAGTAAGACTTTTTTTCAGGTGGTCAAAACGTACCTGAGACAAAGATCCTATATACTGCTGGACCAAATTTGAACCATCAGTCTTGCTCAAGTTCCGGGGTTACTTAAGGATGACTGTCTTTGCACGTAAAATCCGAACGGTGCACGTACAAATAGTGCCATTAGTTGAGCATTAATTTCAACACAATTAAAGTCTTTTCCAAAAAGAATCAATCGATTCGCATAATTTGCCTGGGCGTTAGTTCCGGTTCGTCGTTGAAGCCATGCTTAATATACTGGTTCGTCCATTGATAATGACCGGACCAAATATCTCGCGAAATAAGCATTAAACGAAAAAACTACAAAGAACGAAACGCGCCTAGCTTGAAGGGGAAAACCAGATGGCGCTGCCGTAGGTCAAACGGATGTCAACTGCGTTTGTTAAAATAGGAACCCCCATTTTTATTACATATTCGTGTAGTACGTAAAGAAATATGAATGTTTTAGTTGGACCACTTTTTTCGCTTTGTGACAGATGGCGCTGTAAGAGTCACAAACGTATAAGTACGGGGTATCACGTAACATTCCGCCAGTGCGGACGGTATTTGCTTCGTGATACATTACCCGTGTTAAAATGGACCGTTTATCAATTGCGGAAAAGGTCGATATCGTGTTGATGTCTGGCTATTGTGATCAAAATGCCCAAAGGTCGTGTGCTATGTATGCTGCTCGGTATCCTGGACGACATCATTCAAGTGTCCGGACCGTTCGCCGGGTAGTTACGTTATTTAAGGAAACAGGAAGTGTTCAGCCACATGTGAAACGTCAACCAAGACTTGCAACAAATGATGACGCCCGAGTAGCTGTTTTAGCTGCTGTCGCGGCTAATCCGCACATCATAGCAGACAAATTGCGCGAGAATTGGGAATCTCAGAAACGTCGGTGTTGAGAATGCTACATCAACATCGATTGCACCCGCACCATATTTCATTGCACCAGGAATTGCATGGCGACGACTTTGAACGTCGTGTACAGTTCTGCCACTGGACACAAGAGAAATTACGGGACGATGACAGATTTTTTGCACGCGTTCTATTTAGCGACGAAGTGTCATTGACCAACAGCGGTAACGGAAATCGGCCTAATATGCACTATTGGACAACGGAAAATCCACGATGACTGCGACAAGTGGAACATCAGCGACGTTGGTGGGTTAATGTATGGTGCGGCATTATGGGAGGAAGGATAATTGGCCCCCATTTTATCGATGGCAATCTAAATGGTGCAATCTATGCTGATTTCCTACGTAATGTTCTACCGATGTTACTACAAGATGTTTCACTGCATGACAGTATGGCATTGTACTTACAACGTGATGGATGTCAGGCACATAGTTCGCGTGCGGTTGAAGCGGTATTGAGCAGCATATTTCATGACAGGTGTATTGGCCGTCGAAGCACCATACCGTGGCCCGCACATTCACCGGATCTGACGTCCCCGGATTTCTTTCTGTGGGGAAAGTCGAAGGATATTTGCTATCGTGATCCACCGACAACGCCTGACAACATGCGTCAGCGCATTGTCAATGCATGTGCGAACATTACGGAAGGCGAACTACTCGCTGTTGAGAGGAATGTCGTTACACATATTGCAAAATGCAAGGAAGTTGACGGACATCATTTTGAGCATTTATTGCATTAATCTGGAATTTACAGGTAATCACGGTCTAACAGCATTCGTTCTCAGAAATGCTAAATTGACAGAGGTACATGTATCACATTGGAACAACCGAAATAAAATGTTCAAACGTACCTACGTTCTGTATTTTTAAATTAAAAAACCTACCTGTTACCAACTGTTCGTCTAAAATTGTGAGCCATACGTTTGTGACTATTACAGCGCCATCTATCACAAAGCGAAAAGAGTGGTCCAACTAAACATTCATATTTCTTTACGTACTACACGAATATGTAATAAAAGTGGGGGCTCCTATTTAAAAAGACGCAGTTGATATCCGTTTGACCTATGGCAGCGCCATCTAGCGGGCCAACCATAGCGCCATCTGGTTTCCCTCTTCAAGTTAGACAAGTTTCGTCTTTGTAGTTTTTCCGTTTGACGCTTATTTCGTCAAATATTTGGCCCGGCCACGATCAATGGACCACCCCGTAGTTATAGGTATAGTAAGACAGTTGTTTGAATGGTAATACAAATGGCCGCTGGTCTAGCTGAAAATTTTTTACCCCGGATCAAATAGGAACCGAGCACCAAGACCCTCCCTCTCTCAAATAGTGATTCTGCGCGCGGCATTTTCATCCACATTTGCTACAGCTCTTCCGCGCCGTAACGATACGAACTGTGTTGCACAATAAGTGTGTACGACGTGATTGACTCGACGTATGTTCCGCCGCGGTGAAATTTGGGGTGTGCGCGGCGGTGTGGAAGGCGCATCGAGGGCGTGAGGTCAGCGGGGGCTGGCGTGCGTCATGGGCGCTGCCCGCGGAGAAGCGACCGGTTCGCCGCGTCGGTATATAGCGCGGGCCAGGCCGGCGGAGCGCAACACTCAGGCGGGGACCCTGCTGGCGGACGCTACACCAGACAGAAGCGGCCGCTACTCTCCTCGTCCACACACCACAGCGCCTCCGGTGAGTACGCGCCACAGTGCTGGCTCCGAGACCTACAGTCTGCTGCAACTGGCTGAATTCCGTGAAATTCTCTGCTGACCTCTCTTCGAGCGACGGCCATCAATTGCACGGCACTGAGTTATTACTTCACGGTTATCTAGCAGATGGTACTTACTCGTAGTGTATCACTATCACCGCCTCCCCCCCTCCCTCCTTCAACCATTTTCCGTTCCATAAGCGAACGCTACGCGGGAATGCCTGTCGGTTCCCCTCTATATGAATTTTGCCGTAATTTTCTGGTTCCTTACCTGCACCGACAAAATTTCGGAGGCTATTCAGAGATATTTTCTGAGCGTATAATGTTCCCAGGGTTTCCGTTGGCTCGTTACACAGTTACGACATCTTCTTTAAAAAAAAAAAAAAATTCTGTCTGTATTCCACTTTACAATATTTGCACAACAGTGCAAACATCGACAGCATGCGGTGTGTATTGTTTGAAAACAAACTTCTTCCCTCGGTTCTGTCTCGTTTTTTCTTCCCCGGGAGTGTTAGAGGAACATTAACAGTGATACAAAGCATTGCGGATAGGTCTCCAGTGGTGCAATTTGCAGAACGTAATAGCCACGATGTCTGAGGCGCCCCACGAGCGACAGCAACATCACGGCAATTTTCCCAGAACCCTTCCAACAAATCGAAGCCCTCCATTGACCTTCCATAAAGCTGGTTATATATGATCCTCTCATTTCATCTCGCTTCTTACTATTGCTCCTAAATGTTTACGCGGTGTGATTCACCACTAACGTAATCTGATACTATCTGTTTTTTTTTTCTTTTCGCTACAAGTATTATCTTAAATTTATTCACATTAAAAAAAAAGCCTTCGATTTCTAGTGGAATTTTTGTCGAGTCTTGCAGCACTTTCTTTGACGATAGTTCACTACAGGTAACGCCATCGACAGTGAACAATTTCGTAGTGCAGCTACCTAATAAATCATTCATTTTTATCGTCGCAGTCATTACGCGAGACGCGTGTTGCAGGAAGCACTCTATTTCTTGGCTGATTTTTTGAACGTCGACCCTCGGAATTTCAACGGTAAACTTCTACGTGACACGCAAAGTCTTTCTTAAAAGCCTCTCCCCCAGATTTGTTGGTCATCTCTGCGCGGCTTTCGCTCTGAAACAGTCCCTCTTTAACTCTGCTCTACCTCTTCCGTGAACGATACTTGGTAAGGCGAGCAGCTTCTCATCTGCGAGAACTACACTTCGTCATGACTGTTCCAAAAAGTCAATGTCTGGCATTTGGTTCCCCATGGCTAGGTTTTGTGGGCGTTCCACCTTACACCACTCTGAATATTTATTCCTAGTTACTTGAAGGCTAGGGCTGATTTCAGTGACTGATCGTCAATTATAATCAAACGACCTTCCTTCAGCTTCCTACTTGCGCTACAGGAATCTTGAGAAGGGTTTTGAGTAAAATAATTTTCAGAATTGGAGTGTCGTTGAAAGGTACTAAAACAATTAAATTGCCGATGTTCCGACCGACAATGACGCGGACCAATACCCAAAATTATTTCAGCTGAAATGACACCCGCCGTGGAAGTCTACGAACTCAAGAATAGTTGATCAGTTCGAATCGTAACCTTTCTTACCACTAGCGACTCCAGACGAGCGTAACATAAATGCAATATCAATAACACGAAATCTACGTTCGCCATAGTGCTTTCATAGATCAAAGGTGTATACAGCCATTTCAACTGCTGTAAATATAAAATATTTCTGCCGTTGGGACGTGCGACGTTCGTGAGCTACCTATGAGATCAAACTACATTCCTGCCTTAACAATAGGCTAATATGTCACACGAGGGTAGCTACGTGAGATATCTTGTGGGTACAAGCTTGTTGTAAAACGGTTTTCATCATCTATATATGCCACTGTTTTCGCCATATTGCCTAAACAAACCTTTCAGAAAACAATTACACTGGTCAGCCAGAAAATTATGACCACCGACCTACTACAGATATAAAACCGTCCAGCCGATAGCAGCGTCACCTGGCGAGGAATGACAGCTAGTCAGACACAGGTACGGTGCATGTAGTGAGCGTGCTGTCCGTGTTTAGAATGGCGAAGGCGCGTGATCTAAATTTGATCGAGGGCAAATTGTGATGGCCCGGAGGCATGGCACGAGCATTTCAGAAACTGCACGACTTGTTGGTTGTTCGAGGAGTGCTGTGCTGAGTGTCTTCAACACGTGGTGAAACCAAGACGAGACGACGTCCAGATGTTGTGAAGTTGGTCGGCCACCCCTAATTACACATGTCGGACGTCGTTGGCTGCGCAGAATGGTAAATCAGGACAGGCGGCAAACTGCTGCGGAACTAACATCAACGTTGGCGCGTCGGCACAGTGATGCACGGTCTGCTGAATCCCGATACCTTCTTCATCTGTGCTGCGGGACGGAGACAAGCTCCATTATGCTCTGGAGAACAGTCACTTGGGCATCCATAGGTCCAGTGGAGCTCGAGCAGGGCACCGTGACTGGCGAGAAGTATCGTACACTGGTTGCAGATCATGTACACCCCTTCATGATGATCATGTTCCCCAACGGTAGTGGTGTTTCTCAACAAGATACTGCGCCATGTCACAAGGCCAGATGTGTGACGGGGTTGTTCGAGGAACACAGTGGCGAATTCCAATTGATGTGCTGGACTCCCAACTCACCAGGTATGAATCCGATCGCTCACATAATGGATGTGATTGAACGTGGCGTCAGTGCTCACGGCCCTTGTAAAACCATAGTTCTAATGCTGTACTGATTTATTTTGCTTTTGTTTCAGTTAATGTTACATTGCTGTGCTTCTGTAAATGTGTTTGATTGAATAGATAACACAAAATTGTATACTCCATTCTTTGTACAAACTTTGACGTCATGTTTTGGTTCAATGCAAAGTAGTGTATCTGCCATTTAAATTCTTTGTCCCATTTGGAGAGAACAAAACTTACTGTACGTAATTGTAATTTCTGTCTGAATAATTTTTTTTAGAAATGTCAATATGTGCAAATGTTCTGTTTTATTGAATGAATTTGGTTACTGTTATGTAAACTGCTGATCCTCACTTGGGTTCTTAGTTAGTTTGTATGTAAAAGGTGTAGTGGTTCCCCTCGGGAACGGAACTGTGTAGCGCGCGCAAATTGTGGTTGGCCTAGGTGGAAAAGGTGGAATAAGAGTCAGTCTGGGACGAGCACGAGCTACCAAACCGTGAACTGCCATGTAAAAGATGCATATTGTGCTGGTTCCGAGAGAGGCTTTTTCTGCTTCTTTCCAATGCCTCGGATGGATGGATAAATAGCTGGAACCATTCTGGAATTTGTATCTATCATCGCCACCAAGAAATGACAAGAGTCCAGCAATTCTGCCTGCAATTCCACCTACCAACATGCAGTTGCCACCACATTGCGCAATCATTGCATCGGAATGCTATAATGATGTACAGTGAAGGATCGGCTTAATGGATGTGTTAGTGTGTTCAAATATAAGTTAATTTATATCTAAATTTATATACCAACCTTGATTTTTCTCCTCATCATAACACCTCTCAGGTTCCTCTCCGTTTGAACTAAAGTGATTTCCGAGTGCCCTTACTGAAAGAAATTAAAGCCTAGAGTTTTGGTAATTGATGTCTCTTGAACATACTAAAAAGAAAGTTAAAGTTAATGTGGCAAGAGAGTGGGTTAAAGTTAATGATGCTTGCTGAAAATAATTTTCCTAGTAAAACTGCTTATTAATGTGTTGTTGCCTACTTCAAAATTAAAAGTTCTTAAGATTGAGGCTTATAAAGTTTTGCTTAGTGAATGATCACATTACTGCCTGTTGTAAATCGCAGAAGATGAGTCAGTATCTTACGTATATGTTAATTTTGTGTTTCACTGTAGTAAAAATGGAAAACTGCAGTTGTGAAACGTTATATACCTATGTTTGCTAAGTGTATGTTTCTCTTGTGTATAGGAAGTGCATATTAATAACATAAAAGGATCCACAGTTTGTCTATTGTATTAATGCTGGGTAATTAGTAACGGAAAGACCACTAATTATAAAAAACCATAATTTCTTTAAAGCCTGAAAGTAATAGGGTGTTTCGGTATCTCTTATAATTTTGCAAATAGTTTCTGCTGCTCTAACTGTTAGTTTCAATCTTACCGTAAACATATGTATGTGCCAGAGTTCATTGCACTTGCGTGTGACAAAGTATAGGTTGTGTTTATTCGTTAAAATTACTAATAACTATTTCCTTAAACGATGTTAATCATTCTCTTGCCTAGTTAGGCTGGCGACCGTTTTCTTTATCAGTTGAACAGTACAGATAGGCAAAATTTTGTTCGTACTGTTCAAATATTTACGTAATTATGACTTTCATTTTCTATAAGCCATTCCCGTTAGGTACAGCACGGTCAACCTAGCAAAATTCCTCTCAGAGGGTAACACTGCTCTGTTGTTTTATACCATAATTGTTTTTACTAGATAATTATATTTCACGACCTGCCTCCTACTTTAAGGTTATGGTATAGCAGTAGCAGACGGTAGTGTTATACCCTGCTCCCCGGAATTTATAGTAATTAGGTCACTTGTGTGTGCAGATGTGATACCAACTTCCTCCAGTGACCTACCAACGCCTCATTGCTACCATGACACGATGCGACGGCGTTGTTATCCGAAGGTGGACATACCGACTGTTAATGTTCTGGCTGATCTGTGTACACTCGATCGGAGTGACTCATTCCTGTGCGGCATTGGAGTATTATCGGGGAATATGTATGTGGGAGTGTTGGTCATATTGGACGAATCTCTCCAAAAGCATGGTTTTAGTCAACGTGTGAAGCGTACTAAGCGCAAGTTTACCCGTTATAAAAGGTCAGAATTAGCTTCAGCCAAGACTGTCGGTTGAGCCAAGGCCGTCGGTCGATGAAAGTCAGCTCATACATTGTGCTTACCACGATCTCACATCAGTAGGAGATGAATACCAAATACAACTGACTTAATGATAAAGCTGGTAACACGCTAGGCGATTGCATTGTGAGAAGAAGCCCTTTTCTCAGAAATTATGTGGATGGAATTCACTCTAAAAAGACAGGCGACTGCATCGTGCGAAGAAGCCCTTTTCTCAGAAATAATGTTGATGGAATTCGCTTAATATGACTCAGTGGATATGAATAGTGTCACAAATACATATTATCCGTTGATGATATTACATTTTAGCTGGCACTGTGACGTGGCATATGTCTTACTTTGTGACTGTGAAAAGTGTCAAGTCACACAATGTTTCGGATTCCTAGTTAAACTGAGGTACCTCAAAACAACTTAGTCATTATTTCTCTTTTCTTACTCATCTACTGCGAGGCGGTGCAGTGAATAACACTCTGGGTTCACATTTAGTGGTGATAGCCGAGAGGGGTGGGGGAGGGAGGCGGGAAGAGGTAGGGAGGTGACTGAAGCCTCCGTTAAACGATTCTGACTTATGTTTTCGCGCTCTGCCTTAATCGCTTTTGCCAGTCAACAGATGGTTCGTTTGAAATGTTTACTGCCCATCTCTGTGAACCCAATCGGAACTAATCTATAATGATCACGCCGTAAACGGGACGCTGGAAATCTTCTTTCCTTTCTTCTTACCCTTCTTTTCTAGAAATTACTACTCTAGGAGGGACTTTGCGGTAACTGGCTGGTCTTACACGTACTTCCTTCTGAAGGTAACACAAGACGCTACACAAGTAGATGAAATTGGTTAAAAATTGAGATCAGTAGCTTTGGGGAATTCAGACCTGTGACAATTGGTTGCTGGTACTTCTCCCTGGTGATAACTGCTCAGCAGGCCTGCCGGTGAAATAGCGGTAGAGAAAAAAATATTTTCGGTCCTATGCTCCTTGTTTCAATAAAACCAATTTACTGCGGTTTTTTTGAAGTAAACATTTTTTTTTTCTAAAGTAGGAAAAGCTCATGACTGGTAAAGATAGATGTAAGAACCGAAAAAGAGTAGATCGTCAATGCAGATCCGTTGTGATTTTCTCTGATCCAAACTAATCCGCTATATATGCGAATACATTTGACATGTGTCTACAGCACTCTAGTTTTATTGGCCTAAACTGAATAGTTTCTGATGTTCTGAATAAAGTCAACAGTCGGAGGGCGGCTGCGGAGACTTGGAATATCTGGAAAGCGTTTGTTTTTCTGCAGAGATTCATGAAGCTGTAGAGTTCTCAGGTGCAGTACGGTGTGCCCGGACAACATCGCGGACAGCTTGACGACCCCGCAAAAGCAAAAACTCCTCTGCTCGCTCTTGGGGTTGTGCCGTCACTTTCCGGCGTGTCGGCGGCGGCGGCAGTGTGTGCTGACGGCGACCTGCAGCTGCGTGTGGCGACCACAGCCAGGAAGCGGCTTGCGGAAACCACACAAGAGGTGTGCAACCCGGGATACGGCGGCTAGAGCGCTTATCTCCAGAAAGCTGCAGGATTTTCCGGGCAGTTGTGACAATCGTGCATCTAATAACAAATAATTCTCAAACAACAGAAAACAAGAAATTAAAATACGTGTGACCGATAACGTTTCATGGTTGTCTCAGTACTGCTTCAAATTGTATTTTCCCTCGAACCGCGGAAATAGCTATCCCATACGAATCCACGTCCTGAATGACTGAGGCTGTTTAAAAAGTCGTATAATCAGCCATATGCTCATGGGAAAACAGTTGTGGAGCGAGGACCGTTAAGTTTGCGGTTGCATTCAGTTCACACCATGGTTATTATAGGACAAGCACTGGTTAGGTCGGACCAGGGTAGACACACCTTTGTAGTAGAAATCATGCTGCATCTCGCATGAAGTCATTCAGGCAAATGACGGACAACCAAAGGAATAACGGTTTAATGGGTATATACTAATGGAAGTGGTGTCCTTCTGACCTGTTATTGTATCAGAAGACTATTTGCATAGTGTAAATATCAATCAGTGGTCTTGTAGTGCACTGTACTGTGTTGTTGTTGTTGTTGTTGTTGTTGCTGCTGCTGCTGCTGCTGTGAATTATTATATAAATTAAAGGAAAGATGAGAATGAAAGTTCTTGCCGAAACGCTGGGGCATAGCATCCCCATCCAAGGGATCCTTCCTCCATCAGACATGCCTCAGTCCATGAGTAACATTGTTGAGTTGTTTATAATTTAGATCAATACACATCCAACAACTCTGCACGCCAATAGTGATAAGGAACATTTCTCAGATCACCCAGCGAAAATCAACTGTGCATAGGTCAATTAATTTCAGGAAAGCACCTTATAATTTAAATGTATACCTTAATGGGCACCTACATCAGATGCTTGAGCTTTTAGGCTACAGCAGACGTTGTAATAAAACGGTGGTCATCTAGAAGTAAAGTAAGCCGATTATGGACACGAAAGCATGCCTTTCCAGGGTTCCAGATTCTCGCTGTTACTCATATCAGTTACCAGTCAGTAGCTCTGAGAGTTTTGCGAGATTTCGTCATGACTTCGAAAGAACATTTAATGCCTTTCACGGGTTAGTACAGCAATTCGTGATACAACAAAATATTCAGAATGTATGTTATGCTTTGAAAATCTGACAACAATACGGTGTTGCTGGTATTTTGGACCACGCGTCAATAAAAGGTACTTGTTTACAAATAGAGCGGTTTCATGTAGTTGTGAACAGTGGTGGACAGTGTTTGTGTGAATGTGGAGGGAATTTAAACGGTAGTCGCCTATGAGATTCGGCCAGTTAATGCAACGATTAGTTACAACAGACGTCTCGTATTAAGAACAGCGTTTTTACAAAAATGCGGTGAACTTTTCTAAATGAACAAGTTTCAAATTTCTGCGGGACGAGTTCGCAAACAGTATGCGCACGAGTTAAAAGTGTCAACAAAATTGAGGTCGTTGTGAATAATATTCAAGTAATCAGCGTGCCTTACTGTTAAATACACGAAACCATTCACTCAGTTTGGAGACTGAACCTGAGGCAAAGCTGGGTCTTCGATTCCGTCAAATGAGTCACCCAAACACGTATGGCTCACAATATGACTGTCAGTGCATTTCTGACGCATTTCCTATGTCTAAAGGCCAATACGTTTGTAAGAGACACAACTGTTATTCTGTCGCCAATCAGTTCCTTCAACGTCAGCAGCCTTCTCTGGGAAGCTAAGCTTTCAATACTTTTTTATTTCTTTTCCTTCCCACGCGTTCTCCTGCTCTATCTTTCATTTACACCATTTAGTGACTATCCTTGTACCGGTCTGTGCACAGATTCGTTACACCATATTAGTTTACAATACAATACGCTATAACAATAGAGATACACTACTGAGTGACGTACTCACCATCATTGTCAATGAAGCCGATCAGCGTTCAGGTAGTTCTATGGCTCTTCCGTAGAACTGTTATCATTTCGAGTTGAAGAAATCTGCTGAGAGAAGCTTCATCATGAGACAATTATCCCCGAACGTCGTCAGGGAGAGACCGGTAAAGATGATAAACAGGAACAGATAAGTCTGGTAGAAGTTGGGGAAGTGGTTCCCAACCAAGTTCAGCCATCGATATGGGTGATTCTGGCGTAACGTCACAGGTTTACTGAGTGATTTGTTCTCAGTAGCAACAGTGAGTAAGCTATTTAGTATACGCAGCACTTTCTATCGTTTCATTTTTTGATAGCAATTCATGATGAATACTGCTCAGCGGTGTGGGATCCGTACCAGATAGGGTTGATAGAAGAGATATTGAAGATCCAACGGAGAGCAGCGCGATTCGTTACAGGATCATTTAGTAATCGCGAAAGCGTTACGGAGATGATAGATAAACTCCAGTGGAAGACTCTGCAGGAGAGACGCTCAGTAGCTCGGTACGGGCTTTTGTTAAAGTTTCGAGAACATACCTTCACCGGAGAGTCAAGCAGTATATTGCTCCCTCCTACGTATATCTCGCGAAGAGACCATGAGGATAAAATCAGAGAGATTAGAGCCCACACAGAAGCATACCAACAATCCTTCTTTCCACGAACAATACGAGACTGGAATAGAAGGGAGAACCGATAGAGGTACTCAGGGTACCCTCCGCCACGCACCGTCAGGTGGCTTGTGGAGTATGGATGTAGATGTAGAAGCCAGGTTGGTTCTACCAAACGCTCAATATGATTCCTTTGAGGGTGTGCACGATTCTTCGCACGCGGATGCTGCATTTTTCGATAGGATGAGCCGTTCTTTCGTCTTGTCTAAGTTCATATACAGATACCACTTCTCGTCACTGTGACAATATTCCCAAGGAATGCTTTGTGCCTACGGCACACCAAACGATAACGAGCCAGAGAAGACAAACCTATTCGCTGATATTTATTGGTATCGCTTAACACATGTGCTACCCACGTACCCAATTTTTGCACCTTATTCAATGGATATAAATGGCGCACAGTGATTGTGTGCTCGCGTTCTATAATTTGCATTAACTGTTGCGTTGTCTGGCGAAGATTATCGTGAACCAGCAAATTTGGGTGATTTCCCTAAATCACGTCAGGCAAATGCCAGGATGGTTCCTCTGAAAGGGCACGGCCGACTTCCTTCCCCATCCGATGAGACCGATGACCTCGCTTTCTGGTCTCCTTCCCCAAAAACAACCAACCAACAAATTTGGGCCTTTGTATTGAAAACCGAAGGTGTTCCGGAACGTGATCATTACACAAGTCGAATTTTCCTTCCGGGAAACGAAAAAACCATTTCCGTGCCGTCCTCTTGGAATATGCTTCCTCTATTAAACTTGGAGAGTGAACTGTGTCGAAAGTGCTCGTTTTAATCTACTTGACACTGATTAGCCCTGAAAATGGCCAAACGAATCTGTTAACAACATACAAGCTCCTGTTCGCAACAACCAAACTTCGAACTGAAGAAAAAACAAATGAATGACTAAAACGAATGTTTCACAATGCAGTGGTGCCAACCCAATTAAAAACGGCTCGGGCTTCTGCACCGACCCAATACACATAGTGTAAACGATAAAGGATCGTTAGAACTACCTAAGGACACGTATGTTCAAAAGAGTCTCTGTGGGTAAGTCTCAAGCTACGTATCACTTATTGGATACCCATTTGCCATTTTACC
The DNA here is from genome assembly GCF_021461385.2 of Schistocerca piceifrons. Lineage (NCBI taxonomy): Eukaryota > Metazoa > Arthropoda > Insecta > Orthoptera > Acrididae > Schistocerca > Schistocerca piceifrons. The sequence goes on along the minus strand of NC_060139.1, from coordinate 38,021,645 downwards.
TGAGGCTTGTCTTGACTTTCACTTCTCCACCCGCTTGGTCGACAGTTAGTATTGTGGTCGCGATCGGCTATAAACTGTAGATGTTTCTGAATCCAGATCAGCAGTTATTTGATAAGACGGAAGCAGATTATTGCATATCATGGCCTTAAAAGCAAACTGAGCTACAGAGCCAAACAGCTGTCAGTTCCCGTTGTGTCTACACACAAAAAGCACAATCCCTATCAATTTCCTATTATGCACAATCATATAAAACACGAAAATGCTGTACTAACCACCGAAGTTAGACACAAACTGAGAAACAGCATGTAGACCACGAGAAACACAGATCAAACGACCTGCCTATACCGCCGTAAGCGACGTTAACCTGCATTATTAAAATTACGAAACACACAGAAAATGAACAACAAAATAGAGACATAGCTCGGGGTCTTTTAGACGCCACTGAAGCCGATATTACTGAACACTGTCACATAGATTGACAGGAAGAAGCAAGATTAGAGTTTGACACCCCATTGACGACAAGATTACTGCATCTGCATCTGCATCTACATCTAAACTCTGAAAGCCATCTTACGGTGTGTGGCGGAGTGTACGCCGAGCACCACTAAGTCCCCCTTTCCTGTCCCACCACGAATGGCACATGCAGAAAATGCTTGTACGTAGGTAAAGGTCCGTATGATATACAAGTTCTCTAATTTTCCCGTTATGATCACTTCGAGAGACTTCTGTGGGAGAAATTAATGCGTTGCCTGACTCTTCAACAGCAAACCTTTGCGTCATAAACAATACCTCTTTTGTAAAATCTGCGAGTAGAGTTTGTTAAACAGCTCAGTAACGCGTATAGCTCTCCCGCCGACGAAAACACCCCGTGACGAAACGTGCCGCTCTTGTTTGGATCTTCTCTATCTCCTCTATAAATCATGCTTGGTAAGAGTCCCATTCTGAGGAACAATGTTCAGACATCGGTTGATATCGATCTGTCATCTGCTTTTCCTGCGCGCTGTTTTATGTAGTCATTACGCCTTACGCCGCTCCGGATGGTTACTCCTTGGTATCTTACGGTAGTCAACACGGATTTAGATTGCATCGTTCTTGTGAAGAAAACTATCTCTTTACTCACACGAAGCGGTGAATTCCGTATTTCTACATTTCCAGAAGGCTTTTGACACTACCTCACAAGCGGCTTGTAATCAAATTGAGTGCTTATGGAATATCCTCTCAGTTATGCGAGTGGATTCGTGATTTCCTGTCAGGGACGTTACAGTTCATAGCAGTTGACGGAAAGTCATGCAAAAAACAGAGGTGATCTCTGGTGTTCCCCTGCTGTACCTTATCTATTATCTACATAAACGCTTTAGAAGAAATCTGAACAGCCGTCTTAGATTGTTTGCAGATGATGCTCTCATTTACTGCGTAATAAAGTCATCAGAAGATCAAAACAAAGATTTCTCTGCCTCGTGATGACTGGGTGTTGTGTGACGTCCTTAGGTTAGTTAGGTTTAAGTAGTTCTAAGTTCTAGGGGACTGATGACCATAGATGTTAAGTCCCATAGTGCTCAGAGCCATTTGAACCATTTGAACCAAAACAAAGATATCTGTTTGGTGCTAAAGTTGGCAACTGACATTAAATAATGAAAAGTGTGAGGCCATCCACATGAATGCCAAAAGAAATCCGCTGAACTTCGGTTAGACGATAAATCAATCAAATCTAAAGGCCGTAAATTCAACTAAATACCTAGAAATTATAATTATGAACAACTTGAATTGGAAGCAACACATAGAAAATGTTGTTGGGAAGGCGAACCATTGAGCGCGATTTATTGCCTGAACACTTAGAAGATGCAAGAGATCTTCTAAAGAGACTGCCTACTCTAGGCTCGTCCGTCCTCTTTTGAAGTACTGCTGCGCGGTCTGGGTTCCTTACCAGAGAGGATTAACGCAGTGCATCGAGAAAGTTCAAAGAACAGCAACACTTTTTGTTGTTGTTGTTGTGGTCTTCAGTCCTGAGACTGGTGTGATGCAGCTCTCCATGCTATTCTATCCTGTGCAAGCTTTTTCATCTCCCAGTACCTACTGCAACCTACATCCTTCTGAATCTGCTACACTTTTTGTATTATCGAGAAATAGGGGAGAGAGTGTCGTGGACATGATGCAAGATTTGGGATGGACATCATTGAAATGAGGGCGGTTCTCGCTGCGGCCAGTCTTCTCACGAAATTTCAATCAACAACTTTCTCCTCAGAATGCAAAAATATTTGGTTGACGCCGTCCTACGTAGGGAGAAACGATCGTCACAATAAAATAAGGGAAATCAGAGTTCGCACGAATATATATAGGTGTTCGTTTTCTCCACGGACTGTTCGATAGCGGAATAACAGGGAATTATTGTGAAGGTGGTTCGATGAACCCTCTGCCAGGCATTTGAGTGTGATTTGCAGAATATTGATGTAGATGTAGAACTATATCAATACACACTTGATGGTGTGTAGTGGAGGGTACTTCTGATACCCTAAACTGATCCCCCCTTCCCTGTTCCATTCGCGAATGGCACCTGGAAGAATTATTGCATAAACCTCTGTATTAGCTTCAATGTCTCGAATTTTCTCGTTGTGGTCTTTTCGCAAGACGAATGTGTCAAGAAATAGTATGTTGTCCGACTCTTATGGGAAAGTACTGTCTCGAAATTTTAGTAGTAAACCTCTCCGTGATACACAGTTGGCCTCCCTTGTAACTCTACCACTGGAGATTGTTCAGCGTGTTAGTGTTTCTTACCGTTTCCAGTAAACTGTGTCCAATAGTCTAGTCGACCAGTAGCTGATCTCTCCGGCTATTTATGCGCAATGCTTTACATTTATTTATGTTCAGAGTCAACTGCCAGTACCTGTACCAGTCGTCAGTCGTCTTCGGGTCTTCCTGCATTTCGCTACAGTCTTATAGAGACAGCGAACAATCTCAGATTCGGAAAAGATGCGGAACGAATCGACCGTGTCCTATCAAAGACACCGTCCCAGTTCTCTCCTTAAGCGATTTAGGAAAATCACGGAAAGCCTAGATATGGATGGCCGGACAGGTCTTGCAAGCGCCCATCTCTCCCGAGTACCGAGTCCAGTAAGCCAATTAAAAAAAAAAAAACGCGAAGGCTGCCATACCTCTTGTATGGGCAGTAATTCACTGACCACAATCGAACAACATAGAGACAGATAACTGGTCATTAATTCGATTCACTGATGGGCTGCTTCGAATCCCGGTAGGATCAACGACATGCGTAACTCACATTGTTGGTGAGAGAAAGTTGGTAAATACAGAAACGTTTTAAACATCGCTTGCCTTAACTGTGTGGTGGAGTGTATTTGAAAATCGATTACTTGGCCCTGGTGTCTCATCGTAAGCACAAGGCATGAAGACTGCGTATAATATCAGTTTATATTGGAATTTGGAGAGGTTTCTATCGCAACAAGACTAGATATGTTCTTCCAGCGAGATTAATTATTGCGGATTCTACCCATCAGAGGAAACATCATGTCACATTCCCTGACGGATACACTGACAGCGTTCGACGATGTCATGACCCATCAAGGTCGCAGAACCACAACCCATTAGATTCTTGTCTGTTCTGATGCATAAAACGCGAAGTCTACAGCCAGAAAGTGAACACAAGTCATCAGTTCGCATTATGACCAGTGGTGCACCGTAAATGTTGCCACGATGTTCTCCAAAGAAGCAAGGCACAATTTTGTGGAATGAGGCGAAAATTACACAGCAGTCGATAACAGGACTTTTGGCTTGAAACCCCATTCTCTTCTCTTTCGAATTGCTAATAACTACGAGACTAATAGTGTATAAACAAAAGTTGATGCCACAAAAAAATGGCTCTGAGCGCTATAGGACTTAACTGCAAAGGTCATCAGTCCCCTAGAACTTAGAACTACTTAAACCTAACTAACCTAAGGACATCACACACATCCATGCCCGAGGCAGGATTCGAACCTGCGACCGTAGCGGTCGCGCGGTTCCAGACTGTAGCGCCTAGAACCGCTCGGCTACTCTGGCCGGCTTGATGCCACAACAGATACATCATGTCTGTACGTTTTTGTCGCCAAAAATCTATTTTGTCCATGGCGTCATCGTACCAGAGTATGTGCGTCCACGAGATTGTAAACAGATATCTTTGTATAAGGCTACAAATTGCTGTAGCGTTGAGACGTATGCAGCTGGGCCATTGATTCCAGTCTCAGTGTGAAAAGCGTGCCGAGTTTTACTAGTAAACAAAGCGATACAATAAAACTATTCTTCGAAATAAATGTGAAAATCAGTATTAAACTGAAAATCACGGAATAAAGAAAGATAGTCCATGTCAAATGAAAATATGCTCGAAATTCAGTCAGAGAAAATCAGAGGAAAGCTCTTGTCGAAAGGAATTCAAAATGCCCAATAAGCGCAGTGCCGAGCGAACGCGAGTAAGGCAGCGTCGAAAGGGAAATGAAAAAACGGCGCATATCGATTATATAGCTTTTCCACTGACCCATCGTGCACACAACGTCCAGTGACAGTCCACACTTGGGATTCACCTGTTACACAACACTGTGTAATCACTGTAGTGAAGAGTCTGATACTTAAATTACGCATTAATACGAAACATTAGTTACGATTATATCCCGAAGTTTTTACGAAAAATCGACAGCGGTGATTCGAACAACACACTCAGTTTTCTTACATTTGATTGCCACTGTTCTAAATTAACATCTGTTTTTGTACATCAATATAACAACCCTCAAGAAGTGATTTATATGCTTTCGCTTATAAAAATTGAGTTTCGTTTCCGTGAATCACTTACAACTGTGTAACTGTAGGCCTATGACCGCAGAAAATTGGACGTTAGTACACTACTGGCCATTAAAATTGCTACACCAAGAAGAAATGCAGATGATAAACGGGTATTCATTGGACAAATACATTTTCACGCAATTTTGGTGCATAGATCCTGAGAAATCAGTACCCAGAACAACCACCTCTGGCCGTAATAACGACCTTGATACGCCTGGGCATTGAGTCAAACAGAGCTTGGGTGGCGTGTACAGGTACAGCTGCCCATGCAGCTTCAACACGATACCACAGTTCAAGAGTAGTGACTGGCGTATTGTGACGAGCCATTTGCTCGGCCGCCATTGACCAGACGTTTTCAATTGGTGAGAGATCTGGGGAATGTGCAGACCAGGGCGGCAGTCGAACATTTTCTGTATCCAGAAAGGCCCGCACAGGACCTGCAAGATGCGGTCGTGCATTATCCTGCTGAAATGTAGGGTTTCGCAGGGATCGAATGAAGGGTAGAGCTACGGGTCGTAACACATACGAAATGTAACGTCCACTGTTCAAAGTGTCGTCAATACGAACAAGAGGTGACCGAGACGTGTAACCAGTGGCACCCCATACCATCACGTCGGGTGATACGCCAGTATGGCCATGACGAATACACGCTTCCAATGTGCGTTCACCACGATGTCGCCAAACACGGATGCGACCATCATAATGCTGTAAACAGAACCTGGATTCATCCGAAAAAATGACGTTTTGGCATTCGTGCACCCAGGTTCTCGTTGAGTACACCATCGCAGGCACTTCTGTCTGTGATGCAGCGTCAAGGGTAACCACAGCCACGGTCTTCGAGCTGATAGTCCATGCTGCTGCAAACGTCGTCGAACTGTTCGTGCAGATGGTTGTTGTCTTGCAAACGTTCCCATCTGTTGACTCAGGGATCGAGACGTGGTTGCACGATCCGTTACAGCCATGCGGATAAGATGACTGTCATCTCGACTGCTAGTGATGCGAGGCCGTTGGCATCCAGCACGGCGTTCCGTATTACCCTCACGAACCCACCGATTCCATATTCTGCTAACAGTCATTGGATCTCGACCAACGCGAGCAGCAATGTAGCGATACGATAAACCGCAATCGCAATAGGCTACAAACCGACCTTTATCAAAGTCGGAAACGTGATGGTACGCATTTCTGCTCCTTACACGAGGCATCACAACATCGTTTCACCAAGCAACGCCGGTCAACTGCTCCTTGTGTATGAGAAATCGTCGAAGTGGCCAAGCGGTTCTAGGCGCTACAGTCTGGAACCGCGCAACCGCTACGGTCACTGTCTCGAATCCTGCATCGGGGATGGATGTTTGTGATCCTTATGTTAGTTAGGTTTAAGTAGTTCTAAGTTGTAGGGGACTGATGACCTCAGCAGTTAAGTCCCATAGTGCTCAGAGCCGTTTTTTGAGAAATCGGTTGGAAAATTTCCTCATGGCAGCACGTTGTAGGTGTCGCCACCGGCGCCAACTTTGTGTGAATGCTCTGAAAAGATAATCATTTGCGTATCACAGCATCTTCTTCCTGTCGGTTAAATTACGCGTCTGTAGCACGTCATCTTCGTGGTGTAGCAATTTTAATGGAAAGTAGTGTATGTGCTTCCCACGACCTCCAAAATGTATGCTAGTCCTTCGCACTATCTTTTTCTCCTGCATTAACGCCATTTCCGCCTGCTTCGTTTGCCTGGCCATCAACGATTTCTCAAAAATGGCTCTGAGCACTATGGGACTTAACTTCTGTGGTCATCAGTCCCCTAGAACTTAGAACTACTTAAACCTAACTAACCTAAAGACATCACACACATCCATGCCCGAGGCAGGATTCGAACCTGCGACCGTAGCAGTCCCGTGGTTCCGGACTGCGCGCCTAGAACCACTAGACCACCGCGGCCGGCAACGATTTCTCACGGAGACTTTGACATTTAGTGTATTTGTCCCTGCTAGACGTCAACGTCTGCCTGTACAAAGGCTTCCGCCAGTGTAGTAACTCTGGCACTGGGCTTCCACGACCAGCACCACCCTACAGAGGCTTCGGACGCACCTAAACGTGGTTTGTTGACAGGGATGACTCGGCTGGGCGCCGCGATGCTGCTGTTGGCAGCCCTGACGGCGGGTGTGGGCGCGGCCGGCAAGATGCGCATCCTCAACGCCTGGCGGACGCTCGACTTCGCCTTCCCGTCGGAGCTCACGCGCCAGGCCATGATACGCAACGGCTCCTACGTTCCAGGGAACTCCATCCCTATTGACGTGCAGCCTTGGCAGAGCGGTAAGTCGTCCTCATCCTCGGCGTGCTCAATTAATCTACAATAGAGTCTCCATTAGATTACATCAGATTAGATTAGATTAGTACTTATTCCACAGATCATGAATACGACACTTCGTAATGATGTGGAACGTGTCAGGTTAATAAAAGGTGTCTATACAAGATATTACATTACACAAAATATTACATGACACTCAATTTTTTTTTTTTTTTTTTTTTTTTGTGGAGGTTGGGAAATTACCTACTTACTACATCCAAAAATTCATCTAATGAGTAGAAGGAGTTGCCATTAAGAAATTCTTTTAATTTCCTTTTAAATGCTATATGGCTATCTGTCAGACTTTTGATGCTATTAGGTAAGTGACCAAAGACTTTTGTGGCAGCATAATTTACCCCCTTCTGAGCCAAAGTTAGATTTAACCTTGAGTAGTGAAGATCATCCTTTCTCCTAGTGTTGTAGCCATGTACACTGCTATTACTTTTGAATTCGTTCGGATTGTTAATAACAAATTTCATAAGTGAATATATATAAAGTGAGGCTACAGTGAAGATTTCTAGCTCTTTAAATAAGTGTCTGCAGAATGATCTTGGATGAGCTCCAGCAATTATTCTGATTACACGCTTTTGTGCAATGAACACTCTTTTACTCAATGATGAGTCGCCCTAAAATATGATGCCATACGAAAGCAGAGAATGAAAATAGGCGTGGTAAGCTAATTTACTCAGATGTATATCGCCAAAATTTGCAATGACCCTAATAGCATAAGTAGCTGAACTCAAACGTTTCAGCAGATCTTCAGTGTGTTTTTTCCAGTTCAACCCCTCATGAGTGCATTCACCTAGAAATTTTGAATATTCTACCTTAGCTACAGATTTCTTATCGAAGTCTATATTTATTAATGTGGTCATTTCATTTACTGTGTGGAACTGTATATACTGTGTTTTGTCAAAGTTTAACGAGAGCCTATTTGCAGAGAACCACTTAATCATTTTCTGAAAAACATCGCTTACAATTTCACCAGTTAATTCTTGTCTGTCGGGTGTGATAGCTATACTTGTATCATCGGAAAAAAGTACCACCTTTGCATCTTCGTGAATATAGAATGGCAAGTCATTATTATACACTCCTGGAAATTGAAATAAGAACACCGTGAATTCATTGTCCCAGGAAGGGGAAACTTTATTGACACATTCCTGGGGTCAGATACATCACATGATCGCACTGACAGAACCACAGGCACATAGACACAGGCAACAGAGCATGCACAATGTCGGCACTAGTACAGTGTATATCCACCTTTCGCAGCAATGCAGGCTGCTATTCTCCCATGGAGACGATCGTAGAGATGCTGGATGTAGTCCTGTGGAACGGCTTGCCATGCCATTTCCACCTGGCGCCTCAGTTGGACCAGCGTTCGTGCTGGACGTGCAGACCGCGTGAGACGACGCTTCATCCAGTCCCAAACATGCTCAATGGGGGACAGATCCGGAGATCTTGCTGGCCAGGGTAGTTGACTTACACCTTCTAGAGCACGTTGGCTGGCACGGGATACATGCGGACGTGCATTGTCCTGTTGGAACAGCAAGTTCCCTTGCCGGTCTAGGAATGGTAGAACGATGGGTTCGATGACGGTTTGGATGTACTGTGCACTATTCAGTGTCCCCTCGACGATCACCAGTGGTGTACGGCCAATGTAGGAGATCGCTCCCCACACCATGATGCCGGGTGTTGGCCCTGTGTGCCTCGGTCGTATGCAGTCCTGATTGTGGCGCTCACCTGCACGGCGCCAAACACGCATACGACCATCATTGGCACCAAGGCAGAAGCGACTCTCATCGCTGAAGACGACACGTCTCCATTCGTCCCTCCATTCACGCCTGTCGCGACACCACTGGAGGCGGGCTGCACGATGTTGGGGCGTGAGCGGAAGACGGCCTAACGGTGTGCGGGACCGTAGCCCAGCTTCATGGAGACGGTTGCGAATGGTCCTCGCCGATACCCCAGGAGCAACAGTGACCCTAATTTGCTGGGAAGTGGCGGTGCGGTCCCCTACGGCACTGCGTAGGATCCTACGGTCTTGGCGTGCATCCGTGCGTCGCTGCGGTCCGGTCCCAGGTCGACGGGCACGTGCACCTTCCGCCGACCACTGGCGACAACATCGATGTACTGTGGAGACCTCACGCCCCACGTGTTGAGCAATTCGGCGGTACGTCCACCAGGCCTCCCGCATGCCCACTATACGCCCTCACTCAAAGTCCGTCAACTGCACATACGTTTCACGTCCACGCTGTCGCGGCATGCTACCAGTGTTAAAGACTGCGATGGATCTCCGTATGCCACGGCAAACTGGCTGACACTGACGGCGGCGGTGCACAAATGCTGCGCAGCTAGCGCCATTCGACGGCCAACACCGCGGTTCCTGGTGTGTCCGCTGTGCCGTGCGTGTGATCATCGCTTGTACAGCCCTCTCGCAGTGTCCGGAGCAAGTATGGTGGGTCTGACACACCGGTGTCAATGTGTTCTTTTTTCCATTTCCAGGAGTGTATATTAAGAAGAGCAGAGGACCCAAGACCAAACCTTGCGGCACCCCATACTTGATTGTTCCCCAGTTTAAGAAATCACCAGTTTTTTGCATATTATGTGAACTGTTTATTTCAACTTTCTGCACTCTTCCAGTTAGGTATGATTTAAACCATTTGAGCACTGTACCATTCACACCACAGTACTTGAGCTTATCCCTCATGACGCCTCTCATCATTGGTTTGGCCGCAAGTCTGTCATGAAGTTTCCTCTGTCGTTTTCAACACAGGACGCCGAAGCACAGCATCTGTGGCCCACACTTCCCATTTTTTCACATTTTGCACCCAAACAACAGGGAGATCATTCGCTTATCAAGCGAGCCACCATCGATGTAGACTATCATGCGATAAAATACGTCAAACTTGTTCAGTGACAGTGGGTCACATTTCGAACATCCCTGCCACCCCTCACGGTGGAGAATGAAACGTTTTTAAAAACAATAATGCAAGTCAAAATTAAATTTTTAATATAACACATTTTAAATTGGATTAAAATATAGAATAATTTCTTCTAGTTCCATACGGATTCCTGGCTCCTTAGGGATAGTCCTGATAATTTGTGCTTGTGAATTTTTAATAGCTATGGCAATACTTGTAAGATTTATAACGAAAAACGTGAAGCTTGAGAAATACATGACAGATGCATGAATAGATCATTTTCTATTATCTGTTGCATGCACCCCAGGATTTCGTTTTTCATCTTATAGGTACTGACCCCCCCCCCCCCCCCCCCCCCATGAGCCATGGACCTTGCCGTTGGTGGGGAGGCTTGCGTGCCTCAACGATACAAATAGCCGTACCGTAGGTGCAATCACAACGGAGGAGTATCTGTTGAGAGGCCAGACAAACATGTGGTTCCTGAAGAGGGGCAGCAGCCTTTTCAGTAGTTGCAGGGGCAACAGTCTGGATGATTGACTGATCTGGCCTTGTAACACTAACCAAAATGGCCTTGCTGTTCTGGTACGGCGAACGGCTGAAAACAAGGGGAAACTACAGCCGTAATTTTTCCCGAGGGCATGCAGCTTTACTGTATGGATAAATGATGATGGCGTCCTCTTGGGTAAAATATTCCGGAGGTAAAATAGTCCCCCATTCGGATCTCCGGGCGGGGACTACTCTAGAGGATGTCATTATCAGGAGAAAGACACTGGCGTTCTACGGATCGGAGCGTGGAATGTCAGATCCCTTAATCGGGCAGGTAGGTTAGAAAATTTAAAAAGGGAAATGGATAGGTTAAAGTTAGATATAGTGGGAATTGCTGAAGTTCGGTGGCAAGAGGAACAAAACTTTTGGTCACGTGAATACAGGGTTATAAATACAAAATCAAATAGGGGTAATGCAGGAGTAGCTTTAATAATGGATAGGAAAATAGGAATGCGGGTAAGCTACTACAAACAGCATAGTGAACGCATTATTGTGGCCAAGATAGACACGAAACCCACGCCTACTGGAGTAGTACAAGTTTATATGTCAACTAGCTCTGCAGATGACGAAGAAATTGATGAAACATATGATGAGATAAAAGAAATTATTCAGGTAGTGAAGGGAGACGAAAATTTAATAGTCATGGGTGATTGGAATTCGACAGTAGGAAAAGGAAGAGAAGGAAACGTAGTAGGTGAATATGGATTGGGGCTAAGAAATGAAAGAGGAAGCCGCCTGGTAGAATTTTGCACAGAGCATAACTTAATCATAGCTAACACTTGGTTCATAATCATGAAGGAAGGTTGTATACATGGAAGAACCCTTTGATACTAGAACGTTTCAGACAGATTATATAATGGTAAGCCAGAGATTTAGGAACCAGATTTTAAATTGTAAAACGTTTCCAGGGGCCGATGTGGACTCTGACCACAATCTGTTGGTTATGAACTGTAGATTAATACTGAAGAAACTGCAAAAAGGTGGGAATTTAAGGATGTGGGACCTGGATAAACTAAAAGAACCAGAGGTTGTACAAAGTTTCAGGGAGAGCATAAGGGAACAATTGACAGGAATGGGGGAAAGAAATACAGTAGAAGAAGAAAGGGTAGCTTTGAGGGATGAAATAGTGAAGGCAGCAGAGGATCAAACAGGTAAAAAGACGAGGACCAGTAGAAACGTTGGGTAACAGAAGAAATATTGAATTTAATTGATGAAAGGAGAAAATATAAAAATGCAGTAAATGAAGCAGAAAAAAAGGAATACAAACGTCTCAAAAATGAGATTGACAGGAAGTGCAAGATGGCTAAGGAGGGATGGCTAGAGGACAAATGTAAGGATGTAGAGGCTTATCTCACTGGGGTAAGATAGATACTGCCTACAGGAAAATTAAAGAGACCTTTGGAGAAAGGAGAACCACTTGCATGAATATCAAGAGCTTTGATGGAAACCCAGTTCTAAGCAGAGAAGGGAAATCAGAAAGGGGTAAGGAATATATAGAGGGTCTACACAAGGGCGATATACTTGAGGACAATATTATGGAAATGGAAGAGGATGTAGATGAAGATGAAATGGGAGATACGATACTGCGTGAAGAGTTTGAAAGAGCACTGAAAGACCTGAGACGAAACAAGGGCCCCCGGTGTAGACAACATTCCATTAGAACTAGTGACAGCCTTGGGAGAGCCAGTCCTGACAAAACTCTACCATCTGGTGAGCAAGATGTATGTGACAGGTGAAATACCCTCAAACTTCAACAAGAATATAATAATTCCAATCCCAAAGAAAGCAGGTGTTGACAGATGTGAAAATTAACGAACTATCTGTTTCATAAGTCACAGCTGTAAAATACTAACGCGAATTTTTTACAGACGAATGGAAAAAATGGTAGAAGCCGACCTCGGGGAAGATCAGTTTGGAATATGTAGAAATGTTGGAACACGTGAGGCAATACTGACCCCACGATTTATCTTAGAAGAAAGATTAAGGAAAGGCAATCGTACGATTCTAGCATTTGTAGACTTAGAGAAAGCTTTTGACAATGTTGATTGGAATACACTCTTACAAATTCTGAAGGTGGCAGGGGTAAAATACAGGGAGCGAAAGGCTATTTACAATTTGTACAGAAACCAGATGGCAGTTATAAGAGTCGAGGTGCATGAAAGGGACGCAGTGGTTGGGAAGGGAGTGAGAGAGGGCTGTAGCCTCTCCCCGATGTTATTCAATCTGTATATTGAGCAAGCAATAAAGGAAACAAAAGAAAAGTTCGGAGTAGGTATTAAAATCCATGGAGAAGATGACATTGTAATTCTATCAGAGACAGCAAAGGACTTGGAAAAGCAGTTGAACGGAATGGACAGAGTCTTGAAAGGAGGGTATAAGATGAACATCAACAAAAGCAAAACGAGGATAATGGAATGTAGTAAAATTAAGTCGGGTGATGCTGAGGGAATTAGATTAGGGAATGAGACACTTAAAGTAGTAAAGAAGTTTTCCTATTTGGGGAGCAAAATAACTGATGATGGTCGAAGTAGAAAGGATATATGATGTAGACTGGCAATGGCAAGGAAAGCGTTTCTGAAGAAGAGAAATTTGTTAACATCGAGTATTGATTTAAGTGTCAGGAAGTCGTTACTGAAAGTATTTGCATGGAGTGTAGCCATGTATGGAAGTGAAACATGGACGATAAATAGTTTAGACAAGAAGAGAATAGAAGCTTTCGAAATGTGGTGCTACAGAAGAATACTGAAGATTAGATGGGTAGATGACATAACTAATGAGGAGCTATTGAATAGAATTGGGGAGAAGAGGAGTTTGTGGCACAACTTGACAAGAAGGAGGGACCGGTTGGTAGGACATGTTCTGAGGCATCAAGGGATCACAAATTTAGCACTGGAGGGCAGCATGGAGGGAGACCAAGAGATGAATACACTAAGCAGATTCAGAAGGATGTAGGGTGCAGTAATTTCTGGGAGATGAAGAAGCTTGCACAAGATAGAGTAGCATGGAGAGCTGCATCAAATCAGTCTCAGGACTGAAGACCACAACAACAACAGTGTACATACTAGCTTTTTGCCCATGGCTTCACCTGCGTACTCATATGTCGTATATTTTGTACGTATTCCTCCACCCTGCCTCTGCTCAGCCATCCACGTCCTCTCATATACACCCTGGAACGCATTCTGGTACTTCCTGCACAACACGCAGATCCTGCAGGGCAGCCGAGATGTCAGACATTACCGACCTTCCTCACTACTAACCACGCCCCTACCGAACAGACGAACGAGAAAACGAGTTAATATTGCATTGTCGTCCAGTTCTGAGCTATGTTTCAAACTTCAAGTTTCTAACTCTACAGGAAGTTAGTTCAAAATTAATTGCAAATTTTGTATCAAACAAGCAGACAGACAAGAGAGCAACTCAGCGAGAGTATGTTAAGAAAAAGAGGTGCGGTAGGTGAGGTACGCGGGTAGGGTTCCACAGCAGGGAATCACACTCGTGTTTCCGCGTGCTGCAGAGCGCGGCCTGTGGAGCATGCTGGTGACGATTCCGCGCTTCAAGAAGGGAGTGCCCGCCACGCTGGCCGTGGTGCCGCCCAAGGGCGACACCAGCACGCCGCTGCTGCCCTTCCCGGACTGGCGCTCCAACCTGCAGGGAAACTGCGACGGCTTCACCTCCGTCTTCAGGGTGCAGGTAAGAGCAGCCTCTGCCACGTCTGTGCTGTCTCCTCGTAGCATAGCAAGTTCACGTGTTTGGAACTTGTCTGTCACACATCCAAAGACTTTTTTAATAACATTCAAAAATTTAGGTATGGTAAAAACTATTTATGAAGCAGCAAGGGAAATTTGTCAGACTGTAACAACTGGCGTGGCATTACATTGTTGTCAGTGCCCAGTAAGGTCCTCACCAGAATTATTTTAAACAGAATTAAAGAATCTCTTGATAAGCGACTGCGTAAAGAACAGGCCGGTTTTAGGGCACAACGCAGTTGTGTTGATCTTATTAACACTCTTAGCATCATTTCAGAGCAAAGTAAAGAATTCCAAGCAACAATGTACCTGGCATTCATTGATTTTCAAAAGGCCTTCGATTCGGTGAAACATTAAGTGCTCTGGCAGGTATTGCGGAAGTATGACATACCACAGAAGATCTTAAACATCATAAAAGATCTATATGATGGCTACAAATGCTGCGTACTCCACAAGGGAAATATGACAGAGCCCACAAAAGTAACAACTAGAGTCCGTCAGGGTTGCATTTTGTCACCAACACTTTTTCTACTCGTTCTACACTCTTTTATGAGAAGAGTCACAGCAGGCATGAGACGAGGAATCCAGTGGGGGATCCACGAACGTCTGGAGGATTTGGATTTTGCAGACGACATAGTTTTACTAGCTCCAAGGCTGACAGATATGCAAGCTAAATTAAACTTGCTGAAAGAAGAAGCAGAGACTGCTGGCATCAAGATAAATATAGGCAAAACAAAGGAAATGAGCGTAAATTCAGAGAACATGGAGGTGCCATTGTTAATAGGTGAGCAGCGGGTGGAGACTGTCAACTCATTCCTGTATCTGGGTAGTATAGTGGCGGAAGATGGTGGAGCTGGAGATGACGTGAAAAACCGCATTAAAAAGGCAAATGCTGCCTTCATACAATTGTATACAATATGGAAAAATAGAAATATCACGTACAAAACAAAAATCCGTATTTTTAATAAAAATGTGAAGTCTGTCCTTCTGTACGCCATTGAAAGCTGGAAAATGGATAAAAAGATAACATCTCAGTTACAAAGCTTCATAAATAGATGTCTTCGACACATCATGAATATCTGGTGGCCAGAAAAAGTATGTAATGAGGAGCCTATAGAAGACCAGATACGAGAGAGAAAGTGGGGCTGGTTGGGGCACACCTTAAAAAAACCAGATGGAGCCATCGAGAAAAAAGCATTGGAATGCAATCCCCAGGGAACAAGGAAGAGAGGAAGACCAAGAGGCACATGGAAGAGGACAGTGGAAGGGGAAGCAAAAAGAGTTAGCAATACCTGGCCAGAATCGAGGCAAATGGCCAAAGACAGAGACGGATGGCGAGTTCTCCTGCATGCCCTATGCACCAATAGGGGCCAAAGGAATTAAGTCAAGTCAGTCATGTTGGATGTAATCCCTTCGACGGAGGAAGATTTAATAATCTGCTTCTCCTCTTCATAGCTGCGCGATGTCACGAATTCACGTCAGTCTCTTTATCCGGCCGTCCCAGGTATTTGCGAATCGGCGATCCCGCTGCAAGACAAAAAATGTAAATGAGCGTTTGGCATATTGACCTATACCTGTAACGTCGATCAGTTGTAGAATTTTGGAACACGTATTATGTTCGAGTATAATGACTTTTCTGGAGACTAGAAATCTACTCTGTAGGAATCAGCATGTGTTTCGAAAAAGACGATCGTGTGAAACCCAGTTCGCGCTATTCGTCCACGAGACTCAGAGGGCCATAAACACGGGCTCCCAGGTAGATGCCGTGTTTCTTGACTTCCGCAAGGCGTTTGATACGGTTCCCCACAGCCGTTTAATGAACAAAGTAAGAGCATATGGACTATCAGACCAATTGTGTGATTGGATTGAAGAGTTCCTAGAGAACAGAACGCAGCATGTCATTCTCAATGGAGAGAAGTCTTCCGAAGTAAGAGTGATTTCAGGTGTGCCGTATGGGAGTGTCGTAGGACCGTTGCTATTGACAATATACATAAATGACCTGGTGGATGACATCGGAAGTTCACTGAGACTTTTTGCGGATGATGCTGTGGTATATCGAGAGGTTGTAACAATGGAAAATTGTACTGAAATGCAGGAGGATCTGCAGCGAATTGACGCATGGTGCAGGCAATGGCAATTGGATCTCAATGTAGACAAGTGTAATGTGCTACGAATACATAGAAAGAAAGATCCCTTATCATTTAGCTCCAATATAGCAGGTCAGCAACTGGAAGCAGTTAATTCCATAAATTATGTGGGAGTAGGGATTAGGAGTGATTTAAAATGGAATGATCATATAAAGTTGATCGTAGGTAAAGCAGGTGCCAGACTGAGATTCATTGGAAGAATCCTAAGGAAATGCAATCCGAAAACAAAGGAAGCAGGTTATAGTACGCTTGTTCGCCCACTGCTTCAATATTGCTCAGCAGTGTGGGATCCGTACCAGATAGGGTTAATAGAAGAGATAGAGAAGATCCAACGGAGAGCAGCGCGCTTCGTTACAGGATCATTTAGTAATCGCGAAAGCGTTACGGAGATGATAGATGAAGTCCAGTGGAAGACTCTGCAGGAGAGACGCTCAGTAGCTCGGTACGGGCTTTTGTTAAAGTTTCGAGAACATACCTTCACCGAGGAGTCAAGCAGTATATTGCTCTCTCCTACGTATATCTCGCGAAGAGACCATGAGGATAAAATCAGAGAGATTAGAGTCTACACAGAGGCATACCGACAATCCTTCTTTCCACAAACAATACGAGACTGGAATAGAAGGGAGAACCGATAGAGGTACTCAGGGTACCCTCCGCCACACAGCGTCAGGTGGCTTGCGGAGTATGGATGGAGATGTAGATGTGCCGGGAGGCCCCTGTTCGGGGAAGTTCGGCCGCCAAACACAAGTCTTATTTCATTGCGCGCCGGTGATGAGGATGAAATGATGATGAGGACAACACAACATCCAATGTCTGAGCGGAGGGAATCTCCAACACAGCCGCTGCAAGACGTACTTGGACTACTGTCGGCGAAGTAATGGTTAATCGGCGGACCCGCATCAACTCACTCCTCCACCACATAGTGAAACACTTTGCGATGAGTGTTGTCAACCTCGCTTTAATCCGCGAGTCGAGGTTAAAAATTCACTACTCTGGCTCATCTAATAACTGCCCTGCAGCAATCTCATTATAGTCAGATAAATTCAGAGATTCGACCACTGTACTGGAAACATATAATGCCTGCATTCTCATCTTGATCTCCTAAACTACTTGCTTATCACGTTCTCGGCAATTTCAGAAAAGTGAAATATCCCGAGGTATCAGATTAAAAATATGATCATAAAGACATACAAGAATGGAGCAGGTCAGGGTCCTCTGAGACAATGCGGCTTATTGTACTGTATATCGCCATTCAGTATCAGATAACAACGGTCCCGTAACGAAACACATAGCTCTCATCGAGTGACAAACCTAGCTTTGGCTAAATCTTTGCCTACTGAATTGGAAGTCACAACTACCGTTCAGCTTTCGCTACGGCCGTGCAAGACCGTGCCCTCCTAAACGACGAAGGCGTCCTACCGCTCTACCACATCGAGAACTACGCGTGCAACTCTCTCTAAGCCTGTCTTCTTCCCTCCACGAAGGCCTGCGACGTACTCCCACGTTTAACCACTTCATAAAAAAAACTCTGCAAATTATCAAATGTGTTTGGCCTGTGCTGTCGTTGCAGGATGCATGGTTTGTTCCTCGCCCACGGACATTATTGTTGGTTCAACCATTTCAGCACCTAACAGTACCTCACTCGTGACTGTTTGGCAAACGAGCGTTTAGAGAAATCCCCATGATTCATCGGGAAACACAGCCAAAAACTCAGTGAGAACATCCCAAATGGTCTGGGAAGAATACCATACCCCCTCATGCTTCTGGCAAAAAGAGTGCCCCAGTTCACGAGAAATTTCAGATGCCTGCCGAAAATCTAGCTAATCCCTTCTCAGCACCTACGGCGGTCTGTCACTTTGCAATTAAAGAACGTAAAATTAATCTGCGGATTTAAAAACAGATCAAAAAACTACTTCTGAGGTAATGTATCCACATTGGCATGGAAAATATATGTTAAATTATAGTTTACATGTAAGCCCTCTCAAATTTCTACGTGATATGATTTGGGCAGCCGGTGTTTCTATGTCGTTTATAAATGATTCCAGCAACTTATCTTTTGGCCACAAGACGTCGACTGTGTCACGATTCAAAGAAAAATCAGTAATCTTCACCTGTGGTCTAACCTAAGATAACGACTTCATTAGCTGACGAAACCAGTCACTAGAATACTGCATCGGGTGAAAAGACGACTGGTTAATGTAATAAGACTCATCTTAAAAAATGTCCTCGGCCCTACGTATTCCAGCACATTGTTCCTCTTCACACTGGCTAGTCAAATGTTTCACAGTGCCCTGTGAGAGGAACGTACAAATTTCGTGACAAGTCTTTAACGAATCACCGATCAGTATTGATTGCAACCATCTTGAGGGAGATCAAATACATCATTACAGGGTTACAATCTGCAGATTCTGGAACAGTGGCCTACAAGAAATTTGTAAACTGATACCGGAAATCGTTCTGGTAATCCTCTTGTGCGCTATAAATACCTTCTGAGAATTCGTAATAGCCACTTCAGAATAATCCCATACGATGTAACACAACCAAAGTAAGAAAAAAGAAAATAAAAGAATTTTGTGTTTCAGTGTCAATCGCAGAGTGGAGTATTTTGAAGGTGGCAATGTTTCCATTCGCCTTCTCTACTACGCCGATATTTTTCCTCCACAGGTGCTGTGTTGTGGACGCTAAGTACCGCAGAAGATTACCCCGCTCCGCCATTCTTACCCGTCCCGGAAGAATGTGCCTCGACACCCTCTGTATAAATAAAAAATTCTCCGGTTTTACATCTTAGTTAAAAATACGTGTGTGTGTTCAAAGTAGTAATACTTCTCTCGTACTGATTGATTAAACAGACAGCAAATTTAGGATACGCATCGTGTAATTTACTCCCATGATTGCGCTTACCCACAGGTACGGAAGTGATTTTACAACCGTTGTAACATTCAGTGCAATATTTTGTTTCAATGTATGAGTGCATCTAATTTTACAAAAGGAGTAGTGACTGTCTCAACCCACCTGTGAGACATTTGTCAATGATATGTCTTAAGCACTCAGTTCAAGCGTTGCTTTATCTCTCGGCTGAAGATGTTTTTCCCGCAACACACAGTACTTCCACCGGATACACCCCATTTTATGCGCAATCGGCAAATTTCGTCCCGCCCTCTAGTGCTCCCTGTGCAATCCGGTGGAAGAGAAGAGCAACAAAAGCAATGGACAGCATTACAAAGCCCAGGAAGCGACTGTCACACCTTAAAACAAGAACCAACGTTACACAAAACTGCAACAGTTTCTTTGTCAGACACAGCTCATTACAACGGTGAAGTCACTTATGACAGTGCCACTAAAGCAGAGTTATTAAACACGATTTTCCGAAACTCCTTCACCAAAGAAGACAAAGTAAATATTACTGAATTCCAATAAAGAACAACTGGCAAGATGAGAAACATAGAAGTAGATATCCTCGGTGTAGCAAAACAGCTTAAACAACTTAATAAAGGCAAGGTCTCCGGTCCAGACTGTACGAGGTGCGGCTAGAAAAAAACCGGACTGATGCTGGAAAACACATTTATTTACAATTATTTACAATTTCATGTTATCTCCTTCAATGTACTCTCCTCCTCGGTCTCTACACCGCTCCATACGAATTTTCCACTGTTCATAGCAATGCTGCAGATCATTTTCGGTAAGTCCATACATTACTTCCGTCGCTTTTTCTTTTACTGCTTCAACAGTCTCAAATCTAGTTCCTTTCAAAGCTGACTTGACTTTAGGGAAAAGAAAAAAGTCACAGGGGGCCAAATCAGGTGAGTAGGGTGGATGATCTAAGATGGGAATGTTGTGTTTTGCCAAAAACGTCTTCACTGACAACGCACTGTGAGCTGGGACATTGTCTTGGTGAAGGATCCATGACTTTTTTCTCCACAAATCGTTCCGTTTTCTCCGTACTCGCTCACGTAGGGTAGCCAGGACGCTAATGTAGTAATGCTGATTCACTGTTTGTCCCTCTGGTACCCACTCAATGTGCACAATCCCTTTGATGTCAAAAGAAAACAATCATCATTGCCTTGAATTTCGATTTTGACATTCGTGCTTTTTTTTGTCGTGGAGAACCAGGAGTTTTCCAATGCATCGATTGGCGTTTAGTTTCGGGATCGTAAGTAAAAAACCACGATTCATCGCAAGTAATAACATTTTGTGAGAAGGTGGGATCACTTTCAATGTTTTCCAGGATGTCAGAACAAATCATTCTTCGGCGTTCCTTCTGTTCAATTGTGAGACACTTTGCAACCATTTTTGAACACACTTTGTTCATGTTGAAACTTTCATGAAGAATCTGCCTAACACTTTCCTTGTCAACTCCTGTTAACTCAGACACTGCTCTGATTGTTAAACGGCGATCTTGTCGAACAAGTTTACCGATTTTCTCAATGTTTGCATCAGTTTTTGCTGACAATGGTCTACCAGTGCGAGTGTCATCACTGGTGTCTTTACGGCCATCTTTAAATCGTTTAAACCACTCAAACACTTGTGTTCGCGATAAACAATCATCGCCGTACACTTGTTGTAACATTACGAACGTTTCACTTGCAGATTTTCCTAGTTTGAAACAAAATTTGATGTTAACACGCTGTTCTTTCTGTACACTCAACATTTTCCGACGCACAGACAAAACGTCAACTACTTAAACCAGACGCCACGGGCAGACTGAGTGCAGGAGGCAGATGAAACTCGAGCAGTAGGCGGAGCGAGAGTCACGTGACAGGCCACGCCACTTTCAGCCTTATTGCATTCGTTTTATTGTTTCACCAGTACTAGTCCGGTTTTTTCTAGCCACACCTCGTATACCAGTCAGATTCCTTTCAGAGTATGCTGATACAATAGCTCCGTATTTAGCTGTTATATACAACTGCTTGCTCACAGAAAGATCCGTACCTACAGACTGGAAAATTGCTCAAGTCACACCAATACCCAAAAAGGGAAGTAGGAGTAATCCACCGAATTGCAGGCCCCTACCACTAACGTCGATTTGCAGTAGGATTTTGGAGCATATACTTGGTTCGAGCATTATGAATTACCTCGAAGAAAACGATTTATTGACACAGAGTCAGCACGGATCAGAAAACACAGTTCTTGTGAAACACAACCAGCTCTTTATGCTCATGAAGTGATAAGTGCTATCGACAGAGGATGTCGAATTGATTCCATGTTTTTAGATTTCCAGAAGGCTTTCGACACCGTTCCTCACAAGTGTCGTCCAACCAAACTGCGTGCCTATGGAATAGCGCCTCAGTTGTACGACTGGATTCGTGATTTCCTGTCAGGAAGGTCACAGTTCGTTGTAATAGAACAAAGTCATCTAGTGAAACATAAGTAATATCCGGCGTTCCCTAAGGAAGTGTTGTAGGCCCTTTGTTGTTCCTGATCTATATTAACGACATAGGAGACAATCTGAGTAGCCGTCTTAGATTGTTTGCAGATGATGCTGTCATTTACGGTCTTGTAAGGTTATCAGATGACCAAAACGAATTGAAAACTGATTTAGGTAAGATATCTGTATGGTGCGAAAAGTGGCAATTGACCCTGAATAAAGAAAAGTGTGAAGTTGTTCATCTGAGTACTAAAAGAAATCAGCTAAATTTCGATTACGCGATGAGTCAAATTAATCTGAAGGCTGTAAATTCAAGTAAATTCTTAGGGATTACAATTATAAATAACCTAAATTGGAACGATCACGTAGATAATATTGTGGGTAGAGCAAACCAAAGACTGCGATTAATTGTCAGAACACTTAGAAGGTACAACAGGTCTACTAAAGAGACTGCTTACACCACGCTTGTCCGCCCTATTCTGGAGTACTGCTGGGCGGTGTGGGATCCACATCAGGTGGGACTGACGGATGACATAGAAAAAGTACAAAGAAGGGCAGCTCGTTTTGTATTATCGCGAAGTAGTGGGGATAGTGCCTCAGACAAGATACGTGAATTGGAGTGGCAATCATTGAAACAAAGGCATTTCTCGATGCGACGGGATCTTCTCATGAGATTTCAGTGCCGGTTTTCTCCTCCAATTGCGAAAGGATTCTGTTGGCACCCACCTACATTGGGAGAAATGATCATCACGATGAAATAAGAGAAATGAGGGCTCGTACGGAAAAATTTAAGTGCTCATTTTTCCCGGGCGCCGTTCGAGAGTGGAACGGTAGAGAGGCAGCTTGAAGGTGGTTCATTGAACCCTCTGCCAGGCACTTTATTGTGAATAGCGGAGTAGTCACGTAGATGTAGGTGTAGATTGTACTCATAGCAGTGTGGAATATACTAACATGATAATCACTTAATAAACAGCATCAAGAAACTGTGTAATTGAAGTTACACTAAACTTTATGTCCACAATTAAACAGGGGGAAATTTTTAATAAACTATGGTGTAAAACAAGAGTGCTCTTTATCGCCTACCCTTCTTAATGTTCATATAGACCACACCATCCATGGGAAAAATCAAGTGCGAAACAAAATTGAACTGAAGATCAGGTTTTGGAACGAGTTCAGCACTTCAGTTACCTAGGGAGCCGGCCGGGGTGGCCGAGCGGTTCTAGGCGCTACAGTTTGGAACCGAGCGACCGCTACGGTTGCAGGTTAGAATCCTGCCTCGGGCATGGATGTGTGTGATGTCCTTGTGTTAGGTTTAAGTAGTTCTAAGTTCTAGGGGGCTGATGACCTCAGAAGTTAAGTCCCATAGTGCTCAGAGCCATTTTTTTTTTAATTTACCTAGGGAGCTGTATTACTTTTAATGAAGATAAGGATGTAGACATTAAATTACAGAAATATGTTTCACTATAAAACAGAACATTAAAATACAGAGAGATACAAAAAATGAAATTATATAAGGTGATGGGTGTACCTTTTCTACCGTACTGGCGGCTGGAATAAAAAAAAATGTTCAAATGTGTGTGAAATCTTATGGGACTTAACTACTAAGGCCATCAGTCCCTAAGCTTACACACTACTTAACCTAAATTATCCTAAGGACAAACACACAGACACCCATGCCTGAGGGTGGATTCGAACCTCCGCCGGGACCAGCTGCACAGTCCATGACTGCAGCGCTTAGACCGCTCGGCCAATCCCGCGCGGCGCTGAAATAATAATTTTTACGAAGTTTCGAAGATTGTACCGACTTGGACAGGATTCCTTTTGAAACATCAGACAAGAACTGAATATTTTTGCAGTAAATGGCAGAATAAAATAACGTAAAGAACACTGGAAGGAACATCTGGAACGCAGGCCAAAAATGGCTTTACAATACAAGCCCAAAAGAAGCAGTGGCATAGGACGGCAAGTTAATAGGTAAAACCGAACCCGAGCCCCGAACTGGTGATAAGACTCATCTGTGAAAGGCAGAAGAAAAAGAAGAAGAAGATAATACGTACCACATTTTTTTACGTAATGACAGTCACCCTGAAGGTGTGCAAATCAAAACGCCGCCCGTAACCCGACTACAGCTCCTTCCTACTAGACCGTAAGCAAACACTCAAAGCACCAGGCTGCAATTAGCCAGTTGCTCGTGAAACAAAGTATCTCAATCACGAGTACAGCCAGATTCACCAAAAGTGACTTCGTAGGAGAAATTATAGATGGCTGTGGACTCCAGGATAAAAAAAACCTATGGATTTATTTTGTTTCGACTTTTTAAAGCACTTTCTTCAGAACCAGTCTCAGTACGACATCTCGTATGTTTAGTCTATTAAACACTCTCGTTTTCATAGGGGGAAATCTCATCAGTTACGAGTTTAACTGTGGTGTAACTACGGCTGGATATGCAGTTAGTATAAGCTGCGGCGAAACGACCTTGCGGAGTGTGTGCGCTACGTGAAGGAATGCGCAAATTTAGACACACATGCGGGCATAAGGGCCGAAAGCTTTCATAAGCTCGTTGGTTGACGCCACGGAAGGTTTGTGAGGCAGTGCAAGAAGCGTTTGGTGACGTTATGTAATCTTCAGCAAATACATTTAAGTAAATCCACTCAGCGATGGATTAATCTTAGATCTGGAGTATCTGCCTACTGCGCTATTTTTATTCCTATTCGACGGAATCGGGGAGATCAGGCGAGAGAAGCTGTCATCATAGACCGCTCTGCACGTGAGTAAAGCGTTCATCACAGCTAAATCAGAAGCAATGTATCCTGCCTGGTCACCGTATTATAGCACATCACAGAACGAAACGTGTAGAGGGCATAACTCAGAGTTATGGGATGTGCGACATAGTAATAGGTGTCTGAGTGAGTGGGAGCGTCTCCCTGTCTGTTTCGCTAACTGCTGTCACAACTGAAAAAAAGGTATTTATACAGCATTAACATTCAAATAGCTAGATTTTTATGCGCGCAATATGGGAGTATTCATTTTTACTATCAGCCAGTTGCGATAGATATTGTGCTTTAACGTTGAACTGTTTGGTTCAGGATTGATTGAGCTTGTTTCTAGATTACAACTCAATGCTTATAAGAAGCATCAAATTTATGCTTTACGTTCACCAGCAGCATTATATTTCCACCATCTTCTTGTTTCCATAACCGTTAATTTAAAATTTAAATCGGTTTCTTCTCGTATAATTTGAGATTCAAATGCAGCATCAAAATAAAAATATTTCCACACTTTAGATGCGACACTGTTTCCGTTCCTAAATCTTGTTTCCACTGTTATCTTGCTCCAAGCATCAAATTTACTGTACTGAATTGAAAGTATGAAATTTTTGACAATTTAAAATAAAAGAATTCACTTCATATTTATAAATGAAATTATTTGTTCCATATTATTTCACAACAGAGATGTAGTTTCTCAGCAGAATTCTGAAATTTTTCATGGTACAGCCTCTTCAGAGATTTTTTCTCAATGTAACGACACTCTATTTCATACTATTAGGTGCAGAATGCGAGAGCTGGTAGCATAAAAATGAGATTTAATTTCATTTGTCACCTAAGATAGGGCAACGAACACGCATGATATCCGGAGTGATTGTCTCTTCTATGCCGCAGCACCAGTAACAAAAACAGATCAATACTTTATTTACAACAGATTTAATGCAAACTGAGTCTATGAAAATATCAGTAGATGTAACAGCCACAGAATAGTTGGCTTGAGTTGTAACCAACGGTGACGTTACAGATGAATAATACGGAACTCCAAGACGATGTTCTCACACATATAAACTTTTTCTTCCTTAGATTTTTCTATCCTGTAGTGCTCTAGAATTATTAACAAAGACGTTTTACGAGGAAAGACATAGTGTTTGGATATATAGGTATCTGTTTCAACTATGAGAGAAGTGTCCGTCATCTTTCCACGTAGCAGTTGCGAGTTATTTATTTATTTATGTTTTTTACATCTAAAAAAAACAGTAAAGTCTTTCACCCAAAACTTGTAGTGGTAAAATTGTCACACTCATTTACATGGTGACCGCTTTACTACACGTTCCAGCAAGAAAAACTAATTTATGTAATTGTATTTACCAACCACAAAAATTAGACTTGAGCGCAAGAAAGAGGGCTAGGTACACCAGCTGCAGGAATGTGATGGCACGGGGCCATCGGGATTCGACCGTCGATCAATGGAGACGTGTCGGCTCTTCGGCTGGATCACACTTTTGCTACACTAGGTCGATGGTCGTCTCCACAAACGCTGTCATCGAGGTGAACGGCGGCTCCAAGCGTGCAGTGTTATGCTGTGGGAAACATTCTCCTGCGCTTTCGTGGGACCTGTTGTAGTAACTGAAGACACGCCGATAGCTGCGAACCATCTATATCTCTTTATACTGGATGTCTTCCCCAACGGCGATTTTATCTTTCGTCAGTAGAAGTGTCCGTGTCTCGGAGTCAGAACCGTGCTGTAGTGGTTTGAGGAGCATTGTAGTAAACTCACGTCGATGTCCCGGCGATGAAATTCGCCTTATGTAAATCCTGTGGAACCTATCTGGGTCGCTATTGGGCACCATCACCGCATACGCAGATCAGCGGCCCGTTACTTAGGCGAATTACATTACCTGTGTGTAGATATCCAACGCCACATGCCTCCACGAACCTACCAACAAAAGTCGGATACCTGATACGCAGAGTCAGTGATGTATTTCGTTCCAAAGACGGACAAACAAGCTATTAAGCAGGAATTCGTAATGTTTTGTCTCATCAATGTACAAAACGTATTCCGTAACAATTAACATCGTTCTGACACACTCCAAGACCAAAAATAAAATATCCCTAGGTATTCTACAACTACATTAGTGTTACTCAAGACACTTTGTGGTGTATGGCATATGGAATTTTGGGTACCAACACCATTTTCCGTCTTTTCTGTTCCATTCACAAATGGAACGTGCGAAAAACGAAGGTTCAAATGGCTCTGAGCACTATGGGACTTAACATCTGAGGTCATCAGTCCCCTAGAACTTAGAACTACTTAAACCTAACTAACCTAAGGACATCACTCACATCCATGCCCGGGGCAGGATTCGAACCTGCGACCGTAGCAGTCGCGCGGTTCCAGACTGAAGCGCCTAGAACCGCTCGGCCACAGTGGCCGGCTGCGAAAACCGAAGGCAGGTTAGCATTGTGATGAGTTGTAATTTCTTTTATTTTCTATTCGTGGTAATTTGACGACACGTATGTCTGAAGAATTGCTATGTTACCTCAGCCTTCTTAAAATTTATAGTCTCGGAATTTTTGCAGTAATCCCTCCCGGAATGCACAATGCCTAAGAGCATTGCGTTTCCGACCTTACTTTTGAAAACAATGTATTGAGATCTAGGATACTGTTGCTGAACCATGGCAGTTGTGGTCTCAAATAATTTAGCTAATATTTATGCCTGTCATGGTGTGCTACTATGTCATTTATATTCTGAGTGGTTAACAGATGCCTGACACCTGAGTCAGCCAACTTGTACCAATGTTAGGTACTCAAAGATCACGCATTCAGATGTTCCCACCCTTTCTTCATAGCCACATCCGGTAATCAGTTCAATGGCGTAGTCGTGTCTGTTACAACTACACGGGTGCTGCCCATGACCAGTGGGAAAAATGTTAATTCATATGTTGGTTGCAGATATTTCAATTTCAGCCTCATTTTTGCGTTTGCTAAAACATGAGAGGTTACTCTTACTGATTCGTATGTTTCCCAGTTAAATTGTCAATTTCCTTCTTTCCTGTTCTTTATTTAAACGATTTTCTGACAAATGCTACTACCAATTTTTTCCTCTGGTGTACAATGAAGTCCAATGGACGCACTCCAATTACAGCTAGCAGACCATCTGTCGGTGTTGCAGTACATTCTCCATTACATCTTATCATTACGTTCCGTTTGATTCATATCACTGCTTCACTGCTGCGGAAGGGATGCCTAAACGGAACCTTTTGTCCCTTATATGGGAAGCACATCCCACAACAGTCACAAGAAGACTATTTTATTTCAACCGTATTAGGTGGGAAATAAAAACGCCTTTGCCCTGTGGTTATTAGTTTATACTAAATAACGAAAGTGGGTTGATCGAGGTAATTACCGAAGTACCTCTACATCTATACTGCGGGAACTACCGTACGGTGTGAGGCTGCAGGTTGACATTGTATGTGTACATAGTTTATTTTTATTATGAGATCTCTATTCAGTTTATCTTTGAGTAACAGCTAATTAGACTTACCGCAGTGTTACTGTTTACACAAAAAGGAATAACTATTATTATTTCACTGTCAATAATCTTTTAATGCATACATCAAAACTGATTCTCGTCTAACTACTCTGAACTACGGATGTCGCTTGACCATATACCAGGTAAAATTTTTTCCATATACAAAAAAACTCTCTTTCAAATTCTGAAGTTGGCAGGGGTCAAATAAAGGGAGCGAAAGGCTATTTACAATTTGTACAAGAACCAGAGGGCAGTTATAAGAATCGAGGGGCATGAAAGGGAAGCGGCGGTTGGGAAGGGAGTGAGACAGGGTTGTAGCCTATCCCCGGTGTTATTCGATATGTATATTGAGCAAGCAGTAAAGGAAACAATACAAAAATTTGGAGTTGGAATTAAAATCCATGGAGAAGAAATTAAAACTTTGAGGTTTGCTGATGACATTTTCATTCTCTCAGAGACAGCAAAGGACCTGGAAGAGCAGTTGAACGGAGTGGACAGTGTCTTGAAAGGCGGATATATATGATGAACATCAACAAAACCAAAACGAGGATAATGGAATTTGGTCTAATTAAATCAGGTGATGCTGTGGGAATTAGATTAGGAAATAAGGCACCTCAAGTGGTAGATGAGTTCTACTATTTGGAGAGCAAAATAACTGATGATATTCGAAGTAGAGGGGATATAAAATGTAGACTGACAATGGTAAGAAAAGCGTTTCTGAAGAAGAGAAATTTGTTAACATCGAGCATAGATTTAAGTGTTAGGAAGTCTTTTCTAAAAGTATTTGTATGACTGTAGCCATGTATGGATGTGGAACATGGACGATAAATAGTTTAGACAAGAAGAGAACAGAAGGTTTCGAAATGTGGCGCTACAGAAGAATGCTGAAGATTAGATATGTAGATCACATAACTGATGACGAGGTATTGAACAGAATTGGGGAGAAGAGGAGTTTGTGGCACAACTTGACTAGAAGAAGGGACCGGTTGGTAGTACACGTTCTACGGCATCAAGAGATCACCAGTTTAGCGATGGAGGGAAGCGTGGAGGGTAAAAATCGTAGAGGGAGAGCAAGAGATGAATTCACTAAGCAGATTCAAAAGGATGTAGGTTGCAGTAGTTACTCGGAGATGAAGAAGCTTGCACAGGATAGAGTAGCATGGAGAGCTGCGTCAAACCAGTCTCTGGACTGAAGACGACAACAACAACAACAACAACAACAACAACAACAAAAATGTTTCGATGTTAAAAGTGTACTGATGCTACAAATACAGCTTTGTTGGTTGAGCCTAACAGTATAAATGAAGCTCATTTTTTATGATATAATTAAGTCTTAAACTGATCAGATTTCTGTTGTTTCTATACTGATTACTTTTAAATTCAGATACAAAAGTAACACATAGATTTAGGATCGTTGTCGTTTTATTCTTCTTAACGAATACACCGGTTGCTGTGGTGTTGAGTCATAAAACAAAATCTTAGAAGTCTTACAATCTTCCTATGTTCTAGCCAAGTTACTCGAAAGGAATACAATAAAAAGACATGGTAAATCCTAGATATCTCTGTCATTTTTTACGCCTCCAAACAAACAGTCATTTTCCCTATTCAAATGTTGCCTTCTAGCCTGTATCCGTCTCCGTGCTACAGCCGTTTGAAGCATGTTCGCTAGGTAGGTTTGCAGTAGGGTAGTCACGGTGGATGGTTGTCACGTCGGACTGGCTGATGTCATTTGACGTCCATCCTAACTCTCTCTCACCTCGCTGGAGCCTCAGTCACGTGTCTGTGAGTGTTAGAGGTGGTGTGTGTTGTTGGAGGTGGTATGGATGTAGTTGTTGGTCATCCACAACAAACCAGACGGTACTGCGAGCAGCATACATTGCACTCGGAATTGCTCGTATACTTGTTGACGGTTTCTCTTCAACAGGGTCCAGTGCGGCCTCTTCCAATTCGGGTGTGCGGTGTCTCCTTGGGATCTAGCGGTTCTAGGCGCTACAGTTTGGAACCGCGCGACCGCTACGGTCGCAGGTTCCAATCCTGCCTCGGGCATGGATGTGTGTGATGTCCTTAGGTTAGTTACGTTTAAGTAGTTCTAAGTTCCAGGGGACTGATGATCTCAGAAGTTAAGTCCCATAGTGCTCAGAGCCATTTGAACCATTTTTGTCTCCTTGGACTCCACAGTCAATCGTGCCGACGTTGAAAGTACCCCTTCCTCGAAGTCGTTGCGTAATTGTGGCGAAAAGGGTATGCGGACGTTGTGCATAACGATCTTGATAAAGGTGACGAGCAGCTCTTAAATTACCGTGAGCATCGACATACAGAAGAATCTTGTCGGTGAATTCTGCAAACGTGTACTCTACCATGTTGCTCCAACACTCACAGACACGTGGGTGAGGCTCGAAGCTGGTCAGAGAAGTAGGATAGACGTCAAATGACATTACGTATACATCTAAATACATATTCCGCAATCCACCATACGGTGCGTGGTGGAGGGTACCTCGTACCACAACTGGCATCTTCTCTCCCTGTTCCACTCCCAAATAGAACGAGGGAAAATGACTGCCTATATTCCTCTGCTCTCTCTTATCTTATCTTTGTGGTCTTTCGGCGAAATATAAGTTGGCGGCAGTAAAATTGTACTGCAATCAGCCTCAAATGCTGGTTCTCTAAATTTCCTCAGTAGCGATTCACGAAAAGAACGCCTCCTTTCCTCCAGAGTCTCCCACCCGAGTTCTTGAAGCATTTCCGTAACACTCGCGTGGTGATCAAATCTACCAGTAACAAATGTAGCAGCCGTCTCTGAATTGCTTCTATGCCATCCCTCAATCCGACCTGATGGGGATCCCATACGCTCGAGCAGTACTCAAGAATTGGTCGTATTAGTGTTTTATAAGTGGTAAAGGAGTTTTGCTATTTGGGGAGCAAAATAACTGATGATGGTCGAAGTAGAGAGGATATAAAATGTAGACTGGCAATGGCAAGAAAAGCGTTTCTGAAAAAGAGAAATTTGTTAACACCGAGTATAGATTTAAGTGTCAGGAAGTCGTTTCTTAAAGTATTTGTATGGAGTGTAGCCATGTATGGAAGTGAAACATGGACGATAAATAGTTTAGACAAGAAGAGAATAGAAGTTTTTGAAATGTGGTGCCTCGGAAGAATGCTGAAGATTAGGTGGGTAGACCACATAACTAATGAGGAGGTATTGAACAGAATTGGGGAGAAGAGGAGTTTGTGGCACAACTTGACAAGAGGAAGGGTCCGGTTGGTAGGACACGTTCTGAGGCATCATGGAATCATCAATTTGGTACTGGAGGGCAGCGTGGAGGGTAAAAATGGTAGAGGGAGACCAAGAGAGGAATACACTAAGCAGATTCGGAAGGATGTAGGTTGTAGTAAGTACTGGGAGATGAAGAAGCTTGCACAGGATAGAGTAGCATGGAGAGCTGCATCAAACCAGTCTCAGGACTGAAGACAACAACAACAAAGCGGTCTCATTTACAGATGAACCACATCCTCGCAAAATTGTACCAATGAACCGAAGACGACTATCCGCCTTCCCCACAACTGTCATTACATGCTTGTCCCACTTCATATCGCTCTGCAATGCTACGCCCAAATATTTAATCGACGTGACTGTGTCAAGCGCTACACTACTAATGGAGTATTCAAACATTACGGGATTCTTTTTCCTATTCATCTGCATTAATTTACATCTAAAAAAGGTTCAAATGGCTCTGAGCACTATGGGACTCAACTTCTGAGGTCATCAGTCCCCTAGAACTTAGAACTACTTAAACCTAGCTAACCTAAAGACATCACACACATCCATGCCCGAGGTAGGATTCGAACCTGCGACCGTAGCGGTCGCGCGGTTCCACACTGTAGCGCCTAGAACCGCTCGGCCACTCAGGCCGGCAATTTACATTTATCTATATTTACAGTTAGCTGCCATTCTTTACACCAATCAGAAATCCTGTCCAAGTCATCTCGTATCCTCTTACAGTCACTTAACGACGACACCTTCCCGTACACCACAGCATCATCAGCAAACAGCCGCACATTGTTATCTACCCTATCCAAAAGATCATTTATGTAGATAGAAAACAATAGCGGACCTACCACACTTCCCTGGGGCACTCCAGATTATACCTTCAGCTCCGATGAACACTCACCATCGAGGACAACGTACTGGGTTCTATTACATAATCATTTCGACGTGGGCACCTTTCACCGTAAGTACCCTAGCAAACATCTTTTCAAATGGCTGTAGCACGGAATGGTACGTTTCCGGACATGGTTTCTTATTCAAAATGTTATGTACTCTCTCTTCTCTACAAGTCACATAAGTTCGTACCTGGAAGTTTTGAACATCCTTCGCATCTTTACAGAAAAAATTATGTAAATTGGAGGTGGACGGAGGGCAGGAAATGAAGGGGAAGGGATTATTGATGTCAGCTGCGTTGGGACTTTGTGCGGCAACAGCGGCAACGAATGAAAATGTGTGCCGGACAGTGATTCAGACCCGGGGTCTCCTGCTTGCTAAGCAGCTGCGTCATCGCTACACAGTGTTTACGACACTCGCGCGCACTATCTCTGCACGCCTGTCTGCCGACACACACTCACCCCCAGCGCAACTTATCTGCAGTTCCTGTTCGTGTCCTCCATGTTCACTACTTTGAGATTGACGCAGACAGTCGGACGCAATTATGCATCCGCACTGTAAGTGGATGATTCATTGCCCACCGAGGCGTGCCGAAGTCGTCCGTGCAACTGCGATAAACACTGTGATGAAGATGTTTCGTTTGAGGGCGCTCAACTGCGAGGTTATCAGCGCCCGTACAAATTCCCAACCTTTGCTCAGTCCAACCCCGCCACTTTCACGAATGACGATGATCTTCCTGTCAGGAAGGTCGCAGTTCGTAATAATAGACGGCAAATCATCGAGTAAAACTGAAGTGATATCACGTGTTCCCCAGGGAAGCGTCCTGGGACCTCTGCTGTTCCTGATCTATATAAATGACCTGGGTGACTATCTGAGCAGTTCTCTTAGGCTGTTCGCAGATGATGCTGTAATTTACCGTCT
This sequence comes from Schistocerca piceifrons, assembly GCF_021461385.2. NCBI lineage: Eukaryota > Metazoa > Arthropoda > Insecta > Orthoptera > Acrididae > Schistocerca > Schistocerca piceifrons. The sequence goes on along the minus strand of NC_060139.1, from coordinate 37,988,383 downwards.
AGTAAGGTCATCCGAAGACCAGTATCAGCTGCAAAGCGATTTAGAAAAGATTGCTGTATGGTGTGGCAGGTGGCAGTTGACGCTAAATAACGAAAAGTGTGAGGTGATCCACATGAGTTTCAAAAGAAATCCGTTGGAATTCGATTACTCGATAAATAGTACAATTCTCAAGGCTGTCAATTCAACTAAGTACAACTTCAGTTGGAAAGACCACATAGATAATATTGTGGGGAAGGTGAGCCAAAGGTTGCGTTTCATTGGCAGGACACTTAGAAGATGCAACAAGTTCACTAAAGAGACAGCTTACACTACAGTCGTTCGTCCTCTGTTAGAATATTGCTGCGCGGTGTGGGATCCTTACCAGGTGGGACTGACGGAGGACATCGAAAGGGTGCAAAAAAGGGCAGCTCGTTTTCTATTATCACGTAATAGGGGAGAGAGTGTGACAGATGTGATACGCGAGTTGGGATGGAAGTCATTAAAGCAAAGACGTTTTTCGTCGCGGCGAGATCAATTTACGATATTTCAGTCACCAACTTCCTCTTCCGAATGCGAAAATATTTTGTTGAGGCCAACCTACATAGGTAGGAATGATCATCAAAATAAAATAAGAGAAATCAGAGCTCGAACAGAAAGGTTTAGGTGTTCGTTTTCCCGCGCGCAGTTTGGGAGTGGAATGGTAGAGAGATAGTATGATTGTGGTTCGATGAACCCTCTGCCAAGCACTTAAATGTGAATTGCAGAGTAATCATGTAGATGTAGATGTAGATGTAGACAACACAAACACCCAGTCATCTCGAGGCAGGTAAACACTCTGTCCGGGTGGCGCAATGGTTAACAGCTGATATCAATAGTCCCTTCCCTTTGCTTTCCTTTCTCCCCATCCACCTTCATTTTATATAATGTGTATCACAGCTGTGGATTTCGCATGGTGTCTGCGATTTGGGGGGTGGGGGGGGGGGGGTGGGGAGGGGTCGGTCGTACGCGTTTTTGTTAACGCTTAACACTATCATCGTTTAGTCCACCTACCTCGACAGGCTTCCTGCCGGTGTCCCTCCACTCTGTGGTAGCAGATACGTGCAAGACAGTGTAAAGCAGCGTTGATGAAACCACTACCTAATACCTACCACACAGAGGCCCATAACTCTAGTTGAAGGTCAGCTCCTGAAAGTTCATGATTAAAAAAATAGCTCTGAGCACTAGGGGACTTAACTTCTGAGGTCATCAGTTCCCTATAACTTAGAACTACTTGAACCTAAATAACCTAAAGACATCACACACACCCAAGCCCGAGGCAGGATTCGAACCTGCGATCGTAGCGGTCGCGCGGTTCCAGACTGTAGCGCCTAGAACCGCTCGGCCATCCCGGCCGGCCATGATTAAAAAATCGGGCGTTCGGGATCTTCAGTCTACTTGCAGAAAAGCGTCTAACGATTAACTCTGCACTTTGTTCATATTGAAACACATGAAATGGCTACCAAGTCCGTATTTAATATGGTGAAACATTATCCTTGAAATTTCACTGTCTATACAACAAATTTTCACTCGAAAAGCAGCCATAATTGTAGCAAGTCCGACCCGACTAATTTTCACGTTATACCAGTCACCCACCCTCAACTATTCGCGAGTTAAACGTTCGGTCTTTTCAGTTGTCTTCTTCGTAAGAGGGTCTCGCCAAAATATTCCGCACAGAGCATGAAACACACCACGCGGAGTTGTTACTACGACCAGAAACCTCACACGCTCATATCTCTCAAACTAATTAATTTAAAAACACCAAACTTTCATCAAAATGTTCGTAACTCCAGTCGCTTCAGTCATGATATGTTCGAACCGACATTAGCTCACTATTTACTCATCTTACAGAGTATTTTTAAGGAGCGATCTAACATCTTATTATCCGTAGACCAGCTAGCAAGCGACTCCTTTCAAGGTACTCTCCTATTACATCCACTTCTCTTTTCGCGCGGGAACAGCTTAACTCTGATTGGCTGTTGATCTAAACGACCAATCAAAAATGTTCAAATGGCTCTGAGCAGTATGGGACTCAACTTCTGAGGTCATCAGTCCCCTAGAACTTAGAACCACTTAAACCTAACTAACCTAAGGACATTACAAACATCCATGCCCGAGGCAGGATTCGAACCTGCGACCGTAGCGGTCGCGCGGTTCCAGATTGTAGCGCCTAGAACCGCTCGGACACCCCAAACGACAATCAGGACGTTTGTTCCAGATCATTCTCGCGGCAAATCTTGCTTTATCCAGTCTTTAATTTGATAGTAATTTATGTCAGCAAAACTTCAAATTCTTGTATTTTGTTTAATCAAAATAAACGAACTGTGAAATATTCTTCAAACTAATAAATAAACTTATTCCGCCTCTAACTTCCATTCTGGCTACTTTTATACCAAAGCAGGCACACACCGACATACGTCACCTGAATCGTGATTGCAACGTATCTTCCCCACCGTTCGTTTGTACAAGGTTTTACGTAAAATGAAATATTAAACTTTCACGTATGTCCCCCATAGACTCTCTCAATCGTTGTCAATGCCTCACATGGCAAAATATAATCAAATAATATTTTTGAGTGATTTTTGTATTACGTAATGCACAGTGTTCAACGTCTTAAAAAGAAAATTCTAATTAATTGATTTTTATGCACTGATAATTTTGGAATGGCTTCAAATGACAATGAAAGTTATCATTCCTAAGTTATTGTTCCTAAGTTGGGTTTAAACAACAAGTGTAGTAGGTTTTATGAGTTTTAGTTACTTCTCTTTATCTCCAGAACTATAATTTAAAAAATCTGAAATTTTGACAGCATCATTCCATTTTATTAATCGAAGGCTGTGTACTAAATTTGAACAAAATCGGATAATAACTAATATGAATTATTTAGATTCGTAGAGCGTATGAATCTTCGTATTGACTGAATGTTACGCTATGCAGTTCTCACGGCAGGCGGCATCAGCGGTGTTGTGAGCAAAGCGAAGGAAAAAAAAAAAAGCCATCCTGCAGGCACCGTACTAGACGGCGGTGTGCCTTACTGCAACGAATGTCATGTCGTAATAACTTGCTGCGTAACGCGTATGCTATTATAAAAAAATTCTTAGTTTCTTTACTTCGTGGCTCGAGATAGAAAGAAGGATCCTTTACTGTATGATTATATGATAGCGGAACAAACACTGGTAGCAGTTACTTCTGTAAAATATCAGAGAGTATGCGTACGGAACGATTTGTAGTGGAATGATCATATAAAATTAATTGTTGGTAAGGCGGGTGCCAGGTTGAGATTAATTGGGAGAGTCCTTAGAAAATGTAGTCCATCAACAAAGGAGGTGGCTTACAAAACACTCGTTCGACCTATACTCGAGTATTGCTCATCAGTGTGGGATCCGTACCAGATCGGGTTGACAGAGGAGATAGAGAAGATCCAAAGGAGAGCGGCGCGTTTCGTCACAGGGTTATTTGGTAAGCGTGATAGCGTTACGGAGATGTTTAGCAAAACTCAAGTGGCAGACTCTTCAAGAGAGGCGCTCTGCATCGCGGTGTAGATTGCTGTCCAGGTTTCGAGAGGGTGCGTTTCTGGATGAGGTATCGAATATATTGCTTCTCCCTACTTTGAAACGTCCCCTTAGAAAAATTATAAATGACTGTGCTTAAACTGACACACAATATTTTTAGCGCAACGCAATCTGACTTTCAATAATCCCTACAAAACAATGGCCCTGACTAACATTAAACTATACCTTTCACAAATCACTTACTTCACAAAAATCTTCGTCACTAGAACTACTGCAATACGGCGAGCGCCACTACTGCCAGCTAGATAAAAGATTCTAACTACTGAAGGCACTAACTACCGATAGGCATAGTTAGCAAATGAAAGATTTTGACAGAGAACAAGCAATGTATTTACCGTAATAGTGTTCAAATGGTTCAAATGGCTCTGAGCACTATGGGACTCAACATCTTAGGTCATCAGTCCCCTAGACTTAGAACTACTTAAACCTAAGGACATCACACACATCCATGCCCGATGTAGGATTCGAACCTGCGACCGTAGCAGCAGCGCGGTTCCGGACTGGAGCGCCTAGAACCGCTCGTCCACCGCGGCCGGCCCTCAATAGTGTTCAAAAGTCATAATGTATATAGCAGTTCATGACATCCATTCTTACAAATGTACTGTTTCTGATGGACACACGTCCTATCATCCGCTCTCAAAATTCCGCCATCTCTCTCCCCACATCCACCACTGCTGCCGGCTCACCTCCAACTGCGCAACGCTACGCGCTGTTAACAGCCAACAGCCCAACACTACAATAGCGAACATTACAACAATGCCACCCAGCCACAGACTGCACACAGTACAGCCAGTAATTTTCATACAGAGCGATACGTGGCGGTGGCGTTACCAATATAAGCACTTAAACAGCCTATTTACAACTTATATCTCCCGATGAGATCACGAATGTAAAATTAGAGAGATTCGAGCGCGCACGGAGGCTTTCCGGCAGTCGTTCTTCCCGCGAACCATACGCGGGTGGAACAGGAAAGGGAGGTAATGACAGTGGCACGTAAAGTGCCCTCCCCCACACACCGTTGGGTGGCTTGCGGAGTATAAATGTAGATGTAGATTTGGACGGGTGGAAATCAGCGGTAGATTTCTTTGATGGGATACTTTTTACAGTGTACGGTAAACTTGCTGTTGCAGGTTGATGCTTGCGGCCGATTGTGGATTCTGGACACCGGCTTCGTCGACATTTTGACGAGCGACTTCAGGCGGATATGTCCGACCAAGGTGGTGGTGTTCAACAACCGCGGCGAGAAGACGCTGAGCTACGAGTACCCGCACGACGTGCTGACGGCCTCGTCGCTGCTGGTCACCATTGCCGTGGAGTCGCGCGACGCGGCGTGCACCAGCAACTTCGCGTACGCCGCCGACGTGACGGGCTTCGGGCTGGTCGTGCTGGACGAGCAGCGGCGCCGGTCGTGGCGCGTCACGGCCAACTACTTCTTCCCGTACCCGCAGTGGGGCCACTTCGACCTCAACGGCGACTCGTTCGACCTGATGGACGGCGTGCTGGGGCTGGCTCTGGGGCCGCCCGGGGCGGACGGCGACCGCCGCCTCTACTTCCACAGCATGGCCTCCGACCGCGAGTCCGCCGTGGCCACGTCCGTGCTGCGCAACCACTCGCTCTTCGAGGACGGCGTCAACCACGCCAGCCAAGAGTTCCTCCTGCTGGGCGAGCCGCGGACCGGACAGGTGAGCGCCGGCTGGGAGCCCACTCGAAAAGTCTCCGCCCATACCACAGGATTAGACATAACTCTATCGCTAAGACTCTGCTGGTTGATCGGGAGTATCTGCTGAGTATTTCGTTACAAGAAATCGGTACACAGATACTCAGTATTCTGCTCCATCTACTTTCTGTAAGCTACCACCAGAATTCAAAAATCTTGAAACTTCCTGGCAGATTAAAACTGTGTGCCGGACCGAGACTCGAACTCGGGACCTTTGCCTTTGGCGGGCATGTGCGCTACCAACTGAGCTACCCAAGCACGACTCACGCCCCGTCCTCACAGCTTTACTTCTCCCAGTACCTCGTCTCCTGCCTTCCAAACTTTACAGAAGCTCTCCTGCGAACCTTTCAGAACCAGCACTCCTGAAAGAAAGGATATTGCGGAGACATGGCTTAGCCACAGCCTGGGGGATGTTTCCAGAATGAGATTTTCACTCTGCAGCGTAGTGTGCGCTGATATGAAACTTCCTGGCAGATTAAAACTGTGTGCCGGACCGAGACTCGAACTCGGGACTTTTGCCTTTGGCGGGCAAGAGCTTCTGTAAAGTTTGGAAGGTAGGAGACGAGGTACTGGCAGAAGTAAAGCTCTGAGGACGGGGCGTGAGTCGTGCTTGGGTAGCTCAGTCGGTAGAGCACATGCCCGCGGATGGCAAAGGTCCCGAGTTCGAATCTCGGTCCGGCACACAGTGTTAATCTGCCAGGAAGTTTCATATCAGCGCACACTCCGCTGCAGAGCGAAAATCTCATTCTTCAAAAATCTTGTCAGCAATCCACACGTGCTTTCAAATCGAAACCGGAGAGTTTCCTCCTAGGTCTCTCCTTCCATTTTGTCGAGGAGTTCCTTGAAAAGTTAAGCTGATTCCTGTGTTATTTTGTTGACTGCGTTTATATAAACTTACAGCTTGTTGTCTTTTTAGGACTCATAAACATTTTATTTTATGTCTTGTTACTTTCATGCTGTAATTTCATGTACTGATACGTTCCATGACCACGGAGGCTGCTCAGTTTGGTCCTACAGAACTAGATGTGTAAGATTAAAAAATAAATAAAATTTAACACAATGGATGTTTATTGTGAAAAATGGTTCAAATGGCTCTGAGCACGATGGGACTTAACTTCTGAGGTCACCAGTCCCCTAGAACTACTTAAACCTAACTAACCTAAGGACATCACACACATCCATGCCCGAAGCAGGATTCCAACCTGCGACCGTAGCGGTCGCGCGGTTCCAGACTTAGCGCCTAGAACCGCCTATCCACCCGGCCGGCTATTGTGAAAACTGAAGATGGAAAGGTGAGAGAGAAAAGGAAAGGAATTAAATATAACAAGACTTTATGTGGAACTGCAGTCAGCATGCATTTCATCCAAAATGGCCCATTTAAGGTCACGTGCATCTGACTGACAACTGAAGGTGATTTTTTCGACCGTGTGTAAACTATAGGAACTGATCAATAAGAGGATACGGAACAGAAAAGGTCTAATGAAAGTGTGTCCGAAAATGTATGTTTCCATGTTAGAGACCATTTGATGAATTGTCCATTGTTACAGAGACTGCGGTCTAATATGCTTCGAAACATCAACGGCACGTCTTCCGCAAGGGTGGGAAAGTCACCCGCAAGAAACGCCGACAGTTCCGGCCTGTTAGGCGACGTGGAAGGAAGACTAGTTCCAAAACCATGTATTTCCGGACGTAAGTTCATTAGACCGTTTTTGTTCCGTGTCCTCTCATCGACCAGTCCCTAGAGTTCGTACACAGTGGAAAATAATCACCTTCTATAAATGCGTGCTCTCTCTTCTTTCGGACTTTTCCAAAAGAACAGACACCACGCATTCATACAACTCGTATTGTTCGCTAACTGTGACGATCAGACCGCCTCGCTCTAGCGGCGTCCTGCCGCAGCTTTCTTACTACTGCTGCCCTCGCCCTTCAGCTCTGCCCGCCGCTGCGCTCAGAGCACTAGGCGGGGGCGGGGCCGAAGCGCTCGCGCTAGCCGAGCTCTACTTGGCCGGGCCTCGTCTGGAGAGGTAACTTTGTTACAGACCGAGCCCAGGGAGCCTTACGAGTGCAATTTGCAAAGGAATTCTATACGCTACACCGTATCGGGCGCCGGACTCGATTCCACGTTGCGGTTACGAATCCATCAGGGAAGCACTTCACATAAGAAATTTTACTAGGTCATGAAACATGGAAGTACCGAACGCTCTCAGCAGAACAGGTTTCTCGTGAGAAGCGTTGCAGGATAGAATTTAGGAGCAACAGAGTAAACTCTTAACCCTTTCGTGGGCAAAATTATTGAGCAGTTTTTTTTTAATGAATGGAGAACAGATAGTAGTTAACAGATAGGTATATTTATCATACAGAATATCAGATTTGCTCCAACTGTGAAAGTGAGTTCACGCAACAAGGTGGGAAGTATTCTTCCCACTGCCCTTCCTTGGAGTTAAATGACAAAAACAACTTTTTCAATATATGTCATATTTATTTGATAAATTTACTTCTCTTGTTACAATGATTGTTCACAATTATGCGCCATGAAATTTTCTGAAACACGGGACTATGCAAAGTGGTATTTGACAATATGTGCAAACACGGCGAGTGCTCTTTTGCGTAGCTTTGGTACTACAATGACGGCACGTCCAGTAGGTTTCTCCTAAAATGGGTTGATGCTCCCCTACAGCCACAGGACGAAAATCTTCAGGTAATTTACCCCTTTTTGCCAGAAAGACAGGTTTTTGTCCATGCCTTTTTGGGATGAGAAGCCAGCGATCAGTTGTCTGGCTAGATGGATCCTGTACGTGAGCTGATCATGCTGCCCACTTTCTCTTTTCCTTATTTTCCACAGGATAAAACTGTTCACTGCAGCAACATCCACCAGGAAATAAAATATTCTGTGCCACCATTTTACAGAACGTCTGCGAACAGCATACCTTTCTCGTAATTGATCAAACGTATCGACACCACCAATTATTTTGTTGTATTCTGCCACAACTTCAGAACGAGAAATCTCTGCACTAGTACCATCCTTGTTTTTCCTTTTCTCTGTGGCTGTTTCTCATGGGTCATGAATTTAGGACAGGAAATTGACTGGACGGTTATCCATCCATTTTACTGCAGAAATGGCTCCATTTGTTTCAAACTGGAATTCTCATCGTTCCAATTTTACGTCTTCCTTCATAAATTTAGGTAAATCAAAAGTATTTACCTTATACTGTATGTTTGAGGAAAAAAAATCGCAAAATGTCACGCAAACAGCACTGAAAGGCTCCTCTACAGAGCAACACTCAGCTATACAATGCCTCTGCGCGAAGGTACAGCAAAAACGGCGGGAACTCCCGTTTGGAAGTAGTACCCTATACTGTTCACTAGGTGGTAGCACCGTACAGAGGTGGGAACTGTGAATCCCACGAGACTAGGAGCGAGTTCTTTGTAGTGGGAAGCATGTTTCCCACAGCTCACGAAAGGGTTAAAGATGAAGCCAATCTGTTTGGTTCGGTGGATAAACCTGTTCCGCGTCCGTTTCTCGTGCCCCACTGGACACCGCTCTGTTTGTCGGCAGACGGCGGCCGAGGCGATGGACGTGGACGGCGTCATGTTCTTCAGCGTGCTGCCGCGGAACACGCTCAACTGCTGGAACTCGCGCTCCAGCTACGGCGGCCGGAACATCGTCGAGCTGGACCGCGACGCAGACAACCTGCAGTTCGCCAGCGGTGTCAAGGTCATCCAGGACAGCAAGGGCCGCAGCCACCTCTGGGTGCTCACCTGCCGCTTCCAGAAGCACATGACGGGCACCATCGACAACTCGGAGATCAACTACAGGTGCGTCGCCCGCAGCAAAACGCCATCATTGCCTCCTGAGAATCTGCTATGTTATACAGTCTTTCCCTGATTACATAAATTGATAACTCAGGCTAGAAGTAAGATACAAATATGAAACTGGTGTCTAATTGTTTACAAACTATCAAAGTTTTTTTCACACATCAGTAACCTTCTACTTCCATTGTTGCCCAATGACAGTACACGCCGATATGACTTTGCGGTCGAAATGCTATCACGTATTGAGGACGATGATGGTTATCTCAGACGAATTGCCTTTTCCGACGGAGCGACCTTTTTTGTCAGTGGAGAAATGAATCGCCATAATGTACGCATTTGGGATTCACAACCCCCTGACGAGATCATGGAGTGCACCAGAGGCAGTCCAAAGGTGAATGTCTGGTGCGCGCTATTGCACGATCGAATTATCGGGCCATTCTTCTTCGCTGAGGCTACCATCAGATCTGCAGTATATCTGGACATGTTGCAACTGTATGCTGTTCCTCAGCTGCTTCAGTATCACCCCGATGTCTTGATTCAGCAAGACGGTGCACCGCCTCATTGGGGTTTGGATGTCCGTGTCTATCCCGATATGACCTTTCCTGGGCGATGGATTGGTCGTGGTGGGCCAACGGTTTGGCCTCCACGCTCTCCTGACATAACCCCATTAGACTTCTTTTTATGGGGTTATGTCCAGGACCAGGTCTACCGAACACGTGTACCAGATCTTGAAACCCTGCGGCAACGGATAACCAGAGTCGTTGAATCGATCCCTCCAGTGGTGTTGGCTAATGTGTGGAGGGAAATTGAATATTGCCTAGACGTGCTACGTGCTACCAAGGGTGCTCATGTGAAAGTTTACTTATGTTTGAAATAAACTTTGATAGTCTGTAAACAATTAGACACCAGTTTCACATTTGTATCTTACTTCTAGCCTTAGTTATCAGTTTATGTAATCAGGGAAAGACTTTTCGGACACCCTGTACAACCTCGCAATGTTTCATAACGAACCATCTTCTGTTGGTAACATAGTGTAAGTAGAAACTGGAGTGTCTCACTTTCTAACCCACTTGGGCTTTGGTGCTTTTCTTCGTCGTACTTTGTCGACTCACTCTGTGGTAAAGCTCTGTGTCTGTTACCATAGTGAGGAAGTGTCGTCGCTCACACTCCACAGCAATCTTGCTTTTACCCCCACACCCCCTCCCTTTTCTCAAAAGACTGGTTGCGATGCAAAAATGCAATAATCGAAAGAAGGTCAAGAATTTATGTGCACTGTTACAAAGGACACTAGCGTCTAATTACCTTTTCTATAAAATTCTTCTAAATTGTACACCGAATCATACAGAAAACTAAAGAACCGACGTTTCGACCACTTTTTCAGTTAGTCTTCATCAGGTTATATAATATTACTGGGGCAATGTAATTTATACCATCTTCATGCGGTGAATTTTATTTGCGCTCATTTCAAGAAATTAGGGGGTGGTGGTGGAAACAGTATATCAAAGTTTCATTAATTCAGATCTATTACATACCCTGATAAACACATCTTGCATTAGCGGAAGTCATTGGTTCATTATTTTTTAATATGACGCGCTTTGCAGCACCGAATATTTTGTGGAAACTGATTACGACCGCAGCCGTACTAATTGCACTGTTCCCTCAAAGTTACAATAAAGAGACACAACAACCATCCTATGAAGCTCCTCCACTCACTATCCTGTATACTCAGCTGTAATTTTTACCTAGCATGTGTACATATACAGTATACTGGTAATAACAATTACAGTATCAGCCAGACTGTACTAATTTGTGGTAAGATCTTATCGGACCAAACTGCTTAGGTCATTGGTCCCTAAACTTACACACTACTTAACCTAACTTAAATTAAGTTGCGCTATGGACAACACAGACACCCATGCCCGAGGGAGGACTCGAACCTCCGACGGGGGGAGCCGCGCGGACCGTGACAAGACGGCTGAGACCGCGCGGCTACCCCACGCGGCAGTCAGACTGTCCTGATACCTCACGCGGAGAGCGTTTTGTCTCGGGATACTTTAATAACAACTAATCATCATCAGTACGCAAACGAGTGAAAGATCTTCGTACTCACCTAGACAGATAAGACACGAACGTAGATGTCAACTGAGGCATTTATTAGGCAACCTTAGGTATAATCACAGTTTTGGATAACCAGTAACCACTGATTTTTTCCTTAGCACTGCAAGCGTTGGTTCCGCACGATTTGCCAGTATGAGGTACTACATCATTTGTTTCACACTGAGGCCCTGGTAAGAGGGGCTCGTCACACACAGCATGAAATAGAAAATATGATTTTGAGGGTGCCAAAGATTACTTGCACAATGGTGTATTCGCTTTCCGACGAAGGGAGGCATTCGAAGTTCATCAACAAGATAGTTCGTGAACAAGTTACGCCAGACCCTGCCATTGTCTCTTACCAACAGCCCACTGGTATAGACTACAGATTGTGACTGATCTCTTGGCGGCCTTCTACAGTATATCGTGTGTGATACGTCGACTTTGGAGTTTACCACTGCTTACGATTCTTGATTGCTTGTCGAAAAAGAAGCATTACTCATTACAAGAACTTGGCGACATGCATTTAATGTACTCGTATGATGTACCGAAGTTTAGTGCCAAGAAAACTAAACGAGTGTACAGAGAAAAGTTTCGCAACCAATGTCCTAATTCGAAGACATTTGTAGTCGTAGATAAAGACTCATTCATTTCCGAGCAATAGTTGTTCTTCTTTGAGCATTCCATTTTGAATCCTTGGCAAATAGATTAACCGTGATATGATTCCTGATTCGAGTTCTCAGACTTCACGAGGTACTTTGCACCTCTTTCAGAGTTCTTGAACTGGAACAATGGGAACCATAGAGCGGAGTGATACAGCAGTTGCTCAGTAGGATTAAGAGATGGGAAATTCTATGAATTCCATTCATCAGATACTTTGCTTCCGTAATTAATAGCGAAGTGGACGTTTCCACTTGTAACCTCCCCCTCACTTATCGACCTTAATGACAGTGAAAAATTAAACCCCGTGTACCTAATGGAAATTTGGGAAAAGCAATCGTCACCGAAGTTAATCTGTCGGTAAAGAGGGAGGAAAGGGTTACATCTAAATGAAAGGAAAAATGCAAATGAAATTGGTGGAAATTAATTTTGAGAAAAAGGGTAAAACTAATAAAGGAAGTAAATGTGCGGCCGTTACGTTAACAATTAACTAGCGGTAATTAGATATTTGAGAATTGGGGAAAATTACAGTCGCCAGTCCTATGGACAATTACTATAGTAACTGAAAAAGAAAGTTTATTACACATATAACTAGCACTAGAAGCGTGGCAACTGAAGGTTGACACGTGTAGTGTAAAACCTGAAAGTTCGTCAGAAGTAATAAATTTCGCTACACTCTGACTTAATTTAGCAAAAGAATTAATAAAACCGGAAAATTGAAAGTTAATTTAGTGACTGAAATTAATAGTGAGCTTTGTTTCTGAAGCACTACGAAATTCAGTAAAATACGGTTAGTTTTGGGCTACCTCAACAATCATTTCAAAAGCTACTTGAATCTACGCAATCTAGAAATAAGAGATTTAACTTTGAACTTGAACTAAATGATTCTGAACAATTAACAATAGTAAAATTTAGTACGTACCAAGCTGAGCTGCAGTCACAGGTAAGCTAAAATACGGTAACAAAACTCGCACTCTTAATTTGTGCTTGTGTAATCTAAATATTGTAGCCAGCTATGAATACCTTAACTGAACTTTAAAATTAAAGCAGTGAACTGGAATGATATTACTTTAATGCTGGCGTCTGAATTTCAACGACACTCGGGTTCATTTCGGAAAAGGAAGGGACCCTGCTTGGTAATGCAATTGGGACAATGGGCGACAAAGGTTCATGCTAAGTTGCTGTAATTTTGTGATGCAACAATTTTAAAAGCTGAGGTCTGCCATACAGTTCTAAAACTTTACGTGCTTCCAGTCTTCCTTGTTGGTTGATTGAAGGTTTGAAGCTGTCGATCGAGGAGGTGACGACAGTCACTCATTGTCGGCCGTCGCTGTTACAGAAGCTGGATGTTGGCGCGCCTTCTTCTCGCCATGGTCTCCAGCCGAAACGGGCTCTTGATGTGTGCCATCTAACGCTTCCCGCCCACGACACCGTGTCAGAAACCAACATAGCAAGTCGAGCGCAATTACATGCTGCCAAACCCCGAAAGCGCGGCAACTCGCGGGAGCGTCACACAACACACCTGCTCCACTGCCCTCCTCCAGCCAGACTCCCCTCTGCCCGCGCTTCACACGACAGAGTTAACACTACCAAAGATCCTAAACACTTTTGTTCTCCACACGACCTATCGATGTAATCGTTCGATAGCATAGTTTTCCCTAGGCAAGACCCAGCGTAAAAGTACAAATAATATTTACAAAACAACCAATTATACATCGACATAAAAAAGCGTTTCTGAAGAAGAGAAATTTGTTAATATCGAGTATAGATTTAAGTATCAGGAAATCGTTTCTGAAAGTATTTGTATGGAGTGTAGCCATGTATGGAAGTGAAACATGGCCGATAAATAGTTTGGACAGGAAGAGAATAGAAGCTTTTGAAATGTGGTGCTACAGAAGAATACTGAAGATTAAATGGGTAGATAGCGTAACTAATGAGGAGGTACTGAACAGAATTGGAGAGAAGAGAAATTTGTAGCACAACGTGACCAAAAGAAGGGATCGGTTGGTAGGACACATTCTGAGACGTGGAGGTATCACCAATTTAGTACTGGAGGGAAGCATGTGGGGGAAAAGTCGTAGAGGGAGACCAAGAGATGAATACAGTAAGCATATTCATCGGGATGTAGGTTGCAGTAGTTGTTCGGAAATGAAGAGCCTTGTACAGGATAGAGTAGCATGGATAGCTGCATCAAACCAGTCTCAGGACTGATGACCACAACAACAACAAAACGGAAGTGATATCCGGCCTTCTCCTTGGAAGTGTCATTGTCCCTCTGCAGTTCCTGATCTACATAACAATTCAGGAGACAATCTGACTAGGCCTCTTAGATTTTTTTGCAGATGATGCTGTCATTTACCGACTACTAAAATCATTAGAAGATCAATACCAATTACAAAATGACTTAGACACGGTATCTGTATTGAGAGAAGAGTGGTAAATGTCTCTCAAGAAGGATAAGTATGAGGTAATCCACGTGAGTGCGCAAAGAAAGCCGTTAAATTTCGGTTACACGACAGATCACAAAAATTTAAAGATTGTCTATTCAGCTGCATTACACTTACGAACAACTTACATTGCAACGAGCACTTAGGTAATATAATGGGGAAGGTAAACCAAAGACTGCGTTTCGTTGGCAGACCGCTTAGAAGATGCAATAAGTATATTTAAATGATTGCCTATACTTCGTTTGTTTGTTTTCTGCTAGAGTGCTGCTGTGCTATAGGAGATCCTTACCAGAAGGGCAGCTCGTTTTGTGTTATCGCGAAAAAGGGGAAAGAGTGTCACGTACATGATAAGCGAATTGGGATGAGAATCATTAAAACAAAGGCGTTTTTCGTTACGGTCACATCTTTTCACGAAATTTCAATCACCAACTTTGTCCTCTGAGTTTGAAAGTATTTTGCTGTCGCTAACTTACTTAGGAAAAAATGATCATTATAATAAAATAAGGGTCATCAGGGCTGCTACAAAAGTAATTAAGTGTTCACTTTTTCCACACGCTGTCAGAGAATGGAACGGTACAGAAATAGTGAAGATGTTCCAAAGAGACCTCTGCCAGGCACTTAAGCGCGAATTGCAGAGTAGTGATGTCCATTTAGATAAGATTTATATTGAAATTATAAGCTATTTTGTCTCAGCGACTGCGGTGTTGTCATCTTGTAAAAACAATCTCCCACGACGCCCGGCAACATGAAACTGCTACCGGTTGCTAATGTAGAGCAATGGCCCTTCATTTCTCTTTTCTTCCCGTCAGTTTTTGCGCAGGTACGACTTCTCGCACCAGTCGTGCGGCTTCTAGGAAGTCGTCGATGCTGTGGAAAGATGGATTCGTGTAACACTGTTTCGTTTAAACAGGTTTTGTTCGTGTGTTCGCTCTCTACTCGTCGGACCCTTACTGTTCTGTTGCAAGTAAACAGTCGCCAAGAAGACTGCACTCCCGAAAACGTGCCTCGTATCAATAACGCGAGAGAAACTTCTCAGATCAAAAGATACAGACTGATTCTCCACCTGCCACGGGGAACGTGAACGTCGCGGCTTTCGGATTCAACTAAAATAAGCCTCTCTCCATAGTTAACTGTGAAATGAAAGCGTTGTGGGTGTATACTTAACTACACTTTGAGACGTTTGGATTAGTGTTGAGAAAACGTGGCTGAGAACCGTGACCTGTGACCGCCTGTAGACATGGAGTTGTGTTTCCCCCTCATTCGCGGAGGCCGCATCTGCCGCCGGCGTTCTGTGTCTCTCCGGACGACGTGGCAGAATGTCAAGGCCTCACATTATCGAGCGGTGCGGTTGCGACATCTTAACAGCCAGCATTTGTAACGTTTTTCTTAAATTATCTCATAAAGCAAAGATCCCTTTAAAAAAAGGCATAGCAATTTGGTTTGTGTAGTGTGTAAACCTGTATTTTGTCATTTGTGACTGTTCAAGGCGTGTGACTTCTCTGTTCATCTTGTTTTTTATCTTCTAACATGAAACGGGAAATTATCATTGCGTCAAGTAGCTTTAATACCCTTTGCGAATGGAGAGCCAAGGTACCGCCTAAGAAGACAAATCTAGCTGAGCCTTTCTTTTTACTTTAGTTCGTCTATTTTATTTATTTATTTTTCCTCGTTTTTACGTCCGAAGGAACGGATTCTTTCATTACGAAGAAGACTGTGCACCATCTTCCCAACTTGACTGCCCCGACAGCACTCTCCGCAAAATATTAAGTCATTCTCCAAATTCCCCCTCCATTAATCTGTACATTAATGTGGGCAATACATGAAAAAGTAAGGGACCATACATTTATGGTCTTAGAGGCTTTAGAAGAAACCAATCGTCAACGCCGGGAATTTAGTTTTGCAGTATTTTACTACCTGAAGTGCCAGTGCCGGTATACCACAGCCGTTCTACGTTGTGTGCGACTTATAGCTGAGAGAATGTGTAGTTTTACACGGAACCAATGACAGCGTTTCCCAACTTGTCCCCAAATGTCCACACCGAAGCCAAAGAAAAATATTCCTTCATGAGCAAGGAAAAGTGTCTGCCACTTGGCTGGACCTTTTATTCGGTCGAACGTTGTCACATTACTGTCATATTCTGTTCTTTAGCTACTCAAACCATCAACATCACGCTTCCAGAATGCACTAAGTGAATAGTCTTCCTCAATTAATATATGGCAGAATGGGAATAATAATAGATAGAAACATGCCTCAAGCATTGATACATCTTCAAAATTTTCTTCCGAAAGTGTCCTGCAGATTTGGATCATGGCTTCTTTGATCAGTTCGGGTTGCACGTCAGCAATCAACCACCTCGTGTCCGTATTTTTCAGTCAGTGTGGAATTTTTCGTTACTGTGGTATTTTTCATAAAAATAAGACGTGAAAGGTTCCGTACAAAGAAAGACGCGAAGTATGTGGTTTCTTGACCACTTCGACGTAATTCCACTGCTTTCGTCAGGCAGACGCAAGGCCGCACGTGCGACGTGGAGGCACGCGTAAACACACTGGGAGAGCGTTGAGTCGTCCCCTCAAGCGCGCTTTTGTCATGCAGCGTGGCAGTGGGAAGACAATGGACTGCTATTCGGCGCGGGAAAAACAAACCTGTAATGTTCCAGTACAGCATTAGTAGTGTGCCGCTTCACACAATCACCTCGATTATACATGGTGGTCCATTAAACGTGGCCGGGCCTAATATCTCACGAAATATGCGTCAAACGGAAAAACTGTTGTGTTGGCAGAAGAGCCAACACCGTGTTGCTAGAGGAGGCCGAAATGCACGCGTTTAAGCTCACGCAGACTGGCGTGAGGTCTGGAACAAGGTAAAGTAATTATACTATCAAGAAAAATACGTAGCTGCTGGAATACTTAACTTTAATCCATAATTGGTGAACATCGCTCTTGATGATACATGAATTACAAGATCAGTAGGAAATGATAATGGCGCCTTGCTAGGTCGTAGCAAATGACGTAGCAGAAGGCTATGCTAACTATCGTCTCGGCAAATGAGAGCGTAATTTGTCAGTGAACCATCGCTAGCAAAGTCGGCTGTACAACTGGGGCGAGTGCTAGGAAGTCTCTCTAGACCTGCCGTGTGGCGGCGCTCGGTCTGCAATCACTGACAGTGGCGACACGCGGGTCCGACGTATACTACCGGACCGCGGCCGATTTAAAGGCTACCACCTAGCAAGTGTGGTGTCTGGCGGTGACACCACAAAAACTACGAAGAAGGAAACTTGTCTAGCTTGAAGGGGGAAACCATATGGCGCTACGGTTGGCCCGCTAGATGGCGCTGCCATAGGTCAAACGGATATCAACTGCGTTTTTTTTTTTTTTAAATAGGAACACCCATTTTTATTACATATTCGTGTAGTACGTAAAGAAATGTGAATGTTTTTGTTGGACCACATTTTTCGCTTTGTGACGGATGGCGCTGTAATAGTCACAAACATACGGCTCACAATTTTAGAAGAACAGTTGGTAACAGGTAGGTTTTTAAAATTAAAATACAGAACGTAGGTACGTTTGAACATTTTATTTCGGTTGTTCCTATGTGATACATGTACCTTTGTAAACTTATCATTTCTAAGAACGCATGCTGTTACAGCGTGATTACCTGTAAATACCACATTAATGCAATAAATGCTCAAAATGATGTCCGTCAACCTCAATGCATTTGGCAATACGTGTAACGACATTCCTCTCATCAGCGAGTAGTTCGCCTTCCCTAATGTTCGCACATGCATTGACAGTAAGCTGACGCATGTTGTCAGGCGCTGTCGGTGGATTACGATAGCAAATATCCTTCAACTTTCCCCACAGAAAGAAATCCGGGGGCGTCAGATCCGGTGAACGTGCGGGCCATGGTATGGTGCTTCGACGACCAATCCACCCATCATGAAATATGCTATTCAGTACCGCTTCAACCGCACGCGTGATATGTGCCCGACATCCGTCATGTTGGAGGTACATCGCCATTCTGTCATGCAGTGAAACATCTTGTAGTAACATCGGTAGAACATTACGTAGGAAATCAGCATACAGTGCACCATTTAGCCGGCCGGAGTGGCTATGCGGTTCTAGGCGCTACAGTCTGGAACCGGGCGACCGCTACGGTCGCAGGTTCGAATCCTGCCTCTGGCTTGGATGTGTGTGCTGTCCTTGGGTTAGTTAGGTTTAATTAGTTCTAAGTTCTAGGCGACTGATGACCTCAGAAGTTAAGTCGCATAGTGCTCAGAGCCATTTGAACCATTTTTTGAACTGATGACCACAGCAGTTAAGTCCCATAGTGCTCAGAGCCATTTAAACTATTTTTTGCACCATTTAGATTGCCATTGATAAAATGGGGGCCAATTATCCTTCTTCCCATAATGCCGCACCATACATTAACCCGCCAAGGTCGATGATATTCCACTTGTCGCAGTCATCGTGGATTTTCCTTTGCCCGATAGTGCATATTATGCCGGCTTACGTAACCCCTGTTGGTGAATGACGCTTCGTCGCTAAATAGAACGCGTGCAAAAAATCTGTCATCGTACCGTAACTTTTCTTCTGCCCAGTGGCAGAACTGTACACGACGTTCAAAGTCGTCGCCATGCAATTCCTGGTGCATAGAAATGTGGAACTGGTGCAATCGATTTTGATGTAGCATTCTTAACACCGACGTTTTCGAGGTTCCCGATTCTCGCACAAATTGTCTGCTACTGATGTGCGGATAAGCCGCCACAACAGCTAAAACACCTATTTGGGCATCATCATTTGTTGCAGGTCGTGGTTGACGTTTCACATGTGGCTGAATACTTCCTGTTTCCTTAAATAACGTAACTATCCGGCGAACGGTCCGGACACTTGGATGATGTCGTCCAGGACACCGAGCAGCATACATAGCACACGCCCGTTGGGCATTTTGATAACAATAGCCATACATCTACACGATATCGACCTTTTCCGCAGTTGGTAAACGGTCCATTTTAACACGGGGTAATGTATCACGGAGCAAATACCGTCCACACTGCCGGAATGTTACGTGATACCACGTCTTATACGTTTGTGAATATTACAGCGCCATCTATCACAAAGCGAAAAAAGTGGTCCAACTAAAACATTCATATTTCTTTACGTACTACACGAATATGTAATAAAAAATGAGGTTTCCTATTTAAAAACGCAGTTGATATCCGTTTGACCTACGGCAGCGCCATCTAGCGGGCCAACCATAGCGCCATCTGGTTTCCCCCTTCAAGCTAGACGAGTTCCGTTCTTTGTAGTTTTTTCGTTTGACGCTTATTTCGTGAGATATTTGGCACGGTCACGATCAATGGACCACCCTGTATATCTAGGCGTAAGGTTGCAAAGCAGTGTGAAATACAATGAACATGTAAGGACTGTAGCGGGAAAGGCGAATGTTCGACTTCGGTTTATTCGGAGCATTTTAGAGAGTTGTGGTTCATCCGTAAGGAGACTGTGTGTTTGCGACCCTTTGTTGAGTACTTTTCGAGTATCTGGGATCTGGACCAAGTCTGGTTAAAGGAAGACAAGGAGCATTTCAGACATGAGATGCTAGATTTGTTACCGGTAGGTTCGAGCAACGCGCAAGTGTTACGGAGATGCTTCGGCACCTCAAATGGGAATCACTGGACAGATGGCGACGTTCTTTTCGAGGAGTACTGTTTAGAAAATGTAGAGAAGCAGCATTTGAGGCTGACTGCTGAGCGATTCTGCTGCCGTCAACGTACATTTCGCATAAGGACCGTGAATATGAGATTAGCAAGATTAGGGCTCGTCCACAAGGATATAGATAGTCATTTTTCCTTCGCTTTATTTGAGAGTGGAACAGAAAAGGAAATGACTGCTAGCGGTACAGAGTACCCTCCGCCACACACCATACGCTGGCTTGAGGTGTACGTACGTAAATGTAAATATAGATATAGATGCAGAGACTTTGTTTTAATCTCCGCCCTGTCGTACTGTTTTAGATATTCCAGTTTTCTAAACGACTTAAGCCAGGTTCCAAAACAGATCCGCCAAAACAGCTACGGGAGATTTCCTGCCTCAACGTTGTTCGATCTGAGCGTGTCTCAAAAGGAAAGTTTACTGTGAATGTGAATTAACCTTTCTGGCTTTCTCCAGTAATCCACAGAATTTCAGTTCTTGTTGTGGTCTTCAGTCCTGAGACTGGTTTGATGCAGCTCTCCATGCTACTCTATCCTGTGCAAGCCTCTTCATCTCCCAGTACCTGCTGCAGCCTACATCCTTCTCAATCTGCTTAGTGTGTTCATCTCTTGGTCTCCCTCTACGATTTTTATCCTCCACGCTGCCCTCCAGTACCAAATTGGTGATCCCTTGATGCCTCGGAACATGTCCTACCAACCGATCCCTTCTTTTAGTCAAGTTGTGCCACAAACTCCTCTTCTCCCCAATTCTCTTCAATACCTCCTCATTAGTTATGTGATCTACCCATCTAATCTTCAGCATTCTTCCGTAGCACCACATTTCGAAAGCTTCTATTCTCTTCTTGTTCAAACTATCTATCGTCCATGTTTCACTTCCATACATGGCTACACTCCATACAAATACTTTCAGAAACGACTTCCTGACACTTAAATATATACTCGATGTTAACAAATTTCTCTTTTTCAGAAACGCTATTCGTGCCATTGAAAGTCTAAATTTTATATCCTCTCTACTTCGACCATCATCAGTTATTCTGCTCCCCAAACAGCAAAACTCATCTACCAATTTAAGTGTCTCATTTCCTAATCTAATTCCCTCAGCATCACCCGACTTAATTCGACTACATTCCATTATCCTCGTTTTACTTTTGTTGATGTTCATCTTATATCCTGCTTTCAAGACACTGTCCATTCCGTTCAACTGCTCTTCCAAGTCCTTTGCTGTCTCTGACAGAATTACAATGTCATCGGCGAACCTCAAAGTTTTTATTTCTTCTCCCAGGATTTTAATGCCTACTCCAAACTTTTCTGTTGTTTCTTTTACTGCTTGCTCAATATACAGATTGAATAGCGTGGGGGAGAGGCTAAAATCCTGTCTCACTCCCTTCCCAACCACTGCTTCCCTTTCATGTCCCTCGACTCTTATAACTGCCATGTGCTTTCTGTAGAAATTGTAAATAGCCTTTCGCTCCCTGTATTTTACCCCTGCCACCTTTAGAATTTGAAAGAGAGTATTCCAGTCGACATTGTCAAAAGCTTTCTCTAAGTCTACAAATGCTAGGAACATAGGTTTGCCTTTCCTTAATCTTTCTTCTAAGATAAGTCGTAAGGTCAGTATTGCCTCGCGTGTACAGTATTTCTACGGAATCCAAACTGATCTTCCCCGAGTTTTTCCATTAGTCTGTAAAGAATTCGCGTTAGTATGTCGCAGCTGTGACTTATTAAACTGATAGTTCGGTAATTTTTCACATCTGCCAACACCTGCTTTCTTTGGGATTGGAATTATTATATTCTTCTTGAAGTCTGAGGGAATTTTCCCTGTCTCATACATCTTGTTCACTAGATGTTAGAGTTTTGTCAGGACTGGCTCTCCCAAGGCTGTCAGTAGTTCTAATGGAATGTTGTCTACTCCCAGGGCCTTGTTTCGACTTAGGTCTTTCAGTGCTCTGTCAAACTCTTCACGCAGTATCATATCTCCCATTTCATCTTCATCTACCTTCTCTTCCATTTCCATAATATTGACCTCAAGAACATCGCCCCTGTATAGACCCTCTATATACTCCCTCCACCTTTCTGCTTTCCCTTCTTTGCTTAGAACTGGGTTTCCATCTGAGCTCTTGATATTCATACAAGTGGCTCTCTTTTCTCCAAAGGTCTCTTTAATTTTCCTGTAGGCAGTATCTATCTTATCCCTACTGAGATAAGCCTCTACATCCTTACATTTGTCCTCTAGCCATCCCTGCTTAGCCATTTTGCACTTCCTGTCGATCTCATTTTTGAGACGTTTGTATTCCTTTTTGCCTGCTTCACTTATTGCAGTTATGTACTTTCTCCTTTCATCAATTAAATTCAGCATCTCTTCTTTTACCCAAGGATTTCTACTAGCCCTCATCTTTTCATCTACTTGATCCTCTGCTGCCTTCACTATTTCATCCCTCAAAGCTACCCATTCTTCTTCTACTGTATTTCTTTCCCCCATTCCTGTCAATTGTTCCCTTATGCTCTCCCTGGAACTCTGTACAACCTCTGGTTCTTTCAGTTTATCCAGGTCCCATCTCCTTAAATCCCCACCTTTTTGCAGTTTCTTCAGTTTTAATCTATAGTTCATAACCAATAGATTTTGGTCAGAGTCCACATCTGCCCCTGGAAAGTTCTTACAATTTAAAATCTGATTCCTAAATCTCGGTCTTACCATTACATAATCTATCTGAAACCTTTTAGTATCTCCAGGGTTCTTCCATATATACAACCTTCTTTCATGATTCTTGAAGCAAGTGTTAGCTATGATTAAGTTATGCTCTGCGCAAAATTCTACCAGGCGGCTTGCTCTTTCATTTCTTACCCCCAATCCATATTCACCTACTACGTTTCCTTCTCTTCCTTTTCCTACTGTCGAATTCCAGTCACCCTTAACTATTAAATTTTCTTCTCCCTTCACTACCTGAATAATTTCTTTTATCTCATCATACATTTCATCAATTCCTTCATCATCTGCAGAGCTAGTTGGCATATAAACTTGTACTACTGTAGTAGGCGTGGGCTTCGTGTCTATCTTGGCCACAATAATGCGTTCACTATGCTTTGTAGTAGCTTACCTGCACTCCTGTTTTTTTATTCATTATTAAACATACTCGTGCATTACCCCTATTTGATTTTGTATTTATAACCCTGTATTCACCTGACCAAAAGTCTTGTTCCTCCTGCCACCGAACTTCACTAGTTCCCACTATATCTAACTTTAACCTATCCATTTCCGCGGAAACTATTTAAAGAGTCAGGGTTGTTCAACGCAAAATGGAGTGGTGCATCTTGGGAACCGCTAGAGGAGACAGGAGAACAAATAAGTGGATAGGGAGCAAAGTGGAATGATGAGGTAAAATATGACTGCAATAAAAACCAAGTGGACATTGTTTGGTCGAATAGGCAGATTTTATCCCAAGAAAGAATAACAGATCGAGTCGACGACGATAGAAAACATGGAGTGTCAACGTCGATGCGTATATCATCATTATAATTATGAGACAGAGTTAACAATGTTGCACGAGATATCCTGCTTTTCACACTCAATTCCATTACTTAAAAATGGCCACAGATCGAGTATAAACCACGTGACTCAACAGCTGAGAATCAGTAGCAGCAGCAAAACAGTGCTGTTTCACTCCGTTGCGCAATTTGTTTCGGTCCTTTCACAATGCAAATTCACGGATATCTACCTCACAATGAAGGGAAAAAAGATACACAAAACTGGTCACAAAAGAACTGTACACAACGCATGAGGAGAAAATGTGGCAAATCCAACTTATAGCCTAGGCTGCGCCGATGTTTTTGCAAAGATTTCGCTAAAAATACTTACTTGTTAAAAAAAAGTCCGACTGCTTTGTAGATTAAATGCTTTCGTGCTGTGCTGTTAAATGAATTCCACCCTGTAAACTTAAGGTATAAATGATGATCATTATACGAGTAAATGACTTGTATTAGTTTATGGCTTAAAATTACAATGTTTGATTCATGTAAAATTTGTAATACAATTTCAGAAATAAATGTATAAATTCCCGTTAGGGATGGAGGCAATGAACATTGTCTGTACGACCTAACGAAATACGGATATTATGTTCAGGGAGAACCAGATCTCCGTGAATAAAGTTTCGAGGGTTATTTCCCGAATGTTCCGGTATGTTTCGTTTAATATCTTGCCCCATTTATCTATTTATCTATACTACACTAAAAATATCTGCACAGCAGTGCAAATGTCTACTGTATGTTCTGCGTATCGTCTTTGGAAACAAACTTGTTATAGTCTCTTAGGGCAGTTATTGTCGACAATAATGCCTACTATACTCTTTGCCATCAAGCTTGCGTTCAATATTGCTCATTTCTGCCTCAGGTTTGTTTTTCGGGCAGTTTTCGTCGTGGGTCAATAGTCATACACATCAATACGGTTAAGTTTATTATTGATGAGCTGGCCGTTATGCACCTCGTATATGGATAGATTCACTGAATGCAAGAGAATAGCAGTTCAATACTGCTCATTTCTGCCTCAGGTTTGTTTTTCGGGCAGTTTTCGTCGTGGGTCAATAGTCATACACATCAATACGGTTAAGTTTATTATTGATGAGCTGGCCCTTATGCACCTCGTATATGGATAGATTCACTGAATGCAAGAGAATAGCAGTACAACGAAGCTATACCTACAGCGACGGCAACAACATAGAAATACTTTTGCATCTGTCATAAGGTTGTTGCATTACTCTGTGTTGCGTATTGTATGTTTTGTGATTGCATATTACAGGGTCTACAACGTCGTGCAGGTATTTTCATAAGAAACAAGGCTAAATATAGTAACAAACCGAATGTATGATAAGTACGTCACTTCTCTGTAACGAGCCACATGAGTCAACGGGTGCCTTACAGCAAAATACTCGTAAAATACCCCTGCATAACATATGTAAAACATTCTCGGTTTTCTTGTCGCGTCAGTTCGGGATAAAATCTCAAGCTTTCGACGATTACCTTCATCGTCATCGTCAGGAGCAACTGACTGTCTTCACTGCTGATGTAGCCTTTTTTATAGCCCGTAGAAGGCTTGTGACCGCTTCCGTTGGAACGTAAACCTTGGAAGGAACGTCTCTGCTGCTTCTCTGCATCAAGCGCTCGTTTCCATGCACAGCTCAGATGGTATCCGCTATCGCGGTTAAAGTTCTTTTCGCTCATTCTTATTTCAACAGCCTCCTTAATAACAGAATTCCAGCGCGTGGAGGCATGGGACAGAATTTTTGTTTCATCGAACAATATTTTATGTTTGTTCGTGAGGCTGTGCTCTGCAATTGCCGATTTCTCCAGTTCTCAAGCCGACCAATCAGAAGCCGTTCATGGGCTATAAAAAAGGCTACCACAGCAGCAGTGAAGACAGTCAGTTGCTCTTAACGATGACTATTGACGTAATCGTCGAAAGCTTGAGATTTTATCCCGAATCGGCCCGGCAAGAAAACCGAGAATGTTTTACAGATAAGTGCCGTCGCGAAAGACTTCGTTCCCACCCCTGAATAACGTCCGAAATATTCTCCGTGGGCTTTGATTTTATCCATACTGGATGAGAGATCATGGTTGTGAATGTCAATGTTAAAAAATATATCGGCTCAACCACTTGTTTACTGCGTAAAACACTAAGATTGACGCGTTTCGGAAGTCAAGCTTCCATCATCATAATAATAAAAAAGTTGCAGAAATAGTAAATAAATTTAACGAGTTACACGGTAAAATGAATTCACAGTGGAAGAAGAGAAAAATGGTGAACTGCAATTTCTCGAACTAAGTATTAGGAAAAAAAATGGTAGGCATGTTTTTAAAATATTTAGGAATCCAACCACAACCGATGTGTTGATACAAAATAATTCCTGCCATCCTAATAGCCAGAAACTTTCTGCTTTTAGATCTTTAATAGGTAGAGCCTTTAGAGTCCCTACGAATGAAGAAGACAGAATGACTGAGCTGAACATCGTGAAACAACTAGCCAGAGCTAACGGATATCACCAAAACGTTGTCAATAAATTAATACGACAGAAACAGCGCGCGAATGCGAGGAAGAATACCGCAAATAACATTACGAGAGTCACAATTCCATACTTCGGTGTTATTTCGCAAAAAGTGGCTAACATTTTCAAACATTTTTTAAAGTTGATACCGCTTTTCAGACCAATAATACGCTGCGGTTTAAACTAAGAAATGATTTACAGCAGGAAAACGATAAATATGAGAGAGCTGGAGTCTATAAAATTCAGTGTAACACGTGCAAGGCAAGCTATGTAGGCCAAACTGGTAGGTCCTTTAAAGTACGTTACAAAGAACATAGCGATGCTTTCCGGCTTAATAATTTCGAAAAGTCAGCTGTAGCCACGCATACTTGGGAAACGGGACACCCCATGTTGGGAATAGATCAGTATCTCGTTATTTTACATAGACAGGACAAAGGCAAAAAGCTGGATCTACTAGAACAGCTGGAAATTACGATACATAGCATGGATAATCAGAACACACTGAATGAACAGCTAACTGGTGATACAAATAACTTTTTCAAACATTTCACTGGTTTCTTTTAGTAACTACATTTTTAGCAATTTGAGGATAACATCGTTTCATGAGGTCCTTGGAACATGTATACGTTATCTGTTTGTATAGATATCTCTGTGAATTCCTTGTTTAGTTGCACGTGAGCTCACTCGCGTTTCAGTGTCGTGTTTGGCTACGTGGTGTGTGGTATCAACGAAGATGCACGGGTGGTTTACCACGATAAAGGAGAAAGCCATGTGGTTAGATGTTGAACACCATAGGCGACACCACTTTAGAGCTTTTATATTTTGACGACTATGTTGAGATGCACCTTGGAAGACACGGCTGCAACAAGGGAAGTAGCCACGATGTTTTAATTTTATTTTGCCGGGTGCATGTTCCATTTTAGCGAGTTTTAACAGGTTCTTTTACTTTTTATTATTCTGATGATGGAAGCTTGACTTCCGAAACGCGTCAGTCTTAGTGTTTTACACTATAAGTAAGTGGTTGAGCCGATATATTTTTAACATTCTCCGTGGGATCGGGATTCACCCAGTGTCGTACTGCGCAGAAGGCCGATTTTTAAAACCCAAATGAAACCTTCCGTTGCGCGAAGCTCGGTTAAATCAGCTCTCGTGATCTCTCCACCGAGAGGGTGTTAACGCTTCTGCACGCCCTCTTCTGGAAAAACATGCCGTAACGATTCGAGATTAGCACGCAAACGCAATCAGCGTGGCTGATCTCAGGTCCGAGTAGCAGTTTCGTCGACAAAAACAACAAAACGCGCAATTATGTGGCGGTAAGTCGTGGAGAGGGGGGTGGAGAGGGGGAGGGCAGAGATGGGCCTGGGTGACCCCGAGGACGAGTCCGTCGTCCTCGCAGGAGCCACGCCAAGGGCGACGGCGGGCGAGGGAATTCCGCCGTTGCTTCAGGGCAGCCCGCGGCGAAAGCTGGCAGCGTGCGTGCGCATCTCTGCAGCACGCGCGCACCTCTGACGTTCCGGTCGTGACGTCACCCTCTGTCCTGCGTGGCTGACGGCGAGCCTATCGGCTGCGCAATTCACTGTCCGACACCAGTCGTGGCAAGGCGAAAAATTCGGGCGGAAAAGTTTCGGCTGGTGTGAATCAATCGTAAAGTACCGGGTGATCAAAAAGTCAGTATAAATTTGAAAACTGAATAAATCACGGAATAATGTAGATAGAGAGGCACAAATTGACAAACATGCTTGGAATGACATGGGGTTTTATTAGAACAAAAAAAAAATACAAAAGCTCAAAAAACGTCCGACAGATGGCGCTTCATCTGATCAGAATAGCAATAATTAGCATGACAAAGTAAGACAAAGCAAAGATGATGTTCTTTACAGCAAATGCTCAATATGCCCACCATCCTTCCTCAACAATTCCTGTAGTCGAGGAATAATGTTGTAAACAGCACTGTAAAGCATGTCCGGAGTTATGGTGAGGCATTGGCGTCGGATGTTGTCTTTCAGCATCCCTACAGATGTCGGTCGATCACGATACACTTGCGACTTCAGGTAACCACAAAGCCAATAATCGCACGGATTGAGGTCTGGGGACCTGGGAGGCCAAGCATGACGAAAGTGGCGGCTGAGCACACGATCATCACCAAACGACGGGCGCAAGAGATCTTTCACGCGTCTAGCAACACTTTTTTTTTTTTGTTTTAATAAAACCCCATGTCATTCCAAGCATTTGTGTCATTTTTACCTCTCTGTCTACATTATTCCGTTGTTTATTAAGTTTTCAAATTTATACTGACTTTTTGATCACCCAGTATATTAATTCTTAAAATTGTTAAACTTATGCTGTACAAGGAATCAATTTCGGAACTGAAGAGGAAGTTTAATGTAACATAACGCTTGGCGAGCGGTGCAAAATGTAAGCTGTTCTCTAACATAGCTCAGAAACACAGAAGTATCATGAGAGTGAGATGCAGAGAGGTTCCGATATGATTGACACAAATAATTATCGACACCTACAGTATCGATATCGACACCAAGGTTTGATAATTTCGTAGTACAGTGTGTTTCAAAAAGAATTACCTGAATTTGTACAGTAAGAATTACGAAACATGGGACGTTCTGGTAAGGAAATGTGTATTGTTTGAATGGGTGTGGCCTAAAGTTTCAGAAAATCGCCGTTAGATGTCAATCAATGCGTCTTCTCACTTTGCAGTAAGTTAAGAGTACGATGGCGTCCGCTCAACAGCAGACGTTTTGTGTGCTGCAGTTTGCAAAAAGCGAGTCAGTGAGATCGGTCCAGCGCGCTTTTCGTCGGTGTTTTGCCACTGATCCGCCAGCGCGCAAAATCATTCGTCGTTGATATAGCCAATCTGAAGAGATAGTATGCTTGTGCGAAGATCGACCTCGCACAGGAAAACACAGTGACTGGAATGACCTTCCTTCGAATGCTGAAGAACTGGCTTTTTTCACTTCAGGAGGACTCCGATGACTTCATTTTCCAACAACGTACGTCAGGCTCTCAATGACACTTTGCCTCGACGCTAGATAGCCCGCTTGGGATCCCGAGATACTGCCTTCATTCTTGGCCTCCAACATCGCCAGGCGGGACCCCGTGCTAATTTTTCTTGTGGTAATATGTGAACGAAAGTATGTTCATCTCCTCTTTTATCTCGTGAGGTAGAAGAAGTGAAGAACGGAATAAAAACGACCATAACTGCTGTAAAAGCAGATACATAGTGTAAAGTTTATGACGAATTCAGGTATTCTCTAGATGTTATTTATGTTGCTGGTGGTGGGCACATGAAGCATTTGTAATAGAATAGATAAAACTTTAAGATTTTGTGGGTATTTTGCAATCCACCCCATGCTTATAGTATGCTTTTATCAATAAATAAGGAATTTTGAAATCAGGTCATTCTTTCCGAAACACCGTTACTTGAGACATATCAGAGTATCGGCATGTTCTGACATCAGTACCAGCTATAAGGAATGCTATGGAATATTGTTTTATTTGCATTACAGTGCTTTTCGTAACTTCCAGAAAGATTCCGTTTTCTTTTGTTTCTTGTCTTCTGAGTTCAGTGATTGTGTATGGGATTCTTGCATCTTTGTGTTTACGTCCTCCCATTAATTTTGGATACGTGACAGTGATTTTCATATTTTTCTGTTAGCGTCTCTTTAAGATTGTCGCTAAAAAAATATCGTGCTTTTTATTTTTCATTCATTCCATGTCTTCTGCAATTCAAACCTTAAGTTCAGTGAATTTGTGTGTGGTGTTTACATTCTCATATTTATGTCCGCCTGCCATCCAGAAGTTAACTGCTCAGTTCATCGGAAGATAATTACCCACTAGTTCTTACTTTATTGCAGTTTAAATGTCAGTCAGTGTTTTACACTTTACTGTAAAAGTAGTGTCATATGTGACAAATGTGGATGTCACCATAGGTTACTAGGCATGAACGCTAGCCTTTACACCACGACAGAACTATCGCTAACACTGCTGCATGGATTACAAAAGTCCAGCCCCCTCCCCAGCACAAACTTCAATTCGTGTTTTCAGCTTATTTCCCCTTTCTTAGATCGTCGCTGTTATCAAGTGACGATCCAAGAAGGAGAAAATGAGCTGAAGATATGAATAGAAGTTTGTGTTGCAGAAGGCGCTGGACTTGTGTAGTTCCCGCAGCGATATTAGCCACAGTGTTGCTAATAATACACTAATGGCCATTAAAATTGCTACACCACAAAGATGACGTGCTACAGACGCGAAATTTAACCGATAGGAAGAAGATGCTGTGATATGCAAATGATTAGGTTATGAGAGCATTCACACAAGGTTGGCGCCGGTGACGACATCTACAACGTGCTGACATAGGAAAGTTTCCTACCGATTTGTCATACACAAACAGCAGTTGACCGGCGTTGCCTGGTGAAACGTTGTTGTGATGCCTTGTGTAAGGAGGAGAAATGCGTACCATCACGTTTCCGGCTATGATAAAAGTCGGATTGTAAGGTATCGCGATTGCGGTTTGTCGTATCACGACATTGCTGCTCGCGTTGGTCGAGATCCAATGACTGTTAGCAGAATATGGAATCGGTGGGTTCAGGAGGGTAATACGGAAAGCCGTGCTGGATCCCAACGACCTCGTATCACTAGCATTCGCGATGACAGGCATCTTATCCGCATGGCTGTAACGGATCGTGCACCCACGTCTCGATCCCTCAGTCAAGAGATGGGGAAGTTTGCAAGACAACAACCATCTGCACGAACATTTCGACGACGTTTGCAGCAGCATGGACTATCAGGTCGGAGACCACGGCTGAGGTTACCCTTGACGCTGCATCACAGACAGGAGCGCCTGCGATGTTGTGCTCAACGACGAAGCTGGGTTCACGATTGGCAAGACGTCATTTTTCCGGATGAATCGAGGTTCTATTTACAGCATCACGATGGTCACATCCGTGTTTGGCGACATCGTGGTGACCGCACATTGGAAGCGTGTATTCGTCATCGCCATACTGGCGAATCACCCGGCGTGCTGGTATGGGATGCCATTGGTTACACTTCTCGGTCACTTCTTGTTCGCATTGACGGCACTTTGAATAGTGGACGTTACATTTCAGAGGTGTTACGACCCGTGGCTCTACCCTTCATTCGATCCCTACGAAACCCTACATTTCAGCAGGATAATGCACGACCGCATGTTGCAGGTCCTGTACGGGCCTTTCTGGATACAGAAAGTCTTCGACTGCTGCCTTGGCCAGCACATTCTCCAGATCTCTCACCAGTTGAAAACGTCTGGTCAATGGTAGCCGAGCAACTGGCTCGTCACAATACGCCAGTCACTACTCTTGATGAACTATTGGTATCGTGTTGAAGCCGCATGGGCAGCTGTACCTGTACACGCCATCCAAGCTCTGTTTGACTCAATGCCCAGGCGTATCGAGGCCGTTATTACGACGAGACGTGGTTGTTCTGGGTACTGATTTCTCAGGATCTATGCACCCAAGTTGCGTGAAAATGTAAGCACATGTCAGTTCTAGTATAATATATTTGTCCAATGAATACCCGTTTATCATCTGCATTTCTTCTTGGTGTAGCAATTTTAATGGCCAGTAGTGTAATTAACATTCCTGCTTAGTGAGTAAGGAGACCTGGGTTCAGGTCCCGGCCGTGGCACAAATTTTAATCCATTTCTTCAGATTCTATCAGTATGATAGATGAAGATGAGACTCAAATGGCTCGAGGAAAATGTAATTGTAAGATGTGTGTGTGCGGTGTGTGAGAGTCACCTCGGTTGGCTGCCCGCAGGATCCTGGCGTCGCCGGTCGACGACCTGGTGCGCGGGACGAGCTGCGCGGTGCAGCGCCAGCAGGCTCCCCGGCCCCAGCAGCAGCAGCAGCAGCAGCAGTCGCAGCAGCGGCCGTCGTACGGCGGGCCCAGCGGCGGCTACTACGGTAGTGGAGGCCTGCTCTTCCAGTAGCGGGCAGCGCGCCAGCTGGCTACTCGTACAAACACTGACCGCCATTCCCTCTGGCTGCGGCGCGACACCCGTACTCGCTGCGCCCACGGTGTCAGCCACAGGCGCTACCCGGTGATTTCACTCACAGAAACCAGCCTCAAGCCCCGCAGAGTTTCCAAAGAAGCTGACGCAAGGACTTTCCGTGAAAGTTCGAAGCCCCACCTTCTCACTTCACCCCTTCATTTACATAAAACCACTACATTTTCAGCGTGTATGTTCGAGATGGACCGGTGTTATTAACTCGAATGTCTGCCTTCTTTTAAAAACAGGGCAACATTCAGAAAGAGATTTCCCTAACACAGAGCGTAAAAGACGAAAGCGTCCCTAGAATTTCACTACAGATCACTACATCGGTTTATAGCACACTGCTTACTCAGTACCCAACTTGGAAGGAATGTCTACCGACAAGCTTTAGGTGGTGTTTTCAGGGCTGTATGCTGAATGTTTTGATACGAGAAGTCTAGCTTTTCTAATGTTACTTTACCCTCTTTCTTTCCGAGGGTATTTGTACGACAGTACTCAGTCCAGCGGCACGACGGACAGAAGAACTTCTCATATCATGTATCTAGATGCCACACGGTGAAGAGTCGGTGATGTGCAGTATCTCATCGCCACAATATGCATCACTGCCCATGGTAACTCCTAAACATCTTCTCGGTGTCTCATGAAGTGAGAGCACATCACGCTACTGATGGTGTATACTGTTTACTCATTACCAACTTGGAAGGAATGTCTACCGACAAACTATTAGTGGTGTTTTCAGGGCTGTATGCTGATTGTTTTGATACGAAAAGTCTAGCTTTTCTAATGTTATTTTACCCTCTTTTCTTACAAGACGTTTGTGCCACAGCATTCAGTTCAGCGGCACGATGGACAGAAGAAGCTTTTATATCAAGTATCTGGATAGCAGAAGGTGAAGAGTATGTGATGTACAGTTTCTCATCGCCATAATATGCATCACCGTCCAGGGTACATTCTAAACGTCTCCTCGCTGTCTCATGAACAGAGAGCACATCACGCTACTGATGGTGTAACGTCACAGAATCAGGATGTTAAGCTACGCTACCACCATAGTCCAATTCGAGAGCAGTAGGCTATATATTTATTTTTTTTAATTCCAGTCGACGATCACAAAAAATAGTCGTCAGATTATCGGTTTTGGTCCAGAATGACCATCTTCAGACCTGATGAGACTAGCAGATTACCATATCACCATATTATTCTGATACGATTAAGCCGAAGTGGCACGGTCAAATGATACAAGCAAAATTAGCTTGGCATCATTGAAAATACAATAGTGTAGTGTAAACCACACTACACTGCCGGAAGAACCACAATGTGAACGGAGCTGTTGTTCACATCGTTTTAGGATATTACAAAGCTTCTCTGTTTTAATCAGATCTGAAGGCGGTCAATATGGACCGAAGTCCATAGTCAGATGACAAATTTTTGTGAACGTCGAGTGGAATGAAAAGAATTCTGTACTTTCTCTATCACTGGCTTTATTCAGGCCTATGTCGCACCTTGTGTGATCAGTATCTATATTCCGCTTCTACATTCCTCCTCCTCGTTCTTCTCTTCATCATCGCCATTGACAATGCTAGAAGATGCACTTGTACCATTCATCAGTACTCAAACGGCTATTTATAAGACATACCACTCCAGACTTTAACGAAGAACAAGTGCCATTCACTCGAAGAGGCAAACCTTTCTCGAGCAGATGACTAAGACTGTCCATCACGATCTCTCTGCCGCATTACTACTACACGACTTTACATTTTGTCGAGTGGTTTCATCATAAGGCGTTGGGTAAATAATATCTTTCTGGCTGCGACAACTGGAGTTCGACATCAAAACATAAATCAACCGTTCATTTAAGTTCTGACAACACAAACTTCATGGACCTACATACCGATAACCAACCCTCACAAAATAGAAATTACGCGACATTTGCAAAAGCTGCTAAATATGGCGCCCATACTTCTCTTAGAATGCCGTTCAGTATCTGTCCTGTCATTCTGTGGATATTTTTGTTACTGATATGAAAGAAAGTGTTGTCCAATGTTCCATCGGATAATAATTGATACGTGTATAAGCTACCAGTGATCCAATCCAGTGTCTCTCTACCTGTTACAAAATGTAACAATATAACATTCAAAGTCCTTCGAAAAAATATAACATGTAGTTTACGTACGGAAACAGTACTATAAGTTGTTTCCACAACATATGTCACTGGTGTACTACACACCGAAAGTTAAAAGGGAATGTTCAAAGAAATCCCCACTGTCTAACAAACTTCCGTGGATGCACGGTAGATCATAAACACTACTATTGGAGAATATCCTTATATTGTTTCTGTAACTAATCAATAAGTAGTCAAACTTTTTTCTTGGAGGGTTGGTGTCAAGCTGCAGTACGTTTCATACAACCGTAATCAGCACCAAAGAGGTTTATATATCTTCCAGTTTGTCTATAAGCTTTTTCAACAGCAGTGATTGGGTTTAGAAATAAACCAATCCGAGATATCCCAAACGTAGTAGTTATTCTAAATGGGTAGAGAGATTTGTGTGAAGCCAAAAATTACGTACTTTACCCCACCTATAGACACAGATTTTGTCCATTCCTTCCAATACTCCTCATTGCAGATATGAGGTTTTTTTCATTATTTGCATCTCGTGTACCATGAATTTTTATATATCGACACTTTAAGGCAATTTTGCTTCATAATACAATTCATACCATCCTCACTGGTTAACAGATCTTAGTACCTCTGATGAAAACAATACTCAGTGTAACAAAACTGTGTGTTGGTTATGACAAGTGGCAAAGTGCATCATCTTCAATATTTCGTCAGACTAACATTTTCCTCATACCTTTTACAGTGAAGTAATTTATCTATGTAATATTTATGTATCAATTACCATTTGTGTATCATTACATTTTGTGTGTTTCTCATGCAACATTTAAGCACTAAATCAAAAAGTACAAGCCACCTTTATATATGCATAATGCATACACTGCTAATCATTTAATAACATTTGAGTATTTATTTATTTTATAATAATGTGTCTGGTTGTCATCACCAATAAATATCTAATATTCCTAAAAATACCTACAGTCCATGTGTGTGAAAATCCATTTTTGTGCATAAGAAGAAATACTTATTGACAACGTGTACAGCGACACATTACCCACCAGGGCTATAAGATGAAGTCGCCTTTTAAGTACGCTTTCTAGGGTATTAGCCAAGTCTAACACAAGGAAATAGTAAGATAGTAACGCAGGTTATCCCGTAACCGTAGATGACGAGAGAGACAAAACGGAGGAACAAATTGTTCGTTGACATTTACAAACACAGTTCATGACATGTTTTACAGCCTTACAAAAGCGTTTAAACCGAAAGAAGGGGTGCAGTGACCACAGTGGATTCGTATTCTGGAGGATGGCTTTTCCGATCCGCGGTTGGTCAACAAATTCTAGTATTTCCTTGGATTCCTTAACTCTCTAAAGCCAAAAACCAGGATAGTTCCCTTGAAAAAGGACACGAGCGATTCTCGCCGTTGACTGGACATTCCTTGCACCATCAAAAACATTGTAGTGACATAAGTTTACTGGCAAAACGTGACAAATTTTTAAAGTCACAGTTTAGTCCTCGGCTTTCACAGCTCTCCGTAAAGTGGAGATTGTTGAGAGATCTTCATAGGCCACTCTACTGAGACGCGCTGTTCAATAAAATGTTCGGGAAACCTTTTGTTTATCTGTTGTCTTACATTACCGCTTTATCCGGAAGGACACGTCCGTACAGAAACCATGTAGGGAAGTGCCTTCCCATTCAGGAAGTATGAAAATTATTTCTCTTGCAGTACGTTAAGGCAAGGAGCATCCTGCATTTTCCCGTCGTGGGAGAGAAGAAATAGACATGACATGTGGATTTCACATGAGCGAATAAGTCGATGAGGACTCTCTGCCGTGTGTTCTGACAGTTGGCATCCCAGAAAATATGATGGTTAATCACTGAATAAATTACTTCCATGAAAAAATGCTTGTTTGGTCAATCTAGTTGATTATCTGTATAATCTTCACTTAAAAACACGCAATAGGAGTTAGTGTGGGTGCTGGTTATTAACACTTTGATCTGGTGCATACTATTATTAGACTGATCATTGATGGCTGGGTGTTGTGTGATGTCCTTAGGTTAGTTAGGTTTAACTAGTTCTAAGTTCTAGGGGACTGATGACCATAGATGTTAAGTCCCATAGTGCTCAGAGCCATTAGACTGATCATCCTCGTCTGAAAATCGTTGTGGTGAGCTTCAGAACTGACGACGAACCTACGAAACAGAGGGTTGCGGTTTTTCATCCCAAACACCTCTTAGTAGTCCTCTAAAAGATCTTTTACATACGAACCCTGTTTCATGAAACCTGTTCACCAGCTTTGTGCTATACAATTACTAACGAGTTTTGGGATATCCTTGGCATTCCTCGTTAGTTTCTTCGTGACGTCGTATCGACGGTGGTTTATAGGCGACCTACCAAGACCTCCAGTATACGCTTAACTGGACATTCTGGACAACTCGTCGGCTGATCCGACATCTGCTTCTGTCCGACCCCATCTTTGGAACGAGTAAATTTCCGGAAGATTCCCCACTTTTTATGTTTTAATTGCGTCATCTTATTACAGAGCGCAAGCTGCTGAACGATTTCCGTGAGGACTAATATTCCTTGTGGCCTCTTTATTGAAGGTTTCGAAGCATCTGGATATCTGCAGTGAGTGAATGAGGTGGAAACTCCCCTGTGTGCACAGAGCTGAATATTATCTTTCGGATGAGCACATTTCGTACAGAATTCAGGAAAGTTGTCCAGAATGTCAACCGCTGCTGGGCAGTGTGCTACCCACACAACCGGTAAAAAATCTCAGTAGGCATCTTGCGTCTCCCCTCCATACTTGTCAGACGTGCTTTGAAGTGACTTGGTTGGTCTGAAGCATACTGTAATAAGCAGACACAGTCAGTACCCCGGTCTGTTCGGCATAGCACGATTTGAAGCGGAAAGCACAGGTATATTCCGCAGCGTTATACTGAACCACTTTGGTTTTGTACCACAATTTCCACGATTTTATTTCCTGGTTGTTACCTGAAAGTTTACGAAGAATATTGACACTATCACAAACATTACACTTCGCGTTCGTACATTCCTTCTGGTGTGTAACAATCCGGTCCAGAGTTATACTTCATTACTTATTCGTGGGACAGTGATCCAAAACCATGTTTTCCCCCGACAATATGAAGGTTTTTAGACGCACACTTATTCTTTACGCGGAAGGCACAGACACAATGGTCTTATCAGGTTCAAAATGACTCTGAGCACTATGGGACTTAACATCTGTGGTCATCAGTCCCCTAGAACTTAGAACTACGTAAACCTAACTAACCTAAGGACATCACACATATCCATGCCCGAGGCAGGATTCGAACCTGCGACCGTAGCAGTCGCGCGGTTCCGGATTGAGCGCCTAGAACCGCGAGACCACCGCGGCCGGCGGTCTTATCAGGGTTCAATTTAAATGTGCTTGGTTCCTCCTGAGCAGCAGATAGAAATTATTCTAGTGTTCAAAAACATTCTGTGCAGTCCTCAGTTCAGATAAAATTCCGTGAAGGTCTGGTTGTTTGTGAACGCTATCTGACTGAAATTATCCGAGCACCCCTGTGTAATGCAAAATTACGTCATGCGGAACACAGCACTAGAAGTCATTAGAGGCGGCACACCTATACAAAAGGAGGCGCGGAGTTCATATTTTTTGTGGTAAGGTCTTACAGGAACAAACTGCTGAGGTCATCAGTCCATAGGCTTGCGCACTACTTAATATAACTTGAACTAACTTACGCTAAGGACAAAACACACACACACACACACGAGGGAGGACTCGAACCTCCGACGGGAGGAGCCGCGCGAACCGTGACAAGGCGCCTCGGACCACGCGGCTACCCCGCGCGGGAGGCGGGAGTGTTGTGTTGTTAGCAGAGAAGTAGTAACAGTGCCTTCTAAAGTGGACTATTCATCTGATGTCATCTCAGTATGTAATCCATCAGTCAAATTCTGATGATGTGATTGTGAAGTGGAAGAGCGAAGGAACAGCCACAGCTAAACAAAAAGACCTGGCAATCCTTATGACCTGACGAACAGGAATCGTTGAACAATGCGGTGGGCGGTGAATCACGCCATACCCTGTGGCACTCCGATAGAAGGGTTTGGGTTTGGTGAACTCCTGGCGAAGAACGCTATTGAGCAAGGATGGGCTGCCACCCCTCCACAGACATTCAGACACGTCGTTGAAAGCGTTCCCAGCAAAGTTCACGCCATCATAAATGTGGTGTCACCGCCAGACACCACACTTGCTAGGTGATAGTTTTTAAATCGGCCGCGGTCCGGTAGTATACGTCGGACCTGCTTGTCGCCTCTGTCAGTGATCGCAGACCGAGCGCCACCACACGGCAGGTCTAGAGAGACGTACTAGCACTCGCCCAGTTGTACAGCCGACTTTGCTAGCGACGCAACACTGACAAATACGCTCTCATTTGCCGAGACGATAGTTAGCATAGCCTTCAGCTAAGTCAATTGCTACGACCTAGCAAGGCGCCATCACCAAGTTATATTGAGATGATAATCCTGTATCAACAAGACCAATGTTCGCCAATTGTGGATTAAAGTTAAGTATTCCAGAAGCTACGTACTTTTCTTTATAGCATTCATTACGTATCATGTTTCAGACCTCACGCCAGCCTCCGTGAGTTTAAGCGCGTGGCTTTCGGCTTCCTCTCATTGTGTCTAGGCTGTCTTGTCTAGACACAACAATAAAGGCGAACGTTGGGTAGATCCCATTTTAATGTCCACAAAGGGGTGTTCCAATACTTTTGATCAGGCAGTGCAAGTGGACTGCCTCAGGTTAGGCCATTCTTATGGTTTCTCCATCAGACGCTGATCTTGAAATTCTATGAAAAATATTATGTTCCCAAGGCGACATCGAAGAAATTTAATCAGCTTGAATTGTTTCGTCATCGAGTACACACTGAGCAGCAGTACACGGTGACTGACTGAATGGTATGCAGCAGTCAAGCTGGTGACTATGACATCCGTAGTTTTACACTTTGGAAACGGCCTTCAAAGTACTGTGTCAGAATAAAGATTTGCGAAGTACATCTCTTTCCTGTTCTAAAATCCGTTTTAGGGATCACTGTCACTCTGTCCAGGTTCCAGGTGGGTAACAATTTTTGATTATCTTCACAGTTTTTGAATTACGCAGACATTAAAACAACGCTTTCATAGAACCTCTGTAATATTCAATCAACAAGACGAATCCTTTTCCACTCGTCAGAAATTAGAACATTCTGAAAGATGCTTCTGGTTCGGAACGATAAGCCGGTTATCCTCCTCGCTCAGCGTAGTCTCGAAGGTACCATGTTGAGCACTCTTTTGGAAGACACTTTCTACTAAATGAACGGAACGGATCACAGAGGATGATGCACCCCAATGGCACAGGGCAGGCCGCGGTGGTCTAGCGGTTCTGGCGCTGCAGTCCGGAGCTGCGGGACTGCTACGGACGCAGGTTCGAATCCTGCCTCGGGCATGGGTGTGTGTGATGTCCTTAGGTTAGTTAGGTTTAAGTAGTTCTAAGTTCTAGGGGACTTATGACCTAAGATGTTGAGTCCCATAGTGCTCAGAGCCATTTGAATTTGAATGGCACAGGCGATTCATCATTAACGTCATCTTAAGTCTCTCCCGGTGAGGTAATAGGTATTAAAAGCGTTATCATTACAAATTCATCCACCACATTATTATCTAAAATAAGCTGTACTATGCATACCAGTTTTATAATTAAAGAATAATTGAATAAAATAGATTTGAGATCCACGCAGCACCATTATAATAACAATAATAACCATAAAACTGGAAGCAGTAATTCCATAAATTATCTGTGAGTAGGCATTAGGTGTGATCTAAAATGGGATGACCATATAAAATTAATCGCTGGTAAAGCAGATGCCAGACTAAGATTCATTGGAAGAATCCTAAGGAAATGCAGTCCGAAAACAAAGGAAGTAGGTTACAGTATACTTGTTGGCCCACTGCTTGAATACTGCTCACCGGTGTGGGATCCGTACCAGATAGGGTTGACAGAAAAGATAGAGAAGATCCAACGGAGAGCAGCGCGCTTCGTTACAGAATCGTTTAGTAATCGCGAAAGCGTTTCGGAGATGATAGATAAACTCCAGTGGAAGACTCTGCAGGAGAGACGCTCAGTAGCTCGGTACGGGTTTTTGTTGAATTTTCGAGAACTTACGTTCACCGAGGAGTCAAGCAGTATATTGCTCTCTCCTACGTATATCTCGCGAAGAGACCATGAAGATAAAATCAGAAAGATTAGAGCCCACACAGAGGCATGCCGCGAATCTTTCTTTCCACGAACAGTACGAGACTGGAATAGAAGGGAGAACCTATAGAGGTACTCAAGGTACACTTCGCCACACACGTCAGGTGGCTTGCAGAGTCTGGATGTAGATGTAGATAATACAGGAAGTTATTAGAACACATAGTGCACTGAGCCAGTTACGAAAACAATGAACTGATTGTCTTCACCCTTGCTCGTCCATTTTTCACTAGACTGCCAAGAAGGTGAACCTTCAAAAGTATAACGCGTTAACACATACTAATGTCAAGTAAGTAACTGCAATGGCCAGCGCTTGGAGCTTGGGGAGTGATAGGGCTAGACGGTCAACTGATCATCATTGGAACAATAACAAATTCATTAAAATAAACCACCACTTCACTCATTAAGTAACAGCATAGAAATGATTGCCCAAAAGTTTACAATGCAACCATAAAATCCAGCAGGTGTCCTAATAACGTCCTTTTTCAATCATGTGTAGGCAGGACTCAAACCCGGCACCATTTCACAATACTGGACGCTCCGTTCTACGGGATGTTGGCCAAATAGCGCAGTTACTGGTTAAAACATATAAATAGAACACATTTAACAAACGCACAATAACCAGTTCACAGAAGCGGGCAGCTTTACAGAATTTCAAAGGATTACAGATTGCGTTTGTCCACGTCCAGAAACATTTTGGCAATAAACTTTCACAATACCACCAAATAACTTCAACCCAAAAATAAACTAAGCAATAATGCCTTTATCTAACGTTAATAGTTATTAACTCTTGAATAACAAACTAACAACAGTAAGTCCTGTAAAACCTGGTTCAAGGGTAATATAGCTAGGCTGAAACTTACAAGAAACGGTGCCGATGACGGAACCATAATCGAACAGAATCAAGCAAAGGGTACAGCGTCTACTAGGATACGTTACAATACTCACATAACAAAAATCTTAAAAGTAGACGCACGTAACGAGCAAGTTCACACCAGCTGTGCCACTCAGATCTGTTCTCCCCACAGAGCCCGATACTCAAATAAATGGCCAATTTAAGTATACGGACAATAATGTTCGTGACCCACGATAACAAGAATAAATTAATGGGCGGATGCAGTTTAACACCAAACAATTAAATAATCGACTCTTTTCAAGTCTGCCGGCGCCAATAACAAACACCAAGAAAGAAACCGACTGGAGACCAATAAGGACTGAAGTTCCAACAAGCTACACTAAACCAGACTGTTGTTGTTGTTGTGGTCTTCAGTCCTGAGACTGGTTTGATGCAGCTCTCCATGCTAACCTATCCTGTGCAAGCTCCTTCATCTCCCAGTACCTACTGCAACCTACATCCTTCTGAATCTGCTTAGTGTATTCATCTCTTGGTCTCCCTCTACGATTTTTACCCTCCACGCTGCCCTCCAATGCTAAATTTGTGATCGCTTGATGCCTCAGAACATGTCCTACCAACCGATCCCTTCTTCTGGTCAAGTTGTGCCACAAACTTCTCTACTCCCCAATCCTATTCAATACCTCCTCATTAGTTACGTTATCTACCCACCTAATCTTCAACATTCTTCTGTAGCACCACATTTAGAAAGCTTCTATTCTCTTCTTGTCTAAACTACTTATCGTCCATGTTTCACTTCCATACATGGCTACACTCCATACAAATACTTTCATAAACGACTTCCTAACACTTAAATCTATACTCGATGTTAACAATGTTAACAAATTTCTCTTCTTCAGAAACGCTTTCCTTGCCATTGCCAAACTACATTTTATATCCTCTCTACTTCGACCATCATCAATTATTTTGCTCCCCAAATAGCAAAACTCCTTCACTACTTTAAGTGTCTCATTTCCTAATCCAATTCCCTCAGCATCACCCGACTTAATTGGACTACATTCCATTATCCTCGTTTTGCTTTTGTTGATGTTCGTCTTATATCCTCCTTTCAAGACACTGTCCATTCCATTCAACTGCTCTTCCAAGTCCTTTGCTGTCTCTCACAGAATTACAATGTCATCGGCGAACCTCAAAGTTTTTATTTCTTCTCCCTGGATTTTAATACCTACTCCAAATTTTTCTTTTGTTTCCTTTACTGCTTGCTCAATATACAGATTGAATAACATCGGGGAGAGGCTACAACCCTGTCTCACTCCCTTCCCAACCACTGCTTCCCTTTCATGTCCCTCGACTCTTATAACTGCCATCTGGTTTCTGTATAAATTGTAAATAGCCTTTAGCTCCCTGTATTTTACCCTTGCCACCTTTAGAATTTGAAAGAGAGTATTACAATCAACATTGTCAAAAGCTTTCTCTAAGTCTACAAATGCTAGAAACGTGGGTTTGCCTTTCCTTAATCTTTCTTCTAAGATAAATCTTAAGGTCAGTATTGCCTCACGTGTTCCAGTGTTTCTACGGAATCCAAACTAATCTGGAATTATTATATTCTTCTTGAAGTCTGAGGGTATTTCGCCTGCCTCGTACATCTTGCTCACCAGATGGTAGAGTTTTGTCAGGACTGGCTCTCTCAAGGCCGTCAGTAGTTCTAATGGAATGTTGTCTACTCCCGGGGCCTTGTTTCGACTCAGGTCTTTCAGTGCTCTGTCAAACTCTTCACGTAGTATCGTATCTCCCTTTTCATCTTCATCTACATCCTCTTCCACTTCCATAATATTGTCCTCAAGTACATCGCCCTTGTACAGACCCTCTATATACTCCTTCCACCTTTCTGCTTTCCCTTCTTTGCTTAGAACTGGGTTTCCATCTGAGCTCTTGATATTTATACAAGTGGCTCTCTTTTCTCCAAAGGCCTCTTTAATTTTCCTGTAGGCTGTATCTATCTTACCCCTAGTGAGATAAGCCTCCACATCCTTACATTTGTCATCTAGGCATGCCTGCTTAGCCATTTTGCACTTCCTTGTCGATCTCATTTTTGAGACGTTTGTATTCCTTTTTGCCTGCTTCATTTACTGCATTTTTATATTTTCTCCTGTCAACAATTAAATTCAATATTTCTTCCGTTACCCAAGGATTTCTACTAGCCCTCGTCTTTTTACCTACTTGATCCTCTGCTGCCTTCACTACTTCATCCCTCAGAGCTACCCATTCTTCTTCTACTGTATTTCTTTTCCCCATTTTTGTCAATTGTTCCCTTATGCTCTCCCTGAAACGCTGTACAACCTCTGGTTCTTTCAGTTTATCCAGGTCCCATCTCCTCAAATTCCCACCTTTTTGCCGTTTTTTTCAGTTTTCATCTACAGTTCATAACCAATAGATTGTGGTCAGAGTCCATATCTGCCCCTGGAAATGTCCTACAATTTAAAACCTGGTTCCTAAATCTCTGTCTTACCATTATTTAATCTATCTGAAACCTGTCAGTATCTCCAGGATTCTTCTATGTATACAACCTCCGTTTATGATTCTTGAACCAAGTGTTAGCTATGATTAAGTTATGCTCTGTGCTAAATTCTAACAGACGGCCTTCTCTTTCATTTCTTAGCCCCAATCCATATTCACCTACTATGTTTCCTTCTCTCCGTTTTCCTACTGTCGAATTCCAGTCACCCATGACTATTAAATTTTCATCTCCCTTCACTATCTGAATAATTTCTTTTATCTCATCATACATTTCTTCAATATCTTCGTCATCTGCAGAGCTAATTGGCATATAAACTTGTACTATTGTAGTAGGCGTGGGCTTCGTGTCTATCTTGGCCACT
Source organism: Schistocerca piceifrons (assembly GCF_021461385.2). Lineage (NCBI taxonomy): Eukaryota > Metazoa > Arthropoda > Insecta > Orthoptera > Acrididae > Schistocerca > Schistocerca piceifrons. Next base: position 37,944,148 of record NC_060139.1, on the reverse strand, counting down.
ATAATACGTTCACTATGCTGTTTGGAGTAGCTTACCCGCACTCCTATTTTTATTCATTATTAAACCTACTCCTGCATTACCCCTATTTTATTTTGTAATTTATAACCCTGTACTCACCTGACCAAAAGTCTTGTTACTCCTGCCACCGAACTTCACTAATTCCCACTATATCTAACTTTAACCTATCCATTTCCCTTTTTAAATTTTCTAACCTACCTGCCCGATTAAGGGATCTGACATTCCACGCTCCGATCCGTAGAATGCCAGTTTTCTTTCTCCTGATAACGACGTCCTCTTGAGTAGTCCCCGCTGACTGCGTGATAAATTCGACTCCGGAGCGCATGACGCATGGCAACAGGAAATTTTCTGAAAAGTGCTCAGCATGTTCAGATCCTTTTGATTGAAGGAAGGGTAACTTCCAAGAATGATTGCCTCTCGAAGTCGCACGACTCTGGTGGCGGGCGTTACGAGTATCTTTACGGTGGTCATTATAGCAACGACAAAAGAAGAGCGTTACAAAAATACTTGTAACTACGAAGGAGACGACTTACCTTACTCGTTGTCGGTGTTGTCATGTGAAAGTCCATGTGATGTGTACGCTATGGGAACAATTCCCTTTTTGCCATTAATTCGCGGAGGTGAGTAAGTCAGAGCAACTAAGGGAACGACGGAAAACAGATAAAAATGACGATCACAAATAATTTATCATAACGCTCGTCACCAGAGTCGCGTAATCGATTGAGGATCGCGCGTTCGATATGTATCGTTTGGACCCCGCGACTTCGAGAGGCAATCATTCTTGGAAGTTACCGAACAGGGGCTGCTCCAGGCGGTGAATGCTTCACCCTCCGTTGGTCACGCAGTGCGACCCGACGTTGTGCACTCAGGCATGCACTGCCTTGGAGGAGCCCACTCAGCTTGTCTGCTTGGAATGGACTCTACACACCTGTTGCCATCTGGAATCTTCGTTCTTGACTGCCAGACAGAGACTCCTTTTCGCGAGCCCGGTACACCTGTAAAAGGCTCGGAAGTCGTCCACAAGCCCTCTCGGGAGCCGCAAGTGAAGCCGTTGCTGGGCAACGCACAATTACACAAGTAAAGATACCATAGAAACTGCAAAAGTAACTTAGAACAACTTCACATACGTCATTTTTTTGTATTAAATAGAATCACTTTTTTCTGGTCACTTTCAAATCTGATCCTTTTCTGTCCAACCCCGTTTCGGGAATGCAAATCGTAAACAGGGGAAGAGTCGTCGTAAGCTCGCAGTGATTATATATCAATGGTGAAAAGCAGAGAGTCCAGAAATACAGCAGGGTCGTTGAATGCATGGAGATGTGACGAGACACTGAGCACTTCATACAGCATGGATCAAGTCTTTATTGGCCTCGGGCCGGCATCTACCTATGCCGGAGACGCAACCCACTTGACACACCAGTTCAGCCTCTTGCAACTGGAGGTAGTGGGTGTATAGCGACATGTAGCGTCTCTGAGTCACTATCGATAGCCGCTTTAGGCAGGGACACTAAATCTCTCCTCCCTCTGCACGTAGGTCCGATAACGGCCAAGTCTGTGCTGTTGCCGGCACGGAAGCGGAGGTACAACTGAGCTCTCCACCAAGAGGGTCAGAAAAATGGTTCCAATGGCTCTGAGCACTATGGGACTTAACATCTATGGTCATCAGTCACCTAGAACTTAGAACTACTTAAACCTAACTAACCTAAGGACAGCACATACATCCATGCCCCCGGCAGGATTCGAACCTATGTCCGTAGCAGCCGCGTGGTTCCAGACTGAAGCGCCTATAACCGCTCGGCCACCGTGGCCGGCTGCCGTGGTGTCAGGGCCCTGAGTCGGAGATGGCGACGGAGGCACAATGCTACTGTAGTTGCGGTGCGAGTTGGTGTTAGTGGGGGAGCTCATAACTGGCCGCGACGTCGAAAAGGTGACGCCCCTGTGGCTCACAATGACCCCCTGGATCCACCCCAGGCGCCGTACAAACGGGTGCGCCCTGAAACAAGCACTCCGCAGCCAGGCGGACCTATACTTAAGCTGGGCTCGCTGCACTTGAGGCAGGTGTAGCATGGTTCGATGTCTGCACCCACGCAACATTTTGGCCGGACTGGCCCAGTAAGCGTAGAGGAAGCTGTGGAATGCTTCCTCTCTCCATGTCACCAGCAATAAATTATGTATTTGAGATCAAAATATCCTGATAGCTCATTCGACCTCTGTGTCGGAGACTGGACAGAAGAAGGCTGGCGCAGTGGTTAGCACACTGGACTCGCATTCGGGAGGACCACGGCTCAATCCCGCGTCCGGCCATCCTTATGTAGGTATTCCGTCATTTCCCTAAATCGCTCCAGGCAAATGCTCGGATGGTTCCTTTCCAAGGGCACGGCCGAATTCCTTCCCCATTCTTCCTTAATCCGATGAGACTGATGACCTCACTGTTTGGTCTCCTCCCCCAAAACAACCCGACAGAAGGGGGCAGTGGTCAGGTGCTCAATGCCGTGCTGAAGGGGAGGAGGCCTCAAACTGAGATGACGTAAACTGGGGACAGGTGTCAGACACCAGTCTGCATGTCACTCCCTCATCGCATAAATGGTAGACTGGGTACGGGTGATAGCATGGGTGGACTCTGACGACATTTATGCCACAAAGGGGATGTTGGAGACAGCGTTCGCCACCAGCACCCATATATCTCCCTGAAACGTTCAAGCAAAATCAGTGTGTACTCTCGTGTGTGGTCTAGGTATGGCCACCGAGAGAAAGGTTTGGTGAACTGTCACAACAGGAGTTTCGTACAAGTCCAGTCTCAGCGTCACTGCTGCTATAGTATATGTGCCGCTGCGCTAACGCCCACATTCGTGTTCTTATCCCTCAATGTGAAGCATGAAGCGCCTGTAGGATGCACGGCAGAAGTCGGGGGGGGGGGGGGGGGGGGGAAATGACTGTCGGCGATTCACAGTCTTCAGTGGCCAAGGTTAATATCTCTCCACTGCTGACAAAACTTTCCACAGAACTGGATCGTTGGACAACACTGTGACTCTATACGTCCTTTCAGCAAGAGTTCGTCCAGCATTTCTTAAAGTTGCTGATCTAGCGCATTGCAGATCGTTTCCAGGCGAATGAAATCTATATTCGAGCCAAAGGGAAGGCAGGAAAGGACATCTTTACAGTTTGAGAAATAAGAAGTATTGACATACTTCAAATTTCAGCCTTTGCCATTAAAAGGCTAAAACCAGTTTTTACATTAAATAAAAGTGTAAAATATTTGCAGTGAATTGGGCATTGAGGTCGAGCGTAAAGTTATGTCCTTTTGCGCGCAAAAGCTGAAACGTAGGGAACTGTAGAAGGCGCTACAGTCCATCTGGCTTAAGACTGTCTTGTTGTGTAGGACACCGACTAAAATGTAGTCTAACTGCAACAATCTGCGGTATCTGTTACCCGAGTGGATAGTTTAGTGAAATACAAATCACCATGGTTAGAAAGTGGTCGCAAGTTTTGCACCACTTCGCAGAGAGGACTGCTAGAAGAAAAGACCAAACACTTCGTTGACTACCACAAATGCTACAAGCAAACAAAGCAGCTCAAAAAGTCGAAGGTATACCTCCCAGCTCTCTGAAGCGTATTCAAAGCAGGCGTACGGTGGTGGTTTGTTACTGTGACCACCGACTGATATTGCAGGTGTTGAGACCAGAATCACGGAATAGCAGCATACTGTTAGTGTCGCAGTTTTTCTTGTTCCTCATGTTGTTGCTGTTGCTGTGGTGACAGCTTTAGTTGCCAAAGTTTAAGAAACTTCGAATCCATTGTATTGGCGCATAGTGTGAATTGATGATAGAGTGCCGGCCGCAGTGACCGAGCGGTTCTAGGCGCTTCAGTCCGGAACCGCGCTGCTGCTACCGTCGCAGGTTCGAATCCTGCCTCGGGCATGGATGTGTGTGATGTCCTTAGGTTAGTTAGGTTTAAGTAGTTCTAAGTTCTAGGGGACTGATGCCCTCTGATGTTAAGTCCCATAGTGCTTCGAGCCATTTGAACCATTTATAGAGTAACACCTCGTCGCCACTCCGTACCCACTCCCAATACGAAAATGTAAGCTGTAAACAAAGCAGAGTCGTCATAAGGTGCGTGCTGCAAATTTACCAACAGCGTAAACCAGAGAGTCCTGAAACAAAGCAGAGTTCTTGTGCGCGCATTAGTATTACGAGATACTCAGCACTTCATACAGCACGGAAAAAACAATTGCTGGCCGCCCAGCCAGCTTTGTACCAACGCTAGAGGCGCGGCCTATGTGACGTACCTGTTCCGCCTCTGGCAGCTGGAGGCAGCATCTGTTGTAGCGACGAGCAACATATCTGGTCACTATCGTTACCTGCTGGAGGTGAAGATAATAAAGAACCCACATAACGCAATACGTGTACTTACTTATACACTCTAAGACAAAAAACTACATACCTCGAAGGAATTATCCGGATGGGAAGGAAATCGGTACGTGTGATGTGTATGTACAGACAAACAAATGATTACATTTTCAGAAAATCATTTACATAGTTGTTGCATGTTATTCCGAGGGATATCGTACCAAATTCTTTCCAATTGATGCTTTAGATTGTCAAAATCCCGACCTGGTTGGAGGCCGCTGCCCACAATGCTCCAAACATTCTCAACTGGGAAACGATCGGGTGACGTTGCTGGCCAAGGTAGGTTTTGGCAAGCGGGAAGACAAGCAGCAGAAATTCTCACCTTGTGTGGGTGGGTATTATCTTGCTGTAATGTAAATCTAGGGTGACATGAAGGGCACCAAAACGGGACGTAGAATATTGTTGACGTACCGCTGTGCTGTAAGGATGAAGCGGATGACAACCAGAGGCTCTTGCTATGAAATGAAATGGCGCCGGAGACCATCACTGCTGACTTCTGGGCCATATGGCGGGTAATAGTCAGGTTGGTATGGCAAAGCTGTCCGCGCAGTCTCTAGACACGTCTTGACTGGCCGTCGGGGCTCAGTTGGAAGCGGCGCTCGTCACTGAAGGCAGTTCTACTCCCGTCAGTGAGAGCTTTGTAATGCGGACAGCCACAGCCGATAAACTCCACCATGAATGGAAATAAAATCCACCGCAAAGAAGCACTAACTGGTGATTTCGTTATTGTCACAACCGGTTTCGCTGCATTAAATAGCATCCTCAGGTGAAGGGTGAAGGAAGAAGGAAGAAGGAAAGGATCTCATGTAAAAGATATGAAAAAAATACTACAAAAATCCTTTAAGGACTCTGTAAAAATTTAAATATCTTCGAGAATTTTAAGAAAACAAGATTTTTTAAAAATATTTTATAGGTCTTATATGAAGTGTTCAGCAGGCCGTCGTGACCGAGCGGTTCTAGGCGCTTCAGTCCGGCGCCGCGCTGCTGCTACGATCTCAGGTTCAAATCCTGCCTCGGGCATGGATGTGTGTGATGTCCTTAGGTTAGTTAGGTTTAAGTAGTTCTACGTCTAGGGGACTGATGACCTCAGATGTTAAGTCCCATAATGCTTAGAGCCATTTGAACTATTTGAAGTATTCAAACAGGCAGAAATATCAGAATTGAAACGTACTTACAGCAGCAACATATCATGCACCAACATGCCCCTAACGTTCGTAATCAAAAATCAAACTCCTGAAGAGGTGAAGCCGTCAAAATGAATAAAACAGGAAATCTATTCGAGTAGTGCGGTGACACACTACGAAGAAAATACCATATATAAGTACAATGTGTGAAATTGAAAGACATAAATAAATAAAGATCAAAATTGGGGCCTCCAGCGAGCTAAATAATCACCCCCCCCCCCCCTGCCCCCTTCACTTACTCTCACGCCGTTGTGAACAAATGTCAAAACTATAAGACTGACTGAACAACAAACCGATAAGTGTATCCGTATTGAATTCATGAAATGGAGAACACTAAATAGTTATTGACATGTTATTATTATTATTATTATTTTTAGACAAAATATATCACATGAAAGGACACCTAACCATAACAGAAATTTAAGATAATGAGACAGAAAAGAACTTAGATAACCTGAAGTACCATCAACCGAGAAATTGTACGCACCCCGTGGTGGTTGCAATGGTGCTGTGTGGAAGGCAGACGGGTGTGTACTAACATGGAAAGATGACATTCTATCGGAGGCGCTAGTGAGCTACGGTAAGAGCGCGACATAAAGTAAACGCAGCGAGATTTTTAAATACGGAAGGCTGGGAGGAGCCCTTACAATGAGAGAATGTATCCAAAGATGGAATAATTAACAAGTAAAAGATAACAATTTGTCCTTCAGGAAAAGGTAAATATAATGATGAAAAAATTAATACGCGTAAAAATAAGTAAGATTACTAAGTAGATGAAATTAAAATTCACTTTTAGACAATCCAAATCTGGCAAAAATTTCTCTTCTGGCAGTCCCCACAACGAACATTGTAAACAACAGATTTATGTAACTTACAAACAGGAGACTGATCCCTATTCCTGTATTTTTGGCCAATCTTCTGGGGAATAAAATATACTGGAGAAATAGTTTTTCTTATAAGGCTAGCATCTCTCGAAACTCCTACCATAGTGGGAGATCCTATGGTAAACATGGGCCGGGCAAGGGGGTCTTAAGAACAGGCTGCAGGGTAATGCCACGGATAGTACCCGGCCTCAGATTCGAACCTCTCTTCTTTAAAATGCCCTTGATGATATCACCAACAAAGCTAGCCCAGTAACCATTGTGTAACTCTATAATCTGGGTAAGTTGATACTCTCTGACAAAAGCTTCACGGGACATGGCCACGTTATGCATTCTGCTCACCATAGCTCTAATAGTAGCGTTGCGTTGCGTTGATTTGGGGGAAGAAACCAAACAGCGAGGTCATCGGTCTCATCGGGTTGGGAAAGGAAGTCGGCCGTGCCCTTTCAAAGGAATCATCCCGGCATTTGTCTGGAGCGATTTAGGGAAATCACGGAAAACCTAGATCAGGATGGCCGAACGCTGGACAGAACCATCGTCCTCCTGAATGCGATAAGAGCAACCATCTTGTAGTTATGAGGATGGTTTGAGGTGCAGCGAATCACTGAATGAGTGCATGTAGTTTCCCGGTAAAAATCAAAGATAAAGCCAGAATCCCGCAATTTCACAATAAGATCTAGGTAAGTGAGCCTGGCTAACTATGCTCTGCATAACGAAATGGATCTTCAGGAGGAGATTATTTACATCGTTCAGAACCCGATCGTCAATGTATCTGCACCACAACATTACCATCTGGGTATGACAGAAATTTTTCCATAACATCGCATTCGAAACCAGTCATAAAAATATTTGGCAGACAAAAAGACAAGGGAGAATCCATTTCCAGTCCGTCTTTACGTGTGTAATAGCAGTTCTCAAACCTGAAATACCTAAAATGCAATACAATCCTCATTGCTGCCAGAACCTCATCAATTTCTTGTTTTGGTCTATCGCTCAAAGTCGACAGATTGCTGGATGATGTCCGAAGCTTGCTCTGTGGGAATATTAGAATATATATTACTTACATCAAATGACAAATTACGTGTACTGGAAGTGAGATTCAACTCCTGCAATTTGCAGCTTGGCAATAACCTATCTTCTTTTATGTGCGCAAAAATCGTTAGGGTGTTTGTAATATTTGTCCAATACTTACTTCTCAACACGATATCCTGTCCCCCCCCCCCCTCCCCACACACAAACGATCATTAAAGATCGGGCCGACAGAATGGTGGTCGCTTTGGAGACTGATAGTGGCCCTTAATCTAGGGGCAGCTGGGTGCATCGGAAATAATACGTTTTCTGAAATGCACTGAAAAGACATTCAATAGACTTTAAAAAAAATAAAAAAGCTAGCTACATAGTTAGCTGTTATACGAACCTACATTTGACAATACTGTTCAACGTAATAAACTGCTCCACTTTTTCGACAGTCTTCTTCTTCGATTTCAATTACCATCTTCTCCTTATCAGCCTCTGTCATCAGGGCTTGGTTCCCATGCAACTTATTGTTAATAGATTTCAAGGTAAAAGCCTCAGAAACTCCACATCCAATATCTGAGTCCTGCATATACACTCCTGGAAATGGAAAAAAGAACACATTGACACCGGTGTGGCAGACCCACCATACTTGCTCCGGACACTGCGAGAGGGCTGTACAAGCAATGATCACACGCACGGTACAGCGGACACACCAGGAACCGCGGTGTTGGCCGTCGAATGGCGCTAGCTGCGCAGCATTTGTGCACCGCCGCCGTCAGTGTCAGCCAGTTTGCCGTGGCATACGGAGCTCCATCGCAGTCTTTAACACTGGTAGCATGCCGCGACAGCGTGGACGTGAACCGTATGTGCAGTTGACGGACTTTGAGCGAGGGCGTATAGTGGGCATGCGGGAGGCAGGGTGGACGTACCGCCGAATTGCTCAACACGTGGGGCGTGAGGTCTCCACAGTACATCGATGTTGTCGCCAGTGGTCGGCGGAAGGTGCACGTGCCCGTCGACCTGGGACCGGACCGCAGCGACGCAAGGATGCACGCCAAGACCGTAGGATCCTACGCAGTGCCGTAGGGGACCGCACCGCCACTTCCCAGCAAATTAGGGACACTGTTGCTCCTGGGGTATCGGCGAGGACCATTCGCAACCGTCTCCATGAAGCTGGGCTACGGTCCCGCACACCGTTAGGCCGTCTTCCGCTCACGCCCCAACATCGTGCAGCCCGCCTCCAGTGGTGTCGCGACAGGCGTGAATGGAGGGACGAATGGAGACGTGTCGTCTTCAGCGATGAGAGTCGCTTCTGCCTTGGTGCCAGTGATGGTCGTATGCGTGTTTGGCGCCGTGCAGGTGAGCGCCACAATCAAGACTGCATACGACCGAGGCACACAGGGCCAACACCCGGCATCATGGTGTGGGGAGCGATCTCCTACACTGGCCGTACACCACTGGTGATCGTCGAGGGGACACTGAATAGTGCACGGTACATCCAAACCGTCATCGAACCCATCGTTCTACCATTCCTAGACCGGCAAGGGAACTTGCTGTTCCAACAGGACAATGCGCGTCCGCATGTATCCCGTGCCACCCAACGTGCTCTAGAAGGTGTAAGTCAACTACCCTGGCCAGCAAGATCTCCGGATCTGTCCCCCATTGAGCATGTTTGGGACTGGATGAAGCGTCGTCTCACGCGGTCTGCACGTCCAGCACGAACGCTGGTCCAACTGAGGCGCCAGGTGGAAATGGCATGGCAAGCCGTTCCACAGGACTACATCCAGCATCTCTACGATCGTCTCCATGGGAGAATAGCAGCCTGCATTGCTGCGAAAGGTGGATATACACTGTACTAGTGCCGACATTGTGCATGCTCTGTTGCCTGTGTCTATGTGCCTGTGGTTCTGTCAGTGTGATCATGTGATGTATCTGAACCCAGGAATGTGTCAATAAAGTTTCCCCTTCCTGGGACAATGAATTCACGGTGTTCTTATTTCAATTTCCAGGAGTGTATTTGGAAATAATTCTGTTAGCATCAATAGCTATCTCATTGCGTTGTGCAGTAAAAAGCTTAGCACTGCATAGGGCCAAAACGGTGTGAGAAACGTTTGTTCAATAGGCGTTGTACTGTCTCTGCTGAAGGGCTAAGACGGATTATGCTGTTTACCATATAAATGAGATAAATGAACTTTATTCCAAGAAAGAAAGGATTACCAGGAATTTATATTCAGTACACTTTGGTTTTGCTAGAGAAGTGAATGGTTTTCAGTGTGATTGGGCATATTCCCGTGTAACCCAGGTGACAAAAATGAGATAAACTTGCTCGATAAGGGCTTTCTTATATTATTCCCAATGTCGTGACGCAGCAACTGACGAGCAACATAACTTCGCACATCCGTCGGGAGGTTCAAAATGGTTCAAATGGCTCTGAGCACTATGGAACTTAACTTCTGAGGTCATCAGTCCCCTAGAACTTAGAACTACTTAAACCTAACTAACCTAAGGACACCACACACATCCATGCCCGAGACAGTATTCGAACCTGCGACCGTAGCGGTCGCGCGGTTCCAGGCTGTAACGCCTAGAACCGCTCGGCCTCACCGGCCGGCTTCCGTCGGGAGGACATTCAACAACTCTATTGATCAACGCAAAGCAGAATAATTGGTTGGATAAGGACCAACGGCGGATCAACGCGTTGCTGACTTGCTCAATTTGTGAAACTCTTTCTCTTGAATAAATGATGCATTTTTTTCTGAAACTGTAATCATTGGTTTGTCTGTACATGTACATCGCATTTACCGATTTTCGTCCTATTCGGATAATTCCTTCGAAGTGCATCGTTGATTTCTTTCCGTCTTCTTCTTGTTCTCCTTGTCTTTCTCCTTCTTATAATGTACATTTATTTTACCTTTCAAAATTAGGACCGCCATGTTCTTTCTCATTGTTAGATTTAACCACACATCCTTAGAGATTCTGCTTACAATTAACACTGCAATGGTTAATATGTTACAGTTATTATTCTGAACATTTGTTGTAGTGAAGTCGCTTTTATTACCATGTGTTAAGTACATTCTCACAACATACGAGTAATATATTTGACAAATAGAATAGTGATATATTAAAATGACGGTTTGGCAGCAGGACAGAAGGAAGAAAATCTAGAGGAGAAATTAAATGATCTGGAGAAGGGTGAGAAATTATAGGGTAAGAGTAAGAGAAGGCGTGGAAGACAAAGGGAAACGCATAGAGATGAAAAAAACTGCCAGGGTATCGACAATGTGAGGTCACAGGTAGGCTATTGGTCTGGAGGAGGCAACTATGATATACCCAAATGGAACGTAAGCCGATGATAACAGACAAAACTTTACCCTTATCTTGAATGTTTCGTGATTTCGGATCAGTCGGAGTGACTGGGTAGGGTGTTCCACATCTTTATACCTGAAATGAAGAAGGAGATAGAGAATATTTTCATCCACGCGAAGGTGCAGCGAAGTAACTGGAGGTATCAGATGTCGTACTGAAATTGTGGAATGATTGCAGGTATGTAGTACGTGAGAAGAGGTGTTGAGGACACTAGTGGTTATAAAACCTATGAAGAAAACTGCAAACATGCGTGGCACGTTGCCTGTCACATTGCTGTAACTGTGAGTGTAAGAAGGACTGCCGTGGTGAAATAAGCCGATGTTGCAGAAATCTGATATCTCAACAAAAGTATCCGGGCACCCTACGTTTCGCGGAATTGACCACGAGATGTCACAAGAGGCGGTCCGACCATTATAGAAGGAGGCGGGATGTATTGAGTTATTAGTACAGAAGCAGTTACAGCAGAGTGCATTGGTCACGAGAGCTCAGTGACTAGGAACATGTACTAGTCAATGGATGTCACCTGAGCAACAAACCAATCAGGGACATTTCAATCTTTCTAAAAGTTCCTAGTTGACTGAGTTTCAAAGAACTACCACCAGTCCCTCTAGCACAGTGGCTGTGCATAGCAAATTAAAGGGAATCGTGTACAACGGCCGAGCAGCTCCTAATAAGCCACACATTTGTGTAGTCAGAGGTGGCATAGGGTGCTACGTCAAACGACTGGAGACGTGTGGTCTGGAGTGGTGGATCGCGCCATACCCTATGGTGATCCGATGGAAGGGTTTGGTTTTGGCTAATGCATGGAGAGCATTACATGACATTATCTGTAGTTCCAACAGTGAAGTACAAAGCAGGTAGTCTTACGGTGTTGGATTGTTTTTCGTGGTTGAAGTGTGGTCCCCTTATTTTGCTTAATAAAACGCAAAATGAGGAAGGATATGACACACATTTTACAACGTTGTGTGTTGCGTACAGTAGGGGAACAGTTTGGAGATGAGGATTGTTTTTATCATAGTGACAAAGCACCCTGTCAAAAAGCGGGACCTGTGAGGCAATGGTTTGCGCACAGTAACATTCCTGATATGAACTGACCTGCCCAGTACCAACCTGAATCCAGTGGAAAACCTCTGTAATGACTTAGAACGTCGACTTGGCTCCAGACCCCAACGTCCTGTATTTACGGTCTCTGGTTTCAGCTCTTCAGGAAGAATAAGCTGCTATTGCTCTACAGACATTCACATACCTCACTGAAAGTATCCCAGCAGAGGCCAACAGTCATAAGACGAATCGTGGGCACACTCCCTATTAATGTCCTCTACTAGGTCTTTGGATGCATTTGACCAGATAGTGTGTTACATGCAAGAATTAACTGTTAGCTCTAGCCATGATGAGTTTTCAATATATGTATCTTATTGAACAATCTCTCAGTAATACAGGGGCGGTTGGACTGGTTTTTGTTCTATTCCAGTTGGAAATATGTTTTCTAAATTTTTGAATTGCATATACGAGGGTTATTCGGAAAGTAAGGAACGATCGGCCGCTAAATGGAAAATGCAATGAAAATCTGATGAAGCTTTGCACACATGCATTGGGCACTGTGTGTAGTACGTCCGTCGATGGCATAAAGTCGCTCTTTTCAGTTCTGAGCTCACAGTGAGAACGTGAAGAGGGCTAGAAATTAGCGTCTCCCACCAAGTATGAGGGCCTGGCGAAAGATTTCGCCTGAAGCCATGCAATCCACATAACATAACCGTCAAGCGGTTCGTTCTACACGACAATTCTCGGCCTCACTCTGCAGGGGCAATGAAGATGCTCCTGCAGCGTTTCCGATGGGAAGTGTTTGATCACCCACAATACAGCCTGTAATTGGCTACCCCTGAAGTTCGTCTCTGCTCAAATGAACCGCTGGCTATGAAGACAATATTTTGACACAGACAATGAGCTACAGTCCAGAGTAGAAAATTATCGAAAAGCACTGGCGGCTGTCTCCTATAACGAGGGAATTGAAAAGTTGGTACAATGCTACGACATATGTCTAAGTCTGTGCGGCGACTGTATGAAGAAGTAGCTGGAAGGTGTAGCTAACCGTTGCAAATAAAACATTTTTGATTTTCACTGTGGTCTCCATTTCGCGACATATCGTTCCTTACTTTCCGAACAGCCCTCGTACACCACAGAGAGTTTTCTTCCGAGCTGTGCCAGTCTATTCTTCCCAGCACAGACAAGTCATCCAGGCGAGACCTTTTACTGCCTTTTGATAGTGGTACCATCTAGAAGAATGGAAGGAAATGCTAACTGAACACCCCAGTAATCAACTGTCGATAGGACTGTAACTTTTTATGGCTTACTTAATCCCAGGTTTTTTTGCCAATCTTTATATATGGCAGATGTAACATTCTTATGACTGGCACTTAGAGACTGCGTTTCAGCACAAAACTGATAGCTGTTAACAACGTGAGCCACTTTAAATCGCATAATACAAACGGGAGGAAGAAACACACAAAGAACTGTACCTCATACGGCTCTAGAGAGAACACTTCTCCATTAGGACTTCTCCAATACAAGAGCAGCTCTTTGGTAAATGTATAGCTGGTAGCTGAAATAGAAACGTGGTTCAGTTTGTAACCCACGTCATTAAAACAGCCAACATTGCATATATCTGTGCTGCAGAACTTGACACTTGCCTATCAGCAGTATTATGCACAGGTAACGCATATTTTCATAAAGAAACAAAAGAGGTGTCAGTTCTCTAAGACGTAAACATTGACAAAGTTGCTGGGATACAAACCAACTAACTACTGCATGTATATGTAAATGCAGAAATCAACGTGTAACACTACAGATTTACTTTCATTTTAAGGTATGAATTATTACTCTGGTGTGTCCGGTGCTTGAGAACTATAACAAGTATCTTTAAATTATCCTGTTTTTGTTTTATTTTTTAACTTTATGGAACTCTTCCTGAGGGCCTAGGAGAATCATTTTTCTGAAATGTTACATTGACTCTTAAAAAACAGTTGTATATTGTAGAATCAGATTTTCACTGCAGTAGATCATATCAGCATCAATTCCCTTTTTTCAACAGTTTATTGCCCTTGACACTTGAATTTAATGCACTAAAACACATACATAGACAATTTAGAAAAAATCTAAGAAACAAAAAAATGTTTTGCAACAAATATAATAAAAATAGCAATTCTTACATATTTAAATCAGTGCTGGGAGCAACATCTTTCAACTATACTCTTGCACAGATATAATTCTGTACAGATCACAGATCTCTATAGATCATTCACTTTCCTTGACCAAATCACATCTATGTAAATCGTGACTTGTCCAAGATAAATCATATGCACAAAAATACTTCAACTGTTCTTCAGTCAGATGTATAGTATTTGCGTATGCAAAATAATACCTACGACATTACTTAATACTTCATAGCTAATCAAAGAAATAACCTTTAACAGGTGTAATAACATTAATAAAAGTGACGAAAGTCAAATGCAAATCTCATTCACCTGAGAATATAATTTCAGTATGTAATTGTTGTATCAGGTTTAGTACTGGAAATCTCTGATCAAAATCCCACACTTTATGAAAAATACTCCAAATACTTAATAACTCACGGAAATTTATTAATTTAGAATAAATACAGAGTTAACATTAAGCTGTTTCTGTAAACCAGATAATCATTCTCCAAAATAATAATCTACTACTTATTAATTAGTTCATGTAACGTTATGTAGTTCTATGTAATACATTCCTCAGTAATTCTGTTTGAAGCACAGCTGTTTTCATTTTTAATACTTGCTATTGTTTATTTGTTTTTATAACGTTTAAAATATATAATTTTTCTGATGAGCTCACTGTTATCACTTGGTCTCAAATAACTACTTCTAACCATTTTGCACAATATAAATCGTCACTATATCAATATTTCCCTCTGTCAAAATGTAGGTACAGATTCTGTACTGTTGTTGTGTCTGCTGACTCAACAAGTCCTTATTGTGAGCCACCATTACACTACGCAATACATATTCATCACTTCTACAGCACAATCATCTACACCTTATTACTCAACAACTAATTAGCATTATATAATATTGTATGACATTATACATCTTTACAAACTTTGCTTTATGCCCTAAAACAGCATAACTTGTCTACACAAGCATAACTTGGGTTGACTACTTACAATTCTCTAGAAATAATTTACCATTCGTGAGTAAGTTAGCCAGAAATTTTCTGATATGAGCCGTACAGACTCGTCTATCCCTTTCATTAATGCTTCGTAAAATATCTACAATGAACATTTTTCCGAAATATAATTATTTAGCACTAGGTTTATTCAATCATATGGACAGATTTTAAATCAACATGACTTTGTTATTATACTAGCTAATGACAGCAAAGAAGAAAATCGATAAAAAATACTGACGAAACATAAAATACAGGAGAGAGATATTACTGCCCCAAACACACTTCCAGCACGTCTCTTTTCAGAATTTATTGCACTCACTATGTTGTTAAAATTATATATTATCTGTAAAAAAATTACGTAGTTTATAGTTGCCGTCTGCCAAACGTATTGGCTTTTATTTATGTCCGCTGCCCATCTTTATAATTAAATATGACATTCACACGAGAAGAACAACATAATTAAGGAAAGCAGAGAAATTGTCGTTGATAGGATAAAACTATGAGGTACGACAACTGCTTAGTGGCTCACTTACTCGTACGTGTTTAGAAAAAATGAAACCCCTTTGTGAAAATTATTATTAAACTGTATCTCATGCCCTTTTTCTTTTTCTGTTATGAATTTAATTCCCTGCTTCTTCTTACAGAAAAGAGCACAACAAATTCTTGGCTGAAACACCTTCTCCCAGGTTGAAAGTGTCCCATTTTTCTTGTGTTTGTGCCACCGACATGACACTTTGCATGCTTATGCAGGAAACAGCTTATTAGACTCTTCCAATCATTTAAATCTCTGCGCGGTAAGCATATAGTTCAGCATCAGTGTCCCTGACAGATTAATCAATAAAAGCCCGTTAGACAAATGAAATCTGTAAACAATTTATTTCCTACTTTTCACTGGAGATTCCTTGACGTAACAATATTTACTACAATAGCTACGGCCAGCCAGAGTGGCCGTGCGGCTCTAGGCACTACAGTCTGGAGCCGAGCGACCGCTACGGTCGCAAGTTCGAATCCTGCCTCGGGCATGGATATGTATGACGTCCTTAGGTTGTTGTTGTTGTTGTGGCCTTCAGTCTTGAGACTGGTTTGATGCAGCTCTCCATGCTACTCTATCCTGTGCAAGATTCTTCATCCCCAGTAACTACTGCAACCTACATCTTTCTGACTCTGCTTAGTGTATTCATCTCTTGGTCTCCCTCTACGATTTTTACCCTCCACGCTGCTCTCCAATTCTAAACTGGTGATCCCTTGATGCCTCAGGACGTGTCCTACCAACCGATCCCTTCTTCTAGTCAGGATGTGCCACAAACTTCTCTTCTCCCCAATCCTATTCAATACCTCCTCATTAGTTATGTGATCTACCCATCTAATCTTCAGCATTCTTCTGTAGCGCCACATTACGAAAGCTTCTATTCTCTTCTTGTCCAAACTATTTGTCGTCCATGTTTCACTTCCATACATGGCCACACTCCATACAAATACTTTCAGAAACGACTTCCAGACACTTAAATCTATACTCGATGTTAACAAATTTCTCTTCTTCCGAAACGCTTTCCTTGCTATTGCCAGTCTGCATTTTATATCCTCTCTACTTCGACCATCATCAATTATTTTGCTCCCCAAATAACAAAACTCCTTTACTACTTTAAGTGTCTCATTTCCTAATCTAAATCCCTCAGCATCAACCGACTTAATTCGACTACATTCCATTATCCTCGTTTTGCTTTTGTTGATGTTCATCTTATATCCTCCTTTCAAGACACTGTCCATTCCGTTCAGCAGTTTCTTCAGTTTTAATCTACAGTTCATAACCAACAGATTGTGGCCAGAGTCCACATCTGCCCCTGGAAATGTCTTACAATTTTAAACCTGGTTCCTAAATCTCTGTCTTACCATTATATAATATATCTGAAACCTGTCAGTATCTCCAGGCTTCTTCCATGTATAAAACCTTCTTTTATGATTCTTGAACCAAGTGTTAGCTATGATTAAGTTGTGCTTTGCGCAAAATTCTACCATTCTACCAGATGGCTTCCTCTTTCATTTCTTCCTCCCAATCCATATTCACCTACTACGTTTCCTTCTCTCCCTTTTCCTACTGCCGAATTCCAGTCACCCATGACTATTAAATTTTCATCTCCCTTCACTATCTGAATAATTTCTTTTATTTCATCATACATTTCTTCAATTTCTTCGTCATCTGCAGAGCTAGTTGGCATATAAACTTGTACTACTGTAGTAGGCGTGGGCTTCGTGTCTATCTTTCCCACAATAATGCGTTCACTATGCTGTTTGTAGTAGCTTACCCGCACTCCTATTTTTATTCATTATTAAACCTACTCCTGCATTACCTCTATTTGATTTTGTATTTATAACTCTGTATTCACCTGACCAAAAGTCTTGTTCCTCCTGCCGCCGAACTTAACTAATTCCCACTATATCTAACTTTAACCTATCCATTTCCCTTTTTAAATTTTCTAACCCACCTGCCCGATTAAGGGATCTGACATTCCACGCTCCGATCAGTAGAACGCCAGTTTTCTTTCTCCTGATAACGACGTCCTCTTGAGTAGTCCCCTCCCGGAGATCCGAATGGGGGACTATTTTACCTCCGGAATATTTTACCCAAGAGGACGCCATCATCATTTAACCATACAGTAAAGCTGCATGCGCTCGGGAAAAATTACGGCTGTAGTTTCCCCTTGCTTTCAGCCGTTCGCAGTACCAGCACAGCAAGGCCGTTTTGGTTAGTGTTACAAGGCCAGGTCAGTCAATCATCCAGACTGTTGCCCCTGCAACTACTGAAAAGGCTGCTGCCCCTCTTCAGGAACCACACGTTTGTCTGGCCTCTCAACAGATACCCCTCCGTTGTGGTTGCACCTACGGTACGGCTATCTGTATCGCTGAGGCACGCAAGCCTCCCCACCAACGGCATGGTCCATGATTCATGTGGGGGGGGGGGGGGGGGGGGTCCTTAGGTTAGTTAGGTTTAATTAGTTCTAAGTTCTAGGCGACTGATGACCTCAGAAGTTACGTCGTATAGTTCTCAGAGCCATTTGAACCATTTTACAATAGCTACTCTTTTATTAGTATGAGAAACAAAATCAAGCATGCTGCTGAGTTTTAGTCACTGTGGCAACGCAGAACTCTCTTCGAACCCAAAATATTCGCAACATAAGGTGAAATGACTAGCTTTACAAAATAACTGCAGTTCACTCCGAAATATAACTGCTGAGGATTTTTCATAACATCATCAAAATGATTTTTTTCCTTATTTTTGAAATATACGCTTGTTTATCATCGATAGTGCCCATTACGATGTACAAGGCCCTCACAATGCGCTGGACAACGTGTCGAGCATAGGTCTGTTGTATGTTACGTCATCGATTTAAACTGCGTGGTGTGTCCTCGTATTTCACCTTGCCGTCAGTCCTTTGACAGCGCTAGTTACTTCGGTGAGCCAGACTTCTAATTCACTTTCATACATCCAGCGGTCTCAGACTGTCGTTCTCTACCGCATTCGCGCACACTGGAGTAAGATCGATGAAGAAGTTTCAGAACTTGTTCGTAAATAGCCATCTTACGACTAAATTGAGTGAAAAATTCACTACCTTTCTTCGTTCTCTTCATAGCACTCATATCATGTGAAGCTTTTACTAAGCGTATCAGATACGGTAATTTTCTTTTCTTTTCGCCGACTACGAAAAGTAGCCGTGATCACAAACGTCAAATAAGTCGCAGTAGCTATTAATAATTTTTGGCCCTACATGGTTTTTATATTGTAGCACCTGATACCACCGTGGCACTACAAAAATCGTAGTCACACAACAATTCGGTTTAAAAGAAACCTTTACGGTTTTGCTTTATGACATATTATTCTTATTCATAAGTACGCAAAGTAAAACGTCATGTAACATAACATTTATACCCAATATTCATAAACATTTATAACATCCAGGTTTATTCTTTTAATAAGTGATTCGATATTCTGAGTTGTGGAAATGTGTTAAAAGAAAACACGCACTGATATCAGGAGGGCAAAGTATTGTCTTTAAACCATACACTACCCGAAAGCAAGAAGAGAAATTCAGATGGGAAACGAATTATTACTATATTCTGTCAAATCAGCTATAAGTATACGAAGTAAATCCTTACATAAAACTTTGTCTCCAGCTGCTTAAAGCCCGTTTCACAAGGAGTAAGGTTTGCCATAAGTTTGCTGAGTGGCGCTCTTGACTGTTGGCTAGCGCAGGAGAGAACGGACGGCTCGTATGTCGAACCTCTCACACAGCGTCATATTCGCTCGGCAGGTAACAGGCTAGCTAGATGTCATCAACTGCAGTGTGTGCATGTCAGCTGCACTGAGGTTTTTCTTAATCGGTTTTAAAGGAACTATTTGGTAAAAAAATATATATATGCTCTCACATCTCATAATCTCATTTGCCACTTTCATGATGAACTGTTTACGATTCTGTTAACGGTGACAGTTACTGTGATGTTTTTAAATTATATAACACACTACACTAAACTGGAATAGTTTGCAATGGAAAATAAGGGTCACTATGAACTTGGATTTTGTGCATGTTAGGTCATACTTTGCTGCACACAAAAGGGAACTCACACATGGAATTAGTCTTTAAACTTGTGACAAGACCCGTATCTATCTCCAGTGTCAAGAGAATGGATTGTAAGGAGCGCATTCAGTTCTACTTTCACATTCAACCGACAAAGTAAAATTGAAACATTGGTAACATCCCTTTTATCTCATAAAATGTTTCGCATATTGAAAGCTGATTTTGGCAGTGACAGCACTCAAAGAGGAGTGTATTTTGCCATATGGATAATATGCGAATCTTTCTTGTCTACCATAAAATGCAAGTAACTATTGGCTACATTTTTACAATGGAACAATGTAATTTTTTTTTAAAGTGACATCGATAGTTGGTAGAACGTTGATTGCTAGGGACTTTGCCCAACAGAAGCTAATAGATTATACATTTATTTTATGCCAGGAAAGACCTTTTTCGTAAACTGTTGACCTGTCTTGCCTTCGGTTACTAGTTTAATAATACACGGTTTCAGAAATCTGTCGTACTTCCAACTGCGTTAGAATATTAGTGGGTACATCTTTGTCAACTCTGCCGTGTTGTGACAAAAAAAAAAAAAAGCGAATTATAACATGACAGAAGATAAGTGTAAATGATACTCAAATCCCGCTGCATATGACACTTGGCTAAGGATAAAGTAGGAATAAGAAGACTTCAGCAAACAAATGATTACTTTTGTAGCAATTTCGGGTGAATCCTACACGCTAGTGTACATTTAATAATGAATGCCTGGGACTGAAACTTGCCAAACAATTTTATTTCTGCAGTGATGGGGGAGAAATGAGAACAATTCGCAGCTTATAGTGTGTCATATTCTACTTTCTCATCAGAGATATTGATAACCTGTTTTCAAGCTGATGTGTAGTTGAGAGGATTATGCAAATGGAATTGTTTTCATACTTTACAGATTACTGAAATATAGAAATAAAATCCTTTCGCAAGTTCTCAGTCCCAGCCATTCCTTATTAAAAGTATGTTGGGGTACAATATTCCTCCAAAATTTTAACAAAAATGGCGATTTATTTTTCCCGCCCTTGTTATTCCTTCCTTTCCTTGAGCAAAGAGTTCAGTGATGAGTTTTGGATAACATCTACATTTCTCCAGTTGTCATGTTAAAGTTTGCTTCTTTCGCCAAACGCTAGCAGTGTTTACAAACATTCACCTTTCTCACGTTTTAATGCAGCTGAAATCCTGAAACAGCGTACTATTAAACCAGCAGATGAGAGTAAGATAGGTCAATAGTTTATGAAAAAGCCAATCTCGGCATAAAAATGAACGTATAATTGTTTCGTTTATGTTGTTGCAAAACTCGTAGTTTATTAGCAATCGTAGTTCACTAACCATCGATGTCACATAAAAAATTAGATTATTCCATTGAAAAACATCTGCAGTTACTTGCATTTGGTGGTAGATGTGGGAGTGTCACATATTAACCATATGACAAAATGCTTTCCTCTTTGAGTGCTACCATCTGTGTGACCGAATACAATCCATTTTCTTGAGACAAGAAACTGATATACACTACCCAGACAAAAAATTTAACCTCCCAGAAGACCTGGTCGGATGTCATGTAACTTCGCAAACGTGCACATCGTCAGCAGATATGTAATTCAGTACATTCGCATTTCTCTGTGGCTGGTAGAATGGCCAGCAGACGGCATTAGTGTTGTTCGTATCTAGTAGTATTACCACGCCTGGTAGGGTATTCATAAAGGCCCTGAACAGTGTCAGATGTCCTCAGCTCGTGTTCCTTTGGCTAGCACTGCTTCCTCTGGATCACGGGGTCCCGGGTTCGATTCCCAGCCGGGCTGGGGATTTTCTCTGCCCGGGGACTGGGTGTTTGTGTTGTCCTCATCACTTCATAATCATTATCATCATTCGTGACAGTGGCTAGATTGGACTGTGCAAAAATTGGACTGTGTAACAATTGGGACTTTGTACGGGCGCTGATGACCGCGCTATTGAGCGCCCCACAAACGAACCATCATCATCATCACAGTGTCAGATGTTGAGTGAACACTGCAAGGACATAGGAATGCTGTGTACTTGTATGATTCGTAAATTGTAATGTTTCATGATTTCGGAGGCCCACAATTCGACTATTTTACCAGGGGGACATCACAGGAGCTATTTACACCCAGGGTAACTGCAAAGGGATTTTACAGTGAATTAGATCAACCAGAATGAATTAACTTACTTGTGCAACCTAACAGCGTTCTCTACAGTCAGTTCTGCATAACTGAATTTGTCCAGTTTTGTCCAATAATAAAAAAAAATGGTTCAAATGGCTCTGAGCATTATGAGACTTAACATCTGAGATCATCAGTCCCCTAGAACTTAGAACTACTTAAACCTAACTAACCTAAGGACATCACACACATCCATGCCCGAGGCAGGATTCGAACCTGCGACCGTAGCAGTCGCGCGGTTCCCGACTGAAGCGCCTAGAACCACTCGGCCGTATCGGCCGGCCCTTCTAGTAATACATGCATAAGATTAATAACATGCTGAGTGATATAATTTTGTTTAAATAAAAACTTACGGCACCTTCCTGAGTTTTTGTAGTATCTATTCTGTTATGAGCAGTGCAAACAAAATACGGTCTCAGCAACTAATTCCATACAAAGACCAAGTTTCGGGGAGTCCCTAACAAAAATGTACGATCGTTATTTTCCTCCCAGATTATCAGACTTCCTCTAAACTAAATAGCAAAATTAATTCGGGCATATAAGAAGAAATTGCCGTGCGGTTCCAGGCGCTGCAGTCCGGAACCGCGGGACTGCTACGGTCTTAGGTTCGAATCCTGCCTCGGGCATGGATGTGTGTGATGTCCTTAGGTTAGTTGGGTTTAAGTAGTTCTAAGTTCTAGGGGACTGATGATTTACGATGTTAAGTCCCATATTGCTCAGAGCCATTTGAACCAACCATATAAGAAAAAACAAACTTAAATACCAATAGAGAAATTTAAATATTAAATCATATCATGTGCGCAAGTGAGCTCTGCAGCTTAGCCGCCATTTAGACCGCTAAGTCACACACCGACTGATTGATTGTAAGTGCGCACTGTACGAACAGAATCAGACATGCTGAGAAATTGCACGGTATACGGCGCGCCTTCAGCGCTCTGTAACTCAAGAATTCATTCATGTATTCTAGGCATTTTGCCAAAATTTTACCCCTTTCAGTTTCAAAAATGTTCGAATTAGTGATTGTTGTTACCCAGATAAAGCTGATATCGTGGAACAGTTGAATGATAACATTCAGGAAACGGCGGAATCAGAATTTGGAGTTGCTGTCTTTTAATCTCCTACTCGTCCTGCACATGGATTGGTACCGGTTTTCTTACATAAGTCTTTTCTTGTAAGTATCTCCATAATAAGAAGTCAAGGGATGAAACATTTAGGAAACGTAGGCGGAATTTAATAAGACTTCTAACCCCAGCCCATCTATCCATGAAATTAGCTCGAAGACGAAGAGGTACTTCGTTGTGGAACTGGGAAGGCGATGCATATCGCTGTGAGAAAATTTCTACAGCAAACATATCTTCAACGTATGGTCTCAAGGACGTCTTACCAACTCTAAATAAAGTTGGTCATTGTGCTGTCAAAAACGAATGGTGGTAGTAGTAGTAGCAGTAGTAGTTTTATTCATCCGTTGGTCACTCTTACAAGAACACTGGACGTGCCGTGGTATCACAACTTAAGAACAACAAGGAGGGGACAAATAGTCGGCCACGGCTTTAAGGTAGGAATCAGACCGAAATTTTCCGAAGTAATTTACGGAAACCACGCAAAACCTAAATCAGGATCGTTCTACGAAGTGTTTCGCTTTTTTTCAATGCCACACTTTAAAATCAGGACAGTGCAAGTGGTGTCCTACAACAACATGTGGATTCTAAAGACCCTAACGTTTGCAATCGTATCGATTAATTGTTCCATTTAACTTAAAAGTAACCACATTATTCCAGACAATTATGTTCCGCAACTCTGCGTTTTACGCACATTTATCCACGTACTGCCGTTACAAAACGTAACTGTCGAACAGAACAATTTTCATTAAGAGTGTGGGCTAACTTGAAATGTGATTTTATCAATTGGCTCACTCCACAATGCGGTGGTCGCTAGACTTCACGGATTTTTGTGTCAAGAGCTAAATGTCGCAATGATTTCCTTGTGGATCGGAGGACGGTTCCCAGTAGTTGATCTTCTTTTCTCAGACTCATAGACATCTGAATTTTTTCGCTGAATGTCTTGAACAGTTCCAGTTGCTTCAGACCTATATTTGAAGCATTCAATGATAGTCGGCATTGGTGGATTTCATTAAAAAGTCCCTCTAAACTGTCGTCAGACTTCGGTGACGTTCTCATATTTCCAGGGGCAGTTCAGGGCAAATTTTCTTTCTTCAGCATCTGAACAAAGATCGGACGTTTATTGAAACCTACAAGTCACAGAAGAGGGAATACGTTTTATTTTTTATTTTATTTTATTTTATTTTATTTTTTCTGTTGAGAAAACTAACTACAAATCACAAAACCTGATACGTGATGTGGTACAAATGATGCCGTTATCGGCCGCTGGAAGAGTAATAGGAGGTTTCGTATGGATTTCGTGTGGATAAATGGCGAATGATGTTCCTCGAAGTGCGTTGCGGTAACAGCGTAGTTAAATGGGGGTATGATACGCTAGTGCCATTTTCCCTGGTGTAGTCGTGGGCGTTTAGTTTCATCGCTGACGAAAGGAACGCCGGTGTTAATGACAACGATTTGGGCGACAGCAAGATTATCATGCTGTGCCAACTGTTTGTAACCTGACCCTATCTTTATTAAAGTACTACCGATTCGGATGTCGTTGCTCTAAGAACGTGATGAGGATTTGTTCGGTTAATCTGCTCAAAACACCCATCCGAAGCCCGTCGTACATCTCGGATATTAACTAAAGGGTATGTTGCGTACCAGTCCAATTCGTCTAAAACTACAGCAACTAGAAGTCATCCAGTTTAAGAAAGAATGGAAACAAATTTCGCCTGCAGTGTATCTGAACTTACTTCAAAATCATCTGAACTTCGTGTAAAATCTTCCCCAATGATTAACCGATGTAAGAATAGCAAAGTAATATGTCTTTGGAACCTGGTCAGCAAAGTTTGTGGATCTACAGCGTTTTCGCCACACATAATTAGAGATAAAATTCGTTACATGGAGTCGCTCTGCAAGAACGTTACGAGAGAGACAGGGAAAGAGCCGTATAACTGAGGTCTGGAGGACGCCGCATCAAGTTTCTGTAATGCCGTGTCCTTGACATTCTGCACCGCCGTTTGGGAGGACGGACAACGTTTTCGACGGAGACAGGCGTCGCAAATACGGGGAAACACAAATTGTCGCAGACTGTCGTTGAGTCATGTTTCCTAGCGAAGCCTGAAATTCCTAATAGCTGCCACTATTGCGGCTAGTTCCATCAGTGCTTTAGGGTTTCCCTACAGTCACTTCAGGTCATCATAGGAGGTACTCGACAACTCTTCGTAAACTACGTGGTACAGAGTAGTTTCGCAGCGACTGAAAAACTAGGCGCTCCTGCTCAATTCCCTAATGAGGATTACATTTATGCAGAGACCAATCAATTCTGTCACACGTGGACTGCGCGGGAAGAGATTTTCAAATGCCGTCAGGTGTCTGGATGGTTTCCGAAGTGAGGCCTTTCCTCTATCCTCTGGCAACATCCAACATTTTCGTTTCGTGTGCACTGGAGATTAAAATATGAACAGGTTCCAGTGCTCTTAATAGACTTATTACAACAATTCTCCAAAATTAATTTTATCCACAGTGGATGCTGTCAAACTCCGTGACTGTTCCTTTATAGGGTGTAGAAAAATATCCGCCACCAGTCACAATAAAAGGTTATTTATTTGTCACACGACCAGTTTCGGGCTTGCGCCCATCCTCAGGTGTTTATACATTCATGTACATGTTTATACTGTTGGAAATCACTGTATAAATACAAAAAATTATTTACTGGTGTGTTTAGTCACCAGTAAATAAAAAGAAATAATTTTTTGTATTTATTCAGTGATCTCCAACAGTATAAACATGTACATGAATGTATAAACACCTGAGGATGGGCGCAAGCCCGAAACTGGTCGTGTGACAAATAAATAACCTTTTAGTGTGACTGGTAGCGGATATGTTTCTACACCCAACAATTCTCTTGTTGAAAGAGAAACGTCACGAAAGCGCGTCCTAACCGTAATCCACATGAACTTGGACTTTGTAAAGCACGCGATCCCGCTACGTGATGCAATTACACCACTGTCGGAAATTGCAGTGTTAATCAGCGCACGTGAAAGAACTCTCTGCACCACTATGTTTGTGTAATAGTGAGAGTAGCGACCATCCCACTGAACCACGACACAAGGCTAAAAAGTCACAACTGATTTTTATCCTGAAGAAATACGTCTGCATTCAGATAAATTCCACATACAACGCTTACGATCTCTGTTCAACCTCCAACTGGCTCTTTGCAACGTCCTAGACAGCCTCAGAAAAATTGAGTCTCGTGGCTACAGTTCGCAGAGGTGAATATCGGAAAGTCGCACCAAAAGAAAACACTTCAGTTTTCTCGGAAATAACACAGTTTATTCCCTCTTTTTAAACCTCTCCAAGTCCTTCGTTCGACTAGCTAACTATTAGCGCCCTTATTTGACATAAAACTGCCCCAGAATGATAGCACCAGCCTTGACTCTCATACTGGGAGCTGGGGATCCGCCTTTGATACAGCAATTAATGTCGCCCCATTGTCACGCGCGTCTGCATCTCGTAATTCCGTGTTCAAGGTCCACGATGGTCCGCGACCTACCTCCGGATTTTGAAAGGTCCGAAAAACTCCCAAAATTTGCTAAGCATTTAAACTTCTTAGTCAGTCTAACAGCAGCATGACTGACTTATTTCTCACCCACGGCCATCCTTGATGGACCAGCCCCTTCACAGCTGCTAACCGACGCCACACTCTTGATCATATTTGCCAGACTAACGAACTAAAGAAGAGAAAGTTTCCAGTGACTTCATGGAAAACACTGAATATTCCGTGAAGTGAAATGTTCGGATTTGCAGAAAATCCATCCACCCCCACTCAGTCTGCTAATAATGGAGACATGCTCACAGTTGTGGAGTTCGGGATGTCTACGGAATATCCCGCTGAGGCTCGCGCCATTCTCGGTGACTCCCGGTGATCTGCCGTACCACAGCTCCCTCCTTCTCGGGGCCTTCTGCCGGACGACTGGTATGATGCAACACTCCACGCTGTTCTATCTTATATGTCTCTTCATTTCTGCGTTGTTACTGTGACCTAATGTCAACGTGAAATTGTTTATTTTAGTCAAGCTTTGGTCTTCCTCTACAACTCTTACTCCTCGCATTTTCTTCCATTATCAAATTAATTACTATTTATAATTTTGTATAACACTGTTGGAGAACAGCGATCTTTAGTGTCATAAGTTTTTGTCATTAGTTTTTTTTAGTGTTTTTCAAGACTTTAAATAACTAACTACTAATAGATACAAATAAGTCAATACGTATAATTTTCGTATTAATACGCCATACATTTGGTTTTATTACGAATAAATAGCAGCAGCGATACAATTAACGATATTATAGTGCTCCAGACGACCCTCTGGGCCTCTGTTAACGAATTACACTAAATTTTAATACATTTGAAACGTCCCCTTTGAACAATTTATACATGACTGTGCTTAAACTGACATACAATATTTTTAGCGCAACGCAATCTGACTTTCAAAAATCCCTACAAAAGAATGGCCCTGACGAACATTAACATATGCGTTTCACAAATCGCTTACCTCACAAAAATCTTGGTTACTCGAACTACTGTAAAACAGCGAGCGCCACTACAGCCAGCTAAATAAAAGATTCAAACTACGGAAGGCACTAACTACTGATAGGCATAGTTAGGAAAAGAAAGATTTCAGGCGCTCAGTCCGGAACCGCGGGACTGCTACGGTCGCAGGTTCGAATCCTGCCTCGGGCATGGATGTGTGTGATGTCCTTAGGTTAGTTAGGTTTAAGTAGTTCTAAGTTCTAGGGGACTGATGACCACAGATGTTAAGTCCCATAGTGCTCAGAGCCATTTGAACCAAAGAAAGATTTTGACAGAGAACAAACAATGTATTTACCTTAATAGTGTTGAAAAATCGTAATATACATAGCAGATCATGACATCCAGTCTTAGAAATTTCCAAACTCCGCCATCTCTCTCCCCACATCCACCACTGCTGGCGGCTTACCTCCAACTGCGCAACGCTACGCGCTGTTCACATGCAGCTGCCCAACACTACAATGGCAGACAACAATGCAAACTAGCCACAGACTGCACACAGCACAGCCAGTGATTTTCATACAGAGCGCTATGTAACGTTGCCAATAAGAAAACATAAACAGCCTACTTACACATTTTATGAGGCTGGCTGTAACATAGGTTATGCACCATAAATGAATGTAAACTCGTTTCTTGATTAGTTAAATTTAAAACATAAATATTTAATAATGAAGACTTAAAACGATACGTTATTCGATCCCCATTCGCTGTCGGCGAAGCTTTATGCTCCGGAGCGCCATCCCTGTATAACTCGTGGCTGCTGAACCATCAGCTTCAGTTACAGTGACTGAGGCCTCCGCAGCGGGTCACGTGTCATCTCCGGTCATCCAGATGGGTAATGATGCATCAGTTTAGAGGGTGCTTTAACATCATTGGCATCTCTATGTAACATAGCACTTTCACTTTTGTTATTACACTGGAACCCCAATGATGGCCCGTAATTAAAAGGCCAAAACCAGTCAGAAGTTAGTATCGACTGCCATCAGGACTGTTTATAAATAATTTTAATTAGTATTTAATGCCTCTGCATGTGTCCTTTCAACTGAGCCCTTCTTTTAATCAAGTTGCTCAAAATGGTTCAAATGTCTCTGGGCACTATGGGACTTAACAGCTGATGTCATCAGTCCCGTAGAACTTAGAACTACTTAAACCCAACCAACCTAAGGACATCACACACATCCATGCCCGAGGGAGGAATCGAACCTGCGACCGTAGCGGTCGCGCGGTTCCAGACTGAAGCGCCTAGAACCGCTCGGCCACTCCGGCCGGCTTAATCAAGTTGTGGCATGCATTTATTTCCTCCTTGACTGGATCCAGTAATTCTTGATTAGTTATCAGACCCACGCATCTAACCTTCAGCGTTCTTCAACAACATCGCCTTTAGAAATCTACGAGTAATCTTCACCTCTGAACAGTTTATCACCTTTGTTTCACTTCTTTATAATGTTAGACTATAGATAAGTACTTTCTGGAAATACTCCTCAAACCTTAAATGTTAACATTAGCCTTTTCCTCTTTTCTACAAATGTTTTCTTGCTATAGCAAGTCTGTATTTCATAACCTCTTTGCCTTTGCCATCGTCACTAATTTCGCTTTTCACGTAGGAACCTTGTCCACCACTTTCGCCCTCTCATTTCTTGATCTAATTTCTTGGACATCCCCTGATTTAATTCAACTACATTCCATTACTTTTGCTGGTGTTCATCTTGTAATCTCTTCTCATCGGACTATCCATTTCGTCCAGCTGATATCACAGTCCTTTGCTCTATATCGTAATTAAAGAGCGTAAAATTATCTCCGGATTGAAATTACACTACTGACCATTAAAATTGCTACACCAAGAAGAAATGCGGATGATAAACGGGTATTCATTGGACAAATATATTATACTAGAACTGACATGTGATTACATTTTCACGAAATTTGGGTGTAAAGATCCTGAGAAATCAGTGCCCAGAACAATCACCTGTGGCCGTAATAACGGCCTTGATACACCTGGGCATTGAGTCAAACAGAGCTTGGATGGCGTGTACTGGTACAGCTGCCCATGCAGCTTCAAAACGATACCACAGTTCATCGAGAGTAGTGACTGGCACATTGTGACGAGCCGGTTGCTCGGCCACCATTGACCAGATGTTTTCAATTGGTGAGAAATCTGGAGAATGTGCTGTCCAGGGCAGCAGTCGAACATTTTCTGTATCCAGAAAGGCCCGTACAGGATCTGCAACATGCGGTCGCGCATTATCCCGCTGAAATGTAGTGTTTCGCAGGGATCGAATGAAGGGTAGAGCCACGGATCGTAACACATCTGAAATGTAGCGTCCACTGTTCAAAGTGCCGTCAATGCGAACAAGAGGTGACCGAGACGTGTAACCAATGGCACCCTATACCATAACGCCGGGTGATACGCCAGTATGGCGATGACGAATACACGCTTCCAATGTGCGTTCACCGCGATGTCGCCAAACACGGATGCGACCATCATGATGCTGTAAACAGAACCTGGATTCATCCGAAAAAACGACATTTTGCCATTCGTGCAACCACGCTCGTCGTTGAGTACACCATCGCAGGCGCTCCTGTCTGTGATGCAGCGTCAAGGGTAACCGCAGCCACGGTCTCCGAGCTGATAGTCCATGCTGCTGCAAACGTCGTCGAACTGTTCGTGTAGATGGTTGTTGTCTTGCAAACGTCCCCATCTGTTGACTCAGGGATCGAGACGTGGCTGCACGATCCGTCACAGCCATGCGGATAAGATACGTGGCCGTTGGGATCCAGCACGGCGTTCCGTATTACCCTCCTGAACCCACCGATTCCATATTCTGTTAACAGTCATTGGATCTCGACCAACGCGAGCAGCAATGTCGCGATACGATAAACCGCAATCGCGATAGGCTACAATCAGACCTTTATCAAAGTGGGAAACGTGATGGTACGCATTTCTCCTCCTTACACGAGGCATCACAACAATGTTTCACCAGGCAACGCCGGTCAACTGTTGTTTGTGTATTAGAAATCGGTTGTAAACTTTCCTCATGTCACCACGTTGTAGGTGTCGCCACCGGCTCCAACCTATGTGTGAATGCTCTAAAAGGCTTATCATTTACGAATCACAGCGTCTTTTTCCTGTCGGTTAAATTTCGCGTCTGTAGCACGTCATCTTCGTGGTGTAGCAACTTTAATGGCCAGTAGTGTAGAATTGAATAATCACTCTTTAGATAACTCATTCTTTTTGGAATGAAAAAAATATGTTACCGTGCAATTAGAGAAATAACGATTGCTGTTGTTACTCAGTGCGTTTTGTAAAAAGCCTGTGTTGCAGTTAAGGTACAGTACTGCCACTTAATTCCTTTTCCCTTTCACTTTCGGCATAATCACCTGCTAGGTTCTTGTTGCCTCCAAAAGTGCGTGATAACTATTCCAGTGACGCGAATGATATTAACTCTTATTTACAAGGAAAGATAATGTCTGTGGAGAAACGCAGATACTCTTGGGAAATTATAACTGATTGTTTATTTCAGTTACATTTGCGATGCAATACAGTCGAGTACCAACATCAGCCTCTATCTGCCATCTTCAGATATTTGCTACAAGTTTAGCTACAGTCTAACACGTCAACTTCTTTGCCATGTCCCGCACATACTTGTCTGGTTGCGGTAGGAGACAAACACGTTGCAGCGCGCGTGAGTTAAGGCGAGACGTATGTGCAAAGGTAAAGTCGTATTGCAAAAGGGCACCTGCCTGACCTTGTAGGAAAGGTAACAAACAGGCTACTCGCGGCTGTCGTGCCCTCAGTGACGGCTGCTTATCTCGTGTGATGATCCAGGTAGGATCCTGACTGTCATTGCCCTTTAAGACACGACAGCGAGCATTCCATCTTCCACAGCACCTCTAATTCAGCGTGTTGGGAAATTCACTGAAAATGTCAGTTTGTTAGTCCCTCCGCTTAAATTCATTTTGGTTCGAACTGTGCCCATCAACATGATCACAGCTGATTGCTATTTTAACCTAGTACGCTATTGAAACAATAGTTCACTCTTCCAGCAGTCAAATAGTGGTATACAGTTAGCAAGCTCATAGTAGGTGGTCATCTATTTCCTTCACAAAGCGACGCTTTGAAGCATTGCTTCTTCTGCCCTGTATCAATTCCCAATATATAATTACGTTCTATTTTATATTTTTCTCATTGTCATCAGCACGATACTTACTGTATGCTATCTTAGCGTTCTACATGTACAGAGATCGGACAAAAATCAGGGAACACCATGAGAAATGCATGCTTCAACGAAAATGCAGATGCGCTGTATTACTTGGCCACGAACGGCACCTTTGCTATGTCCTCAATACGTTGTAAGTGTCAGTCGGCATCAGAACAGTGTTCTGTGTATTTGTCACCGCAATATTTCGGAACTGACTGACTTGGAACGAGGGCACATTATTGCTCGTATGATGGATGCTCCCGTAACCAAGGTAGTCGAAGTGTTTGATGTTCCGAGGGGCACTGTACAGAAGATTTATACCGCGTACAGGGAAAGCGGAAAAAGATCATCCGATAAGTCACATCGACGAAAGCGTGTTGAGTGATTGTACAGTCGGTCATTGAAGATGATTGTGACGGAAAGTACGAGGACGACTGCAGAAGTATACATCGCATTCCCGAAAGCTGCCAGCACCAAAACAACACGAAAGGAACTCCAAAAGCATGGAATTGCAGGACAAGCTGCTCTGTGATGGAGATTCCAGTAAGCTGAAAAAGTGCTGCAGAAGCCATAAAATCTGGACAGTGAGTCGTAGCAAGAAAGCCATTTGGTCGCAAGAGTCTTGTGTTTTCAGTTTCTGGCCGAGTTTACTTCACAAGAGTGAAACAAGGCGCAGGTTCGGTGACTATTTGGGTAGCCATATCGTTGTATTCCATTGGCTCCGTGATTACTCTGCAAGATCATATTACTGGCAAGAATTCTTTGTACATTTTGGCTGATCAGATCCATCCCACGGTATACGGTTTTTGTTCACCAATGATGATGTTGTGTCCCAAGATGACAGGCCCCCAGCTCACACAGCTCACTTCACCCAGGACTGGTTTTGTCAGCACCAGGATGAATTGTGGCACTCTCGTGGCCACCAGTCACCAGATACACTAGGTGATCAAAAGCATCCGGACACCCGGCTGAAAATCATTTACAAGTTCGTGGCGCCTTCCATCGGTAATACTGGAATTCAGTATGGTGTTGGCCAACCCTTTGCCTTGCCGACAGCTTCCACTCACGCAGGGATACGTTCAGTCAGGTGCTCGAAGGTTTCTTGGGGAATGGCAGCCCATTCTTCACGGAATCCTGCACTGAGGAGAGGTATCGATGTCGGTCGGTGAGGCCTACCACCAATTCGGCGTTCCAAATGGTTCAAATGGCTCTGAGCACTATGCGACTTAACTTCTGAGGTCATCAGTCGCCTAGAACTTAGAACTAATTTAACCTAACTAACCTAAGGACATCACACACATCCATGCCCGAGGCAGGATTCGAACCTGCGACCGGAGCGGTCGCTCGGCTCCAGACTGTAGCGCCTAGAACCGCACGGCCACTCCGGCCGGCAATTCGGCGTTCCAAAATATCCCAAAGGTGTTTTATAGGATTTAGGACAGGACTCTGTGTAGGCCAGTCCATTACAGGGATGTTATTGTCGTGTAACCACTCCGCCAAAGGCCGTGCATTATGAACAGGTGCTCGATCGTGCTGGAAGATGCAATCGCTATCCCCGAATTGCTGTTCAACAGTGGGAAGCAAGAAGGTGCTTAAAACATCAATGTTGGCCTGTTCTGTGATAGAACCACGCAAAACAACAAGGATGCAAGCCCCCTCCATGAAAAAAAAGACCACATCATAACACCACCGTCTACGAATTTTACTATTGGCACTACACACGCTGGCAGATGACGTTCACTGGGCATTCGCCATACCCACACCATGCCATCGGATCGCCACATTGTGTCCGACGCCTACAATGGCTAGAAGTATTCCGAATGGGGAAATACGCTGCGAGTAATTACAAGGGATAAAGACATTGCTAATAAGCTTGGCATAAGTTGGGTTTCCACCTATTTTTGAAAATTTTTGCTATCCTTTTCTGAGTGATAGTCGGAGGTTTTGGTTTTTGAGCCATGAAACACCTGTCTCCGCCTGCATGAACAACAATTAAACTCTGACCGGCACTTTTGTTTCACAATACTACTCGCTCAGTAGATGTAAGCACGTATTAAAAGCTTTCAAACTGGCCACTCAGTAGCCGAAACCTAGGTAGATCTGAAAAGTAAAAACAAAAATTGCGATTGATTGCTGACATTTCCTACAGATCTGTTTAAACAAAATTCCACAAACGGTTTGTAAAAAAAAAATATTTTTAAAAAAGGAGGGGGGGGGGGGGGTGACAATTTAGCAGCTCGCACGGGGCGGCACTTGGGCTTGCGCCGGTCCTGTCCTTACAGTTTGACTTACATATGTGATTTAAAGCTACGTTAATATAAAACAATAAACAAAAGTGCTTACGCTTTTTAATTGTTACAGATAAACTATTAAAAAATTGTCGATGTTTCTACACTATTGTAAAACACTGACAGTCAGCATCAATCAAATGGTGACACCCTGCGTATTCTGACGCACCCTTAGGTACAGAAACACTCATAAATGGATGTATATTACTGTCGAATTTATTTAATTTATCAATGTAATAGCTTTGTATGCAGTTTCTTCAGAATTTTTATGGGGTTATTGAAAATGATTTACCGATCGAAACCGTAGTAGTCATTTACAGAGTTTAATTGAGTATTTGACTACAATGAACTTTACTGTTGAATGTAATGTACTCGCTGCTACTCTCTACTATTAGCATGTAAATATGTAGACTTATAGCTGCTGCTCTCTGCCAATAGCATCTAAATATGTACAATTATAAACATTAGTATCTTAGTGTGTATTTTACATAACATCGGCACAACATAATTTCTTTGCGTTTCTTAAAGTATTTCCGATGCAATGGTCGTCGACAGGATTGATACAGCTAATAGGAAAGTCAAAATAATCTTCTGCGAAATTGGAAGGATAGGTGTCAAGATTAAGAGTGCAAAGGCAATTTCACTATTAAGCGCTGAGGAGGCAGTAGGTATGCAGATATGACTACGCTGAAGATCTCTAAGAGGGTAGGACTCGTCTCAAGTGGGTAAGTGTCGATATGGAGGACTTTAGTGGATCCAGAACTTTTGGAAGACTTGCGATCAAATAAGGCAGAAGGGGTAGATAATATTCCCGCGGAATTTCTGAATCCATGGAGGGAAGAGGCAACCAAGCGACTATTCAAGTTGGTGTGTCGATTCTACAAATCTAGAGACGTTCCATCAGGCTTTCGGAAAAATTATAATTCACATAAGGCCGAAGATAGCAATGACAGATAAGTGTGAGAACTATCGTACAATCACCTTGACGGATCATGCTTCCAAATTGCTGACAAAGATAGTATACAGGAGAACGGAAAAGAAGTTCAGGATTGGTTAGATGGCGTTGAGCTTGTGTAAACGCACCGGAGAAGCAGTTCTGACGTTGCGATTGATAATGGAAGCAAGACTTCAGACACGTCAAGATACATACATACATCTGTCGGCGTAGAAAAAGCATTCGACAGAGTAAATTACTATAAGATGTTCGACATTCCGAAATAAATCAGAATAAGACATAAAAGAAACAAGCAACATGCAAAGGGTACAAGAACCAAGAAAGATCCATGAGACTGGAAGACCAAGACCGAATATAGGGATGTATTTTTTCGTCCCCACTGTTCAATCTAGACACCGAAGAAATAAAGACGGAAATAAAAGGAAGGTTAAAAAGTCGGATTAAAATTCAGGATGAGAGGATGTCAATGATAAGATTCGCCAATCTCATTGTTATTCTCAGTGAAAGTAAAGGAAAATTACAGAATGTTTTGAACGGAATGAAGAGTCAATGTGTACAGAATATGGACTGAGATTAAACTGACGAAAGACGACACTAATAAAGAGTATCGGGGATGAGACTGGCTGTAAATTTGTCGAAATTGGAGATCACGAAGTGATGAGGAAGAAATTCTGGTACCTTGGAAGTAAACTAACACCTGCGAGACGAAGCAAGGACATATGAAGCAGACTAACACAGACAAAGAGGGAATTCCTAGCCAAGAGAAGTGCGATAGTAGCAAACATTGTCTTTAATTTGAGGAAAAAACTTCTGCGAATGTATGTTTGGAGCATAGCAGTGTGTGGTAGTGAAACATGGACTGTGGAAATACCAGAACAAAAAAACAATACGTTTGAGCTGTGGAATTACAGTAAGATGTTGAAAATTAGTGGACTGATAAGATAAGGAATGAGGAGGTCATCCTCAGAATCAGCAAGGAAAGGTACATGTGAAAACACGGATACGAAGAAGAGACTGGAGATAGGAAATAGGTTAAGAAATAAGGGAATATTTTCCGTGGTAGTAACAGAAGCTGTAGACTAGGAGTTCTCAGAGTGTTTTCACTGCATAGACCCTACCACTTGACATTTTTAGAAATCTGAGCGCACCACTATAGCTTGTTCGCTTTTCATGAATCCCCGAGGGAGGGGAGTTCAGTTTATAATTCGCACACTCCAGTGCCAGACGCAAGCTTTCTTTGTATCACGATGTCATTTAATGTAACGCCCAACAAAGCAACAGTAATAACAACAATAAACCATTCACTGCGTAATGACTACTGCAGCGCTACACTTTGGTGCAGCATGTAAGTTGGTAGCACTTGCAAGCCGGCACGAAAACTTTTGAATAACCAACGACAGGACCCGATCTAAATATCGCCTACGTCAAAGCAAGATGAATAATTCCCGGCCCAGAGAACGACGAGTTATGTAGGGAGGGTTGTGGAGGGTCCGATCCGATCTTGTTGTGACTTGCGTACAGTCCGAAACAAACACTCTACGGTAAATCCATTTTCTTTTTAACACTTCTTTTGCGCCAGGATAGGTGATAGAGAAATAATACATGGAGTAGTTATTTCACATATGCTTAAGTATATTTTTAAAAAATTGTTGGAAAATATTGCAAAATGACGACACGTCAGTTATTTTCCCGAAGCATGTTGAATTTGAGACAATCTACGGCACGCACTATAACTGGTGCTAATTTGAATCTGGAAAAAAGAAAAAGAAATCTATGTAGTATATATGAATGTAGCTAGGCCATTTTAAAAATATTAATTCTTGTGTAATTGGCGAATATTTGAATAAAGTCTTTCAGTTTTCACCAAAAACAGAACAGCCACTTGTTAATAAATATTGTTTGAATTAACTAATCGAAAATCCCCTAAGCGATTCACTTTGAAATGTTATTAATGTTATTTCAAAGCTGTGGTTAAATTTTCAAATAAAGAGATTGAAAATTGTTGGAGTTACGCTGCGTGCGGTTTTGAAAAATCATATACCGAGAAAAACGTGTTTGAAGTTTTGAAATGTGTTAATCTGCTATACCAGGACTAGTCAGCTGTACTGTTGCCGTTGTGATCGAAATCGTGTCCACTAGTTTGTCATAGAACAATTGAAATGTCTGCCGTGGCAATTCGATGAACGCACAAAACTTAAACAGTTCCGTTTGGACCTACATCAAGCAGGCGCATTGCTAGGACGATTCGGCGGCTGATTTCGTAAGCGTTGCATATAAACTTACAGCTGCTTAGCACAACAGCTTCCTGGCAGTATGGACAAGCAATAATTATTGTGAAGCTTAAGCCTCGACTTCTTTCTTCCAACGCGACGCCTGTATTGCACGTTTTACGTTTCAGGTGCTGAGAAATAACAGTGAAAGCGGCAGGAAAATATATAATTCTGTAGCTCAGTCCGTTATTCATATCAAAATCCTGGACGCTGTCGTTCAATTTTTTAGCGCAGGCATTGACTCCCAGCCTCACATCTAGTCATTGGACGCTTTGATGATATAACTGCTTCCACACCCCGTTGGACACGATGTTTCCGTACCTTTTCTGCCCGAGTACGCCTTCTTACCACTCATTCGTACTTGAAAGACAGAACTATATACTATAAGATGACAAACAAACTGTCAAAAGTCAATACTCCACACAAAAATCGACATTAGAAGCGGAAGAATTGTCTTTTTCGTACACTTACTGACGATTGCTTACGCCGAGCTAACGTGTTATTGTTTCTAAATGTTTCTAACTATACCCGGACACAGCAGGTGGCGTCGAGTTGGCGTAGGTGGGACGTTTCGGGTCATCTGCTGCCCTTGAGAATAAGCTCGAAATTCCATAGAATCTGTTTTTTTTTCAGGGATTACACTTTTTGCCTCGTATTTCAGAAGGGGCAAAGCATCTTTTAAGGCAATAAAACACTGTTTTCTGTTGTTTTTTTAATTCTTCTTAAAAATAAAGTAACATAAAAAATAATTTCACTTATATCAGTGGCTGTTTTGTTTACATGTTCGCGTACCACCTGGAATGTCCTTCCGTATCTCCGGTGATTTGCCTACCACCATCTGGGATCCTTTGATGTAGAGAGTAAAAAGTGTAGGGGAAGACAGGGATTGAAATACATTACTGGCCATTAAAATTGCTACACCACGAAGATGACGTGCTACAGACGCGAAATTTAACCGACAGGAAGAAGACGCTGTGATTCGCAAATGATTAGCTTTTCAGAGCATTCACACAAAGGTTGGCGCCGGTGGCGACACCTACAACGTGCTGACATGAGGAAAGTTTCCAACCGATTTCTCATACACAAACAGCAGTTGACCGGCGTTGTCTGGTGAAACGTTGTTGTGATGCCTCGTGTAAGGAGGAGAAATGCGTACCGTCACGTTTCAGACTTTGATAAAGGTCGGATTGTAGCCTATCGCGATTACGGTTTATCGTATCGCGACATTGCTGCTCGCATCGGTCGAGATCCAATGACTGTTAGCAGAATATGGAATCTGTGGGTTCAGGAGGGTAATACGGGACGCCGTGCTGGATGCCAACGGTCTCGTATCACTAGTAGTCGAGATGACAGGCATCTTATCCGCATGGCTGTAACGGATCGTGCAGCCACGTCTCGATCCCTGAGTCAACAGAAGGGGACGTTTCCAATACAACAACTATCTGCACGAACAGTTCGACGACGTTTGCAACAGGATGGACTATCAGCTCGGAGACCATGGCTGCGGTTACCCTTGACGCTGCATCGCAGACAGGGGCGCCTGTGATGGTGTACTCAACGACGAACCTGGCTGCACGAATGGCAAAACGTCATTTTTTTCGGATTAATTCAGGTTCTGTTTACAGCATCTGTGTTTGGCGACATCGCGGTGAACGCACATTCCAAGCGTGTATTCGACATTGCCATACTGGCGTATCACCCAGCGTGATGGTATCGGGTGCCATTGCTTACACGTCTCGGTTACGTCTTGTTCGCACTGACGGCACTTTGAACAGTGGACGTTACATTTCAGATGTTTTACGACCCGTGGCTCTACCCTTCATTCGATCCCTGCGAAACCCTACATTTCAGCAGGATAATGCACGACCGCATGTTGCAGGTCCTGTACGGGCCTTTCTGGATACAGAAAATGTTCGACTGCTGCCATGGCCAGCACATTCTCCAGTTCTCTCAACGATTGGAAACGTCTGGTCAATGGTGGCCGAGCAACTGGCTCCTCACAACACGCCAGTCACTCTTGATGAACTGTGGTATCGTGTTGAAGCTGTACCTGTACACGCCATCCAGGCTCTGTTTGACTGAATGTCCAGGCGTATCAAGGCCGTTATTACGGCCTAATGTGGTTGTTCTGGGTACTGATTTCTCAGGATCTATGCACCCAAATTGCGTGAAAATGTAATCACATGTCAGTTCTAGTATAATATATTTGTCCAATGAATGCCCGTTTATCATGTGCATTTCTTCTTGGTGTAGCAATTTTACTGGCCAGTAGTGTATATCGTACAAACAGGGTACTGAGATACTTAATCAGCCATGCCAAGAGTGCAACTTTACTCGTGTGTGTAACGTGCACTTCGTGGTGTGTCCGCAGACTCCTGGCTGTCGCTGATGTCGAGCTGGTGCAGGGGCCAGACTGGAGCGCGCGTGCCCGGCAGGTTCTGCGACCTCTCCAGCTGCCACCGCAGGCCTCCAGCCGCCACGCCGTACTTCCCCGCCTCCTCCCCTTCCAGCAGTGGCCTGGTTGCCTGGCCTCCACCGACAGAGTACGGAGTCGCCACCGTATCGCCTTTGCTGCTGCATCGCGATAAACGTCTCATCTTCCCAGACACGATCGCAGAACCAGAAAGCCCACTGTGCTGCTTATGTCGGCCGTGATGTATGTACACTTATGAAATTATTACCACGGATTTTCTGGGTGAAACTTGCTTAAAAGTCATGAGTAGCGGTTCACGAGAACGGAACCTTCTACGTATTTCCCGCCAGCCGCTTCACAGAGACACAAAAATCGCCAATCCGTGTCCACAGGATGTTGAAAACATTTCAGGACAAAATTATGCAGTACGTAGTAGAGTCTCACCAGTACTTTGAGAGGACGTACTAATGGTCGAAAATCAACATTGAATGACATAAACAACTCGCACATTTTATCAGCAACTTAAGCTCGTGCCAATAGATCTTACAAGGGGAAGGCCTCAGACACGGCCAACCGATTCGGCTCAAATTTGGCAGGTCGCTTGTGTACAACCTAAAACGAAGGACTCTAAGATATTTTGGATCAACACCCTCGCAATTTTGAGAAAATCACCCCTAAAGGCTATGACGAGCAACGACTCAAAATTGGAGGGAGCGATAGATAATTGTAAATAGAAATTTTTCATCATCAGGTATGGGGTCCGCAAACGCAAAATTTTCCAGAAATCCAGGAAAGAAACTTTTACAACTGCCTCTTCTGTACCCACATGGTAAACGCCTTTCGCCGTCAGCGCCGATAGCACAATGGTCAAGGTAATTGACTGGGAATCGGAAAACCCAGGTTCGAATCTCGAAGAAACGTAGCGGATGTTATTCTTTTCGTTTGTATTTTTCCATATCTCAATGGACAGGGATAGGAGGGTTAATAAGGTAAGTAAATCAATAAGGAATGCTAACAATACTTACCTTATTAACCCTCCTATCCCTCTCAATTGAGATATGGAAAAATACAAACGAAAAGAACAACAGCCGCAAGGTTTCTTCGAGATTCGAACCCGGGTTCTCCGAGTCTCACCCAGTTACCTTGGCCATTGCGCTATCGGTGCTGTCGGCGAAAAGCGCTTCCCATATGGGCACAGAAGCGGCAGTTGTAAATGTTTCTTACCTCGATTTCTGGAAAAGTATGCATTTTCGGACCCTATACCTGATGATGAATAATGCTCTATTTACAATTATCTATCGATCCCTCCAATTTTGAGTCGATTGCTCGTCATAACCTTTAGGGGTGATTTTCTCAAAATTGCGGGGGTGTTGACCCAAAATATCTTAGATTCCTTCGTTTTAGGTTTTACAGAAGCGACCTGCCAAATTTGAGACGAATCGGTTGGCCGTGTCTTAGGCCTTCCCCTTGTTAGTGACAGCTGACAGCCTCGACGCTTCCATTACAACGAGGCATAAAAATTTTCCGCACTCTTTCAAATATACCTGCGGGCTGTTCCACCTGGAAAACGTACATCAACGACTTCATGTAATCATATTATAAGACACAATCCATAGGAGTATAAAATCCGAAACGGACAGCACATAGGACGTCCCGTTCCGAAGCAACAACGAAGGTCTTGGATATTCGGGAATCCAGCCGGATATTCGCGTCGTTCTCGCACGCTATTTCAACAGCGTGGCTCGCTGTCTTCTTCAGGTGATATCTGAGACTGTTAGGTATCACCTGAAGAAGACAGCGAGCCACGCTGTTGAAATATCGTGCGAGAACGACGCGAATATCCGGCTGGATTCCCGAATACCCAAGATGTCAACAGATCGCCGGGAAAGCATGAAAAATTACAACAATGAAGGTGTCTGGTATTCAATGTCAAAGAGGGACAACGATACGTACAGACTCCAAATAACTGTAGGAGAAAATCTCCAATGAACACTCGAAACGTGCACCAGTCACACGGAGTAGCAACAAATAAAGTTCTGTTAGTTGACGTTTTACAATTTCAGTCTATAAGTTAACAGAGAATCGTTGCTGGTGCTCTGAGACGAGCGAAGGATATGATTTTTCATCATTCAAAACATGATTACTGCGGCAGCTGGAAACACAGTCTTAGTTGAGAGGGGTTTTTCCTAGAAAATCTGTAGACAGTTCGGTAGCGTAACAGCATTACTGTGCTGTGTAGTAAATTGATAGAACTGAACTTTGTATGCAAAATCATGTGACTCTATTGGTTGCATTCGTTGTTCACGGTAAGGATAAAATTGGTACCTTACTCCACCAGTACTATCTGACTAGTTCTCCGTTCTCTGTGACCTGAACAGCGCAATTTCTCCCGAGTACCTGTCCACGATGATTTTTTTTCCGAATAAGGGTGAAGCTTGTTGCAAAACCATTGACCTTTGGAGCACTACAACCAGCTGAACCTCTAGTTAAACTGGTGCTTGCACGTTCCTAATTTCTATAACCAGCAACGCAAAGTAAACTGTTGTAAACTTCACTTTGAGCATGTTAGAAGCAATTATATATTTATTTCAACGCAATGCTACCAACGTCCTTGCGTTATGGAATGTAAGCAATCTGCAAACATGTAGCCCACTTCACATGCATTGCTTCCTCTAGACAACATGCTGTTTGAAACTTTCATTTGTAGCCATTGGTCCCATATTTTGAAACATTCACTTCATGATCCTCACTTCATCTTAAAGCTCAGTCACACCCTACAGATACTTTTCAGAAGCTTATTTAGCTTTATGGCCAGCGACTGTCTCGCGAAGCTTGATGTCAATAAGACAAAGTGCCAATGGAGGTCTCAGCTTCAACTCTTGTATTTGAAATAATTATAACATAGACTGGAGTTCATTACTGCACAGATTTTTATTTCCTATGGTATTTATCATAATGTACATAAACTGTTTACTGAATTACTGCATTATACAATACATTGTGTTTTTAAAAAGGTGTCACTGTAGGAAGAGAGTAACAAAGCTCTATATGAGGAGTTTCAGTTACTTCTGTTTTAATGTTACTAAGTTATAACGTTGGCCAAATATAAGTAGCCAGTCCAGTGATACAAGAAATTTTCCCACCATAACTTGACTGTCAAAAGAAGGAGAGGAGACAGAATACCGGTAGACTGCAGTTCTTGTGTCTGTTAATCTCAAATCTTTCTGCAATTGGTGGCAGTTTTTCCGTTTCATGGGGAAACCTAAGTTCATCAGGTACACTGCACCATCTCAGTTTCTTTTAGAACCTGCCCATTAATAACAACAGAAACTTAGCATTACAGTACACACTGCAGATACACATGTGTATTTGAAAGACTCTCATCCTCCTTGACTGCAGATCAGTGTCGAAGTCATCACTGCACCAATGAAACATAATTTCCCATTAACAGCATGACACCCAAATAGACTTAACTTGTGTAGCAGTTGCTGCTTCATAGTATTTCCCTCCACACCCAAAACACCAAATCTGTGGTTTTGTAAAATCACAGTAATTTCTACCATTGCAATTCATTGGAATCCACAAATGGATGAAAAGTCTGTACAAGGTTGCAGGAGGGGGAAGTGCCACTCATTGTAACTGAAGTCTGACTACTGTTATTTTTAGTAAATATACATCTCAGAATTTCTTCTGAATAATAACCATCAGTTGCTGACATCAATTAGTGGATGATTTACTGACCGGCAGCAGAGACAATGTACGGTCTGAATTTCCTCGAAGTTATCCTGGAGTGTCAACAATCTTTTGCTATTTCCCTACTAAATTAATGTTTTTAATGTATGGTATTGTAAATACTGTTCATGGAAGTATGGCAGGCATTAGAAAACAGTAAGTTACTGGTACACTGTCACAAGTTTTTATACATCCCACAACTGAACCATTCTCTTACCAAATATTTGACTGGGTCTTGTGAGAAGATAATTAAACTGACAGGGGAAATCACAATGTGGTAAATTTCCTAACTACATGTGCCAGTAGTACAGTGATGCTATGTGCCCTAATTAACTTTGAAATATTTAAATAATTTCCATGGACGGCCTATTTATACCCTAAGTTACCCTCTCCACACACCTTCCCATTCCCTGTCCCCAGCACTTTTAACGTTGGCATTCTGTGGTTTCCATCATAAGCCAGGGTTTTTTTTTCATTTTTTTTAACAAGGAATAATTAAAAGGGTTTGTTGCATCCTGAACTCTATGATACCAAAGAGTCAAAGAAAATGTCAATACTTACAGCAAAAAATCAAATCAGGCTAACGCCACATTTTTGCATATGGTTCAGCACAAGGGAAATGTCCTGAAGTAATCCATTCATCAGATATGTGCCATATTATTCTCCACTGTCTCATTACTGCATTACTGTTTCATGGTAGGCCTAAAATAGAACAGACATTCTAAAAAGGGGGAAGTACACCATTTGATGCAAAAAATATTTTCGTGTTGGGAATCATGTAAAGATTGTAAGGTTTTTATGACTGTCTTGTGTATTTTGCATATATCTTAAGATATGCTAGAGTGTTTTGTGCTGTGGGACAAATTACTGCATGTAAAACAAGTTGCCTCATTTAACTGTCTTTCACACTTTGCAGACAAGATGTGTTGAGCTTTGCAAATGTTCTTACATTCAGCAATAGATTTTTTTCAGTTACGCTCTGTGACATTGTGTTTGAATTACTACAATACTGAAACAAAAAAAGATCTTACAATTACTCTGGTTGGCTAATTAAGAAGCTTTAGCTGAGACTCCTCAATTAATTGACACATGAAATAGACTGATGCAGCAAAGTGCTAGTCTTTTTACTGTTTTTAAAATTATTTCCAAATATAATTTATACTTCTTGTGTAAATCAGTGTGATTCTTTTTTATGTTTAAGTTAAAAGCACTCATTGTTGGGCAACTTCCCACAGTTTCCAGAACACATCAAAAGCTTTCACTAAACTGCCTGTTGTAACAGGTCCTGGCCAGGCAGCCAAACATATTCTGAAAGGGCAT
Organism: Schistocerca piceifrons; assembly: GCF_021461385.2. Lineage (NCBI taxonomy): Eukaryota > Metazoa > Arthropoda > Insecta > Orthoptera > Acrididae > Schistocerca > Schistocerca piceifrons. Next base: position 37,899,412 of record NC_060139.1, on the reverse strand, counting down.
TGTTGCACATCATGACCACATAATAAGATGAATGGCCCCTATAAAGTCACATTTTGCAAATGCAAAGCTTTACAGGACACTACATAAAAAATAATCTACACTCTGAGGCAATAATTTATACTTGAAGTGTGTGTTAGTTGGTTGGTTAGTTTGTAGATTATAGGGACTAAACTACAAGGTTATCAGTCCCTAAAGTATGTGTGTAACGATGTGTAGAAGCATAAACAACACAAATAATCATGATGCTTCATAATAGGTGGTCTGTAGCTATTGTTATGATTTTCATTAATCTCCAGGCCTGTGTAGCTTTTTATCACATGTTAATAAATAACAAATGTATGTAAAATATCAAGTATGTTCATACACATAAAGAATATAGTAGTATAAAATACAATAGAATAATGTGTTCATAGTTATGTAATGTTCCCTAATTACAAAGACAAAAGTTTCTTTATGGTTTCATATTGTGGCTGTTAATGAATAAATCACTATACCAGTATAGTGAGTAAAAAATCTATTACTGTAAGTAAAAAATGTTGATACCCCCCTTATAGAAACCTTGAGGCCCTATCACATATGTGATTGTAAATAACAGTATTTCAACTTCCGTTGAAAATTGAGCTACTTACGCTAATAAAATACAGTGGTAAAGATGTCCATCAGTTTGGTTGTTAATTAAGAATTGAGTAGTGATGTACAGGTATTTTACTATTTTTACTAAAACAAGACTGAGTAACTGAGGTTAACTGTGAACTATTATAGTAAATTTTAGTATTTTGTTATTGTAGCATATAATACTCGAATTAAAGCAGATATGTTGACCATACAAAAATAATTGGTGGACATTTTAATGTAAATAATCTAATTTTGTTTATATTTATGTTACCTGTAATACACAATTGTGTGGAAAATGGGTTAACTCTTTCTGCAAGTTATTGAAATTGTCTTTGTACTGTAGGAGTCATAATATTTTTATTTGTGTTTAGAGAAACATATTTTTATGTATTTACTTTTTTGCATCAGTATATACTGCATATGAACATACCTGAAGTGTTATGAGTAGGATAGCTAGTGTACTAATACTGCTATAATTTTGTAATTAATGTACATATTTTTAGTAAATATAAATTATTATCATTCAGTAAATATGATACTGAGTAACTGTTGTGTTTTAAAGTTATGAAATAAAAAGGAATCAGAACATTAAATGTTTTGCTGTACTGTGAATATTCTCTTTAAAAAAAATTATTAGGGTATGCATTTCCAAATTTCATAAACAAAGCCACATTTTCTGTCAGTCTTCAGATAATTTTCTGTTGCAGGAAATGATATCCTTCCATATACTTTTGTAACAGCGTAAAATTTTTAAGATACATTTTTAATACCAAATTTTTCACATGAAGCTTGTCTTAGAATTCAGTATAAAGGTAGTTAACAAAATGGAATTCCATGTTTTGAGACGTAGTAGTAGTAGTAGTAGTAGTAGTAGTTTATTCATCCAGAGACAATTTACATTGCATGGATTTCGTCAAAAAATACATGGTATATACACTCCTGGAAATTGAAATAAGAACACCATGAATTCATTGTCCCAGGAAGGGGAAACTTTATTGACACATTCCTGGGGTCAGATACATCACATGATCACACTGACAGAACCACAGGCACATAGACACAGGCAACAGAGCATGCACAATGTCGGCACTAGTACAATGTATATCCACCTTTCGCAGCAATGCAGGCTGCTATTCTCCCATGGAGACGATCGTAGAGATGCTGGATGTAGTCCTGTGGAACGGCTTGCCATGCCATTTCCACCTGGCGCCTCAGTTGGACCAGCGTTCGTGCTGGACGTGCAGACCGCGTGAGACGACGCTTCATCCAGTCCCAAACATGCTCAATGGGGGACAGATCCGGAGATCTTGCTGGCCAGGGTAGTTGACTTACACCTTCTAGAGCACGTTGGGTGGCACGGGATACATGCGGACGTGCATTGTCCTGTTGGAACAGCAAGTTCCCTTGCCGGTCTAGGAATGGTAGAACGATGGGTTCGATGACGGTTTGGATGTACCGTGCACTATTCAGTGTCCCCTCGACGATCACCAGTGGTGTGCGGCCAGTGTAGGAGATCGCTCCCCATACCATGATGCCGGGTGTTGGCCCTGTGTGCCTCGGTCGTATGCAGTCCTGATTGTGGCGCTCACCTGCACGGCGCCAAACACGCATACGACCATCATTGGCACCAAGGCAGAAGCGACTCTCATCGCTGAAGACGACACGTCTCCATTCGTCCCTCCATTCACGCCTGTCGCAACACCACTGGAGGCGGGCTGCACGATGTTGGGGCGTGAGCGGAAGACGGCCTAACGGTGTGCGGGACCGTAGCCCAGCTTCATGGAGACGGTTGCGAATGGTCCTCGCCGATACCCCAGGAGCAACAGTGTCCCTAATTTGCTGGGAAGTGGCGGTGCGGTCCCCTACGGCACTGTGTAGGATCCTACGGTCTTGGCGTGCATCCGTGCTTCGCTGCGGTCCGGTCCCAGGTCGACGGGCACGTGCAGCTTCCGCCGACCACTGGCGACAACATCGATGTACTGTGGAGACCTCACGCCCCACGTGTTGAGCAATTCGGCGGTACGTCCACCCGGCCTCCCGCATGCCCACTATACGCCCTCGCTCAAAGTCCGTCAACTGCACATACGGTTCACGTCCACGCTGTCGCGGCATGCTACCAGTGTTAAAGACTGCGATGGAGCTCCGTATGCCATGGCAAACTGGCTGACACTGACGGCGGCGGTGCACAAATGCTGCGCAGCTAGCGCCATTCGACGGCCAACACCGCGGTTCCTGGTGTGTCCGCTGTGCCGTGCGTGTGATCATTGCTTGTACAGCCCTCTCGCAGTGTCCGGAGCAAGTATGGTGGGTCTGACACACCGGTGTCAATGTGTTCTTTTTTCCATTTCCAGGAGTGTATATATACACACTCATATAGAGTGAACAATACTATACAAAATACAGATGTGCATAGTAGATTACATAACATCAGACCACACTGAAATAGCATGTACAACTTTGATTATTTACATTGATGTATGAGAAAGACTTTTTACATGGAATACACAGTTGATATTTAGATATAACACATACAATTCTAGCACTTTTGTACATATTATTTATTTAGATCAGAGCAACAGTCAGATAAAAATTACTATTGGCACAGAGTACATAAATATAATTGTTTAGTATGAAGCTATTCCAGGTATTCTTTTACACTATAATAGCAGTTGGTCATTAAAAATTTGAATACTGCTTCTTTAAATGAAGACAATTTTTTTATTTCTTATATCTTTACCAGTAGGTTGTTATACAATCTGCTTCCTTGTATGTTTGTTTGTTTCTGCACCAAAGCCTTGTTAACTCTTTTTATATGAATGTCATTGCACTTTCTTGTGTTGTAAGTATGTAGATCCGAGTTGGATTGGAAATTGTTAATATTTCGTTTTACATTAATTACGCTTTTCTGTATATAGAGGCATGGTAGGGGTGGAATATTCAGCTGTGTAAATAATTGCTTTGAAGGAGTTAGCCTTGAACTGTTTGTAATTATTCTAGCAGCTCGTTTTTGTAGAGTGAAGATGGTTTTGAGATATTTGTATAGACCAAAACAGGACAAAAATGTCCAGTAAACAAAGGCTCTAAAATGATTGCCTTAAGAGCTACAAACACTTGTTCTTCTGTGCTACTATGGACCACATTTCTTCTATTGCAAACACTTTGTTATTATAAATGACTTACAGACTGCAGTAAACAAATGAGTACACACTGATTTGTCTTTGTCCATGGATACGATAAGCAGAAATATCTGTTAGTTTTGGTACTGTAAACTCCATTCATATTTCTGGGTAAGACCAGCATATATATTAGTTTTAATGAAACCATTTTGTGTTTTGATATGTTTGTGAAATGCTTTTACATTGTATTTTACCTTTGCACGTATCAGCATAATACTTCCAACATGGAAATGGCAGAGATAATCTTCTGCTATGGTCAGGGAAGTGCAACCAACCATCAAGCCCTTGCCCTGTGTGCTGAGAACATCTGCACAATTATGCACTCATCTTTCCAGACTTACGATTAATGGACACCATATTGAGCATTCTGTAGGTCATTTGTAATTGCAAAGAGCTTACAGTAGAAGAAATGTGTTTCACAGTAGCAAAGATGAACATTGCTCTTTAGGTATGCATTTTAGAGTCCATGTTCAATGGACATGTTTATCTTATTTCATTCCATACTCTCAACTCTCAAAATATGGAATGCCTATTTTAAACAGCATTTTTATTTTGTGTCTCCTCATTGCCAACAAATGAAGTGCTCATATTAGGTAGAAGCAGTGGTTTAATCGTGATGGTACATGCCAGTACATTGTACCAGTACCTCTGACAAAAAAAGTATTAGAATAATTTTTAAGACATCTAAATTTAATACATTGTTGTTGTTGTTGTGGTCTTCAGTCCTGAGACGGGTTTGATGCAGCTCTCCATGCTACCCTATTCTGTGCAAGTTTTTTCATCACCCAGTACCTACTGCAACCTACATCCTTCTGAATCTGCTTAGTGTATTCCTCTCTTGGTCTCCCTCTACGATTTTTACCCTCCACATTGCCTTCCAGTGGTAAATTTGTGATCCCTTGATGCCTCAGAACACGTCCTACCAACTGGTCCCTTCTTCTCGTCGAGTTGTGCCACAAACCCCTCTTCTCCCCAATTCTGTTCAGTACCTCCTCATTAGTTATGTGATCTACCCATCTAATATTCAGCATTCTTCTGTAGCACCACATTTCAAAAGCTTCTATTCTCTTCCTGTCCAAACTATTTATCGGCCATGTTTCACTTCCATACATGGCTACACTCCATACAAATACTTTCAGAAACGATTTCCTGATACTTAAATCTATACTCGATATTAACAAATTTCTCTTCTTCAGAAACGCTTTCCTTGCCATTACCAGTCTACATTTTATATCTTCTCTACTTCGACCATCATCAGTTATCTTGCTCCCCAAATAGCAAAACTCCTTTACTACTTTAAGTGTCTCATTTCCTAATCTAATTCCCTCAGCATCACCTGACTTAATTCGACTACATTCCATTATCCTCGTTTTGCTTTTGTTGATCTTCATCTTATATACTCCTTTCAAGACACTGTCCATTCCATTCAACTGCTCTTCCAAGTCCTTTGCTGTCTCTGACAGAATTACAATGTCATCGGCGAACCTCAAAGTTTTTATTTCTTCTCCATGGATTTTAATACCTACTCCGAATTTTTCTTTTGTTTCCTTTACTGCTTGCTCAATATACAGATTGAATAACATTGGGGAGAGGCTACAACCCTGTCTCACTCCCTTCCCAACCACTGCTTCCCTTTCATGCCCCTCGACTCTTATAACTGCCATCTGGTTTCTGTATAAATTGTAAATAGCCTTTTGCTCCCTTTGCTTTACCCCTGCCATCTTAAGAATTTGAAAGAGAGTATTCCAGTCAACATTGTCAAAAGCTTTCTCTAAGTCTACAAATACTAGAAACGTAGGTTTGTCTTTCCTTAATCTTTCTTCTAAGATAAGTCGTAAGGTCAGTATTGCCTCATGTGTTCCAATATTTCTACGGAATCCAAACTGATCTTCCCCGAGGTTGGCTTCTACCAGTTTTTCCACTCATCTGTAAAGAATTCGCGTTAGTATTTTGCAGCTGTGACTCATTAAACTGATAGTACGGTAATTTTCACATCTGTCAACACCTGCTTTCTTTGGTATTGGAATTATTATATTCTTCTTGAAGTCTGAGGGTACTTCACCTGTCTCATACATCTTGCTCACCAGATGGTAGAGTTTTGTCAGGACTGGCTCTCCCAAGGCCGTCAGTAGTTCCGATGGAATGTTGTCTACTCCCGGGGCCTTGTTTTGACTCAGGTCTTTCAGTGCTCTGTCAAACTCTTCACGCAGTATCATATCTCCCATTTCATCTTCATCTACATCCTCTTCCATTTCCATAATATTGTCCTCAAGTACATCAGCCTTGTATAGACCCTCTATATACTCCTTCCACCTTTCTGCTTTCCCTTCTTTGGTTAGGACTGGGTTTCCATCTGAGCTCTTGATACTCATAGAAGTGGTTCTCTTTTCTCCAAAGGTCTCTTTAATTTTCCTGTAGGCATTATCTATCTTACCCCTAGTGAGATAAGCCTCTACATCCTTACATTTGTCCTCTAGCCATCCCCGCTTAGCCGTTTTGCACTTCCTGTCAATCTAGTTTTTGAGACTTTGTATTCCTTTTTGCCTGCTTCATTTTTATGTTTCCTCCTTTCGTCAATTAAATTCAGTATGTCTTCTGTTACCCAAGGATTTCTACTAGCCCTCATATTTTTACCTACTTGATCCTCTGCTGCCTTCGCTACTTCATCCCTCAGAGCTACCCATTCTTCTTCTACTGTACTTCTTTCCCCCACTGCTGTCAATTGTTCCCTTACGCTCTCCCTGAAACTCTGTACAACCTCTGGTTTAGTCAGTTCATCCAGGTCCCATCTCCTTAAATTCCCACTTTTTTGCAGTTTCTTCCATTTTAATCTGCAGTTCATAACCAATAGATTGTGGTCAGAGTCCACATCTGCCCCTGGAAATGTCTTACAATTGAAAACCTGGTTCCTAAATCTCTGTCTTACCATGATATAATCTATATGATACTTTCTAGTATCTCTGGGATTCTTCCATGTATACAACCTTCTTTTATGATTTTATACATAATTTAATACATAATTAGAAGTATATTACATATGCCATACATTTAACTGTTTGTACATCCAGTAAAGGAAACTTTTCTTCCTACTTCTACAGAAACAAAATCAAATCATCCTCTGTTTGAGTTCCTCCTTATTTAGTAAACATTTATTTATGTTGCATAGGAGAAAAAAATATTTTTTAAACTATTCATTAGAGGTGGACATTTTTCACAAAAGAACATCTTCAACAAATAAAATAGGCTACATACAGGCACAATGTTTACTATATAAAAGATGGATTTTTGTGTATGAATGTTTCAGTTGCTTCTTTTCCACTTTCTTTTGGTTACCTTCTATTACATATATACAAAGAAATCATTGTGAGTAAATACAATAACTGTGGTTTATAACTGTAGAGTAATTGTGCTTAAAACATACATCCAACTTTTAAAAAAAAGTACCTTGTACCTGGATGAAAATCTCTATTGTTTGAAAATGTTAATGATTTTACTTAAAAATGCAATCATGTCATCTTCGTTTCAGCATCACTCACATTTTGTTCTCATAAAAAGATAGTTAGTTGGTTATTTATTTTAAATAAAGGAATAATAAAACATGACACTCATGAACACACTTTCTAGGTTCCCTACAATGTTACCAACCTACCTTCCAAAATCCTGACCCCGAGTCTCAGTACCCTAAAAAGATCTTATATCTAGCCCCAAACTCAGGTTTAACCATGCTGTACTTCCCAAGAACCTGCTTTGCTTTACTCATTCCCTTCAGTGATTGAATTTCTCTATTAGTCACTCGACTGACACAAAGTCAGCCAAAAGTTGTGTTTGACCATACTATACTGCTCAAGAACCATGTAAGATTCCTGATGCTAAGGATTAGTTATGTAGAGATTCTACTTTTCTCTTGAGTGGTGATTGCTGATTGCGACTTAAGCTAATATCTATGTTTACCTATGGATAAAGCTCAGATTTTGTCTTCAGATTCAGCTGTAAATAGTAGAAGCCGAGAATTTAGCACAATATCCAAGTGTAAAGAGAAACATGATGCTTCTCAAATCTCTGTGTCATATATTCTTGCCCTAAAATGCAATAAGTCTTCATATTAAACATTTCTTTACATTGAACCTTACAATAATTGCTTAACTCTCAATCTCAATGTAAATGTCAAGTTGACAGATCCAAATACAAACACAGATTGAATACATATTTCAAATTCTTTTGTTCACTTTAGTTGTTTTCCTTATTGTCAATTGTGACTCTTGCTTCAAGAGTGATGCACTTCTCTGACCACGGGCAATGATCATAGAGCATTCACAAGTGCTCATGCAGGTAGTATCAGTTGTGTAGTTAAAATGATTGTCATCCAATTTGAAGACATGGGGTGTTCCTTCAGATAACTCTCCACATCCTAATATATACCCAAAAGGTGCACAACACATTTACTCTCCTAAATATTAATTGATTACTTTGTTTTAAAGTTCGCAAGCATCATTTGTTGACAAGGTAGGGCTACACATCACTCTTCTGGACTGAGATATAACACCATAACCTGCTTTCCTTTACTTATTCCCTTCAGTGACTGACTTCTGTGCCATCCATTCTAATGACTCACAGGCAGCCAAAGCCAATGAACTTTGTTTTAACCAGTTCCAAGCTCATGTACCCTTCGCACCCACCTTCTCCCCCCACCCCCTTCCTGAAAATCTTTCAGCAGTTTCTCACCTTTAACTTTATTTCACCTTCCACAAATACCCTCCCAACAAGTCCAAAGTCACAACTACAGAATGAGTTACAAATTGTGGTGTGAAATCCAACTCTGACATGGGCTCCACCATGACTTTCAAAGAACAGCTGTGAGCACATGAGTGGATCTGCCAGCTTTGCCCTAACACCTTTACTTACAAATCTTAGCATTATGATCTCGTTCTATTTGTTCAATACGACCTCCAGTTTCTCATAAAACTGTTATGTCCCTCATAAAACCTTTCACTTAGCCCTTTAACTTCTCTGGATGTGTTAACATGCATGCCTTTGTACCTGTCCCTGTGTGCTCTGAATGTGTCAACATATTCAGAGTACCAGGTATAAGGACTGGTGGGCACGTAAACACATTCAGAGCACACAGGGACAGATACAAAGGCATGCGTGTTAACACATCCAGAGCAGTTAAAGGGTTAAATGCATCTCCCTCTTCACTATGAAATTGCTCCCTTCAACCAATTTCTGCTTGCACCTTAAACTTCACAAAATGAACTCCCTACTGACACCTAATTGTTACTGATTGCTATACTCCCAAAAAAGATCATCTGCCTTGTCTGATTCTCATCTCAAACCAATTTTTTGCAATCTACATTTCAGTGTCTAAATGCTAATCACTCCCTCCAGTGATATCCCACAGATCTTTCCCAATATTACTTTATCACCAGAGGTCCTTCTTGCCTTGTACATCAACATCCATATTGCTTAGAGCTTTTTTTGCCATGAAATACTACTTTCCCAGTGTTGTCCTCACACTAAATACAATACTTCCTTACTTACCTCCTGCCCATAATTATTTTCATTTGAAGAGCAAGACTTTAAGCTAGTAACTAGAACTGCCTTAGGTACTTCTTCCCATGTGTACAAGCTACAAAGAGGAGTCTTTCAAAAAGCTATTCAACCCCTTAAATCCTTTGTCAGCATCAGATTTATTGATGAATTGATGAGATCTTTATGATCTGTACCCATTTCACTAACAACCTCTGCCTTTTTTCTCAAAATGTTGACAGCTGCTCCCAAATCCACTTCACTTGTGTGTCCTCAGTACAATGTGTGATCTTTCAGAATATTTCTTTCCATCTCTTCAGTAGCTCCATAAACATTTCTGTCTTTTTCACACACATAAACAGGTATTGCTCCAAACGATGGCAGTAGTATATGGGCCCCTACAGCAAACTTTGGTTCTTCGCAGAAAGGCTTATTGGCTGTGAACCATCACTTCTCTGCCTCTTCATGTAATGTCACAACTCTTTTTCGAAAGACATGAAAGTGGCTTGCACACAGTACTTGCACAATGAAGGCTTGTGATATTCCTTATGCAGATCTGTAGATGTATTATTTCTCCATTGGTTCTTGACAACAATTTAAAACATACTCTTCTAACCATCTTCAAGCACATCAATGTAAACCCTCAACCATAAAATCATAGAAAATGTAGAAATGTGTCATTACTCCCCAGGCAACAATCCAGACAGTTAATATTTTTGTTTATGGATGGTTAACATTGGCAATTTTTTCTGGATACGATTCTCTTGCAACTTCAGCTCTTAAGTAAGCTATCATATTGAATAGTGCTCCTCATTCACATAATATGTTTGTGAACACTGCTATGGAGAAATCACTAAAAAGTGATCTTTAACAGTCACTGACGTGGCTCATATCAATTAGAGTGACAGTGTAGTGCTATAAAAAATTGGATATTAATGCTGTGTTCTTCCTGGTTACTTTTTTTGTTTGCACTTAGGTCATGTCACATGATAATGCAGACACTGGTTTTATTGGTAAACATGTGTTTTGTAAGTTCTTGTGTGGTTCCCACATTCTGTGATGCAGTGAGTTTTCTACATCTCTTTTAAGTGGTGTCTGATGAAAATTAGGATACTGATCTGTCATATTTGGCATCTGAATAAAGTTTAAGGGTTTCCAATTCCCTTACTAAATTATCACATTTTCTTTAGTTTAAGTACTATAACTAGAGAAGGAAGAAAGTAACAATAGTTTTTGATTTTTTTGTGTGAATCAGCAGTTTGTCCTTGTAGTACTTCTCTTCATTTATGTCCAACCTTGCATTAGAGAGCACAGGAGTGCACAGTAGAATATTACTGTATTTTAGTCTTACGAGCATATTTACTTTTTGTATTATGTGATGTGCAAAATAGGTTGATAAAACCTTTAGTTGCTAATGTATTTTGCTCATCATCAGTAAAATACATTAACAGTCTTCTGAATGAAAAGTCTCCTCAAATTTGCTGCCAGATCCTAAAATCCACTTGATTTAATATTTTAGCAATCCATCTGTTCACCATCCTAAGAAGAATGCTGCTGCTACTAAGTCCCACTGAAAACTGATACTGAGGCTGCAAATTGTCACCCTATATTGGCCTGCATACTGTACACAGCACACATGCTGCCTATCACTGTTGTTGCCCTCCAAGACTGAGCGGGTGGTACTACCGTTAGTAGAACACTAATGACAATGATATATCGCACTCAAAGACTATTTTCAAATACTCAGACTGGCTGCACCAAAGAATGTTCAGTTTTGATGCAGGATAGTACGGGGTTCCATGTCTTGCTAAGAGGAAATCCATTGTCTCTATTAATCAAATTGTCTGCCAACCAAATTTCAGTTAGCTTTTTATAACTAATGCTCCAAAAACTGTAAGTGTTGGAAACTATCACAGTCTTATCAAATTTCATTGTGCACCCTTCATATGTGCATTATCCTGCTGCTGCCAATTTTTACAGGTACTGTAACCTTCTATGATGGCAATGTTCCATAGATCTGTCCTGAACTATGTGAATTGAATGGTTGATGTAAACCTTCCCACATTTACAGATAATTTTATATATGCCAGGCTTCCTAAGCGCCAAATTATCCATCACAGAGCCAAGTAGTGCCCTAAGTTGGGTGGAACACATGCTTAATGTTAGAACTCACTAAAATTGTTACAGTCTTAAAAGATATGCCGCCAGCATAAGGAATAAAGGTCACAGACCTATGATGTTCTCCATTCACCTCCAGAAATTGTCCAAACACCGTAGCCCAATGAATCTGCTTCTCACAGTATCCATTTTCCTTAAAAACAGCCGTCAAATGAGGAAGTTCTTGGGTTAAATTGTCCATCTCAAAAATGGCATATACTCTGGATACAAAACTCCAAAGGATGCCACTGCATTGATGTGGTGGATGAAAACTCTTAGCATGCAGATACTGTTTGGTCTGCATCGGCTTTCAATGAACACTATGTCCCAGAGTACTATCTTGTTTAAATGTTGCCATTAAATGAAAAATATGTGGATGTTAGCACCTGATGATTAAGCTTCACCAACTCTTCATTCAGTCTTTCACTAATCAAATCCAGGGACTCCTCCAGATGGACTTGTTTAAATAGAGACACCACATCAAAACTCTCTAGTAAACCCAAAGGATTTCACACATGCCAACGTACGGGCTGAGAACTCCGGGTTAGAAGTGGCTGCATCCAAATTACCAACAGTAGGGATTATCCTGGTGCTGCCAGTCTACAAAGATTGTATGGTCTGCCAAAGTCACATAGTTAAGAGATTCTTCTACACCCTATTAGAAATTTGGGTGCACCCACTTATAACCTGGTGAAGTATTTAATATCTGTTCTCAGCCCATATGTTGTAAAGTGTGAGCATCATATCACCAATTCACTGGATTTTATTTAATGATTGAAATCTTTGAGGATGGGTCCTTTGGAATTACTAGTGAGTTTTGATGGGGTATATGAATTTACACAAGTCCCCTTGGAAGAGTCTGAGAGTTTGATTAGCGAAAAACTGAATGAAAAGTTGGTGAAGCTTTGTCATCGGGTGCTGACATCCACATATTTTTCATTTAATGGAAACATATTTTAACAGAATAATGGAGAGGCTATGGGTAGTCATTTACTGCCCATAGTTGCCAATGTATTTATGCAGGACTTCGAGGATACAGTACTGGGGACTTCAGCTTTGCAACCAATGTTCTTTTGAAGGTACACAGGTGATACTTTTTTCACATGGCCTGATGGACATGATGCTTTCAATTGGTTTTTGGACCACTTTGACTGCCTTCATCCCAGTATCAAATTGACCATTGAGGTTGAAAGTGCTGGGGTGCCTTCATTTTTGGATGTCATGGTTTACAAAAAGCAAGATGGTACTCTGGGACACAGTGCTGATTGAAAGCCAACACACACCAATTGGCATTCTAAGAGTTGTCATCCACCATACCAATGCAGTGGCTTCCTCAGAACTCTTGTGCACAAAGCACATTCATTTCTGATGCAGACAGTTCAACCCAAGAACTGGCACACTTGATGACTATTTTTAAGGAAAATGGATACTCTGAGAAGCAGATTCATCAGGCTATGGAGTTTGGACCATTCCTGGAGATACATGACTTGAAGAATAGATCTGTGGCCTTTATTCCTTATGCTGGAGGCACATTATTTAAGAAAGTTTTTTGAAGGATTCATTTAGCAAAACGATCTTGAACAAGTCAGTTTACAAGATAAATATACACAATTAGTGCTAAAATTAATAAATGCTTTATCATTTTATTCCTACTCATGCCTTTTTGCTGGCTACCTATTTTTAAGTAGAAATTTGTCAATGGAATAGGAGCTGTCGACAATAAATGATTTGAAATTAGATTTAAACCTTGCCTTGCTACCTGTCAGATGTTTTATGTTTGCTGTGTTGACCAGACAAGACACAGCCAGGGCAAAAGCAGCAACACAAAGATGCAAGATGGTGCCAGTGCCATAGAGACTTGCGACTTGCACAAGTTCCACCAGCATCACAGGGGGCACTCAGGATGAAGATATCAACTTCATCTCGGTCAATTGTTAGCCAAGTACAAGTTGCCAATGATCGGATGACAATGGACAGAAGCCTACTTGGAGGACAGAAGAGCAGCTCTCACCCACTTGGTTATAAATCATTGTCCAGGGCTGAGAACATCATTTAGTGAACTCTTAGAAGTGAACAGACAGTTATTGTAAATTGCATTTGCTATGTACTTGCACTTAGCCATTGAGCACCTTTTTTGTGTTATATTACAAGCAGTGTTGCAGAATTCATTATTCGACATGTCACAAAGATAACCTTTTAACTCATTTGTGTGACTTTGTTACTAATTTGTTGAAGTGCTGTAGACCTTCATTCTCCTATCCTGTTACCTGGCCCTGAGGCACAGGGGTGTAATAGTGGCAGGGAGAAATTGTTTTAGTGGTGTACTGTATCAGAAGCCATTTCACAACCTCACAAACTTGCCCTGCTGTAACAACAGTGGCAACTCAGCCTCCACAACCAAAAAACTGGTGATGACGGTTTACAAAAATGTTACTGGGTAAATGACCAAAAATTTTTATTGCTGGATATTGAACTCCTCTCTGAGTCACTGGCAGCTTTGACAGCGGGTAATGAAGGTCTTTTTTTCCTCTAGTGTTGCAATTACATACATCACTCTTCTTCTCAAACTGAGTTGGATTATTTATAATGAATTTCATCAGCAAAATTACATATTGTGATAGTGCAGTTAAAGTGCCTAGTTCTTCGAAGAGGTGCCTACATGACATCCATGGGTGAACACCACATATTACTCTTACTGTTCGCTTTTGTGCAGTCAATACTTCTTTCAAAGCGATGATTTACCCATCATTCTGTATGATAGTATTGAGCGGAAATATGCAAAATATGTCAGAAGGTTGACATGTTTGTTTCCAAGATCAGTAATTATATGGAGAGCAAATGTAGCTGAACTTAATTGTTTGAAAAGCTCAGTAATGCGCTCCTTCCAGTTTAAGTTTTCATCAATATATACACCCAAAAATTTGGAGCATTCCACCCTACTTACTGACTCCTGCTCATGTGCTACATCACTTGCTGCTATAACTTTATTTTTCGTACAGAAATGGATATTGTGTGTTTTTCAAAATTTAGGGAGAGTCCATTTTTAGATAAGTACTTAATAATTCTTAGGAAAATATCATTTTTAACCCTTCTTTTGCTTTCTCTCTAATGGGATTTAGAAGGTCATTCGTGTATATATATATATATATATATATATATATATATATATATATATATATATATATATATATATATATATATATATATATATATATATATATATGAATATAATAGAGGGAAACATTCCACGTGGGAAAAATATATCTAAAAAGAAAGGTGATAGACACACAAACAAACACAAACATACACACAAAATTCTAGCTTTCGCAACCAATGGTTGCCTCGTCAGGAAAGAGGGAAGGAGAAGGAAAGACAAAAGGATATGGGTTTTAAGGGAGAGGGTAAGGAGTCATTCCAATCCCGGGAGCGGAAAGACTTACCTTAGGGGGAAAAAAGGGGGTATACACTCGCACACACACACATATCCATCCACACATACACAGACACAAGCAGACATTTGTAAAGGCAAAGAGTTTGGGCATTTTTTGGGCAGAGATGTCAGTCGGGGCGGATGTACAGAGGCAAAGATGAAGTTGAAAGACAGGTGAGGTATGAGTGGCGGCAAATTGAAATTAGAAATTAGCGGAGATTGAGGCCTGGCGGATAGCGAGAAGAAAGGATATGCTGAAGGGCAAGTTCCCATCTCCGGAGTTCTGACAGGTTGGTGTTAGTGGGAAGTATCCAGATAACCCGGACGGTGTAACACTGTGCCAAGATGTGCTGGCCGTGCACCAAGGCATGTTTAGCCACAGGGTGATCCTCATTACCAACAAACACTGTCTGCCTGTGTCCATTCATGCGAATGGACAGTTTGTTGCTGGTCATTCCCACATAGAACGCTTCACAGTGTAGGCAGGTCAGTTGGTAAATCACGTGGGTGCTTTCACACGTGGCTCTGCCTTTGATCGTGTACAACTTCCGGGTTACAGGACTGGAATAGGTGGTGGTGGGAGGGTGCATGGGACAGGTTTTACACCGGGGGCGGTTACAGGGGTAGGAGCCAGAGGGTAGGGAAGGTGGTTTGGGGATTTCATAGGGATGAACTAAGAGGTCGCGAAGGTTAGGTGGACAGCGGAAAGACACTCTTGGTGGAGTGGGGAGGATTTCATGAAGGATGGATCTCATTTCAGGGCAGGATTTGAGGAAGTCGTATCCCTGCTGGAGAGCCACATTCAGAATCTGATCCAGTCCCGGAAAGTATCCTGTCACAAGTGGGGCACTTTTGGGGTTCTTCTGTGCAAGGTTCCGGGTTTGAGGAGATGAGGATGTGGCTCTGGTTATTTGCTTCTGTACCAGGTCGGGAGGGTAGTTACGGGATGCAAAAGCTGTTTTCAGGTTGTTGGTGTAATGGTTCAAGGATTCCGGACTGGAGCAGATTCGTTTGCCACGAAGACCTAGGCTGTAGGGAAGGGACCGTTTGATGTGGAATGGGTGGCAGCTGTCATAATGGAGGTACTGTTGCTTGTTGGTGGGTTTAATGTGGACGGACGTGTGAAGCTGGCCATTGGACAGGTGGAGGTCAACGTCAAGGAAAGTGGCATGGGATTTGGAGTAGGACCAGGTGAATCTGATGGAACCAAAGGAGTTGAGGTTGGAGAGGAAATTCTGGAGTTCTTCTTCACTGTGAGTCCAGATCACGAAAATGTCATCAATAAATCTGTACCAAACTTCGGGTTGGCAGGCCTGGGTAACCAGGAAGGCTTCCTCTAAGCGACCCATGAATAGGTTGGCATACGAGGGGGCCATCCTGGTACCCATGGCTGTTCCCTTTAATTGTTGGTATGTCTGGCCTTCAAAAGTGAAGAAGTTGTGGGTCAGGATGAAGCTGGCTAAGGTAATGAGGAAAGAGGTTTTAGGTAGGGCGGCAGGTGATCGGCGTGAAAGGAAGTGCTCCATCACAGCGAGGCCCTGGACATGCGGAATATTTGTGTATAAGGAAGTGGCATCAATGGTTACAAGGATGGTTTCCGGGGGTAACAGACTGGGTAGGGATTCCAGGCGTTTGAGAAAGTGGTTGGTGTCTTTGATGAAGGATGGGAGACTGCATGTAATGGGTTGAAGGTGTTGATCTACGTAGGCAGAGATGCGTTCGGTGGGGGCTTGGTAACCAGCTACAATGGGACGGCCGGGATGATTGCGTTTGTGAATTTTGGGAAGAAGGTAGAAGGTAGGGGTGCGGGGTGTTGGTGGGGTCAGGAGGTTGATGGAGTCGGGTGAAAGGTTTTGTAGGGGGCCTAAGGTTCTGAGGATTCCTTGAAGCTCCGCCTGGACATCAGGAATGGGATTGCCTTGGCAAACTTTGTAAGTAGTGTTGTCTGAAAGCTGACGCAGTCCCTCAGCCACATACTCCCGACGATCAAGTACCACAGTTGTGGAACCCTTGTCCGCCGGAAGAATGACGATGGATCGGTCAGCCTTCAGATCACGGATAGCCTGGGCTTCAGCAGTGGTGATGTTGGGAGTAGGATTAAGGTTTTTTAAAAAGGATTGAGAGGCAAGGCTGGAAGTCAGAAATTCCTGGAAGGTTAGGAGAGGGTGATTTTGAGGAAGAGGAGGTGGGTCCCGCTGTGACGGAGGACGGAACTGTTCCAGGCATGGTTCAATTTGGATAGTGTCTTGGGGAGTTGGATCCTTAGGAGTAGGATTAGGATCATTTTTCTTCGTGGCAAAGTGATATTTCCAGCAGAGAGTACGGGTGTAGGACAGTGACGAGGGCTGTTTGGTTAAATCTGGGAGTGGGGCTGAAGGTGAGGCCTTTGGATAGGACAGAGGTTTCAGATTGGGAGAGAGGTTTGGAGGAAAGGTTAACTACTGAATTGGGGTGTTGTGGTTCCAGATTGCGTTGGTTGGAATTTTGAGGTTTTGGAGGGAGTGGAGCTGGAAGTGGGAGATTGAGTAGATGGGAGAGACTGGGTTTGTGTGCAATGAGAGGAGGTTGAGGTTTGCTGGAAAGGTTGTGAAGGGTGAGTGAGTTGCCTTTCCGGAGGTGGGAAACCAGGAGATTGGATAGTTTTTTAAGGTGGAGGGTGGCATGCTGCTCTAATTTGCGGTTGGCCTGTAGGAGGATGCTCTGAACAACAGGTGTGGATGTGGGAGAGGAAAGATTGAGGATTTTTATAAAGGATAGGAGTTGATGGGCGTGTTGATTGGCTGAGTGGATGTGTAGGTGAAGGATTAGGTGGGTGAGGGCAATGGATTGTTTGGTTTGGAACTGGTATAGGGACTGATGGAAAGAAGGGTTGCAGCCAGAGATGGGAACTTTAAGTGTGAGGCCTTTGGGGGTGATGCCAAATGTCAGACAAGCCTGAGAAAATAAAATATGGGAGTGTAATCTGGCTAGGGCGAAGGCATGTTTGCGGAGGGAATGTAAATAAAACTTAATGGGGTCGTTGTGAAGGTGTTGTGAGGGTGACATAGTACTAGAAGGTGGAAAGTGGAACACGAGGCTGAAATGAAAATGAGAATAAATATGAAAAAATATATGGGGAGAGATAAAGGTAAAATTAGAAAGCAAATGGAGATCTGGTGTGAAAAAAGGCGAAAAAGGGTTGGTTAGGGCTGGGCTATGTTGATCCTGTGGTGAACTTGTGTAGGTAGATAATGATGTGCATAAAGGTTAGGTGGTTGTGTTGCCGCCAAAACACGTTAAAGGGTGGAGAAATTCGGGAAAATTTCGAAAAAACTACGTGAGGATGTATTAAAAGGAGTGGTTTGGTGGTGGCAGATTATGGAAATGAAGCTAACAATTGTTTGATGAAGAAATAATGACGTTAAAACCTGTGGGAAGCGGCTAAAAATGATCGGTGATGTGAGAAAAACGGAAATGGAAATAAAGCAAAAGTTATTAAAACTGCCGAAAGGGTTGTTTAATAGCTGAAAGGAACTGTTTGTGGACTGGAAACGGTGGATTTAATAGCAGCAAAGCGGAAAAAAAAAAAAATTTTTTTTGGTTATGGTTTGGAAGTGATTTACGTATTATTACGTATTATTGAGTGTATATCGACGGGATAAAATTGTATACTGGATTACGGTAAAAAAGGAGAAGGTGAATAGAAAGTGATGGCAAAAACAGAAGGAGGAAATAAGACGACAGAAAAGACTTCGAAATGTAACAGTGACAATAACAATAACGATAACAATAACAAACGTAATTGTTAGCTTCATTTCCATAATCTGCCACCACCAAACCACTCCTTTTAATACATCCTCACGTAGTTTTTTCGAAATTTTCCCGAATTTCTCCACCCTTTAACGTGTTTTGGCGCAACACAACCACCTAACCTTTATGCACATCATTATCTACCTACACAAGTTCACCACAGGATCAACATAGCCCAGCCCTAACCAACCCTTTTTCGCCTTTTTTCACACCAGATCTCCATTTGCTTTCTAATTTTACCTTTATCTCTCCCCATATATTTTTTCATATTTATTCTCATTTTCATTTCAGCCTCGTGTTCCACTTTCCACCTTCTAGTACCATGTCACCCTCACAACACCTTCACAACGACCCCATTAAGTTTTATTTACATTCCCTCCGCAAACATGCCTTCGCCCTAGCCAGATTACACTCCCATATTTTATTTTCTCAGGCTTGTCTGACATTTGGCATCACCCCCAAAGGCCTCACACTTAAAGTTCCCATCTCTGGCTGCAACCCTTCTTTCCATCAGTCCCTATACCAGTTCCAAACCAAACAATCCATTGCCCTCACCCACCTAATCCTTCACCTACACATCCACTCAGCCAATCAACACGCCCATCACCTCCTATCCTTTATAAAAATCCTCAATCTTTCCTCTCCCACATCCACACCTGTTGTTCAGAGCATCCTCCTACAGGCCAACCGCAAATTAGAGCAGCATGCCACCCTCCACCTTAAAAAACTATCCAATCTCCTGGTTTCCCACCTCCGGAAAGGCAACTCACTCACCCTTCACAACCTTTCCAGCAAACCTCAACCTCCTCTCATTGCACACAAACCCAGTCTCTCCCATCTACTCAATCTCCCACTTCCAGCTCCACTCCCTCCAAAACCTCAAAATTCCAATCAACCACAACACCCCAATTCAGTAGTTAACCTTTCCTCCAAACCTCTCTCCCAATCCGAAACCTCTGTCCTATCCAAAGGCCTCACCTTCAGCCCCACTCCCAGATTTAACCAAACAGCCCTCGTCACTGTCCTACACCCGTACTCTCTGCTGGAAATATCACTTTGCCACGAAGAAAAATGATCCTAATCCTACTCCTAAGGATCCAACTCCCCAAGACACTATCCAAATTGAACCATGCCTGGAACAGTTCCGTCCTCCGTCACAGCGGGACCCACCTCCTCTTCCTCAAAATCACCCTCTCCTAACCTTCCAGGAATTTCTGACTTCCAGCCTTGCCTCTCAATCCTTTTTAAAAAACCTTAATCCTACTCCCAACATCACCACTGCTGAAGCCCAGGCTATCCGTGATCTGAAGGCTGACCGATCCATCGTCATTCTTCCGGCGGACAAGGGTTCCACAACTGTGGTACTTGATCGTCGGGAGTATGTGGCTGAGGGACTGCGTCAGCTTTCAGACAACACTACTTACAAAGTTTGCCAAGGCAATCCCATTCCTGATGTCCAGGCGGAGCTTCAAGGAATCCTCAGAACCTTAGGCCCCCTACAAAACCTTTCACCCGACTCCATCAACCTCCTGACCCCACCAACACCCCGCACCCCTACCTTCTACCTTCTTCCCAAAATTCACAAACCCAATCATCCCGGCCGTCCCATTGTCTGGTTACCAAGCCCCCACCGAACGCATCTCTGCCTACATGCAGTCTCCCATCCTTCATCAAAGACACCAACCACTTTCTCAAACGCCTGGAATCCCTACCCAGTCTATTACCCCCGGAAACCATCCTTGTAACCATTGACATGCAGTCTCCCATCCTTCATCAAAGACACCAACCACTTTCTCAAACGCCTGGAATCCCTACCCAGTCTGTTACCCCCGGAAACCATCCTTGTAACCATTGACATGCAGTCTCCCATCCTTCATCAAAGACACCAGCCACTTTCTCAAACGCCTGGAATCCCTACCCAGTCTGTTACCCCCGGAAACCATCCTTGTAACCATTGATGCCACTTCCTTATACACAAATATTCCGCATGTCCAGGGCCTCGCTGCGATGGAGCACTTCCTTTCACGCCGATCACCTGCCGCCCTACCTAAAACCTCTTTCCTCATTACCTTAGCCAGCTTCATCCTGACCCACAACTTCTTCACTTTTGAAGGCCAGACATACCAACAATTAAAGGGAACAGCCATGGGTACCAGGATGGCCCCCTCGTATGCCAACCTATTCATGGGTCGCTTAGAGGAAGCCTTCCTGGTTACCCAGGCCTGCCAACCCGAAGTTTGGTACAGATTTATTGATGACATTTTCGTGATCTGGACTCACAGTGAAGAAGAACTCCAGAATTTCCTCTCCAACCTCAACTCCTTTGGTTCCATCAGATTCACCTGGTCCTACTCCAAATCCCATGCCACTTTCCTTGACGTTGACCTCCACCTGTCCAATGGCCAGCTTCACACGTCCGTCCACATTAAACCCACCAACAAGCAACAGTACCTCCATTATGACAGCTGCCACCCATTCCACATCAAACGGTCCCTTCCCTACAGCCTAGGTCTTCGTGGCAAACGAATCTGCTCCAGTCCGGAATCCTTGAACCATTACACCAACAACCTGAAAACAGCTTTTGCATCCCGTAACTACCCTCCCGACCTGGTACAGAAGCAAATAACCAGAGCCACATCCTCATCTCCTCAAACCCGGAACCTTGCACAGAAGAACCCCAAAAGTGCCCCACTTGTGACAGGATACTTTCCGGGACTGGATCAGATTCTGAATGTGGCTCTCCAGCAGGGATACGACTTCCTCAAATCCTGCCCTGAAATGAGATCCATCCTTCATGAAATCCTCCCCACTCCACCAAGAGTGTCTTTCCGCCGTCCACCTAACCTTCGCGACCTCTTAGTTCATCCCTATGAAATCCCCAAACCACCTTCCCTACCCTCTGGCTCCTACCCCTGTAACCGCCCCCGGTGTAAAACCTGTCCCATGCACCCTCCCACCACCACCTATTCCAGTCCTGTAACCCGGAAGTTGTACACGATCAAAGGCAGAGCCACGTGTGAAAGCACCCACGTGATTTACCAACTGACCTGCCTACACTGTGAAGCGTTCTATGTGGGAATGACCAGCAACAAACTGTCCATTCGCATGAATGGACACAGGCAGACAGTGTTTGTTGGTAATGAGGATCACCCTGTGGCTAAACATGCCTTGGTGCACGGCCAGCACATCTTGGCACAGTGTTACACCGTCCGGGTTATCTGGATACTTCCCACTAACACCAACCTGTCAGAACTCCGGAGATGGGAACTTGCCCTTCAGCATATCCTTTCTTCTCGCTATCCGCCAGGCCTCAATCTCCGCTAATTTCTAATTTCAATTTGCCGCCGCTCATACCTCACCTGTCTTTCAACTTCATCTTTGCCTCTGTACATCCGCCCCGACTGACATCTCTGCCCAAAAAATGCCCAAACTCTTTGCCTTTACAAATGTCTGCTTGTGTCTGTGTATGTGTGGATGGATATGTGTGTGTGTGCGAGTGTATACCCCCTTTTTTCCCCCTAAGGTAAGTCTTTCCGCTCCCGGGATTGGAATGACTCCTTACCCTCTCCCTTAAAACCCATATCCTTTTGTCTTTCCTTCTCCTTCCCTCTTTCCTGACGAGGCAACCATTGGTTGCGAAAGCTAGAATTTTGTGTGTATGTTTGTGTTTGTTTGTGTGTCTATCGACCTGCCAGCGCCTTTGTTTGGTAAGTTTCATCATCTTTCTTTTTAGATATATATATATATATATATATATATATATATATATATATATATATATATATATATATATATATATATATATAAGGAACAGAAGTGGACCCAAAATTGAATCCTGTGGGTCTCCCATCGGTATTTTCACCCCAGTCACTAAATTTTTCTACCTGTCTGACAATGTCTGAATTATTCAGTTTGTCAAGATATTTTAGCATTAAGAGTGTGTTCCATCAATCTTCCAAGATTAGTGTACTACTTAGCTCTGTGATAGATGATTTTGTGCTTAGGAAGCTTAGCATATATAAAATTCCATGTCATTGTAGGAATGCTTACACTTGCTGTTTGATTCACACAGTTCAGGACCGTTACATTGCTGTCATATGAGGCTACAACAGGTGGAAAAATTGATGGTAGCAGGACATTGCTTAAACAAGGGACAGAGGATGAAATTCGGTGAGACTGATAGTTGCCAACACTTCCAGTTTTTGGAGCAGTGTTTATAAAACAGGCAGTCGAAACTCGGTTGGCAGGCAATTTAATTAACTGCTGCCTAGCAGGACTTGGGACTCTGTACTGTCACACCAAAACGAACATTCTTTGATGGAGCAAGTCCACATGTTTGAAAATAATCTTTGAGTGCATTATACAGTTGCTGTTGATGTTCTACAGATGGCAGCCCCATCCACCAATTCTTGGAGGGCAGTCATGGGAAGAAAGTAGACGTGATGGTCAGACGGCACTGACAAGTACCTGTCGGGCAATCTGTAGATGTTTTAGAGAGTGTGGAAGAAGAATCATGTTGTTTATATGCAGCTCTGTGCTTATTGCATCATTGACTATTGTTATTAAAACAAGAGCAGTTGAAAAAAGTACTCTTGTAGACTCCTGACGCAACCTTGTTAGAGGCAAGACTCATTTTTATGATTCGTGTTAAGAAAGATCATGGTATCCAAGTCAACTTTCTTTTTACTGTAATTTAATTTGTTTCTAATGTCCGACTGTACAAGAGACTTGCAGGAATTTACAGATTCATCTGGAAAATGAGATTTTTATTGTGTATGGAGATCAAATACATCGTTAGTTGATGAAAAGTAAAGTTTGTATGTCTACTTATTTCATAAGTAGAAAGAGTCTAAAAATTCCTGTACCTAGCATTATTCGACGGAGAAGAAGTCAAGATGGATCAGATGGTCAGATGTGTGTGAAATCTTATGGGACTTAACTGCTAATGTCATCAGTCCCTAAGCTTACACACTACTTGACCTAAATTATCCTAAGGGCAAACACACACACCCATGCCCGAAGGAGGACTCGAACCCCCACCGGGACCAGCCATACAGTCCGTGACTGCAGCGCCTTAGACCGCTTGGCTAATCCCCCGCAGCTAGTCAAGAGGGTTTCCAGCAGCCAGCTATTCAGTAAAGAGGAGTGGCTACAAATTCCAAGTAAGTCAACTTGTAAAGGAGTAGAAGGTGGTTTGGGGAATAAGCCGATATAATCCAGATCCACACTTACACTTTAAGTCTTCAGAACATTAGAATGCATCGTTATGGAGGCCTATATAGGATGATGATTTGCATACTAATTCAAGTCGATTTTAGTATCCAGCTTCACACCCAAGAAGACATTCAAGACTTATTACGTCAGGAAAGCCTACAAAGTCACAAATCTTGTGAAAATTTATAAACATGTTGCTATCTATATGCAGAACGTTCCTTCACTAAACTTCAATAGAAGCATTACAACAATTACTGCTCATTATGAATTGAAGAGGTAGTGTAGCTGTACCAGTAATTAACCTGAGAATAATTTACTAAATTTATTTAAATGACTGTATAAGACCATTTTTTCATCATCATCTGTTTTTGTGGTGAATTCCCTCTCTTATTCTTATGTTACCACACTGTCTCTTCCCTCTTTCATTATGTCCTGCATCATATATCACAATAAATTTTATTCTTATTTAAACTCTGTACTGTATCCTTTAATTTATCTATCATCTTAGTGACAAAGGATAATAATTTAAAAAGATCTGTTTCTTGTTTTTCCACTGAAATATTTTTTTATAATTTATAGAGTTGTTCGTTTATTCAATACATATCTTTCATCTCTTTATAAAATTATTGAAACACTATTGTAGCTGTGTCTGAAAGCAAAGTATGTTGCTATATACCCACCATCAAGTGGAAAACAAAATTAATCGTAAGTGAACTGTAAATAACTACACTGTCCAATAAGATCAGAATTACCAGTTACAAAGCTTCATTCTCATATTATAGGTCTATCAACTATTTCTTTTTTGGAGCTATGCTGTTTCTTCCATAAAACCATTGTGAGTTCATCAAAAAATGCAAGATGCCTGAAAAACGAGACTATGTAATATATAATAAATCAAATGTACAGAAACTAAGTAAATGGATTGATGTGGATGAAAGTAACAAATATGTACTGTCTGTACATATACAGTACATAGTACATAAACCCCTCCTCCTTCCCAACCCTGAATCACAGACCATGCTGAGTTTGGGTGACTTATGTGCCTCAATTGGATAGTCCTGAGGTTATATGGACATAACTTCTTGGCTGTGCATAAAGTATCTGCACCCAGTTAATAAACTGCTCTGGAACATCATGCTGTCAAAGTGCTAGCCAGATGAGACTGTGTGTCACCCGATCAAAGGCCTTTTCGAGATCCAAAAATGCTAGATGCAGTGGCTTGGCTTTCTCATGATGTTTCTTGACTAAGAGTCTTGCAGCCTGAATCACATCAGTTGTGCTGCAGTTCTTCACAAATCCAGCTTGGTTTCTGGAAATCTGTGTGATCTCATGGATCCTTTGGTCCAGAACACACTCAAAGGTTTTCATGGTGTGGCAGAGAAGTCGAATTGGATGGTAGTTTGTGCACTCAGTGGGATTTCCCTTTTTCTTAAAGATAGGCATGATGACGCTCTGCTGCCAATCATTTGGTGTTTGTCCCTTGTCAATGATCTTTTTGAAGAGTTTCGTTAACCATTTGGCTGCCTTCCAATAATGGGAACACCATAACTCTGCTGGAAGGTCATCTGGGTTGGTGGCTTTCCCAGGCTTCATTTTCCTCAAAACAATCTTGACCTCTTCGACTGCAATTTCTCTTATGGGCCCTTCAACAGCATGGCCAGTGGGTATTGGTGGATGAGGGAACTCTTCTGTTGAGATATTCTTGAAGTAGCTGCACCATCATTCTCTGGCTATGCATCAGGTTTCAAGGACTTTAGATAGTTCATTGTACCGTCCAGTCATGGTGCCGGCATTGAGTGTTGCAAGACGGGATGTGAGTGCTAGCTTCTTTAGCTGTTACTGATCATGCATATTTTTCTAAAATTACTATCATTTCTAATTAAATGGCTCTGAGCACTATGGGACTTAACATCTATGGTCATCAGTCCATTTCTAATTGCATCACTATTTAGCCACATGTTATAGAGAAATAATTCTCCTTTGTTCATTGCAAATGGTATCCTAGTTGCACAGTCAGTTTTACTATTCAGAGAATATTTATTATCTGCATGTGTTTCTTCAGAAGTTGTTGGATTACAGAACCTATTGGTTATGACACTGACATTAACACCCCTTAAATTTTTAACAATATCCTTGGGTATATCTGCAACATGCACATTAGTTTCTCCCACATGCTTCCATTTCCTCTTTCA
The DNA here is from genome assembly GCF_021461385.2 of Schistocerca piceifrons. Classification (NCBI taxonomy): domain Eukaryota; kingdom Metazoa; phylum Arthropoda; class Insecta; order Orthoptera; family Acrididae; genus Schistocerca; species Schistocerca piceifrons. The sequence continues at coordinate 37,873,313 of NC_060139.1, read as the reverse complement.
AACAAACAAAATGTTTCTCACTATCATGTACCAATAAATCTTCATTTTCCCTAATATTGCAATCATCAACCTCTCTCTCCTAAAAACTTACAATATTGCTTTCACACCCAAGTGTATTTAATTCTTTGCTCATTAAATCAGTGTCAATCATTTGTTCATCTGGTTCCCTCATCAATGCCTCAATTCCTAAATCATGCAAATCATTAACCTGCTGGTTCTCTGACAAACTACAAGTTTCTGCCCATTCATAAAATTCAACCAAGTCAATTACTTCCTCTTGCTTTCTATTACAACCAGTATGTTCATTCCTCTTACCTGCATTTTTAGTGTTAGCTGAGGAACAAGTGTCATTCTTAACAGATATTGTGTTTACAGGGTAGTACACATTAATAAGATAACTACTCTATACTTAAGACGTATCTTTTGGTACAGTGTAGTCACTTTTACTGGTCCATCTATTATCTATGCTTTTCACCACTACCTAGTGGACTGACAATGGAGCACATGCTAGTGTTTTACTTCATGACTTCCCATAACATTTTGACTCCTGGGGTCACTAGGTTCATACTTATTCCTGTTCCTGTTTTCAAACTCCCTGTTATTATTTCTGTTCCAGTTGCACCCACGTTGTCCTCTTGAATGGAAATTATAGTTTTCCCTTGAATGGAAATTAATATTTTTATGGCTATTTTGTTCCCTATGATGAAAACTATGGTTGTTAGACCTACTGTTTTCCTTCTGTTTAAAAATTTGTATTTCCCCAACTATGATCCCCATCTCTCTGTGTGTGATTTAAATAGTTTTGTGGTTTTCCAACTTCGTCTATAATTCTGTCTAGTTTGTCCATGTAGTTTAGGAGTTGTTCAATTTTGTCATCTGGTCCATAAACTATGTCCCATTGCACATCAGTTGGCAACCTTCTCTTTGAAGTGTCAATATGTGTGAGCTCATCAAAGGGTTTACTCAAATGTACAAGTTTCTTCAGTTGATTTTTACAATACTGCTCCATAGTCCCCTGTGTTCCCCTATAATTTGGTCTGTTCAGGAACTCACTCTTTATTCTAGCTTGTTCAGTTTCAGACCAGAACAGTTTTAAATTCTGCATAAGACATGTCCACAGAAAAAATTTGGTTGGCCCATGACAAAGATTCCCCCTCCAAAATTTTTTTCACGAACTTCATTTTCAAACTTTCACTCATATTAGGCAAAAAATCGTCCCTAAAACGCTGCATAAAGTCGACAGAATGCAAACTACACCATTAGAAAAGTTTTTAACTGGAATATTGGATAATAAGGTACAGGTGTTCATAGAAAAAGTTTTGTTAGCTACATCATTGCTAAGTATTTCAAACTTATTGTTTAACTCTGATACTGTACTTTTTAGTTCACTAACATTTGTCTTAGTTTCAACCTCATGGAGTTTTACAGTGTTACTGACTGTTTCCACTTTATCACTCACAACAGTTAGTTTCAAATTTACTCTACTTTCAAGCTCTACAGCCATAGCTTATACATTTACACAAACTGTATCTATTTGTCTGTTAACATTAACAAAACACTTTGCATTTTTCTCTCTGTCTGTGACCAGTTCATTTTTTACATATTGTATTTTGTTAGACTAGATTTTACTTCTACCACTTTAGATTCTACTGCCAAAATCTTTGTGTCTGCCTGCTAAGTTTCTTGTCTATCTTTGATATGTTGTTGCAAAGTTTATTACCCGAAAGTACGAGACTGTCAATTTTTTTATTCATCACTCCCTTCAGCGTGGAGGGTAAAAATCATAGAGGGAGACCAAGAGATGAATACACTAAGCAGATTCAGAAGGATGTAGGTTGCGGTAGGTACTGGGAGATGAAGAAGCTTGCACAGGATAGAGTAGCATGGAGAGCTGCATCAAACCAGTCTCAGGAATGAAGACCACAACAACAACAACAACAACACTCCCTTCAGATGCTATATTTTCTGATTTATGACCTGAAAACTGTCCATCACTGTGTGATTCATGGTTTTTAACTGTTCCTCATTAGCTTGTAAGCATTCTCCAACTGTTTGATTTAAAACTAACGATTGTTCCATCATTTGTAACATTGATTTTATGTCCAACATCTCACATTCTGATGAATTAAGACTTTGATCTGCTTTGCGGAATGACTCATCTTCCGTTTTTATCAGCATGTCTACGTCCCCAGAGAGTAACACATTCTCATGATCCTGCTCGGATTCAGCACCACTTTCCTCTTTTACAATGGTCATGTTCGTAAAATTTCATAAACAAAATAATAAAAGGGATAAAAAGCGCTACACAAATGTACTTATCTTTTCAGTGGGTATTCACTCATGTGGTCAGTCCACTTTACCATTTCGTTTCATCTCCCTTGACTTCCATATATTGAACCTTCTTTGCACAAGAAAATTGTAATCTTTTTTTTTTTTTAATTTTTTTTTCATAGGCTCCTGCAAAATATACGTTTCATCAATCCATGTACATATAAGTGTCTTAATCATGGCACAGAGCCCCCAGTTATCATGAACCCTCTCTATTATGCTGCAAAGTTATTTCCATAAAGACACCATTACGGTGTGGCTAATGGATGCAAAGGACTTTGTAGAAATGGTCATGATGTCACTCATCTTGATGCTGCTGAACATCCGATGTACATGTGGCTTCGTTGTCTAGACAATGATCGATTCATTTGCTGCTCTGTATAAAAAAAGGTGCAGGTTTTGATTATCACCAGACTATCAAAATCATGAAGCAAGATTTGAAGGTTTTTTGTTTAGAAAGAACACATATTTATTGTTGTCAGATCATTTTTAATTATTACTCTTGACCACAGCCAAAACACAAATGGGCGAAATCACATTGCTGACCAAAGATCTCAGTCATATTGACAAAGAACTTACAATTTCTTTATCAATTACTGATCATAACACCTACCCTAAAATCATACTAAGCAAATGCTTTTCAATACAACTTTAATTAGAGTATAATGTAAAAAAAGGGCTCTATTTGCCGGTTCCATTACAACTACCAATTGGTCCACCAGGGATAATGGATTCAGTTTGTGGGGGAAGTTCAGGTTGGTTACACCAAACAACACCCATTTAGCAGTAGTTCATTTATTCACCTAAACACAAGCAAGGCTCACAAAGAAGTTAACATGGTGGAACAGCCCAAAGACAATGTTCAGAGCCCAAAGACAATGCTCAGAGTCCAAAGATGAACGCATATTGATACTGGTGTCGACCTCATCAGCGCCACAAGTTTATGTTAATCATAATCAAGTCCAAATCCGAAAACAGGGTCATTAATGAAATGCAAAACTTAGTGCTGGAAGCACTTTATTCCAGACAGCAATGTACAGATAGAACAGAACTGCCTCCTGGAATAAGAATTCTGTAATTTATACAAACATCAAATATTCCACAATAAATTTTAAATAACAAAATATTTGCTGGTATCAGAGTTGATCTGGGAGGTTGCAGGTTGTCAGCCAGTGATACTAACTGTTACTCCAGTCTGCATGCAACAGAGCTTGCAGCATTGATCCATCTCCTGGACAAACAGCTACCCACTGTTTCAGAAGTGGTCATTGGAGCTGACTACTTCTTTTTAGATCTAGATCTTATTGATGGTCCTCTGTATGGAAGTGCTGGAGGATCATTGCATTTGGGTCATATTGTCACATTGTCTTCACTATGATGAGCACTGAAGGTAGCTCCTTCCATTCAGATAGGATTGGGATAGGTTAGACACAGTTTTAGTTGCATTGACCCAAGAATGAGATGATTCTTGTGAATGTGGAATGTGTGAGCAAGTATAATATAAAATACATAGAATATCCGAATATAATACTTTGCTCATCATTTGTCAGGAGATTGTCAAAATATTTGAATAAATACATTACAGTAAACTGGAACTGCTAACATTTAGAGCATTAATACATTGTCAGAATGTAACACATTTGTGCACTTTTACTATATTTATTATACACAAAATACCTATTCTTGACTACTGTGGCCAAGTGCTGTCAAAAGTGAAATCTAACAAACCTTTTTACTTAGCTGGTCTAACAGTCCTTGTTAAGCTATTCACCTATAGAGTAGAAGGAGATGCATACCAAAAAGTCTTGCAAACTCTGTTTAGACTGTGCTTTTTCTGATGATTCTTGATCAGCAAGTGGACCCTAAGTTTCCTTGAGCAAGGATCCCCATGATTTATCCATGCCTCATCACTGTAGTAGGGCTTCATATGGATGACATAGATGATGTCTCTGCACTTTTCTTTATGAAGGATTACCATCATTGACTTTGTATGTGATATCTTACAAGTAACGAAGGACATTCTATTTCTTAGAGTAATGTTTTACTAACTTTTCACATAGTCTTACTTTCTGAACAGATGTAAAAATGCATATCTAGTCTCCCAGCATAATAGCTAAAACTCCAAACACTAAACTCCACCCTGAACAGGCCATGAAGGCCCAAGGGTATTGACTGGCCACCATGTCATCCTCAGCTCATAGGCATCATCACGGGATGTGGATATGGAGGGGCATGTGGTCAGTACACCGCTCTCCCAGTTGCATATCAGTTTGTGAGACCAGAACCACTACTTCTCAATCAAGGAGCTCCTCAGTTTGCCTCACAAGGCCTGAGTGCTCAGCAGACTGATTGGTCACCCATCCAAGTGCTAGCCCAGCCTGACAGCACTTAACTTCGGTGATCTGACAGGAACCGGTGTTACCACTGCAGCAAGGCCATTGACATTGGCATAATAGCACTGTCAGTTATCTTGGGGATGTCCAAAGACCGTATGTGAGCCAGTTGCCTTGCTTCTTTGGTCCTGGTGATCAGGTTCTTCCCATAGTCATCCTGAGTTTTGTCCAGTTAAAACAAGAACAGTGTCATTTTGACCTCATGATTGTGGAGCATTAATAATAGTGTGAAGTCTGTGGAGACTTAATGTGCTTTGTAATATGCTTCGGTGACAATGGGTAGTATTGTATCCCAATCTTTGTGTTTGACATCAGTATGCATTGAATGCATGACTTTCATCATTTTACTGAGGTGTTTTGTGGATGGTAGGCAGTTTTCATCCTGTTGGTATTATAGCAGTGTGAAGTAACTTCTTAGACTGGCCTTAGATGAAAATTTTTTCCACAATCAAAGCTCATCACACGGAGGGCTCTGTGCTTCAAAATGTTGCCTTCCACAAGAAACATTGCAATTTCCAGGACCTCAGCAGTAGGAAAAGGTTTTGTGACAACGTAGTTTGTGAGATAGATAATGCTCATTATTATACATTGATTCTCATTTGTTGACTTCAGAAATCTCCACTAGAAGTCAGTTTGTGTCTGACATAAAAATGCTGCTGCAGGCAAAAATGATATCAGATGCCCTGGGCGTAACTGTAGCATGTGCTTCCATTACTGGCAGTCCTTCCAGTAACTCACATAGTGTCTAATGGATGGGTAGATGTCTACCCAGTAAAACCTACATCTGATTCTGTTCAGAATCTTCACAAATCACAGGTGACCATATGTAGAATGGTCAGGGAAATGTTTCAGGATAGCTGGCTGTAGAAGAGCTTGCAACACCATCTGCTACTGTTCATTGCTTCTTGATGAGACCAACTTACAGCAACGTCTCTGGTACAACTACCAGTGGACAGACACACAACCAATTAATACATTTAGTGCCTTGACTTTTAGGCTAGGGGCTGGTTGCGTGCCATTGCACTGAGGCCTATGTAAATTCAGTAATAATAATACAGCTTAACAAACAGCCAATGAACAATTTAGAACACAAACATGGAACATCAAATAAACTGGGAATGGTCCACATGGACAACAATTTATCCTGCCACAGGTTTTGACTCAGTTTTAGTTTTATTACTGCCAACAGACATGTTCCCTCACTTTGTGGTCATACAGCAACAAATATTCAAAATAATTAAAAATGATTTTTACCAAGGCAGTGCAAGCAAACAATTAATCCCTATATAAGAAATGTTTTATTTGTGCAGTGGCTTGGTCCATTACTCTAAACTTGTTAATGTCAGTTAATTCCCCAGCTCACACAGTCTATTGAGTAACATAATCTTGTGTAAAGATCAATATAACTGTTCAAGCTAACTCATGATGAACAGAATGCCTCTCTGAAGTTGCAAACTGTTTTTACTGAAAATTAATAAGTCCAAACTGCTTACCACATTATCACAAGATCACCTGCGGCTCTTAGCCACACAGTTCTTACCTCTACCAATGACACCAACAAAACACCCCAAAACCAGCTTTGCTCTCTTCCTCAACTTGGTCAGGTAATCACTACTCAAGTTAAGTTCCTTCTTAACTTCTATACCATCATTCGAAATTATTTATAATTTTTGAACATACTTCATATTAAATATATAAGATATGTTTTTTATATTATGTTTGCATTCCAATATTACACAAATTAATTTTCTATGTAGCTGAACTTATCTCTTTTGAACACATATTTTACATTATGAATCAGAACTGTTGGAAACTAGTCAAGTTTATGACTGTCTTCTATTGGGATTTTCATTGCAGTTTTGGTTTATTTTTTTTGAATAAATAATTGAGTGTTAAATATACTCTAAACTTCAACATGCAAGCATGCTGTCTGCTCGTGCATACCCATGTAGTTTATTTAACAATGCAGGATTTGCTGGAAGTGGCTGCACAGCCATTTGTGGCTCTACTGTCTCACCCTTCCTTCTGACATACATCTCACTTACTTTACACAGTTGCCTTCCTCATCAGCTACATGTCATGCAACCCAGCCTCCACTCTCCCTGATCAATTTACAACACGAACCCTACGATATGCAGTGTTGCAAGCTGAGATGTGTGGTCCCTCTTTCTTCAAGGTTTCTATGGTTTTACACAGTGCTGGATCTTCCCTTTGTTCAGCCTTAATGTCATTTTATGCAGCAATGATGGACATTTCATTCACACTGATGTGTTGCACCAAAGGATTCCTTGAAAATCAAGCAGCATCCTTCTGTTTGCACTCATTTTTTATACCACTGTGATACTGTACTCTTGAAGCCTAGTGCTCATCTTGCCAGCTGACCTGATGGATCCTTCAGGCTACTTAGGCAGCTTAGAGAATGGTGGTCTGTCACAGAGGTGAATGGTTAGCCAAATAAATAAGGCTGTTACTTGTTGTTGGCACAAATAAGTCGAAGGCACTATTCCTCATTTGTAGAGTACTTCATTCCAGACTTCAAAGGTATTCTCAGAAGCATAAGCCATCACCTATCCAGCACCTTCCAGAATCTGCACTAGAGTTGCATCTATCCCATAACCATTAGAGTCCATGTGAAGTCCTCTCTATGCATTTTTGTTATACAATGTATAACACTAGCTTCGTTATATGCCACTCATCCCTAACAACCTAACCTCAAGTTCTGTCAAAGGAAAAGCCATATATAACACTAACTTGCTGTGAAACAAGCTAATGTTATCCTCTGAGAGGATTTAGGGATTTCGACTGCTTGTGTATCTAATGGATAAAGGTATTGGACTGTAATATAGAAGATATTGCAATTAACAGAAAACTAAACAGGCTTTAACTTTGGCGTTAATGAAAGTAGTAAAATTCATAGATGAATGAAGTAATAAATGGTTGCCAGCCCAATTAGGCAAATGACTTTGGAAATATATGTTTAAGAAAATTGAACGTTAGTTATTGAAGTTAATTTCATTAATATTTCCCTCTGTATAGCACACAGGATGCAAGCAGACACAGGGCACTCTAAGCTGTGGGTGGCTGCAGTTGCCAATAGTAATTGCAGAAAGCAAAAATTCTACCAAACTTAGGTACTAATAACAGTTACACTCAAGATCATTACTTGAACCAGTACTGAAATGTTAATGCAAGAAATGCAGGACTAAAGATGGACCTGAGGGTCCTCTGTCTTAACTGGCATGTAAAAACCACAAATAAAGATAAATGATAACACAATTACACTATTCATATCCCTCTGCTTATATTTGTTTTCCTTAGCAGCAATAATATTCCAATTATCTTTCTAATATGAGAAGAATATGCTGGGGACCCATAAACTGGTATAGTATAACTCGTCAAACTCTATCATTATGTCAGTAGCAAAATTTAATTTAAACAGTCAATCCTTAACTTCACTTGGGATAGTTTATGTTTTACTTTTCAAGGCAAATTATTCAACATTGAGCTCAATTAACTTAAAAAAAATCATTCATGATAGTAATCAAGACTAAATTATGTTTTAAATAATTTTAACTCACGTGCCTTTTTTATTACAAGTGAAGCAGTTATTTTAGACAGTAACATTTAAACAGTCTTGCACTGAATTTTTGCAAAATGATACTTTGCAATAAAGTGAGAGCACTTTAGCAAAATTCTAACTAACTTCAGCTCTTGCTGATCCTTGCATGTTTGACTTAAATCACTAGTTCACTTGAAACAGGATACTCAGTTTTATAAACACTTAGGAGAGGACCATGCATAGGTTCATGATCAATATAAAAGATACATTTCCAAACACAGATTTATAGCATTTGGATTATTATTAAAATCACTCACAGAAATTAACTGGTTCATGTTGTGATCCATATCTGTATGCATGAGGTTGATGGAGCAGTGGCAAAGTTGTGGTGGCAAGCGACGTGGTGGCTAATGTACTCACAGCTCTTGATGTTTGAATGCTCTATAAAATTTCTTCTTGGCAACAGATTTTTAATGTATTAGAGCCATTCTTTTTACCGAGAGTACAAAGCAACAGCCAAATCCACATCTGAGGCCAAATTCCATGCAAAGCTCCCCCCAATTGCCTCTCTTGGCACTGTCGATGTGTACCGTGCAACAGCTAGCCACTGACTGCGTACCATTCATGCCAACGAGCCGTTCAGTTTGACTGCCAAAGCCACCTTTTTCATTGCACCATACCACTTCCGTTGTGGAGGGACTTCACATCTTTTACATTTTACTATACAAGTGCCCTAAGCATGAACCAGCTTCCATTTCACGTTGTTTATCTCATAAACTTACACCTATTATAAAATTTCATTATTTTGAGCAATTATTTATCTTTTTCCATACATACGAGGGGCATTTGAAAAGTCCGTGCAAACACAAAAACTACTTAAGTGTTTGCGGTAAACCTTTTTTTATTTTTCAACGTAGTCGCCTTTTAGACTTAAACACTTCATCCAATGCTGTTCTAATTTGTTGATCCCTTCCGAATAATAGGAATTGTCCAAGTCTGCAAAATAGCTATTAGCTGCTACAATGACCTCCTTGTTTGAACAAAATCTTTGTCCCGCCAGCCATTTCTTCAAATAGGGGAAAAATAGTAGTCCGAGGGAGACAGATCTGCAGAATAGGGGAATTTGAAACGATCTGGAATCCTATTTCCAATAATTTTGCTACCACAACTGCTGAGATGTGTGCTGGTGCATTGTCATGATGGAAAAGTACTTTTTGTGGTTCAATTGCCGGTGTTTTTCTAGCAGCATGGTTTTCAAACGGTACAATAATGATGAATATTATGCACCTGTAATAGTTTTACCCTTTTCAAGATAGCCATTGAGGATTATCCCAAGCAAATCACAAGGCAGGCGCCATAACCTTTCCGGCCAAAGGAATGGTCTTCGCCTTTTTTGGTGCAGTTTCTCCGTAGGTAATCCATTGTTTAGACTGTTGTTTGGTCTCAGGAGTATAATGATGTATCCATGTTTCATCCACAGTGACAAAACGACACTTAAAGTCCTCCGGATTCTTCCTGAACAGCTGCAAACCATCCTTGGAACACTTCACACTATTCCATTTTTGGTCAAGCGTGAGCAATCGCAGAACCCATCTTGCAGATAGCTTTCCCATGCCCAAATGTTTATGCAGAATATTATGTACCCATTCATTCGAAATGACCACTGCACTAGCAATATCATGCACCTTAACTCTTCTGTCATCCATCACCATATCATGGATTTTATCAATGATATCTGGAGTCGTAACCTCCACAGGGCGTCCAGAATGTTCAGCATCACTTGTGCCCATTTGACCACTCCAAAAATTTTAAAATCACTTATAAAATGTTCTAATCAAAGGTGCAGAGTCACTGTAACACTTATTATGCTTCTCTTTGGGAGTCTCCTGAGGCGTTTTGCTTTTCATAAAGTAATGTTTAATCACCACACGAAATTCTTCTTCGTCCATTTTTTGACAATCACTCGACTTCCTTGATTCACACAAATGCCAAACACAAAGAAATAGACCAATATGGCTGAAACTTCATGTGCAGTCTTTCCAAAGATGCTACTAACTAAACAGGTAAACATTACCTTGATATGTGCGGGTGGTGCCATCTCTTGGACTTTGCGTGGACTTTTAAAATGCCCCTCGTACATTACAAACTTTAAATTTCCTGTCACCAGACTTTAAATTTCCTGTCACAAATCAATGACCTTAACTGACAAAGAATAAACACTTCATAATCACAGATACAAAGTTACATAATATAAACCTACTTGTAATCGATGTAAGTGTTACAAATGCTAGGACTGGAGAAGAGGTTAGCACATCCATAAGAGTAAAGAAATGTCTTTCTTGCATCTCATTTCAGAAAAATTTTGCACCCTCTTTCATTAGTTCTGGAGAAGGATGTGCCTTTGTATGGAAGTCCAAAACCATTTCGCATACCAAAAATGTGCTGAGGAGTCAGAAAATCTGTGACACCTCTTATTTTCTTTGCATTGGGATAGACTGTATTGTCATCAAGTAAGTGTCCCAAGATCTTTATATCTTGGGTGACAATGAGGAACTTTCTCAGATTCAGACAGAGACCTGCAGTCTGATCACACTTCAACATGATTTCCAGGTGATTCAGATGTTCATCAAATGTCTTCAAAAACCAACAGCATCGGCCAGATAGCTAAGATGCATCTTACATTTAAGGTGCCAAATCAAGTTGTCCATATTGTGCATGAAAGTTACTGGGGCATTATATAATCCAGAGTAAGCTCATAGAGGGTATCAGATGTTATGAACGCAGTCTTTTTCCAGTCAGATTCATCAACTTCAGTTTACCAGTTGCCTAACTATACATCTGTAGTTGAGAAATACTGGTACTTTGCTTTTCTCAAGCAGTGTAGGGTGTCATCAATGTATGCCAATGGGTAGACATATTTTGTGTGATTTTATTTAGTCATTGGTAGTCAATGCTTAATCATCATGTGCCTTCCTTATTCTTTGCACGGGCCAAAGGAGAGGACCAACAACTCTCCAAAGGCCAAATAATGTCTTCTTGGAGCATCATCTCTACTTTCTCTCAAATTACAGATTGTTCAGCCAGCAACACCCTACACAAGTGCTGACTAATTTGTGAATTATCTTTATTGTTGGTACAGTGGGTCACCATACAATGTTTTCTGCACTCTGGATTTGAAAATATTGGATAAGTGGCACAGAATGGCTAACACCTGCTAATGTTTTTCCTTAGTCAGGTCAGAGAGGGACAAACCATCCCTTCTGTCAAGTTTAGCTAAGAAGGCAAAAGTTACACAGAATCAAATCCATATTGAATCACAGTATTCATAGAAAGTTTACTGGATGAACAATGGGAAGAAATTTACTAAAGGCATGCAGCAGATGGGAAATTTAATTCTATGCTATTTTTTTCTTATAATTTTATGAATCTAGCAAACATAAGCATGTAACTTCTAATTATAGATCCTTCTTCTCCCAACTGTCTCAAAATATTTTGAGAAGGTGGCTTGTAATAGAATACTGAAGCACTTTTTTGACAATAATCTTGTAACAATTGCTTAGTTCAGTTTCTGTACATGTTTATCACAGAGAAAGCAATACATGACAATACAAACCTGGTTCTGGTTGAATAGAGAAACACAATTTCTGTGCTCACTGCATAGATAAACATTTTTGTAGGGGAACTAAAACATTAGTATATTTGAAAAGGTTGTGTTCAAGCATCTCCTTATGCATCTGACTGCAAATAATATATTGTCCAAGTTACAGTTTGGATTTCTTGCGGGTTCTGATATAGAGAAAGCCATTCACACTTACAGTGAGAATGTATTTAATTCATTAGATAATAAATAAGATAATAGGTAATATAAATATAATAATAGATAATAAATTTTCTGTGAGCTGTCAAAAGCCTTTGACTGTGTGAACCACAGCATTCTCTTAAGTAAATTACAATATTGTGGAGTCACTGGCAATGCTGTGAAATGGTTTGAGTCTTGAAACTTCCTGGCAGATTAAAACTGTGTGTCAGACTGAGACTCAAACTCGGGACCTTTGCCTTTTGCGGGCAAGAGCTCTATCTTCTGAGCTACCCAAGCACGACTCACACCCCATACCCACAGCTTTACTTCTGCCAGTACCTCGTCTCCTACCTTCCAAACTTCACAGAAGCTGTCCTGTGAAACCTGCAGAACTAGCGCTCCTGTGAGTACAGGGCGTGCTTGGGTAGCTCAGATGGTAGAGCACTTGCCTGTGAAAGGCAAAGGTCCCGAGTTCGAGTCTCAGTCCGGCACACAGTTTTAATCTGCCAGGAAGTTTCATATCATCACACACTCTGCTGCAGAATGAAAATTTCATTCTAGAAACATCCCCCAGGCTGTGGCTAAGCCATGTCTCCGCAATATCCTTTCTTTCTGGAGTGCTAGTTCTGCAAAGTTCATAGGAGAGCTTCTGTAAAGTTAGGAAGGTAGGAAACAAGGTACTGGTGGAAGTAAAGCTGTGAGTATGGTGCGTGAGTCACGCTTGGGTAGCTCAGATGGTAGAGCACTTGCTGCAAAAGGCAAAGGTCCCAAGTTCGAGTCTCAGTCCAGCACACAGTTTTAATCTGCCAGGAAATTTCATATCAGCGCACACTCTACTGCAGAGTGAAAATCTCATTCAGGTTTGAGTCTTATCTATCTAACAGGAAACAAATTGTGTCATTGTGAAATACCTGTGCAGTAAGCAGTCACTCTTCATATGACTGGGAATTAATTAGATGTGGTGATCCTCAAGGTTCCATCTTGGATCAATTGCTTTTTCTTCTATACAGTAATGACCTCTCATCTGTTACATTGGCAGATGCTAAGTTAGTTTTGTTTGCAAAAGATACAAACATTGCAATGACTTTCCATGACAATGACTTTCCATCAATTACTATGAAGTGTGACCTCTCTGACAGGAAATCACAAGTCCAGTCACATAACTGTAGTGTAGGCATAAGCACACAATTTCACTATGAGCCGCTTGTGTGGTACAGTGTCAAAAGCCTTCCGGAAATCCAGAAATGGGGAATCGATCAGAAATCCCTTATCAATAGCACTCAACATTTCATGTGAATAAAGAGCTAGTTGTGCTTCACAGGAATGATGTTTTCTAACCCCATGTTGACTGTGAGTCAATAGATAGTTTTCTTTGACGTAACTCATAATGTTCGAACACAATATATGTTCCAGAATCCTGCTGCATACTGACGTTAATGATATGGGCCTCTAATTTAGTGGATCACTCCTACTACCTTTCTTGAATATTGGTGTGACCTGTGCAACTTTCCAGTCTTTGGGTACAGATCTTTTGTCGAGCAAGTGGTTGTATATGATTGTTAAGTATGGAGCTAATGCATCAGCATACTCCAAAAGGAACCTAATTGATATACAGTCTGGACCAGAAGACTTGCTTTTATTAAGTTTAAGTGATTTAAGTTGCTTCACTACTCTGAGGATATTTACTTCTACGTTTCAAATGTAGGCAGCTGTTCTTGATTCGAATTCTGGAATATTTACTTAGTCTTCTGTTGTGAAGGCATTTCAGAAGGCTGTGTTTAGTAACTCTCCTTTAGCAGCACTGTCTTGGATTGTATCTCCATTGTTATCATGCAGAGAAGGCATTGATAGTTTCTTGCCACTAACATACTTCACATACAACAAGAATCCCTTTGGATTTTCTGCCAGGTTTCGAGACAGAGTTTCGTTGTGGAAACTGTTGCAAGAATCTCGCATTGAAGTCCACGCTAAATTTCAAGTTTCTGTAAAAGATCGCCAATCTTGGGGATTTTGTGTCTGTTTAAATTTGGCATGTTTGTTTCGTTGTTTCTGCAACAGTGTTCTAAACCACTTTGTGTACCAAGGAGGATCAGCTCCATCGTTTGTTAATTTATTTGATATAAATGTCTCAAATGCTGCCGAGACTATTTCTTTGAATGTAAGCCACATCTGGTCTACACTTATATTATTAATTTGGAATGAGTGGAGATTGTCTCTCAGGAAAGCATCAAGTGCATTTTTATCTGCTTTTTTTGAATAGATATATTTTTTGCTTATTTTTTGGGGATTTGGGGATTACAATATTCAATCTCGCTACAACATCCTTGTGTTCACTAATCCCTGAATCAGTTTTGATACACGTTATTAACTCAGGAGTATTTGTTGCTAAGAGGTCAAGTGTGTTTTCACAACCGTTTACTATTCGCATGGGCTCATGAACTAACTGCTCGAAATAATTTTCAGAGCATGTGTTAAGCACAATTTCGGATTATATTTTATATGTATCTCCAGAATTGAACACGTATTTTTGCCAACATATTGAGGGAAAATTAAAGTCACCACCAACTATTATGGTATAGGTCAGGTACATGTTTGAAGTCAAACTCAAGTTTTCTCGGAACCTTTCAGCAACTGTAGCATCTGAATTGGGAGGTCGGTAAAATGATCCAGTTATTATTTTATTCTGGTTGCCAACAGTGACCTCTGCCCATACTAACTCACAAAGTATCTAGGCTACTTCAATTTTGCGACAAGATAAACTACCTCTAACAGCAACAAACACGCCACCACCAACCGTGTTTAGCCTGTCCTTTTGGAAGAATGTTAGGTTCTTCACAAAAATTTTGGCTGAGCTTATATCCGTCTAGCCAGCTTTCAGTGCCTATAATGATTTGAGCATCAGTGTTTTCTACTAGCGCTTGGAGCTCTCGTACTTTCCAAACACAGCTATGACAATTTACAACTGTTATACCAATGGTTCCTGTATCTACGTTCTTCCTGTGTTCAGCCTGCACCCTTTGTGATTGAAGCCCTTCTTGGGTTTTCCCGAGACCCTCTAACCTAAAAAATCGCCCAGTCCAAGCCACACAGCCCATGCTACCCATTTAGCTGCCTCCTACATATAGTGGACACCTGACCTATTCAGCAGAACCCGAAACCCAACCACCCTCCAGCGCAAGTCGAGGAATCTGCAGCCTACATGGTTGCAGAACCGTCTGAGCCTCTGATTCAGACCCTCCCCTCAGCTCTGTACCAGAGGTCTGCAATTGGTCCTGTCAACTATGCTGCAAATGGTCAGCTATGCTTTCATCTTGTAAGCAAGACTGGTAGCCTTTACCACTTCTGTTAGCTGCTCTAAACCAGAGAGAATCTCTTCTGATCCAAAGTGACACACATCATTGGTAGTGCATAACATTGTTTCATTCTGACAGTGTGTTAATTCTGTAAATATTAGCTGTTCAAGTTTACTGCACTGTATTAACACATTTTGACTAACTCCTGACAAACGATGAGGGTAGTAAGTATTATATTGAAATGTTTTATGTTTTTATTTTATACTTTCTGACATGTTCCATACCCATGAGAATCATTTCATTTTTTGGGTCTATGGAATGAAAACTGAATCTAATCTAATGTAATCTAAACAATAGAGCTATTTTTGACACACACAATATCTCATTAACAATTAATAATACCACAAAAATGAATATAAATTTGAAAAGGGGAAACATTAAATGTGGTATCTAATATGGTTAGGTAATTGACTCTACCCTGACCTTGACTTGTACAAATACTTTACCAAAGACATTGGAGAGCTTTTTTAAAAAGTGTTTTCACTCATGATACAAGTATCTAGATTAAGAGACCCAACATATCTGTATCAGACACAGACAGTAGAATGGTCCTACAGGCTTACAACTGGTTCACAGTAAGCAGCTTAACTCTTAATCTTACCAAAGATTCTTACCCTGCAGTTCCATAAACATGATAATTTACAGGTACCAGAAGCAGAGATCAATGATTGCATAATAAATGAAACTCTGTGGGTATTTTGTATACTTTCATTTGACACTGGTATTGTATTCTTGGGCACACAGCTTACTGATTGGTTCAATAAGAATGTTGTGTAATCTCAATAACTAAATGTCTTGCAGAATCTCCTTCAGGGACTTAAGGATGATTACACTTATACATCAATATAGTACATGACAAGAATGAGCTTAGGATGAAATTCACAATCACAATAGTTGAAGTAATAATAATTTCAATGTAGGAAAAATATATCTAAAAACAAAGATGTAACTTACCAAATGAAAGCGTTGGTATGTTGACAGACACACAAACAAACACAAACACACACACAAAATTCAAGCTTTCGCAACCCACGGTTGCTTCATCAGGAAAGAGGGAAGGAGAGGGAAAGACGAAAGGATGTGGGTTTTAAGGGAGAGGGTAAGGAGTCATTCCAATCCCGGGAGCGGAAAGACTTACCTTAGGGGGAAAAAAGGACAGTTATACACTCGCACACACACACATATCCATCTGAACATATACAGACACAAGCAGACATATGTAAAGGCAAAGAGTTTGGACAGAGATTTCAGTCGAGGCGGAAGTACAGAGGCAAAGATGTTGTTGAATGACAGGTGAGGTATGAGTGGCGACAACTTGAAATTAGTGGAGGTTGAGGCCTGGTGGGTAGTGGGAAGAGAGGATATATTGAAGGGCAAGTTCCCATCACCGGAGTTCTGATAGGTTGGTGTTAGTGGGAAGTATCCAGATAACCCAGACGGTGTAACACTGTGCCAAGATGTGCTGGCCATGCACCAAGGCATGTTTAGCCACAGGGTGATCCTCATTACCAACAAACACTGTCTGCCTGTGTCCATTCATGCGAATGGACAGTTTGTTGCTGGTCATTCCCACATAGAAAGCTTCACAGTGTAGGCAGGTCAGTTGGTAAATCACGTGGGTGCTTTCACACGTGACTCTACCTTTGATTGTGTACACCTTCCGGGTTGCAGGACTGGAGTAGGTAGTGATGGGAGGGTGCATGGGACAGGTTTTACACTGGGGGCGGTAACAAGGGTAGGAGCCAGAGGGTAGGGAAGGTGGTTTGAAGATTTCATAGAGATGAACCAAGAGGTTATGAAGGTTAGGTGGATGGCAGAAAGACACTCTTGGTGGAGTGGGGAGGATTTCATGAAGGATGGATCTCATTTCAGGGCAGGATTTGAGGAAGTCGTATCCCTGCTGGAGAGCCACATTCAGAGTCTGATCCAGTCCCGGAAAGTATCCTGTCACAAGTGGGGCACTTTTGTGGCTCTTCTGTGGGAGGTTCTGGGTTTGAGGGGATGAGGAAGTGGCTCTGGTTATTTGCTTCAGTACAAGGTCGGGAGGGTAGTTGTGGGATGCGAAAGCCATTTTCAAGTTGTTGGTGCAATGGTTCAGGGATTCAGAACTGGAGCAGATTCGTTTGCCATGAAGACCTAGGCTGTAGGGAAGGGACTGTTTGATATGTAATGGGTGGCAGCTGTCATAATGGAGGTACTGTTGCTTGTTGGTGGGTTTGATGTGGACGGATGTGTGAAGCTGGCCATTGGACAGATGGAGGTCAACATGAAGGAAAGTGGCATGGGATTTGGAGTAGGACCAGGTGAATCTGATGGAACCAAAGGAGTTGAGGTTGGAGAGGAAATTCTGGAGTTCTTCTTCACTGTGAGTCCAGATCATGAAGAAGCACCCACGTGATTTACCAACTGACCTGCCTACACTGTGAAGCTTTCTATGTCAGAATGACCAGCAACAAACTGTCCATTCACATGAATGGACACAGGCAGACAGTGTTTGTTGGTATTGAGGATCACCCTGTGGCTAAACAAGCCTTGGTGCACGGCCAGCACATCTTGGCACGGTGTTACACCGTCCAGGTTATCTGGATACTTCCCACTAAAACCATCCTATCAGAACTCTGGAGATGGGATCTTGCCCTTCAATATATCCTCTCTTCCCGCTACCCACCAGGCCTCAACCTCCACTAATTTCAAGTTTTCGCCACTCATACCTCACCTGTCATTCAACAACATCTTTGCCTCTGTACTTCCACCTCAACTGACATCTCTGTCCAAACTCTTTGCCTTTACATATGTCTGCTTGTGTCTGTATATGTTCGGATGGATATGTGTGTGTGTACGAGGGTATAACTGTCCCTTTTTTCCCCCTAAGGTAAGTCTTTCTGCTCCCGGGATTGGAATGACTCCTTACCCTCTCCCTTAAATCCCATATCCTTTCGTCTTTCCCTCTCCTTCCCTCTTTCCTGATGAAGCAACCGTGGGTTGCGAAAGCTTGAATTTTGTGTGTGTGTTTGTGTTTTTTTGTGTGTCTATCAACATACCAACGCTTTCGTTTGGTAAGTTACATCATCTTTGTTTTTAGATATATTTTTCCAACGTGGAATGTTTCCCTCTATTATATTAATTTCAATGTAGATTATTTATGTTCATCTTTAGGGTTAAGAATAGAATTTTAGATTCTGGTATAAAACCTTTTAGTTGGCTGGTGGGTGACATCAGGCTGAGAACTGGAAGTCTTCAATTATTGAAAAATAAAATATATGAGTACCAGTACCTTATTAGCTACTCCTAATATAATTTATCTGAACGTTTGTACATGGGGACGCAAAATGTGCTTACAACTGTGATGCCTGTCCTTTTTTGTGTGAGGCTTGCTTTCAGCAGAACAGCTATTGATTTATTTTCATAAATCCTCTGAATGCAGAAATAAAATTGTGGTAACTCTCTTCTTCTAGTTGTATGGCAAAGGAATAACAATCACCAGCACAATGTACTTTGAAGAATACTTTTATTACATTACTGTAGCACATATGTACAATGCGTGAACATTCAAGAAAAGAACTGCACAAAGGCAAACATATCAAAAATCCTCAATCAAAGATTCTACATGTCAGACTTGAAGATGGTGTTTCTTGTGGTTAAATTTCACCACAGAGCCTGCCCCCTGCTCTCTCAGGGTTTTGTAGAGTGCAGAGGACAAACAGAGAACAGAGATGTGTTCCATGATGAAATCACTGGTGAGTGAACATGTTGTCCCACACGAGGATGGGGGGATGGTTTGATGAGTGGAGAGATGTTTGTGAGTTGTGGAAGGAGAGGCATGACAGTGGAGAAGATGAAGTTGCTTGAATGCTTGCCCACAGTGATGTCCTGCTTGGCATCTGGTAGGACCTCCAAGGACTTCAGCAGTATATGAAATGTGAATGTATGCTTTCTCAGCGTATACAGCTGGTGAAGAGTTCTCGGGCTTCCAGCTGGGTGATGGTGTCTTCAGACTGTGACGTTTCAATAAGTGACATACTCATCATCTTCTGGCAAAGTCACTTCACCAGAAGATGATGAGTATGTCACTCATCGAAACGTTGCAGTTTGAAGACACCACCACCCGGCTAGAAGCCCGAGAACTCTTCGCCAGTATATGAAATCTTTAGGCATTGTTTTGGGTCAGCAGAAGGACAGCAAAAGCAAAGACAGTGCTGACTCAAGCCTCAATGGAGAGGTCATCTGGACTGATACTTGTGATGCTGATGGTAAACTCTGCATCAAGAGGGGGTAAAGGAGTTAGGAGGGAGGTGTCACACTGGGAGGTGAAGTCTTCACACACCCCAAGCATTGTGTCTCATGGAGGAGCGTTGTTGAGTGCAGCTGGTGAAAGCTGTGGGAACAGAGAACTGTGGAGTGTCTGTTAATGTCCAGGCTGGTTTTACCCTATTTATTGACACAGTTTGGCGTTTGCTGTTTAGTAGAATGTCTAGTATGTTCTGTCTCCTGTCAATGACTTTGTGAGGGTCTGAGTACAGGGCTGTAGAGAGGCACAGAGTCATCACAAAGCATAATATAATCACAGGACGTGAGATCTTGGTGACTGAAGACTCATGGTAGGGAATGCAGTTTCAGCAGAGAACTACAAATGTGTGAAATATGTTCATGTACTCAATAGACTGCAGTGGGAAGCTCATATTCATTTGAGGGAGGATGAATGGTTTGCCATAGAGGATGTCAACAAGTGATGCTTGTAAGTCCTCTCTGTGGGTAGCACATATTATTAGGAGGACTCATGGTGGTGCCTCTGACCAGGAACCACCAGGACACAAGTGCTGCCACACAGGTGCAGTGTCAATGTTTGATGACAGTGTTACTCTGTGGATGGTAGGCAGTGGTGTAGGACTTCTCAACGCAGCTCATAATGTTTCAAGAACAGTGAGTATTCAAATTGGTGGCCCTGGTCAGTGGTTAAGGATGAAGGGCAACCAAAATGAAAAAACCTAGAGTTAACAAAGGTGTGTGCAATTGAATGAGTGACAATATCAGGTAGAGGAACAGCTTGAACTCATCTCATGACCCAATCAGTGACAGAGTATATATCAAAAGCCCTGGGATGATTTCGGTGTCTACATGATGTAGGCATCCTTTGGTGATGCTGAACTGTCCTAGAAGGGCTGTGCATGTTATCCAACTTTATTTCTCTGTTATCCAGGGATGAAAATCATTCTTAACTCCCTGCTAGACAAATTGTTCAGTAAACAGCTTAGTAGCGGCCTTTATGCCTGGGTGATTTTTTTTATTTTTATTTATTTATTTATTTTTTTTATTTATTTTTTTTTTTTTTTGAGAAAAATCAGAGAGGTTCAGTAATATCCCTGTTACAAAAATCATACTTATTAATTTATTGCTTGCATTGTCAGTGACAAAAATGTGGACATTAGGTTCCAGGTGTGCCAATGTGAGTATTGGACTTGAGGGACTCAAATGCTTGGATAATGTCATCAGTCCATGGAGCTTCCTTTGTGCCCAAAATGTATTTACTGATCAGGGCTATGGTGAGCACGGCCTGGATGGGGGCAGCATAAGAGTGGTGATAATGGTAGAAGTGTGTAGTGCCTAGGAATCTTCACAATACATGAAAGTCCATTGGTAGAGGGAGGTTTCAGATAAACTCAACAGTCAGATGTCAGACAGATGCCCTCAGCCAGAAACGAATAGCCAAGAAAAGTTACACTGTCACAAGATAGTTGAGACTTATCCTGGTTAATTTCAACACCATTGTTAAAGAGTGTGTACTGAACTTGTGCCAAATGCTGCACGTGCTCCTTGGTGGAGAGGGAAAAACATCAATATGTCATCCAGACAGCCAGACACAAATGGGAGGTTGAACAATAAAGAATCAATAAACTACTACAAAGTCTGGGCCACATTTTTGAGGCCATATGGCATGAAAAAGTACTTAAATAGTCCAAAAGGGATAATTAAAGCAGTCTTGGAGATTTCATCCTTGAACATGGGAATTTGGTGATAAGCTTTGCGCCAATCAAGTGCGCTGAAGACACATACACCATTGAGAAATTGGGTGAAATTCTGAATGTGGGGGCTGAATAATTGTCAATAATAGTTGAGAGTTCAGAACCCTGTAATCCCTGTACAGACAAATGAACCATCAAGCTTCTGGATTAGGTACATGAGGGAAGACCAATTGCTACATGATGGGTGTGTAATGTCTGTGTCAAGCAGTTCACTGATAGCTGATATAGTGTAGCACAGTTCTTTGGGACTGAACAGATCTTGTTTCATGTTCGTGGATGCTCCATAGTATTGATTCTGTGAAAAGTACCATTAGTAACTGTACCTAGTGTGCTTTACATGTACCCATGGAAGTAATGTCTGAGTGGAGAGGGTGCACCTGGAGGAATCACTGGAGAGGAAAGTGTCACTGACCTAGGAGACCCGTGCAGGATATGGTTCCTTTGAAAGGGCATGGCCGACTTCCTTTCCTAATCTGATGAGTCCGATGACCTCGCTGTCTGGTCTCCTCCCCCAACACAACACAACCCAGCCCTGTGCAGGAAGGGGCACTGGAGGAGGTATGGGCATGGCTGCTGAAGCATCATTGAGGTGTGATGAATGCTTGGCAAAGAGCTCACATACCATTTGATGAGCCTGCACCAGTTGTGTGGATGCTGCATCGATCAGGTGACAGAGGGTGGCATTGTGCAATTGTAGAGCATCAAAAGCAAAGTACTCGAGCATAAGCTCGACCGATAATGTGGTGGGTTCAGCCATTACAGTGAAGCAGTCAGAGAGAAAGATCTAAGGAGGGGATTCATAGAGGTGAAAAAGAGAGTAGAGCTGAATGAGTTCAGGACGAGGGAGCCAGAGGCAGGGCAGAATAATGAGGCCAACAGGATATTAGGTGATGGCCTGAAATGTTTAGTGAAGTCTATACTCAGCACAGGTTTTTCGCATCTGTGCTGTGGAAAGTCCATTGAAACTGAAGAAAATGTGGCAGACCTGAAGCTCTGAGTACTGAGGACAGTGATACTAGAGTTGTTACCAGCACATAGTGTTAGCTTGGTTGGTGATATGTGAGTGGGGGCTAATACAATAGGAATGATGCCAGCCCCTGCACCTGTGTTGATAAGAAATCATATGCCTGATGTTTGGTCCACCATGTAGAGACAACCATCAGAAGAGGAGGTTGTGTTCACCAACTGTTGATTTGTAAGGTGCACTGTGGAGCTGACACAGACTAGAGTGTCTAAACTGACCCACGAGCAGAGTTTGGAAGTGTGCAGAGATGTTGGCAGTTCCAAACAATGTTGCCAAAGATAATATGGAACCAACAGAGGGGGTATGCAGGGTGGTACTTCGTGTTACCTGTGCGACATCTGCAAGGAGTAACTCAAGCCCTCAGAAGAGGGGTCAGCAGTGCTCACAAATGGGCAGATGGTATGTGCAGGTGTCCTCATCAAGTGCTGTGCAAGATCTCATGTGTCCTCTGCCAACTGGGTGAGATGATGCAGGAGGGCTGTCAGTAGTACCAGCCTTGTCAGGTTTGTGAAGCAGGTGCCTATGACAAAGGATACTGTAAGCCTGGTCTGCGAGGTGTAGTTCAGACTCCAAAGAATCTGAAGCATGAGAAAGAAGCTGAAGTTGCAGCTCAAATGGTAGGGTGATGGGCCACAAGATCCATAATGTGATGTCATTTACGAACTGCACATGCCCGTAGCTGGTGCCAGAGTTGGGATGGAGTCCACGAATCCAAGCTTTATTCATGGATAATAATGCGGTGAATAACTTCAGATGGAGGGCGTGACAGATGCTTGATTATTGATACTTTGGCAGCTGAATATTTCCAGAAAGTAGGTGGGCAGAGAACTAGGTCACTTATGAGGTCTGTGTGATCATATAGATGGCTCACCACACAGATAGAGCATGAGCCCTCATCCATGATGCTATGCAGATCAAAAAGTTTATCAAATAGGGTTAACAAGGTCTAATGGTTTCCTATCAACAGAGAGTAGATGAGTGTAGTTTGGGGATCTGCCAGTGACAAGATTCTGTACCAGAAAAATTTGACTCAGTGCCCCTGAGGCTTTGAGGGTGACAAGGCACTGAGAGAATGAGATCATGATTGAGCAGCAGATGGTACCCATGAGCAGCATCACCTAATGTCTTTGTGTGTGTGTGTGTGTGTGTGTGTGTGAGGAGGAGGGGGGGTTCAAAAAGTGACCACAGGGGGAGTGAAGAGGGTGACCACAAGTGGTGCAGTTGACCAATGCCACAGAGATGATTGTGGTCACTGAATGCATTGGCAGAGAACTTTCATGCATTGTGAAAACACAATGTGTTGTGTCACCCAATGTCCCCATTGGGGTGATAAGATCACACAACATGGAAGGTGTAGACATGTGGTAGGCCATTGTAAATGGTACAACCATGCCAGCGGATGGCAATAAAGAGGGATGTGTTCTATACAACGACAGTGAATGAGCAGTATGTTGAGTGACATGTTGAGTGTAACAGCCTCTAGTCTGGGGGCCACCGGACACCAACGGTGGTGTATGCAGCACATTATCCATGAAATGGGCAGTGACATCTGGTCTGAAACATTGATGTTCAACGGTTTGTGAGCCATGTGGACTGCTGAGATTGACATGACCTTGTCGAAGCACTGCAGACAATGAACTTAGGTCACACCATTGTGAAACTGGATAGGTTAGAAGGCCCACTTGTGTTGTGAGAAAGAAAATGTTCCTGTTCCATTTTAACAATAATATGAGGAAGCTGCTGCACTTGACATTCAAAAAATGGCTCAAAGGGCTCTGAGCACTATGGGACTTAACTTCTGAGGTCATCAGTCCCCTAGAACTTAGAACTACTTAAACTTAACTAACCTAAGGACATCACATACATCCATGTCCGAGGAAGGATTTGAACCCGCGACTATAGCGGTTGCGCGGTTCCAGACTGCAGCGCCTAGAACCGCTCGGCCACTCTGGCCGGCACTTGACATTCACAGACCACAGACAAAATGAGAGAACACAGGGTTTGTATGTTATGTGGCATATGGCTTATTGTTCTTAGTATGTATACAACACACAGTCACAGAAAATTGGGCAAAAAGGCAAAACTTAGTTTGGTGTCAACAATATGGTAATTCTCTTCCTTTAGTTTTATGGTAAAGGAATAATGTAAGTTGAAGAACACTTTTATTAAATAACTGTAGCACATATATGTAAAGCATGGACATCTGAGAGAAGTAAAGCACAAAGACAAACATATCAAAGACCACTGATCAGGCAGTCTACATGTCAAACTTGACAATGATAATTCTTGTGGTTGAAGGTCGCCACAAAGTCATTGCCCTCTAACATTCCTTTCTTCATACTTGCTCATCATCATTCCTTTTTGGGACTCAGGACAGCATGCTGCTTTCTTTGTCTTCTTACAATCATTTTTAGCATGAATAGATTTCTCTTTAAATTTCTTCTGGAAGTCTCCCAAAGAAGAAAAGTTCTCAATATTTACAGTACCCCATTCTGAGGCTTCCCCTAAAAGGTACCCCACAGCAAATTCAATCTTTTTAGAAGCTTCCCAGTTCTTTGGCAAGGCTTGGTTGAATCTTTTCATAAATTGAGTTGGATGTACATCCCTGTCCGGCTTAAACTTACGGAATTGCCTGGATAATCCTGAATTGGCCTCCATCATAGATCAGTCATTACTTCACTAGTCAATACCATCTTAGGAGAAGTCACTCTCTTGTCTACTCTACCCTGGATAAGTTTGAATTCTCTTCACAGTTCTCTATACCTCTCTTGGTATCACTAAGTTCAGAAGATAAAAATAAGAGATACATTCCCGGAGATTACTCTCATGGTAACTTTTCGATCCATCATTTCCTCTATCTGCTCCTCCAAACTACTTATGTTTATGATGTCTGAGTTCGCTAGTTTCTCTTTGAAGTTTCTTTCCACATTATCTACTCATGTATTAACGTCTGTAATTTGCAATTGGATTATTGGCATTAACTTATCTTGATTTTCAACACTCTCTTTTAAAGTATGCAATACCTGCTTTACAGCATCAAACTTAACGTTACATATATTTTCAAATGATCCTAACTTTTCATTGATTTCAGATTCTACAGTATTACATTTTTCCTCAATATCAAATTCTAACTTTTTTGTCAAATCCTGAAAACTATCAGTCTTTTTTGGTTGAATTCAGTAAACATTTGATTTACATGAATGTTCAAAGAATTAATTGGTTCATTCTTTAAATGTAATTTCAGATTTTCAACTTTACTATTTAGGGTGTCAAATTCAGTCTTTAAAGCATTCATGTCTTCACATAAATTGCTAAATTCTCTACTCTGTGCATCAACCTTGGCATTTAATAAACCTATATTTGTTGCTTGACTATTCAAGGTTTCACTCTGGTTATTTAGAACTTCACTCTGAGCATTTAAACTAGAATGTACCAAACCTATTTCTTTCCTTAGAGTTTCATTCTGAGCATTTAATTCCTTGCTTAAAGTAGCATTTTGAGCAGTTGAAGCTGTCTTCTGGTCATTTATTTTAACATTTAATTGAATTTACTGAGTCTAATTTAAGACTTTGATCTTCTAATCATGAATTCATTAAGCCTAATTGTATACTCTGACCTTTAATTAGATTTATTAACTCGGACCTGTCAGGCACTTCTTTAGTAATTATCATAGCCACGGCTGGTTCTGAAGTTTCTCCAACTTGCTGAATGTTATCCATGATTTTACAAACTTTAGACCTTGTGAGCACTGAAACATTAACTTTAAGTATAATAACTACACTATAAAGTTCATTCAACAGTTATACTATGCTGTATTAAAACAATAAAGTTCTGTTTTACGCTCAGCTGGCATAGAATTTGGGCAGTGTCGATGAGTAGATGTGTAATCAGCACTGGTGAACAGCAACTGGTGCCAGCAGTGTAGGATGTTGGTTTCCATATCTGCGTCCCCACAATGGGGTGTGAGAGTTATCCACTCCCCGCACCAGATCTTTTTAGTCAAAGTGATCTCGGCATATTTCTGCTTAGAGAAACACACTGGAATCTTCTTCACTATTTCTCAATTCAAATTTTTTCTCTTTTGAATACTAGAGCATGTTCTGAAGTCTTGGAGCAAATTCTTTATCATGTTTGGTTTAGTTGCTATGGCATCATACAACATCTACTTTTCAGGTTTTTGGTCTTAGAATTCCCTTTTTCTTTTGGTCCTGTCATTGTCACCACATTCTAACGTTTTTGACAACAAGAATGTGTGAAGTTGGATTGCAACCTTCTCATTTCTTTTACGTGAGTAGACTTACTTGGTATGCACAGCCGATCTTCTTCTCTGGATAGCCGGGTACATCAGTCTCTATAAACTTCTTCTCTGAAGAATGATGCTAGTTGAAGGAACATATAAGACTCTCTTTCCTCGTGAAATAAGTAGGTACTTGAAGTATACTTTTAGTTCACTCTCAGTATATATTTCAACTTCCACAAAGAACAAAATCATCATTTCTCACATAAATATTTGACTTCCTGTAAGTCACCCATTTTGTCTCACATTAGACACAATTAAAATACATTTACAAGAGGGTTGGTTTAGCAACCACAGAAATCATAAACATGTCTTGCCTCTAGCAAATCTGTGTTAAGAATTACCTAAAAGTCTTCCTCAATTCAACACTCTTTTGTCACTAACAATAGTCACAATTACAAAACAGCACATAATAACACAGAAGTTCCTTGGTTCTTCCATGTGCTTTCACTACGACTTGCATGGATCGACTGACAAGTACTTGTCGGTGCCATTCGACCACCATGTCTACAGTCTTCTCATGACAAACTTCAGACCCGCACACACAGACAGGTGATGTGCAGTAGATAGGGTTCCTTTCTCCCACTCACATCTAAAATATCGTTTGTTCGAGATGGTGGAAGGCCAAGTGGTTCTAGAATTTATGCAGAAATTCTTTAATCACTACAATACCACTGCTTATCTTTTTATATTGCCTTTTCTTCCATCTTCTTATGATTCCATTACTTATCACTAACACAACATAATATATACGAAGCCTTTTCCAAAATATTCCTATATTAAAGTATCCTGCTGTACAAAACCACGTGAAAGTTGAAATGGAATGTTTCTGATTCACTTAGAAATTACAGATTGGATAGGCGAAGAGTTTGACTGCCTCAGTAAACACGAAAAGTGAGACAGACAGCTGGGGTAAGAATTATCATCACATAATGAATCCAATAAAGAATGTTGAACCTCCTACTTGCTATTTGCACAAGAAATTAGTCCCAAACATTAAATCAATGCTGAAATTTTGAATCACAAAGAAATTGGACTCGAACAACTGTCCGGCCAATTCCACATTTAATAGTACCTCTCGATTCACACTCTTTGATAGGCTATCAGTAGCACCAATAATTTTTATTCCAGAAACATGTATCACTACTATATCCTCTGTGTTCTTAATAGATTAAAAAAATGCCTATGACAAGCCATTTAAATGACTATCACTGTCCAGTAAACACTTAACATGTATATCTTGTACACTTGCTGTTATTACAGAGTGCCACACTTCCTTTTTACTTACCATGTGATCTTCTTTATACAGCAAATCTTCAAAAAACCTTTTCCTGGAATAACTATCATCTGATTTACCAAAATAATTATCAGACATCATCAAATAACAGATGGCATGATCCTCTTCCTCATTACCACTCTCAAACTCTAACGCTTCATTAGGTCTAATATTATCTCCCTTTATTCTTTCTTTACTTAACACATTGCAATGATTATCAATTATAAATTCAAATACCTTGTCCTCATCACTACTGGATTTGTCACTGATATCATCATTACAACTACTGTCAGAATCAGACCCACTGTCACTTTCATTGTCCGCAAATACTTGGCTAATTAGATGATCCTTGTTTCCAGTATTAGACCACAAAGCAAAACACCTGAATTCCTTATGTTCTCTTAAAAATGTACTATCCATTTTGACACTTTGGACATCCTGAGCAACAGCAAGACACTCTGTTTTACCATTTAATTTGATTATAGTAACTTCCTCCTCCCTTTTTAGAGAATCGCTACACACACCATCATTCAACATCTCACTAGAATTTGAATTTACACTTGTCTTACTACTATCATTTATATTACCCTTACCTGTGATTACAGCACATTTATATACATGTGGCTCTTCAACACTACTTACTCTAGTGTGAGCCAAAACTGAAGCATTATCTAATTTAAATGGTTTGATCCAGAATTAAAATCATCTCCTCCATTCCTGTTACTTGAATTTCTCCTGACATTTCTGTGCCCACTCTGGCTATCCTCCACCCAGGCATTCCTTGAATTTCTGCTATAATTAGTTCTTTTCATCCTATTTACCTGAAACTCTCTCTCTGATTGATTATTGTCATCAAAATTCCTCCTATGAACTTCCACTGAGGGCTTCACTCTCTCCACTTTATTGACATAATTTTTAAAAAATCACTAGTAGTACCCCTAGGGGTAGGTACAAGCAATTCTCTAACTTTCTGAGGCAACTTTGTTTCTAAACCCATAATTATTGATTCATTACCTAGCTCTTTGCCAAAATATTTCAGTTTGCTTATACATAGCTGACAGAAACCTTTCACAGTACCCTTCCTAGAGTCAAATCTCTCTCCTCCCTAAAACTCACTCAAATTTCTCTGTTGTTTCTCTTTGGACCAATATTCATCTAAAAATGCTTTCTCAAAGCTATACCATGAGGTACAACTATCAGGTATCTGAGCTGCCCATCCATAAGCATCCCCTTTCAAAGAACCCCTCACAAATGACATTTCCTCTTTGTCATTCTGTGTTTCGGGCAAATCATTAAATTCCCTACTGAAATCCAATGGATGCACTATCTCATATGGTCCAAAATTATTAAATTTCTTACAACTAACAAATGAAGGACTGTTTGAGACACTACATTTCCTATGCTTTAGATTTTTTACCTCTTCCATCTTTTTCTCCATTTCAGCCAAATTTGAATCTACATTTTTATTTACTTTTACCAGTTTTTTGTCTACCACTACTGCACACTTAGTTTCTACCTCCGTTTCTAAATAGTTTTTTAATCTGATCGATTTGGTTCTAAAGTTTAACCCTGTTTCCAACACAAAATTCCCTTGCTGCTTTGACTTCATCTTTACACTATTTCTTGGAAGGCGCCACCCTCCTACTATGGTCATCACAGAGCTTCTTTCTCTCTTCTGCACATTTACTACACATTAATGTTAATTTTTCACTAGTATTAAGTACTACTTTCATTATACTATATTTCAACCTAGTAATGTCTTCTTTCATACTCATACTACTCATAATTTGCCTTAACATCACCTCCAATTTTCCGTAACCACTATTGTCCTCCAAAACAGTCCCCATTAAGTCTTTCTGTTCATTTAAAAACTTAACCTCTACAGCTTTTTTTATCAATCACATCACTCCCCTGTTGTCCATTCTCCCCCACCACACTGTTTTGTTTGTTAAATCCACTCATTATGTATCACTTAATAAAAAACGGCCGTTGCTATGAATTACCTTATTTTTATTCACTCATCTGCTGCTGCTGCGGTTGCCATCTTGATTCATCATCTGCACAGCTGCTGCAAGTTTTAATTTTTTCACTGATGCTTGTTGTTTATCCAGTCAGCTGTGTCCACCTGCATGTTGACTGGCTGCTCCTGTACTCAGTGGCTGCTTCCATAAAACCCGCTCGCTGATTGGCTGTTGCCTCCATGTCTGGTGGCTACATCTATTCTGATATTTCGAAAATAATTGAATTTCACATTCCCATAATATTGTCTGTTCACTGTCATTGACAAAATTCTGATGCCACATGTACAACACAATCACTTCATTAGAATCACTGCATTGTAAACTGTTCTTGAGTTCACAGTTCAAAGTACACGAGTCCAAGTTTATTGTGTCCAAACACAATAGACCTCACCTGAAAGGGCACCATATTTGATGTTTGCCTGCTTTATTTATTTGTTGATTGTTGTTGGTGTCAATGTACTGCATTGTTATACTGGCTAAAAAATAGGGGGTGGACGTTCAACACAGACTACTGTAAATGATGTAGCCAACAGTTGCACAGTTACGTTTCACAGTTCTTTACTTTCACTGTTCACAACCACCCAACATTACACAGTTCTATGGCCAGTTCACTATTGATAAGCCTCATCAATAGTTTGCAGGCAAACATCAGCATACTGCTACAGTAGTTTGCAGTGGAACATGAGCAGTAAAAATGTAAAAACGTAACCACACGGTTCACACTCCTTGCAGAATATTAAGGTATGTGTGACACTATTTCTCAAACAAATTGAATAGACACTGTCATTGTTTTAACATACAGCCTATTTGTGTTACACTAATCTCATTGTTAAGTTAATGCATTAATGTTACTCTAACTGATACAGACTTCCCATCTGAATTTCGGCTGTGGACTGGCAGTATAGAGACCAAAAATCCATCCTTTATATATCTTCACAATAACAGGCACTCAAACTACACATTTTTTGATGTTTAAGTTACAAAAATTACAGTTAAAATGTAACTCATTCAATTAATGGAGTCCATTGACAAATTCCTTCTTTTTAACAGCTTCTTCTGCCACAAAGGTTAGGCCAAATTATTTGTTTCAATAATGAAATTAACAGATATAGTTATGCAAACAGTGCTTTTGACAAATCTGGTAATTATTTTGGAATTAAATAAGGGCTGGCTTTGCTAATATGTTTTTGAATAGAGTCAAATAAGTACTTAAAGAATCCTAGAAGTTCTTCTTCCAAATATTTATAATTAGTACAGAATTTATATTTGTTTAGAAGTAAACAATAGAATGTAAGTCACAAAACAGTTATGGATTTCACCCTGTAACAAAAGATATTAACAAGGAATAGTCAAAATAAATTAGGAAATTTATTACATACACAAAACTAAGCACAAAATTAGACTTGGTGCTATATTCCTTAAGACTGAGGGCCAATCTATCTCTTTTATGGAAATGCAGATTACACTCATGTATGTTATTGGTAATTAGGTACAAATGAAAATAAAATGAATTTAAGGAGGCTGATGGCAAAATAAGAAAGGAAGTAAGGGAATCCCAGCTTGCTTCCTCACATCGTTCCCTCCTGCCCTGAAATCTTGGTTGTGGTGAAAAATTCTTGTACTGCATAGCCTGAGGTATAGGTTAGATCCAATCCAAAAATGTCACAGCCTCCCCCGGTATGGAAGTAATGAGCCACACTTGATCCCTATCATGTGGTCATTATGGTCACAGACATGATTTGTTGTTGAGATCACATTTCTTTCTAGAAAAACAGTAGGAATTAGAAATAAATTATAAACTGCTGTCACTCTCTGCCCTTCTTTCTTGTTGGAAATGTTACTGCAATGGAAAGAAAAAAACCTCATATCAGTACTATCTCAATCAAAACCAGTATGGAAATCACCATATTTAAAGATTTCAAAAGCTGTTTCAAATAAATCTTATTAGAATACCCTCCAATGGCGTTATTTCCTATTCGCAGCCTACAAGCAACCAGAACTCTTATTTTGTATGTTTCTGGCTCTATTACTGTAACACAGGATTCAAAAAGCTGATCAAAGCAACACTCTCCCAGCTATCAGAAACCTACAGACAAGAGGGTTTTCTTTGATGTTAAAGCCTCTAGTATTTCTACTTTGAATGTTTGTATTTTATGGCAACTCGTTACGTGTTTATATATGGTACAGCCATTTACAAACACAGCTAGCAGACTCCCATGCGTATATAAATCAGGTGTGCCAAATCAGTGGATTAAATCATATTTGGAATATTGCTCTCAGGTAACTGAAATTAAGTACATGGACGGAAATGAAATTCAGGCACACCTTTCAGAACCATGTGGACTAAGTCATGGTGTTCCACAGGGGTCCATTTTAGGTCCCTTTCCTTTTTTGGTCTACGTTAATGATTTCCCATCACATGTTAGGTATTCTGAATCAGTACTGTTTGCAGATGACACCAATCTATTGATGGAAGGGAATGAAGAAGAAAATCTTACTGTATCTGCAAAATATATTACATAAAGAGTGTCTGAATGGTTTACCAGAAACAGGCTAATAGTCAATCCCCATAAAACGGTACTCACCAATGTCCACAGTGATCAAAATAAGAATCTGGCACAACCTGTAATATTTATAAGACAACCAAAACATCAGTGCTGTCAATGAAACTAAATTTCTTGGGATTCATATCCAGGAAAATCTTAAATGGAGCACTCATATCACATACCTAAATTCAAAACTAGCAAAAATGAGCTATATAGTAAGAATTCTTTGCAACAATGTTAGTGCAGAAACAGTTAGGGCTGTATACTTTGCTCATGTACATGCAGTACTGAAGTACAGCATCATTTTCTGGGGAAATGCACATCAGGCCATAACAGTTTTCAGGAAACAAAAGGCAATTACAAGAATAATGAAACAAGTGAGCAGTGGAAAACCATGCAAAGCTTTCTTTACAGATCTAAAGATCCTAACCCTTCTCTGCATTTATAAATTGGAAGTAGTCACGCATGTCAAAAAAAGCATACTGAAAACAAAAAAACTTTTTCCTCAAAACAAAAGTGTCCATGATTATAGTACCAGGTCAGACAGTGACACACATGTTAATGATTGTAACACTACATTATGCCAGAAAGGTGTATATCATGCAGGAACAAAACTTTACAAAAGATTCCCAAGATGTATAAAATCTCTTCCTGAACTACAAAGCTTTAAAAAGCCTGTGACAGCCTACCTTCTGACAAACTGCTACTGTTCAATCTCACAGTATCTTATGCAAGAAAAAATGTAATTTGTATCTTTAATTGTAGAAATAAGTTATAAATGTACAGTATTTCAAAAAATTTGTAATTATTAACTGCTGTTGTTGTTCTGGTCTTCAGTCCTGAGGCTGGTTTGATGCAGCTCTCCATGCTACTCTATCCTGTGCAAGCTTCTTCATCTCCCAGTACCTACTGCAGCCTACATCCTTCTGAATCGGTTTAGTGTATTCATCTCTTGGTCTCCCTCTATGACTTTTACCCTCCACACTTCCTCCAATACTAAATTGGTGATCCCTTGATGCCTCAGAACATGTCCTGCCAACCGATCCCTTCTTCTAGTCAAGTAGTGCCACAAACTTCTCTTCTCCCCAATCCTATTCAATACCTCCTGATTACTTATATGATCTACCCATCTAATCTTCAGCATTCTTCTGTAGCACCACATTTCGAAAGCTTCTATTCGCTTCTTGTCCAAGCTAGTTATCTACCATGTTTCACTTCCATACATGGCTACGCTCCATACAAATACATTCAGAAATGACTTCCAGACACTTAAATCTATACTCAATGTTAACAAATTTTTCTTCTTCAGAAACGCTTTCCTTGCCATTGCCAGTCTACATTTTATATCCTCTCTATTTCGACCATCATCAGATATTTTGCTCCCCAAATAGCAAAACTCCTTTACTACTTTAAGTGTCTCATTTCCTAATCTAATTCCCTCAGCATCACCCGACTTAATTCGACTACATTCCATTATCCACGTTATGCTTTTGTTGATGTTCATCTTATATCCTCCTTTCAAGACACTGTCCATTCCGTTCAACTGCTCTTCCAAGTCCTTTGCTGTCTCTGACAAATTACAATGTCATTGGCAAACCTCAAAGTTTTTATTTCTTCTCCATGGATTTTAATACCTACTCCGAATTTCTCTTTTGTTTCCTTCACTGCTTGCTCAATATCAGATTGAATAACATCGGGGAGAGACTACAACCCTGTCTCATTCCCTTCCCAACCACTGCATCGGCTTTCATGTCCCTCGACTCTTATAACTGCCATCTGTTTTCTGTACAAATTGTTAATAGCCTTTCGCTCCCTGTATTTTACCCCTGCCACCTTTGGAATTTGAAAGAGAGTACTCCAGGCAACATTGTCAAAAGCTTTCTCTAAGTCTACAAATGCTAGAAACATAGGTTTGCCTTTCCTTAATCTAGCTTCTAAGAAAAGTCGTGTGGGTCAGTATTGCCTCACATGTTCCAATATTTCGACGGAATCCAAACTGATCTTCCCTGAGGTCAGCTTCTATCAGTTTTTCCATTTGTCTATAAATAATTCATGTTAGTATTTTGCAGCCGTGACTTATTAAACTGATAGTTCGGTAATTTTCACACCTGTCAGCACCTGCTTTCTTTGGGATTGGAATTATTATGTTCTTCTTAAAGTCTGAGGGTATTTCGCCTGTCTCATACATCTTGCTCACCAGATGGTAGAGTTTCATCAGGACTGGCTCTCCCAAGCCCGTCAGTAGTTCTAATGGAATGTTGTCTACTCCTGGGGCCTTGTTTCGACTCAGGTCTTTTAGTGCTCTGTCGAACTCTTCACACAGTATCGTATCTCCTATTTCATCTTCATCTACATCCACTTTCATTTCCATAATATTGTCGTCAAGTACGTCGACCTTGTATAGACCCTCTATATACTCCTTCCACCTTTCTGCTTTCCCTTCTTTGCTTAGGACTGGGTTTCCATCGAAGCTCTTGATATTCATACAAGTGGTTCACTTTTCTCCAAAGGTCTCTTTAATTTTCCTGTGGGCAGTATCTATCTTACCCCTAGTGAGATAAGCTTCTACATCTTTACGTTTGCCCTCTAGCCATCCCTGTTTAGCCATTTTGCACTTCCTGTTGATCTCATTTTTGAGACGTTTGTACTCCTTTTTGCCTGCTTCATTTACTGCGTTTTTATATTTTCTCCTTTCATCATTTAAATTCAATATTTCTTCTGTTACCCAAGGATTTCTACTAGCCCTCATCTTTTTACCTACTTGATCCTCTGCTGCATTCACTACTTCATCCCTCAAAGCTACCCATTCCTCTTCTACTGTATTTCTTTCACCAATTCCTGTCAATTGTTCCCTTATGCTTTCTCTGAAACTCTGTACAACCTCTGGTTTAGTCAGTTTATCCAGGTCCCATCTCCTTAAATTCCCACCTTTTTGCAATTTCTTCAGTTTTAAGCTACAGTTCATAACCAATAGATTGTGGTCAGAGTCCACATCTGCCTCTGGAAATGTCTTACAATTTAAAACCTGGTTCCTAAATCTCTGTCTTACCATGATATAATCTATATGATACTTTCTAGTATCTCTGGGATTCTTCCATGTATACAACCTTCTTTTATGATTTTATACATAATTTAATACATAATTAGAAGTATATTACATATACCATACATTTAACTGTTTGTACATCCAGTAAAGGAAACTTTTCTTCCTACTTCTACAGAAACAAAATCAAATCATCCTCTGTCTTACCATTATGTAATCTATCTGATACCTTTTAGTATCTCCAGGGTTCTTCCATGTATACAATCTTCTTTCATGATTCTTAAACCAAGTGTTAGCTATGATTAAGTTATGCTCTGTGCAAAATTCTACCAGACAGCTTCCTCTTTCATTTCTTTCCCCCAATCCATATTCACCTACTACATTTCCTTCCTCCCTTTTCCTACTACTGAATTCCAGTCACCAATGACTATTAAATTTTCGTCTCCCTTCACTATCTGAATAATTTCTTTTATTTCATCATACATTTCTTCAATTTCTTCATCATTTGCAGAGCTAGTTGGCATATAAACTTGTACTACTATAGTAGGTGTGGGCTTCGTGTCTATCTTGGCCACAATAAGGCGTTCACTATGCTGTTTGTAGTAGCTTACGCGCACTCCTATTTTTTTATTCATTATTAAACTGACTCTTGCATTACCCCTATTTGATTTTGTATTTATAACCCTGTATTCGCCTGACAAAAAGTATTGTTCCTCCTGCCACCGAACTTCACTAATTCCTACTATATCTAACTTTAACCTCTCCATTTTCCTTTTTAAATTTTCTAACCTACCTGCTCGATTGAGGGATCCGACATTCCACGCTCTGATCCATAGAACGCCAGTTTTCTTTTTCCTGATAACGACATCCTCCTGAGTAGTCCCTGCCCAGAGATCTGAATGGGGGACTATTTTACCTCCGGAATATTTTACCCAAGAGGATGCCATCATCATTTAACCATACAGTAAAGCTGCATGCCCTCGGGAAAAATTACGGCTGTAGTTTCCCCTTGCTTTCAGCCATTTGCAGTACCAGCACAGCAAGGCCATTTTGGTTAGTGTTACAAGGCCAGATCAGTCAATCATCCAGACTGTTGCCCCTGCAACTACTGAAAAGGCT
The DNA here is from genome assembly GCF_021461385.2 of Schistocerca piceifrons. Lineage (NCBI taxonomy): Eukaryota > Metazoa > Arthropoda > Insecta > Orthoptera > Acrididae > Schistocerca > Schistocerca piceifrons. The sequence continues at coordinate 37,836,535 of NC_060139.1, read as the reverse complement.
GCTGCCCCTCTTCAGGAACCACACGTTTGTCTGGCCTCTCAACAGATACCCCTCCGTTGTGGTTGCACCTACGGTACGGCTATCTGTATCGCTGAGGCACGCAAACCTCCCCACCAACGGCAAGGTCCATGGTTCTTGGGGGGGAATTATTAACTGTATACATTCAATTTGTTATAAAAATTTAAATAATGTATGTTTGACATTTGAAAAACCAATAGCTGAAAAGGTTTTCTGTCCAATATCCTGTGTACAATATATGTACTGAAAAAGGGATTTATATGGACAAATAAATAAATAAGATAAAACATTTTAAAATGCTATACAAGATCTCTGAGATAGTATAATTCATACTATTTTTGTTTGTAAACAGGTTCTGGATTTCTGAAGAGAAAAAGACGAAGAACTGAAATTTTTAAAATGATTGTTACAAAAAAATGTGGGAAATTATTCTCAATCATGGAGGTGAACACTGTGACTTTCTTGAGAATGTTGCCACTGCAAATTTCTTCAACTCTGAAAAGTTTGATCAGTATGCAGAGTTTCATACATATTTCTGCTAAAGTCATGCAAAATATATTACTTCCTGACATGAGACAAACTGAGAATTGAGCTTCTGACACAGCAATGAGCTTTAAGTCTCTTAGGTACTGTGTTGTACATCTGCAGTTCCTGCACAGAATGTATTTATAGGAGTCTTTTAGTTAATCTTCAGCAACTGATTGTTAGAGTTCCAATGACAACCTCTCATGTGGGGCAAACTTTCTGTGACAATAAATTTTTTTCTGTAAATTACTTTACCTCAAAAGCAAAAGTAGCAACAGCTCTACTCTCCATTAAGAAAGACTTCATAAGAACATGTAGTTGAAAAATTCTCTAGACTGAAGGAGAAGAATATTGATGTGTTACTTTAAAATCCTGTGTGGACTACAAATAATGCAAGAAGTAAAAGCTAATCATCCACTGTTTAGCTGAGCTTTCACACAAAGTACTTCTTTGAAGTCAACAAATACTAAACAAACATAATGCAGTGGCTAAACTGTCCTGGGTAGCTAAAATGTCCTAGTGTTGCAGCCTGACTAGGATGAGGGGTTGTATTATGTGGAATGGGTAAGATGAGATAGGGGGGCAAGGAAGAGAAGATAGTGAGAAATGTGGCTGATGACTGGGAGGGAGAGCATACACGGGAGCAGGACAGGAATGCAGCACCAGTGAGTTCGCTCTGGTGCAGGTATGGGACAGGTTGGACAAGGGTGTGATTCAATGGCTAGTAGAGATTAAGACTAGGAAGACTCTGGGATCAAAGGATGCCATCTAAGGATGATTCTCTTGCTTTGAAAATTATACAGTGTAATCCCCTCCTGCCTTCCAACATTATAGTCTCTTAATTATAAAAATATCTCTTAACTGATAGAGCCCAGTGTGTTGTCCTCGATGGTGAGTGTTCATCGCAGACAAGGGTATCAGGAATGCCCCAGGGAAATGTGATAGGACTCCTGTTGTTCTCTATATACATAAATGATTTGGTGGACGAGGTGGGCATCAATTTTCAGTTGTTTGCTGATGATGTTGTCATATATCGTAAGGTGTCTTTGTTGAGTGACTGTAGGAAAATACAACTTGGCTTAGAAAAAATTTCCAATGGGTGTGATGAATGGAAGCTCGCTCTAAAAGTGGAAAAATGTAAGTTAATGCAGATGAGTAGGAAGAACAAACCTGTAATGTTCAGTTAGAGTATTACTCATGCCCTGTTGGATACAGACAAGTCTGTGGCGCCGATGAGGTCAACACCAGTATCGATCTGAGTATCGTCTTTGAACTAAGCTAAACATTATCTTTGTGCAGTTCCACCATCCAGTTCTTTGTAAGCCTTACTTGTGTAAAGAGGTGAATAAATGAACTCCTGATTATAAGGTGTTGTTTGGTGGAACTGACCAGAGCATCCACCTCACTGGTGACCCCGAGTTGTAACGTCTTCCGTTCTCGTCGTTTTACTGTGTCCGCGGCCTCCGCGTTGGTTATTTTCGCGTGTATTACATCAACACAGCATTCGAACAATGGCTTCAGCCCAATGCCTAGCGCCAGATTTTGTGATCGACATGCATTGTGTTGCAGGCGATCTACACCCACCAGGACTGCAACACGATGCCTCTCACTCGTCGATTACGGCAATTTCGCCGGACGTTTTTGTGCCTGCAACAATAAGTGAGGTTAGGAGTGTGCATGACTCTGGCTATCAGACGCCTTTGTTCCCACCACATGTGCCCTCCCTCATCGACGGTGCTGTTACCTCTTACGGATCTCCGTGCAGTGCAGGACGATTTCTGCAAATGCTTTGTCAGACAACCTATTGCTGCCAGGACAACGATTTGTCACGCTGAAATCCGTGCAGTACCATGCGGATACCTGCCACATGGCCGGAACTGCTTCAGCCATAGGTCAACCTTTCGCAACTGCAATCAACACATTACAGTGTCTCACCCGCGTCGGCGTTCCACGTCACGACGGATCGCGCTCAACCACAACGTGTCACCTTGATGCTGATACCCGAACAGCCGTCATTGCCACATCCGCTGGAGGCACACTCTCCTGGAATACTACAGCAACAACAGCTTGATTCACAAGTGCCACGACGAACTCAACTCAACCTGTTCTTCCGAACATTCTACAATGCTTACCGACGCTGCCGCCGTTTAATCCCGGCAGAGCTACAACCTGGTTCAGAATTGTGGACGAAGTGTTGACCATTTCAAACTCGATGAGTCAACCAGCTTTCTGTGCCTCATCACCCACCAGCACAACCAGGAGGACTTGATTGCTGATCTGGTCGACGTCCCGGACTCATCTACCCAGTACGCTCCAGCCAAAACGACAGTTCTACGTCGGCTTGCATGCTCAACTGAGGCAGCAATACGGTAAGTCCTCCACGTTGAGCAACTAGGCAGTGACAAACCTTCCCAGCTCTGGAGACGGCTACAGGCCCTGGTCAGCACCGATCTACTCTCTGACACAGCTCTCCTCACATCCGCTTTGCTCTGGCTCAGAGGTCTCCCGAACCTGTCAAGCAAAGAATGACATTTGCTGACAAGCTACACGACGCATCACTGCTGTATTTCGCCATCCACTGCCTACCTGACAAGTCTCAGGTTCAGGCTCATCGTCCCATGGCCGGACACGGCCGGGGCCGTACTGTGCCGACCATTCCGCTCGCTCGCTCGGGAAGCAGTAAACAAGCAACTGGGACGTCACCGGCTCTGCCCACGGTCACGCCCCCACCTGCAACCGAACTACCCATACTGTTACTTCCACACACGGTTTGGTGAGGCGACACGGAACTGCAGACTGCCCTGCTACTTCCCAAACGCCAGTTGCAGGTAGGTCTGTGTGCCGCTTCCTTCGCACAATGTGACAGGCACCCCCCAGTGCTCCATTCTGTCTGGGAATGACCAGATAATTGTGGACGACTTTACATTAAAGACATTTCGTTGGGATACCTTTTCCTAGTGGACACAGGCGCCGATGTTTCGCTACTGCCTGCATCCTTAGCTTCTTTGAACATCCGCCCTCATCATACTTCACTGCAAGCCATGAATTCAACTAAACTACAATGCTCGGGTTCAACTTCCCACGTCGTCTCACTCTCCGCAAACTGCAAACTTGAGTGGACTTTTCTAGTGTGCGAAATTGATGAACCTATACTAGGCATTGACTTCTTGCCATACCATAAACTTTCACCGGACCTAGTGCAAAACACCGTGTTTCATCATCCGTCCAAGACTCACTTCCCCTGTGCTGCGTCGAGGACCCCCCCCCCCCCCCCCCTCCCGTGACACATCGGCCCGGGCTCATCTAATCCTTACATGTTCATCTCTGTCGACGACATTACAAGAAACCATGGACAAGTGCCTTGTCAAGCTTCAACGTGTCGCTGGCCTACACAAGGAAAACTTTGAGCTCTCCCTCCGGCTCCATGAAACACAGCTCCAGCTCTCTGATGCGGCAAAGGAATTACAGACACTACAGCAAGGACAAAGCAAGGTCAGTAAGTACGACGAATCTGCTTGCAGTCCCATCAATCGAGCCTCCGTGTGTTTACCTCCCATTATCCCTCGCAACTGTGCTATCAAGACTGCCATAACATGCACTGACAGTTCCACAGGGCCACACCCTCCTAACACGGCAGCGTTTGACACTCGGCCGGACAGAAGTGCGCATGTGCAAGGAGCGTCACGTGTTCCCAAACTGACGGCTCCTACCCCGCCCCTCGTTGACAGCACCTCAAACTATGCAACTTCGGCTCCTGCGCACTGCCGTACGACCGCCACTGACAACACAAACAGTGCACTCGCGCCAAGCGTTTCGCCCGCGACCGTCCTGTCACAGGCTGCACCCTTGGACATTGGACTCACTAACGGCTCACGAGCTCTACCAAGCTCACCCGACCACAGTGCCACTGCTTCGGGCCAGCGGCCATCTTGTCGTGTTGACTCCTGGGACACTACGCCGTTTCGGCTCCTGTCGGATCTGCTGGTTGGCTCCAAACACCACGATCACGCCACGCCTGCCCCACCCGCCACACATTGTAACCAATCCGCCTCCCGCTCCGCCTGCAACATTTCCGTCGTCACCAATGGCACGGTTCACAAGCTTCGCCTCACACCAGGTCCCCCGATCTCCAGTAAACCTCGTCGACTTTGTCCTGATCCCCTCTCCGACCTTAAAAATCAGATTTCTGAACTACTAAGCTCCGGCGTCATTGAACCCTCCGCCAGTAGCTGGTCTACGACCGTACGTATAACACCCAAGAAAGACAGGTCCTGGTGCATGTGCAGAGACTACCATCGACTAAACGCAAGAACAATTATGGACACCTACCCCATACCCAACATTGCCGACTTTACCAGTTCCACGCATGTGTGACCACGTTCTCTGTCATACATTGCAAACAGGCCTACCACCAGATCCCCATGGCACCTGAAAACATCGAGAAGACAGCAATCTCCACCCCGATCGAGTTATTTCAGTTTCGATTCATGCCCTTTGGTCTGAAAAACGCAACCCAGATCTGGCAACGCTTCATCAACAAAGTGCTATTCAACCTAAAATTCTGCTTTGCATTTCTTGATGACATTCTTGTGTTCAGCTCCTCTGTCGAGGACAAAATTCGACATGTGCAAACTGTTATGAACACTCTTGAGGTAGCAGGCACTGAGACCAACCAGGACAAATTGAAGCTACATCAACCCGCTGTCACTTTTCTTGGTTTTCGGGTCTCCGCCGACGGCATTTCACCGCCCCCTGACAAAGTACAAAAAAATAGTAAACCGACCCAGACCTTTGTCATTCAAAGAGCTCCGGCACTTTCTGGGGACGGTTAATTACTATCGCCGACATCTACCTCGGGCTGTGGAGATTCAGGATCCACTGGATCTACTGACGGATGCCTTGGCAGGAACCAACACTTCTGGATCTCAGCCCGTTCCATGGACCCCTGCTATGGTTGGTTGGTTGTTTCGGGGAAAGAGACCAGACAGCGTGGTCATTGGTCTCACCGGATTAGGGAAGGATGGGGAAGGAAGTTGGCCGTGCCCTTTGAAAGGAACCATCTCGGCATTTGCCTGGAGCGATTTAGGGAAATCACGGAAAACCTAAATCAGGATGGCCGGACGCGGGATTGAACCGTCGTCCTCCCGAACCCCTGCTATGACTGGCTCTTTCACCGCCCTCAAAAATCTTCTTGTCGAGGCCTGCACCAAGGCACATCCTCATCCCAATGCACAGTTTCATCACCATAGACGCGAGCGATACTGCCATCAGCGCTGTCCTTAGCCAGACAATCGACGGCCAAACTTCGCTTCTGCAGTTCTTCTCGCGCAAGCTCACCAATGCACAATGGAAATATTTCGTGTTTGACAAGGAGTTGCTCGTGGTCTACGAAGCAACCAAGCATTTTAAGACTGACGTTGAGGGACGCCATTTCTATGTGTTAACGGACCACAAACCCCTGGCTGCGGCCATTAAAAACCCGCCAGCTGACCAGCCTCCTCGCCGCTTCAGATACATGGACTTCATTTCTCAGTTGACCACCGATGTCAGACACATAAAGGGTGCTGACAATACAGTTACTGAATTCCTTTCATGAGTCGACGCCGTTCATTCGCTGTTAGAGCTCTCTGAACTGCCTAACCTCCAACCCACAGAAGAGGAAAAACAAAACCTGATTTCAGACCCTGCTTCACTACACTTCGTCCGCACCACGCACCACCTTCCCTGGCATTTCTGGTGAGATCTGGTGTGACGACAGTATGAGCTCGTTATGCCCCCTCATCCCAACCACGCTCCGTCAAGCTGTCTTCAAAGCATTGCATAATTTAGCCCACCCTAGTGTTCGTGCGTCCACCAGCCTCATAGCGGAGCACTTTGTGTGGAGAAATGTCAACAAGGACTGCCAGCAATGGGCACGCTCCTGCATCGCGTGCCAACGCTGCAACAAAGTACACAAGCACACTTCACCCCCCCCCCCCCTCGGCTCCTTTTCGATCCCTCCTGGGCGTTTCCAGCATATTCATATTGACATTGTCGACCCTCTCTCCCCCCTCTAATTGCTTTCGTTATGTTCTCTTGTCTATCGACCAAACAACTCGCTGGGTTGAGGCTGTCCCCCTCCCCAATATTACAACAGAAACTGTTGCTCGAGCTTTCGTCGAGTCATGGGTATTGCGTTTCGGATGTCCAGCTATCATCACGACTGACCAGGACAGACAATTTGAGTTGGTGCTGTTCAACGGGATTTGTAACATTTGTGGCATCCGGCCCATCCATACCACAGCATATCATTCGCAAAGTAACGGGCTAGTCGAGCGATGGCACCGCACTTTCAAGGCGGCTCTTCAATGCCATGACTCTCTGTGGACAGAGGCCCTTCCCCTTGTGCTACTCAGCATTTGTACGATTCATAAGGAAGACCTCAAAGGCACAATAGCCGAGTTTGTATACAGCCAGAACATTGTTCTCCCTGGCGAATTTGTGAGTCCTTCCGCTTCTCTCCCTCAGTCTGACTTACCTTCCTCCATTGACCACGTCAGATGCCACTTCATCAACCTCGATATCCCTCCGCCCTCCAGCCATTCCTGCCCTAAGGTTCACGTCCCCTAAATCTCTGGACAATTGCGAGTACGTCATGCACCGAGATGACACTGTTCGTGCTCCCCTCCAACCTCCATATACCGGCCCGTACCGAGTTCTCCGGCGCTCGGCCAACACCTATGACATCCAGATGAAAGATTCAGCTGTTACAGTCTCTCTTAACAGACTTAAGCCTGTTCATGTCGAGCCTTCTTCTACCCCCCTTCAGGCCAAGACCACGCCACTCACTGTCATGGCTCACGATGCTCCAACCACTCCATCCACGTCGGAGTTACATACTCGATCGAGTGACTTCCAGCTCTGATCGTCGAACTCTCCTCTGACCTCACCCTCTATGCCGGTCTCATACACTCCGTCAAGTGACCACATGCTCCCCACATCAAGGTTACCTATGACCACGCTCTCGCCGCCAGGCCCTTCGCCAGTCCCTTCGACCTCTCCACCGTCACCTGCCTCGCCCTGTTGAGGTTTCTGCCCCCCCCCCCCCATCTTCAATGTGCCATCGCACGAGGTGTTTCTGCCTGTCCCCCCGGACGTAATCCATGACATCTCAATAATACTGTGCAATTATACACTGTTTGTCGTGTGTTTCTCTTCATCCAGTGCCCATGACACAACCTCCATCATTCCCAGCCACATGGTGAAATGTGTTCCCCTCCCACCCGACTTCGATCTGTACTTGCTTTGTAAGTTCACCACAGCCACCAGAGACATCATCGTCATCGCTCCGTTCCACCCACAAAATGCCGGCCTAACTGTTGCCGTAAGACTATCACACCCAGTATGACGCCCGGCCCATTTCAACGACTTCCAGGTTCAGTGGCTGAACCTTCCTTCACGACATCTACCCACACAGCTACCCGACGACACTGTCAAGCTGATCGTGGTCCAGCTCCTGCAGACCACCCCTGCCGACACCTTAGTCACCCCCACCCCCAGCGGACGACGGTTCAATCCCGCGTCCGGCCATCCTGATTTAGGTTTTCCGTGATTTCCCTAAATCACTCCAGGCAAATGCCGGGATGGTTCCTCTGAAAGGGCACGGCCGACTTCCTTCCCCATCCTTCCCTAATCCGATGAGACCGATGACCACGCTGTCTGGTCTCTTCCCCAAACCAACCAACCAACCTCTGGCCTCTCAAGAGTACTCAGTGCGGGGGTGGGAGGAGGGGGGGGGGGGGTCTATGTGGCGCCGATGAGGTCAACACCAACATTGATATGCATTCGTCTTTGGACTGGTGAGCATCGTCTTTGGACTCTGAGCATTGTCTTTGGGCTATTCCTCCATGTTCAGTTCTTTGTGAGCCTTGCATGTGTTTGGGTGAATAAACGAACTAGTGCTAAATGGGTGTTGTTTGGCGTAACCTACCCAAACTTCCCCCTCAGGTCCTTTAGAATAGTAGCCATATACAGAGCACCTTCAGGAAATTTCAACCTGTCTATAATCGGTCTTGAAGATTTATTATCTCATCTAAAATTAAAAAACAAAAAATAGTGGTTGCTAGTGATAGATGTCCTGAAAAACACTCTCAGTGAACAGCTGCTGAAATCAGTTACATTGTCATGCAATTTAATTTCTACTGTAAATTATACTAGGGCATAAAAATGTTCTAAGACTCCCACTGATAATATATTTATAGACAATTCTAGGCAACTAAGACACATTACAAAACCAGTAGTAAATTGGCTATCTGACCTAACATTAAATTTTGGAAATTGTCAGGGTAAAACATCTATCATAACTGAGTACAAAAGGCCAATAAAACAGTCAAAAACTGAGAAATTTAGAAGATTGCTCAAAGAAATTAATTGGATGGATGTTTACAGCATCCAAGACACAAATGTAGACTACAAAACATTCATTAATAAAGTTAGCACCTTATTTGAAAATTGTTATCCACTGAAGATAACTCAAATTAAGCAGAAGTCTAATAAGAAACCATGGATCACACAAGTGATAAAGATATCATGTGAGACAAAAAGGAAACTCTATCTGATACGTAGGGACACCTTTGATACTAGCATTATAGCTCATTCCAAAAATTACTGCAAAATATTGAAGAAGGTTATCCAGAAATCTAAACACCCTCATTGTGAGAAGAAGATAAACACATCCAGCAATAAAATAAAAACAATATGGGATATAGTTAAGTCAGAGACAGGTAGGACCAGAAATAAGGAGGAAGAAATAGCTCTAAAAATAAATGAAACCCTGATAACAATCGCGTGTTTTGTTGCAAACCATTTAAACAAGAATTTTGTCTCTGTTACTGATAGTATGGGGTTGTCATGTTCAGTAAATAATGCAATGGAATATCTGAGACCAGTCGCACAAGCAATCTCAGTAAAATGGAATTGACACTTACTTCACCCAAAGAAATAGAATCCATCATGTTGTTATTGTGGTGTTCAGTCCTGAGACTGGTTTGATGCAGCTCTCCATGCTACTCTATCCTGTGCAAGCTTCTTCATCTCCCAGTACATACTGCAACCTACATCCTTCTGAATCTGCTTAGTGTATTCATCTCTTGGTCTCCCTCTACGATTTTTACCCTCCACTCTGCCCTCTAATACTAAATTGGTGATCCCTTGATGCCTCAGAACATGTCCTACCAACCGATCCCTTCTTCTAGTCAAGTTGTGCCACAAACTCCTCTTCTCCCCAATTCTATTCAATACCTCCTCATTAGTTATGTGATCTATCCATCTAATCTTCAGCATTCTTCTGTAGCACCACATTTCGAAAGCTTCTATTCTCTTCTTGCCCAAACTATTTATCGTCCATGTTTCACTTCCGTACATGGCTACACTCCATACAGATACTTTCAGAAACGATTTCCTGACACTTAAATCTATACTTGATGTTAACAAATTTCTCTTCTTCAGAAACGCTTTCCTTGCCATTGCCAGTATACATTTTATATCCTCTCTACTTCGACCATCATCAGTTATTTTGCTTCCCAAATAGCAAAACTCCTTTAATACTTCAAGTGTCTCATTTCCTAATCTAATTCCCTAGCATCACCCGACTTAATTCAACTACATTCCATGATCCTCATTTTGCTTTTGTTGATGGAGTTGGAGTGCCTGCTTAGGACGGATATAGGTTCCCATATTGGTTTGATTCCTGTGGTTGCTATTGGTAGGTGGGACTACACTAGGCATGGCCTTCACCTCAATAGGAAAGGGAAGGGAAAACTGTCTGGGTTGATTGTGGAAAACTTAAGGGGGGACACTGTCACTAGTGGTTAAATACCAGTTGTCACAGGTGTCAGACAGATGCCTTTTTTAGGATAGGGAAGGGAGAAAGAAAAAGAGTTTTAAGAGAGTTTGGCAGACACTCTCAATGTGAGAAAACACATGAACATGATCAGATTTTAGCATACAGCCTCCATTTAAACAATGTTTAACAGAAAGTAATCAGAAACTGCCAATTCATCTTCACCAAAGCAATTATAATTCCATTAGTATGCAGTATCAGTTATCTTTATTACACCAGAACATTCCGGGACTCACAAATAAAGTTGATGAACTACTCATTTGTATGGATGAAATGAACTCATCTAACCAAATTGACATAATCTGCCTCTCTGAACATCAAGTGACCACTGGTATAGATATGTTAGACATTTCAGGATTTAAGCTAGCTTCCTACTTCTGCAGAGTAGATATGGATGGAGGAGGAGTTGCCACATTTATTAAAAACTGCCATAAATTCAAGAACATTGACATTAATAAATTCTGTTTAGAGCAGCATCTAGAAGCATGTGCAACAGGAGTAGATTTACATAACAGATGCTATATAACAGTAACTATTTACTGAGCACATGCAGGAAATTATAATCTATTTATAAATCATCTAGAAGCTCTTTTGGGTTATTTAACAGGAAGAAACAAAGAAATTTTGATTGCTGGTGACTTTAATACAGATTTTCTAATGCAATCTTCCAGTAAACATTTACTACAGTTAGTAATGTTGTCTTTCAATCAAACACACACTGTAAACTTTCCAACTAGGATCACTAAATCCTCAAGGACAGCCATTGATAACATTTTATAGACAAATCAAAGGAACAAAATAATATCATAAAACCATAATAAATGGACTATCAGATCATGACATGCAGCTCCTTTTTTTAGATGTAAATTCTAAGCAGATTATCAAGACTGCTAAATCAGAGTACAGGAGAGTAGTCAATCAACCAAAAATTGAGTTTTTTAGAATACTGCTCAAAGATATGAATTGAAAAGATGTTTATAGTGCTCATGACATGAATGAAAAATATAACAGATTCTAGAATAATGTCAGTACCATACAGTGTTTGGAAACTGTTTTCCTCTAAAAGTTACTCAAATTAAACAGAATTCTATAATAAAACCATGGATTACACAAGGAATAAAGATTTCCTGTAAGACAAAAAGGAAAATGTATATGTCAACCAGGAATAGCTCCAATGCTGATGATTTAGCTAAATACAAGGAATACTGTAAAATATTTAAAAAAGTAATTCAGACATCTAAACGAATGCACTTTGAGAAGAAGATAACAATGTCAGAGAAGAAAATAAAAACAATATGGGATATAGTGAAAGAGGAGACTGGTAGAACCAGAAAGGAACAGGAGCAAATAGCATTAAGGGTAGATGACACATAGCTTCAGGTATATGAATATGTCATTCACTTCACCAAAAGAAATAACTTCCATAACAAATTCTTTAAAAACAAAGCATTCTAGTGGTTACAATGAAATATCAGCAAAGTTAATTAAGGCATGTTCTTGTGAGTTTAGTACAATTCTAAGTTACTTGAGTAACCAGTCAATTATAACTGGGACATTTCCTGACTGGCTAAAATATGCAGATGTTAAGCCTCTATTCAAGAAAGGGGATACAGAGATACCATCAAACTACAGGTCGATTTCACTTTTGCCAGCATTCTCGAAAATTTTAGAAAATGTAATGTACAGGCAGCTTCTCAACCATCTGACCACAAATAACATATTATTGAGAACACAGTTTGGATTTCTGGAGGGTTCTGGTATCAGGAAGGCTATTTACACCTACAGTGAAAATGTACTTAATTCATTAAATAACAAATTACAAGCAGTAGGTATTTTCTGTGATTTGTCAAAGGCATTTGGTTGTGTGAACCACAACATCCTTTTAAATAAATTAGAATTCTATGGTGTCATGGGTAGTGCTGCAAAATGGTTCAAGTCATTCCTCGCTAACAGGAAACAAAGGGTGTCAGTGCAAGGGACTAGTGAATTAAGTCATCAGTTATCATCAGAATGGGAAGAAATTACATGTGGTGTCCCAAAAGGATCCATCTTAGGGCCATTGCTTTTTCTTCTGTACATTAATGATCTCTCATCAGTTACTGCCAGAAGCAGAGTTTGTTTTGTTTGCAGATCACACAAGTATTGCAATAAATAGTATGTCGAGTGTAGTTCTAGAAAGATCTGGTAATGATATTTTCATGGATATTAATGAATGGTTTAAAGCCAACTCACTGACATTAAACTTTGAAAAGACTCACTATATGCAATTCAGAACCTGTAAGACGTTTCCACTCAGCATGTGCATAAAGTATGAAGAAGAGCAGAATAGAAGAGGTTGACAGTCTTAAATTCCTCGGATTACAACTTGATGATAAGTTCAGTTGGGAGGAGCACACCACAAAACTGCAGAAATGCCTTAACAAATCTGTATTTGCAATTCGAGTGTTAGCTGACATAGGCGACATAAAAATGAAAAGGCTTGCATACTTTGCCTACTTTCATTCCATAATGTCATATGGTATAATATTTTGGGGTAACTCTTCAAGTCAAACAAAAGTTTTCAGAGTCCAAAAGCATGTAATACATATAATTTGTGGAGTAAATTCACGGATGTCCTGTAGAAACCTCTTCAAAGAACTGGGTATACTAACTACTGCCTCTCAGTATATTTACTCCTTAATGAAATTTGTCCTAAATAATATATCTCTTTTTCCAACAAACATCTCAGTTCATACATACAATACCAGGAACAAAAATGATGTGCACAAGGACCTAAAAGCACTTACTTTAGTTCAAAAAGGGGTCCACTACTCAGGAACACTCATCTTCAATAGTTTCCAGCAAACACAAAAAAATTTAGTTACAAATAAAGATCAGTTTAAAAGGAGCCTGAAAGACTTACTAGTGGCCAACTCCTTCTACTCCATTGCCGAATTTTTAATAGAAACAAATGATGTATTGTATACATTCATACTATTAGTATTGTTATTTAAGCTTAAAAAGATATTGAGATGTTCCACATCTATGAGGATCTCCTCAGTGTGGATCTATTGAACAAAAAACTAATCTAATCTAATCTAATCTAATCTAATCTAATCTCAAAGTGAGATCATGGCTTTGGAGTCACCAGTAATAAACAGCAATGAAGGGTAACACTATGTTTGTATCAAAGAATGTGGTACAATAAAGGCTAGCCAAATGAGGCAGTGCAGTTGTTGAGGCACTGACCTCATATTTGGGAGGATAGATTTCACCTCGTCTAGCATTCCTGATTTAGATTTTCCATGCTTTCCTAAATCATTTCAGACAAACTGCAAGATGGTTCCTTCACCAAAGCTATGGCTGACCACCTTTCGTATTCTCACAAAATATATATCTTTTGTGTATGTATACTTGTTAGCTATTTATTTTTGTTGTATTATGATGAAAAATTCTATACCATTGTAAGATGGTCTCGAGATGAGTAAGTAAATAAATAAACAAATAAAACCCCATTCTTTGTAAATAGTCCAATGACATGTTTAGCTCTACCATTCACAGTTCAGTATTTTATTAACATATCATGAAAAGGGCAGATTGCTACTCACTGTAAGAATGACACATTGCATTGCAGACAAGCACAATGTGAATACTGTTACACAAGAGCTTTTGGCCAAAGTCTTCATCAGGAAATAAAACAGCACTGTAAGTAAAAGCAGAAACAATTACCAAGCTAGCGATTACCCACATATAATCCAGCAATTTTTCAGTATGACAGATTTGAGTTTCCAGTTTTCCAAGAGGTAAATCATAGACTGAGGAAAAGGCAGAGTCAAACTCTCTTCCACAGCATGGCGATGCTCAAGAAAGTGCTACAGCATGACCACCATGAGTCCAGATATGTCACACTACGACCAAGCAAATGCCAGATCTAGTTACCCGTCCATATGGAGAAGCACTCTATGTCCCTATTCACTTATTGCACACTTTCTCTCTGGCTGCCCATACTTGTCACACCTCTCCTACCACTGCTGTAGGCCACCAAGCTGATCCAAACAGCCAGGAACCAAAGAGCATGACTCCTATTGGAAACAGGATTGATACAAGCCACTACAACTCTCTGAATACTTTCCTTAACTTGGGTGATATCCAGTCTAGATGTCTTCGCTGGTCAAGTTCCAAGTGAAGAGATTAACAGGGCTCAACACCTCACAAGATGCCAAAAACTGAGAGGACAGCTTATGAGAAATCACAGCAGCCCCCCTCATTACAGCATTGGATTTGCAACTCAAAACATGATCTCCAATCTTGGCCCTAAATTCATGCCACTGTTGTTTTAACAGTGGGCCTGTCTATGGTGCTCAAAGCTCCTCCTAACCCTTCTCCAATTTTGCTCAATAATCTCCAGGGTAATTTTATCAGGGAGGAGCTCATTTATTGACCACAAGTTGACCAAAGGGGTCTTAAGGTGATAGCTGATGATTAAGGTGGCAGTAGTTGCCTTGATAACTTCATGATGGGTGGAACTGAAAGCCGAATTCAACCAAAGAGCCAATATCTCTCATTTTTTCTGAGCCAATGCATGGAATATGATTAATACAAACTTGAGGTTCCATTTTACTCTTTCTGCAAGGGAGGGCTGAAAATAACAGGCAGTGGTAGTGAGGCATTTCCAAAACAGTGGCATTTCAAAAACAAAAACTTTTAAACTGCCTAGAGGTAAACAGGAGGACAGTGTCACTAACCAGTTACTTCAGCGGACCAGAGATAGAAAATATTTTTGCAAAACAATAAACAGTCATGGCTGCCATCACCGTGATCCCCTTCCCCACTTACCCCCTTCCCCACCCCCCAAAACTCAGAATCAACTAGGTAAACTGAGAAAAGGCACCAGCCACAACTAGGATATAATGATTCTAGGTGCAAGGAAGGGGTCCCGCATAATCAACAAAGAGTTTGTCCATAGGATGGTTCTTGTGCATTGATTCAAAAAATCCATCATGCAAGTTGGAATCAGGTTTAAGTGCCTCACACACCTCATACATCCCCACTAAATGCCAAACACCCCTATACAAGGAAGATCATGTTATATGTTCCTTAATTTTGGAAATCATTTGATAGACACCCAAGTAAGTGCCCATCAATCATAGAATTTTGAATATAATAGAATATAGTGGGCATTAACTCCTTGGGAGAGCAAATTTTAAAAGTTTTATCCCCTCTGTTCATATGATACACAACTTCTTCATCCAAGACATATCCCAGCAAATGTTCCCCACCGAGTAATCTCTGTTTAAAATGCAGAATTAAAGGGTCTTTATCATGTTCATCCTTAAGATCTCCAAAGAGTTCCAGTACCTCAGTTAACACTCTAGAAATCCAAGTTATCTGCTGAGTTTCCTGTCCACCCTGCCTGCCCAGAGTCTCTTCCTCAAACATATGACTCAAGGCATCAGCACTTCAGTTATCAGGACCTCTGATGTGCCTAACCTTAAAGCAGAAACCATAGGTGCTGACAGCCTACTGAGCAGTCCTGCCCATCTTCCTGGGGCAAGCTAAGACCCAAGGTTTGATTATCGATCTCTAATATGAACCATGGACTTTGCCATTGGTGGGGAGGCTTACGTGCCTCAGCGAAACAGATGGCCGTATCGTAGGTGCAACCACAACAGAGGGGTATCTGTTGAGAGGCCAGACAAACATGTGGTTCCTGAAGAGGGGCAGCAGCCTTTTCAGTAGTTGCAGGGGCAACAGTCTGGATGATTGACTGATCTGGCCTTGTAACATTAACCAAAATGGCCTTGCTGTGCTGGTACTGCGAACGGCTGAAAGCAAGGGGAAACTACAGCTGTAATTTTTCCCGAGGGCATGCAGCTTTACTGTATGGTTAAATGATGATGGCGTCCTCTTGGGTAAAATATTCCGGAGGTAAAATAGTCCCCCATTCAGATCTCCGGGCGGGAATACTACTGATACCGTTATCAGGATAAAGAAACTGGCGTTCTGGGGATCGGAGCATGGAATGTCAGATCCCTTAATCGGGCAGGTAGGTTAGAAAGCTTAAAAAGGAAAATGGATAGGTTAAAGTTAGATATAGTGGGAATTAGTGAAGTCGGTGTCAGGAGGAACAAGACTTTTGGTCAGGATAATACAGGGTTATAAATACAAAATCAAATAGGGGTAATGCAGGAGTAGCTTTAATAATGAATAGGAAAATAGGAGTGTGGGTAAGCTACTACAAACAGCATAGTGAACGCATTATTGTGGCCAAGATAGACACGAAGCCCACACCTGCTACAAAAGTACAAGTTTGTATGCCAACTAGCTCTGCAGTTGATGAAGAAATTGATGAAATGTGTGATGAGATAAAAGAAATTATTCAGGTAGTGAAGGAAGACAAAAATTTAATAGTCATGGGTGACTGGAATTTGAGAGTAGGAAAAGGGAGAGAAGGAATCATAGTAGGTGAATATGGAATGGGGGGAAGAAATGAAAGAGGAAGCCACCTGGTATAATTTGTGCAGAGCATAACTTAATCATAGCTGACAATTGGTTCAAGAATCATGAAAGAAGGTTGTATACGTGGAAGAACCCTGGAGATACTAAAAGGTATCAGATAGATTATATAATTGTAAGACAGAGATTAAGAATCAGGTTTTAAATTGTAAGACATTTCCAGGTGCAGATGTGGACTCTTACCACAATCTATAGGTTATGAACTGTACATTAAAACTGAAGAAACTGCAAAAAGGTGGGAATTTAAGGAGATGGGACCTGGATAAACTGAAAGAACCAGAGGTTGTACAGAGTTTCAGGTAGAGCATAAGGGAACAATTGTCACAAATGGGGGAAAGAAATAAAGTAGAAGAAGAATGGGTAGCTCTGAGGGATGAAGTAGTGAAGGCAGCAGAGGATCAAGTATGTAAAAAGACGAGGGCTAGTAGAAATCCTTGGGTAACAGAAGAAATATTGAATTTAATTGATGAAAGGAGAAAATATATAAATGCAGTAAATGAAGCAGGCAAAAAGGAATACAAACATCTAAAAATGAGATCGACAGGAAGTGCAAACTGGCTAAGCAGTGATGGCTAGAGGACAAATGTAAGGATGTAGAGGCTTATCTCACTAGGGGTAAGATAGATACTGAGTATAGGAAAATTAAAAGAGACCTTTGGAGAAAAGAGAACCACTTGTACGAATATCAAGAGCTCAGATGGAAACCCAGTTCTAAGCAAAGAAGGGAAAGCAGAAAGGTGGAAGGAGTATTTAGATGGTCTCTACAAGGGCAACGTACTTGAGGACAATATTCTGGAAATGGAAGATAATGCAGAAGAAGACAAAATGGGAGATACAATACTGCATGAAGAGTTTGACACAGCACTGAAAGACCTGAGTCGAAACAAGGCCCCAGGAATAGACAACATTCCATTAGAACAACTGACAGCCTTCGGAGAGCCAGTCCTGACAAAACTCTACCATCTGCTGAGCAAGATGTATGAGACAGACGAAATACCCTCAGACTTCAAGAAGAATATAATAATTCCAATCCCAAAGAAAGCAGCTGTTGACAGATGTGAAAATTGCCGAACAATCAGTTTAATAAGCCACAACTGCAAAATACTGATGTGAATCCTTTACAGATGAATGGAAAAACTAGTAGAAGCCAACCTTGGGGAAGATCTGTTTGGATTCTGTAGAAGTATTGGAACACATGAGGCAGTACTGACCTTACGACTTATCTTAGAAGAAAGATTAAGGAAAGGCAAACCTACGTTTCTAGCAAGTGTAGACTTAGAGAAAGCTTTTGACAATGTTGACTGGAATACTCTCTTTCAAATTCGAAAGGTGGCAGGGGTAAAATACAGGGAGCAAAAAGCTATTTACAATTTGTACAGAAAGCAGATGGCAGATGAGGGACATGAAAGGGAAGCAGCAGTTGGGAAGGGAGTGAGACAGGGTTGTAGCCTCTCCCCAATGTTATTCAATCTGTATATTGAGCAAGCAGTAAAGGAAACAAAAGAAAAATTCGGAGTAGGTATTAAAATCCATGGAGAAGAAATAAAAACTTTGAGGTTCGCCGATGACATTGTAATTCTGTCAGAGACAGCAAAGGACTTGGAAGAGCAGTTGAATGGAATGGACAGTGTCTTGAAAGGAGGATACAAGATGAACATCAACAAAAGCAAAACGAGAATAATGGAATGTAGTCGAATTAAGTCTGGTGATGCTGAAGGAATTAGATTAGGAAATGAGACACTTAAAATAGTAAAGGAGTTTTGCTATTTGGGGAGCAAAATAACTGATGATGGTCGAAGTAGAGAGGATATAAAATGTGGACTGGCAATGGCAAGAAAAGCATTTCTGAAGAAGAGAAATTTGTTGACATCAAGTATAGATTTAAGTGTCAGGAAGTCGTTTCTGAAAGTATTTGTATGGAGTGTAGCCGTGTATGGAAGTGAAACACGGACGATAAATAATTTAGACAAGAAGAGGATAGAAGCTTTCGAAATGTGGTGCTGCAGAAGAATGCTGAAGATTAGATGGGTAGATCACATAACTAATGAGGAGGTATTGAATAGAATTGGGGAGAAGAGGAGTTTGTGGCACAACTTGACAAGAAGAAGGGTCCGGTTGGTAGGACATGTTCTGAGGCATCAAGGGATCACAAATTTAGTATTGTAGGGCAGTGGGGAGGGTAAAAATCATAGAGGGAGACCAAGAGATTAATACACTAAGCAGATTCGGAAGTACGTAGGCTGCAGTAGGTACTGGGAGATGAAGAAGCTTGCACAGGATAGAGGAGCATGGAGAGCTGCATCAAACCAGTCTCAGGACTGAAGACCACAACAACAACCATATGAACTCCCTGTATTCTAGATAAAATTTAAACTTTTCCACAGTGAAAAAAACTGTCTGAATTTCCCACTCATACATGGAGTACTTAAGCTCCACACGCGATAATCTCCTTGATGCATATGCATCGTTACAGTTTTCACTGTCATGATCTTGCCAGAGAACAGCCAGGAAACAAGAATTGGAGGCATTGGATTGAATGATGAAAGGAAACTCAAAATTAGGAATAGCCAGAACAGCACGGTTGCTCAGAGCTATCTTAATGGCCCGTTGACTTTCATCCCAATTAAGAGTTTCACCTTTCTTACATAAAATAGTTATTAAGGGGAGTAATGAACTGAGTGAAATTAGGTACCAATTTATGAAAGAAATTGGTCATCCCAATAAACTGGGCAACACTCTTCTTACTTTTAGGAGGAGGAAATTTTCCTAAATCCTGAGTCTGCCCGTGATTAGTCCTAACACCTTCCACCAAGACTATGTGCCACAAAAAGGAGATCTTCTGATTAGCCAAGGTAATTTTAGATAGTTTAACAGTATCCCAGCACCTCTAAGATGAAGCTGTTCTAAATGTTGCAGGTCATCAGCAAATACAATACTAGACTACAACATCATCCAAGTAATTATAAACTGACTTAAATTTTAGATCACTCAACACAGCACTCTGGTTGATAACATGAAGGGAACCTGGTTGAGTTCATACAGGTTCCAGAAAGCAGTAACATGTTTAAGGTCTTCAGTCAACATAATCTGGTAACAAGCTTAGTTGAGATAAGGTATGGAAAAAATAACATGCACCCACAAACCAAGTAAAACAATTATGGAAATCAGAAAGAGGGGCAGATTACAAGATAACCTTTTGATTTAATTTTCTATAGCCCATAACAGCTCTGTAGTCCCCTGCCCCATGCTTGCCCCTTGGCAACTGAAACATATTGGGGAGGCATGTGAGTATGTTGAAGGATTGATAGCCACATCACAGAGTATGTCACTCACCAGCCCAAACAAGACCCTCATCTTAGAAGGTAAATGGCTGTAAGGGGACTGATGGAAGGGAACATCAGCTGTTAGCCTGATTTTGTATTTTACGAGGGCGGTTCAGAAAGTAACCTCCGATTGGTCACAGTGCGGGTTGTGGGGGGAGTAGCGACGCCATCTGTGCGTTCACGCACTCAACAGGTCAGTCGGCATCAAGCCGTGGTCGAGTGAACGTCGTACCTGCGCTAGTTTAGTTTTTGTGGCAGTTTGAAATGTGTGCTGCAATAGAAAACCCCGCCAAATGTGAAGTGCGTGCTGTCATAAGGTTTTTTACAGCCAAAGGATATTCTGCAGCAGCTATTCATCGTGAGCTTTGTGCCGTGTACGGACCAAGAGTTATGAGTGAAGGAGTTGTCCGTGAATGGGTACGTTTATTTAAAAGTGGACGAGAAAACGTTCATGATGAAGAGAGGAGTGGTAGACCATCATTGGTGACTGACGAACTCGTTCAGACAGTTGATGCAAAAGTTCGTGAAAATCGACGTTTCTCAATGTCGGAGTTGTCTACTGGTTTTCCACAGATTTCTAAGACTCTCTTGTACGAGATAGTGACAGCAAGATTGGGTTACCGTAAGTTCTGTGCACGATGGGTGCCCAAAATTCTTACCGACCACCACAAAACTCAAAGAATGGCCTCTGCATTAGACTTTCTGTCACGTTATGAGGACGAAGGAGAACCATTGTTAAACAGAATCGTGACCGGTGACGAAACCTGGATTAAGTACGTGAACCCTGAGACGAAAGAACAATCAAAGATGTGGGCACATTCAAATTCGCCTACCAAACCAAGAAAAGCCTCGCAAGATTTTTCTGCCAGAAAACTGATGGCAACGGTGTTTTGGGATGCCAAAGGGGTGTTGTTGGTTGAATTCATGGAACGTGGTACGACCATTAATCAAGATGTGTGCTGTGAAACAATAAAAATTTACGACGGGCTATACCGAACAAACGCCGTGGTATGCTGACTTCCGGTATCGTTTTTTTGCACGATAACGCCCGTCCTCACTCTGCTCACAGAACAATGGCCCTTCTTGAGTCCTTCAAGTGGGACGTTATCAACCATCCACCTTACAGCCCAGACCTGGCGCCAAGTGATTATCACCTCTTCATGCATTTGAAGAAATGGCTCGGGTCACAGCGGTTTGATGACGACGAAGAGCTCAAAGATGCGGTCACAGGCTGGCTCCAGGCACAAGTGGGTGATTTTTATGCAGAAGGAATTTCAAAGCTTGTGAAGAGATACGATAAGTGCCTCAATCGCTATGGAGACTATGTAGAAAAATAGTGCAAAGATGTAGTTGTAAGATGTATATATTAAAATATTTTTATTTAACTTGGTGTATTTTTTTAAATCAACCGGAGGTTACTTTCTGAACGGCCCTCGTATGTTACTAGTAACCCCCCCCCCCACCTCCCCCCCCCCTCCCAAACTTATTAGTAAGCACTTCAGGGAACTGATCAAGAACCTTTGAAATTTGACTAGCTCCAGTGGGTCCCAGATGACTAACTTCAAAGTCTGGGTTTTGAGAGCAGACTCTGACAGTGACAAGAACATAACACAAACCTTTCATGAGATCAAAATTTAAAAAAGAAAACCCTGTCAGCATAGTAAGGATAAATAAACTCCTTTTTATCCTTTGAATGAAGTCACATCCCACAAGAAGATTGACACAAAAATTCTTAACTATGAGTAAATCAATAGGCCACATTGAATTCTAAGTTTCCCATGCAAACTTCCTGTCAGACATGAAGTCTGCCCACTGACAGCTTAACATCTCTGAAATGAAGCCCACAAGGGAGGCAACTTACACATCCTTCTAAATTCCAGGTACTAATCATAATCCAGCAGGGAAACAGTGCTGCCCAAATCAAGCAACATACATGGTTTCATTGTTAAGTTCTACACAAAAACAGGTAAGAACGTGACTCAGTGGTGTAGGGTTACACACTGTTGTGTGTCAGCAGTTTGGCTGCAGGCCATGTTTTACTTGAGCTCACGCACAAAATCTTTGCCCTTGCAGCATAGGAAACAAACCCTCTGCTTAACTGTACTTGGAGAGGTGTCTTCATGTTCCCTCTGGCTAACATCATGGGCAGGGTAAAGCTCTTTAGGCCCTTTGCATTGTTTATCAGTGAACCTCAGGCCTTCGATGGTAGAAACTATGGCATCCGGCTCTGTAAAGGTAGTGGGCTTCCACAAAAGAAATCAGGCACATACATTTGTCTGGCTTCAGGCATTATAGTATGTTTTTGATGACTTTGCCTTTGGTATCCTACAGTTCTAATATAGAGACCTCCATGTGGATTTCTTTAATATAATTCCCCAGCATCTCAGCAGGAAACATCACAGGCCAACTATATTTATATACAAGTTGGCTTTTAATCATGGGGTACCTTAAGTTGAACGATCTGTCTCCTCAGGTAGTGCGACAGTCTCCCATCCTGCATAACTTCTGACAACTAGACATGGCCTGCACCTCAACAGGTATGGGAAGGGGAGGTTGGCAAAGCTTATAGGTGACAGCATAGGTGGGGTTGGTGGGATCACTCATGGGAAAATTCCTGCAGTAGTGGGTGTTAGAGCTGCACCTTTTTTAGATTGAAGTCAGCTGATAGGTATTCCTGCTTAAGGGAAGTCTCTCTAACAAGGGAATCACTTTTGACAAAGATTAGGTATCCGAGTAATGAGGGAATTAGTATATTTCATCAAAATATGCAAGGTATTAGAGATAAAGTTAGTGAACTGCTTATAGATGTTGACTCTGAAATTATTGGTATATCTGAATACTTCTGAAATAAGGAGATAATTCAGAGGCTTCCTTTACCAGGATACAGGTTGGCTCGCAGCTTTTCGAGGAGCTCTTTGCGGTGTGGGGGAGTAGCCATGTATGTGAAAAACGGCATCCCATTTGAGTCAATTGATGTTTCAAAGTACTGCACTGAAAAGGTGTTTGAATGTTGTGCAGGTATGGTTAAATTTAATGGAGCTAAACTTCTAATTGTTGTTATTTATAGATCCCCAGACTCCAATTACTCAACATTTCTGCTAAAGCTAGAGGAGGTTCTTGGTTCACTTTGTAGGAAATACAAAAAGTTAGTTATATGTGGTGACTTCAATATTAATTGTATAAGTGATTGTGCAAGGAAGAAGATGCTGGTAGACCTCTTTAATTCATATAATCTTATGCAAACTGTATTCTTTCCAACAAGAGTGCAAGGGAACAGTAGAACAACCATAGACAACATTTTTGTTCATTCCTCATTACTAGAAGGGCATTCTGTTAGCAAAAAGGTGAATGACCTTTCAGGTCATGATGCACAAATTTTAACTTTGAAAGATTTTTGTGCTGCAACACATGTTAAATATAGTCATCAGCTGTTCAGGA
Source organism: Schistocerca piceifrons (assembly GCF_021461385.2). Taxonomy (NCBI): domain Eukaryota; kingdom Metazoa; phylum Arthropoda; class Insecta; order Orthoptera; family Acrididae; genus Schistocerca; species Schistocerca piceifrons. The sequence goes on along the minus strand of NC_060139.1, from coordinate 37,812,856 downwards.
AAGCTGATCCAGTTGCTGTAGAGACCTTTGTAAACCTTATAAAGGAACAAGAGTGGCAAGATGTTTATAGCGCTGATACAGTAGACGATAAATATAATGCTTTTCTCAAGACTTTTCTCATGCTCTTTGAAAGTTGCTTTCCATTAGAACGTTTAAAACAGGGTACTAGCACAAACAGGCAGCTTGGGTGGCTGACTAGAGGGATAAGAATATCTTGTAGAACAAAGTGGCAATTATATCAAAACGTTAGATAAAGTCAAAATCTAAATGCAGCAGCCCATTACAAACAGTATTGTAAGGTGCTTAAAAATGTTATTAGGAAGGCAAAAAGTATGTGGTATGCAGATAGAATAGCTAAGTCTCAGGATAAAATTAAAACCATATGGTCAGTCATAAAGGAAGTTGCTGGTCTGCAGAGACAGGTCGAGGATATAGAATCAGTGCGTAGTGGGAATGTCCGTGTTACTGATAAGTCACATATATGTACAGTATTTAATAATCACTTTCTGAATATAGCAGGTGAACTAAATAGAAACCTAGTCCCAACAGGGAATCATATAGCGCTCTTAGAAATAAGTTTTCCGAGACTGTTACCTGAAATGCTCCTCCATGATACTGACAAGAGGGAGATTGAGTTAATAATTAAATCACTAAAGACCAAGAACTCTCATGGATATGATGGGGTATCTAGCAGAATACTGAAGTATTGTTCTATGTATGTTAGCCCAGTTCTCAGCCATATCTGTAACTTTTCCTTTAGGAGTGGTCGGTTTCCTGACCGATTAAAGTACTCGGTAGTGAAGCCACTTTATAAAAAGGGAGACATTGGTAATGTTGACAATTTTAGACCTATTTCTATGCCATCGGTGTTTGCTAAAGTTATCGAGAAGGTTGTATATACAAGGTTACTGGAGCATTTAAATTCACATAATTTGCTGTCAAATGTTCAGTTTGGTTTTAGAAATGGTTTAACAACTGAAAATGCTATATTCTCTTTTCTCTGTGAGGTTTTGGACGGATTAAATAGAAGGTTCTGAACGCTAGGTGTTTTCTTTGATTTAACGAAGGCTTTTGACTGTGTCGACCACAAAATATTACTGCAGAAGTTAGACCATTATGGAGTAAGGGGAGTAGCTTACAATTGGTTCGCCTCTTACTTTAAGAACAGAAAGCAGAGGGTAATTCTCCGCAATATTGAGAGTGGTAGTGATGTTCAGTCCCAATGGGGCACTGTTAAGTGAGGCGTTCCCCAAGGGTCGGTTCTGGGGCCACTGCTGTTTCTTATTTATATAAATTATATGCCTTCTAGTATTACAGGTGATTCAAAAATATTTCTGTTTGCTGATGACACCAGCTTGGTAGTGAAGGATCTTTTGTGTAATATTGAAACAGTAACAAATAATGTAGTTCATGAAATAAGTTCGTGGCTTGTGGAAAATAATTTGATGCTAAATCACAGTAAGACTCAGTTTTTACAGTTTCTAACTCACACACAAGAACCGATATTTTGATCAGACAGAATAGGCATACTATAAGCGAGACGGAACAGTTCAAGTTCCTAGGCGTTCGGATAGATAGTAAGCTGTTGTGGAAAGCCCATGTCCAGGATCCTGTTCAGAAGCTAAATGCTGCTTTATTTACCATTAGAACAGTATCTGAAATAAGTGACACTTCAACACGAAAAGTAGTCTACTTCGCATATTTTCATACGCTTATGTCGTATGGTATTATTTTTTGGGGTAATTCTTCTGATTCAAAAAGGGTATTTTTGGCTCAAAAACGGGCTGTTCGAGCTATATGTGGTGTAAGTTCGAGAACCTCTTGTCGACCCCTATTCATAAATCTGGGAATTCTGACATTGCCCTCACAGTATATATTTTCTTTAATGTCGTTTGTTGTTAGCAATATTAGCCTATTTACAAGAGTTAGCAGCTTTCACTCAGTTAATACTAGGCAGAAATCAAATCTGCATGTAGAATGCACTTCCTTGACTCTTGTGCAGAAAGGAGTGCAGTATTCTGCTGCATCCATTTTCAATAAGCTACCACAAGAACTCAAAAATCTTAGCAGTAGCCCAAACTCTTTTAAGTGGAAACTGAAGACTTTTCCTCATGGCTCACTCCTTCTATTCTGTCGAGGAGTTCCTGGAAGAGCTAAAAAATTAAGCAAATTCCAGTGTTACATTGTTGATTTTCTTCATTTAAACTTATGACTTGTCACCTGAATATGTTTTTTTATATTTCATTTTATCTGTTTCTAATATCGTGTTATAATTTCATGTATTGACTCGATCCATGACCATGGAGACTTCTCCTTAATTTGGTCCCACAGAACAATAAATAAATAAATAAATAAATAAATAAATAAACAAACAAAGTCCTGCTCAGTAACCTCTGACTTACCGGGTGCAGTCACTAGAGATAGCCAAGACACTGACATGAAGCTCAAAACAGACAGTTAACCACAGAATGAACTTTACCTGAGCAGTCTGTTCAATGCGAACTTCCGCACTTCCCTAAAGTAAATGGACAATAGGGTTAAGCATCTGGCAAAAGATCCAATGATGGGTCTATTTCCTGCCTCCTGTCCCCCATGATCACTAACCTGCTCTAACTGGTTAAAGGCTGAACTACCCTCTTCATTTCCTGCTCCCATATGGTCCCTATCCTGCAAGCCCTTCACCTGGATAAGCAACTGATCAATAACACTGGCCTGCCCTCCACTAACTTCCAGCTGTCTTAAGTCACTAAGATGATTGGCCTAACGACTAAGATGAGCTTGGACCCATACACATGTCTTTGGGTAGGATTGCTGACCTCAAAAAAAGCAATGTTCACACACAAACCAAGAAAAACAAGTATTAAGGGCTGAAAGTGTCTCGCCGATGCTGTCAGCTGTGAAGCTCGAAGGTGTATCCAACGTGATGCAGTTCCGCTATGCTTCCAGCCCCAACTTTTTTACAAATTCTAAGTTCATACAACAATAGATCACATTTCACAAAAGAAATTCCTGTATAACCTCACAACTCTGTACCTTAAGTGTCTTCCTGGACACTATTGTTTAACACTAATAACTACAAATATAATATAAAGAATTGTTAATGATGTTTATTTCAGTGAGGGAAAGGAGGGCACTGCCCCTTTTTACTGGTACAGCTGTAATCTGAAACAGCCAAATGAGCATGGTAATTGCACCTAAGTTGGCACTAGCAAATGCTGTTGAGAGGAGGATCTTGGGTAGTTTAAAACATCATTCACCATTGAAATGTATTCTTTACCTCACACTCAGAATTTAAAAGGACTGACAATAATCATTTAGGACCTTACTAAAGTTTAAAAAAAATCTTTTTACATTATTGCCCAAAAACAGTGAGTGGACTCAAATTTTAGCAGATTGAAATTACCATGAGCAACCTTTTAACTGTCCAGGTGAACAACAGATGGCTTCAAATTAATAACAGCTCAAAATTACACAAGACAATAACTGTGCCCAAGGTAAGGCTGCAGTAAAATCAATTAAACAATCAACATACTAATTGATGGAGAAAAACATCCTTTAAGATAAAAAAAATGAAAGAACCTCAGAAACAGTCATAAAATTACAAGAGTTTCAAAATTAGAAAAGCACTTAACTCCTTCCTTGGTCACAGCCCAAGCTACCTGAAATGATTGTTGATCCTTCTAATACATTTCCTGCCAGTTCTGAAACATCAAGGTGCTGTGTAAACTGACCAATAGCACTGAACACCAGCTGCAATTGCAAAACAAAATCCAGTGCTGAGATACGTCAAAACACACCAACTGTATGACTTTTGTCAAGCCTCTAAAAAAGAAATGTATCCCCAGTTGCAGCTACAGTACTGATAAGGAACTATTAGTTAACATATACTAATTATTCATCACCAGAGTCAATATGAAATAGAGAGAAAAATGGGCAGATTTTAAGAAGGCCAATTAAAGCAAACTAGAAATAAGGCAAATCTAAAATTTACTTCCTAACTTTAATGATTACTGAGACAATAGTTCATTAATAACCTTTATGGCAAAATTAAGAGAAAATGTATGAATTAGGGTTGGCCAAAGTACAAGCTGCACCTTGAATCAGCTGTTAATGACTCACATCAGCAGATAATACACTTATCGCGAATGGACCCAGAAGGATCACGCAAAGCTTTCTGACGTCATTTCTTCCATACTTCTTTCATTCGTTCTCCATGTTTTCTTTTTCTTTCTTCTGTCCATTTTGTTCCTGGTCTCTTTAGTGCTTCCTTCTCCGACAATACAATCCACTTTTCCACCTTATTTCTAAAAGTTTTTCTATCTTTGACATCTTTAAGTTCAATATTTGCTTTTTGTAAATCTAATTTTACTTGGCTAATCCATGGTGTTGTTGATTTGACTTTTTCTATGTAAGTGAGAATTCTGTTGGTGAGTCGTGTGGGGGGAAGTCTAGTGACATGTCCATAAAATTTTAATCTTCGCCTTCTTATGTCTGCTGCCAGGTTTAATATAGTTTCTGTGGTTCTTCTTGATTGTATCCGGTATCCTTCTTCTGTTAATTTTGGACCTAAAATCTTTCTCATAATTTTGCGTTCTTCTTTTAGTATTTTTTCTAAATCACATTTTGTGTGGAGTGTGAGCGTTTCACTAGCATATAGTGCTGCTGGCTTAATTACTGCGTAGTAGTGTCTGATAATATATATAATAATAGCCCATTTTAAAAATTTGTTGCCTTAGTCACACAAACTAATTAGAGCAATTTCTTATAATAGATAATTATGCACTCTTTGAGGGCTTGCAGATCAAAAGGTAGGCACTCAACACAAATACCTCTAATAATATCAGTGTTACGGAAGCGATTTCAAAGCATGGAGTGAGAGGGTACCCACATCGAAACTTCCCAATATGAAACACTCGAGTTTCAAGCTAGCCAACAAGTATTCCCTTGGACCTGCTTCATTTGCTGCATTTTTGTATATTTTTTCCGTTTGTCAGCTAAACTTCACATCTCCCGTGTTATCCAGGGATTTCAACCAGGCCTTCACATTATACCTACAAGATTCTCTGCAACCTTCCTCACTTCATCTCTCTGTCACTCACGTCTTCTGTTGGATTTCGTTGCCCTATGTTTCAGTGCATGTTGCCTAAATCTTCGTTTGAAACTTGCAATAACCTCTGGCTCCACCGACTTACCCAAGTCACATCTCCATAACTTCCTACTTTTTGCAATTTTTTCAGTTATAATCTGCAATTCATAGTCAATGAATTATGGTAGGAGTCCACATCTACCCCTAGAAAACTCTTTCAGTTTAAAATCTGGTTTCTAAAGCTCTGCCTCACCATTATACTGTAAAACCAATCTGAAATCTACCATTGTCCTTCGGTCTCTTTCACATATAACACCTTCTTTTATGATTCTTAAACCAAGTGTTAGCGATGATGAAAATATGCTCTCTGCAAAATTCCAGCCGACAGCTTTCTCTTTCTTTCTTTTGCGACACGACCTACTCTGGAGCACTGAAATGCTTAGCGTCAACGCAGCAAAACGACTTCATAGGGCTATAAGTGCCATCATTGCGATGATCATGCACTGTGAGGCAAGAAGACTTATTCAGTGTCCCAGAGTACGATAACGCTGAAAAATACGCCAGCCACCGCTTAAGAAAATTGAAGTTGAGACACATTACAGCTACGACAGGGCGTCCAGAAAAGCTGACCGGACGAGAAAAGCAGGCCAAATAAAGTCAGTGTTGCTTCTCTGTGATGAGCTAGAGTGCTAACTTGTTTTGGTTTCCGGGCTACGGTGCTGGCGAGAAAAAATCACTAGCCGGAAGGGTTCGTATACATAATACTTGAAGTACGAAGCAAGAAGATAAATGTGCGAAGCATGTAACAACTTCCACAGTCATACCTTAGCGAAACATCGTCCCAAGAAAATTCTGGTCATATGTAAAATCGCTAAGCAGATCGAAGACTTCTAACTGGTCAACCAGTCTGAGGTAGCAATAGAAGGCACCAAAAGACAAGGTGAAAATTTAAATTTCACGTTTAAGAGATGATTCACGCAGAAGGATTGTACAAACATATCGTCTTTTCATTGTTATACCGAGTCCCGTATGGAGAACACAGAGATTGGCATCGGTGGCGTAGTAAAGCAGCAGATAAGAGTTGAAAACAACCCCATTCATTTTTACAGAGAGCACTCTTCCTCATTGGGCCTTACTTAGCCTGCATTTGCTGCAAATCTCTCGCCCAGCGAGAAAATCCAAGCGACTGGAAGAAAGCGCATGTGACTTCTGTGTACAAGAATGATAAAAGAACTAACTTACACGTCAATATCCTTAACATCGGTTTGCTGCAGAATTCTTGAACACGTACTAAGTTCGTATATAATAAATTTTCTTGAGAAAGAAAAGTTTCTGTCCACAAATTATCACGGATTTAAAAAAAAAAAAAACATGGCGCTTGCGAAGCTCAGCTTGCCCTTTTCTCACATGGTATCCTATAAACCATGGATGGAAGGCAGTAGGGTGATTCCATATCCCTAGGTCTCCAGAGAGCGTTTGACACGGTGTCGCACTTCAGACTGTCGAAGGACGGAGCATTTAGGTTGCTAGATATGTGCGTGGCTCAAAGACTTCTTAAGTAATAGAACCCAGTGCGTTTCCTGGACGGCGAGTGTTTTTAGGAGACAGTTGTACTATCATCAGGAGTGTTCCAGAGAAGTGTGATATATATGAATGATCCGAGGGTTAGGGAGAGCATCAATTTAAGAATCTTTGCTCATGAAGCTGTCGTGTAACGGAGGGTGTCCTAGTCGACTGACTGTAAGGGTATACAAGATGACTTAGCTGCTGTGATGAATGGCAGAAAAATGTAAGTTAATGCATGTTGTTGTTGTTGTGGTCTTCAGTCCAGAGAGTGGTTTGATGCAGCTCCCCATGCTACTCTATCCTTTGCAAGCCTCTTCATTTTCCAGTATCTACTGCAACCTACAACCTTCTGAATCTGCTTAGTGTATTCATCTCTTGGTCTCCCTCTACGATTTTTACCCTCCACGCTGCCCTCCAATACTAAATTGGTGATCCCTTGATGCCTCAGAACATGTCCCACCAACCGATCCCTTCTTCTTGTCAAGTTGCGCCACAAACTCCTCTTCTCCCCAATTCTATTCAATACCTCCTCATTAGTTACATGATCTACCCATCTAATCTTCAGCATTCTTCTGTAGCACCACATATCAAAAGCTTCTATGCTCTTCTTGTCCAAACTATTTATCGTCCACGTTTCACTTCCATACATGGCTACACTCCATACAAATACTTTCAGAAACGACTTCCTGCCACTTAAATCTATACTCGATGTTAAAAAATTTCTCTTCTTCAGAAACGCTTTCCTTGCCATTGCCAGTCTACATTTTATATCCTCCATACATCGACCATCATCAGTTATCTTGCTCCACAAATAGCAAAACTCCTTTACTACTTTAAGTGTCTCATTTCCTAATCTAATTCCCTCAGCATCGCCCGATTTAATTCGACTACATTCCATTATCCTCGTTTTGCTTTTGTTGACGATCATCTTATATCCTCCTTTCAAGACATTGTCCATTCCGTTCAACTGCTCTTCCAAGTCCTTTGCTGTCTCTGACAGAATTACAATGTCTTCGGTGAACCCCAAAGTTTTTATTTCTTCTACATGGATTTTAATACCTACTCCGAATTTTTCTTTTGTTTCCTTTACTGCTTGCTCAATATACAGATTGAATAACATCGGGGAGAGGCTGCAACCCTGTCTCACTCCCTTCGCAACCATTACTTCCCTTTCATGTCCCTCGACTCTTATAACTGCCATCTGGTATCTGTACAAATTGAAAATAGCTTTTCGCTCCCTGTGTTTTACCCCTGCCACCTTCAGAATTTGAAAGAGAGTATTCCAGTCAACATTGTCAAAAGCTTCCTCTTAGGTTACAAATGCTAGAAACGTAGGTTTGCCTTTTTTAAATCTAGCTTCTAAGATAAGTCGTAGGGTCAGTATTGCCTCACGTGATCCAACATTTCTCCGGAATCCAAACTGATCTCCCCCGAGGTCGGCTTCTACCAGTTCTTCCATTCGTCTGTAAAGGATTCGTGTTAGTATTTTGCAGCCGTGATTTATTAAACTGATAGTTCGGTAATTTTCACATCTGTCAACACCTGCTTTCTTTGGGATTTGATTTATTATATTTTTCTTGAAGTCTGAGGGTATTTCGCCTGTCTCATACATCTTGCTCAGCAGTTCTAATGGAATGTTGCCTATTCCCGGGGCCTCGTTTCTACTTAGGTCTTTCAATGCTCTGTCAAACTCTTCACGCAGTATCATAACTCCCATTTCATCTTCATCTACAGCCTCTTCCATTTCTATAATACTGTCCTCAAGAACATCGCCCATTTATAGACCCTCTATACACTCCTTCCACGTTTCTGCTTTCCCTTCTTTGCTTAGAACGGTCCCATTGAGCTCTTGATATTCATACAAGTGGTTCTCTTCTCTCCAAAGGTCTCTTTAATTTTGCTGTAGGCAGTATCTATCTTACCCCTAGTGAGATATGCCTTTACATCCTTAAGCCGCGCGGGATTAGCCGAGCGGTTTAAGGTTCTGCAGTATGGACTATGCGGCTAGTCCCGACGGAGGTTCGAGTCCTCCCTCGGGCATGGGTATGTGTGTTTGTCCTTAGGATAATTTAGGTTAAGTAGTGTGTAATCTTAGTGACTGATGACCTTAGCGGTTAAGTCCCATAAGATTTCACACACATTTGAACATTTGATTTTTCTACATCCTTACATTTGTCCTCTAGCCATCCCTGCTTAGCCATTTTGCACTTCCTGTCGATCTCATTTTTGAGACATTTGTATAGTTTTAATGCATAGTATAGTTTTAATACATATGAGAAGGGGAAAAAACCCTGTCACGTTCGACTAAAACATTAGTAGAATGTAACTTGATGCAGTCACATCTATTAAAGGTCTAGGTGTAATGTTGCAAAGTGATGTGAAATGGGATGAATGCAGCAAGTTGGTAATGTAAAAGGTGAATGCTCGACCTCGTTTTATTGGAAGAATTTTGAGAAAATGTAGCTCATCTATGAAGGAGACGGCGTATACAACGCTAGTGCGACTAGTTCTTGAGTACTGTTAGAATGTTTGGGATTCTCACCTGGTGGGATAAGGGAAGATACCGAGGCAATTCAGAGGCGTGCTGTTAGATTTGTTACCGGCAGGTTTAAACAGCACGTAAGTATTACGGAGATACTTCGTGAATTCAAACAAATACCCCTCTAGGGAAGACGAAGCTCTTTTCGCAAGGCACTACTGCGCAAATTTGGAGAAGCGGCACTTGAGGCCGACTGCAGAACGATTCTACTGCCGCTAACACACATTTCGCGTAAGAACCACGAAGATAAGATGCGAGGTAATAGAGCTCTTACGATGACATATAGGCAGTCGTTTTTCCCTCGCTCTCTTTGCGAGTGGAGCAGGAACGGAAATGACTTGTGGAGGTACAAGGTACCCTCTGCCATACAGATTACGGTGGTTTGCGGAGTCTGTACGTAGATGCAGAATCACACCGTCTCTGTCTAGTGTGCTCGCCTGTCTCATGCATGACTTCAGGTCACATTTATATTATTTTATCAGACAGTATCCTGAGCTATGCCGTGCATGCCAGCCGATATGAAGACCATTCACAGTGCACAGTAATCCAGCCAGTGACCTACTCTGGACTTAGGTTCCACAAGCAGAAGATTATAGACTCCAGAAGCAGATGATTGTATGCCGACACCTGGCATCTTCGCACTGCTGAGTCACCTCCTGAGAACGTCCATGCTCCCCTGTGCTGTGTTCCGTGGCCCGAGGCAGGTATGAAGCCTGGATGTGACTATCATTCCTCGGCCGTGGCGCGCGTTCCCCGCCAGCTACTGCCGCCCTGCTGACGTCAGCGCGTGGCGTTCCCTATGACACCATCGACCAGGAGCTCCGGCTGACGGCGGCTCGCAGAGTTTCTGCGCGTGTCATCACAGCACCAGCGGGTTCCACTCCAGCGGTGACTACACCTCTGTATTCTACAAGAATAAAAGTCTGATTCGTTCGGGCATGTCCTACTAGCGATCCGCCGGTCAATTCCATTCAGCACCATCGCATTCGACCCACGTCCAAACGGAAGAGGCTTCATCCTGACCTTCCTAAACCCGTTCCCTCCGTCGCTTTGTCGAGTCCGTGTTCTCCTACTACTTTTCCTGCTCTTACTTTTCTTACTATCGGATTCCAGTCACTCATCACAATTAAATTTTCGTCTCCCTAAATTCTCTGAATATTCGTAACTTCCTTTATCTCATCATACAATCTTTCAGTCTCTTCATCATCTACAGAGATAGTTGGCGTATAAACTTGTACTATTGTGGTGGGTGTTGGATTCGTGTCTATCTTGACAACGATAATGCTTTCGCTATGCTGTTCATAGTACGTTACACGCATTCCTCTTTCGTTGTTAGGTTCGCTCCCATATTATCCTGTCGTTCTGCCTCTAACCACACTTCACTAATTCTCAGTGTCTAACTTCAACTTACGCATTTCCCTTTTTGAATTTTCTAACCTACTTACCCAGTTAAGGAATCTAACATCCCACGTTCTGACCCATAGAATGCCGGCAGGAGTGGCCGAGCGGTTCTAGGCGCTACAGTCTGGAACCGCGCGACCGCTACGGTCGCAGGTTCGAATCCTGCCTCGGGCATGGATGTGTGTGATGTCCTTAGGTTAGTTAGGTTTAAGTAGCTCTAAGTTCTAGGGGACTGATGACCTCAGAAGTTAAGTCCCATAGTGCTCAGAGCCATTTGAACCTTTTTTTTTTTTTTTTTTTTTTTTTTTACCATAGAATGCCAGTTTTGTTTTTCCTTATGACGACGTCTTCCGAAGTCCCTGCCCGGAGATCCAAACATAACACCATCTTACCTCCAGAATATTTTACCGAAGAACATTTGATAATCACTTAGCCATACTGTAGAGTAGCAAGCTCTAGGGAAAAAAGCGTTTGTAGTTTCCCTTTGCTTTGAGCTGGTGCCAGTACCACGACAACGAGGGCACGTTAGCTAATGTGACGAAGGCAATCATTGAATTTCCAGGCTGTTGACACTGCATCTACTGAAATTGCTGACTCACCTCTTCAGGAACAACGGGTTAGTCTGGTCGGTTCACAGATACCCATCTCCTGTGGCTGTACCTATGGTACGGCTACCTGTACCGTTGAAGCACGCAAGTTACCCCAACTCGGCAAGGTCCATTGTTACTGTCGGGTGGCGAAACTCTCAAACCTTTTTATATTATTTACAGTCACTTACCAATTTTCGTACAGTGCGGACATATTTGAGAAAGGTAAATGAAAACTTTGATGCTAAAAACAGCCTAAGGCTGTATGTGCCTGAAAGCAAACGATACATCCTTGTTAATTCGATGTCCTTTGGAAAATAAAATCTTTGTAGTCCTTCATGCAAATTTAAATATTTTCCAAGTTCCTATCTTCACTCATGCGGAAGCTACAGTTTTGTACAGATGGTTAAATGTTTTTGAAACAGCCTGTATTACAAATAACTTCCGGGAATTCAGCCAGGTAACACTTTCAGCGACCGCCGATATTTCGGCGGGAGAACACCCCGCCATTTCCAAGGCAAACTGCAACGGACAGGCGGCGTACATGCAAGTTTAAAACCTCGGTTCTCGGACTGAAGCAGGAAAGATAACACACACACACTGAACACTAGTGCCACCAAAGATGACCAAAGTCAGAGATATCGATAGTGAGACTACGAACTCGCAGGTGAGGTAGCATTGACTCTGTCCCTCTGTTTTTTGACAAGGGAGAGAGCCGGATTCCAAACAGAGTTTAAACAGAAACCTCCATCCCTGTTAACGAGGTTGCTCGCTAATTTAATCTCAACTGCCTCCCTAATAACACTGTCCCAATAGCTGGACGTGCATGCCAATATCTCGGTGTTATTATATAACATGGGGTGACCAGTATCCAAGCAATGTTCGGCAATAGCAGATCTATTTGGCTGCTGTAATCGTGTGTGCCGTTTATGCTCAGTACATCGGTCCTCGACGGTCCTGATAGTTTGACCAATATATGCCATGCCGCAGCTACAAGGAATACGATACACACCCGCCTTACGCAGTCCAAGATCATCCTTAACGGAACTCAAAAGTGTTTATGGAAGACTTCGAGGAACGTGCATCGGAGTCGGCGCCTTTGAAACCCGCCTGTTTCTTTAGATAAGTTGACGATACCTTCGTTGTTTGGCCTCATGGTAGGGAGAATTTGAATGTCTTTCTAGAACATTTGAACTCGATCCACCTGAACATTCGTTTTACGATGGAAGTGGAAGAGGATGGTTGCCTTCCATTTCTTGAGGTGTTGGTTAGGAGGAAGGATGATGGATCATTGAGACATGCAGCCTACAGGAAACGTACTGACAGGCGGGTGTATATCGTATTCCTTGTAGCTGCGGCATGGCGTATATTGGTCAAACTATCAGGACCGTCGAGGACCGATGTACTGAGCATAAACGACACACACGATTACAGCAGCCAAATAGATCTGCTATTGCCGAACATTGCTTGGATACTGGTCACCCCATGTTATATAATAACACCGAGATATTGGCATGCACGTCCAGCTATTGGGACAGTGTTATTAGGGAGGCAGTTGAGATTAAATTAGCGAGCAACCTCGTTAAGAGGGATGGATGTTTCTGTTTAAACTCTGTTTGGAATCCGGCTCTCTCCCTTGTCAAAAAACAGAGGGACAGAGTCAATGCTACATCACCTGCGAGTTCGTAGTCTCACTATCGATATCTCTGACTTTGGTCATCTTTGGTGGCTCTAGTGTTCAGTGTGTGTGTGTGTTATCTTTCCTGCTTCAGTCTGAGAACCGAGGTTTTAAACTTGCATGTACGCCGCCTGTCCGTTGCAGTTTGCCTTGGAAATGGCGGGGTGTTCTCCCGCCGAAATATCGGCGGTCGCTGAAAGTGTTACCTCGCTGAATTCCCGGAAGTTATTTAAAAGTTGCATACCCCAGGAGAAACTCAGGTCTCACAGCCTGTATTATTTCGACCCGATGAATCAATCTTAGTTTGTACTTAAGCGCTGCCATGGCCTGATGCGAGGTGCTATTCGAATATTTCACTTTGGGTGAGTCCAGAAACGTGGCGTCGAGCGTCTATACATTTCGCCAGGGACTATCCCAACAGACATAGCACGGTATCATGTAACATGCACCGTTCTAAAAGGAACGGAGAACAGCGCCCTGCCCATTCACGAATTCTGCTGTGATCAGTCTCATTGCTAGAATGTTATTCAACAAAGAGAGTACATCTAAGCAAAAAACGCGGGCTTCATTAAAAACGGGTTTCCGTCACGAGCCGAAAGGTGCAAGTCAGGCTGGCCAGGGCTGGAACGGGCCAGCACTTTTAGCTGGGTGCCAGTCTGGTCGCGTTGCATAACAACGAGAGGGAATTCGGGCGAGACGGTGAGAACCGGTGGCCCGGCCCGCAAGAAGTATTGCTGATGGCCCGCTGTCGGCAACTGCCAGCTGTCGAACTGCGGCCTCGCCTGGGAGAAACCTTGCGCCATCCGGCCTCTGCGCTTACATACGGAGTGTTGTAAAGTGTACCAGTTTCTCAATGGAGACTGTACTAGCCAAAGCTGGAAATGAAGCCATAAACATACGTTCGGAAACTGAGAAATGAGCCATTCATTATGACTAGTGTCTACAACGGAAAGTATTCACTGGTCCAATTCTCGTTTCCTATTCGTTGCATTTGGCTCTCCAATTAGTTCTCAGTCTGCGATACAAATGTCTTTTTCCAAAGCTGTTTCACAGAGGAAGATGGCACTGTAGTTCCTTCTCTAGATTGTCGCACAGATGACAAAATGCTATAAATCGAAATAGATGACAGAGGGAGAGGAAAACGATTAAAATCGCTCAAAAGAGGAAAGGCCGCTGGACCTGATGGGAAACCAGTTCGATTTTACACAGAATACGCGAAGGAACTTGGCCCCCTTCTTGAATCAGTGTACCGTAGGTCTCTAGAAGAGCGTAGCGTTCCAAAAGATTGGAAAAGGTTTCAGGTCATCCCAGTTTTCAAGAAGGGACGTCGAACAGATGTGCAGAACTATAGACCTATATCTCTAACGTCGATCGGTTGTAGAATTTTGGAACACGTATTATGTTCGAGTATAATGACTTTTCTGGAGACTTGAAATCTACTCTGTAGGAATCAGCATGGGTTTCAAAGAAGACGATCGTGTGAAACCCAGCTCCCGCTATTCGTGCACGAGACTCAGAGGGCCATAGACACAGGTTCCGAGGTAGATGCCGTGTTTCTTGACTTCCGCAAGGCGTTTCATACAGTTCCCCTCAGTCGTTTAATGAACAAAGGAAGAGTATATGGACTATCAGACTAACTGTGTGATTGGATTGAAGAGTTCCTAGATAACAGAACGCAGCATGTCATTCTCATTGGAGAGAAGCCTTCCGAAGTAAGTGTGATTTCCGGTGTGCCGCAGGGGAGAGTCGTAGGCCGTTGTTATTCACAAGATATATAAATGACCTTGTGGATAACATCGGAAGTTCACTGAGGCTTTTTGCGGATGATGCTGTAGTATATCGAGAGGTTGTAACAATGGAAAAAATTAATCGTCGGTAAAGCAGATGCCAGAATGAGATTCATTGGAAGAATCCTAAGGAAATGCAGTCCGAAAACAAAGGAAGTAGGTTACAGTAGACTTGTTCGCCCACTGCTTGAATACTGGTCACCGGTGTGGGATCCGTACCAGATAGGGTTGATAGAAGAGATAGAGAAGATCCAACGGAGAGCAGCGCGCTTTGTTACAGGATCATTTAGTAGTAGCGAAAGCGTTACGGTGATGATAGATAAACTCCAGTGGAAGACTCTGCAAGAGAGACGCTCATTAGCTCGGTATGGGCTTCTGTTGAAGCTTAGAGAACATACCTTCACCGAGGAGTCAAACGGTATATTGCTCCCTTCTATGTGTATCTCGCAAAGAGACCATGAGGATAAAATGAGAGAGATTGCAGCCCACACAGAGGCATACCGACAATCTTTCTTTCCACGAACAATACGAGACTAGAATAGAAGGGAGAATCGATAGAGGTACTTAAGGTACCCTCCGCCACACACCGTCAGGTGGCATGCGGAGTATGGATGTAGATGTAGATCCTGTTGTCAGACATTTTTTTTCAGTCACCAGTCTTTTGATTAGTTTGATACTCCCACCAAACTTTCCTCACATCTACCAACATGTGCATCTCGGAGTAACAACTACAACATACGTCGTCAAGTATTTGATGGATATATTCCAGTCTCTGTCTTCCTCCACAATTTTTACCCTTAACAGCTCCCTCTAGTACTGTGAAAGATGTCCTGTCGTCCTGTTCCTTCTTCTTCTCATGTGTTTTCCATATTTTCCTTTCCTCACCGATTCTACGGGGAGCCTTCTCATTCCTAACGTTATTAGTCCATCTAATTTTGAACGTTCTACTAATGCTTCGATTATCTTCTTTTCCGGTATTTACGTTTTCAGAGATTTCTTCCTCAAATTAAGGCCTAAGTTTGATACTAGCAGCCTTCTCTTGGCCAGTGCTGATCTGCTTTTTATGTCCTTGCTACGTCCATGACGGGTTATTTTGCTGCCTAAGTATCAGAATTCCTAAACTTAATTTACTTCGTGATCACCAATTATGCTGTTAAGTTTCTCGCTGTTCCCATTTCTGATCCTTCTCGTTACTTTCCTGTTTGTTCAATTTACTCTCAAACTATATTCTGTACCTGTTAAACTATTCATTCCATTCAACAGATCGTGTAAATTTCCTTCACTTGATAAGTGAACATACTTTGTACGCCGCGATCGCAGTGTAGACACTTTTATTGTTCCAAGATGACTGGTTTCAACAGTCTTATGCTGCCTTCATCTGATATTATGGAACTAGTTATGAAACTGCCATGTTACATTACATGAAATCAAAGCATAAAAGGCGTTTCCCACATATACATATCTTGATAAAAAGTACTTCAGCATATCGATAACGGGTGGAAGAAACGTTTAAGAATTACAGAAGAATTAGGAAGGAGGTAGTAATTCAGCAGCTCTGCCTAGTATTACGGAACCACAGTATCTCCAAAATTACGGAGAAAGACAGTACAAGAGTTTTGTGGATAGCACTGTGTCCAAGGACGAAGGGGCAGACGAGCGGATATTGACAAAGAAAATTAAATAAAGGCTCCACGTAATGCAGTTGTATTGGAGACAATTTCGCAAAATAATGGACAGGTAACAGCGAGATGCAATTAATGGAAATAGGTTCTACATTTGTACGGTATATAGATTAGGAAACAAGTACAAAGGTATGACTGTATGAGATGTATGGATGGCAACAAAAATTCCGGAAGGTGTGGGCATGAGGACCTGCAGCAGAGCGGAAAGAAATTACAGTTACATAGGACTGGAATGCAGCAATCGCAGAGGTCATGCAGGAAACACAGCCGACGGAAGATACCTCTACACATAAAGAGTCATGGATATTAGGTTGTGGTAGACTGGCAAAAATGCGGTTAAACAACTGCTACAATACAAATCTCTTCTCTTACGAGTAGGATAAACTACACTTTGTAATGAGTTTTTACGAAGCTAAATGTTTCTTAATGGATGGCGCCCGCAGGAAGGGAGTCACATTACGTGTCTGACAGTAGGTTCGTAACGATGAGTCATCATTGGCCTCCAGTACGGTCACATTTCTTGTGCCTCTGTGACGTTACAGGAATCCTCCGCTGCGCCAGTCAAGGTAGCCGACCCTTCCCTTCACTCCATTGTGATCGAATTCCATGGCTGCCTCGAGAAAACGTTCTTTACGCTTCGAGGTCAACTATTTTTTATATTTTCAGGATTTGATGTTACTATAGCTTATTTAGAGGATAACGCTCATGGAAAGTGTAATCATCGAATTCTGGGCTCTTGTTATGTTAATAATTTGAGGCCGCAGCGATTACATACTGCTTGCAGTATCAAATTTGGTGATAATTACTAAACCGGTTTCCATTAGGAGAAAACTCGCACTAGTGATAACGTAAAAATTTTTCTGTCAAATATAGTGAAACGTATTGAAAACGTAGAAGTCATGACATGGCACAAACAAAACACAGTTAAAACTAATGATAAATGTTGCAACTAAGAGCACATTTGAGTTCCATAGATTGTGTTTGGTTCTCGAAGGTCGTATTACTACAAGCACTCCTTACAAGACATTTGCTGCTGCGAGGGTTTGTTTTACAAGAAAACACATTGCAAAAAGTTCATTCACTTAATTTTTATCAGCAGCATGCTACTCCTGTTCCACAAGAATTACTGAAAAAATTTTTACACATAAAAGTACGTTGTTGTTGTTGTGGTCTTCAGCCCTGAGACTGGTTTGATGCAGCTCTCCATGCTACTCTATCCTGTGCTAGCTTTTTCATCTCCCAGTACCTACTGCAACCTACATCCTTCTGAATCTGCTTAGTGTATTCATCTCTTGGTCTCCCTCTACGATTTTTACCCTCCACGCTGCCCTCCAATACTAAATTGGTGATCCCTTGATGCCTCAGAACATGTCCTACCAACCGATCCCGTCTTCTGGTCAAGTTGTGCCACAAACTTCTCTTCTCCCCAATCCTATTCAATACTTCCTCATTAGTTATGTGATCTACCCATCTAATCTTCAGCATTCTTCTGTAGCACCACATTTCGAAAGCTTCTATTCTCTTCTTGTCCAAACTATTTATCGTCCATGTTTCACTTCCATACATGGCTACACTCCATACGAATACTTTCAGAAATGACTTCCTGACACTTAAATCTATACTGGATGTTAACAAATTTCTCTTCTTCAGAAACGCTTTCCTTGCCATTGCCAGCCTACATTTTATATCCTCTCTACTTCGACCATCATCAGTTATTTTGCTCCCCAAATAGCAAAACTCCTTTACTACTTTAAGTGCCTCATTTCCTAATCTAATTCCCTCAGCATCACCCGAATTAATTAGACTACATTCCATTATCCTTGTTTTGCTTTTGTTGATGTTCATCTTATATCCTCCTTTCAAGACACTGTCCATTCCATTCAACTGCTCTTCCAAGTCCTTTACTGTCTCTGACAGAATTACAATGTCATCGGCGAACCTCAAAGTTTTTATTTCTTCTCCATGAATTTTAATACCTACTCCGAATTTTTCTTTTGTTTCCTTTACTGCTTGCTCAATATACAGATTGAACAACATCGGGGAGAGGCTACAACCCTGTCTTACTCCCTTCCCAACCACTGCTTCCCTTTCATGTCCCTCGACTCTTATAACTGCCATCTGGTTTCTGTACAAATTGTAAATAGCCTTTCGCTCCCTGTATTTTACCCCTGCCACCTTTAGAATTTGAAAGAGAGTATTCCAGTCAACATTGTCAAAAGCTTTCTCTAAGTCTACAAATGCTAGAAACGTAGGTTTGCCTTTCCTTAATCTTTCTTCTAAGATAAGTCGTAAGGTCAGTATTGCCTCACGTGTTCCAGTGTTTCTACGGAATCCAAACTGATCTTCCCCGAGGTTGGCTTCTACTAGTTTTTCCATTCGTCTGTAAAGAATTCGTGTTAGTATTTTGCAGCTGTGACTTATTAAGCTGATAGTTCGGTAATTTTCACATCTGTCAACACCTGCTTTCTTTGGGATTGGAATTATTATATTCTTCTTGAAGTCTGAGGGTATTTCGCCTGTTTCATACATCTTGCTCACCACATGGTAGAGTTTTGTCAGGACTGGCTCTCCCACGGCCGTCAGTAGTTCCAATGGAATATTGTCTACTCCGGGAGCCTTGTTTCGACTCAGATCTTTCAGTGCTCTGTCAAACTCTTCACGCAGTATCATATCTCCCATTTCATCTTCATCTACATCCTCTTCCATTTCCATAATATTGTCCTCAAGTACATCGCCCTTGTATAGACCCTCTATATACTCCTTCCACCTTTCTGCTTTCCCTTCTTTGCTTAGAACTGGGTTTCCATCTGAGCTCTTGATATTCATACAAGTCGTTCTCTTATCTCCAAAGGTCTCTTTAATTTTCCTGTAGGCGGTATCTATCTTACCCCTAGTGAGATAGGCCTCTACATCCTTACATTTGTCCTCTAGCCATCCCTGCTTAGCCATTTTGCACTTCCTGTCGATCTCATTTTTGAGACGTTTGTATTCCTTTTTGCCTGTTTCACTTACTGCATTTTTATATTTTCTCCTTTCATCAATTAAATTCAATATTTCTTCTGTTACCCAAGGATTTCTACTAGCCCTCGTCTTTTTACCTACTTGATCCTCTGCTGCCTTCACTACTTCATCCCTCAAAGCTACCCATTCTTCTTCTACTGTATTTATTTCCCCCATTCCTGTCAATTGCTCCCTTATGCTCTCCCTGAATCTCTGTACAACCTCTGGTTCTTTTAGTTTATCCAGGTCCCATCTCCTTAAATTCCCACCTTTTTGCAGTTTCTTCAGTTTTAATCTACAGGTCATAACCAATAGATTGTGGTCAGAGTCCACATCTGCCCCTGGAAATGTCTTACAATTTAAAACCTGGTTCCTAAATCTCTGTCTTACCATTATATAATCTATCTGATACCTTTTAGTATCTCCAGGGTTCTTCCATGTATACAACCTTCTTTCATGATTCTTAAACCAAGTGTTAGTTATGATTATGTTGTGCTCTGTGCAAAATTCGACCAGGCGGCTTCCTCTTTCATTTCTGTCCCCCAATCCATATTCACCTACTATGTTTCCTTCTCTCCCTTTTCCTACACTCGAATTCCAGTCACCCATGACTATTAAATTTTCGTCTCCCTTCACAATCTGAATAATTTCTTTTATTTCATCATACATTTCTTCAATTTCTTCGTCATCTGCAGAGCTAGTTGGCATATAAACTTGTACTACTGTAGTAGGCGTGGGCTTCGTATCTATCTTGGCCACAATAATGCGTTCACTATGCTGTTTGTAGTAGCTTACCCGCATTCCTATTTTCCTATTCATTATTAAACCTACTCCTGCATTACCCCTATTTGATTTTGTGTTTATAACCCTGCAGTCACCTGACCAGAAGTCTTGTTCCTCCTGCCACCGAACTTCACTAATTCCCACTATATCTAACTTCAACCTATCCATTTCCCTTTTTAAATTTTCTAACCTACCTGCCCGATTAAGGGATCTGACATTCCACGCTCCGATCCGTAGAACGCCAGTTTTCTTTCTCCTGATAACGACATCCTCTTGAGTAGTCCCCGCCCGGAGATCCGAATGGGGGACTATTTTACCTCCGGAATATTTTACCCAAGAGGACGCCATCATCATGTAATCATACAGTAAAGCTGCATGCCCTCGGGAAAAATTACGGCTGTAGTTTCCCCTTGCTTTCAGCCGTTCGCAGTACCAGCACAGCAAGGCCGTTTTGGTTATTGTTACAAGGCCAGATCAGTCAATCATCCAGACTGTTGCCCTTGCAGCTACTGAAAAGGCTGCTGCCCCTCTTCAGGAACCACACGTTTGTCTGGCCTCTCAACAGATACCCCTCCGTTGTGGTTGCACCTACGGTACGGCTATCTGTATCGCTGAGGCACGCAAGCCTCCCCACCAACGGCAAGGTCCATGGTTCATGGGGGGGGTAAAAGTACGTAATGAGTTCAAACAAATTCTTTGTCAGGAACTGTTACGACGTTTTACAGGTATATGTATGTCTGTTACTCTCTACACTTTGGGTTTGAACCGTCACATTCGACATATTATGTTTTCGGTTATCGTTATTTATTTTCGTATTTGTGATTTATAGAAACAGATATAGTGCAAAAACGTAAAGATTCAGGAAACTAGCAGCATAGTGTTACATGAATATATGATGTAATATACACTCCTGGAAATGGAAAAAAGAACACATTGACACCGGTGTGTCAGACCCACCATACTTGCTCCGGACACTACGAGAGGGCTGTACAAGCAATGATCACACGTACGGCACAGCGGACACACCAGGAACCGCGGTGTTGGCCGTCGAATGGCGCTAGCTGCGCAGCATTTGTGCACCGCCGCCGTCAGTGTCAGCCAGTTTGCCGTGGCATACGGAGCTCCATCGCAGTCTTTAACACTGGTAGCATGCCGCGACAGCGTGGACGTGAACCGTATGTGCAATTGACGGACTTTGAGCGAGGGCGTATAGTGGGCATGCGGGAGGCCGGGTGGACGTACCGCCGAATTGCTCAACACGTGGGGCGTGAGGTCTCCACAGTACATCGATGTTGTCGCCAGTGGTCGGCGGAAGGTGCACGTGCCCGTCGACCTGGGACCGGACCGCAGCGACGCACGGATGCACGCCAAGACCGTAGGATCCTACGCAGTGCCGTAGGGGACCGCACCGCCACTTCCCAGCAAATTAGGGACACTGTTGCTCCTGGGGTATCGGCGAGGACCATTCGCAACCGTCTCCATGAAGCTGGGCTACGGTCCCGCACACCGTTAGGCCGTCTTCCGCTCACGCCCCAACATCGTGCAGCCTGCCTCCAGTGGAGTCGCGACAGGCGTGAATGGAGGGACGAATGGAGACGTGTCGTCTTCAGCGATGAGAGTCGCTTCTGCCTTGGTGCCAATGATGGTCGTATGCGTGTTTGGCGCCGTGCAGGTGAGCGCCACAATCAGGACTGCATACGACCGAGACACACAGGGCCAACACCCGGCATCATGGTGTGGGGAGCGATCTCCTACACTGGCCGTACACCACTGGTGATCGTCGAGGGGACACTGAATAGTGCACGGTACATCCAAACCGTCATCGAACCCATCGTTCTACCATTCCTATACCGGCAAGGGAACTGGCTGTTCCAACAGGACAATGCACGTCCGCATGTATCCCGTGCCACCCAACGTGCTCTAGAAGGTGTAAGTCAACTACCCTGGCCAGCAAGATCTCCGGATCTGTCCCCCATTGAGCATGTTTGGGACTGGATGAAGCGTCGTCTCACGCGGTCTGCACGTCCAGCACGAACGCTGGTCCAACTGAGGCGCCAGGTGGAAATGGCATGGCAAGCCGTTCCACAGGACTACATCCAGCATCTCTACGATCGTCTCCATGGGAGAATAGCAGCCTGCATTGCTGCGAAAGGTGGGTATACACTGTACTAGTGCCGACATTGTACATGCTCTGTTGCCTGTGTCTATGTGCCTGTGGTTCTGTCAGTGTGATCATGTGATGTATCTGACCCCAGGAATGTGTCAATAAAGTTTCCCCTTCCTGGGACAATGAATTCATGGTGTTCTTATTTCAATTTCCAGGAGTGCAGTTACAGTACCCGTTAACAATAAAAATTGATCATGTTCACAAAATGATGAAGCTAGATCGCAAAATTATGGAAGGGCATTGTCACAAATTGAATGCGGCAGAAAACAGAAGCAGTGAGCAAACAAACTAGGACAACATGTCATTGTTGTTTCTAAAATTATGCACCGCAAGCTTTAGCGATGCAGTTAATCAGTATGTTTCCATGACTACGATCTTAAGGGACGATGGAGATGGGACGTTTGTGATTAGAAAGTCTGGTGCGGAAACGAATGAAAGGAAAGTTATTAGCAACAACAAAAAATTTCAAATTTACATTTGCTCTGCTGACGATAATAAGAAGCATATTTCAGAGTTTATAGCCAAGGTCTGGAAATGACTGAATCGGAAGTATAACCAAAAATAATAAAATTCCCATTTTAAATTTACCGTTGGCCTGACGACAATGATAAAAACAGGAAAGAATTCAATGAAGACATTGAACATTTGCGCCAGAATGGGACTCGTACCCGCCTGTCACGAGCGGTCGCCTTAATAATTTCGGGTGTCTGTACACGCTTCCATTGTACAGTTGGAAGTTGCCCGTATCCGCAACTGCGGATACATTTCCTGAATGTCATAAAGACTGTCGTCGTTGCAGTGTCTATTCCTCCGGACATGCTTGCATGTCGAAGGCGTTTTTGTTTCCTTCCTTTTTACCGTCGTATGTCATTTTACTTCCGACTGGGTTTGCCACCAGTTCCTCTCCAGTACCAAATTTTTCATCTCAGAATAGCACTTGGATCCTACGTCCTCAATTATTTGACACATGTATTCCAGTCTCTGTCTTCCCTTAAGTTTTTCCTCTCTGCGGATTACTCTTATATCACGAAAGTTATTTCCTAAAGACTTAGCACATGTCCTATCACCCTTGTCCCTTTTTCTAATCAGTGTTGTTTACATATTCCTTTGCTCAACGATTTTGAGGAGAGCCTCCTCATTCCTTATCAGTCCACTTAATTCTCAACATTTTTCTGTAGCACCACACATCAAACGCTTCGATTCTCTTCTGTTCCGGTTTCTCCACAGTCCATGTTTCACTACGATAAAACGTTGTGCTCCAAACTTCCATTCCCGTAAATTTCTTCCTCTCATTAAGGCCTATGTGCGATAGTAGTAGACTTCTTTTGGCGAGAAAAACTTTCTTTACCTGTGCTAGCCTCCGTTGTATGTCCTTCCTGCTTCGTCTATCAAGCGTTATTTTACATCCAAGATTTCAGAATTCTTTTAAA
Source organism: Schistocerca piceifrons (assembly GCF_021461385.2). Lineage (NCBI taxonomy): Eukaryota > Metazoa > Arthropoda > Insecta > Orthoptera > Acrididae > Schistocerca > Schistocerca piceifrons. The sequence continues at coordinate 37,789,150 of NC_060139.1, read as the reverse complement.
TCGTCTACTAATTGGTTCCCAGCTGATGTTAAGTTTACCGTTAATCATGTTAAGTTTGCCGTAGTCACTTTTCTCCTAGACATCAATCTTTAGTTTACTCTGAATCCATATGTTGTGTCCATTCGCACGATCGTTCCATTCAACAGTTCCTGTAATTCTTCCTCACTTTCACAGAGAATAATAATATTATCAGTGAATCTTTGATATCCTGTCACACTGAATTTTAACCCCACTGCTGCATCTTCCTTTTATTTATATCACTGCTTCTTTGATGTTAAGACTGAACAGAAGGGAAGAGAGACTGCATGCCTTCCTTATGCCATATTTAATCTGAGACCTTCATTCTTGGTTTTCACTTCTCATAATTCTCTCTTGGTTGTTGTATATATTCTACAGAGTGTTGTACAATTACTGTTACAGTATTCTAGGGACTGTAGATGGACTTAGTAAACAGGATTTTTCCGTAAGTGCCAGGAAAAATTTAACAAGACATAGAGGATGTTCCACTGAACAATTTGAGGTAGGGAACCTGGGATCGGATAAGCCAGCTTAAGGAGATAGTAGGAATAAAATAACATAATTGTCTATTTTTTTATTTACATTAGTTGCAGTTAACAGCAACTACCATCAATGACACAACGAACGTACGATTTGTACTGTACCTTACAAAATGTGCTGAAATTGACGGCCATCAACCACAAGGCATGCATGACATCGGCGATCAAAGTTCTGACGCACCCTGACAAATATCCATGGTGTGTTTCGACTCACAGCACAGACAACTACAATTCTGGCAACTAATTCCATCTCCGTATCCACTGGTGTTTCATAACCAAGTGACTTTAGATATCCCCATAGGAAATAAACAAGTCGATTCAGGTCAGATGACTTCGCACGCAATGGAATAGGACCCCCCTCCACCACCCCCCACCCCTTCCAATCCAGCGACCAGGAAATACAGCACTGAACTGGTTGCGGACATCCACACTGAAGTGAGGCGGTGCACCATCATGCTGTATCCACATCCTCTCACAAAATGGTTCACATGGCTCTGAGTACTATGGGACTTAACTTCTGAGGTCATCAGTCCCCTAGACTTAGAACTACTTAAACCCAACTAACCTAAGGACATGACACACATCCATGCCCGAGGCAGGATTCTAACCTGCAACCGTAGTGGTCGCGCGGTTCCAGACTGTAGCGCCTAGAACCGCTCGGCCACCTTGGCCGGCTCCTCTCACAAACAGCCAAGTCTACGTTCTCCAACAACTCAGGCAAAACTCTCTGCAAGAACCTCAAGTACGGATGGCCATTCAGACGGCCAACAGAAGATATGGCCCAATGAGATTGTCGCCTACAGTTGTTGTTGTTGTGGTCTTCAGTCCTGAGACTGGTTTGATGCAGCTCTCCATGCTACTCTATCCTGTGCTAGCTTTTTCATCTCCCAGTACCTACTGCAACCTACATCCTTCTGAATCTGCTTAGTGTATTCATCTCTTGGTCTCCCTCTACGATTTTTACCCTCCACGCTGCCCTCCAATACTAAATTGGTGATCCCTTGATGCCTCAGAACATGTCCTACCAACCGATCCCTTCTTCTGGTCAAGTTGTGCCACAAACTTCTCTTCTCCCCAATCCTATTCAATACTTCCTCATTGGTTATGTGATCTAACCATCTAATCTTCAGCATTCTTCTGTAGCACCACATTTCGAAAGCTTCTCTTCTTGTCCAAACTATTTATCGTCCACGTTTCACTTCCATACATGGCTACACTCCATACGAATACTTTCAGAAATGACTTCCTGACACTTAAATCAATACTGGATGTTAACAAGTTTCTCTTCTTCAGAAGCGATTTCCTTGCCATTGCCAGCCTACGTTTTATATCCTCTCTACTTCCACCATCATCAGTTATTTTGCTCCCCAAATAGCAAAACTCCTTTACTACTTTAAGTGCCTCATTTCCTAATCTAATTCCCTCAGCATCACCTGACTTAATTAGACTACATTCCATTATCCTTGTTTTGCTTTTGTTGATGTTCATCTTATATCCTCCTTTCAAGACACTGTCCATTCCATTCAACTGCTCTTCCAAGTCCTTTGCTGTCTCTGACAGAATTACAATGTCATCGGCGAACCTCAAAGTTTTTATTTCTTCTCCATGAATTTTAATACCTACTTCGAATTTTTCTTTTGTTTCCTTTACTGCTTGCTGAATATACAGATTGAACAACATCGGGGAGAGGCTACAACCCTGTCTTACTCCCTTCCCAACCACTGCATCCCTATACCCCTCGCCTACAGTATCACCTCAGATATTCACAGCAAATTGTACTTGATGGTGTGACTCTACTACAGCGTGAGGGTCTGCCTCATCCCACACATGGCTATTTCTGCTGTTGGAAATACCATCACGATGATCACTATTTTGCATCACCTCAGTTCCGGAACCTGTACAGAAAATTGGAATAGAGATCAACATAAACATCGGTTCCGCCCTTTTTATTGCTCATGAAAACAACACATTGCATGTTGTACCACCACACAGCGAGACCTTCAGAGGTGGTGGTCAAGATTGCTCTACAGACTGGTACCTCTAATACCCAGTAGCACGTCCTCTTGCATTGATGCATGTCTGTATTCGTCGTGGCATACTATCCACAAGTTCATCAAGGCATTGTTAGTCCAGATTGTCCCACTCCTCAACGGCGATTCGGTGTAGATCCCTCAGAGTGGTTAGTGGGTCACGTCTCCAATAAACGGCTCTTTTCAATCCATCCCAGGCGTGTTCGATAGGGTTCATGTCTGGAGAACATGCTGGCCACTCTAGTTGAGTGATGTCGTTATTCTGAAGGAAGTCATTCACAAGATGTGAATGATGGAGGCGCGAATTGTCGTCCATGAAGACGAATGCCTCGCCAATATGCTGCCGATATGATTGCACTGTCGGTCGGAGGATGGCATTCAAGTATCGTACAGCAGTTACGGCGCCTTCCATGACCACCAGCGGCGTACGTCGGCCCCACATAACGCCACCCCATAATAGCAGGGAACCTCCACTTTGCTGCACGCGCTGGACAGTAAGACTAAGGAGTGCAGCCTGACTGGGTTGCCTCCAAATACGTCTCCGACGATTGTCTGGTTGAAGGCATATGCGACACTCATCGGTGAAGAGAACGTGGGCCCATCTGTACTGCGCTGCACGGTGTCGTGCTTGCAAAGATAGGCCTCGTCATGAACGTCGGGAGCGAAATTGCGCTTCTTGCAGCCTATTGTGCACAGTTTGAGTGGTAACACGACGTCCTGTGGCTGCACGAAAAGCATTATTCAACCTGGTGACGTTGCATTCGGGGTTCCTCCGAGCCATAATGCGTAGGTAGCAGTCATCCACTGCAGTTGTAGTTCTTGGGCGGCCTGAGCGAGGCATGTTATCAACAGTTCCTGTCTCTCTGTATCTCCTCCATGTCCGAACAACATCGCTTTGGTGCACTCCGAGACGCCTGGACACTTCCCTTGTTGAGAGCCCTTCTTGGCACAAAGAAACAATGCGGACGCGATCGAACTGCGGTATTGACAGTCTAGAGACATGGTTGAACTACAGACAACACGAGCCGTGTACCTCCTTCATGGTGGAATTACTGGAACTGATCGGTTGTCGGACCCCTTCCGTCTAATAGGCGCTGCTCATGCATGGTTGTTTACATCTTTGGGCGGGTTTGGTGACATCTCTGAACAGTCAAAGGGACTGCGTCTGTGATACAACATCCACAGTCAACTTCTGCCTTCAGGAATTCTGGGAACCGGGGTGATGCAAAACTTCTTTTAATGTGTGCACTTCCTCTAGGGGTAGCGTCTTTGATTCATAATCAAAACGTCTTCGGTCCTGGGTTCGAATCCCGCCGCTGCTTAAATTTTGATAATTAATCAGCATTGGGGCCGAAGACTTCCGGTATAAGAAGTCACCCTCATCCTGCCAACGACCTTGTCAAAGACGACGGAGAAGCAGACAGAGGTTCAGGGCACTCTCTTGTCCTAGGGGTGGGAAACTGCCCCTAAAGGCAGAAGAATCAGCAATGATCAACGGCATGAGGCTGCAGAAGGCAATGGAAACCACTGCATAAAGACACGTAACGTATACCCACAGGACATGTGGCCTGTAATTGAAAAAGTGTCATGATGATCTCTCCACTGGCAAAAGATTCCGGAATACTCCAACATTCAGATCTGTGGGAGGGGACTGCCAAGGGGGAGGTGACCATGAGAAAAATACTGAATAATCAACAGAAGGATAACGTTCTACGAGTCGGGGCGAGGAATGTCAGAAGCTTGAACGTGGTAGGGAAACTAGAAAATCTGAAAAGGGAAATGCAAAGGCTCAATCTAGATATAGTAGGGGTCAGTGAAGTGAAGTGGAAGGAAGACAAGGATTTATGGTCAGGTGAGTATAGGGTAATACCAACAGCAGCAGTAGGATTCGTTATGAATAGTAAGGTTGGGCAGAGAGTGTGTTAGTGTGAACAGTTCAGTGATCGGGTTGTTCTTATCAGAATCGACAGCAAGCCAACACCGACAACAATAGTTCAGGTATACATGCCGAAGTCACAAGCTGAAGATGAAGAAATAGAGAAAGTGTATGATGATATTGAAAGTGTAATACAGTGTGTAAAGGGGGATGAAAATCTAATAGGCATGGGGGACTGGAATGCAGATGTAGGGGAAGGAGTAGAAGAAAAGGTTACAGGGGAATATGGGTTTTGGACAAGAAATGAGAGAGGAGAAAGACTAATTGAGTTCTGTAACAAGTTTCAGTTAGTAATAGCGAATACCCTGTTCAAGAATCACAAGAGGAGGAGGCATAGTTGGAAAAGGCCGGGAGATAGAGGAAGATTTCAGTTAGATTACATCATGGTCAGACAGAGATTCCGCAATCAGATACTGGATTGTTAGTTGTACCCAGGAGCAGATATAGACTCTGATACATTAGTGATGAAGAATAGGCTGAAGTTTAAGACATTAGTCAGAAAGAATCAATATGTAAAGAGGTGGAATACGGAACTACTAAGGAATGACGAAATAGGCTTGAAGTTCTCTAAGGGTATAGGTACAGCAATAAAGAATAGCTCAGAAGGCAGTGCAGTTGAAGAGGGACAGACATCTCTAGAAAGGGCCATCACAGAAGTTGGGAAGGTAAACGTAGGTACAAAGAAGGTTGGTGTGGAGAAACCATGGGTAACAAAAGAAATACTTCAGTTGATTGATGAAAGGAGGAAGTACAACAATGTTCCGGGAAACTCAGGAATACAGAAATACAAGTCGCTGAGGAATGAAATAAATAGAAAGTGCAAGGAAGCTAAGACGAAATGACTACATGAAAAATTTGTAAGACATCGAAAAAGAAACGATTGTCGGGAATACAGACTCAGCATACAGGAAAGAAAAAAAAAACCTTCGGTGACATTAAAGGCAAGGATGGTAACATTTAGGAGAGTGTACATCAGTCCACATGTAAGAAAACGTTTTAAAGACATTAATCCGGATTAGTGTTAAACAACAAGGAGACATCTCATGGTTCATTTCTGAGACTGTATGGAACAGGGGTTGAAATGTAACAAGCAACATTCCTCGCAATTTGATAGCTCCTCGAGAATTAATCATCAGCGAGTCGCTGCAGCTGATATGGCTGTTTTGTACGGTATTAGCGTGGTGTCTCCTATCGCTGACTAACTTTTTGTCCTCGTGCTTAGCACTGGTCAAAATTAGCAAGAACGACATCCTGTAAACAATTTCCGAAGCAAATAGTTTTTGAAATATGTGTCATTCTGTCCTGCCAAAGCAATGTCTGCTTTCACTGCAGGAGGTACTCAATACAGTTGCCACTCATTAATACAGATCCTTCAGTCCACCGTTCGAAAGACTGTCGAACTCGTGCGAACACACCCTCAGATTTGGTCACATGTATGGGACTCACGATAATGCAATGTGAGCGAGTTGTTGTTAGGTGTGGAATATAATAATACCTTTAAATTCCACAATAAACATAAATCCAAGAGATGAAATGGCTGGTACCATTCCGTCAATAAATCAGATCTATTACTTTTACTCAAGGTAATTTTCAACAACAGCGCAGGTAATTTGTCGAAAAGAAATAGGTGTTAATTTGTCCGATAAAGTATGCGATCCTATGAGTCTGTAGGCCACACACCAACATTAAAAGCGGAGCCGGCCGTGGTGGGCGAGCGGTTCTAGGCGCTTCGGTCGCAGGTTCGAATCCTGCCTCGGGCATGGATGTATGTGATGTCCTTAGGTTAGTTAGGTTTAAATAGTTCTAAGTTCTAGGGGTCTGATGACCTCAGATGTTAAGTCCCATAGTGCTCAGAGCCATTTGACCCATTTGAACCAAAAGCGGGCCTAAAGGCTTCCTCCATGATCGCTGGAGGATTTACATCTGTCTATAGGCCTGGTAATTGTGGAAATTTCTTATTCCATTCCGTGCAAATTCCACCTCTTTCGTTAATAAAAAGGCAAGCTGCCACTATGGCTCTTCTGTACTTCGTCTTGCAAATGCTGTAATCTATGTACATAAAACAACGAATCCGTAGAACTGAACTGACCAAATAAGAGCGTAGTTTATTCGTCATAAGTTCTTTGCACACATGTTTCTAGATCGTCAGCTAGCCGTCGCAGTACTCGCTCTTCCACATGAGATGAGCGTCTATATGAAGGCTACCGCCATCGCCCATTCTTTTTGTGCCTACATGTTGCTAGAACAGTCTGATGGGCATTTTGTTTTCAGGTGATATGCACGTTGAGAATGTCGTCCGGTGTATATGGGTTACAGGCTTTAGCTGAACCGCAGTAGAATACGAGTCAGCTATGTCCGACTCCATGTCACTCTCTGCTTTGTTCATACTCCATCGAATCACTAATCTTATTCTGATGCGGGCACAATCTCAAAACTACACCCACGAAATGACTGATGTAGAAGACGCTTATAAGTGCTGTTATTGATAAAAGCATCATAGCCAGATGTTCAAGAATAGAGACAAACGCAACCAACAGAAAATGAGCGATGAACATCAATAGGAAGACAGCTCACACCATTAGGTACTGACAGTTCACGACACAAGAAAAAACACCCTATATGTCAGAATATATGCCGTATGGCGTAAGGTTGTTCTCAGGAGGGCCTTGGAACACACTGCATATGTTTCCTACCTTACTGTACCTTAGCCGTTCAAATGTACGGAGGTTGGATAAAAATACAGCACACATCGCATTAGCATGACTAATACGGTGTAGGAAAACCATTGGTACTCAAAACAGCTTCCAGTCGTCTCGGTATTGGTAAATACAGGTCCTGTATGGCTTTCAAGGGGATCTTATACCATTGTTGTTGTTGTGGTCTTCAGTCCTGAGACTGGTTTGATGCAGCTCTCCATACTATTCTATCCTGTGCAAGTTGCTTCATCTCCCAGTACGTACTGCAACCTACATCCTTCTGAATCTGCTTAGTGTATTCATCTCTTGGTCTCCCTCTACGATTTTTACCCTCCACGCTGCCCTCCAATACTAAATTGGTGATCCCTTGATGCCTCCGAACATGTCCTACCAACCGATCCCTTCCTCTAGTCAAGTTGTGCCACAAACTCCTCTTCTCTCCAATTCTATTCAATACCTCCTCATTAGTTATGTGATATACCCATCTAATCTTCAGCATTCTTCTGTAACACCACATTTCAAAAGCTTCTATTCTCTTTTTGTCCAAACTACTTATCGTCCACGTTTCACTTCCATACATGGCTACACTCCATACAAACACTTTCAGAAACGACTTCCTGACACTTAAATCTATACTCGATGTTAACAAAATTTTCTTCTTCAGAAACGCTTTCCTTGCCATTGCCAGTCTACATTTTATATCTTCTCTACTTCGACCATCATCAGTTACTTTGCTCCCCAAATAGCAAAACTCCTTTACTACTTTAAGTGTCTCATTTCCTAATATAATTCCCTCAGCATCACCCGACTTAATTCGACTACATTCCATTATCCTCGTTTTGCTTTTGTTGATGTTCATCTTATATCCTCCTTTCAAGACACTGTCCATTCCATTCAACTGCTCTTCCAAGTGCTTTGCTGTCTCTGACAGAATTACAATGTCATCAGCGAACCTCAAAGTTTTTATTTCTTCTCCGTGGATTTTAATACCTACTCCGAATTTTTCTTTTGTTTCCTTCATTGCTTGCTCAATATACAGATTGAATAACATCGGGGATAGGCTACAACCCTGTCTCACTCCCTTCCCAGCCACTGCTTCCTTTTCATGTCCCTCGACTCTTATAACTGCCATCTGGTTTCTGTACAAATTGTAAATAGCTTTTCGCTCCCTGTATTTTACCCCTGCCATCTTCAGAATTTGAAAGAGAGTGTTCCAGTCAACATTGTCAAAAGCTTTCTCTAAGTCTACAAATGCCAGAAACGTAGGTTTGCCTTTTCTTAATTTAGCTTCTAAGATAAGTCGTAGGGTCAGTATTGCCTCACGTGTTCCAATATTTCTTCGGAATCCAAACTGATCGTCCCCGAGGTCGGCTTCTACCAGTTTCACCATTCATCTGTAAAGGATTCGTGTTAGTATTTTGCAGCCGTGAGTAATTAAACTGATAGTTCGGTAATTTTCACATCTGTCAACACCTGCTTTGTTTGGGATTGGAATTATTATATTCTTCTTGGAGTCTGAGGGTATTTCGCCTGTCTAATACATCTTGCTCACCAGATGGTAGAGTTTTATTCTTGCAAAATAGAGGCAAATACAAGCGACGACGATGGAGATGGATAGCGATTACGCACCCTTCCTTCCAAATTAAGCAAATGCTGAATAATATTGATATCTGGTGACTGTAATGACCAAGGGAAATGCGACAATTGATCACGTGCTGGATGATGCGAGTTGTGTAAACAGGTCCACTGTCGTCTTGGAACACACGATCTCCATGGGATTACACGGTCGCATAATCCTTGGCAATAATGTCACCTTGCAGATTAACAATGGGGCCCATGGAATAACACGACATGGCTGCCCACATCATCGCCGAATCGCCGTCGTATTTCATTCTTGGAACGTAAACTCGACCAGACGTGGGCAACAGTGTGAAACAAGACTCATCCGCCCAAACGACATCCTCCCATTGCTCCAGAGTCCTGGTTCATACGGCTTGTATTTCTGTTCAAGCGTGTATTTCTCGAGGTGTTTCCATATTTTTGCCCGAGCCCTGTATTCATTTGGCTTGTGTGGCCGTCTGCTCCAATTTACTGCTGAATTTTTATTCAGGGATTCCTCGTATAATACGCTACTGGCCATTAACATTGCTACACCACGAAGATGACGTGCTACAGACGCGAAATTTAACCAACAGCATGAAGATAGCTTTTCAGAGCATTCACACAAGTTTGGCGCCGATAGCGACACATACAACGTGCTGACATGAGGAAAGTTTCCAACCGATTTCTCATACACAAACAGCAGCTGACCGGCGTTGCCTGGTGAAATATTATTGTGATGCCTCGTGTAAAGAGGAGATATGCGCACCATCACGTTTCCGACTTTGATAAAGGTCAGATTGTAGCCTATCGCGATTGCGGTTTATCGTATCGCGACATTGCTGATCGCGTTCGTCGAGATCCAATGATTGTTAGCAGAATATGGAATCGCTGGGTTCAGGAGGGTAATACGGAACGCCGTGCTGGATCCCAACGGCCTCGTATCACTAGCAGTCGAGATGACAGGCATCTTATCCGCATGGCTGTAACGGATCCTGGAGCTACGTCTCGATCCCTGAGTCAATAGACGGGGACCTTTACAAGACAACAACCATCTGCACCAACAGTTCGACGACGTTTGCAGCAGCATGGACTATCAGCTCGGAGACCATGGCTGCGGTTACACTTGACGCTGCATCACAGGCAGGAGCGCCTGCGACGGTGTACTCAACGACGAACCTGGCGGCACGAATGGCAAAACGTCATTTTTTCCGATGAATCCAGGTTATGTTTACAGCCTCATGATGGTCGCATCCGTGTTTGGCGACATCGCGGTGAACGCACATTGGAAGCGTGTATTCGTCATCGCCATACTGGCGTATCACCCGGCGTGATGGAATGTGGTGGCATTGGTTACACGTCTCGGTTACCTCTTGTTCGCATTGACGGCACTTTGAACAGTGGACGTTACATTTCAAACGTGTTGCGACCCGTGGCTCTACCCTTCATTCGATCCCTGCGAAACCGCACATTTCAGCAGGATAATGCACGACCGCATGCTGCAGGTCCTGTACCAGCCTTTCTGGATACAGAAAATGTTCGACTGCTGCCCTGGCCAGCACATTCTCCAGATCTGTCACCAATTGAAAACGTCTGGTCAATGGTGGCCGAGCAACTGGCTCGACGCAATACCTCTTGATGAGGTGTGGTATCGTGTTGAAGCTGCATGGGCAGCTGTACCTGTACGTGCCATCCAAGCTCTGTTTGACTCAATGCCCAGGCGTATCAAGGCCAGAGGTGGTCGTTCTGGGTACTGATTTGTCAGGATCTATGCACCCAAATTGCGTGAAAATGTAGTCACATGTCAGTTCTAGTATAATATATTTGTCCAATGAATACCCGTTTATCATCTGCATTTCTTCTTCGTGTAGCAGTTTTAATGGCCAGTAGTGTACTTTGAATCTGTTTACGGCGTGGTAAGCCACCAGAGCCAGGTCTTGCGCGAGTACTGTACTCGTGACTGTGTTTGGAAGTTTCGTGCACCGTGCAGTTCGCGCACTACTTAACGGCGCCCGCGGACAGCGGCCGGTAACGATTTCTCCGAAAAGCGCTCAATTAGCGGAATTGGCTGACAGGCCAGGGCCCGAGGTGCGGTGCTCAGCTTTCGCTGCATTCCCCGCCCGCCAGTCGGTGCTGCCAGGTTTAACAGAAGGCTGCGAGCTACGCCGAAGCGGGCCACTTCTCCAGAGCTCCAACGTCGGCCATGCTGCTAGAGAGAGGCCTCCTCCAGACTTCTCCCTGTATTACATCTACATTGGCATAGTCATTCCGCAAACTACTGTATGATGCGTGGCGGAGGGTACCCTGCACCACTACTAGTCATTTCCTTTCACTGTTTCACTCGCAAACAGAACGAAGGAAAAACGACTATCTATGTGCCTCTATATGAGTCCTAGTTTCTCGTAGCTTATCTTTGTGGCCCTCACGCGCAACGTATGTCGGCAGCTGCAGAACCGTTTGGAAGACAGCTTCAAATGCTGGTTCTCTAAATTTTCTCAACAGTGTTTCTCGAAAAGAATGTCGTCTTCCCTTCAGGGACTCCCATTTGAGTTCCCTAAGTATCTCTGTAACACTTACGTTTTGTTCTAACCTACCGGTAATAATGTTAACAAGCAGAATAATGCTTATCGGAACCCAAAAAATGCCGATATTTTCCCTTCTATTTAAAAGACTGCCTTCCTCAGCCCATCTACCCAGAATCTACTCTGTAGGAATCAACATGGATTCCGGAAACAGCGATCTTGTCAGACCCAACTCGCTTTATTTGTTCATGAGACCCAGAAAATATTAGATACAGGCTCCCAGGTAGATGCCATTTTCCCTGACTTCCGGAAGGCGTTCGATACAGTTCCGCACTGTCGCCTGATAAACAAAGTAAGAGCATACGGAATATCAGACCAGCTGTGTGGCTGGATTGAAGAGTTTTTACCAAACAGAACACAGCATGTTGTTCTCAGTGGAGAGACGTCTGCACGCGTTAAAGTAACCTCTGGCGTGCCACAGGGGAGTGTTATGGGACCGTTGCTTCTCACAATATATATAAGTGAACTAGTTGATAGTGTCGGAAGTTCCATGCGACTTTTCGTGGATGCCCGCATCTCGTGGTCGTGCGGTAGCGTTCTCGCTTCCCACGCCCGGGTTCCCGGGTTCGGTTCCCGGCGGGGTTAGGGATTTTCTCTGCCTCGTGATGGCTGGGTGTTGTGTGCTGTCCTTAGTTTAGTTACGTTTAAGTAGTTCTAAGTTCTAGGGGACTGATGACCATAGCTGTTAAGTCCCATAGTGCTCAGAGCCATTTGAACCATTTTTTTTTTTCGCGGATGATGCTGTAGTATACAGAGAAATTGCAGCATTACAAAATTACAGCGAAATGTAGGAGGATCTGCAGCGGAAAGGCACTTGGTGCAGGGAGTGGCAACTGACCCTTAACATAGATAAATCTAATGTATTGCGAATACATAGAAAGAAGGATCCTTTATTGTATGTTTATATGACAGCGGAACAAACACTGGGAGCATGCGTACGGAACGATTTGAAGCGGAATGATCATATAATAAAATTAATTGTTGGTAAGGCGGGTGCCAGGTTGGGATTCATTGGGAGAGTCCTTAGAAAATGTAGTCCATCAACAAAGGAGGTGGCTTACAAAACACTCGTTCGACCTATACTTGAGTATTGCTCATCAGTGTAGGATCCTTACTAGGTCGGATTGACAGAGGAGATAGAGAAGATCCAAAGAAGAGCGGTGCGTTTCGTCACAGCGTTATTTGGTAAGCGTGATAGCGTTACGGAGATGTTTAGCAAACTCAAGTGCCAGACTCTGCAAGAGAGGCGCTCTGCATCGCGGTGTAGTATTCAGAAATATGGCAGGTACACTCATCTGAAGTAAAAAAGTCTAGTGAGCATGAGCTCCAAAATGCATACCATGAGAGCTATGAGCAATTGTTCAGTAGCAGGGATGTATTTCGCTGTAGCGAAGATGAACAAGGGCTCATAGCTCATGTTTACTGGACTTTTTTTTTTTTTTTTTTTTTGCTTTAATCCACTTCTCAAATTATGCAAACCACAGACCTTACAGTAGCAGAGACTTGTTTCACAGTATCGAGGGTGGAGACTATAATCGTTCTTTCCGTGTAATATTAGATTTTAAATGTTGATTGTAAAGGATAAAGTAAGCAAATAGAGAAAGTGCGACTATGCTCATGATGGGAGCTGTAATGAAATCTGGGTAACTAGCAATTGTCGGTCTGTTGTTAATAAGATGATGCTTGACCGTGAGACGAGAATTGGATTAACCTCTGCCTTGGCTTTGTAATAAAAGGATTCTTCAGTAATGACATCGGACTTCGTAACGAATTTACTTCGTCTTATTTACTGAATAAATTTCGGAAAACTGCGGTTAATATCTCTGCTTCAGTGCCACTGTCATCAGTAGCATCACCATTGACATCACGCAGTGAAGGTATTGATTGCGTCTTGCCACTGGTGTACTTTACATACGGCAGGAATCTCTTTGGATTTGCTGCCAGATTTAGGAACAGAATTTGGTTGCGTAAACTTTAAAAGCATATCAAAGTTCAGTTCGCACTAAATTTCGAGCTTCTGTAAAACTTTGCCAATCTTCAGTGTTTTTCATTCTTTTAAATTTGGCATGCTTATTTCGCTGCTTCTGCAACAGTGTTATCACCTGATTTATTCCTGGTTTACCTCTTTCCATTTCCTTCATCGTAACCGTTTATCATTGAATATCAGCCTTTCAAGTATCACAATTGTAACACATACAGTAGCAGACGATTAACAGCTTGCACTACTCCTACCTCTGTAGTCATGGTCGCTAACGCACGCCTGTTCGTTGTCGCTCCACTCGGGAATAGTTCGGACCTTGGTGATGTAAGAAATTTCCACCAGGAGTATTTGGCTAGCAAGAGAAGAATACATAGTGAAGTAACGTTCATCATTATCTGACTTTGGCCCAATGTTTTTGAAGACGTTCCAAACCTTAGTGCAGTGTCACATGGAGTGAACGCGTGTGAAACTGTTGATGGTAACGCGTGCGTTAGGTGGGGACGCTACGCCCGGGCTCCTCCTGAATGCTATTCCAGAAGATTAGGCTATGTGCCGGCATGGAACTTCACCCTCCTCTTCTTTCATCATCATACAACACAAATATTACACCACAGTACAGTCAGCTCACTCAGTAGATACACTCAACACAGAATTCTCATACGCCACGAAGAAAAGCCGTTGTGTGCGGAGAAAAACATTTCCGATTAGGCTACTAAGCAACCCATCAGCAAATCCCGCAAAAAATGTTTGAATTGAAAAATGTTATGACATTGTTGAGTGAAAGTTAGAGGAAACACATTCGATTCACGGTTATTGGCACATTACATCAAAGCATGAACGGCCACTTCAAAAAAAGGTGCCTTTCATCTAAAGGTTCCTGATGTTTAAAGTGCCAGTTGCTTGGTTACAGCAACAGATCAAACGAGAGCCATACGCACTTGAGGAATACAATATCGTCATCCATGAAGCAGGATCAGAGCGTGTTTGTTTTTGCAATGTGTTGTAAGCTACTCTGCCTGCACCAGAACGGAACATAGACTGTTCCTTATTCTCCACAACACAAAAATCTGGAAGTTGAGACCGTAACGATAATTCCTCATAAACAAACAAAATAAGGTGTTCAAGAGAAAGCTGCCCCTAAAGCGATCCCTTCGGCTAATAACGTATTTTATTTGTTACTTATTTCTGGAGACCAGTTTATTCCTTCAGTGAAGTATACAATAGCAGCATGTTATCATATTCGGTAGTGAAGTATTGGATGCTATTTCATCATGCAGTGGATACATCAAGTATTACTGTGTATTTGCACGAGAATGTGAAGAAACAGATATAGATTGCAGACGTATTAAATATCAGTGAAATTTGTTGCACTCATTATGAAAATCTTTCTAACAACAAAAGAGAATTTTGTGTCTGATTGTAAGATTATACTAACAAGTTTCCAGATACAAAACAGAGAGTAAATTGGTAATTTAGAGCACCACCTGCAAATTAATATTGTAGAAGGAAATCCAATTACATTACGTCAGTTTTTTGGCATTATTATGGTTTTCTGTAAATTTAACAGTGTACTACTTTTTCCTATTTATACAATAGATAAGAATATTTCTAAATTAGAGCTTTTCAGAAATCTATTTTTTGATATGCTTCGTTAAAAACTGGTTTTCGGTATTATGTAATTTTCTGAAGGTGATTTGTTTCAAGCAATTCCAAAGTATTCCTGAAACTATTTTACAATTCACGTCTGTGGCGTAACTGAAGTTGTAAATAGTGTTGCTAGAATTTTTGTAAGTATTCTCCCTGTTATTTCGAATAGTAGCTCAGGTCTGTATTCGTGGTTCGGTCCAGTATGAAACAAGCTGAAAGATGTTGTTTGGACTGTTACAAGAGATACACAAATGTAATAAGCAAAACTCAAATTTTCGGCGCGTTCTAATCCTTATAACGTCTCCTCAGTACGAATGTGCCGTTCTCCCAGTCGGATGAGAAATTCATCTTGAAGTATAACGGACCGATAGTGACACAGGTGAGTGAGCGTTGATAATGTTAACGCCTTTATGTGGAAGTGTTGTGACTCACTTGCAGGAAGTCCTCCAAAAACAATGGATGTATAAAAGTGACGTAGCACCTCGGAATCATGCAAAAGAGATGATACAAGCAGTGAGCAATAAGAAACTTGGCTGCTGACATCCGGTGCGAAACAAAACGAACGGAGAAAATAAAAATGTACAAAGACATAGCGATAATGTTTATCATGAACGAAATAACGTCTGAAATGTTATCTGCTATGAGTGTTCAAGTTAAACTGAAAGATGCACGATATCCTTCAACTGTCTGATATCAGTATGTAGATGAAAACGTCATCTTTGGCATACGTACCACTTTACGTAGTGTCAAATTTCACATGTAGGATTTAAACTCACAAAGAAAGAATTTTAGTTTGAATGAAGAAGCGTAGTGCACTTGTCCGGTGAAGCAGTCTTACCATTAAAGTAAGTTCAGAAATTTTATTATACAGCTTTTAGTTCTTGCTTTCACTACATTATGAGGTCTTCCACAAAACTCATTGGCCCAACATTATAGGCGTAATGACTGTTTATGAAGTATTGAGCGTCCCTGGTTCTCCCTTGGTCTAGGGCCTAGGGGTACCTTCTTTGACTGGTAATCAAAATGTCCAGGGTCCCGGGTCCGAATTCAGCCATTCTTAAATTCCGAATAAAAATCATCAGGAAAGATGACAAAAGACTTCCGGTAAAAGAAGTCACCCTCGTTCTGCCTACAACCGTGTCAAAGAGGGCGGAGGTGTGGACAGAGGTTAAGGGCGTCTCTTGCCCATGGGGTGAGCAACCGCCCTTAAATGTTGTATGAATCAGCCATGATCAACAGCGCAAGGAAGCAGAAGGCAGTGCATTAAAGACACAGAAGGTGTATCCACAGGACAGGTGGCCAGTAATTGAAAAAGTGTCACAGATGCTCTCTCCATCGGTATAAGGTTCCGAACTAGACCCCCATTCGGATTTTCGGGAGAGACTGCCAGGGTGGACCATAAGTAAAAGATAGAATAACGAACGATCATGTAGCGTTCTACTAGTCGGAGCTTGGAATATCAGAAGACTGAACGTAGTAGGAAAGCTAAAAAATTTGAAAAGGGAAATGCTAAGGTTCATCTAGATACAGTGGCATCAGTGAAATGCAATCGAAAGAAGATAAGCATTTCCCGGCAGACGAGTGTAGGGTAAAATCATCAGCAGCAGAAAATGGTATAATGGGAGCAGGAATAATTACGAATTGGAAAGTAGGGCAGAGAGAGAGCTACTGCGAACAGTTCGGTCATAGGGTTGTTCATATCAAAAAAATGGTTCAAATGGCTCTGAGCACTGTGGGACTCAACTTCTGAGGTCATTAGTCCGCTAGAACTTAGAACTAGTTAAACCTAACTAACCTACGGACATCACACACATCCATGCCCGAGGCAGGATTCGAACCTGTGACCGTAGCGGTCTCGCGGTTCCAGACTGCAGCGCCTAGAACCGCACGACCACTTCGGCCGGCCGTTGTTCACATCAGTTTCGACAGCAAAACAAAAGCGACAGCGATAGTTGAAGGGTATATGCCGACGCCCCAGGCCGAAAATGAAGAGTGGACTTGGTTGGAATCGAAGGAATAGAAAAAAGGATTATGAGAGAAGATGGGCTTGTTGGTACATAAAAGATAAAGTGAGTTCTACAATAATTTTCAGGTGATAGTAGCGAATATACTGTCCAAGAATTACAAGAGGCGGAGGTATATCTGAAAAAGACTGGGAGACATGGGAAGATTCCAGCTGGATTACATAATGGCTAGATAGATTCCAAAATCACGGACTGATTGTAAGGCGTACACAAAAGCACTTGTGGACTCAGACCACAAGTTAGTAACGGAGAGTAGATTGAAGTTTAAGAGACTCGTCCGCAAGAATCACTGTGGGGCGGAAGTGCGAAACTAAAATATTGAGGAATGATGAGAAACGTTTGAAGTTAGGTAGTTCAGTTGAAGAGAGAGGGACATATGTAAACGGGGCAAGCACAGACGTTGGCTCAAATGGCTCTGAGCACTATGGGACTTAACTTCTAAGGTCATCAGTCCCCTAGAACTTAGAACTACTTAAACCTAACTAACCTAAGGACATCACACACATCCATGCCCGAGGCAGGATTCGAACCTGTGACCGTAGCAGTCGCGCGGTTCCAGACTGTAGCGCCTAGAACCGCTCGGCCACCCGACAGACGTTCGACTGTTTAACATAGGTACAAGGAAGGTAACTACAAAGAAACCTTGGGTACCAGAAAAAATACTACAATTGATCGACGAAGTACAAAAATGTTCAGGAAAGGCAGGAAAACAGTAATGTAAATCACTTAGGTGTGAAGTAAATAGGAAGTGCTGGACAGCCAAGGCGAAATGACGACAGGAAGAATATGAAGACATATCGGAAAGACTGACACAGCTTACAGAAAAGTCAAAACAAATTTCGGTGAAATTAAAAGCAAGAGTGGTACCATTAAGAGTGCAACGGGAATTTCACTGTTAAACGCAGAGGAGAGGAAAAAAATGGTTCAAATGGCACTGAGCACTATGGGACTTAACATCTGAGGTCATCAGTCCCCTAGAACTTAGAACTACTTAAACATAACTAACATAAGTACATCACGCACATCCATGTCCGAGGCAGGATTCGAAACTGCGACCGTAGCGGTCGCGCGGTTCCAGACTGAAGCGCCTAGAGCCGTTCGGCCACAGCGGCCGGCACATAGGAGAGAGCAGATGGGTGTAAAGAGTACTCTAAAGGCCTCTATGACGGGAAGGGTTCATCTAATGACTTGATAGAAGAAGAATTTGGAGTCTGGAAGATGTAACCTCCCCCTCACTTATCGACCTTAATGACAGTGAAAAATTAAATCGCGTGTACCTAATGGAAATTTGGGAAAAAGCAATCGTCACCGAAGTTAATCTGTCGGTAAAGAGGGAGGAAAGGGTTACATCTAAATGAAAGGAAAAATGCAAATGAAACTGGTGGAAATTAATTTTGAAAAGAGGTAAAGTTAATGAAGAAAGTAAATGTGCGGCCGTTACGTTAACAATTAACTAGCGGTAATTAGATATTTGAGACAATTACTATAGTAACTGAAAAAGAAAGGTAATTACACATATAATTAGCACTAGAAGCGTGGCAACTGAAGGTTGACACGTGTAGTGTGAAAACTGAAAGTTTGTCAGAAGTAATAACTTTCGCTGCACTCTGACTTAATTTAGCAAAAGAATTAATAAAACTGGAAAACTGAAAGTTAATTTAGTGACTGAAATTAATAAGAAGCTTTCTTTCTTAAGCACATCGAAATTCAGTAAAATACGGTTAGTCTTGGACTACCTCAACAATCATTTCAAAAGCTACTTGAATCTACGCAATTTAGAAATAAGAGATTTAGCTTTGCACTTGAATTAAATGATTCTGAACAATTAACAATAGTAAGATTTAGTACGTACCAAGATGAGCTGCAGTCACAGGTAAGCTAAAATACGGTGACAAAACTCGCACTCTTAATTTGTGCTTGCGTAATCTAAATATTGTAGCCAGCTATGAATACTTTAACTGAACTTTGAAATTAAAGCACTGAAATGGAATTATGCTGGCGTTTGAATTTCAACGACACTCAGGTTCATTTCGGAAAAGGAAGGGACCCTGCTTGGTAATGCAATTGGGACAATGAGCAACAAATGTTCATGCTAAGTTGCTGTAATTTTGTGATGCAACAATTTTAAAAGTTTGAAAAGCTGAGGTCTGCCATACAGTTCTAAAACTTTACGTGCTTCCAGTCTTCCTTGTTGGTTGATTGAAGGTTTGAAGCCGTCGATCGAGGATGTGGTGACAGTCACTCATTGTCGGCCGTCGCTGTTGCAGAAGCTGGATGTTGGCGCGCCTTCTTCTCGACACGGTCACCAGACGAAACGGGCTCTTGATGTGCGCCAGCTAATGCTTCCCGTCCGCGACACCGTGTCAGAAACTATCATCGCAAGTAGAGCGCAATTACATGCTGCCAAACCCCGAAAGCGCGGCAACTCGCGGGAGCTTCACACCACACACCTGCTCCACTCGCTACTCCAGCCAGACTCCCTCTGCCCGCGCTCCACGCGGCAGAGTTAACTCTACCAAAGATCCTACACATTTTGATTCTTCACACGACCTATCGATGTAATCGTTCGATAGCAGTTTTCCCTAGGCAAGACCCTGCGTAAAAATACAAATAATATTTACGAAACAAACCAATTATACATCGACATAAGTGCATGAATATATATATACAAACAGTAAAACAATTACAATATATAAAGAGACAGAAATGTCATATCTTGAGGCAACAAAACAAGGAAAAAAAATAATAGTACAATAGATGGAAATAGGAGGATATGCATTTCAGGCGTTACAAAGACATGGGGGATCGAGCATTAGAGTCAAAATTTCAAAAAGCTGTGGAAGACTGCCGTGCGTGATTGGCCGAGCGGTCTCAGGCGCTGCAGTCGTGGACTGTGCGGCTGGTCCCGGCGGAGGTTCGAGTCCTCCCTCGGGCATGCGTGTGTGTGTTTGTCCTTAGGATAATTTAGGTTAAGTAGTGTGTAAGCTTAGGGATTGATCACCTTAGCAGTTAAGTCCCATAGGATTTCATAAACATTTGTTTTGTGGAAGACTTGAGATCAAATAAGGCAGTAGAGAAAGACAACATTCCATCGTAATTTCTGAAATCACTGAGGAAAATGGTAAGCAAATGACTATTTAAGTTGGTGTGTAGAATCTATGAGTTTCGCCACGTACCATCAGACTTCCGGAAAATTATCATCGATACAATTCCGAAGGAAGCAAGAGCAGATGAATGTGTGATTAACGGCTCGTGCATCCAAGATGCTGGAAGAATAATATACAGATCCGTTAGATGACGATCATTTTGGCTTTAGGAAAGGGTAAAGGCACCAGAGAGCAGTTCGAGACGTAGCGCTTAATATTGGAAGCAAGACTGAGGAAACATATAGGATTTGTCGGCCTAGAAGAGATTTGGACAATGTAAAGCATTCTGAGAAAAATAGGAGTAAGGCATAGGAAAAAACGGGTGATATACAAGACGTACAAAAATCGAGAGGTAGCAATAAGATAGGACGACGAAGAACAAAGTGTTCGGATTAAAAAGGATCTTAGACAGAGATGTAGCCTTTCGCCCCTGCTGTTCACTCTGTACATCGAAGAAGCAATGACGGAAATAAAATAAAGGTTGAAGAGTGGGATTAAAATCAGGGTAAAAGGGCGTCGATGATAAGATTCGCTCATCACACTGTGAAAGTGAAGAAGAACTACGGGACCTGTTGGATAGAATGAACAGTCTAATCAATGCAGAATATGAACTGTGAGTAAACCGGCGAAAGACAAAAGTAAAGCAGCGGAAATGAGAATTGTGAGGAACTTAACATCAAAATTTGTGGTCGCGAAGTAGACAAAAGTAGGAAATTCTGCTACCTTGGAAGCAGAAAAAGCCATGATTGACGAAGCAAGGGCATAAAAAGTAGACTATTACTGGCAAAGTGAGTATTCCCGGGCAAGCGAAGTCTACTGGTATCAAATATATATCTTAATTTGAGGGAGAAATTTCTGGGACTGTACGTTTGGAGCACAATATTGTTTGACAACGAATCGTACACAGTGGGAAACTGGGAACAGAAGAGAATCGAAGCGTCTGAGCTGTGGTGCTGAAGAAGAATGTTAAAAAATCAGGCGGACTGATAAGAAAAGGAATGAGGATGTTCTCCGTAGAGTCGGCGAAGAAAGAAACAACCAGAGCATACTGACAAGAAGAAAGGACAGGATGATAAGATATGTGTTAAGACATCACGGAATAAGCTCCATCTGTGATGAAGAAGTTGACGTCGGAGAGAAATACGGAGCGGGCCGCATCAAGAGTAAAACTTTCGACAGGGTCGACAGTCGACTTCTGAAGAGTGATGTAGACACTAGAACAACGTATTGAATAAATGTGCAACAGCAAAAACTAAAGACAGTAATTTTTCTGCCTTTGCTAGACTAAGACCGAAACCTTCCGAGCGGATAAAAACCGTGTGCCGGACCGGAAGAAGAACCTCTGATCTTTGTCTACCGCGGACAAGTGGTTTGACGACTGAGCTATCCAAGCACTATACTCAGTAATTACGGAAATGTCTCGTTAGCTGCATTCGCTAAGATTCACGACCACGAATAAAAGAAAATATAACACGAAGAATGATCTAAATTCACCTGAATTGATGAGACGCAACACATATTAATAACAGTAGATGTTGCGGTGCCGCCGCGTCCATCACAAGGATTCGACGCAGCAGTGTAGCGCCACATTGCTAAGCCTAGTCAGTGTCTTCCGCACAGAGGTGGGTACGACCCAGAACGTTCGTCAGTGTCAACAAATGTGGTTTATACCTGTAAATGGGACTCACATTTTCCTCCTTTCCTTCTTTTGAGAAATAACACAACTACTTCTGTGGAAGTTGTTGTAAAACTGTCTGGGAATACGTCATCGAGGAAGTGACTACGTGTAACCTAATTTCGTCCTTCCTCAATTTCACAGCGTTTCAATACAGTCTGTAAGGCGCGTAAAAATATGTTTCGAAGTCCGTTGCACGCTACTCTTCCTGTTTACTCCTTTCTGTCGCGAGTGTGTCACAAACGTCAAAGGAATTCCCGCAACGGTACGCATTTCGTTTTGTGGAATCGAACACACGTGAACTCGTAGTTTCCATAAAAACTGGAGAGGAATTCCGCCTTATGCAAGACTTCGTTAGTTTTGTTTTACCCCGACATGTTTAGCACGTTACGTACTGTCTTCAGTGGGCTTTCTCATTTATTTTCTTTCTGAAAATTATTGTTTCATGTTAAGCTCGTGTATGGCTAAATGGATTTTGGCTTTAAAATATTTACTTTTGCAATAGGAGTGATCGTTAGGTGTCAGATATTTTACATTAGTTTACATACAGTATACAGTTAAGACATATTTCACTGAGTTGAGGCATTTTATGTTGTACATTTAAGGCATATTCAATTTCGATGTAATAACTGATTATATATATATATATATATATATATATATATATATAACGTTATTTCTTATGTGTGATGGCTGCTTATGCCATTGAGTTTACATTCTGCAAACAACGAACCTCTTTATATTCAGTTTCTTGTTAATATTTCCGACTGAGAATCACTGTGTGTGGTGCTATTTACCGTCTTACTTACTGTTTCTTTGATATTCTGGTGTTGTTTCACTTAGTTTTGTCTTGTCGGGTGCATATCTCATTTAATTTTGCCGTTTCTTCCTGTTAAAGACGCGTTTTGTAAGTATGTACGTCTGTGCTGTTCATTTGTTCCGTTTCGTTTATGGTGTGGTGCGCGTTATGAAGTAATGTTGACGTTTGAGACATTTAGTTGTGTGTTTGTGTACTATTCAGTTGTTCTATTACACTCATTAATTTCGCTACCATTACCTTTTAAGGACATGTGCTTATCTTTTATTTGCCAACGTAAGCCTGTTTTTACTAAATACGACGAGTTTCCACGATTATTTTCTTAATTTATGGCCAACGCTGAGCTTGACAACATGTCAATTGACCTGAAATGTATGTTAAAGACAGAATATCAAACACTTGAAAATGGAATAAAAGGCCGAAACCTGGGTTGTACTTAAATAAACAATAAAACAGTCAAATGGCGGTATCTTGCTTCAAAAATATACAGGGTGAATCAGGAGAAAAGGCACATGCTTCGAGGGGTTTTAGTGATTCTGATCAAAAAAAGCTTCATATGGACATATACCCTACTCTTAATGGTTTCCGAGATAGAAAACGTTTAATGTATATTGTCATTTATTCTCTGTATTATTTAAACATTGTTTAGTGTAGAGGAATGTGAGACGAACACTTGTGGTGTATTAAGTCGGAAAACTACATCAGATTGGGTTTCAGAAACTACCTAAACTATAACGCATATATGTCATGGGAGATTTTCAGTATTCTCGCGCTTTCTTCTCGTACACTGATAGTACTAGAGAAAAATGAATACCACCCTTTTCTGTAGAAAATTTAATGTAGTTCAATTTCACATTGCGACACGTTTTCGATGAAGGGTGCGATTTTCCAGTTATTCAAGAAAAACGTGCAAAATTGATATTAAATGTGTTGTATCTCGGTAACCTTACTGAACAGGGAATTAGTCTATATGAAGTTTTTGATCAGAGCCAGTAATTCTATCGCCCCTCAAAGCATGTGCCTTTCTTCCTGACAGACACTGTACAGGGTGTTACAAAAAGGTACGGCCAAACTTTCAGGAAACATTCCTCACACACAAAGAAAGAAAATATGTTATGTGGACATGTGTCCGGAAACGCTTACTTCCCATGTTAGAGCTCATTTTATTACTTCTCTTCAAATCACATTAATCATGGAATGGAAACACACAGCAACAGAACGTACCAGGGTGACTTCAAACACTTTGTTACAGGAAATGTTCAAAATGTCCTCCGTTAGCGAGGATACATGCATCCACCCTCTGTCGTATGGAATCCCTGATGCGCTGATGCAGCCCTGGAGAATGGCGTATTGTATCACAGCCGTCCACAATACGAGCACGAAGAATCTCTACATTTGGCACCGGGGTTGCGTAGACAAGAGCTTTCAAATGCCCCCATAAATGAAAGTCAAGAGGGTTGAGGTCAGGAGAGCGTGGAGGCCATGGAATTGGTCCGCCTCAACCAATCCATCGGTCACCGAATCTGTTGTTGAGAAGCGTACGAACACTTCGACTGAAATGTGCAGGAGCTCCATCGTGCATCAACCACTTGTTGTGTCGTACTTGTAAAGGCACATGTTCTAGCAGCACAGGTAGAGTATCCCGTATGAAATCATGATAACGTGCTCCATTGAGCGTAGGTGGAAGAACATGGGGCCCAATCAACACATCACCAACAATGCCTGCCCAAACGTTCACAGAAAATCTGTGTTGATGACGTGATTGCACAATTGGGTGCCGATTCTCGTCAGCCCACACATGTTGATTGTGAAAATTTACAATTTGATCACGTTGGAATGAAGCCTCATCCGTAAAGAGATCATTTGCACTGCAATGAGGATGGACACATTGTTGGATGAACCATTCGCAGAAGTGTACCCGTGGAGGCCAATCAGCTGCTGATAGTGCCTGCACACGCTGTACATGGTACGGGAACAACTGGTTCTCCCGTATCACTCTCCATACAGTGACGTGGTCAACGTTACCTTGTACAGCAGCAACTTCTCTGACTCTGACATTAGGGTTATCGTCAACTGCACGAAGAATTGCCTCGTCCATTGCAGGTGTCCTCGTCATTCTAGGTCTTTCCCAGTCGCGAGTCATAGGCTGGAATGTTCCGTGCTCCCTAAGACGCCGATCAATTGCTTCGAACGTCTTCCTGTCGGGACACCTTCGTTCTGGAAATCTGTCTCGATACAAACGTACCGCGCCACGGCTATTGCCCCGTGCTAATCCATACATCAAATGAGCATCTGCCAAATCCGCGTTTGTAAACATTGCACTGACTGCAAAACCACGTTCGTGATGAACACTAACCTGTTGATGCTACGTACTGATGTGCTTGATGCTAGTACTGCAGAGCAATGAGTCGCATGTCAACACAAGCACCGAAGTCAACATTACCTTCCTTCAATTGGGCCAACTGGCGGTGAATCGAGGAAGTACTGACGAAACTAAAATGAGCTCTAACATGGAAATTAAGCGTTTCCGGGCACATGTCCACGTAACATCTTTTCTTTATTTGTGTGTGACGAATGTTTCCTGAAAGTTTGGCCGTACCTTTTTCTAACACCCTGTATAAGCGGTACGGAGAATGACGAAGAACCATTCTAGCGTCGATACGGGCCACATGTGTGGAAATGTACTGACAATAGCGACTTTGCCATACGGCGGACTGTTATGGTCGGCACGTGGGAACGAGCAACAATCAAATGGCGAAGTTGGACCTCTGTTTGTGTCCTATTGTCGTGAGCATCTGTGGGAAGTGGCTGATGGACAACGAAACCACGAGTACTGGACGTCCACGCCCCGTCACAGAAAGTGGAGGCAGGAGGCTGGACCGCTGTGTAAAGTAGGGTAGGCGACGACCAGTGGCAGATCTGTCGCCAGACTGCACTGCTGGTGCACCACAAGCGTTCCGGGCCCACCGTCCACGGCACATTGTTGAACGAGATGCGGCTCTGCATACGGCGGTCATGTCTTTTACTTCTGCAGCTTTTGCTCACGATACACCAGCGACGCAGTAAACTATAAACATACACACATCCGGTGAATTAGTACTGATTCTTCTTGATATAGCGAGGTAATCATTTGTAAATGATCTCGCCGCTTTGGCACTACGGCGTAATTTAATCACAAAACTTCTACATCATCTACTTGATTACGCTGCTATTCACAATAAACTGCATAACTAAGTGGTTCACGAACTCTATTCAAGCCCTGACATAATCAGTATTATTAAATCACGTAGGCTGCGATGGGCGGGTCACGTAGCTCGAATGGATGAGGGCAGGGCAGCGCGCAGAGTACTGGTAGGGCACTTAGAGGGAAAACGTCCTGTGGGGAGACCGAGGCGTAGATGGGAGTACAATGTGAAGGCTGATTTGAGGAGCCTAGGCATTGAAGGTGAATGGAAGGAAATAGCCCAAGACAGAGACAGATGGCGAAAATACGTTGCTGCGGTAATGGACTCTCGAGTCCGGTATGACCAGTGAGTGAGTCAGTCATTCACAATAAAGTGCCTGGCAGAGGGTTCAATGAACCACCTTCATGCTGTCTCTCTACCGTTCCACTCTCGAACGGCACGCGGGAAAAACGAGCACTTAAATTTTTCTGTGCGTGCCTTCATTTCTCTTATTTTATCGTGATGATCATTTCTCCCAATGTAGGTGGGTGCCAACAGAACGTTTTCGCAATCGGAGGAGAAAACTGGTGCTTCAAATTTCATGAGAACATCCCGTCGCAACGAAAAACGCCTTTGTTTTAATGATTGCCACTCCAATTCACGTATCTTGTCTGTGACACTATCTCCCCTATTTCGCGATAATACAAAACGAGCTGCCCTTCTTTGTAGTTTTTCGTTGTCAGCCGTCAGTCCCACCTGATGCGGATCCCACACCGCACAGCAATACTCCAGAATAGGCTGGACAAGCGTGGTGTCAGCAGTCTCTTTAGTAGACCTGTTGCACCTTCTAAGTGTTCTGCCAGTGAATCGCTGTCTTTGGTTTGCTCTACCCATAACATTATCTACGTGATCGTTCCAACTTGGGTTATTTGTAATTGTAATCCCTAAGTATTTAGTTGAATTTACAGCCCTCAGATTTGTGTGACTTATCGCGTAATCGAAATTTAGCTGATTTATTTTAGTACTCATGTGAATAACTTCGCACTTTTCTTTATTCAGGGTCAATTGCCACTTTTCGCGCCGCGCAGATATTTTATCTAAAACATTTTGCATGTCGTTTTGATCATCTGATGACTTTACAAGAAGGTAAATGACAGAAATATCTGCAAACAATCTAAGACGGCTACTCATATTGTCTGCTATGTCGTTAATGTAGATCAGGAACAATAGATGTTCAAATGTGTGTGAAATATTATGGGACTTAACTGCTAAGGTCATCAGTCCCTAAGCTTACGCACTACTTAACCCAAATTATCCTAAGGACAAACACACACACCCATGCCCAAGGGAGGACTCGAACCTCCGCAGGGACCAGCCGCACAGTCCATGACTGCAGCACCTTAGACCGCTCAGCTAATCCCGCGCGGCCAGGAACAATAGAGGGCTTATAACAATTCCTTGGGGAACGCCGGATATTACTCCTGTTTTACTCGATGACTTTCCGTCTATTACTACGAACTGAGACCTTTCTGACAGGAAATCACGAATCCAGTCGCACAACTTATGCTAATTATGGCTAAATCTTATTACTAATCGTTTCAGGAATACCCTGCTCATGCTTATCCTTGCGTTGCGCAGCTGCCCTTCTTTGTAATACTGTAGCGCGCGTGCGTGCTTGTGTGTGTGTGTGTGTGTGTGTGTGTGTGTGCGTGTGTGTGTGTGTGTGTGTGTGTGTGTGTGTGAGTGCGCGTGTGTGTGTAATCGGCTTGGATACTGAAAGTCATACACTCTAACGCTATTCAAATATTATTACATCTATACCGCGTGTTTCTACTTTCGTGATGTGATAAACGTTGTCCAGTGACACCTCAACTGTGGTTGTCGGCGACGATGCTCACTCGCACTCAGCTTAATAAATTCCCGTTCTTGCGTCACTCATAGATTAAAAATACTAGTCCAACCATAGAATAGTTGGTAAAAGGTTGTGCTGCGTACATATTGTGGATAATATTCTTGGTTATCATCTGACAAACTGCTAGTGTCTACATCTACATCTGCGTGATTACTCTGCTATTCACAATCAAGTGCCTGACAGAGGGTTCAATGAACCACCTTCAAGTTGTCTCTCTACCGTTCCACTCTCGAACGGCGTGCGGGAAAAACGAGCACTTAAATTTTTCCGTGTGATTGTAAAACTGTCACGTGGACTGCGTCTCGGTTGGAAGTGCTGCAGAGTAGGTCAGCCATTAAGAGACTGTCAGACGCACGCTAGCAGTACACGTGGAATGCTACCGACATCGACCAGTACACTGGAGGCATGGCTGTATATCTCACCGACAACATGTACGTGACAAACAAGCTGCTACGAGCACTCACGAAATTCTTGCCAGGCACACGCCAGAAACGTATATACTGTTCTCAGTGACGATACTACCTCTGTAAGCGTAGGCCTACACGATCTCGCCTAACATTAAGTGCGAGACGGATCAGGCTACCATATCGGTAGCAGCCAACCACGATAATTGTGTGATGTATGTTTATTTATTTGTTATACAGTGTGTTCCATTTACCTTGACCACCCTAAATAACTCTTTGTCCAGATGCAAATTACAAAATGTTTCAAGCAAATGTTCTTTAGCTGTCACGGGGACATCAATCAGCATGATTGCCTTCGTTGTAGCTATGTTTTTTTACAAAGATATGAACAGCGGTATGACTTTTTTAAATGGCACCCTGTATTTTTTATTTGGTAATTCGTTTCCTCTCCTAAAGACCTATTCAAAAATATATCACAGTGCACCATTCACTGAAAGAGAACGTTATTAATTACATAATACAACACTGACATTGAACCCGGGACCACAAACTCAACCCCTTGCTGGAGTTGTCAGAAAACAAATGAAAATCAAGTAAAAACATTGCACAATCTTGACTTCCACTCTTCTGTACCACTTCCCAGGAGTAGAACATTCAAAGGTGCTCAAAGTGGTGAACCTGGACACCGATACACTGGTGCACTCGTTGAATGAAAGAATGCATCTCCTCTGGAGTTGTTGGAATATCGCGACAGACAACGTCTTTAATGCATTCCCAAAGAAAAAAGTCCAGAGGATTTAAATCAGGGGACCTAGCAGGCCAAGTAACTGTTCCTTCTCTACCAATTCATCTGGCAGGATACCTTCGGTTCAGAACACGACGTGCACGCAAGGTATTGTGTGCTGGACATCCATCGTGTTGATACCAGATAAGCATTCTGGTTCTTAGCGGCACTTCACTCAGAAGAGCAAGAAGAATTCGCCTGAGGAAGTTGGCATACGCAGTGCCGTTTAGACTATCATGGATGAAAAACGGCCAATAATTGTAGTACCAAGCATCCCACACCAGACATTAACTCTCCATTGACGCTGATGTTCCACCTATCTAAGCCATCGTGGGTTGGCCTTGTACCAATAATACATGTTCCTTATATTTACCTGTTCTTTGTTTGAGAAGGACCATTCATCGGTAAAAAGAACATTGGAGAAGACGTTCGGGTTGGCGAGGAAATGCTGCTGTGCCCACTGACAGAACTGTACACGATTCTGGAAATCATTCCCATGCAATTCTTGACGTAGGTGTACATGGTAAGGATGGAACCGATAATGTATAAGAATACGATGTACACTGGTTTTAGGAATGCCTCTCTCGTGTTCAAGCTGTCGTGTGCTCACATGTGGATTCATAGCAACGGAAGCGAGAACAGTAACCTCGGCAGCTTCGTCTGTGCGAGTGCTACGACGATTGCATTGTCGTGGGTTGAAACTTCTCGTTTCCTGAAGCGCCGCAACAAGACCAGAAAACGTAAGTCGGGAAGGTGGGTTCTTGTTAGGATATCGCTCTCTGTACGGTTCCGATGCCTGCGTAGCATTTCGTCTACCTTCAACAACAACGACAACAATAATAAAAGAAACGTTATGTCGATGCAGTTTGTAGGGACAGCCTTTACTGTATGCCTACTCTACACAACAGTATTTAAAAGGACTAAACTACTGTACTAAATGTACCCGTACATAAGAAAACAGTACTGCAATTACTGTTCTCCTAACTTAACATTGCCGGCAGTTGTGGCCGAGCGGTTCTAGGCGCTTCAGTCTGGAAGTGCGAAACCGCTACGGTCGCAGGTTCGAATCCTGCCTCGGGCATGGATGTGTGTGATGTCCTTAGGTTAGTTAGGTTTAAGTAGTTCTAAGTTCTAGGGGACTGATGACCTTAGACGTTAAGTCCCATAGCGCTCAGAGCCATTTGAACTATTTTTTTAACTTACATTCCCCCTAGACAAGTAGCATTTCTACCTTCTCTTCGTTGGTGTACATTCTACTCAAACAACTGTTAAACTGACGATGGTTGACGGAATGAAGGGTGTGCATTCTACTTATGTTTGCATTTGTTCTCATTCAACGACAGCATGTGGATGTGTTCCATTCCTCAGAGTACCTGCATTATGCGCTGGGGGCGTCAACTTCAGTGCTGTGTCATATAATTAATAACGTGAATGGTACACTGTAATACATTTTTGAATAGGTCTTTAGGAGAGGAAATTAATTACCGAATAAAAAATACAGGGTGCCATTTAAAAAAGTCATATCGCTGTTCACATCTTTGTAAAAAACAAAGCTACAACGAAGGAAATCATGCTGATTAATGTCCCCCTGACGGTTAAAGAACATTTGCTTGAAACATTTTGTAATTTGCATCTGGACAGTCGAGATGAATGGGACACCCTGTATACAGTATGTATTAATTTATTATTTTTGCTGTAATGGATAACTGTTGTTTTACATCAGTATTTATGATCTTTCATATAGGTTGTAAGAGGTCCGAGCAGATGTAATTTTATGTAAGAGGTCCGAGCAGATGTAATTTCGATGTATTGCTCATGCGCTGCCTGCGATATGCAAGGTATAAGAGAATCGCTGACCAGAGAGCAGTGTTGACTGCAGTACGAACTGTGTAGCTGTAGCAGTAAGTTGTTGCTAGTCTGCGCTAGTCTGGAGTCTGCTCTGGTCTGGTATGGTGTATCGTGTTGGCTGGTCGGTCGCGGTGCAGCGATGCCGGAGCCTGAGTATTATTGTATAAGGTAAAAAGCAGCCTCGCGCATATCTAGTAACGTTATCTGAAATCCCACGTAAATGTTTTAAAAATATCCTAATAATAATCTTTGTCATATGAAGTAATTTCCAACAAGCATTCATTTCAGTTTAAAGAATTTACTAATTTCTCCAATCCACGATCATTCCGATTGTTGCAAAAGAAAAATCAGTTGCTTCCTTTCATAAATGACCAATCTATCGGCCAGCATTGCACAGAGGTGTGCCGGGAAAATTTATTGTAAGAGTAGATATATTAAGCGACTTTATTAAGGTAAAAATTTTTCCTTTTTTATTCAGAATGATCTTACAGGGCCATGACGCAGCACTGCTGTCGTCCAAAATTTACCAGGTTACTGAATTTATTTTTTTATTACGAGGTTTAGGAATTTTTCTGTTTCGAGCTTACATTAAATGAGAAAAGAATTTTGTGTGGAGGTTAAATGTGAATGAATTTCTGTAGGGAGGTTATAAATCGGAACCAATTTTGTCCTGAGGTTACACTAAAAATAGAATCATATTCATATCATTATTCATATTATTATTTCTACAATTTTGTGGGGAGGTTACACAAAAATTAGAACCATATTCATATTATTATTTATTCAATTTTGTGGGGAGGTTACACTAAAAAAAATTAGAATCATAATATTATCATTAATTATTCAATTTTGTGGGAAGGTTACACTTGGCGACAACCGGCCAGGATCGTATTACTTTGTGAATCTTCTGATAAGTAGTCATATATCTGCTCTTATTTACTTAAATGTAGTTTGCATCTGGCGCAACGCATTTACTAATTCGTCGCTTTTTCTGTCACAGATCATCAGCAATTTATTGCTCTTTGTTGTAATTGTGTTTGTTCCATTTCGCTTTGTCTTTGTTTCATTTTGTGCTTAATTTTGATTTGTGGAAAATGCCGCGAAAAACTTTTAACAGTACATCGCGATGTGCAATGAGTGAAATAGCCGACTCGAATAATTTGACCGATAATACTTGCGACGCTCAGTGTAATAGTGATAATCGTCTAATTACAGATAATCAGTGCCTACCGATCACTAGTAATGATTTTGATCCTAATGATGAACAACCAAATTCAATTATGTCCACAGTAAATGTAACAATTGATGACGCGGCATGTTCCGATAGAATGAACGCTGCCCAGTTTGGCACACCCGGTTTGCAAAATTTGAATTGTGAGCAGATAAATTTTTCTCACGAAGATGAACAATGTAGTCAAAATACGTCAGATTTATTTGATTCCGAGGTAGTGACTAACAGTGCACATCCAATTGGCGAACCTTTTCAAGAATCAGAAAATGACCAAGTGGTTACACAAAACGTGACAATTGCAGATACGACATTAAACAGCACAGAGAATGGAGTAGTTAATATTGGCATGGATCAAGTTATGGCATTATTGCTACAACTTCATGAATCAAACAAACAACTTAGTGAAAATCTCAAACAACAACTTAATGAAAATAACGAAAATCTCAAACAACAACTTAATAAAAAAAATAGACAATCAGCACAAACAATTTAATGAAAAGCAAGACAACTATTTCAAACAACTGAGTGAAAAACTAGACAACAATTATAAACAACTTAATGAATCGAACAAACAACTTAATGAAAGTTTCAAACAGTCGAATGAAAAACACGACAACCTTAATGAACAGAACAAACAACTTAGTGAACAGATTACAGCCGCCGTGCAACGACATGATACTAAAGAACAATTACCTGAGGAAATTAAGGGTTATGCTAGGAACAGTAGTGAAGAAGTTAGATCTGTTGCACAAGAATTAAGTAATACAGATGCAACCACAACAGAATCACTTAGAGATGAAATTAGTGCAGTCGCTGAACAATGTTCTGAAAACGCAACACAGTCACGCGACGAGTTTAAATTAATGTCAGCAGAACTTTCACACATGCTAGATGCGGAAGTCGATAAGAAATTTGAACAACAGAGCAGCCAAATTGACGAATGTTTTAAAGTGACAGAAATGAAAATTGTTTCAGTCACTAACACGTCACAGCATACGCCACGTTCTGAACATATGTCACACTCATACAGCCAGTATAACTTAAGTAATTTACAGAGACCACGTGACTTAGAATCCGAAGAGACACAGACAAACAGATTCTTACACAAACCTGAATCTGCTCAGTCATGTAGAGACGATAATTTTGATTACAAGCACTTTCTATCCGTGAGAAAATTTAAGGTATTTAATAATGACAGAAGACAGATTCACGCTTTGGAGTGGATACGACAATTTGCTTTTGTATTTTCATCGGCATTGCCTGTAATGCAGAAACTAGAATTGGATTGGATACAACAACTTGCTTTTGAATTTTCACCGGCATTGCCTGTAACGCAGAAACTAAAATTTATTTGTAGCACGTAGTAGACCTCAGGGGATTCATCACACTTTGATGAATATGTGCCGTAGCGTGCACAGGGCCCCGAGCCGTAGTAGTGCTATTTCATCTTTAGTTTTCTGCAATGCTGCCTTCTCTTCTCCTATCCTTTATATCTATCAAAACATCTCTTCAGCTATCGATCTATCTAGAATTAAGAATGTGTAAAGAAAAGCTGATATGACAAGTTTTACCGAAAGTGACAATTTTCATTAGACACTCCAGAACTACCAACGTAATTTTAATAACAGACAAAATTGTAATCAACAGTATGTACAACATTTTGAGCAATCGTCAAAATTATCAGCAACCACATTTTGGTAACAATAGAGGTTTTTCCCAACAACAGCAACAAAACCAACCGGTTAGCATACCTAACCAACAATGCAGTCTGCAAGGTCAACCAAGCTTTAATGTTTCGCCGCCTACACGTATAGCGTCGGCCACACCAAATACTAACGCACAGCAACAAGGAAATCAGTACATACAGAAAACACACCATTTCAACTCATATCGCAATGCACCGTATAGAAATGACTATCATGACAGACGTAAAAGTAATGAGCACAATTTTCAGCGTACGTTTAATAACAGTAGGTCCTACCAGCAACAAAATCATCCGCAACAACAGATTATCATGAATGAACCAGACAGTAGATATCATCCCGAACGTAATACGTCAGGAAGAAATAACAGAACAGTACAAATAATTGAAATGCCACAGCATCCTCCTGCAAATAATAGCACGTCAGATAGAATTTGACTAGATACAGTACAGGTTGCATCTTCCAGCAACGCAAGCAATACTTTTGACACACAGAACCTTGTTCACGAAAATGTTATTACTTTTGACGACATCCGAGACACCCTTTTGCAGGAAAAACCAGTTATTCGAAAAACCATTTCCCACCCTGGCACTGAAGTAAAGATTGGATCATCCAAATTTTCAGCAGTAATCGATTCTGGATCACCTATGTCAGTTATAAATGAGGAAACTTTCAACGAATGTAACAAAGAGAATACCTATCCTACGTTACCATTAGGCAAAACTAAGGTAAAAGGAGCAGTATCTGGTAAAGGAGAAGATGTAAAATTACAGACACATTTATCATTTTGTATTGCAGGCTATACGTTTCACTCAAATTTTTGGATTGTTCCCTTATTGACAACAGACGTTATTTTAGGTACGAATTTTCTGGTACAATACGACGCAATTATTGACTTTCAAAATTCCTATTTAATGTTAAAGGATGAAAATGTACAGCTGGCATTAGAATTTGAACACTCTTTATCTGCAGAAGAACAAACAATTAATCGTTCAGAGGTCATATCTATATCGCGTTACATAGACTGTCATTCCACATTGTTCACAGATACGTACGTACACAACTGTAATACTCCAGACGAAGCCGACTATGACGTTATACAGATGATTTCTGACAAAGTTAAACACAGCGATGCAAATACAGACGACGAACGCACGCAACTGCGCAAAATTCTTTTACAGCAAGCTCCAGTTTTTGACAACGTCCCTGGTACTATGTCCGGTTTTATGTATGAATTTCAAGTTAAACAGCACGACACATTTAAAGCCAAACATTATCCCATTCCGTATATTCACAGAGAACAAGTTAAGAAGGAATTGCAAGCTATGCTTGACCAAGGAATTATTGAACCGGCAGATAGTCCGTACATAAACCCATTCCATATTGTTAAGAAAAAGGATGGTTCACTTCGCCTCTTACTTGATTCGCGCCACATCAATGACATTATTATTAATGAAACAGATCGCCCTCAAACACTGGAAGAACTTCTACAGAAATTTCATGGTACTGCTATTTATTCCACATTAGATTTGAATTCTGGATTTTGGCAAATTCAGCTCCATCCGGACTGCAGAAAGTACACGGCTTTTTTCTGTTTTGGTGACTGTTATCAATTTTGTAAATTACCGTTCGATTTAACTATTTCTTCAGCAGCATTTATTCGCGGATTGAATACTATACTTTCAACAGAATTAAAAGACAGAATCACAACGTATGTAGACGACAATCTTATTGCAGAAGCTAACTGGTCTGAACACAATCTGATTCTTGAACAACTGCTAC
Source organism: Schistocerca piceifrons (assembly GCF_021461385.2). Classification (NCBI taxonomy): domain Eukaryota; kingdom Metazoa; phylum Arthropoda; class Insecta; order Orthoptera; family Acrididae; genus Schistocerca; species Schistocerca piceifrons. The sequence continues at coordinate 37,753,632 of NC_060139.1, read as the reverse complement.
GAACTTTTCGTGCACAAGGACTCACAGTTAATCTCAGTAAATCGCACTTTGGCAAAACTTCTATAAAAGTTCTTGGACATGTAATTTCAGCAGAAGGCATTGCGCCTGACCCGGAAAAACTTCAGGCTTTACGTGACATTGCTGTTCCTACGACGAAGAAACAACTACGCAGCTTTTTGGGATTAATTAACTTTTTCCGTAAATTTATTCATTACTCTGCTTTAGACACCCCTAGATTATGCCAGTTGACGGGTAAAAACACTATTTGGTCATGGGATAGCCAAGCACATTCTGAATTTGTCGATCTGAAACAAGCTTTGTTGAATGCACCACTTTTATCACATCCAGATCTTACTAGAAATTTTTTCATTGCCACCGACAGTTCTAACACCGCTTTAGGCGTACACATTTTTCAGGAAATTGAAGAAGATGTGACTACAGTAATTAAAAACATCGCCTTTGCGAGTCGCATTCTGTCACCTGCTGAACGCAATTATTCTGTCACAGAACTTGAAACATTATGTGTTGTATGGGCATTTACGAGATTTAGGCATTTTCTTTATGGAAGACACACTACCGTTTACACAGATCATAGAGCTATACAGTTTTTACTTTCCGCAAAATTTACACACGACAGGTTAAGCAGATAGAAACTTTATTTACAGGAATTTAATTTTACAATTGTTCACATTCCCAATACACAAAATATTGTAGCAGAGGCACTATCCCGTTCTCTCAGCAACAATCAACAAGACATCGCAACCAACTTCTGCAAAGCAAATTTCAACGTCATGTATATTCAACAAGTTGCATTTGAAAATTTCATTTCGTCGTAATTACGAGACATAGCACAAGAGCAGAGTAAAGACAACGTATGGAAAGAAATTAAACACCTCTGGCAAGATAGGAATAATGTTACCATTAGAAACCATTACACTGTACGCAATAATATTCTGTTTCGCCGCTCTCACCCTGACAGCAACAATTGGTTATTATGTATTCCTGACGAGCTTGTTAACAAATTAATTTGGTATACTCATTTAAGTTACGCACATTACGGAGCCAGAAAATGTTTTCTTATACTGAGACAGAACTGTTATTTTGCCAATATGGAGAAACGTATTCGACGAGTTTTAGCGTCATGTAAAATCTGCCAGAAAGCTGTCAGGTACGACTTCACATATTCCTCCATTACATTCCACTGTACCTGTTAAATTGAGACACATGGCCGCTGTAGACATTTTTGGTCCGATTCCCAGAATTAATAGAGGTTTTTGCTACACCTTTGTCGCTGTTGAACTCACTTCAAAATTTGTTACCTTCACTCCGTTACGCAAAGCTACTGCTAAATCTGTTTCGAATGGATTTGTAAAACATTTTTTATTCCATGTAGGGCATGTATTGAAAGTAATTTCCGACAATGGATCATAGTTTCGATCTGCTATATGGACACGTATGTTACGAACAAGAAACATTTCTCCGATTTATATATCCAAGTATCACGCTTCTTCGAACCCTTGTGAACGACTAATGAAAGAAATTGGTAATCTATGTAGAATATACGGCCATAAAAACATATTGATTGGGACACACACATACTCTCATTCCAGGATGTAATTAATTCCACACCAAATCAATCTACTATGCTATCTCCGACTGTTATACTGAAAAATGTTGAACCACCTAACAAAATTAAAGAATTAGTATCCTTTCCTACATCTCGTCGACTACGACACCATGAAATAATTGACATTGCGCTGAACAACATCAAACGCGCCGCAGAACGCCGGAGAAGACAGCAAAAACAGGTTTGTACACGCCATGACTTTCACGTTGGACAGAAGATATTAGTACGCATACATTATTTATCTAACAGAGGAAAGAGCAGATGCAGTAAATTTGAGCTTCTATATGCAGGTCCATACAGAATTCGCAGCATTCCTCACCCCAATGTAGTACACGTCAAAACTCTGGGAACCAGAAAAAGTAAAGGCAATCACCATGTCTCCAATATTAAACCCTTTATTGAATGAACATACTTTCTAATTTATCACACTGTAATGCCGTTTTCTGATATTTATATGACCAATGATGCAATCATATTTATGTGACTACTTACTGATGATTATCATATTTTTTCTTGGCAAGTGCCCGGCAAGGTAAGGTTAGCAGGTCGCTTTTCTTGTCGTTACACATCAGACCGTGCACATTTTTCCAGATAAACTTACATATTTTATGACCACTTAAGCAACTATATTTATGTGATTACTTACTGATGATTATCATATTTTTTCTTGGCAAGTGCCCGGCAAGGTAAGGTTAGCAGGTCGCTTTTCTTGTCGTTACACATCAGACCGTGCACATTTTTTTGGATAAACTTACATATTTTATGACCAATTATGCAATTCTATCTAGTGACATATTAATTTTATCAAATTCTTTCTCCATTAAAGTCTTCAACTCTCGCCTCTATCAACTACACAACATACAAGCTGAACACAAAGAAAGTCATTTCTTGTCGTTATATATCAGACCGTGCACATTTTCCATTTTCGTGTATGTATGATTGTTTTCCTGTTTTGTTTGTATGCACTACGAAATCTTTAAGATATAACAAACACCAGTTGACTTTGTCATTTTGTCTTATGATATCTCAACATCGTGAATATTTTACCTTTTTTTTTTTTTTTTTTTTTTTTTTTTGCTAATACATTATGATACTGTGTGTGTACATTTTTGCACCTGAACACTCTCTATGTTTTTCACATAATACGTTTTCTGTCATGCTATGCTGTATGCTTAATTATATCACTAGAAACAAGTTTTTATTTAATGGGTATATGATTTAAATGCAAGATATTAATCCTTATTCATCATTTTCAGAAAGCAATAACGTGTAAAAGAAATAAATTAAACAAACCACAGTGGATTACTATGAAATGGGAATTTCACCTTCGGAATGAACGAAAGAAGATGCAATACCTCGTTATGAAGAGTAAATGGATCAGAATTAACAAACATTAACAAGAATATGCTATACACATCATATGATAGCAGTCTTAACTAAATATTTTTCTTTCAGAATACGAGGCGATTGATGCAGGCTGTCAGACAGAACTACATATCTTAGTCTTAGTGATGAAATATGCTAGAAATAAGAAACTCTATACTATGAATAGTTGTGTGAAGTAAATGGTAATATGAATAATGAACTGTTTTTTTGCAGATGATAATAAATAATGATGAATAATTATATGAAGAATATGCTAATATGAATAATGAAGTTTTTCTTTGCAGGTGATGATAGTAATGAAGTTATGGTAATATGAATAATGAAGTTTTCTTTGCAGATGAGGATAATGATGAAGTTTATATATTTACTATTAGTTAAGAGATGCTATGTAGTTATTTGAGTATTTGTTGCAGTTCGTTTTGATAGTATGTCTTATATCGCATGGTCTAATGACTGAATGTTTTGGAAAGGACGGCTTGAGTACATACATATTGAATACACGTTTCATTACCTGTTAATTAAAAGTTCACTACTTTTCAGCATAATATGCGTTTCTTCTTTCTGCTTAATAATCCATTTTGTATTTTTTCTAGGAGAAGCTATTCATGAAATTAATGTGCTATAAGCAGTTAGTTATTAAACCTGTTCTAGTACTTGCATTTTTTTACCCATTTGTGTGTGTCATTCATGAATGTGGTCACATATACTCTACTTGTTTCATAACCTTGCTACAGCTGACTCATGACGAATAACGTTACTAATCCTTATTTTCAGCAGTAAGTCAAAAGCAAATATTTTCATGCCCCAGCAATTAATTATCGATCTCAACGCAATGCATTGCTAGCTCAAAAAAATGTATTACCAGTCCCAAATAATGCTACCAGTTTAAGAGAGTTCTGAGTAATACTGAATGATGTTTTCTAGTCACAGACTTTGAGTAATAGTTACAGTGTGTTACATGTTAAATATGTCCTATGTCACTGGAATGATGAGTTCTGAGTAATACTGAATGATGCTTTGTAACAATGTATAAATGCTATGCCAATAATTACTGTAAATAATATTTTTGTTATACTCTATAAATGCTATGATAATAATTAACTCTCATTTTGTATGATGACTTCTGAATAATACTGAATAATGTTTTATAAAACTATATGAATACTTTGTAACTGGCCAATGAGTGCCAATAATTACCACTATCAGATGAGTTATGAATAGTGTTTTGTAATATTCTATACTTGCTACATGTTTAGTAACTGGCCAATGATTACTATAACTAGATGAATTATGTAAATGGTATTCCATTAATTAACTCTTTCTATGAATGATCACTTTTGAATCATGCATAAAAATGGTTTGTAACTGGCCAATGAGTGCCAATGTTCACTCTAATCAGATGACTTACGAATAATATTCTGTAATACTTCATACACAGTACAGAAATGTTTAGGAACTAGGGAATGAGTGCCACCAATTACTCAAATCGGTTGATAGACTAGTGTAATTCTCAATGATGACTAACATAAGACTTAACGTCCTTCACCTTCTGACCTAATTACCAGAAATTACTGCAATATCCGTTTGTCCTGTCCATCCTCATGACCATGGAGCACTATACTTGGTTTTTGCACTAATTCTACGTTGGTGAAAGAGTGTGGTGTTGACACATCATGCTGTCCACCACCTTGAACGATGGAGATGTTCTTATGGTCCCACTGTTTGGTGTACCTAATGTAGTACCAAAATGATAACATTGAATATTAATACGACATTTCAATGTCTTGGCTACACTGATTAATACTTCAGGGAAGAGAACTTCAGATTGTCTCACTTGGTGTTGTGCTTCTGTAGAGAGAAATGGACTTTCAGTTGTTCTTGTAAAATGGTAAAAAAATATATACAGTGCGTGTGCACTTTATGTCATTTGTTAATATGTTTTGTACTCATTGCGTATCCTAGTTCTTGTAAAATGGTAGAAATATATACAGTGCTTGTGCACTTTATGTCATTTGTTAATATGTTTTGTACTCATTGCGTATACATTTTGTCATTTCTTGATATGTTCTGTACTCAGTGTATGTGCACTCTATTTCATTTCATGTTCTGCACTTATATATATATGTATATACTCTGTGACTGTAAACTTAGTTAATTAAGAAAAATTTGTTGCTCATGGCAAGTCCAATTGACTCACCATCGCTGCTAAATTTTTATGTACGAGGTCCGAGCAGATGTAATTTTATGTAAGAGGTCCGAGCAGATGTAATTTCGATGTATTGCTCATCCGCTGCCTGCGATATGCAAGGTATAAGAGAATAGCTGACCAGAGAGCAGTGTTGACTGCAGTACGAACTGTGTAGCTGTAGCAGTAAGTTGTTGCTAGTCTGCGCTAGTCTGGAGTCTGCTCTGGTCTGGTATGGTGTATCGTGTTGGCTGGTCGGTCGCGGTGCAGCGATGCTGGAGCCTGAGTATTATTGTATAAGGTAAAAAGCAGCCTCGCGCATATCTAGTAACGTTATCTGAACTCCCACGTAAATGTTTTAAAAATGTCCTAATAATAATCTTTGTCATATAAAGTAATTTCCAACAAGCATTCATTTCAGTTTAAAGAATTTACTAATTTCTCCAATCCATGATCATTCCGATTGTTGCAAATGAAAAATCAGTTGCTTCCTTTCATAAATGACCAATCTATCGGTCAGCATTGCACAGAGGTGTGCCGAGAAAATTTATTGTAAGAGCAGATATATTAAGCGACTTTATTAAGGTAAGAATTTTTCCTTTTTTATTCAGAATGATCTTACAGGGCCATGACGCAGCACTGCTGTCGTCCAAAATTTACCAGGTTACTGAATTTATTTTTTTATTACGAGGTTTAGGAATTTTTCTGTTTCGAGCTTACATTAAATGAGAAAAGAATTTTGTGTGGAGGTTAAATGTGAATGAATTTCTGTAGGGAGGTTATAAATCGGAACCAATTTTGTTCTGAGGTTACACTAAAAATAGCATCATATTCATATCATTATTCATATTATTATTTCTACAATTTTGTGGGGAGGTTACATAAAAATTAAAATCATATTAATATTAGTTTTTATTCAATTTTGTGGGGAGGTTACACTAAAAAAAATTATTATCATAATATTATTATTAATTATTCAATTTTGTGGGGAGGTTACAAGGTGTCTTATGACACGAAGTCTATTATTACAAGATGTTTAGCGTCAAAGAGCAATGCGCGCAAAGCTGGTGGCTGAGGCATCTCATGTACCAATACGTTTTATTATTGATGCTTTTAAGAGAGTGTAACATCTTTTGCATATACTTCTTTTCCCCATATTTATATTTTCCGTTTTTTATGTACGTAAACCACAACTGATAAAACTAATAGTCAAGAGTATTACACTCCTCATCACGTGAGCGGTTCACTGTGATGCAGACTTCGTCTTAGCCTCATTTTACGAGCGGACGCTACACATGGTTTTTTTTTATACGTAATTGTTGTGTAACTGTTTTTTGCCTATATTTTTAAGATTTAAACAACCCCTCCTTGGACTCTTTCTTAGTACAATTTTCTGTTATTATTCCAGATATGAAGATGACTGCATAATCAGCTAACACTAGTCATCGTGTTATTTCTTTGAAATCTTGCCTACTAGAAGGTTTTATTAAAAATTTCTTTAACTTAACGCAAAACCGATTTATTTAACTTTAGTTTCACTTATTTTCTCTTATTGATGAGGAAAGGAGATGCAGCTGCCTTTCGCCTTGTGTGCAGAACTAATGTAAAGGACTTTCCTAAGCTGCTGAAACCTTAAAGCATAAGTTCATGGATTCAGAAAATTAACAAAATGATAACGTCTAGATAAACGAGCGACGTGCCGCAGTGATTATCACACTGGATTTTCATGTGGGAGGACGACGGTTCAAATCCGCAGCCAACTATCCAGACTTAAATTTTCCGTGACTTCTTTAAATCGCTCCCTATAATTGACGGGATGGTTCCTATTAAAGGGCACGGACAGTTTCCGTCCCAATCCTTGAAACATTCCGAACGTGTGCTCAGACTCTAATGATCCTCAATGTCGACGGGACGTTAAAGCCTAATAATCTTCCTTCCTTCCTTCCTTCCTTCCTTCCTTCCTTCGAGAACAAGACTGCATTTTGGCGAGCGACAGCTACCTCATCCTTTATCCTCTGCACCACGAAATCCTGCAGCACCAGCAAAGAAGGATAAATATTTAACACACCACAATGTCAACATTGGCTGCCAGGATTTCGAATTCGGAACTGTTACTACCCCATCCAGGAGCGTTTTTCTGTACCGACTATTCCACATGGCAGTCACACTTGTTAACCAAACGGCTGTGGATGTTAACACATTCTCATCCTAACAAAATATGTGTGTAAGAAACTTTAAGTATGGAGATTGTTGCATAGAAATGAGAACTTCCATCATTCAATCACGACACTGTTAGTCAAATTAATCTTTTTCCGTCGGGAATGTATACGTACGACACTTATCTCACTAAGCAAACATTTTCATAAGCGTAAGTAATACTGGATGCATCTCAGAGTAGTCTGATAATTACTCCTGTGTGTGTTTGTGTGTGTGTTTATGTGTGTGAGTGAGAGAGAGAGAGATAGTGAGCACTTGTGGCATGGTAGGAAACGACAACAATTTTCTAAGATTATTCATGGTATTATTATTACTATTATTATCGTCTGGCATTACAAAACATATATTGCCGGCCGGAGTGGCCGAGCGGTTCTAGGCGCTACAGTCTGGAACCGCGCGACCGCTACGGTCGCAGGTTCGAATCCTGCCTCGGGCATGAATGTGTGTGATGTCCTTGGTTAGTTAGGTTTAAGTAGTTCTAAGTTCTAGGGGAATGATGACCTCAGAAATTAAGTCCCATAGTGCTCAGAGCCACAAAACATATACTCAGGGGACATATTTACAGGATAATGAATAAATCTGACAACCAGATCGCCGCAGTTGGTGTCACTTCATGCAAGTCTTTCAGGTCTTTGGAAGTATGGATTGGGGATTTCTCCAAAGTATGTTTTATCGACTTCCTCCGCACTATAGTCAAATGCATCACTTTTATAGTAACTTCACTTCTACAAAATGTACATGTCCCTTGTCACGTTCGGACGCGGATGAGCCTCCATAAGTCGCGGTGGGGGAAGAAGAAACGTTGCAACATTCTTCGTTGGATTTTGAATTAGGAGAGCATCCGAAGATGGATCTTCACTTCAGCGTTCTTTTAATTTGTCGGAAACATCTGAAACGTCTGTGACACCGAAGACCGACCAAAGGTGGCCTGTGTGACTTCACTCGAACAAAGATGTGTCTAGTCTACTAGAAGAGTAGCAGAAGTGATACACAAAACTACCATTCGATATCTCTGACAGCCACCTGTTCTACATTCTTAGAAAATTTACTGAGCTCAAGTATACTGCGGTATCGCGAACAGAATGATCTCCATGCCAACCAACACGTTTTCCGAAAGCATCGGTCATGCGAAACCCAACTCATGATGCTCTCACATGACGTAGGATCAATCCGGTCAGGTGCATGCAGTAGTTCTTGAATTTCCTAACAAATGCTTATTATTGTAGGTGCGATCACATGGAGTTTCAAACTTTATTTGTGACTGGATTGAGAATTTCGTGGTAGGGAGGATGTAGGATGTTATCTTTGATGGAAGTCATTGACAGGTGTAGAAGTAATTTCAGGCGTGCCCCAAAGGCGTGTATTGGGAAGCTTGCTGTGGTGTCACCGCCAGACACCACACTTGCTAGGTGGTAGCTTTTAAATCGGCCGCGGTCCGTTAGTATACGTCGGACTCGCGTGTCGCCACTATCAGTGATTGCAGACCGACCACCGCCACACGGCAGGTCTAGTCTAGAGAGACTCCCTAGCACTCGCCCCAGTTGTACAGCAGACTTTGCTACTTACGCTCTCATTTGCAGAGACGACAGTTTAGCATAGCCTTCAGCTACGTCATTTGCTACGACCTAGCAAGGCGCCATATTCAGTTACTATAATTACTTCAAGAATGTATTCTGAACAGATAATATTGTGAATCATGTACCGTCAAGAGCGACGTTCATCATTAATGGATAAAAGTTAAGTATCAAACTAATTACGTCCCCTTTCTGAATTCTCAATGCTTGTCATGTTCCAGACCTCACGTCAGTATAGTTTTTCCCCCCTCTCGCTAGCCTGCTTGAGCTAAAACGCATGCATTTCGGCCTCCACTCGTAACACGGTGTTGGCTCTTCTGCTAACACAAAATTAGCTGTTCCCGCTGTATATTAATCACCTGGCAGCACATATTAACAGTAACCTCAGAATTTTTGCAGATGATGCAGTAACCTACAACGAAGCACAGTCTGGAAAGCTACACAAATATTACAAATATGACAAATATGACGTTGGTGGATTTCTTCATGAGTTTAATAAAAACAACAGATACACATATTGCAGATTTTATTTATCAGTAATAGACTCTCCTTCACTATTTACAACAGTCTGCCAACTCTGGGGTAGCGTTTAGATTACACAACTGTAGAAACCATGCAGTTTTGGGGCGAAGAACTCGTCCAGCTATTTTCGGAGCACGTTTTCATCCGGAAAGGACGTTCCCAGAAGGCTGTTCGATAGAGAGCGGAAAAAGTGAAAAGCTGAGGGCACAACGCAAGATCAGGTGAATGCGGTGAGTCCGGAATGACTCCTCAACGCAGCTCCTGTACAATGTTTTTTATCAGTCTAGTAGAATGCGGGCAGGTGTTACCGTGGAGCAGCATCCCTTCATGCAGTCTTCCTGGTCGTTTTTCTCGTATTGCGTCTGCAAAAGGTCTCAGTTGTTGACAGCAGTGATGGTTACAAATGGTTCAAATGGCACTGAGCACTATGGGACTTAACTTCTGAGGTCATCAGTCCCCTAGAACTTAGAACTACTTAAACCTAACTAATCTAAGGACATCACACACATCCATGCCCGAGGCAGGATTCGAACCTGCGACCGTAGCGTTCGTGAGGTGCCAGATTGTAGCGCCTAGAACCGCTCGACCACTTTGGCCGGCAGTGATGGTTACACCTCGAAGAAGCAATTCGTAGTTCTTCACACCGTCACAGTGTTCCACCTGATGCATAACTTTGTCTTCTGTGGATGTGCACATGTCTTTGTATGGGATCAATCATTTCTTTCTTATCCTTATGTTATTACAAAGACACAATTTCCTCCACCAGTAACGACACAGTATACGTATGATCGGTGTTGTTCACGATCCAATTTATAGAGAGCAAGTAGAAATACACGTATGGCCACTCGCTGATTTCTGCGTGTTTGGCGTAGAGCATGTGGTAACCATACACTAATTTTTGAACCTTCCCATTGCATGCAACTGTCGCACGTTGGTAGAATGATCACAGTTCATCACATTTGCCAGTTCTCGAGTACAATGACGTGGATCGTTGTGGATTAATGCGTTTAAAAGACCCTCATCGAACCCTAAAGGTCTTCCTGAACTTGGAGACTCACTAATGTCAAAAGAATCCTCCTTAAAACGAGAAAACCGTTTTCGTGTCGTGCTCTGTCCAGTGGCATTATACTAATAAGAGGCTCAAATGTTTCTGGCTGTCTCCGTTGCTGTCACCCCTCTATTAAACTCACACAGAAGAATATGTCGGAAATGTTCCGGTTCCTCGACACTCCATTTTCTAGCGTCCACAGCTCCATTCACTACCTCCAAGTGAGAGACTGACTATATGTAAACTCAAATAGCAACAGTGAGCTACAAATAAAACATGAGAATCGATAAATGAACCCATAGCAACAAGCAAAATAAAAACGCTACGAACTTATGCACCAATCTAATATTTAGGCGGATTATGATAAGATTTCAAATTAATGCATAGATTGGCAGCTTGCTTTATATATACAGAAACGTAAAATCATGCATTTCACAGAACGGAAACGTAGAATCGTATGATTATAGTGTCAATGAGTCACAACTGCAATCAGTCAACGCATGCAATTAGCTGGGTAGGACAGTTGATAGGGATAGGAAATTGAGTTATCACATAGGGACATTTCTCAGTAAAGCGGATGATAGACTTAGATTCATTGGCAGGATACTGGGAAAATGCAGCCAGTTTACAAGTTACATAGATGCTCTAGCATACTATTCAAGTGTTTGAGACCGATACCAATAATGGCTAACATGGGACATTGGACGTATAAAAAGAAGGATAGCACAGTCACTGTATTGTTTGACCCTTACGAGAGCATCAGGGAGATGCTGGGATAGCAGAACTGCTAGATCACTGTGTATAGGCGCCAACTATCCCGCAAAAGCTTTCTTGCGAAGTTTCAAGGACCAGTATTAATCAAGGCATCTAGGACTGTACTTCAAGCCGCTACTTATCGCTCCCGCAGGACCACGAAAACGAGATTAGACTAATTACGGCTAGCGGTCTAAGGCGGTGCAGTCATGGGCTGTGCGGCTGGTACCGGCGGAGGTTCGAGTCCTCCCTCGGGCATGGGTGTGTGTGTTTGTCCTTAGGATAATTTAGGTTAAGTAGTGTGTAAGCTTCGGGACTGATGACCTTAGCTGTTAAGTCCCATAAGATTTCACACACATTTGAGACTAATTACAAAGCGAGGACATCGGATAACACTGCACGTCCACGTCACAAATGATGACGTTCATAAGTTACATACAGTAGCACCAATAGTAGACTAGGTGAGAGCAAGCAGTCTACGATGGTATGGGCCTGTTCTTAGAGCAGTCGCAATAGTTTTAGGCTGAGAGTAAATGGTAAACGGCCAGTAGGACGAACCAGGTAGTGATGGCTTGACACTTTGCACGAATATGTCAAGATCTCATGCCTGCACCCTGCCCAGTCACAAGAACGGATAAAAGGGTTACAGGGAACCAAAACAGGGGACCATGCTGGAGGTAGAAGAAGAAGAATTAGAAGAAGACAGAGAAATTCAAGCAATCGTTCTTCCCGCGCTCCATATGGGAATGGAACGGGTGGATCCCTAATATATGTTAAAATGGAATTTACCCTAACCCATACATTGCAGTGTCGTTTGCAAAGTATAAATGAACTGTGTATGTAAATGTATAAACAAATTAGTTGCTCTGTCATATACCTTGCGTTACAACACGTGCTTATTGTGCCTGAGTGGTGTCTCGATTTACTTCGTCACGAGTAAATCACTGGGACCCAGATCGTGAGGCACTCTTTTTCCAGTTTGTTGCAGGAGGTGGACTTTGTGTACTGAAGATTCATCGTGTCGGAGATTCATGTGTCGTACATTGAAACACTGCCAGATAAGGTCAGCTGCAGTGCTGAACAACCTGGGGCTAGCGCACAGTGTCACTGTCTGCTGACACTGGATGAACTACAATGCAGAAAATCACTCAAACGCATATTTCTGGGCGACAACAAATACGCATGTGTTTCAGCCAGACACATGTGATTTTACGAAGTATAAATGCTACACTGATACATCAGTACGGCACAGGGCAAAGAGATTAGCGTGAGTTTACTAAACTATACGCAGGGTATGACATAACAACGATTTCTCCAAATAAACAAACGACATGGTGTCACCATGAGTGTTCCAGTCCATTATCCAACTGACCGACACTTTAAACCATTATACGATGTCTGAAATGCATTTGTAGTTTAAATCTCAGCACGTTGAAGCGTCGGATGTAGCGAGCTGATCGTACATTTGTTCACATTTGCTAAAATAATGCACAAGCGTTTATTCTACGGTCTAGTGTGTGTACATATATGAAATTTATACTTAAAAGTTGAATGAAGGTATCTGTCGTGGTATTTCAAAAGTCTAATCAGGAAACATCGCGTTTTTTTTTTTTTTTTTTTTGCTGCTTGAGCGACGCCAGCGGTATTATTTGTAGTATGTGAAGTGGAGACTTGCTATTTAAAAAGATTTTGTTTCTTTTCTTTCATGTCGAGCGTGGCAGCAAGACGATCCAGTGGTGACTCCAGACGCGGCGGACGACGAGAGCTAACCACTATTGCATCGTAGTCGACGGCCGGTGGCTGGAAGAACCGTTGAAACATCACGCTGACTACTATTAAAATATGTTTTATGTTTTTTTTATAAAATGAAAATGAGTTCAATTTTGAATGTGGAATGATTAAGTTTGTAATTGGATGTCAATTGGTTATCAACTGTTAAATACTCTTCGAGTTGGAAGTTAAAACAGTCAGTTGACTCTGTTGTTACGACATACATCGTTAATATTACTTATGTGTGAAATTTGCAAATTTTATTAAAATTCAGACTCCTTGAAGAGATTCTGGCATAATTTTATCAGGAGTGTGGACGATCTTCAATAGTTAACTAGTTTAAAGTTTTATTAATAAGAAGTCGACACGTATTGACATTTTGAAAATAATCGATACTGCGAAGTGTATTAAAATTCTGTTTTAAAACTTTATCGGCGATTGTGGTCAAGAAGATCGGTTTGAAAGTGGAATATTTCGTTAAATGAGAACAAGATTGATTCTTTAGTGACCTTAATTATTTATTTAAGGAAAAATTAGGAGAATTTCAATTTATTCTGGCAAAGATATCAAGGAGTGACAGACCACACAACGAACATATAGAATCTCTGTGACTTTGTGGAACGGTCAAAAATTTTTTTTGCAATACAACTTTTCACAACAGGGACTGGTGAATTTTGCTGCGTCTATCCTTATCTTCTAGGTTGAATCTGCACAGCCTAATGTTTTTCTTTATGGAATTTTCAAGTAGCTGGGAAAATAATTTATAATTTGATCTGCGGCGGACCTTCGATATTGGGTACACGGTTAGGCTGTTGTGAAGGCTGTTGTTCTGCAGACTGCCTTTTCTTTCCCCTGCTGCAGACATCGTTGCTGAGTTGCTGCGACAGGATCGGCGGTGCAGCGCACTGTAACACATGTATTAAGTAATGGTCAAGTGAACAAATGTTTAAAGATGCCTGGGGAACCAGCTGTGTGGTCTTTTACTGGCGAACAGTTAGTGGGTAAGGCTGGTGAGTGAGATTTGGGCGGTCGGAACCCCGTATGGCCTAAGACTGCGTTCGTTGACCTCTGGACCCTGAATTCTGTCAGGACTTAGAGATTTTTGTGTTGATTTCAGTGATTGTCTCCTTTGCGCCCACGTCAGCATTATCATTGTTAGTTTTAGGCAGCTATGAACATTAAAAAAATTTGCTGCATCTTATTATTTCTAATTGTGTGACGATTAACAAACTTATGCTTTCGTTGTGGATGTCCGTGAGATTTCGTGCAGACAAACTTTGATATTTTGGTACTGTTTTTGATGAGTTAATGAGTAGCTATATGTATCTAGTCCGCCTGCTTAGATGAGTGGTTACGTGCTTGCCTGCTATGCAGTGGGCCTGGGTTCGATTCCTGGTTGGGTTGGAGATTTTCTCTGGTCGTGGACTGGGTCTTCATCATCAGTTCATCCTCGTCACAGGCACGAGAGTCGCCTAGTGTGGCGAAATAATGAACCATGCTGCCGCTAAAGCCATCCATAACTGCGAATGTGTTGCAGGTGCAGGATTTTCTGCACCAACTGATCCCTAGAGTATGTCCCATAAATGTTGGATGGAATTCATGTTGGCCGATCTGGGTGACCAAACCATTCGCTCGAAATGTCCAGAATATTCTTCAAACCACCTCGAACAAATGTGACCCAGTGACATGACGCATTTTCATCCATAAAAATTCCATCATTCTTTGGGAACATGAAGAACATGAATGGCTGAAAATGGTCCCCAAGTAGCCGAACTTAATCAAATGGTTCAAATGGCTCTGAGCGCTATGGGGCTTAACATCTGAGGTCATCAGTCCCCTAGAACTTAGAACTACTTAAGGACATCACACACATCCATGCCCGAGGCAGGATTCGAACCTGCGACCGTAGCGGTCGCGCGGTTCCAGACTGTAGCGCCTAGAACGGTTCCACCACTTCATCCGGCGTACTGAATCATTTCCTGTCAGTGATCAGTTCAGCTGAACCGAGGACCCTGTCCATTCCATATAAATACAGCCCACACCATTACGGAGCCACCGTAAGTTTGCACAGTGCCCTGTTGTACAACTTGGGTCCATGGCTTCGTTGTCTCTGCGCCACACTCGAACCTTTGCATCAGCTCTTACCGACTGAAATCGGGACTCATCTGAGCAGGCCACGGTTTTCGACTCCTCTAGGGTCCAATTGATATGGTCACGAGACCAGGAAACGCTCTGCAGGTGATTTCATGCAGTTAGTAAAGGCACTCGCGTCGATCATCCGCTGCCACAGCCCATTAACGTCCAAATTTCGCCGCACTGACGTAACGGATACGTCCGTCGTACGTACCACATCGATTTCTGCGATTGTTTCTCACGCAGTGTTGCTTGTCTATTTACAGTGACAACTCTACGCAAACGCCGCTGCTCTCTGTCGTTAAGTGAAGGGTGTCAGCCTCTGCGCTGTCTGTGGTGAGAGGTAATACCTGAAACGTTGTATTCTCGGCACACTGTGGATCTCGGAATATTGAATCCCTAACGATTTCCGAAATGGAATGTCCCCTGCGTCAACTACCATTTCGTTCCAAAGATGGACATAAAATCTATTAAGCAAGTGGAGATAATGTTTTGGCTCATCCGTGTACATCATTCACACCCAGAGCGGATGATGTAAGTTGGATAATCTATCTTAAGGTGCATTCAGTATAAGGAGCGATCAAAAAGCTTCCGTTTGATCGCGTTGCTGCAGCGTATATGCAACCCAGCACGACTCCAATGCATGTATTTAAGTATTGACAGTTAGGCAACGGGCTAGTGTGGCATTCGAACAGAAACTTTTACGGGCTAGTCTCACCTTTCCCATGGTGTATTTGAATATTACCATTTTTTAACATTCTTTCGCTGGTGAAAAGGATTCGTGGGAGACAAGCACATACACAGGAAATTGAGAACCAACCCTTCAGTGGTACAGCACCAATTGCCCCAACACGACGAGCGGTCGTTTCTTGTGGTCAGATGCATCTGGTATTCTCACATTCTTTTTTCGTTCACTACTGTGTGTGATATGGATTTCACGATCAACTAATGGAGTGCTGACTGAAGACCACTCATCCACGAGACCAAGATGGGAGTTTAGGCTAGTTTGTTGTTTCCCTTGATCATTATAATGTTGTACTACGCGCCTTGTTCCCCTTAATTGTTGGGTCTTGACAACATGGTATCGACTGATGACCCTTACATGAATATCTGGTCTGATACAACCTGTCAGCTACCATGCAGATTCCTATTACATCTCCTAAAACGAACATCACGCCTGCTAATTTCATAATATGAATGCGGGGTGACTCTTCCTTCGGGTATCATGTCTGCTAATCCCATAATAATGGTTCAAATGGCTCTGAGCACTATGGGACTCAACTGCTGAGGTCATTAGTCCCCTAGAACTTAGAACTAGTTAAACCTAACTAACCTAAGGACATCACAAACATCCATGCCCGGGGCAGGATTCGAACCTGCGACCGTAGCGGTCTTGCGGTTCCAGACTGCAGCGCCTTTAACCGCACGGCCACTTCGGCCGGCAATCCCATAATATGTCCGAAAGAACCGACACCATGCAGAATCCGAAGTTGTGAAACATTACATGTAAATCAAAGTGGTTTCACTGCGGCGACGAGTGAAAATGTGCACCGGACTGGGATTCGAACCCGGGGTCTCCTACCTAGTAGGCAGGAGCATTAACCACAGTGCCATCCAGGACACATTGTTATCGCGCCTGCACGGACTATCTCGACACCCTTCACAGCCGATCCACATACCCGCCGAACGCCATCTATCCACATTCCCTGTCCATTATACTCCCGTTCGCTACTGTGAGATTCTCACTTGAGCTCGGACATATTTATGCTTCCGCACAGAAGAACGTGGAGTCATTGTCTAGCTAGGCGTATAAATTGTATGTATGCGTGGTGTCTGTTCTTCTGGAGCACAGAATCAAAAAATGTTGAAATGTGTGTGAAATCTTATGGGACTTAACTGCTAAGGTCATCAGTCCCTAAGCTTACACGCTAATTAACCTCAATTAACCTAAGGACAAACACACACACACACCCATGCCCGAGGGAGGACTCGAACACAGAATCCGCAGATGTGATACATTAAATGTAAATTAAGGGGGTAGGACGTCAAACGGTTCGACTTGAAGCAGGAGAGGCACCACAGGACATTTTAATTTTCGCTGTCTATACGTTTACAAATAAATTCATAAAACTTTTACAGCATGACCAAGAAGGATTCAGAATTCATACTCAAAGCAGTGGAAGCTCAAAAACGTAACAAAACACATTTTTTTACATGTGAAATTTCATCATTTTTTCACTTATTACTGGCTGCATTTGTTGCTATAGGTACACTTTTCTTCCTAAGTAAGAGAGATTCTTCGATGACTTTTCTACAGCATACAAAGCATAGTTACAGGTGTATCAAACTCTAGAAGTTATTTAATTTACGAAAAAATGAATGAGCTGTTACATTTTAAACTTCATGTTTAGAAAAAACTCCAGTTTTATAGTTAATTTTCTCAATTTTTCCACAGTTTTTAAATAGATTTGGAAAATTCTAGAGTCTCATACAGCTGTAACTACTGTTTGTATGCTATGAAAAATTCATCGAAGAATCTCTCTTACTTAGGAAGAAAAGTGTACCTATAGCAACAAATGCAGCCAGTAATAAGTGAAAAAATGATGAAATTTCACAAGTGAAAAAAGATATTTTGCTACGTTTTTGAACTTCCACCGCGATGAGTGTGAGTCCTCAATGGTGACAAAGTTTTATGAATTTATTTGTAAAAGTATAGACAGTAGAAATTAAAATGTCCTGTGGTGAATCTCCTGCTCCCAGTCGGCCCGTTTGACGACCTACCCCCCTTAAAGAGGGGTCACTGCTGTCAGCTGCGGTGGGATATTACGCCACAAGTGACCTGGATGGCGCAGTTCTTAACGTACTGCTTGGTTCGAATCCCGGTCCCGTACACATTTTCGCTCTCACCGCACATTCCGCATAATATCCCGCTGCAGCTGACAGCAGACATCCCCCTCTAATTTACATGTAATTCCATAAACGGGAACAACGCAATGTTCACTAGGAGTGAGTGTGTATTCACTGCAAACTGGAAACGCTGTGCCGTTCTACAGATATTTACATACATCGCCATGGCAGTGAACACATCACGCCGTCTGCAGTGCAATAGTGTTCCGTCTCCACGCCTCATTACCTAGGCCTGCATCTTATTGCTAGTCAGCACTGTTCACCATGAAAGTTTAGAGACTGATACACTACTGGCCATTAAAATTGCTACACCAAGAAGAAATGCAGATGATAAACGGTTATTCATTGGACAAATACTCGTATATTATACTAGAACTGACATGTGATTACAAATGGTTCAAATGGCTCTGAGCACTATGGGACTTAACATCTATGGTCATCAGTTCCCTAGAACTTAGAACTACTTAAACCTATCTAACCTAAGGACAGCACACAGCACCTAGTCATCACGAGGCAGAAATGTGATTACATTTTCACGCAATTTGGGTGCATAGATCCTGAGAAATCAGTACCCAGAACAACTACCTCTGGTCGTAATAACGGCCTTGATACGCCTGGGCATTGACTCAAACAGAGCTTGGATGGTGTGTACAGGTACAACTGCCCATGCAGCTTCAACACGATACCACAGTTCATCAAGAGTAGTGACTGGTATATTGTGACGAGCCAGTTGCTCGGCCACCATTGACCAGACGTTTTCAATTGGTGAGAGATCTGGAGAATGTGCTGGCCAGGGCAGCAGTCCAACATTTTCTGTATCCAGAAAAGCCCGTACAGGACCTGCGACATGCGGTCGTGCATTATCCTGCTGAAATGTAGGGTTTCGCATTGATCGAATGAAGGGTAGAGCCACGGGTCGTAACACACCTGAAATGTAACGTCCATTCTTCAAAGTGCCGTCAATGCGAACAAGAGGTGACCAAGACGTGTAACCAATGGCATCCAATGTGCGTTCACCGCGATGTCGCCAAGCACGGATGCGACTATCATGATGGTGTAAACAGAACCTGGATTGATCCGAAAAAATGACGTTTTGCCATTCGTGCACCCAGGTTCGTCGTTGAGTACACCATCGCAGGCGCTCCTGCCTGTGATGCAGCGTCAAGGGTAACCGCAGCCATGGTCTCCGAGCTGATAGTCCATGCTGCTGCAAACGTCGTCGAACTGTTCGTTCAGATGGTTGTTGTTTTGCAAACGTCCCCATCTGTTGACTCAGGGGTCGAGACGTGGCTGCACGATCCGTTACAGCCATGCAGATAAGATGCCTGTCATCTCGACTGCTAGTGATACGAGGCCGTTGGGATCCAGCACGGCGTTCCGTAGTATCCTCCTGAACCCACCGATTCCATATTCTGCTAACAGTCATTGGATCTCAACCAACGCGAGCAGCAATGTCGCGATACGATAAACCGCAATCGCGATAGGCTACAATCCGTCCTTGATCAAAGTCGGGAACCTGATGGTACGCATTCCTCCTCCTTACACGAGGCATCGCAACAACGTTTCACCAAGCAACGCCGGTCAACTGCTGTTTGTGTATGAGAAATCGGTTGGAAAGTTTCCTCATGTCAGCAGCACGTTGTAGATGCCAACCTTGGGTGAATGTTCTGAAAAGCTAATCATTTGCATATCACAGCATCTTCTTCCTGTCGGTTAAATTTCGCGTCTGTAGCACGTCATCTTCGTGGTGTAGCAATTTTAATGGCCAGTAGTGTAGTTAGCAAGTAATCAAGTAGTTGATTAGATATGTAATCAACGATTCATAGGTTCTCTTTTCCACTGCCAGAGTTATACTGCAACAAATTTGCGTTTGTAGCTTCGAACACAGTCATTTCAAGATTATTCCCTGCATTGACTTTAAACACGTGCCATTTTCCATCACCCCTGAAAGTTTGTGTATACAGCATACAGTGGGCAGCAAGATGTGTGAAAAAAAAAAGATGAAGTAGAATCCAGTCTGCGGAAACGACGTTTTTCAAGGTCGTTCTAGGAGTCGTAAAGGAGGTAGAACTAGAGTCAGTCTTGCTGTAGCAATTGTACATCCGGAGCTTAATAGACAAAAATCGTAAGATATAGAAATGAATAGTGAAAAAATTACGTGGAATGCGCAATGAAATACAGGGTGATTCAAAAAGAATACCACAACTTTAGAAATTTAAAACTCTGCAACGACAAAAGGCAGAGCTAAGCACTATCTGTCGGCGAATTAAGGGAGCTATAAAGTTTCATTTAGTTGTACATTTGTTCACCATTTCAGCCAATAAAGTTTTTGGTCCCTTTTTCTTCGAAGGTGCTACTGTAACTGGACTACAGTATCTGGAGATGTTAGAGAATTGGCTGTTCCCTCAGCTCGAACAAGAAGCACAACAATTCATATTTCAGCAGGATGGAGCGCCACCACATTGGCACTTATCTGTCCGTAACTACCTGAACGTCAACTACCCGAGGCGATGGATCGGCCGCCAGGCAGCCCGTGACAGAGCACTTCATCACTGGCCTCCAAGAAGCCCTGATCTTACCCCCTGCGATTTTTTCTTATGGGGGTATGTTAAGGATATGGTGTTACGGCCACCTCTCCCAGCCACCATTGATGTTTTCAAACGAGAAATAACAGCAGCTATCCCAACTGTTACGCCTGATATGCTACAGAGAGTGTGGAACGAGTTGGAGTATCGGGTTGATATTGCTCGTGTGTCTGGAGGGGGCCATATTGAACATCTCTGAACTTGTTTTTGAGTGAAAAAAAACCTTTTTAAATACTGTTTGTAATGATGTATAACAGAAGGTTATATTATGTTTCTTTCATTAAATACACATTTTTAAAGCTGTGGTATTCTTTTTGAATCACCCTGTATTACCTAAAGACACGTCTCGGTACTAATGGGTAGGAAGAACAGCCCCAGCAGAAGATGGATCCAAAAGATGCAGACGTGAGGAGGCGGGGGACCATAATGTCCACTTCTTGATGGGCGAAGACGAAATTTTGTGTTTTACGTCCTATATGTCTAAAACAACTTCACTACACACAACTTAAGTTTCACAACAATCGAAATAGAACTTTTAGAGTTATTTTAGCTCGGTGATCCTTCATGGATTCCCGGATCTGCTGTATTTGTACCTCACTGTTGGAAACTTTCTGCCAAGTGATATGTTAATCGTCCAGTTATTGAGGTCACACAACGGCACTTCTCCTTTCTCCCGTTCAGAGGTCAGTGGTCTTGTTAAGTCCGAGCGCCCTTCCCTGCGGACCGGTTTGGGAAACTGGCACAGCACGTCTCGTTGCCCGCCGACTGCATAACGCGTTACGTCACAGCAGGTTTCGCTCCCGACATTCGCGGCAGCTACATACCGTTCTACAAGCATTTGACCTGCGGTAATACTACGCAACAACCTTCAAGCACCGTCGATGTGTCTGCCTGAAGTAATACAAACAGTAAGTACAAACCTTGGACGCTGCATTCCTGGCACATAACAGTGTTCAGTGGTCTCCTCAGAGTTAAATGCGCCAAACAGGCCTACACGTCATTAGCTTTGCTGGAGCATTTTACGCAATTCTCCAGTGAACAAAGAACCTCACAGAAACAAAGTTGAACAGTTCTAGTCACAGCTCTAATGAACACTCTCGAAGATTCCTCCACATCATATTAAAATTTTGCTTTGAGATTTCAATGTGCAGATCGGCAGAGAAGTGTATTACAGACAGATAATCGGGAATTTCTCAGTACATAGAGAGACAATTGCCAATGGAGAGCGAGTTATTAATGCATCTAGAATGACTAAACCTCTACTAATATCTACAAATTTTAAAAATCCACCACGGAAAACGACACATGAAAATCGCCAACTATCTGCAATGATTATAACAATTCGACCATGTAATAAGCACCAGGAAATTCTTTCCCCAAGTCATGAATGTGCGCATACGTAAGGATTACATACGGCCCGACGATCATCTCTCACGAATCACAGCACGCTTCAGACCTAACCAGAAACGCGAAATACCACGCTAAGACCCAGAGTACTTAAAAATCGTGCATGGCATTTTATACAACAACTGCAGAGAAATGTACAATTACGGAATACAATTATCGAGACCACACAAGAATTAACAATGAGACTCCGTGCAACTTCACAAAAACGTACACTCCGATGGTGGGCCCCAGAATGTCCTAGAGCTACCAGATTACACAAAAATTGGCAGAACTTCTTCGAAACACTGAAGAAACAATCAGATCAATTAAACACACGTACTACTTCAGTAGATAACGGGAATGGATAATTACTCCAAACAGAACAACAACCAGTTTCTTCTCGACTTTCAGGGAAGAACCAGAAAATTGTAATCGTCTCAATATGTATTTCCGTCGCTCAGAGGAAACACTCAAGACGAACACGATGGTAAACTGTGACATACTGAAGCATTACGTTCATCAACTACTCAACTAAAAATACACACATAAAATACTTACATAGAAATTGCAAGTTCCAAGATCCACAGCAGAACAAGACTCAGATTCGCCAACACACGATGAGATACATAACATTATATTACGTCTCGAAAACAACGAAGCGTCCGGGGAGACAGTGTACTTACTAAAATGTTCAGGACCGGAAACGAACTCATGATTGACAGACTACAAGCCATCATTGTGAATATATTTGAGAGAGAATCAATGTATACAGATCGGAAAAATTGACACTTTACACAAAAAGGAGACAAGAAATACCCTGAGAATCACCGAACCATTCCCTGCTGTTAGTCACCTGCAACATATTCTGCTTACCAAATTAGAGCAACAGATGGGATGGATGTGAGTACCAGGAGAGCTTTCGACAAGACTGATACTGTGCAGAAATCTGCAACCTCAAGCTGAAGACACAGCACCGTCATACAGTTCGCACAGTG
This sequence comes from Schistocerca piceifrons, assembly GCF_021461385.2. Taxonomy (NCBI): domain Eukaryota; kingdom Metazoa; phylum Arthropoda; class Insecta; order Orthoptera; family Acrididae; genus Schistocerca; species Schistocerca piceifrons. The sequence goes on along the minus strand of NC_060139.1, from coordinate 37,730,544 downwards.
GTTACTTTTGTAGATTAAAACGGGTATTATTCGACTGACTCCACCACGCTATTTAATGTACTAGATGAATGTGGTGTGGATATTTAAGTAACCAACTTAATCGAGTGTAACAAAAAAAAAAAAAAAAAAAAAAAATGATTCAAATGGCTCTGAGCACTATGGGACGTAACATCTATGGTCATCAGTCCCCTAGAACCTAGAACTACTTAAACCTAACTAACCTAAGGACATCACACAACACCCAGTCATCACGAGGCAGCGAAAATCCCTGACCCCGCCGGGAATCGAACCCGGGAACCCGAGCGCGGGAAGCGAGAATGCTACCGCACGACCACGAGCTGCGGACGAGCGTAACGTCTAAAGTAAAATTTACGGACAGAATCTTCGAGTCTTTCGAAATAAAAATAGATGTAAGACATGAAGATGGTTTAATTCCGCTCCTTTTCAATCACGTGATAGATAATGATATCAAAATATGGCAGAAAGAAATACATGGAACATATATAGACCAATAAGTAAAAGTCTTGCGTTTGCCGATGACTTACCAGTAATTATGAGGACTGCCACTGAAGCCAGAGACGCCATAGAAAAGTTTCTTAAGATGCCAAATTTGACTTCCAACTCTCTTGTGAGAAGACACAGTACATGGACTACAAACTAACTGACCCGTGTTATCGAATGAAGAGATACGGCAAAATGACTCAGGCCCAACACTCCAGGTACTTAGGTGAAATTATCGGCAACAGTACAAAAAACAAAATGAACAATAAAAGTCGTACAGAAAAAGTGTGTAAAGGCTAGACAGTCATCTGCTATATTTACAACGAAAATCTATATCCACCTAAGTCAAACAATGCCACTATCAAAGAGATATTCTTCCAGAGGCAGTCTACGTAACTGAGATATCATCATCAACCGGAATGTTCACGTCACTGGGAAATTAGAACAACAGCTATTGTGGAGGATATTCGCGTCGAGTATCCCAAAAACTATCTGGATGAACAGAAGTTGAGAAGAATGGAAGTCCATGGCAAAATGCTGAATTTCATTGCAGGGTAACGATGCTCAAACCAAAAGAGTCTTCCACGTCATAAACGGAACCAGAAAATCTAAAGTACTATGCCTAGCCCACTCACTGCAAGATGTCGTTTTCGACCCAGAGGTAACTAAA